>NC_133138.1:63301790-64551790 GCF_048418815.1 Hemitrygon akajei
TTCTTGAATTTCACTTAGCTTATTTTTTTCTAATCATTTTCGTTCTTGGGTCCTTAATTCTATGAATTGTATTTTCTGCTATCTTTTTGTTCAATTTCCACGCCAGTATTTTCATAGACTTTGATCCACTTTCAGAATGTCTGTTTCAGAAAAATTAAATTTTTCCTGATTTCTTGCATAGCCAAACTATTAATTTCATTCCTAATTTTTTTAATTGCCCCAATGTATCCTGTGCCAAATTCAATTTGTGTTTTTTCTCTAGTTCCTTCAGCCTATTTTGTAATTCCTCTAATGTTTTATTCCATATCTTTTTTCTTATATGAACATATCGCTATAATTTTCCCTCTTAGGACAGCCTTCAGAGTATCCCATAAAATGGGAGGTGAATCCTCTCCATTATCATTAAATTCTAAATAGAGACCAATTTCTTTTTTAATTTGTTCCTTAAAGTACGGATCATTGAGTAGACTTGAATTTAGTTTCCAAATAGTATTCTTTGGTTGTAGGTCAAAATCAACAGATAAATATATAGCAAACATGAGGAAATCTGCGGATGCTTTAAATTCAAACAACAACACACACAAAATGCTGGTGGAACACAGCAGGCCAGGCAGCATCTATAAGGAGAAGCACTGTTGATGTTTCAGGCCGAGAGCCTTCATCAGATAAATATATAGGTGCATGGTCACTTACATCTATTGTCCCAATTCCACAAGTGTTTATTTTGTCTTTGTCTTTTCCAAATGTTATGTAATAGTCTATTCTTGTATGTATGGAATGTGGAGCAGAATAATGAGTGTAATCCCTTCTGTCAGGGAAAAGGTCCCTCCATATATCAATTCAACAAACATCCTCAAAAAGTGTATTAACTTTCTTATGCAAAGATTTTGTTTCATAGGTTTTTCTATTGGAAGAGTCCAAGTTTGGTTGTATTTGTAAATTTAAGTCTCCCCCACATATTAGGAGACCTTCTGTTTCCGTTACCATAATATCAGTAATTTTCTGAAAGAAACCAATATCACTTCCCAGGGGGTGCGTATATATTCAATAGAGTAACTGAATTGCCATCTATATTCCCCCTTACCAGAATATATCTGCCTTCTTTATCTTCCATTTCGAATACTTTTTCAAAATTTAGCTTACTTGAGATAAGAATAGCAACTCCTCTCCTATGTCCTGATTTATATGAGGAGAAAAACAGATTAGTGAAGCCCATTCTCTTTAGTTTTTTATGCTCATTATCACTTAAATGAGTTTCCTGTAAATATACTACATGGGCTTGTTCTTTTTTTCATTTTGGATAAATTTCTCTTACATTTGATTGGATTTAATAGCCCATTTACATTAAAGGAAATGAATTTTACCTTGTCCTTAGCCATCTGTATTTATCTGTCAATGTATCATTGAAATTAGAATAAAACTTAATCAATCTACTCCCTGAACAAATAAGAACCAAGAAACTCAAATAATAACAAAAATGGCAACAAACGTGTGATTCCAAGGCTGAGGTCTCTAGTAGATGACCCTGCGTTGAGCTAGAGGAAATGTCTAGCTGTGGGGGATAACCCCTCCTCTTGTGAGTTGAGGGCCCCCATTGCAGTATTCATAAAAGTCAGTGAACAAATCCATTACACAGAAAAGATTTCCCTGTGTACTCCTATATATACATAAATATATGCACACACAAATATATATATATATGCATACTTATACACACACACACACATATATATATACACACACACATATATACACACACACATATATATACACACACACACATATATATACACACACACACACACACACATATATATATATATACACATATACACACACATTACACACATACACATATATGTATTCTCATTTTGGTGGGGAAAATCTTTGTGTCATCTCTGAACTTACTAACTATGCCTCATATCCATATACAAATCATTCACATATGTTCCAAACAGCCGGGCTCCTAGCACCAGTCTTTGTGTATCACCACTGGTCGTAACTATCCAAACACATGAACAACCTTCTATCATCCTCCCAAGCCAATTTTGGATCCAATATTCCCAGCTTGATCAGGATCTCCTGCGTTTAACATTTTGCACCAGTCTCCTATTTGAGGCCTTGCGAGGACCCCATACCCCACAGCCCTCAACAGTACACCTTGTTATTCTCTCAAAAAAGTCAGACTGATCAGACAAAATGTGCCTTTGACAAAGCTATGTTGGTTGTATCCAGTTAGTCCCTGTACTTCCAAGTGGTCTTTTAATTGCACTGTCAGAAAATGTTCCCAGTACCTTTCTTACCATTGATATTAGGCTCATATGTCTATAGTTACCAAGCTTTCCCCTGCTGTCTTTCTCTAAAAGAGGGATATCCAGAGAGATGTCCTGGGCATCTACCTATCCGTAAGTCCACAGAAAAGTCCGTGATTGACACATTATGTGAGCATGTGAGTGTGAGAAAGGTTTGGTTGGTTTGGCCTACGGCATGCTTCTGCTGTTTTTTAAATTTTGCACGTGGCTGCCTTACGTAACTTGTGTTTGATCACCTTACAGGGGCCGCAAAGGAATTTTTTCCCCAGACTAACCAGGCCAGTTTTTTTTCACCTGGTAATAGAGATGCGTAGTGTGTTTTTGACAAAAAAGCGAGCTAATAATTAGTATAGTGGTGAAGTTGTTGTAGGCCTAACAAGGCCTAAAAGAGTCGCTTTGCGGTATAGTTTACCAGCGGTGAATGCGAATCGATCAGGGGACGCAAATCTAGAAATTCCAAGCACACATTAGGTGCACGCATTAGGTGCTATATGGTACACTGGGAGCAAATAGTAGTTTACTATTAAGAATTTAAATAATTACTATCACATAATCTTCAATAGCTCCTCCCTCCTAAAAGTTTAATAATGCAGCCTCTGCAATGTCAGTCTTGCGTTATGTTTGGATTCACAGAAATTTGCTCCCCTGGCGAGTTCCTACGCAAGAAACGTCAGCTAATTCAACACCTCGGGAACAAGGTGGCTGAACTTAACGAGGAGGTAGCTGACCTGCGATGTTGCAGAGAATTGGCAGATGTGCTCCAGGTGTCCTTTACGGAGACAGCTTGCACCCTAAGGGAGCCATGGGTTGAGATTCCGGACCAGAAAGAAAGAGACAGGTAGGTGATCGTGGGGAGGAAGCGCAGGATAAAAAGTGCGCACTGTCCGAGAGCATCAGCCCCAGAATTACCAAAAGGCAGATTGAAAAGGAGATTGCTGATAATGCTAAGATTGGCCCTGAGAGAGCTTTTCAACAAAATTAATAAAAAGAAAAATAAAGGAAGAAGTTAAGTGTATTAGGAGTAATAGTGGGGCGATAAATTATGCAGAGAAGGATATAGCGGATACTCTTAGCTCATAGTTTCTTATAATATTCACCTGCAAAGATGTTAGCAACAGGCTGTTAAATATTGAGAAAAATAAGGTTGTTTTATGTGAAATAGAGATCTTAGAAAGTGAGGTCCTACTTCAGCTGAAAAGGCTGAAAGTTAATAAATCTCCAGGACCAGACAACATATATCCAAGGGTACTTAAAGAGGTCTGTGATTATATATACAAATCCCCTAACATGTATTTTCCAAAAGTCAGTAAAGACTGGTGAAATTTGTAAGGACTGAAAATGAGCTAACATTGGCCTGGTACATAAGGGTGACTGCACTGACCCTGGTTACTACAGATCAGTAAGCCTAACATGTATCATAGGTAAAATAACGGAAATATAAATAAAGATTGAGCTGGAAAAACAGCTGATAAGTACAGGCATGTTAGCCGAAAGCCAGCATGGGTTCAGAAAGGGAAAATCATGTTTAACTAATTTGCTGGAGTTCTATGAAGAGGCAACTGAAATTTATGATAACAGTAGATCAATTGACATAATTTATTTGGACTTCCAAAAGACTTTTGACAAGGTACCCCACAAGAGGTTAATTATCAAATTACAGGAGGTAGGGATTCAGGTAGGGTGAAGAATTGACTCAAAAAAACCAGAAAACAACACGTTATGGTATATAGGATTATTTTCATCCCTTGAAGATGTTAAAAATGGGGTTCTGTAGGAATCAGTTTTGGGGCTGCAGCTGTTTTTAATTTACATTAATAAATTGGATAAGCACATAACAAATAAACTAAAGTTTGCCAATGACACAAACTGATAGCATTCAGGCTGCAGTGTCAATAGTTCTAAACAAAATCCAGATGTGAACAGATAAATGGCAGGTGAAATTAATGTAAGTAAATGTAAAATATTACATATAGGAAGTAGAAATATTAGATATAAATATACAATGGGGGAGTCTTAAGTTAGAAAGTGCACTGTATGAGAAAGATTTGGGTGTACTATTAGATTCTTCACTATCAACATCTAGACAATGCATAGAGGTGATTAGGAAGGCTAATAGAAAGTTGGGGCATCTAATAAGCTGAGTGGAGTTCAAGCTTAGAGACGTTCTCCTTAGACTGTATAATGTGCTTGTGAGGCCACACACATTAGTGCAGTGTACAATTTTGGTCTCCATATTTTGTGAGTGATGTGAAGGGACTGGAGAGAGTCCAAAGAAGCATGACTAGACTCATTCCAGGTCTGCAGGGATCAAAAAAAGCTATGAAGAAAGATTGAAAGAATTAAGTCATTTCCACCTAAGTAAACATAGAACGAGAGGAGACATGATATAAGCGTTCAAAATCGTTAAGAGTATAATTAATGCAAGCTGCTACTTCAAAATTAATCCGTCAATGCGAACTTGGGGCCTTAGGTGGAGACTAGTTAAAGGGAGATTTCAGACTAATATCAAGAAGCATTTCTTTACACAGTGAGTCAATCCTGTCTGCTGGTGATATATTGCAATATCTCTTTATTTGTAATTTCCTTTTTAAATGACACCTTACATTTTTGTACTCTTGACAGGCCTCCTCCATTTACTCAGGAGATGAACACAGAGTCTATAGAAGTGAGGCAAAGTAGCAGTCAGGTCATGGACCGTGTACAGATTACAGAGGAGGAGGTGTCTGCTGTCTTGAGACAAATTAAGGTGGACAAATACCCAGGGCTTCACAAGGTGTTCCCTCAGACCCTGTGGTAGCAAGTGGAGAAACTGCAGGGACGCAAGTGGGGATATTTAAATCATCCTTAGTGACAGGTCAGTTACCAGAGGATTGGAGGACAGCCAATGTTGTTTCGCTGTAATAGAAAAGCTCTAAGAATAAATCAGGAAATGATGTGCCAGTGAGCCTGACATCAATAGTCAGAAAGTTATTGGAAGGTATTCTAAGGGACTAGATCTTGAATACTTAGATAGACAAGGACTGATTCTGAATAATCAACACATCTTTGTGCATGGTAGGTCATGTCCAACCAATCTTAGAGTTTTTTTTGAAGAAGTTACCAGGAAAATTGATGTTGTCTGCACGGGCTTTAGCAAGGCGTTTGACAAGGTCCCGCAAGAAGTTTGGCTCGGAAGATCCAGTCACTTGGCATTCAAAATAAGGTAGTAAACTGAATTAGCCACTGGCTTTGCGAATGAAGCCCGAGAGTGGTAGTAGACGGTTGCCTGTCTGACTGCAGGCTTCTGACTAGTGGAATGCCACAGAGATCAGTGCAGGGTCCATTGTTGTTTGTCATCAATATCAATGATCTGGATGATCAGGCATGTAATTGGATCAGCAAATTTGTGGATGACACCAGGATTGGGGGCACAGTGTACAGCAAGGAAGACTATCAAAGTTTGCAGCGGGATCTGAACCAGCTGGAAAAATGGGCTGAAAATTTGCAGATTGAATTTAATGCACACAAATTTGAGATGTTGCACTTTGGGAGGGCAAGCCAGGGTAAGTCTCATATACTGAGAGCAGTAAAGCACTGAGGAGTGTGGTACAACAAAGGGTTCTGGAAATCAGGTCTATAATTCATTGAAAATTCCACAGGTAGATAGTTTTGTAAAGAAAGCTTTTGGTACATTGGCCTTCATAGATCAAAGTATTGAGTACAGGAGCTGGGATGTTATGTTGAAGTTGTATAAGACACTGGTGAGGCCCAATTTGGATTCTTGTGTATAGATTTGGTCACCTACCTATAAGAAAGATGTAAATAAGGTTGAAAGAGTATAGAGAAAAGTTACAAGGATGTCATTGGGACTGGAAGACCAAAGTTATAAGGAAAGATTGAATAGGTTAGGGCTTCATTCTTTACAATGTAGAGGATTGAGGGGAGATTTGATAGGGGCATATACAAATATGAAGGGTATAGATAGGGTAAATATAAGCAGGCTTTTTCCACTGTTGGGTGAGACCACAATTGAAGGTCATGGTTTAAGGTGAAATGTTTAAGGGGAACATGAGGAGGAACCTCCTCACTCAGAGGGTAGTGAGAGTGGGGAATGAGCTGCCAACACAAGTAGTGGATGCAATTTCGATTTTAACGTTGGAAGAGAATTTTGGATAGGTACAAAGATGAGAGGGATTTGGAAGGCTATGGTCCAGATGCAGATCAATGAGACCAGGCAGCTTAAATGGTTCAGCACAGACTAGAAAGGCTGAAGGGCCTGTCTGTGCGCTATAGTTTTATATGACTATGATTTCAAATCCTTCCATAATCCCAGGCTTTAGTAGTTTTGTAGAAACTCTGGATAGTTTGAACATACTTGTGATGCCGGGTGGATCCAAGTGGTGAAAGGTGAATTTTAGTTGGAATCTACATGGGATGAGTTGAGGGCAGTGATGTTTATAAGCGATGTTAAGCAAAGAGACCTTAATAAAGAACAGATGGTAAAGAGAAACTATTGAGGGTGAATAGGACAAAAGAAACGGATCAAATCCTTTAGGAGAGAGGAACAGAACTTCTATGCTGCTGAACCTTTGTGTGTTTCCAACATTCTCTCGTTTCAGACTTACAGTAACTAGTGTTCTGAATCATACAATTCCATTTGAGTTCTTTCACTCAGTTATTAACAAATCATCATCAAAAGCATTGCATCAAATAGACAAACCTGTTCTTCACCCTATTACTGACACTTTTTTTCTCTCCATTCTGTGACTTCTCCCACTTTTCCAATTCTGATGAAAGGTCATTGACCCAAAGCATTTACTGTTTTCTTTCCTGACTTGCTGAGTATCTGCCCCGCCTGGTGTTTTATTTACTGGTACCTTTTTGTTTTTATAACCTAATAAAATGTGCAAAAGTTTGTATTGGAATACTGGGAAAATACTGGAATGTACAAACGTTTGTACTTTATTACTAGTAAATACTGTATTTCCTGTCTTTCAGCTGCTACATTAATGTATCAAACTTCCAAAAGCATAAGAAAATAAAATTGATGAAACCTCTGCATGTCGACCTTTTGCATTTGTATTCCACAGCTGAATAGGAACAATTTGCAAAAAATAAAAATCATTATAATTTAGAAACACTTCTGATTTGCCATGATAGTAACAAAGCTTTTGAGCAAAATTGGAAAAAAGCAAAGTTGTCTGCAATATGCAGATAATAAGATCTTGATATTATACTTCCTCTTGTTCATACTCCTGTCATAAATTGTCAATGAAAATTCTTTCCAGTTAATGACCGAATTGGTGAAACTTGCACATCAATTCTTAAGTTCAAACCAAACATGTAGTCGGCAACAACTAATAGAGAAAAAAGTAACAACTCCACTCAAAATACTTTAATTGTTAAAATAATTGACCTGTATTACCCCCTTCATCTACTAAGGTGTCACAAGGTGGGCGATGGGGATAGACCCAAATGCAAGACACAGACACTGAAGTACTAAGGAAAGTGGGACCTGGTGTGTCAGAAAGCAAGTGAAGTGGGGGAGAAACAACACTGGACAAGACTAGGATACAGGGCCTGGGCTAGGACTAGGCTAGGAAAGAGGGACCTAGACAAGGAACTAGGTACCTGAACAAGGACTCCAAGCCAGAGACTGGACAGGGACCTGGAACCTGGGTCTTGTCTTGGGCTCAGACTCCAGATCCAGGCAAGGACAGGACATGGCAAGGTAACAGGACTGGACGTGGGGGTAGGACCTGGGACTGGACAAGGACATGAAGCTCAGACTAGGTCTTGGTCAAGGGAGAGCAAAGCAGAAGCAGGGAGAGGCATAGCTGGATACAGACACTGGTCCTGGACAAGACCAGGACTCAGGGCCTGGGCTACGACTTGGACTTGAACACAGACTGGAACCTCCTCAGAGCCTTGGACACAGACTAGACTTGGACATGGAACAACAAACAACAACAGTCCATTTGAGTAGTAGCAAATAGCCTACCTACTGAGCTGGATACAAGACAACAAAACAACAGTCCATTTGAGTAGTGGCAAATAGCTTGCCTACTGAGCCTTGGACTCAAGCACAGGAACATTGAACACAGAGCCAGGACCCCTCCTTGGGGACAGGACATAGGGCCAGGACTCATACATAGACACTAAACACAGGGACACAAAGAGACAGTTCCAAGCTCAATGATAGACAGCTCCTTCTGTTGGCATGACAAGGCTCCAGTCTCACCCCAGTAGCTGAACTTGACAGCAATACAGGCAAGGCTTCAGGCATGGGTTACAGAAAGAAGGGGAGGGGAGGGAACAGTCCAACCTCAAGGTAACAGCAAAAAATCCTGACTTACCCCACAGAGGCAAGGACAGGATACTGACAAGACAAACCAGCACCTATACTCAAACCCAGGGCCACTTTATTTCCGGCTCCAAGACAAGAATCAGGTGCCTATGATTAAGCCCAAATGAAACAAGGGACAGCAGAAGACCCGGAGTCTGGAGTCCACAGACTGGACCGTGAACCGGAACATGGACTTAATGGACCAGACCATGACATAAGGGTGCTGGCAAGCTATGTCATTCACCCAATTCCACCTACTACAACAAACATTCTATTTCAAAATCTAAAATGGAAACTGATTACTATGTGGACAGACCAACACATTCAATGACATGTTTTAAGCCTTCTTGAAGAGTTGCTCAAATTGAGAAAGAGCATTTGGGATGGTATCGGGGTCCTCAAAGTAATGATGCTATAGCACAAGGTAGGCCCTGTGTATGTAGAGGAAGGGATACCCTCTGCTCACACTGGTTCCACGGATAGTCACACTGTGCCTGGATAGTCAAAGCACAGTTTCAATTTCAACCATAGTGGTTTCACTTCTCAAGGTCATGCCTGTGCCCACAACACCTCAGATGCTCCCTAGTGATCTACCATTGATTTTCTTGTACTGTATTTATCATCCATATGATTTTCCTTGGCAATTCAGTTGAAAGTACTTCATGCCCTGATTTGCCACATCACCTACCTTCTCATCCACCCCATTGATTCTAAATTCTGGATTAGGTGAACAAAATTTTCCTCTATTTAAATATCAGTGGTACTTCCATCTATAACTCATTTCCCTCACCATTGATTCCATCATCTTTCATAACGAATGTATAATTTTGACATTTACAAGGTTTGTCTTATATTTGATCTTTTTAAATTTTTGACCTTTGATCTCTGACGTTGAGCCTCTCCACTCAATTCTGCACATCTGTTCATCTTCTGTGCTTTCATTGCTTCCATTTTTGGTGATTTAAATGGGTCCTGGTTGATTCCATTATTCCCACGGTCTCTGTAAACTTGAAGTTATCTGAATTTTTCCTGACTTGTATCCAGTTCCCACTTGTCAACCAGTCTGTGCTAACTCCCAGGTAAGCAACACCTAGGTTTTAAAATTCCCATTCTTATTCTTAATCCCTCTATGATCTGACATTGTCCAATATTTATAATGAGCTTTAGTCTGATATTCCTTATAAATTTATTGATGTCCTAATGTCTCTTCATATCTCATATGATCATTTTATATTGTTATTGATCCTGTGAAGTGCCTTGGATATTATTGTTAGATATTCCCTCAAACTAAATCAATGGTTAGAAAATATAAATGAATATTTATTTAGTACTTCTGAGAAGACCTGATCATCTGGGGAACTACAATTAAAATCGGAACCAATTAAATAGCTCGTATTTTTCCAAAGACAAAATCAAATTTTCTCAATAACTAATGATGCGTTTGCCAAAGGGTTGTGATTTTTTTTTAAACCTGAAAAAGTAAACTCCAGAGCTGTCCCGTGCCTTCAACTGCAATAAATCATTTTAAAACCCCATCCCCGGGAGAAAACTGAATTTGAATTGGTAAATTTTACAAGAGGTGAATTGTCATCCATCTCTCTAATATGCAGGTAGGAAACACAAGTTAATTTCATACAAGATATAAATCTACCTGAAAAGCGGTGAGACCTACAGCATGCACATGGTTCAGTGTTTACCGGAAATTGCAAGGACAGAACAAAGTGAATCCTCGTTTTTTCTTTTTTAAAAAAAAAATCACTTGCGATTAAGCTCTGGCAGGTAGCTTTATTACAGCGTTTTATTGTGCAGCGAAAGGATTTAAGAGATGGCCGTGCGAAGAATAACGCGTGTCTCGAACAAAACACAGAAAGAGGAACACAACGGGTTAGGCAGCATCTGTGTCTCCATTAGTCGATGCCATTTTAAAGAATATAAACATGTGAACAGTCGCTTCTGAAGATTGTAATCCATTAACACTTGCTGTTTGTTTCTTTACTTCTCGCCTAACCAGTGTTTTGGAGAATTTATAAGCTTTCTGGGCTTGGACCAGCCCGATCATTCATTTCACGCAGCAAGGCGGAACTCCCCAGCTTTGCAGCAGTGAAGCGACGCCTGCGCGTTGTCTGTCTCTGTCAATGTTGCGGGATTCTGCGGAAGCAGGCTTTGAGATCTCTTCAGAAACTGAACTGAGTGCTTGAGAACACAGTTGAAATATAAAGGTATTACAAAAAAAAATTGCGAGTTAAAATATTTTTTTTTCTTTTCATTATTTCCTCCTTTAAAAACGCGAACAAAGGGCAGGCGCCCTCCGCTATAAAATGGACGTCAGATGCCACTCCGGGTTTTGCGGAAATCTCTCTGAACCGGGGGCTCACGCATCATTGACATGAACTTCCCCAGACTCCGCCTTTCAGTTTTAGAGGCTTCCTTCTTTCTTCCTGGAACTAAACAATTCCAGCATTAGCTTTCATTCATCTCTTTCCTTTGAGCCGCCTCGTATTGTGCTATTGGACCTTGGCTCCGTACAACATGGCGATTAGTGCTTGGCTAATTGTAATCTTACTCATCTCTGGAATCATCTTTTGTCATCAGGATGAAGCGGTTCCGAAAAAAATAGGTAAGATGAGTGCCCGTAGCATGATTTTATTTATTGTAGAAACCAGTACATGGAATATCATTTCATTCGCAATGTTGAAAATCCATGTCATATTTACATTCTGATAGCGCTAACAATAATATTTTGATAAATATGTCCTCTGTTAATATTCTATTAAAATGAGAACTGCTTCTTACCAATTTGCAAAAACGGTGCACTAGGAACTGGGTACCGATACATTACCGTTTTGGGGTTATATGGGTTGGAGAATTTGGCACTTGTGGTTGAAAATGAGTATTGCTTTGATGCTGTTTCGTTAGTACAATTTGAATTAATGACCCCTGGAATCTGATGGTACTTGTAGTCCAAGTAACGACCTATGGTGGGCCAACGTGAGAACAAAAATTAGAGACACAATCTGGGCGCGACAACTGTGGCAGGCAGATGAAAGTAACAGCATAACAGCGGTGGTGCTTTCCCTCCCTGATTAGCTCCATGCCTTTCATACACGTTTGAAAGGAAGAGTAACACTACACTTGTGCAAATCCCCTCGGCATCCGTCTTGGAGGCAATTGTCAGAACATTATTTGAGAGGATGAGCCCAGGCAAGGCGTCAGACCCCGAAGGTGTACCTGGCCAGGTTCTGAAAACCTGTGCTGATCGAGCGGTGAAGTACACAAGGGCATCAATCAGCCATTCACTGCTGCAGTCTCAGGTCTCCACTTGCTCCGGGAGGACAGCAGTTATACTGGTAACCAAGATGAGCAGGGTGACTGGTAGCACTTACATCTACTGTGATAAAGTGCTTCAAGAGAGTGATTATGGCTAGAGTTAACCCCTGCCTGTACACGTACCTGGAGTCACTGTAATTTGCCTATCTCTGCTTGCACTGTACTGATGCTGCAAAGCAACACATTTCCCATCATATAAGATAGGGATAACAACTCTGATTCCGTGATGCCTCTGGAATTTCTTTGCTTCCTATTTTAGTCAGCTAATTGTATCATCAACAAGCATCATAAGACCCCAAGATATAGGAGCAGAATTAGGCCTTTTACTTAAGAACATAAGAGATAGGAGCAGGAGTAGGCCAATCGGCCCCTCAAGCCTGCTGCACCATTCAACAAGATCATGGCTGATCCAATCTTAACTCTAGTTTTCATCGAATCCCACAAGGCAACAGTGCCAACCAACAGGGCACCATGCCGCCCATTTTATTTTATTATTCATCCCGCCCAAACCCATGTGATCACCCGGGGAAAAAAAACCGAGTTGCCAATTGAGGAGAAAGCCTGATTTGGCCCAACGAGTCTCCTCTACATTTGAACATGGCAGATTTATTTTCACTCTCCACCCTATACTCCACAACCTTTGGTACCTTTACTAATCAAGAACATATCAACCACAGTTTTAAATATACCCAATGACTTGGCCTCCACAGCCATCTGTGGCAATGAATTTGACAGATTCTCTACACTGTGGCTAAAGAAATTCCTCCCTCACCTCTGTTCTAAAGGGAAGTCATTGTATTCTGAGGCTGCGCCCTCTGTTCCTACACTATCCTGCTACAGGAAATACCTGTTCCACATCCACTCTATCTAAGCCTTTCGGTATTCAATGCAGGTTTCAATTAGATTTCTCCCCTCACCCCCACTACCACCGGCCTTTCATCTAAACTCCAGCCCAGTGCCATCAACCACTCCTCATATGTTAACCTTTTCATTCCTGGGAAAGTTCTCATGAACCTCCTCTGCCTCTGCATGGTCTCCAATGCCGGCACATCTTTTCTTAGATTAGGAGCCCAAAACTGCTCACAATTCTCCAAATTTGTTCTGACTCAGCTTTATAAAGCCTTATGAAGCATCATACCTTCTATATTAAGCAATAATTGAAGTTGTGTAGAAAGTCCTACACATAAGTCATGATACTTCAGAAAAGAAAGACTGAAGGGAAGACTCATGGAGACCAAAAGAATCACATGATGTGGTGTGATTGAGATAGTGTTGGAATTGTATAGTTGCTGATTGATTTCTATTGAGCTCAGATTTTTTACTTCTGTTCTTTCATAAATTTATGTTGATTGTTCTAAGTGTTTTTTTGGAGGTGAGATGAAATGGTGTTGGTTAGAAAGTCATAGCTAAAAACCTTCATAACACTTTTTAAAAAAAAACTTTACCTGGATGCGCACTCAAACTAAGCTGCAAATGGAATTTGGGTTTTGATTCTGATCTTCATTAGCTAGATCAGTCAAATGGGTTCTTTCTTTGATCCATTACTATATTGGAATCAAAAGCCAGCTCTGATTTGTGGTACTAAAGTCCTTAGTAGGACTAGAAATGTGTTCAAATTTGGTTGTTGAATATTCCCGCCAGTTGGTTGGCACAGGTTTTCAGAGCCTTACCATGTACTCCATCAGGACCTTCCACCTTGCGAGGGTTCACTCTCTCTAAAGACAGCCAAACATCTTCATAGCTGTAGTTATATTTTCCCTTTCAAAGCAGCCATTGAAGGCGTTGAGTTCATTTGGTAGTGAAGTATCACTGCAGTTCATGCTATTGGGTTTCACTTTGTAGGAAGTAATGTCTTGGCAAATCCTGCAGAGTTGTCATGCATCTGATGTTGCCTCCAACCTCGTTTGAAGTTGTCTTTTCACCCTTGAAATAGTCCTTCGCAAATCATACCTGGTTTTCTGGTACAGGCCTGGGTCGCCAGACTTGAATGCCACAGATCTAGCCTTCAACAGATGACGTACCTCCTGGTTCATCTACGGCTTTTGGTTTGGGAATGTGCAATAAGTCTTTGTAGGCACACACTCATCCACACAGGTTTTAATGAAGTCAGTAACAACTGCAGCATACTCATCCAGGTTCGAATATGAACCCCTGAATACTGTCCAGTCCACCGATTCAAAACAGTCCTGTAGGTGCTCCTGTGCTTACCTCATCCATACCTTCTTGGTCCTCACTACTGATGCTGCAGTCTTCAGTCTCTTCCTATACTCGAGAGTAGAAGTACAGCCAGGTGATCAGACTTCCCGAAGTGAGGGTATGGAATTGCACGGTAGGCATTCCTGATGGTGGTGTAGCAATGGTCCAGTGTGTTGTTTCCTCTGTTGATGGAAATTGATCCTCTCAAGTGATCTGTTGATGGTAATTGCTTAGTGATTTTTTTCAGACCGGTCTGGGTAAAGCGTTAGGATGCATTGTTTCGTGTACATTAATCCCATTGCTCAGATCATCTAAAGCCTGATTGACATTGGCCTGAGGTGGAATGTATATGGCTACTGAAGTGACCCTGGAGAGCTCCCATGGTAGATAAAAGGGACAGCATTTAACTGCTAGATATTCCAGGTCTAGTGAGCAGAATTGGGACAGCACTGATATATTTGTGTACCAAGAAGAATTGATCATGAGTCATACTCCTCCACCTCTGCTTTTGAGAGGCTCTATAGATCTATCCTGACGGTGTATAGTAAACATGTGTATAGAAAGGTAGAGTCAGTGAAAATATCATTTCTTGCTGATGGCAAGCCTCTTTCTTTTCTTTTTTCTTTTTAAATCTTTTTATTAATTTTAAGAAAAACATAAGTGAAATATGAATACAAAACGTTTGAGAGTACCTAATTAATAGTTTAAATAGACAATCAGATATGTAATAATCAATATATAAAGCCTCCCAAACTCATAGTATTAATGTAAAAGAATCAAAAAAGAGAACCCCCCCAAAAAAAACTAAAAGAAAACTTAAAAAAAAACTAACCATCATGGGCAATTGCATAATGTTAAATACATGCAGTAGTGGCGATAACTCCGAACCTCCATCCAAATAATTAAGGATAATAACAGTAAGGTTTAGGATCAGACCATTTAACTCATATGAAAATGTTGAATAAATGGTCTCCAAGTTTCCTCAAATTTAACTGAAGAATCAAAAACCACACTTCTAATTTTTTCTAAACTCAGACAAGAAATAGTTTGAGAAAACCACTGAAGTACAGTTGGAGGGTTAATTTCTTTCCAATTCAGTAAAATAGATCTTCTAGCCATTAATGTAACAAATGCAATCATTCGTTGAGATGAAGCGGATAAACGATTATTATCTATCATTGGTAAACCAAAAATTGCAGTAAAAGGATGCGGTTGGAAATTGATATTTAAAACTCTTGAAATAATATTAAAAATATCTTTCCAATAATTTTGTAAACAAGGACAAGACCAAAACATATGAGTCAATGAAGCAACATCAGAATGACATCTGTCACAGGTTGAATTAACATAAGAATAAAATCGAGCAAGTTTATCTTTAGACGTGAGCTCTATGTACAACCTTAAATTGAATTAGGGCATGTTTAGCACAAATAGAGGACGAATTTACCAATGATAAAATTTTTTCCCATTGCTCAGTAGATATAGGACAATGTAATTCTTCTTGCCATTCCTTCTTAATTTTTTCTGATACATCTGGCTGTACACTCATAATCATATTATAAATGATAGCTACTAAACCCTTTTGACAAGGATTGAGGGCTAAAATTCTTTCTGTAATGTCCAATGGACATTCTTTCGAAAAAGACTTTAATTCATTATACAGAAAATTTCTGAGTTGCAAATATCTAAAAAAAATGGGTTTTAGGTAAATTATATTTATTAGATAGCTGTTCAAAGGACATAATGTTATCATCCAAAAACAGATCACGAAAACATGTTATACCTTTTGTTTTCCATAATAGAAAAGCTTGATCTATAGATGAAGGCCGAAAGAAGTAGTTAGATATTATAGGACATGACAGCATAAACTTATTCAAGCCAAAAAATTTACGAAATTGAAACCAAATTCGTAATGTATACTTGACTATGGGATTAGTTATCTGTTTATTCATTTTAAATAATGAAAAAGGAAGTGAAGATCCTAAGATTGAGATCAATGAAAAATCTTGCACAGATTTACATTCCAAATTTACCCATTGTGGGCAAGCAGCTGTAGTCGATTCTTGTGTCCAGAATATTAAATACCATATATTAACTGCCCAATAGTAAAATCTTAAGTTTGGTAGAGCCAAGCCGCCCTCCTTCTTAGGCTTCTGTAAATATTTTTTGCCTAGTCTAGGATTTTTGTTCTGCCACAAATAAGAAGATATTTTAGAGTCAACCATATCAAAAAAAGATTTAGGAATAAAAATTGGTAATGCTTGAAATAAATATAAAAAATTAGGTAGTATCATCATCTTAATGGCATTAACTCTGCCTACCAAAGACAAAGATAATGGAAACCACCTATTAGCAAGTTGCTTAATTTGATCGATTAAAGGTAGAAAATTAATTTTAAATAAATCTTTGTTTTTTAGTAATTTTAATACCTAAATAAGTAAAATAATCTGTAACAATTCTATATGGTACATGATTATAAATTGGAACTTGCATATTTAATGGAAATAGTTCACCCTTATTAAAATTCAATTTATAACCAGAAAAGTTACTAAATTGAGCGAGCAAAGAAGAAATAGCAGGAATAGATCTTTCAGGGTCAGATATATATATAATAACAAATCATCCGCATATAATGATACCTTATACATCGTCTCCCCACGGGTAATACCGAAAATATTGGGTGATTCACGAATAGCTATAGCCAAGGGTTCTAAAGCAATGTCAAATAATAAAGGACTTAAAGGACAACCTTGCCTTGTACCACAAAATAGCTGAAAAAAAGGGGATCTTTGATTATTGGTAAAAACCGAAGCTAGGGGTTTATGGTATATTAATTTAATCCATGATATAAATTTTGAACTAAAATTAAAATGTTGCATTGTATTAAATAAATATGGCCATTCGACTCTATCAAATGCTTTTTCGGCATCTAAAGAAATGACACATTCTGGTATTTTAGATGAAGAGGTATAAATAATATTAATTAATTTTCTAATGTCAAAAGATGAATAGCGATTTTTAATAAATCCGGTCTGATCTTCAGAAATAATTCGAGGTAATATATTTTCTAATCTAATAGCCAAAATTTTACTAAAAATCTTAAAATCCGTATTCAACAAGGATATAGGCCGATAGGATGCGCATTCAGTAGGGTCTTTATCTTTTTTAAGAATTAAAGAAATAGAAGCTTCATAAAAAGATTGTGGTAGTTTACCTATACTTAATGCATCTTTAAAAATTTTACAAAGCCAAGGAGAAAGTATGGAAGAAAAAGATTTTAAAAATTCTGTAGAAAAACCATCTGGACCAGAAGCTTTACCCGAATTCATTGAAAAAATAGCCTTTTCTATTTCAGACTCCGTAATAGGTGTATCCAAAAATACACTATCCTCAACAGTTACTTTTGGAATATTCAATTTCCTTAAAAATTAATTTATTATAGAAGAGTCCTTAGCACATTCTGATTGATATAAGGAATTATAAAAATCTTGAAAGGCTTTATTTATCTCTTTGTGATCGATCGTCAAAGTACCATCTTGTTTACGAATCCTAGTAATCTGTCGTTTATCCGAAACAATTTTCAATTGATTAGCTAGTAATTTACCAGACTTATCTCCATATATATAGAATTGGGCTTTTGATTTAATTAACTGACTTTCAATTGAGGAGGATAATAGTAAGCTATGCTCCATTTGAAGTTCCACTCTTTCTTTATAAAGTTCTTTGCTAGGGGCCATTGAATAAATCTTGTCAATTGCTTTGATTTTATCAACTAGTATTAATATTTTAGAATTAGTTCATTTCCTAACTCCAGCAGAATATGAAATAATCTGTCCACGAATATATGCCTTAAAAGTATCCCACAAAGTTCCACTAGAGATCTCTGCTGTAAAATTTGTTGAGAAAAACAAATCAATTTGCTGTTTAATAAAGTTGACAAAGTCAGGATCCTGCAATAAAACAGGATTAAACCTCGAACCTTTAGTATTAATATATGAATCCGTCATCTTAATAGATAACTTCCAAGGTGCATGATCAGATATGGTAATAGAGTCATACTTACAATCCATAACATCTGTAAGTAAATGGTGATCAATGAAAAAGTAATCAATTCTTGAGTAATTATGGTAAACATGGGAAAAGTATGAAAACTCTTTGTCGTTAGGGTGTAAAAAAAACGCCAAATTTCACAAATAGCTGAATCAATCATAAAAGAGTTAATGAGAGAAGCCGATTTATTCGGAAGAATTTGGGTGGGCTTGGATCTATCCATCAAAGGGTTTAAACAACAGTTAAAATCCCCACCCATTATCAATCTATATTGGTTCAAATTAGGAAAGGATGTAAATAAATATTTAAAAAATTCAGGACAATCAGTATTTGGAGCATAAACATTAACTAAAACAACTTTTTGATTAAAAAGTAGACCAGTAATAAGCAAAAATCTACCTTGCGGATCTGAAATTGTTTCATGATGTATAAAAGAAGTTGATGAATCTATAAAAATGGAAACACCTCTCACTTTGGCTTGCGAATTTGAGTGATACTCTTGGCCCTTCCAAAACCTAAACAACAGTTGACTATCCACCTTCCTTACATGAGTCTCTTGTACAAAAATAACGTTAGCATTCATTCTATGGAATACTTTGAATGTTTTTTTCCATTTGTTCGGATGATTTAAACCATTAGTATTCCAAGAAACAAAGTTAATAGTCCTATCCATATTGACAATATTTATTACAATTAACACATAAGTTTGAAAAAAAAGTGAACTCATGAACCCGGAAGAAGGAAGTAAGTTCAAGGAGAAACCGGAAGTCACGGCACTGCGACCATTTTTGTAGTTTCATATAAGCCCATGAAATAAAACTAAGCAGAAAGCAAGCAAAAAGAAAAGAAAAAAGAAAAATCCCCCTCCCTCCACCCTCAAAACCCCAGGAAAAAAGCCAAAAAGAGGCAAGCAAGCAATCTAATACTAAAATTACCCCCGTGTCTCAAGACGGCAACTCAGACACAACAAAGTTAAAAAAAATACAAACAACCCACATTATAAGAGAGGGTTGGTATAACAAAAGTTAAAATATAAAATTAGTATTATAAATGTATATAAACAAAAGGGTTAAAAAGAATTAAAACGATAAAACCCATAAATGACTAATACTGGATTGGTATTTTAAATGAAAGTTTAAAACTTTCAAACACATCAAAACAGATATGATGTTCCAAGCACTAAAGTCTGCCGGGAAGAAGAAACGACATTTTATTTTTTAAAAAAATCTTAATATTTAAATGTTAAGAGTATAAAAAAGCGTATATCAGCTTAAAAAGAAAAGCAAAAGGAGACGCTAATAGATTAATAATATGGAAAAATAATAAAGTCAAAATGAACCGAGCAAAAAGAGCTTTAACCGTATATAAGAAATACATGTAAGCCATACCCAAAAAAAAACCAAACATCATTCTGTAACAGATCCAAATCTATAGGCTAAATTACATTAGTCAGCCCGATAGAATGTCATTGTTCCAGAAAACTTTGAGCATCCGCTGGAGATTTAAACAGCCGAAAAGTTCCGTCATCAAGAGTGACTCTCAAGTATGCTGGAAATAACAGCGCTTGCTTGCAGCCTTTCTGGTGAAATTTCGACATAACTGATCTAAAAGCCATTCTCGCCCTTAAAACTTCAGGGCTATAATCTTCCAGAATGCGAAATTTAAACTCTTGATAGCTGATCATACCTTTTTTTCGAGCCGCCCGAATCAAACGTTCTTTGGTATGAGGGTAATGGATCCGAAGAATTACATGTCGTGGTTTCAAACTTGAATCCGACCGAAAACGGGAGACACGGTGTGCCCGATCGATTACCGGGGGAGAGTCCAGTACCTCTGGACCCAAGACATCCATTAGAAATTTAGAGAAGAAAACGGTAAGATCACCGCTCTCAAATTTTTCCGGAATCCCAATTAATCGAAGATTTTGTCTTCGAGAGCGATTTTCCAAATCAGTAATTTTAACTTTATAACAATCCATCTGTTGAGAAGTCGAAGTTTGCTCTTCTTGTATTTTTTCAATTATACGATCTTTCTTGCAAGCGGTTTCTTCAAGAGCCAAAATACTTGCTTGTTGTTTTTGTGATTCCAGTGAAAGTGTCTGGAGCTTTTCTTCAACTAGTTTCAAATGCTCATCAAACTGAAAAAACTTTACGGTTATTTTTCTCTCCAGTTCTTCAAATTTGTCTTCTATAAGCTTCACAATTGATTCTAAAGTTATCGGTTCTTTCGTCTGTTTCGATTCTTTTGCTCTAGAATTTCAGCAAGTTGAGAATAATTCAAATAATTAAAAAGAAAAATTCTGTATGTTTAGACCCCTTTAGAATAAGTATAAAAAGATCCTTTAAGGGGTGTTTGTAGGTTAAAAAGACGTAAAAGGTTTGGAGCAAAGCCTAGAAGCGGTTTACTCCATGAGCGCCATCTTGAGACCCCAGCCTCTTTCTGTAGAAGGTGCATGTTGTATACACATAATGGGTGAGATCAGCATCAAGTTGGGTTGTGAAACTCATTCGATACTCTCTGTTTAAAGTCAATGAGATGACAATACCAGAACTAGGCTCTCAGCCAACCTTCTAACACCCAAGTTTCTACTTCCAGAAGAAGAGAGAAGGAAAGTATCGGGGTGCCTAATTTTCAAGACTACCTGAGATTATGTTGATGATGAAACCTTGGCTGTCAAAAGTTGGTTCTTTGGTTGGCCTCAGAATGGTCAGCATTTCGAGAGGTCTATGAGAATTCTTAACGCTGGTCATCTAGTAGTCACAGACATGGACAAGGCTATGGGTACTGGAATGAGGATGATTGTGGGTAAGTATATTGTCAAGATTAATATTGTCAAGGGAAGCTAAGCAAAGTACTGAATTCTGCCTGGTAACAGGACCACAACTAGCAACTAATCAGCACTTAAAGTGGGAGGAAAGGTAATTAACAGTAATAAAGTGAGGAATTATTTCAAAACCTTTGTATTTCACTGTAGTATGATCACTTTTTAATTAAAAGCTTTCCTTGAATTCTTGCTGAAGTCAACTTTATAGATTGAAAAGTAATTTAGTAAGTGGACTTCAGAGATATAATTTTGAAGTAAGTGGTATTGATCACACTTCAGGAATATATTTCCTTTTATTTCCAGAGCACAATTAAACTAGATACTTCCAGACACTTTATTATCAAAGTGGGAATCTTTATCCTGGCATTTGCTAACTATCAGTTTAATCTTTTCAACCAACAACACACACAAAATGCTGGTAGAACACAGCAGGCCAGGCAGCATCTATAGGAGAAGCACTGTCGACATTTCGGGCCGAGACCCTTTGTCAGTTTAATCTTTTGTTACATTTAATAAGTTATTTTGAAACTTTCTTTATATGTGAGTATTGTTATAGTAGCATCAATGTAGCCAAAATATGCATACCAGGGAGTCAGCGGGAGACGCTCATGGAGTGAGTACTGTTTTAGATTCGCTCCATAACCTTTACTTTTTTTAACCTTTGATCACCCTTATCCAACTTATTTTTACCTACACCAAAAGATTCTTGCTATTTTTTTGGACTTATTGTTAAGAGTTTATTGTGAATTTTTGAAGATATGCAAACAGAAATGGCTCTTAGATCTAGAGGACGAGAACCTGGGCGCAACCCGAACGGTAATGGAAAGAAGCAAGCTCAACTGCAAAGCAATGAGTTAACTTATGAACTGCTTATGGAGGTTTTGGATAAAAAATTCGATGAACTACACCAAGTTTTTAAACAAGATATAAAGGCTTTTCAAGATTATATGGTTAAGACGGATTTAGTAATTAACCAGCAGCAAGCTCTTATCGCGTCTCTGCAAGAAGAAGCTCGGAAACGAGATTTGACAATTGAAAAATTGCAACAGGATTTAATTTCGACCACTAAATTGGTGGAAACACTTAAAGCCAAGTGTGTCAACTTTGAGAACCGGTCCAGAAGACAGAACCTACGTATACTTGGTCTCCCAGACGGCATAGAAAAAGACGACCCTTCGAAATATTTTGCTCAATTTTTAAAAGATGCGTTCCCGTCGGTTTTCCCAGATAACCTTCCGTTACTTGATCGAGCACATAGAATTTGGCGTCAATCATCGAGTGCTCCAGCTAAACCTTCGGTGGTAATTGTCCGGTTTCATTATGTACATGACAAAGAACAACTTATTCGTGTGGCTCGGCGGGTTGGAATGGTTAAATTTCAAGATTACTATTTCCGTTTGGTTGAAGATTTTAGTCCTGAAGTTATGAAGAAAAGGCTTCTTTTTAAACCTCTGATGTCTGAATGTTATGAGAAAAATCTAAAACCTGCGCTCTTATACCCTGCGAAGCTTAGAATTTCTCCATCAAATGCTCCACGCCAGGTTTTCCTTTCTACATCTGAAGCGAGAAGTTATCTGGAGAACTTCCCTACTGCTATAGACACTAATCTCTAATAAATGAGTGACTCTGATCATGTAAGATGGTTTTCGATTCCTCAAACCAGATTTAGTCTCTGGTTATTGGTGTAGGTTTATCCTATACTTTATATTTAAGTTAAAGTGTGTTTTCGTTATATTAATCGCTCTGTTTTATACACTTTAACCATTATACTATATTTTTGACTATTATTTTTGTTCCTTCGAAGGTGTATTTTTAACCCTTCGAAGGTGAATTCTTTTTTATTAAGATGGTGGTTTTTTGGAAAAATATTCTTGGTTTTGTTTAAGATGGCGTTATTTTTTCTTCTCTCATCTTCTTCCTATAATGCATTGCTTATCATAGTTTAAATATTTCTTGATTTGTTTGGGTTATAACCCGATTTATAAGCTTTTAGTGATTATATTTTTTTTACAACTAAGTATATTAAGAAGTGTGGTTTTAGTATAGTGATTATAATTTTTAAAGTCGGGGTGGTTTTTTAAATATATATCCTTTACATACGGAGTGGTCTTCCGCTGATAAGGGGGTAGAATTAGTCTCATTTTTTCCTTTTTCTAGCCATATTTTGGCTTTTTTTCTTTTTCTTGTGGGGGTTGGGGATGGTCTGTTTTCTAATTTTATTTTTCTTCTACCAGTTTGTTTTAGTTTTTTCATTTGGGCTGTTTTTGAACTTCAAATATGTCTACGATGTCGTCACTTCCGGGTCCGCTCTTTATTTTTGTTCCTCTTCCGGGTGCATGAGTTTATAATTTGGTTAACCCTTTTTATATCAAAGGGTTGACTTTAGAAGCATGGCTCAGACCATTAATTTTGTGTCTTGGAATACTAATAGTTCAAACCATCCGATTAAACGAAAGAAGATTTTCAAAGTATTCCAAAGACTTAATGCTCATATCATTTTTGTACAAGAAACTCATGTGAGGAAGGAGGACAACTATCGCTTTTTTAGGTCTTGGCGAGGTCAACAGTATCATTCGAATTCGAATGCCAAAGTAAAGGGAGTTTCAGTTTTTATTGACTCCTCTATTGCATTTGTTCAACACGATATCCTTTCGGATCCGAATGGTAGATTTTTGTTAATTACGGGTTTACTTTGTAATAAAAAGGTTGCTATGGTTAATGTTTATGCTCCAAATGTGGATTGTCCTGATTTTTTTAAGTCCTTATTTACTTCTTTACCTAATCTAAATGAATATAAGTTAATAATGGGTGGTGACTTTAATTGTTGTTTAAATCCTTTGATGGACAAATCTATATCTATTCAGACTTTACCCAATAAGTCGGCCACTTGTATTAACTCCTTTTTGACTGATAATGGAGTTTTTGATATTTGGAGATTTCGGCATCCTAACGACAAAGAGTTTTCTTTTTTCTCACATGTTTATCATTCTTATTCGAGAATTGATTTTTTTTTTATTGACTCTTGTTTTATTCCATCGGTAATTGGTTGTAATTATGATATTATAGCTATCTCTGACCATGCTCCATTAAAACTTTCTATTAAATTTACGGATACAGCTTCTAATGTTAGACAATGGCGATTTGACTTTACCTTACTGCAAGATCCGGACTTTATTAAATTTATGAAGGAACAGATCGATTTCTTCTTTTCAACTAATTCCACGGATGATATTTCTTGTGGAACACTTTGGGACACTTTTAAAGCGTATATACGTGGACAGATTATCTCTTACTCTGTTGGTCTGAGAAAACGCATTAAGAAGGAAACTCTTTTATTGGTTGATAAAATTAAAGAGATTGACAAGAAATATTTGATCACTCCTAGTAAGGAGCTTTACAAACAAAGGGTTGAACTTCAAACGGAACATAATTTATTACTTACATCTCCGATTGAAAATCAATTAATGAAAACCAGATCTGATTTTTATATACATAGTGATAAATCGGGTAAACTGTTAGCTAGTCAGTTGAAGAATGTTTTGGTTAAACGTCAAATCACTAAGATTCGTCAGCAGAATGGGGATTTGACAGTTAACCATGATGAGATAAATAAGTCATTTCAAGACTTTTATACCTCCCTGTATCAATCTGAATTCCCTCAGGATCATAATACCATGTGTGATTTTCTTGGGAAATTGAATTTTCCAAAATTATCATCCAATGATCTTTCAATATTAGATACTCCTATTACGGATGCAGAAATTAAAGGAGTTATTTCCTCAATGAATTCTGGGAAAGCACCAGGTCCAGATGGGTATACAGTAGAATTTTTTATATGTTTTTCCGCTACTCTTTCTCCTTGGTTATGCAGGGTTTTTGAAGAAGCAATTAGATTGGGGAATTTGCCACAATCTTTTTATAGAGCTTCCATTTCTTCAATACTGAAGAAAGATAAAGACCCTACTGACTATGCATCCTATAGACCAATATCTTTATTGAATGTAGACTCCAAGATCTTTTCCAAGTTACTGGCATCCAGGCTGGAGAAGGTATTACCCCAATTTATTTCGGAAGATCAAACCGGTTTTATTAAAAATCGCTATTCTTTTTTCAATGTTAGGAGATTACTGAATATTGTTTATACTCCTTCACATAGCACTTCAGAATGTGTTATTTCATTAGACGCGGAGAAAGCATTTGATAGAGTTGAAGGGCCTTACTTATTTTATGTGTTGGAGAAGTTTAATTTTAGTCCGACATTCATTTCCTGGATTAAACTGATTTATCACACTCCAGTAGCCTTGGTGTTTACTAATAATCAAAGATCTCCCTTTTTTCGTTTATTTCGGGGCACTAGACAAGGCTGTCCTCTTAGCCCATTACTATTTAACATTGCTTTAGAACCTTTGGCAATTGCCATTAGAGAATCACAGGATATTTCGGGCATTAATCGTGGGACAGATATTCATAAGTTATCTTTGTATGCAGATGATTAATTATTATTCATTTCTAACCCTGAGAAATCTATTCCAGCAGTTCTATCATTGTTGGCTCAATTTAGTGAGTTTTCTGGGTATAAGTTAAATCTTAATAAGAGTGAATTGTTTCCTTTGAATAGACAGGTCCCAATTTATGGAAATTTACCTTTTAAATTAGTTAATGACTCTTTTATTTACTTAGGGATTAAAATCACAAAAAACCATAAAGAATTATTTAGGTTTAATTTTTTACCCTTAATTGATCAGATTAAATGCTTGTTTACTAAGTGGTCACCATTATCTTTTTTTCTCATAGGTAGGATTAATGCTATTAAGATGGTTATTTTACCTAAGTTTTTATATATTTTTCAAGCGGTACCAACTTTTATTCTGAAATCTTTTTTTACTAATGTTGATTCAAAAATTTCCTCATATATATGGCAGAATAAAAATCCCAGGTTAGGTAAAATATACTTACAGAAGACAAAGAAGGAAGGTGGGTTGGCATTACCTAATTTCAGATTTTATTATTGGGCAGTTAATATTAGATATTTGTTATGTTAGTTGAAAGACTGGGATGGATCTTTTGGCCCTCATTGGGTGAGTTTGGAAATTAAATTGGTACCAGGTTATGCTCTGGGTTCTATTTTAGGGACTTCTCTCCCTTTTGCTCTTTCTAAATTGCCGAAACGAATTGACAACCCGATAGTTAAACATACTTTACGTATATGGTTTCAATTTCGGAAATTTTTCGGGTTGACTCAATTCGTTTTAAATATTCCTATTGTATCTAATTGCTTTTTCCACCCTTCAATTATAGATCAAGCTTTTTCTGCTTGGAAAACTAAGGGATTACTAAGATTTTCTGATTTATTTTTGGACTATTGTTTTATGTCTTTTGAGCAATTATCTAATAAATATAATTTGCCTAGATTTCATTTTTTTTAGATATTTACAGATTAGGCATTTTTTAAGTACGGTACTTCCTACGTTTCCAAATTTTGTGTCTTCAGATATTTTGGAGAGTTTGTTTGAATTAAACCCTTTTCAAAAAGGGCTTATATCAAAACTTTATAATATAATTATGAAGATACGTTCAGAGCCCCTTTATAAGACAAAACATGATTGGGAAAGAGGGCTTAATCTTATTATTCCTATTGAGAATTGGGATAGAATTCTTCAATTAGTTAATACATCATCTATATGTGCCAAACATTCATTAATACAATTTAAGGTCGTACATAGGGCCCATATGTCCAAGGATAAATTAGCTCACTTTTATTCTTATATAAATCCTATTTGTGATAGATGTCAATTTGAAACCGCGTCTTTAACTCATATGTTTTGGTCATGTCCGCTTTTGAAAAAATATTGGAAAGATATTTTTGATATTATCACTGCGGTATTGAACATCGATTTACAACCCCATCCTATTACCGCAATTTTTGGTTTACCAATGATGGACTCACTTCATTTATCTCCTTCCGCCTGTCGAATGATTGCATTTCTCACTCTGATGGCTGGAAGATCTATTTTGTTGAATTGGAAGGAAATTAATCCTCCCACTGTATTTCATTGGTTTTCTCAAACTATGTTATGTTTAAATTTAGAAAAAATTAGAAGTGGTGTATTCGATACTTCTATTAAATTTGAAAAGATATGACCATTTATTCAATATTTTCATATGATGTAATATGACTCTGTTCCAAGCTTATTTGATTATCCAGCTTTAATCTTATTTATGTTGAGAGGATCGGAGTTGATGACACTGATGATTATGTATTCTTGTGAGATATTATAAACAGCCCTTTTTTTTCTTTTTCTAGTTTTTCTTTTTTTGCTTCTTTTTCTTTATTAGCTATTAGATTAGTAGTTTAGTTAATTTTGCAAACTTTTTTTTTCTTTTTTCTGTTTTTTTTAATATCATATATTATGAAATACCTAGATTTACCTTGTTCATACATATACTGTATGGTTCATGTTTTGGGGAAAACTCATTTATACTGAAATCATTGCTTATGTATTCTTTCATGTGCAATGGGAATTTGTATGTTTGTAATCCCTTTATTAATATATCAATTATATTTTGTTCATATTATTAATATTAATAAAAAGATTGTAAGAGAAAATATGCATACCAGAATTACGAATGTCTTTTCCTGTCTTCCACAGCTATAATAGGAGCAGGAGTTGGAGGATCTTCATCTGCTTATTTCCTTAGGCAGAAGTTTGGTCACGATGTTGAAATTGATGTCTATGAAAAAGGTGCTATTGGAGGTCGGCTGGCTACCATTACTGTAAATGGTCAACATTATGAAATTGGTGGCTCTGTCCTTCACCCACTCAATCTCTATATGCAAGAATTTGTTAAACAGTTAGGTAAGACTATTTTACTTTCCTCGTAGTGTGTTGTGTATAAAGCTAGGCAGGGAATTAAACACCGCCTTAAAAAAATCACCCGAGCTGTAAGCTTTCTTTGGAGTTGTTAATGAGAAAACGTTGTGAAACTGCATAAAGTTAAAACACATATTAGATTCAATATGTGTTTCATTACGTGAATGCTTCAGTTCAGCATTCAGCACAATCATCCCTCAGAAACTGATTGGAAAGCTGAGCCTACTGGGCCTGAACACTTCCCTCTGCAACTGGATCCTAGACTTCCTGACTGGGAGACCTCAGTCAGTCCAGATCGGGAGCAGCATCTCCAACACCATCACACTGAGCACGGGGACTCCCCAGGGTTGCGTGCTCAGTCCACTGCTGTTCACTCTCCTGACCCACGACTGTGCTGCAACACACAGCTCGAACCATATCATCAAGTTCACCGATGACACGACCCTGGTGGGTCTCATCAGCAGGAACAACGAGTCAGCTTACAGAGAGGAGATGCAGCGGCTAATGGACTGGTGCAGAGTCAACAACCTGTCTCTGAATGTGAACAAAACAAAAGAGATGGTTGTTGACTTCAGGAGGGCACGGAGCGACCACTCCCCACTGAACATCAACGACTCCTCTGTAGAGATCGTGAAGAGCACCAGATTTCTTGGTGTTCACCTGGCAGAGAATCTCACCTGGTCCCTCAACACCAGCTCCATAGCAAAGAAAGCCCAGCAGCGTCTCTACTTTCTGCGAAGGCTGAGGAAAGTCCATCTCCCACCCTCCATCCTCATCACATTCTACAGGGGTTGTATTGAGAGCATCCTGAGCAGCTGCGTCACTGCCTGGTTCGGAAATTGCACCATCTCGGATCGCAAGACCCTGCAGCGGATAGTGAGGTCAGCTGAGAAGATCATTGCGGTCTCTCTTCCCACCATCACGGACATTTACACTACACGCTGCATCTGCAAAGGAAACAGCATTATGAAGGACCCCATGCACCCCTCATACAAACTCTTCTCCCTCCTGCCGTCTGGGGAAAGGCTCCGAAGCATTTGGGCTCTCACGACCAGACTATGTAACAGTTCCTTCCCCCGAGCTATCAGACTCCTCAATACCTGAAGCCTGGACTGACATCTTGCCCTATTATCCTGTTTATTATTTATTGTAATGCCTGCACTGTTTTTTGTGCACTTTATGTAGTCCTGTGTAGGTCTGTAGTCTAGTGTAGCTTTCTCTGTGTTGTTTTTTTTTACATAGTTCAGTCTAGTTTTTGTACTGTGTCATGTAACACCATGGTCCTGAAAAACGTTGTCTCATTTTTACTGTGTACTGTACCAGCAGTTATGGTCGAAATGACAATAAAAGTGACGACTTGAATACAGAGTCATCACGTGCATCAATATACTAATATTATTGATTATTCTCACGAATTGAATTTTACTTTATTATTTACATCCTTCATATTCATGAGTAAAAATCTTCATATTACGTTTCCATCCAAATGTGCAATTATAATAATTTATAATATCATGTACAACAGGATAGTCAGTGGAACATAGAAATACAGTTGTGTCATTATGAATTAAGCAGTCTAATGGCCTGGTGGAAGAAGCTGTCCCGGAGCCTGTTGGTCCTGGCTTTTATGCTGCAGTACAGTTTTCCAGATGGTAGCAGCTGGAACAGTTAGTGGTTGGGGTGACTCCGGTCTCCAATGATCATCTAGGCCCTTTTTACACAGCTGTTTTTGTAAATATCCTGAATAGTGGGCAATTCACATCTACAGATGTGCTGGGCTCCTCTGCAGACTCCTGCTATTGAGGGAAGTACAGTTCCCATACCAGGCAGTGATGCAGCCACTCAATGTTCTCAATTGTGCCCCTTTAGAAATTTCTTAGAATTTGGGGTGCCATACCAAACTTCTTCAATGGTCTTGAGGTGAAAGAGGCGCTGTTGTGCCATTTTCACAACACAGTCAGTGTGTACAAACCACGGAAGATCCTTGGTGATGTTCTTCAGAGTGACTTAAAGTTCTTCACCCTCTCAACCCCAGATCCGTTGATGTCTATAGGAGTTAGCCTGTCTCCATTCCTCCTGTAGTCCACAACCAGCTCCTTTGTTTTTGTGACATTGAGGGAGAGGTTGTTTTCTTGACACCACTGTGTTAGAGAGATGACTTCTTCTCTGTAGGCTGCCTCATTATTATTTGAGATTAGGCCAATCGGTGTAGTGTTGTCTGCAAATTTAATTAGCAGATTAGAGCTGTGGGTGGTGACACAGTCATGGGTATACAGAGAGTAAATGGGGGGGTGCTTAGGACACAGCCCTGAGGGGCACCTGTATTGAGGGTCAGATGGGTAGAGGTGAGGGAGCCCACTCTTACCACCTTTGGGTGATCTGCCAGTAAGTCCAGGATCCAGCTGCACAAGGCAGGGTGAAGGCCAAGGTTTCTGAGCTTCTTTTCGAGCCTGGAGGGAATTATGGTGTTGAACGCTGAACCATAGTCCAAGAACAGCATTCTCACATAAGCATGCTTCTTCTCCAGATGTGTAAGGACGGTGTGTAGAGCTGTCAATCGGTTGTGTCGGTAGGCGAATTGTAGGGGTCCAGTGTGGCCGGCAGCATGCTGCAGATGTAGATCAGTGTTAGACAAATTAATACAGACGTGCGACATTATAATCCATATGCCATGGGCTAGAGTGAACTTGTGGTACAATTAATAGCGATGAATGATAAACATGATACTTCCTTCAAAGTACATCTACAAACTTCACAACATATGCCATGTTGTTAAATCTGATTCTGATTCTGAATGTAGAGGGAAGTAGCTAGATCTGATTATGTTCAGCTGTCACCCTGCTGTGGGTGTACTGGAATCAGTCACCCAAGGTACCGACTCTAAATTTACAGCTGTGTCTGGGTCTAATTATTCTGAAGTGTCAATAGGTTCTTCGCTCCATTTCCTGAAGACTTCTGGTGCTTACTGCACTGTGTGTCCATCCATGTTCTCCAGTTCTCTGTGCTACCCTCGCCAGATTCTCCACCACTTGCAGGTGCCAGTTTTGTCTACATTTAGACTGACTGTACTTCAGGGCTTCTCTGGCTAGACTCAGCCCACTTAAGCTATTGTCCAGTGGTGGTCTATCACCACAGCCTGGTGCAGCGAGTGAGGGCTGAGCTGGTTCTGTGGTAGCTTCTGTTGGAAGGTGAGAGCCTGATGCACTTGGTGCACTGTTCAGCCCTGGTGTGCTGAATACCAGTGTGTTTTCATGTTGGGTGACTTTGGATACTTTTCAATTTGTACTTTAAATGAGGGCTCATCTTTCTTTGGGTTTGAGTCCGAAGCAGAGGATGCAAGTTCAGGGGAAGGACTGGGGAAAAATTTGGTGTGAAACATGACAGGAAGCTGGTTTGTATCTTTGCTGCTTTGATTTCATCCTCTGTTGAGCAACTATGTCATATAAGAGAACTTGTATCTATGGTTGGTTCTTCGGTTAACTTCCTAGAGAGCCAACCACCATTGTCCAAGTCAGCTGTTGCTTCATACACCTTTACCTCTACCAAGGCAGCCTCAACTTCGCACTCCTCCTTGAGCGCACTCAGTGTAGCCTCTGCACGAGTTTTCTCCATGTTTACACGAGCTTTTTCAAATACCATTTCAGCTTCACGCGTAGCATACTCTGCTGTCATTCTTGCGGCTTCAGCTGTGGCGCGGGATCGTGCAGCAGCTACACTAAACGAGGTTTTGCTTCAGTGCAATCAGTGTACCACATTCTAACTTGAACTTTAGGACTCAGTGGTCAATGTTGCTGGGGTCAGAAGCTGTCATCGTAGTGTACAGCATTCAGATGTGTCTCCAATCTTCGGCGATGCCTATGGTGACAAATTATCTTTACACTCTACTGCCCTTGGAGTGTATTGTGTACAAAGCTAGGCAGGAAGTTGAAACACCTTCTCAAAATTCACCTGAGCTGAAAGCTCTTTCAGGGTTTTTAATGAGAAAACTTTGTGAAAGTGCAGAAAGTTAAATAAAGCACGTATTAGATTCAATACAGAATCATCATGCACCTGAATATATTAATATTGTTGATCACCACGATCAGCATTAAACAAGATAATACACACGTGCAACAGTCTATATAGCTATGCCGTGCCTAGAGTGAACTTGTGATGCAACGTTACCTTAATAGCGATGAACAATAAACATACTTCGTTCAAAGAACATCTACTTACTGTTTACCAACATTAAGAAAATTTAAGACTCACAGATGTTGCTTTTTCAAGGGCAACTAAAGAGTGGATGGAGATGGATGTATTTTTACCATGTTTGCTCCAAGTCAAAATCCAATTAACCTGTGCAGGAAATGATGTGAAGGACAGCTTAAGAACAGGAAATGATGTTTGTACAAAATGAACAGCGCCTTCAGAGGCAGAACAACTACGTTCTTTCTTTCTTCTTTCAAAGTTTTCAATGTATCAGCTTTCTTATATATTTTCTACGAAACACTGAGAATAGCTTAAATCTAGAATTCAGAATAATAAGTTTTTCTGAGTAAGCATCAAGCTCAGTGTTATCATTTGTGACTCCAGAAACTAGTCGAAAGAAAAAGGAGCCAGAATATTTGTCTAGTTTACTTCCCTCTTTTTTTAAAAAAATGAGGCGCTTGCATACCACATCGTGGCATAGCAACGTATGCTATTCATGTAGTTCTTGCATATTACCCATACTGGATTATTATCAAAAACAATTAATGCTTAATCAAACAATATATTTACATATATATTGCTTTTTATGTATAAAAAAAGGGGTCTCGTGGTGGTTGTAATTGACTCTGGGACTGCAGGAAGTGGTTCTAACAGCTGTAGATACTTTTCTTCTCTAACAATTGGCTCTGCTCTTCTCAACTGATCAATGTGTCGTCTCCAGATGACATCAGATGCAATCTCCACAGTGTAGGAGTGTGGTCCAGTTCTGTCCTTAATTTTTCCAAGTACCCATTTTGATTATCTCTGTAGTCCCTCACCAGGACTGCTTATTCAGGAGTGAAACATCAAACCTCCTTCTTTGAAGAGCCCGCCATTTGTCTCAGCCGTTTGTGCTGCATACTTCTTCACAGATTGGATTTGAGGAGATCCAAGCATGAGGGCAAGGCACAACCCAGGAACAACGTAGCTGGTGAGTTATTGCTTGTGGAGTGTGCTGCGTTGCCATTTGTGAATGCTTTCTTGTAAAATTCCACAAACTAAATGATCTCTTTGTGCATAATTAAGCTCATCCAGGTAACACTGAGTACTTGGGCAGCTTTGCAGCACCTGGTCCATAATTTTCTGCCAGAGTGCTAGTGCCGATACTACTTCAAAAATAAGCGTATTATAGTGATAAAGCCCTTTGACAAAGCTCAGACAATCTCTTCAATTCAGCCATGTAAGCTGAAATGGAAACCGCCTTCGCTTATGAAACCTAAAGTGTTTTGCAACCATCAATGGTTTTGGTTCCAAATGTTCCTGTATTACATTCATGATATAAACAAAACTCATTTTGAATGGTTTGGCTGGAGCAGTTAAACTTTTAAGCAAACTACCGTAGATTCCGGACTACAGAGCGCACCTGATTAAAAGCCGCTGGCTCTAATTTTAGAAAGAAAATCAATTTTTTACTTGTACAGGCCGCACCGGATTTTCGGCCACACCGGATTTTCGGCCGCAGGTGTCCCACGTTGTAATATGAGATATTTACACAGAAAGATATTACACGTGAGGATTTTTTAACTTTTAATTAAATCCATATGGTAACATAAACAAATACATATTGCAAATGCTTTTTTTCGAACCGTGCCTGTAACGCGGCTACTTTCAAATATACGTTGCGAATACTTTTTTACTGAACAATATTCCAATATCTCCTAACGACTGGTAAAAAATATATATACTGCAGCCTACCAGGAAAAGTTATTGATCGCCTTTAACTTAAAAGCAGCGTTTTGGCTCCGCCGCTCCGCCGCTCGCCCCCGCCGTCCCGTTTATCGCAAACGGCATTTTCCCACAAGACGCGGCGAAACCGGGTGTGACGTCATAGCATCCCGCGATGTAGTACAGAAAACAAATATAGTTAAAACTCTTCTAACTTTAACTAGAAAATGAATTACTAAGTGAAAATATTATAAACTAAATAACTGCCATAAAGGCAGCACAATGCTTTTCTTCGAGTGTTTTCCATGTTGATGAGGGTGAGTACAAATGACTGATTTACAATAATTTAATTGTGAAAGTGCGCTTGATTTATCGTACAATTTCATTGGACCTCTGTGAACTACTCATCAATTTTATTGGTCTACTGTTACGAGGCAAAATGTTTTTGGCGGCATGAAAAAAAATAATGCATTAGCCGCACCGTATTAAAGGCCGCAGAGTTCAAAGCTGTTCAAAATGTGGGAAAAAAGTAGCGGCTTAAAATCCGGAATCTACGGTATTCTTTTTCACCTATTGCGCTGAGAAACACTGGCATTAGCTTTTCATCGGCTATTTCATTTGCTTCAAAATGCCACTCAATTCATTCAGCATCCATCATCCATTTATCCCTTGTGCAATCAAATGCATCTATCTATCCAATATAGCCAACCATTTCTGCTTTTTATTTATTATTATTGTCACCCAGTATCCGTTGTTTATGAACCAGAGGCTATACTTGTTGCTTGTTAACTTTGTCTGTTTTCTACCTTTTTCTTCAACTTGAGCATCTCTCCCCCCTTCCTAAGAAAAATGTGCTGCACTTCAACAGCCGTGTAGTCATCTTGGGTCCATTTTAAAACTTCCTCATTATCACTTTATATTTTGTGACTTCAGAAATTAATTGAAAGAAAAACACCAGGAGCCAGGATATTTGTCTACTTAGCTTTGTTTTTTTTAAAATGAGGCGCTCATAATTGAAATGCTGATGTAATGACACAAGCCATTCACATACTTCTTAGATATAACCCATAATTATATAAACAAAGAATGCATAATCAAACAATATATTTACAATAGTAATCAAATATTGCTGAAATATTAAAAGCAATATTAAATGCACTACACTAGATGCTGACACAAGCTTAGTTGGCAAAAGGGCAAGGACTTAACTAGCTCCATTAACTAGATGTTACAATACAGACAAGTTGCTGTTTTACAATATACACAGCACACATTTTCTTTGATGTGTTCCTACTCTTGAGAATTGGACTACCTCAGCTTTTTTGACACCATCTCGAAAACAAGTGGTGTTAGCACAGGAATGGAATCTTTGACTGTTGCAATAGTAAATACTAAAGACGTTGTTTACAAGTGGAGGTATTGCACCAAATGTATTAGTATAGTTTACCAGACGACCATTCTTGTGCAATGCGTTTGCTAATCCATGTCATGGCTAATCTCTCTGATCCAAGGAAAAACTGGTCATTGTTTCTTTTTACTTCCTTTTCTGTCCAGTTGTTTCTGCCAATTTGAACTTGCCTGCTGTTTGGCCTTTTGTCTTTGCATTTTAATACTGAAGATGCGATTGCATATTCACATATTATGCTACTGCTGTGAAAGAATGTCAAGTAGAACCCTAATGTGTGTTACAAAATGGGGAGGTAGCAAGAGATGGTTGCTGCAAAGGCATATACACTCATTTATTATGAACCTCTTGTACCTAATAAAGTGGCCACTAAGTGTTAGTTCATGGTCTTCTGCTACTGGAGCCCATCCACTTCACAAAGGTTGATGTGTTGTGTGTTCAGAGATGCTCTTCTGCACTCCGCCGCTGTAATACATAGTTATTTGAGTTATTGTCATCTTCCTGTTAGCTTGAACCAGCCTGAACATTCTCTGACCTCTCTATTTAGCAAGTCATTTTCCTTCGCAGATCTACTGCCGACAGGATATTTTTTGTTTTTCACGCCATTTTCTGTAAACTCTAGAGCAGGGATTCTCAGCCTTTTTTTTTAATGCCATGGATCAAAAAGATTAAGCAAGAGCTCTGCAGACTCCAGGTTGTGAACCCCTGTTCTAGACTGTTGTGTGTGAAAATAGTGGCGATCTGAGATATTCAGACCACCCCATCTGGCACCACAGCCAGTCACTTAGCTCACGTTTCTTCTCCATTCTGATGTTTAGTCTGAACAACAACTGGACCTCTTGATGATATCTGCATGCTTTTATGCCTTGAGTTGCTGTCACATGATTGGCTGACTAGATATTCGCAATAAGAAGCAGGTGTACCTAATAATGTGGCCACTCAGTGCACATATTCAGAGAACCACTTAGCCCCGCAAGACTTCCAGCCAATTCATGAGCTTCTGCTGTTCTGAGGCCTAACCCTCTCCACCCTTTGTAACAAATTAGGAAGTCATTTAGCATCTATTGCCTTTTGCAGAAGAGTATGCAAATTGCCTTATTTGTAGAAATGTGATAATTTCACTCCTGTAGAGTCTGGTTGTGATTTTTGGACTTTTTCCTGGATTGTCTGAATAACAGAAATAGTCTCTCTTGTCGACTCTTGTTACCTCTATCAACTGACACGTTGAACAAAGAGACTCTGAACCTAGCTTTAGTATAAATTAACCTTTGTTAGATTTCAAGTTGATTTCACAGGATGGCTGTTCTGTGGTCATTTTACAGCTCAGAGAGTAGTGTTTGCACAACTCATCACATAAATAATAACCACGTTTTGATCAGGTGACCTTCCTTTGCTGTGGTCTTTTATCTGTGGTACTCTCGCATTCTCTCACTGCTTGAAATCTTGTCTCTGTCCACACACTTTATGTCATAGTTGGATGATCAAGTTTCCCCCCCCCCCCCCACATTGTAAATTACAGGAATATGATCCTGCTTTCCATAATCTTCTGTCAAAATTTAACCACCTTGAGATCAATTATTATTAATCTGGATCTCAGCTGCAGCCCTCCACCAGCATACCTTTCTGATGTATGATGACTCCCTTATGGCCTCTCCAGTGTTTGAATATGTATAATATGCCTTGTTTTCTCCTATTGCGGTCTTCCAGATATAAATGCACTCATTCTGTCAGCCTTTATAACTTCTTGCAATTGTCATTGGCATTTAATTAATTCAGTGCAGAGAAACACCAGTATCTCAGGACCACTTTTCACCGGATGGATGATACTGTTGTATTAATTTTTAAAATCAGATTAATCAACTCCATATTTGTCTATATAAGAATATATTTTTCACGGGATTGAATCTTCACTCAATCTACACATTAATCTCATTGTGTACAGTATTTCAAAATCTCACTAAATTTAGACAGCCCATTACAGTTCTGTCTGTTTTACTTGTAGCATTATAGATTATAGGTCATTATTAATCCAAGCACCTCTGGTCATACTTATTTTTTTTATATAAGGATACAATCTCAAGGAAACTCTTATGTTAAAATCGGTTGGATTTCAGAATCGAGATATGTGCTTTTTGTAATGAGGACCATATTGTTATTTACCCAGAGCTTGCTGCTGTGTAAAACCATGTATTTTGAGGTGGAAATTATTCCTTGATTGGCTGACAAAATATAAAATGGCATGGCAATTGTACTTTGCATCCTGTTCCTGAAATTAGGTTCCACTGATTTCAGTGAAGCAGAGTTGAATCCTGAGCTGCTTGCTGTATGATACCTTTAACAAAATTGACCAAGAAAAAGTTTTGATCCTATGAATCAACTCTAATAAGTGTAGTACAGAAGCAAGATACAACTGGTTCACCAGTTTTGAAGTAAAAATACACACACACACACACACACACACACACACACACACACACACACACACACACACACACACACACACACACACACACACACACACACACACACACACACACACACACACACACACACACACACACACACACACACACAATGTTTGTGGAGGATGAGTGCAGAGGGAATCAGCTAATGTTTCAGATTCCTTAAATAGAACAACTGTCCCAAATCTAGTTTCAATGTAACATCCCTTTACTTCATCCTCACTCAGTAAAATGCATTCAATTTCCTCTGCATTCATGATCAGAACATGTTTGATTGTGACAGGTCTATACCTGGTGCTTTGGTGCTGTGTGATCTTGAAAGAATGTTGCATCTCCAGTATTTATTCCTCTGATGGATGGTGATTGCTTGACAAGAACAGAATAATTGGAGCTGGAGTAGGCCACCTGACTCTCGCCTGTACACCTGACTTTCTTACCTGTCCTGCCATTCGATATAATCATGGTTTGAGGTCGAGTGGGTTAAGAATTTCAAGTTTTCAGGAGTGAACGTCACCAGTAGCCAATCCTGGTCCAGCCACATTGACATCATGGCCAAAAAATCTCTGCTTCCTCAGTAGGCTAAATAAATTTGGCATGTCCCCATCAATGCTTAACAATTTTTATCGACAGACCATAGAGAGAATCCTATCTGGATGCGTATGGCTTGATATGCATATGACCAGAAGAACTGCAGAGAGTTGTGCACACAGCTCAGTATGTCATGGAGACCAGCCTCCCTTCCCTCCATGGACTTTGTTTATATTTCTCATTCCTCTGTAAAGCAACCAGCATTATCAGTGACCCCACCCACTCTCTCTTCTCCCCTCTTCCATTAGGTAGAAGATACAAAAACCTGAAAGCATATACTACCAGGCTGCAAGACAGCTCTATCCCTCTGTTACAAGAACATTAAATAGTTCTTTAGTAGGATGTTAGGCTCTTGACCTTACAACCTACCTCGTTATGATCTTGCACCTTATTGTTTACCTGCACTAAATTTTCTCTGTAGCTCGTACTCTATATTCTGTGTTGATACTGTCTTATCTTGTCCTACTTTAATAAGACCATAAGATACAGGAGTAGAATTAGGCCATTTGGCCCATCAAGTCTGGTGGTGCTCTACCATTTCATCACGGCTTATCCAACTTTCCTCTCAGCCCCAATCTCCTGTCTTCGCCCCATATCCCTTCATCACCTGACCAGTCAAGAATCTATCAACCTCTGCCTTGAATATACAGAAAGACCTAGCCTCCACAGCTGCCTGTGGTAAAGAATTCCACAGATTCATCACTCTCTGGCTAAAGAAATTCCTCTTCCTGCTCATCTCTGTAAAGGAACGCTGCTCTATTCCGAGATTGTGTCCTCTGATCTTAATGAATCATGTAACAATATGAGCAGCATGCAAGTAAAGCTTTGAACTATGTTTCGATACATATAACAGTAATGAATTCCGATTCGTCTGTGCCAGATCCCAGTACTTACGGTAATTAGAGCCTACCTAGGTGTTGATGTAAATTTGAACAAGTGGTAATTTTAGTTACAGTAAAAGTTAAGTCCTTCAGTCAAGGATGGGTTTGAGCACCCGGATGATGTTACTTATGTCTAGCTGTCACCTCAAAAAAAACTTCCATAATTTCTTTCAATACTCAGTTACTACCTTTCAAAAGGCACCGTAACGCTGAAGTCTGTTGAGCCTTTTGGCTTAAAGATTTCGAAACATTGTTTGGGTTTCACTCAAACAATGGCCATGATATAATTATTAATGATGAATTAACAGATTTGGTGTGCAGGGAATAGTCATTGCCAGCTAAGCTGATTTGTAGATCTCATTAGTAACCCGATTCCTCAGAAATTTGGTGACAAAGCAGTCAGCAAGTTTGAAAAGCATGATCTCATGTAAAACAATGTGGGTGCAATGAGGAGGGTGACAACATTGATCTGAAAATATAATTAGTAAAGGCTTCATGTATCTATAGGAACTAGAAACTGCCATAATCAGCTCCTGCTATCAGCTAATTCTTTTTACAAAGTTGTCGTAATATAATCTGAAGTTGTGGATCCAGATATTGTCAAGCACTTTGAAAGGTGCTGTGTCTTGGATGCTTTAGGGAAAGGTGGATCATCTGCAGGGCCATTTCCTTTTTGTAATGCTGTAAGAGTTTGGGATGATGTATTTGGTGTTGGCATTACTGTAAGTAGAGTGGAGAATTAACCATTGATACTAGAAGCCTGTTTTACTGTGGGAGGGAACGGGTGAGGGCAGGTGTGCGTAAGATGGAACAGATACTGTCTGCTACGATGAAAGCCAATTGTTAGTTGAGGAGATAGCCGAAAGTATTGGAAGTGATGTTTTGACAAGTCATTGTGAATTGAGTAGGTATTGGAATTAGTTTCTACCACTTGTTTCCTTTTGCTCCAGGTTTTGTTTGGTTCACGGTTAACGATTTTAGTGCGTTAAATATTACCACAAATCAAGCTGTTACAAAATGACTTATTGAAGTATTGGACGTAATACATCATGAGATAGAATTTTACCAGAATAATCAAGTATAACAGTCTTGGGGAAATGGAACTGCAGGCCTTTGTGATTATGAAATGTTTACTAACTTAGGCCACCAGGTGTGTTTTTAGAGACATCTGAGACCATGAGACATGGATGCAGAATTAGGCCATTCGACCCATTCAATTTCAGCTGATATTTTCCCATCAACTTCATCCTTCTCCCCATACCAATCAAAAACCCATCAATCTTTGCTTTAAATACAAGGGGTGATTGATAAGTTCGTGGCCTAAGGTAAAGGATACAATTTTAGAAAACCTAGCACATTTATTTTTCAACATAGTCCCCTCCTACATTTACACACTTAGTCTAGCGGTCGTGGAGCATACGGATCTTGAACTTCGTGGCCTAAGGTAGAAGGAGATGAGTTATACAGCTCTCGTTACATGCACGTGCAGTTCAACTCTCTGAGTGATTATGCAGAAAGTTTGAAGTTAATAACTCATCGGGGTGATTGATAAGTTTGTGGCCTAAGAAAGAGATGAGTTATTAACTTCAAACCTTCTGCATAATCACTCAAGAAGCTGACCTGCATGTGCATGTAACGAGAGCTGTATAACTCATCTCCTTCTACCTTAGGCTACAAGCTTATCAATCACCCCTCTGTGGACACTTTCTGGAGGTCCAAGATCTGTATGCTCCACGACCGCTGGACTAAGTGTGTAAATGTAGGAGGGGAAAACACGAGGAAATCTGCAGATGCTGGAAATTCAAGCAACACACAAAATGCTGGGGACTATGTTGAAAAATAAATGTGCTAGGTTTTCTAAAAATTGACTCCTTCTACCTTGGGCAACAAATTTATCAATCACCGCTCGTATATTGAGTTGGCTTGGCCTCTATAGCTGTTCATAGTAACAAATGCCACAGATTCACCACCGTCTGGCTGAAGAATTTTCTCCTCATTTCAGTTCCGAAGGGGACATTCCTTTATTCTGAGACAGTGCCCTCAGATCAAAGACTCTCCTACTAATGGAAACATCAAAGTGGAATGGACCACACCTTGACTCAGAGCAGATTGGCCAGCTCCTGCACTAAAGGGACGTTGCTTACCCTGCTAAAATGATGACTTGCTCTCATGTAAGATGAGACCTCCATTCTTTATTGTTGGCTAGCCCTAACTACCAGAATCCTATATCTGAACATGCAAGCTATCCAAGCTCTGGAGCATCTGCCTCCATCACCCGGACATTACTTGAGAGCAAAAGCATTTTAAGACTAAGAACTTGTAATTTCTCTAATGTCTGATCCAACTGGCTTGGGATGCTTAGTCAATCTCTATATTGAAAACTTCCTTCAATAAACAAGAACCTCTTCCTGTGCTCCTTGCCTTCTCCTGGCTGCCTGCAGACATCCAATCCTATCATGCCTGGTGGTTCTGATACTGATCGTCCAAGGATTAATAGACACCAGGTTTGATGTGATCCAACCTGAGAGAGAGTATTTGGATTTTCTTTTGATACCCAGTGCAAGATTAGTTTCTGCTGGGCTTGACTTGGCTGAGCTGAGGTGGCCAGATTCTTTCGTATAGCTCACTGGTGCAGGGCCTCTTCAGCTCAGTATTTAGCTGCAGAAGGATTATTATCACACTTGAGTCAGTCAAGCTGAAATTCTGCGTCATTCTGCTAGGAATCTCTGGCTTTGTAAGAGGAAACTTAGGCAGGCACAGCATGCCAGATGTCTTGGAAAGTGACCTAGAATGGAGAAGATACTGCATTGGTAGATTAGTCATTGGCAAATATGTCATTTGGCTTGTTACAAACAAGCGTGGTCTGATGATGCAGTGAGGCTGATGGGGAAGCTAAACTCACCAATTTAACTAAAAAGTAAATGTACATAATGGTGCCTGGAAAACTGCCATAATTTTGTAAAACAAAACCAGTTGGATCACTAATGAGCTTTTAAGCAAAAAATAAGCTTATGTGAAATGGCATCAGACCGATAGCTGTGGAGGCTTAAGTAATTGGGTATATTTAAAGCGGAGGAGACGGCAGGAGAATGGGGTTAAGAGGAAAAATAAATCAGCCAAAATCAAATGGTGGAGCAGACTCAAAGGGCCAAATGGACTAATTGTTGGCCTTATGCCTTATTCTAATATGTGTCAAAATCAGACGTGTGGTTTATTGCTGATGTATGATGTGGCTAAATAACACTCACCTTTTATACCTATCACTTTCAAAAGCATCAATAAAAGTTTGCAATGGCATAAAAGTACTGTTACTGAAATACTGTTAATAAATTTTTTAAAGAACAGCGTGCCAGATTAGCAATTTGCATTTGGAAAGTAGTGTTTTTTTAAATTGGCAAACACCACGCAAAGAAACAATTAAATTTTGATTGAAGCGCATTTTTTCTCAACACTTTCTCTACAGTGGTATTGGAGGCTTTAATGAGCAAGCTGGATTGCAACTGTGACTTATTTTATAAAATGATGATTACTGTAGTTTTGTTTGAGCTGTTCCACGTATAACCATCTTTAAAATTGTTAAACCACCCACCACATCGAATTAACCACTGAAAAATAAGTTTCATTCGATATTCTGTGAGGTATACATGTTTCCTTACTGATACATTTTGATGATAAAGGCAGTACTCTGTGATTTTAAAAAAAATTCTAATCAAAATAAGCTTATCGGCAAAAATTGTTCGATTTAAAACCTGCCTTTTCTTCTATCAGTTTTTGGCCCTTCTCCACGCCCTATGCTGGGAACTTTAACTGTTGAGTAAAACCTAGAGCCCTTCAATAATTACAGAGCCAGGTCAATGTAACTTTCTCCCCAATTCCAATCCATAATTCCATAATGCCAAGCCCTCTACTATCATCCCAGCACAGAACACACAAGCAGGTGTTGGACATGGGATCTTTGCTTGCTTGCTGCCTTACATGTCATTTTTGTCATTGAATGTTCTTGAGTGATAGGTCAAGAGTGCCTCACATGAGTTATCAGTTTTGACCTAACTGACATCTTTCAACATAGTTTGTTGTTTGTTAATCTCTTTCTTTCTCTCTCCATCCAAGGACTAAAGCACAGAAAAAGTGTCCCAGAGAAAGTGGCAATCTTCAATGGGGAGCACTTTGTGTTTGAAGAAACTGACTGGTATCTCCAGGACCTGTTTAAGTTGTGGTGGCGGTATGGCTTTGGTTTGCTACGCTTGCAGATGTGGGTAGAAGAAATAATGGAAAAGTTTATGAGGTATGGACATTGTGTGATTACTGTGTTACCAACTGTGGCTTCGGAGTACAGTTCATAAGATGCACACATCTCCACTTTGGAGCAATTTTCACTCCACCTGTTCTTACAAATTCACTGGAAGAGAAAACTTGCATCAATATTTTGTTTTCCATGATGCTTGGATATACCAAAGTACTTTTTATTGTGTTAAGGCAGGTGTAATGTATGACCACATAGCCTATGAGGGTATAGACTATGTAACAAATAGCAGTGAAATGGGCTGGCATAGTTGTTAGCATAACACTTTACAGTACTAGCAACCTGTAAGGAGTTTGTATGTTCTCACTGTGACTGTGTGAGTTTCCTCCTACAGTCCAAAGATACACCAGTTGATAGGTTAATTGGTCATTGTAAATTGGCCCGTGATTAGGCTGGGGTAAAATTGGGAGACTGCTGGGTGGTGTGGCTCAAAAGACTGGTAGAATCTGTTCTATGTTGTATCTAAATAAATAAAAAAAATGGCATGGATTTAGTTGCTGGAAAAACAAGACAGGCAGCAAATGTGGTAAGAGGAAGTTAATGCTTCGATTCTGAACTGGGACATTAGGTTTTGAGCAAGTATGGAATTTGTAAAATGACAGAGGGCAGAAGAACAAAACATGGGCCTGTGATAGAACAGAGCAGATGGAATAACAAAAGGAAAAACAAACGGCTGGAGGAACGTGATGGGTCAGATAGCATCTGCGGAAGGTACAGGACCTGATGCAGGGCCTTGACCTGAAACATCAACCATCGGTTTGCTTCCATCGAAGTTGCATGACTTGCTGAGTTTCTCCAGCAGTTTGATTCTTTTTATTGGTTCCAAGTTACCGCATCTGCAGTCATATGCTTGTCTCTTGAATAACAAAAGGTCCAGGAAATTGGACAGTATCTGTCTGCATCAAACAGCCCGTGTTCTGGGTTTGTGACCCTTTGTCAGAAATAGAATTGCCACTACAATCAGTAACACCTTATGTTTCTAAATTGTCACTTGTCTGTTGAGTTTTCTTTCTGTGTCGTTGGTAGTTGACTTTGCAGTTGCAATCATGTAGTAATGTAGGATAGGTTCGTTCTGGGGCAAACTTGCTGGACAAAAAAAATCTACAATTGTTCAAGGGAAATTCTTTTCACACAGATGAGGCCTGACCTGCTGAGTAATTCTAGACTTCCTGTTTCTGAACAACCTTTAATAATGTCTTAAAAAGAACATGATCTGTTACAAGTAAGGTGACAATCAGTTAAGTCTGAAGTTACTGGATGAAAAAGAAGTCATTTAATTCTATGATATAATTGTTGGCACAGGATTTACAAGTATCAGGCTCATGGCTATGCGTTCAGTACAGTGGAGGAGATGTTACAATCACTGGGTGGAGAACGTTACATTAATCTGACACAGCGCTCTGTGACAGAGACCCTGCAGGAGCTGGGAATCACACAGCGCTTCATTGATGAAATAGTTACTGCGGTTACCAGAGTCAACTATGGCCAATTGGCATCCATTCCGGCATTTGTTGGTATGTATCCCTTTGTATCTGATTAATCAACACACCATTGTTTAACAGGTATTAAAAACTGTACAATATATTCAATACTGGTGTTAGGATAATTTATAGTATTTAAAATATTGTTCATTTAATTAAGGTGCAGGAGAATATTGCGACTGAATATTATAGTCCCAAGTATAAACATTATACTGGCAAAATTATTCCTATTGTAGAAAGCTGAAACAGTGCAGCAGAAATTTAAACATTACTCATTTAGTAGTCTTAATCTGGGTGCATGGTAAACCAATATCTATTGTAATTAAGATTTCTTAATAATGGAGACCTGCGTTCTATTAATAGTTAGACTTTTAAGAATAAGAGAGAGATGCAACACAAAAAATGGGTGACGTGGTCCACTGAATTTAAGCTGATGATCAGCCACCTAGTATTTGCGCAAATTAAACGTGAATTCCATTTGTATTCTCCCCATATTCACATCAAAGTCCTGGAGATTCTATAATCCATCTTCACCAACTGAGTTACCCACCTGCCTTTAGGATGTGGGAAGAAACTGGAGCACGTGGAGGACAAGCAACCCCACGTAGACAGCACTGGAGCTCTAGAATAAACCTGGATTTCTTCTGATTGCATTATCCTGCCGCCCATTTTGGTGCATTTGTGCCTCCTATCTGCAGCCATCCAGCAAGAGCAGAGTTGGCTGTTTACAATACTCAGGGGTAGATTCTAGATGCTCTACAGACTGCACCACTGATGCTTATTAATAAATTAGAGATTTATTTTGGGTAAAATTTGACAAACTTCCATAGATGTACAGAGGAAAGTATTCTGACTGGTTGCATCATGGCCTGGTATGGGAACACCAATGCCCAAGAATGGAAAAATAGACAGAAAGTAGTGGACACAGCCCAGTTCATCACAGGAAAAGTCCACCCCACCATTGAGCACATCTACAATTTGTGCTGCACAAGAAATCAGTGTCTATCATCAAGGACATCCACCATCCAGGCCATGCTGTCTTCTTGCTGTTGACATTGGGAAGGAGGTATACTAGCCTTGGGTCCCACACCACCAGGTTCAGGAACAGTTACTACCCTACGACCATCAGGCTCACAAACTAGGATGGAAAACTTCACTCACCGCAACACTGAACTGATCCCACAGGTTGGACTCGCTTTCAAAGGCTCTACAACTCATGTTCTCAATATTCTTTATTATTTATTTGTGTTTCATTTTGTTTGCATAGTTTATCTTCTTTTGCATATTGGTTGTTTGTCAGTCTTTGTAGTTTTTCATTGATTCTATTGTATTTCTTTTGTTTTAATATGAATGCCCACAAAAAATGAATTGCAGGTTAGTACAGTACATCGTGATATTGGTAATAAATTTACTTTGTATTTTGAACTTTGAAATAAGTCTTGTACCTTCTGTGTTTTATAACACTAGGCATTTGTCCTCACAGCATTGAACAAATACAGTATGTTGTGTGGCTGAAAATGGTTTGACGAGGAGTTGAGCAGAGTTCTGCCCATTTCCAGGCTTGTTGGTTCCATTGAGAAGTTTGATTTTTGATGTTTAAGCATTAACTTTACCATAATGATGTCCATGGTAGATTTTGGACTCTTTGAGTGTGCCTTTTGTCTTTTCTCCCCAAACTGACAGGTCCGGATGACAGCAATTTTTGTTTGTTTACAAGCCCATTAGCTTTCGCTGATGCTGTTTGTCCTGAAACAAAGCTCTTTAAAGCATCAATGCTCAAGAAAACATTTGCCAGGCTGCTCCATGGTACTCTGCAGTCCTGTTGCTTTCCTTTATGGTTGAACTTCCTTTGTATATTTAACAATATTTCAGAAAAAAATACCAACAATGATCATTGCCGTCACCCATCTCTCTTTCGCTGAATGGCATGGAGATAGGCAGGGCCTCCGATATCGTGGGCAGTCACAGGGATGTATGTGGCAGGAAGCAGAGAAGGGCTTGCCTTATCCGTAAAGGGTCCACTGAACCCTCATCTTAAACTTCTCTGACCACACCTTCCAAGATCTGTGACCTCAAATGTAGACCAGCACTTGTCATTTAGCATCTTCCCCATTCTCAACTGCTTCAACACAAGGTCACTGCACATCCCACAGACTGCTGCAGTCTGTGTGCAGATGAATGGACCCAAGCTGCAGTCAGAACAGGAGAACACTTCATCTATTTTTCTGCTACTTCACGGAAGCATACACTAGGGCACGTGATTATTGCAGTCTTTCCTAAAGTATAGACTTTTCCTCTCCCGGCAGAAATCTCCAATCTTTCTTTAGGATTGTATAGTTATTAACTTGGACAGAGAAGTGTGCTCCTATGGTGATTTCCTCTAATAAAAGCCTCAAGTCCTCTATCAGTGAAGCTGGTTTTTCTCGTCTCCTGCCTTTGTCCCTGTTCCCCACTTGGGACTGTTTTCAGGTTGTAACGATGGTGTTTGTGCAGTGCACATGTCCCTTTGAAGGCCCACAAAAGTGTTACATTTCTGTAGGGAAAGTAATGAGGGCTTAAAGAACACTGTTAAGCAATTGGTTGTGATGTCCTTTGAACTGATTTTTTTTAACTTTTTATTCTTTCAGCAGAATCGTTTAAAGAGCAGTTTCTTCTCTGATTAATTTCTTTTTGCCTAGCAGAGCAACACTGCTCAATTTCTGTTTCTGAACTCCTATCACGCCTGTCCCTTCACAGGGTCTGAATGGGAAACTGTCCAAACTTTTTGTACTGCCACCTGCACAAAAACAAATGCAGAACTGAGAGGGCCTGTCTCGGGTGACCTTCTGTCTAGCCAGCCTTTGGCTAGCAATATATATCTGTCAATTGGCAGAAAGAGCAGAAGAAATGGTTTAATGGTTTACCTCTGCTGTCCTTTCAAGGACAGATGTGATTTACTGTGGGCTTTCAATTAAGCTTAAAGGGTGATTTGTATTCACAAATCCAACCTGAATGAATTCATGATTTAGCTCCCATTTACCTTACTAGGGCAGCAAAGTTTTAAACAAAATCTCACCTTCCTTTTTGCCTTCCAAATTCCACAGCCAATAATTCAGTTTTTCCCCATTCTGGAAAATTCCCCTCCCCTCCTCCATTCCCCACTCTGACCTATTACTTCCCCCTGGGTCTCTTCCTCCTTCTCTTTCCCCTACTGTCCACTCTCCCCTCCTGTCAGATTCTTTCTTCTCCAACCCTTGACCTTTCCCACTTACCTGGCACCACCCATCACCTTCCATATAAACTTGGCTCATTTGCCAACTCTGTTAGCAGCCACAGGATGCAGAGGTGAGAATGCCACCTTTCATAAAGAATATACGTCTAGGGTCGGTATGATTTGGGGTTCAACCAAACAGGAACATCGTGATATTCTGATTAAAGAAATCTCAATTTGAGCGAACGCTGTGTAAGTGATGCCCATTCAGAATTGTCAGTCAGCCAGAAATAACAGATTGCACACCGTAAAAAATTATAAAGAAAGTGTATTTACAAATTTCTGCTTTATTGAACAGTTAATAGAAAAGAGATTCTGATTCATGGGAGGATGAGTAGCTAGCAGGTAGATATTGGAGAGGGAAAAAACAGAAGCAACACGAGGAATATCTCTTTTACGATGAATGATCAGATTTGTAATGCATTGTCTGAGAAGCTGATGGATGAGAATCCAGCAGGGATCTGGGTCAACTGCAGCCGGTGGCAATGCTGGACTGCCGTATGCTCTACGGCCATGGTGCGCAGGTGGTGGGGGAGTGAAGATGGAGCCAATTAGCCAGGCTTCTCTATCCTTGATGGTGTTGAGCTTCATAAGTGTAGGCTGAGCAGCATTTGAAATATGAGCAGTATTCCAGCACACTCCTGGCCTACGTAGTATCGATAGCAGCAAGTGAAGAGATGAATCTTTGATGCAAAGTACCTAGCATCTGATCTGCTCTTGTAATTAGAGAACTAGTCCGCTGTGATTTGCTTGAATGTTAATAGTAGGGGATTTGGTGATGGTAATGTGGTTAAACTCTTGTTGGATTAAGTGTATAATTAATCAGATTATACCTGGGTTCACAGTTGGGCCAAGATCTGAGTTCAGTATGTTACAGGTTTTGATCTTAAGAATTTAATGGGTACCAATATCTATATGCACTTTTTTTTATAATTCTTTTGCTCTCATTTTGAGAATCTGCAAAATTTTAACCCAGCAACGGATTGGACTTTGGACATAACCCACTGCACAGCTTTCCTGATTTATAGTGGGTACATCTACAGTATAAGGCAAGAACCAGTAAAGTTTATTGCTTTGCTGTATTCCGTATCAGCAAATGATCTTGTTCTGTGCTACACAGAAATGTTATTCCTGGAATCAAGTTCCTTTTTAAGTTTCCTTCTTCACAGAAATATACTTAGCAGCTAAACCATAGAAGTTGACAGCTGGGTGTTTCTTTATTGGATTATTAATCAACCTTATTATTTCTGCATAGTGACTGCCAAGTTTCGCACATTCTTTTCCCCTAAATTGAGGAATAAAGAACTCGAGAGTGTAGTTTTAAGTTGAGAGGTTAGAGAATTTACTAGGACCTAAAGAGCAACTTTTTCACGCAGAGAGCGCGCAGAATATGGAATGAGGTACCAGAGTAGCTAGTTGAGGAAGGTACAATAACAACATTAATAAGTTACTTCAGCAGCTACGTGCACAGGAAGTTTTTGAGAGGCATGGGCTGAATGCAGGCAAATGAGACTAGCTTCCATGGGAATCTTAGTCAGCATGAATCAGATGGGCTGAGTGTCCATTTCCATGCAGTATTACTCTATAACACCTTGGGATTTGAGAAGATCTGTCTGCTGGAGTGGCCTTGCACAAAGTGGCCTTTGGCGTGCCTTCCAAGGTACAGAGGAATTTCAAGGCCAAGTATTTTCCCAGCTCTATGATCAATGCAATCCTACATCTGTTACCAACAGGAGAAGAAAAGGAGCTCAAAGAAAGCAAGCAATCAAGACCAGCCTGTTTATGTTACAGATCACTGAAGTTCTGGTTTTATGACTATTATTAATAATATTGTTTATGGAATAGGTTCAACCCATAATCTTCATGAATAGTGGAAGAGGCTTGAAGAATTGTGTGGCTGTCTGTTCCTACTTTTAATTTTGAATTTCTCATGTAATTCTGCAATTCCAACCTGGATTCAGTATTCCAGGTTGGATATCCAATGTTGTAAACTATACTGTTATTTGCTAAAGTTTGCTAAACCTTTCCAATGGACCACAGTGAAGAAAAACAAGGCTGCATTTTACGAAGTGCTAACTTCAAACCCGGCTGAGCAAACTGAACAGAGTTCCTAACACTGATTGCTTGTATCTTGGTAATAATTAACATTTCCTGTGATAATTAGAATTGGCATATGACTAGGAGATTTAGCAGGGTGTTGATGTTTTATGGAAGTGACTTCAATATATTGAAAGGCTAACTCTGGAAGTTACTCCCTGCAGTCCAATTCCACAGCTTCTAAATAAACTTTTTAAAAAAAAGGCACCCTTGATGATGTCATAAGCCAGGATTCCTGTTGCAACACACCACAAAGAAACAGCTGATGGAAGGGAGAACTGGACTGGATAGTGTTTACCACGCTGCAGATTCCATCTGTCCAGTAAAGATCAGTTGCTATACCAGACTGAGATGCAACTACTTTTTGTTATGCATCTTTTTAATGTGTGGATGAACCTGGGCAAACCAAACTATCTAATGAGATTCACTTTAGGTTCAACTTTAATAATGATTTGTATCTTTTTCCTGTAGTTGAACTGCAGATTTTATGTTTCAATCAGAGGGCGGGGTGGCCACAGTAAATATTGTAAAAACTAAAATAATTTGGAGCATATGGCGACAACAGCTCCAGTTCGTTTGCTCCATTACTTGAAGTCAGTTCTATAGTCACCTGAATATCATTGTAATGAATAGCTTTGGATCTGGGTACTTAATGTGGAGGTTTTGCATGCAACTAATTAGTGCAGATTCAAACAAGGCCTGCTCTCAAGCCTGTACTAAATGCAGCCCATTTATTAAATCAGTAGAACCACAGGCCCACACAACGATGAGGAACTATGGCTGCTTCGGCAGAGATGTGTGGATGAGAGAACATCTGTGAGGGTGGTGCATGTGTGAATGTGGTTTGGAACTTGTTGAGGGAAAGGGAGTAGGGAAGGAGTGGGAATTGCTGGGAAGGGGTTGCCCGGGTCTGGTAATGGCAGACAAGGCGAGAGGAGGGGCTGAGGGAAAGAGAGTGGAGAAGGAGTGGGATAGGGATTTGGGATCAGAGGTAGGCAGCTGGGGAGAAATGGATTAATGTGAAGGGAGAAATAAAGGGAATAAGGAGATAGTGAGGGGATGGATGAATGAAAACCGAGACAAAGGGAATAAAAGAATAAGAAATGACAGTGGAGAGAGTTCTGAAAGTGAGGAAGATGAACAAGTTCAGAGAGGAGGTGTTGTCATAATTAGGTTTAATGAGAAGGCGCAAGGACACATGAAGAAAATTAACCCATTTATGCTAACAACAACTCTGGCAAGTAAGATAGGGGAAATAGTATTTGCAAAAGTCCTTAATGATGGCAATCTATTGGTAAGATGTGCGAATGAGGAACAACTTGAGAAAGCACTCAAGCTAAAAGAGATAGGAAAATGCAAGGTGGAATATACAGGGAGGGTGGGAGCATGAAATGGTGGTTGTAAAGGAGTGATCACGGGTGTACCAATGAGTATAAACATGGAGGAGTTGAAGAGGAATATCAAAGGGGGGAAAGTAATTAATGTTCTAAGACTGAAAACAACAAAGGAGGGAATGAAAAAGGAAAGTGAAAGAGTATTGATTAAATTTGAAGAAGAAAGAGTGCCAAGGAAAGTGTTCCTGGGTTTCATGAGTTACCCAGTAAGGGTATATGTGCCAAAGCCATTGAGGTGCTATAATTGTCAAAGGTTCGGACACATAGCTAAAAACTGTAAAAGGCAGAGCAGATGTGCTAGATATGGGGGTGATCATGAATATGGAAAGTGCGGAACAGTAGTGCAACCAAAATGCTGTAATTGTGGAGGAGCTCATAATGTGGCGTATAGTGGGTGTGAGGTTATGAGACGGGAGAATAAAATTCAAGAAATAAGAGTGAAAAGAAAGATCACTTATGCAGAAGCTGTAAGAATGTCAAGAGAACAGAATAATGCTCCTAATGACCAGAGAGCAATAGGGATGCAAGAGATGCAGCGAAGAGTAAATGACAGGATTTATGTGGGAAAAAAGCTCTAGTAACATTCATTGCAGGAGTCATTAATAGTACGGCAGAGGTAAAGTCAAAAAGTGACAAAATTCAGCTGGTTGGTCAAAGCAGCAGTAAACCATGTAGGGTTAGTAGGACTGACATGGGAAGAAGTGAGGGAGAACCTCACTAATCAGTCAAGCCAGGAAGTGTCATAGGTTGGTTAGTACTCATTATGGTGATTCTTTTGCAATGGAATGCAAGGAGTTTACTGGCCAATGGCCAGGAATTTAAGGACTTTATTAAGGAAATGGTTGTAAAACCGGATGTAGTGTGTATTCAGGAAACTTGGTTGAAACCAGCTTTAGACTTTGTGGTACATGGGTATACAATGATAAGGAAAGATAGAAATCTAGGGGGAGGAGGAGGTTGTGCTATGTTAATCAAGCAAGGTATACCGTATAGAGTACTGGAAAAAGGAGACGATCAGGAATACATCGTGGTGGAAATATGGGAGAGAGGGGAGGGAGTGATTATAATTAACTACTACAATCCATGTAAAAGGTTGGATTTGGACAGCCTACTAAGGATGCAAGGACAAAATAGACATAAAGTAGTGTGGTGTACCTATTTCAATGCTCACAGCACAATATGGGGGGATCCGAGTACAGATTCAAATGGAACGGCAATTGAAGATTTGATGGAAGAAAGGGATTTGGTATGTATGAATGATGGTAGAGGAACAAGGATAAACATAACAACAGGAACTGAGTTGGTATTAGATATTACATTAGAGTCTAATGTCTTGGCTGGCATCAGTAACTGGGGAGTTTGGACTGCTTCAACAGTAGGCAGTGATCACTACCCAGTTTTATGTTCAGTGGGTGCAAGAGTTGAAATAAGACCAGGTGGGGGAGTCCCAAAGTGGGTGTTTGGAAAAGCAGATTGGGGTAAGTTCCAGAAGTTAAGTGAAGAAGCATTGACAAAGATTGACATTTCTGGAAATACAGATGAATTAAACAGTCGGGTGACTTCAGCAATTATTATGGCAGCAGAAGGATCTATTCCCAGGAGTAAAAATAGGATGAATAGAAAAATAGTGCCGTGGTGGACAGAGGAATGTTGTTAGACTGTAAAAAACAGAAATAGAGCATTCAGGCTAGTTAAAAGAACCCATAATATGCAGCATTTGATTCAATTTAAGAAGGCACAGGCAGTGGTGAGAAGAACTATACGTCAAGCTAAAAGGGCAAGTTGGAGGAGTTTTTGCAACAAAATAGGAAGAACAACGCCTATGGGAAAGGTATGGGGAATGATTAAGAGGATGGGGGGAGATAGAAGGGATTGTGAGTATCCAGTAATGATATCTGAGGAGGAAACAGCAGTCTCCAGCAGGGATAAGGCTGAGATCATGGCCAAGTCATTTGTAAAGATACATAGTTCAGAAAATTTGTCTGAAGAAGGGAGAAGGGAAAGAACAATGAGTCGATACCCAGGTGTGATAAACAGGAGGAAAGAAACAGATGATATAATTGATGATCCATTTACTGTGGCAGAAATGGTGAGAGCAATAAAGAGATCGAGACCAACCTCCCCAGGGAAAGATCTAATATGCTGTGTTATGCTAAAAAATCTAGGAGAAGGAGTGCTCTTGAAGTTACTGCATTTTTATAACAGAGTGTGGGAGGAGGGAAGATTACCAAGTGCATGGAAAGAAGCAGTAATAATTCCAATAAGGAAACCTGACATGGATCTGTCAAAACTCACTAGCTACAGGCCAATAGCACTAACATCAAATATATGTAAGGTAATGGAAAGGATGATAACAGAAAGGTTCTCATATGATCTTGAGAAGAGAGGAATGCTGGCAAGTTATCAGAGTGGTTTTAGGAGGGGAAGGAATTCCATGGACTCAGTGATAAGGTTAGAGACTGAAATAAGAAAGGCCCAGGCAAATAAAGAATCAGTAGTTGCAGTGTTTTTTGACATTGAAAAAGCCTATGATATGATGTGGAAGGAAGGATTATTAATTAAACTGCACAAGATGGGGGTTGGGGGGAGAGTTTTTAATTGGATTAAAGACTTTTTGTTTGGTAGAAAAATTCAAGTTCGGATTGGATCAGAATTATCAAAACAGTACATAGTGGGAAATGGCATACCTCAGGGTAGTGTGATTAGCCCGTTACTTTTCATCATTATGATCAATGATGTCTTCACAAAGATACCAGTGAATATAGGTAGGTCACTGTTTGCAGATGATGGGGCCTTGTGGAAAAGAGGCAGGAACATGGAGCATATAATCAGGAAACTACAAGGAGCAATTGATGAAGTGGTAGAGTGAGGTTATGATTGGGGATGTAGATTTTCAGTGGAAAAAACTCGAACTGTATTTTTCACTAGGAAAAGAATTGAGGTAGGGAAGAAGTTAAGGATGTATGGGATTGAATTAGAAAGGGCTAGATCATTTAAATTTCTGGGAGTTATATTTGATTCACGATTAACATGGGCAGACCATATCATTAAAGTTGAGGAGAAATGTAAAAAAGTAATAAACGTGATGAGATGTTTGACTGGTAGGGAATGGGGAGCAAGTTGTTCAGCATTAAAGAGAATGTATGTGGCTTTAGTAAGATCTGTGTTGGATTCTGGAAGTGTAGCATATGGATCAGCAGCTAGGTCTCTTATAAGGAAACTGGATGTGATTCAGGCTCAGGTTTTGAGAGTGTGCAGTGGGGCTTTTAAAACATCACCAGTATCAGCCCTGCAGGTAGAAATGGGAGTAATGCCTTTGGAATTAAGAAGGATGCAATTGATGGCAAACTACTGGGCTAATTTGCAGGAACACAATGATTCTCACCCTGCTAAAGGAGTGTTGCAGGAGTCCTGGGAAAATGGGAGGTTTCAGAGGGAGAACTTTAGTTGGGTAGGGAATGATATTGCTAGATCATGTGGAGTGTTTGATCTAAGGATATGTCCTTCAGTAGTTTATCCAGTTGTAGCTCCATGGAAGCTGGTATGGCCTGACGTAGACTGACATTTGTTAGAGGTAAAAAGGAAAGGAAAGTATAAAACTGATTTGGTAAGTGCATTTAACTGTCATGTGATGGAAAAGTATGGTGATTATACTCAGGTCTATACAGATGGTGCTAAGGAACCTGAGATAGGAGTGACAGGGTTTGGGGTGGCTATACCAGCAAAAGCAATTGCAATCAGCAGAAGAACATCTGATAAGTTAGTGGTGTATACAGTGGAGATGATGGCAGTGTTGGTTGCGTTGCGTTGGGTGGAGAAAACTAAACTAGTCAAAGCGTTGATATGCTCAGATTCATCTTCAGTACTAGCAAGTTTAAGGTCTTCTCACTCAAACAGCCGGCAAGATGTACTTCATGAAGTCCTTCAGTCAGTCACAAGAGTTGCAAATCAGGGAGGTCAGGTTAAATTTCTATGGGTTCCAGCTCATGTAGGGGTGAAGGACAATGAAAGGGTGGATGAGTTGGCAAAGAGGGCAATAAAGAAAGAAAATATAGAAATGCACATTAGTATCAGTAAAGCAGAGGTTAAGTGTGTAATCTGGGAAAAAATTAACCAGATGTGGCAAGAAAGATGGGACGGGGAGGGGAAAGGGAGGCATTTATATCAAATACAAAAAAGTGTTGCAGGTACTAGGGTAGGAAGTAGATACAGAAGAGAGGGAATTGTGTGGACTAGGTTAAGGCTGGGGCACTGTGCACTAAACCAAACATTGAAATTGATAGGGAAACACCAGACAGGATTGTGTGAGGAATGTCAGGAAGAGGAGTCAGTAGAACATGTAGTTCTGAGTTGCAGGAAGTATGGGATACAGAGAGAGATGATGAGAATTAATCTAAGGGAATTGGGGGTGCAGGAATTCACATTAAAAGGGTTGCTGGGCATGGGTGAGAGAACACAGGTCAGGGTATTTTTAGCGTTCTTAAGGGGTACAGGGTTTTTTTTATAGGATATGATGGATAAACAGAAATAGGGTACTAGGATGGGGAGGATAAAGTGTAGGTTAGGGTGTGTGTGCGATTGGATGAAGGGATTTAGAATATGAGTCCATCGCATACTCCGGAGCAGAAGGTGGCGGTAATGCACCATTAAGCTGGGTGCCAACCGCCGTAAAACAAGACGGGGAGAGAGAGAGAGAGGCCCACACAACCCTCCATTGAGGGGAATATTGCAGCTTCTCTTCTCTCCAGAACTTTGCTTTTTTTCAGACCTGACATCTTTAACATTGCCCTTCATTTTACCTTTGGTGACCATGCTTGTTGCTCTCCAGGTATCAAACCTGAAAATTTCCTTCTTTTCCTTTTACTCTAAACCTCTTGCTTTTTAAACTAAGTGTTTGACCAGCTGTCCTTTTTGGCTTTTGTTGCAACTTCTGCTTCACTTGTGCAGCTGTGAAGCAAAATATAATCATGTAACATATAACCATGTAACAAATACAGCATGGAAAGAGGCAATCTCAGCCCTTCTAGTCCGTGCTGAACGTTTACACTCACCTAGTCCCACTGACTTGCACTCAGCCCATAACCCTCCATTCCTTTCCTGTCCATTTACCTGTCCAATTTTACTTTAAATGACAGTATCGAACCTGCCTCTACAACTTCTACTGGAAGCTCGTTCCATACAGCTACCACTCTCTGAGTAAGGAAGTTCCCCCAAGTGTTACCCCTAAACTTCTGCCCTCTCTTGTTTGAATCTCCCGTACTCTCAATGGAAAAAGCCTATCCACGTCAACTCTATCTATCACCCTCATAATTTTAAATACTTCTGTCAATTCCCCCCCTCAACCTTCTACGCTCCAAAGAATAAAGACCTAACTTGTTCAACCTTTCTCTGTAACTTAGGTGCTGAAACCCAGGTAACATTCTAGTAAATCTTCTCTGTACTCTCTCTATTTTGTTGACATCTTTCCTATAATTCGGTGACCAGAACTATACACAATACTCCAAATTTGGCCTCACCAATGCCTTGTACAATTTTAACATTACATCCCAACTTCTATACTCAATGCTCTGATTTATAAAGGCCAGCATACCATAAGCATTCTTCACCACCCTATCCACATGAGATTCCACCTTCAGGGAACTATGCACCATTATTCCTAGATCACTCTGTTCTACTGCATTCCTCAATGCCCTACCATTTACCATGTATGTCCTATTTTGATTAGTCTTACCAAAATGTAGCACCTCACACTTATCAGCATTAAACTCCATCTGCCATCTTTCAGCCCACTCTTCTAACTGGCCTAAATCTCTCTGCAAGCTTTGAAAACCTACTTCATTATCCACAACACCACCTATCTTAGTATCACTGCATACTTACTAATCCAATTTACCACCCCATCATCCAGATCATTAATGTATATGACAAACAACATTGGACCCAGTACAGAGCCCTGAGGCACACTACTAGTCACCGGCCTCCAACCTGACAAATAGTTATCCACTACTCTCTGGCATCTCCCATCCAGCCACTGTTGAATCAATTTTACTACTTCAATATTAATATCTAACGATTGAACCTTCCTAACTAACCTTCCGTGTGGAACCTTGTCAAAGGCCTTACTGAAGTCCATATAGACAACGTCCACTGCTTTACCCTCATCAACTTTCCTAGTAACCTCTTCAAAAAATTCAATAAGATTTGTCAAACATGACCTTCCACGCACAAATCCATGATGACTGTTCCTAATCAGACCCTGTATATCCAGATAATTATATATACCATCTCTAAGAATACTTTCCATTAATTTACCCACCACTGATGTCAAACTTACAAGCTTATAATTGCTAGGTTTACTCTTAGAACCCTTTTTAAACAATGGAATTTTAATCACTTTTTAAACATATACCTCTGTCACCTGACCTATCTCATTCCCTAACACTGCCCCTTCTCTAGTTGGTACCTCTACGTATTGCTGCAAAAAACTATCCTGCACACATTTTACAAACTCCAAACCATCCAGCCCTTTGACAGAATTCCTAGTCTATGTGTGGAAAATTGTATTACTACAAATATCTGCTATCTCCTTACAAATTTGACATCTAATATTTTGGGATGGAACCACATGAGCAATACGCCAATCCTCCAGCACCAACCCCGTTTCAAATTTGACATACAATACATGACATTTAAAAGACTATATAATTACAAGTTGTACTATAGAAACTTGTCATCATCCCATCCTACAACCTGAATCCAAAATATGCTATAATACAAGCTCCTTCACACTTAAAAGTTCTGATAGAAGACCCGCCCCAAAATCCATCTGGATGCAGATGGATCTCCAAAGCTTCGAAGCACTTTGAACTTAATGTGCTTTCTACTAACACTTAAATTTCTAGATTCTAAAATGTCCTTTCTACAGACATGTTTGTGCATTTATCATTATTACTTTTGTGGACAGGAAATTACTAAATTTCAGCAGTGCTATATATTTGATACGTTCTGCCTTGTTCTTCAGAGCTAATCTCCACTGGTTAAAGCAGCTGACTTAAGCAAAGGAATACAATTTTCAACCCTGACTTTGCCATGAGACCTTGATATAATCCTTTCATTTAAGTCTCTATTAATAAGAAGTTAACCCATGAATCTCTAAATATATGGAAAGTGCAATTCTCTGAAGCACTGCACCAGAGCAGTGTAAACGTTTAAGCTTGTGTTTAATAGAAAATTAAATATACCCAGAAAAGATTCTTTATGCTACGTAAGATGTGGACTCCACTTTATTTTCAGAAAAGAATATCCGGCTGATCACATGACGTTAGTGACAAAGCAATTCACCAGCCAATGTTATTACATAGAACACAGGGCAACAGACCATAGGCCCTTCGACCATGGTGTTGTGTCGACCTTTTAACCTACTCCAAGGTCAATCTAACCCTTCCATCTCACATAGTCCTCTATTTTTCTTTCATCCATCTCATCCGTTACAGTTAGTTTTCTGAATTTTATTGGCAGGCTGTCCTGATATTTTCTAAATGTTTTGTTTTTAATCCAGAATATCCCACGATTTGTTTCAACCTTTTTTGGTTTAATTTGTCACCTTGTCCCATAGTATTCTCCAATGGCACCAGAGGAAATAAAACTGGTTTGTATGTGCACGTAGCATTGTCTGGAGCAAGTCACTTTACCAAGGGGAGTTTTGGGTTCAAATGATCTTACTTTGGAGAAACATTATTGTACTTAATTCATTAATAGCACTGCATAGTTTTGCAGTTTGTTACCAAGTAAGTGTCAAATTTTCAATCCTTTTTGATTGGGGAGGTAAATGTGAGTAAAATTGTTTGAACTTATCCTTTAGAGTTAAGTGTCTGAGAGAGATAAAGCAAGCAAACAAACACTCCTTAACATATAAATTGGGAACATGAGTAAGCCTTCTCTGCCATTTAATAATACCACTGATGATCTGATTGTAGCCGCAATTCTGCATTCCTGTTTACCTGCAGTAACTTTTCATTTCCTATTCTTCAAGGATCTATCTTTGCCTCCCTTAAAAATATCAAAAGGCTCTACTTCTACCACATTTGAGGACAGGAATTCCAGAGACTTGTGACACTCTGAATTAACTTGGTGGACATTTATTTTTAATCAATGAACTTTATTTCTAGATTCTCCCCCAAGCAGAAAAATCCTCTCCACACTTGTCCTATGAAGATCCGTCAATCCATTGTCTCAATCAATTGCCTTCTTGTTCTTGTAAACTCTAGGAGATACAAACCCATTCTAGATAAACCTCTGAACAGCTTCAAATACATTAACGCACTTACTTAAAGACCAGTGCTACACAAATATTCCAGGTGTGGTCTCATCTATGTCCAATATAATTGAAGCATATGCTTCCTATTTGATATTCAATTCCTCCTGCAATAACCAGCTCTGTTAGTTTTCCCAATTATTTACAATACGTGCAGTAGTCCTTATGCAGTATGCCATCCAAATCCCACTAATCTCAGAGTTCTGCAAACTCTCATCATTCAGATTATGTGCTATCTGTTAATTTCTCCTGCTAGAATAGATCATTTCACATGGTCTCACCTTGTATTCCATTTGCTTTACCTTGACCCACTTTCATAATCAGGCTGCATGTTATATAAGCAGATATGTCCTCTTGTCAATTTATCTTCATGCTAATCTTTTTTGTATTAGGCACGTTTACCAAATATACATTTGCTACCTTGAGGCCAGTGTGTGCAGCTGGAAGAGGACAATTACGTTCCTTGTCTGAGTTTGAAGGTTTGATTGACTCCATCTCCACATGAAGCCGAATAGCAGACACTTGGGTTATTAGTTAGACTAGCGTGAGTCACCTTCTTCAGGGTAGGCTAAACAAAGTAACATTGCCATCCTTCAGATAGTAGGTTACTCTGCAGGTATTTTGGAAACTGAAATTCTTGTAAAGTTGGCATTTTGCTTTAGCAGAAACACTATAAGTTTTTATGTCATAAGAGCCTTCTATTAAGCATCTGGAGCAATTATTTTGTCATTTCTAAGGAGCAGACAGTGAAATATCCTCACAAATTACTTTTTGACTCTGTGTGCAGGAGCAGTAGCGATGGCAGGTGTACAGTCTGACCTCTGGGCTGTGGAAGGAGGGAACAAACTGGTTTGCTCGCAGATGCTCGATTCGGCAAAAGCTCGTGTCCTCCACACCACGGTAACTTCCATCTCTCTACAGCAATCAGGTAACAAAGAAAGTCCATTAATGCTTTGCAGAAATTCAGTTTGCTTAGCAATTGTGTGAAAAAATTATCCAGTAACCTGTCTAATATTAGCAAAGAGCCAATTGGAGTAGAATTTAAGATTGTTTGCATTGGTTTTTCTCTCTATTTCTAACACAGTTATGTGATGATGATGCCTACAAAGCTTTGTCCAAGCTGCCTAGCATCTGCTACAAATGTCCTGCTTCTTTTAGTGGGAATGAATGTTAAACTCCTAAGCCTAGGCTGACAAATTGAATTGTTGGTAATTTGTTCCAAATCGCTTTTTGGAGCAGCTTGTGGTTCAGTCCACTAGGGAAAAGGCAATTCTGGATTGGCTGTTGTGTAATGTACCAGATTTGATTAGGGCGCTGTAAAGGAACTCTTAAGCAGCAATAATCATAATATAACAGAATTCACCATGCAATTGAAGAGAAAAAAGGGAATATTGTATGTATCAGTGTTTCATTGGAGAAAAGGAAACTACAGAGGCATGAGAGAGGAGCTGGTTGATTGGAAGGGAACTCTAGCAAGGGTGACAGTAGAGCAGCAATGGCTGGAATTTCTGGGAGTAATTCAGAACATGCAGGATTGGTTCATCTCAAAGACGAAGCAGTATTCTAAAGGGAGGATGAGGCAACTACTGCTAACAAGAGAAGTCAAAGATGGCATAAAAGCAAAAGAGGGGGCATATATTATAGCAATCATTAGTTGAAGTTAGAGGATTGGGAACCTTTTAAAAACCAACCAAAGGCAACTAAGAAAGGGCTAAGGAGAGAAAAAATGAAATACGAAAGTAAGCTAGCCAATAATGTGAAGGAGGATACCAAATATTTTTTGCCAGATATATAAAGAGTAAAAGGGAGGCAAGAGTACACATCAGATCACTGGAAAATGATGGTAGAGTGGTAGTAATGGGGAACAAAGAAATGGTAGATGAACTGAATAAATACTTTGCGTTAGTCTTCACTGTGAAAGACAACAGCAATATGTCAGAAATTTGAGTGTGTTAGGGGGCAGAAGTGAGTGCAAGTTGCTTTAGAAATTGAAAGGTCTAAAGATAGATGTGACACCTGGACCAGATGGGCTACACCCCAGGGTTCTGAAAGAGAGAGCTGAAGAGATTGTAGAGGCCTTAGTCATGATCTTTTAAGAGTCACTAAATTCTGGAATGGTTCTGGAGGATGGGAAAATTGTAAATGTCACTCCACTCCTTAAGCAGGGAGGGACGCAAAAGACAGTAAGTTATAGGTCAGTTAGCCTGACTTCAGTGGTTGGTAAGGTGTTAGAATCCATTATTATGGACGAGGCTTTGGAGTACTTGGAGGCACAGGATAAAATAGGCTGAAGTCTGTGGTTTAAGAGCATGGTTGCCTTAAGGGGAAATATTGCTTGACAAATCTGTTGGAATTATTTGAGGAAATGACAGGCAAAATGGACAAAGGAGAGTCTGTGGATCTTGGATTTTCACAAGGCTTTGACAAGGAGCCACACGTGAGGCTGCTAAACAAGATAAAAGGCTGTGATATTACATGAAAGATACTAGCATGAACAGAAGATTGGTTGACTGGTAGAAGGCCGAGTAGGAAAAAAAAATGGGGCCTTTTCTGGTTGGCTGCACGTAACCAGTGGTGTTCCACAAGGGTTGGTGTTGCACCCACTGTTTTTCACGTTTTATTTAATAAATTTGATGACAGAATTAATGGCTTTGTGGCCACGTTTGTGGATGATACAAAGATAGGTAGAGTGGCAGGCAGCAGGAATTCTGTAGAAGGACATGGACAGATTAGGAGAATGGGCAAAAAAAAGGTGGCAAATGGAATACAGTGCACTTTGGCAGAAGGAGTAAAGGCTTAGACTATTTTCTAAACGAGGTACAAATCAGAAATTGGAGGTTCAAAGGGACCTGGAAGTCCTAAAGTTTTACTGCAGGTTTAGTCAGTGGTAAGGAAAGCAAATGCAATGTTAGCTTTCATTTTCAGAGGATTAGAGTATAACTCAAGGCTGTAAGGCAGATATTGTCAGATATTGGCATTATTTGGAGTATTGTGAACAATTTTGGGGTCTATATCTGAGAAAGGATGTGCTGGCATTGGACAGGGTCCAGAGGAAGTTTGATGATCTCAGGAGTGAAATGTTAACTTATGAGGAGCATTTAATGGCTCTGGGGCTATACACAATTGAGTTTAGAAGAATGAGGGAGATCTCATTAAAACCTACCGAACACTGAAAGGCCAAGATAAGTTGGACATGGAGAGGATGTTTCTAATTATGGGAGATTTAGAGCCCAATAGTGGTGAAACTGGAAGATCTTGCCACAGGTAGTTGTGGTGGCTATGTCATTGAGTATATCTAAAGTGGGTGTTGATAGGTTCTTGATTTGTGAGGGCATCAATGGCTGCAGGGAGAAGGCAGGAGAGTGAGGTTGAGAGGGAAAATAAATCAGCCATGATTGAAAGAAAGAGCAGGGTGATTAATCTCTGGATTACTCTACCCAGGGCTATTGATCCGGCTGGAACATTAAGGGTACTCAAAGCGAAAGTAGATAACTTGTTTGAAAGGTTGTGAAACTGATAGCTGCAAGCCACTGGTGCATGAAGAGAGGAGCTCTGGGATAGATCTACCACGTTGTTCAGAGGTGGGACCGGTCTACCATCTCGTTCAGCGGTGGGACAGATCTACCATTACGTTCAGTCTTGTCTTGACCATACTGCACCAACCGCCGCCACTGTGCTTTAAATGTGCAGTGTGTGGTGAAGTGCCTTGCTCAAGAACACACACGCTGCCTTGGCTGAGGCTCGAACTAACAACCTTCAGATCACTAGTCCAAAACCTTAACCACTTGGCCATGTGCCAGCAATGGTGGGACTGGTCTACCACCTCGTTCAGTGGTGGGACCAGTCTACCATCTCGTTCAGTGGTGGGACAGGGGACAGACTTTGGGGTTCAAGGGGCCCATTCTTGTTCCAGCTTTCAAATGTTCTTCTGCATTTATGTGGGTCTGAGGAAGAATGAGATAGTATCAAAGTTCCCCAAATACACACATTATTCAAAAGACTTCAAATCAAAATGGAGGGGTTAGTATCTACAGCCCAGACTGGAGTTTGCATCAGTACATTAACCACATTATTGGTTGAAAAATATCATTTTTTCCTACTTCCAAACTGTTATATAAATGGAAGCAATGACGAAGTGTTCATGTAGATGTGAAGTAAGTTATTGCAAAGATATCTTTGTTAGGATTATTTATATTAAATCAATTAATTTAAAAATCTTTCTAATAATGTAGTTGCTGCATAGTTGGCCTGATATGTATATGAAGCTTTTAGGCTTTTATAAGTGGAGACCCAGGGTTATGGGTTATGCTGCATTGCTCTTTCCTGCCCAGGAATATTTTCCAGGGTGGTAAGTTGATGTAAATTAATTTCCATGCTCATAAATTTTAAAGCTGTATTCCAGTATAGGTCCATTCAGAACAATGGAACAATCTTATTTATCCAGATTACTGCTGAATGGTAGGATTTTGTGGAAACAAGATCCTACTTGAAGCATCTTGGATCAAACTGCTGGTTCACCAGAGAGAGCCAAGAGTGTGGCAAAATAATAGCAAGAGTATTTTCACCTGCCAAGTCTTGTACCAGACTGTTTTCAATGCATCTGCCCTTTCAGGTACAAGGATAATTTTGGTAAATTTTTGCTGACCTTTACAAAACAAAAATTACTCTGCAAGTTGTTGGGACTGCCCATCTATCAACTGTACCAAATGAGATGCAGGAAGGAGGAAGCCTTGGAACAGTTGGCATTTAGGTGTTAGTGCGTTGAGTAAACCTGTGGAGTTACATAATATAACAATGCCCCTAGGTGATCAATCTGTTCTGCTCTTCTGAGGATAAGAAATTAAAGCCACTCTAGTCTGTTAATACACCCTGGCATGCAATATCTACTGGTACAAATGACAAAATGTTATCAAACAGATTGGATGCTTATTCCATGACGGTGCACTTCCAGATTTTAGGTGTCAGTTTCTGAACCTTTAAAAAATGTCGTTCACAGAAACACTCATGACTTTATATCAAAGCTTTTTAGAAGCTGACTTTTGAAACTGTTTTTGAAAGAGTTCTTTTACTAACAGTTGTTATCCTATAACTGATAATCCCTCTACCTATCTTTATTATTTAGAACTTTGGCCCCCAGTTGAGCAATTAAAATTTTGTATAATCTCTGTCTGCAACCTCCCCAACAAGAGATTTTTCCTCGTGTGAATTTCACTGTCTTATTGGCTCAAGTCCTAAACACTGGAATTCTGCCCTCATCCTCACACCTTCCTGCTCTGTCTTTTACATATGACACTACTTTGCTCTTTGATCAAGCATTTGGAAAAGAGCTCCTGAAGTGGATTATTATGCAGAAGGAGCTGCATAAATACCAGCTATTGGTCTTGCATTTTAAACACACACGCCCCTTGCTTCTCTGTGGAAACATTGTAGATAATATTTGGAGTACAAGATGCTTTGATCTTGTGACTCTTCAAAGCCATCCCATTTATTTTGGAAATTCTGTCAGCTCCAGGATACAAGCAACGGTAGAAAATCTCTAGGTTGCATTTTACTAACTAAAGTTAATGTGATATTAATGACTCTAAGATGTGGGCTGTATCTCATTTTCCACACACCCTTAACACAGTAGATTGGTTTCCCTGAAGGCAGATAATCAAGTGTAGAGGAAAGAAAGGCATTTCAAGTAATGCATAAGAATTTTTTCTGCATGCAGCATTTTACGAGCAGAATTGATTAGTTAAGTAAATGTTTAAAAAAGAGTGATTATTTTTCCTGAGTATCTTGTCGAGACAATGGAAGTGAAATCTAAACTTTGTTTTAGTTCATGACTGTTTAAAGTTCTTTTTGTCTCTTTCTAGTTTTATTTCCCCACAAGTCTATATAAAATAGTACTTTGAAGACCTGCATCTACAGCCTTAGTCGTCATCTTGTAGAGATATAGAACATAGCACAGGAACAAGCCCCTTGGGCCAAGGTGTTGTGCTGGATTAATTGAACTAGTAATTAAGTGGCTAACTAACCTAGTCCCTTCTACCTTCCTCTGTTCTTTGCAGGCTCTTGTGCCTATCTAAGAGCGTCTTAGGCACCTCTCTTGCACTCGCTCCTACTGCCAACTCTGTATTCCAGTCACCATTCTCTGTGTTGAAAAGCAGATCTTTCACCCAAACTTCACCTTTGAATTTCCCATCTAACCTTAATTGTGCCCACTAGCGATGAGCAGTTTGATTCTGGGCAAAGATGCCTGCTGTCTACTCTTATCTGTGTCTTTCATGATCTTATAAACATCTGTCAGGGTTCCTCGCTGCCTCCACCGCACCAAAGAAAGCAACTCTGATTTGTTCAGCCTCTCCTCATAGTAAATGCCTTGTAATCTAGGCATAAACCAGATAAAGCTTCACCACTTTCTCCAAAGCCTCTACATCCTTTGTATAATGAAGCAACCAGATTTAAATGTAATCCTCCAGATTGGCCTAACCAGAAGTTTATAAAGTGGCATCATTACTCCCTGACTTCATGCCATATTCCTCCTTTACCAACGTGTTAACTTTTGCATCCACATTCCGTGGTCTTCAGTGCAATAATAAAATTAGTACAATGTGATTGGGCTAATACAATAGTGAGAATTGATTAGCAGACAGAAAACAGTCTAAATATATGGATGGTTGTTACTATTAGAATGGACTTGGTACTGTTTTTAAGCTCCGTCAGTGATTTAGATGAGAGGATGAGTTTGATGTGGCAAAAACAGGTCGTACTATGAGGTACAAGGGGAATACAGAGGTGCTGCAGGGGAATATGGACTAGTTAAAAAGCATGAAGAAATTGAAAATAATTTGAAAATTTGAAGCCATCTACTGGTAGAAAAATGTAAAAGCTTTATTTTCAATGATGAGACTTTGAAAGATGTTGGTGTTGGCAGCTTTTTTCTAGAATCAATAACGACAAATATGAGCATATGGAAGGTGTAAAAGGTATGTTGGACTTTCTTAAAGCAGTCAACCCATCTCTGTGCAACAGAGGGCCATGGTGAGACTACAGAATAAAGTCTGGAGTATGTAGTAGAGAAAGTGCCTCAAAGTTCCACCAGATTGATTCCTACAGGGCATATTTATCATATGAGAAGACACGGATAGTCTGTCTTCATTTAGAAGAATGAGAGGACATATCATGGAAATGCACAAAAGTCTTATGTAACTTTACATAGGAGAGCAGGGTGATATATTCCTTGTCTGGTTGTTTGGAAGCTGGCGGCACAGTCTCAAAGTAAGAAACTGGGTTTTCAAGATGGAAATGCATCTAGAGAATCTTTGGAATTCTCCTTGGAGTACTATTGAGGATCTAATGCAGAGTGCATTCAATCCAGAGATCAACAGACATTTAGATACTAAAAGAATTGAGGGGTATGAGATTTGAGCAGGAAAATGATGTCAAGGTAGAAGATAAGTAATGATTGTATTAAATGGCAAAGTAGGTTTGAGGCCTGTTCATGCTAAGGCTAGGTTTTTATTTTATGTATATGTCTTTAGTCATCAAGCTGGGATATGTTCAAAGCACCATAAGCAAATTCTTAGAGTACTTAGTAACATCTTGTAAATTGAACAGATGGGCAAAATCAATGAAAAATTATTAATATTTTACGGAAATTGTGCAGTCACTGAAAAACAGGTAGTCATTACTAACTAATCAAGTAATTTGTCAGTTTTGCAGATATGCAGCTGTAATAGAAGTGAATTAATTCCAACATAGTTTAGTTTTCTACTGATACTAATTAAGATTATTGGGAGTAATTTCAATTGTTTTGAAGTAGCAAGTGAGAGAGTGACATCTTGCAGGACAGGAGCCTTTTGTAAACTGCATGTCTCATTGGGAGTGACCTATTGTTTGAGACAATGAAAAGGAAGGAGGTGTAAGCAGTGTGTCATTGTGTGAGTGGGCAGTGTTATGGCTTTGGCTCAACAAGCTTCAGCAAGCACAGGGAGGCTCTAAGGGAGTTTATAAGATACAGTGTGGAATAGGCTCTTCCAACTCTTCGTGACACACTGCTCAGCAACCCTCGATTTATCCCTAGCCTAATCACGGGGTAATTTACAGTGACCAAACTCATTCCACCGAGATGCAACACTGAGCGTCATAGGAAGTCATTCCTGCCTGTGGCCATCAAACTTTACAACTCCTCCCTCGGAGTGTCAGACACCCTGAGCCAATAGGCTGGTCCTGGACTTATTTCCACTTGGCATAATTTACTTATTATTTAATTATTTCTGGTTTTTATTTGCTATATTTCTACTCTATTCTTGGTTGGTGCAACTGTAATGAAACCCAATTTCCCTCGAGATCAATAAAGTATGTCTGTCTGTCTGTCTGTAACCGACCAACCAGTACGTCCTTGAACTGGGGGGAAACCAGAGCATGTGGAGGAGACCCATGTAGTCACAGGGAGGACATACAAACTCACTATAGTCCGAATTGAACTCTGAACTCCGCCATGCCAAGCTGTAATAGAATCGCGCTAACTACTACACTGCCATGGCTCCCTTCCTTTCTACTAAATCTCTTCTCTGTTAGTGCATGGGTAGTGTGCTGAGAATGGGTCCAGAGTCAGTGGTATGTTCCTTGTGTGAGATGTGGGAAGTTTGGGAGAACGTCAGTCTCCCTGATAACTACATCTGTGTGAAGTGGGCCAACCTGCAGCTTTAGAGATTATGTTAAGGTACTGGAGATGCAGTTTGATGACCTTTGGATTATATGGGAGAATGAGGAGGTGGTAGATGGGAGCTACAGGAGGTAGCCACCCCTAAGTTGCAGGAGGCAGGTACCTGGGTGACTGTTAGGAGAGGTAAAGGGAATAGGCTGCTAGTGCAGAGTACCCCTGTAGCCGTTCCCCTCAATAATAAGTACAGTTGGCCATCTGTATCCGCTGGTTCTGCATCCACGGATTCAACCAACCGCGGATTGGGATCGGAAAAATAAAACAAAGTTTACTCTTCAGCACTCATTGTTTGAGCATGTACAGACTTTTTTTTCTTGTCATTATTCCCTAAACAATACAGTATAACAGGTATTTACATAGCATTTATATTATATTAGGTATAATCTAGAGATGATTTAAAGTATACGGGAGGATGTGTGTAGGTTATATGCAAATACTACACCATTTTAAATAAGTGACTTGAGCATCCGCGAAATTTGCTATCCACAGGGGGTCCTGGAACCAAACCCCTGCAGATACGGAGGGCCGACTGTATACTGCTTTGGATACCTTACATGACGTACCAGGGAGCAGCCGCAGTGAGCAGGTCTCTGACACTGTGGTTCAAAGGGAAGGGGGTAAGAAGAGGCGAGCTGTAGTGAGAGGGGATTCATTGGTTAGGGAAACGGAAAGAAGGTACTTTGGACAAGAACGAGATTCCTGTATGGTTTGTTGCCATCCAAGTGCCAGGGTCAAGGGCATCTCAGATTGAGTCTACAGCAGTATTAATTGGGAGGGTGCGCAGCCAGAGGTTGTGGTCAAATTGTTACCAATGACGTGGGCAGAATGGGTGACGAGGTCCTGCAGAACGAGTTCAGGAAGTTAGGTGCAAAGTTGAAGGACAGGACCCCTAGGGTTGTGATCTCAGGATTGCTACCTGTGCCACGTGCTAGTGAGGCCAGAAATAGGAAGATCGTACAGTTTAACATGTGGCTAAGGAGTTGATGCAAGAGAGGACTTCAGATTTTTGAAGTATTGGGCTCTCTTCCGGGGTAGAAAGTACTCTAAAGGCAAGATGATACAATTGTAGCTAACAAAAGAATCAAAGCCAACATAAAAGCCAAAGAAAGCACATATAATAGAGTAAAAATCAGAGTGAAGTTAGTGGATTGGGAAGCTTTATCAAACAAAACAACAGGGTAGATTAAACCCTACCCTGTTAATCAGATTATATTATAGGACACACAATATCAGCAGGATTTGGACGAGCAAATTTTAGCGAGATCGCAGACTTTTGCAAGAAACATAAGGCTATGATTAGTAGGTGATTTTAACTTTCTATGTTTTGACTGGGGCTCCCATACTGTAGAAGAGTTGGATGGGATAGAGTTTTGTCAAATCTGTTCAAGGAAGTTTCCTTAATCAGAACATAAACGTTCCAACTAGAGAGTGCAAAACTAGATTTCCTATTAGGGAATGAGACAGGCAGGTGACAGAAGTTTGTGTAGGGGAATCTTTTGCATCCAGTGATCATGATGCCATTAGTTTCAAGATAATTATAAAAAAGGAAAAGTCTGGTCCTTGAATTGAGATTCTAAATTGAAGAAAGCCCAATTTTGATGGCCATGGAGTCAGAAAACTGCAGCACTGAAACAGGGCTTCTGCCCATCTAGTCCGTGCCAAACCATTTAAACTGCCTTGTCCCATCGACTTGCATCTCCATACCCTACCTTCCAAACTGATCTTAAACATTGACATCAAGCTCACACGCACCACATATGCTGGCAGCTCATTCAGTACCCTCGTGACCCTTTGTGTGAAGAAGTTTCTCCTCATGTTCCCCTTAAACTTTTCACCTTTCACCTTTAACCCATAACCTCCAGTTGTAGTCCCACCCAACCTCAGTGGAAAAAGCCTACAAGCATTTACCCTATCTATACCCATCATAATTTTGTATACATCTAACAAATCTCCCCTCAATCTTCCTATGTTACAAGGAATTGAGACCTAACCTATTTTAATCTTTCCTTATAACTCAGGTCCTCCAGTCCTAGCAACAGCCTTGTAAATTTTCTCTGTACTCTTTCAACCTTATTTACATTCTTCCTGTAGGTAGGTGACCAAAGCTGAAATAATACTCCAAAATAGACCTTACCAGCATTCTTTACAACTTCAAAGTAACATCCCATCTCCTGTACTCGGTACTTACATTTATGAAAGCCAATATGCCAAAAACTTTCTTTACAACCCTATCTACCCATGCCCCAACTTTCAATGAATTATGGACCAGTATTCCCAGATCTCTTTGTTCTAATGCACTGTGTCCCACCATTCACTAGGTAAGACCTACCCTGGTTGGTCCTACCAAAGTGCAACATTTCGCTCTTGTTTGCATTAAATTCCGCCTGCCACTTTTCAGCCCATTTTTTTTCTCCTTTTCCCCCTCCTGACGTTCAGCCAGACAGAGACAGAGAGGGCAATAGTTCCCTCGATCCTTGGGATGGACAAGAGTACATATTGATATTCTTTTAAAAAAAATCTCCCAATCCTGTTTAGTTTTTTCAGACTTTCTATCCATACTCCAATAATCCTTTCAATGCCTTATGAAGAGTTAACTTCCTGAGCACACATTCTATGCTACTATACCATCCACAATTCTACCTTCATAAATCACCCTCATCACCTCATCAAAAATCTCAATCAAGTTACTAAGATACAACTGCTACTGTTGGGTAGATTTTGACAGTTGTAAAATCAAGTTAAAATTTGAAGTAATGGACAAATCCACTAAAGATACTTTCCAACAGAACACATGTAACATAGAACTGTACAGCTGTGACAGGTCCTTTGGGCCACAATGTTGTGCCAAAATGAATAAATTAGTAATCAAACGGTCATCTAAACTAATCCCTTATGCTACACAATATATAACACATACATCCAGCTAGAATAGGACTCTTCAACCATGACCCTCTGCCTTCTACAGGCAAGCCGGTTCTGAATCCAAATGACCAATTCACCATGGATCCCGTGTATCTTAATCTACTGGATTAAGTTACCTTGTCAAAAGCTTTACTGAAATCCATGTAGACAACATCAACAGCTCCACCTTTATCAAAGCTTATCAAGTTACTAAGACAGAATTTGTCCTACACAAAGCCATGCTGGCTCTCTCTAACTAGGCTATGGATTTTCAAATGCTTATAAACCCTACCCTAAGAATTCTTTCCAGCAATTTCCCTACCACTGATGTGAGACTTGCCAGTCTGTAGTTTCCAGGATCAATCCTGTTTCCTTTCTCGAATAGTGGAACAACATTAGCCACTCGCCAGTCCTCAAGGATATACACTCACTACCTATCCCTTTTCCCCTTTTGGTCACCCATTTACCTCTGTCCTGCAGCTTAGGTGTAACAACCTCCCTGCATCGCCTTTCACTCAACCCCACGGCCTCTCAAATGATCCTGAGTTCACCAGCTCCAGCTCCAGTTCCTTAACATGGCCTGCTATAAGCTGCAGCTGGATGCACTTCTTTCAGGTGTAGTTGTCAGGAATGCTGACGGTCTCCCTCCCTTCCCACATCACACAAGAGGAGCATTCTACTACCCTACCTGGCATTTCCACTGCTATAACTGTGCAATAAGTACAAAAGTTACCTGAAATCTACCTACAGCCTTGTCCTCTCCTCACCAAAGCCTCAACCCCATTCTAACACTGTCCTACTCCCACCATGGCTGATCCGCTTTTTTATTTGCCCTTACGAAGCGCCTGATAATTGGATAGTGGAAACAGCAAGCAAAGTTGCTGAGTTGGATTCTACAGTCTTTGTATTGTTGAACTGAACCAGTAGTCCATTTCATGCCTGAAGAGTGAAGACAGATTTGTTCTTTTATAGGACTAATTCATGATATTTTATGCAATTTTCAATCTATTTCTGTAAGTAATTGTAATATTTTCTTTTTATAGGTAATAAAGCTCTTTACCAAGTGAAATATGAAAATGAAAATGAAGGTGGTTATGACTTCTATGATATTGTAGTCATTGCAACTCCTTTACATCATGAAACTACAAACATCACATTCAATGCGTTTACACCACCTATCACACCATTTGCAGGTCAATATAAGCATCTAATTGTTTCTATAGTTCATGGTTATCTTAATTCCTCATATTTTGGATTCCCAGACCCCAAACTGTTCCCTTATGCAGTAATTCTAACAGTAGAAAGTCCAAAACTATTTGTACTTAGCACAGGGAGTATTTGCCCAGTGAATATCACTGCTAATTACCGAAGAAAACAACCACAGGAAGCAGCAGTGTGGAAAGTCTTCTCTGCCAAACCGCTTACTAAAGAACAACTGAAGACTATCTTTCGCTCGTACTACTCTGTGCAGGTCACTGATTGGCTGGCATATCCTGAATACAACTCTGGTAAAGGGATCCCTCCCATAATTCTTCATGACAACCTGTACTATTTGAATGGTATCGAGTGGGCAGCAAGTGCCATGGAAATGAGTGCCATTGGTGCCAAAAACATAGCCTTGTTAGCATACAATCGGTGGAACCAACATCTGGATATGATTGATCAGAAAGATTTGGTACATAAAATCAAGACTGAACTGTGAGCAAGGGCACAGACAATTTAAAGCTGAATTTCTTATTGTACTTGAACCTGTGAATTTGATCTTTGAGTGCAACATACTCAATTTCTCAAATCTAATGGTAACAAATACAGAATTAAACCCTGTTAATGATTGCTAATATATGAATGAACTTAAATTGTGATTTGTATTAAAAAAAATTTCCGGAAGTTGTGTCTTGGATTGGATTTAGTGCTTCACAAATGGGAAAGCCAGGGCCCAATGCTTTTGTTTTAAGCAGGAGAAGACAAACGAAAAGCAACTACCGTAGATGTCGGATTATAAGCCGCTACTTTTTTCCCACATTTTGAACAGCTTTGAACTCTGCGGCCTTTAAAACGGAGCGGCTAATGCATTATTTTTTTTCATGCCGCCAAAAACATTTTGCCTCGTAACAGTAGACCAATAAAATTGATGAGTAGTTCACAGAGGTCCAATGAAATTGTACGATAAATCAAGCGCACTTTCACAATTAAATTATTGTAAATCAGTCATTTGTACTCACCCTCATCAACATGGAAAACACTCGAAGAAAAGCATTGTGCTGCCTTTATGGCAGTTATTTAGTTTATAATATTTTCGCTTAGTAATTCATTTTCTAGTTAAAGTTAGAAGTGTTTTAACTATATTTGTTTTCTGTACTACATCGCGGGATGCTATGACGTCACACCCGGTTTCACCGCGTCTTGTGGGAAAAATGCCAGTTTGCGATAAGCGGGAAGGAGGGGGGCGAGCGGCATTACGCGAGCGGCTTTGGATCTGAGCGAACGCTGCTTTTAAGTTAAAGGCGATCAATAACTTTTCCTGGTAGGCTGCAGTATATATATTTTTTACCAGTCGTTAGGAGATATTGGAATGTTGTTCAGTAAAAAAGTATACGCAACGTATATTTAAAAGTAGCCGCGTTACAGGCACGGTTCGAAAAAAAGCATTTGCAATATGTGTTTGTTTTTGTTACCATATGGATTTAATTAAAAGTTAAAAAATCCTCACGTGTAATATCTTTCTGTGTAAATATCTCATATTACAACGTGGGACACCTGCGGCCGAAAATCCGGTGCGGCCTAAAATCCGGTGCGGCCTGTACAAGTAAAAAATTGATTTTCTTTCTAAAATTAGAGCCAGCGGCTTTTAATCAGGTGCGCTCTGTAGTCCGGAATCTACGGTACATAAGCAATGATAATGAACAACTGGCTTGACTGCCTCTGTGCAATCAAATTTCTTCACCATCAACCATCAGGCATTTTTCTTAGACCATCTTGGAATGTACAAATCATCTTTTCATAAAACCTGAAAAATACTTAGTTTTGCATTGTTTGGCATTCTAGAGTCCTAGGGGCACACCTCTAAACTAAGATTTAATCTATCTGTACTATCGCTGTATAAAATTACAGCAAGTATTAGTGGAATGTGGTAGAAGCATAGTTTGCAACTAAGGTAGTAATCATTTTTCACAGTTTAAATGTTAGTTGGGCCTCAGATGGCAGAGTCCATGGCCTTGTCATGTTTTGAAGTTTAAGCACCAATTCAGTGCAATGACCACATCTCCAGTCAACACCGAAGGTGTGCAAAGCTACTGAAGATGTTGTCTTTCAGATAAAAAAATGTGTGACTCAATTTTGAAGAACAAAGGACCTCTTCTTGTACTGGTTTATATTTATTTCTCAATACTCATCACAAAGCAGATCCTTACATTGTGAAAAGTGGTCAAATGAAAGAAAACTCCCAACTGCTTCAGTGGTTATAAAATGTTTTGTGATGTCCTAAGCTCATGAAGGTTGCTGTAGGTAAAATGCAAATACTTCTCCCTTTTTCATGCTTTTACCCTGCAGAGAGTGCTACTTAATTGCATCTGATTTTTTAACTTAAGGTGTGAGTGAATTTCAATCAGGGTAGAAAATTCTTTATATCTAATAGCAGGAACTAGATCATTAAAGATTTTTGCACCATAAATATCAGTTGTTACACTGTATTGATCTACAACAATATGTGGGATGTCGGGTTGGACCTGTTTATGTGCACTGATAAGTCTTTGAATTTGAATGCCAGTGCCAGATAATGTTTCAATTGCCTTTCATTGTCTATTTGCAAAATTCCTTTCAAAGGTGAGTGAAATTATATTGAAGAAGGGTCTCAACTCAAAACGTCAACTGCTTGCTCCTTTCCATAGATGCTGCCGGACTGCTGAGTTCCTGCAGCATTTTGTGTGTGTCGCTTTGGACTGCCAGCATCTGCAGAATTTCTTCTGTTTGTACTGATGTTGTTTCACTGTTAATGAACCATTATGTTCTAACCTATTCATGATGGGAGTGGCAGAGGATAATTACGAAAGTCCTTCTGTACTGAGCTGTCAGACCTTAAAGAGCTGCTCTCTGTGCCAGCTATGTGGAGGAGTTAGGAAGCAGGGAGGAGTGGAGTCTGCAGCCTCTATCACACACTATTCAATGCCCTGATATGGTCTCATAATTTTCCACAGCATAGACTGTTAGGACCACAGGGTCTATACCATCTCTCAGATTAATTCCATACCCCCACTTATTTTCCGATCACCTAATCTTCACGTGCAATTCAACTCTACTCTGATTCTCCCTCTGTGCACATGCACTAGGGGCGATTTGCAGCACCCAGTGTGTCCTTGCGATCTGGGAGGGCCTCGGAGCATCAGGGCTCTGGCTTACAGGGAGAATGTGCAAACCCCACCGACAATAGAGGTGGTCAAGCTCAAACCAGGGTTGCCGGAGCTGAGGCGGCATCAATACTTGTTGCAACTCTGTTACCGTGTCTTCCTCCCCTCCCCAAATGCTATGAGTGGCCTGATGCCACTGCAACTTGCAGGAAGGTCTAAGATAGGCATGACAATGTGATGGACTGACGTACATCCAGCGAAAAGGCTGTGAAGTATGATGGAGCAGAGAAGAATGGTTGAGAGAATATTTTGATAAGTCTTATCAAATTTTATCGTACAAAATTCAGCAGAACATCAACACTGTGAGATGAAACATTCTCAAAACTAGGACCCCACTGGAAGTGCAAAGGAACGTACATTAAAACAGTACATGCGACCAGAATCCCTGAGCCTATCAAAATAAACTTAACAAGGTTAAACAATGATATAGGTTAAACAAGGGATACAGGTTAAACAACAATTAACCAGTTAAGATGCTTTCTGTTCTCTGATGCAATGTTCTCTGGCTTCCTGCCCAGGCCCAGAGAGTTCATACATTAGCTCCCTGCCTAAGGCTGACACCTGACAGCCCAGGGAGATCTGGGCACCAGATCCAGGGACTACTGGTGATCTCGAGACAGGGCTGGTCAACTGGAGACAGACCTAGTCATCTTAAGATAGGTCTGGTAAACTCAAGATGTTGAATAAACCTAGGAAACATAGTAGATAGAATAAAACTCAGGAACATAGAATTAAACTCTTGAACATTAAATAAAACACAGGAACATCAAATAAAACTTGTGAACATTGAACAAAACTTGGGAAAATCAAACAAACTTTGGAGCCCAACTGTCTCTGGCTCCATGCCCAGAACTTGAGAGCTCATTACAGCAGAAACTGTGAAGCCCAAGGCTCTGGCTGTCCAGCTCCCCACCCAGGCCCAGAGACCTCATTGGAGTAGTCTCCACCCCGGGGAACTTGAGACAGGGCTGGTAAACTCAAGGCGGACCTGCAGATCTCAACACAGGGCTGGTAGCCAGGTTCCGGTGATGTCATCATCGAGAATGGCAGCTTAAGTCACTAGCTCCTCCGGAAAAACGCATATTTAGCCCCGTTAACCCATCAAGTATAGTATTTTTTGAAAGTACTTCAACTGATAAGAGGGGCAAGAATGGGGAAAAGGAATGGAAATAAAAAAAGTGATACTGCGGAGTCTGTGGCCGAGAGGAGTGCAGCGAGCGGCTCTCCTACCCGACCGTGTGCTAGCGAGGCGGACGCTGGGCCTTGCTCAGGTGAAGCGGTGAATATGATCGAAATTTTGACAGTGATAAGGGAGTTCCAGAAAGATATAAAACAGCATCTACATGATATTAAGTCAGAGCTCGCAAACATCAATCAAAAAATAGCGGTGGCAGAGACTCGAATTGAGAAGGTGGAAGATCGCGTGCAAAATGTGGAACGGATACTGAGTAAGACGATAAAAATATTAAATCAACAAGAAGGTAAACTGCTTGACCTGGAGGGAAGATCACGGTGGAAAAATATCAGAATCTACAACGTTCCCGAAGGAGTGGAGGGCTTGTCTATGATGGAGTTTGTCAGAAAGTTGCTGCGGGACACACTGGAGCTTCCCTCGACTATGGAGCTGGAAATTGAGAGAGCACATTGTGCGCTCATCCCGAAGCCTACCCAAGATAGAGCAGAGAAGCCAGGCTCAATAATAATTAAATTCCTTTGATACAATACGAAGGTGGAGATTCTACGAAGGGCCTGGGGTAAGAAGAGGGTGTTTTTAGACGATAAATTAATATATTTCGACCAAGATTACACCCCCTCCCCCGCGGTCCTGCAGAAACGTAAAGAATACTCTGAGGTAAAGCGTACCCTGCTAAACTTTTAGTGTTTTATCAAGATGGGATCCAACTGTATCAGACAGTGGAAGAGGCGACTACAGACATGAAGGCCGGAGGGTTGCCCGTCAGCGTGATCAAACCGAGGGAAAGCCTGGCAGAGGAATTATCTCGCTCTGCTTGGGAAATAGTGCGAGAATTGAGAAGGCAGGAGACGGGAGGAGGCCGAGAGAAGTATATCAGGAAGAGACTGGGAGTTTTCCAAAGACAGCCCTCACCCCCTCCAGAAGAGCCATAACGTTTGGCTAACTTTAAAAATGTTGAGAAGCTACACGGAAGCAAAAGCAGACGGTGATATACCTATCTCGAGAAATACTTCTTATAATGTGGAATTTATATTACTTAGTTGTTATTCTTTATTCGCTCACTTCTTTTTCCCCACCAAATTTAGAATATATATATATGTGTGCATATATGTGTATGTATGTAATATATATGTGTGTGTGTGTGTATGTATGTGTGTGTATATATATATATATATATATATATATATAGGAGGAGTACACAGGGAAATCTTTTCTGTGTAATGGATTTGTTCACTGACTTTTATGAATATTGCAATGGGGGCCCTCAACTCACAAGTAGGAGGGGTTATCCCCCACATCTAGACATTTCCTCTAGCTCAACACAGGGTCATCTACGAGAGACCTCAGCCTTGGAATCACACATTCGTTGCCATTTTTGTTACTATTTGCGTTTCTTGGTTCTTATTTGTTCAGGGAGTAGATCAATTAAGTTTTATTCTGCTACTTTCAATGATACATTGACAGATAAATACAGATGGCTAGTGACAAAGTAAAATTCATTTCTTTTAATTTCAATGGGCTATCAAATCTAATCAAACGTAATAGAATTTTATCCAAAATGAAAAAAGTACAAGCCCATGTAGTATATTTACAGGAAACTCAGTTAAGTGATAATGAGCATAAAAAACTAAAGAGAATGGGCTTCACTAATTTGTTTTCCTCCTCATATAAATCAGGACATAGGAGAGGAGTTGCTATTCTTATCTCAAGTAAGCTAAATTTTGAAAAAGTATTCAAAATGGGAGATAAAGAGGGCAGATATATTCTGGTAAGGGGGAATATAGACGGAAATTCAGTTACTCTATTGAATATATATGCACCCCTGAGAAGTGATATTAGTTTCTTTCAAAAAATTACTGATATTATGATAGCAGAAACAGAAGGTCTCCTGATATGTGGGGGAGACTTAAGTTTACAATTACAGCCAAACTTGGACTCTTCCAATAGAAAAACCTATGAAACAAAATCTTTACATAAGAAAGTTAATACACTTTTTGAGGATGTTTGTTTAATTGATATATGGAGGGACCTTTTCCCTGACAGAAGGGATTACACTCATTCTGCTCCCCATTCTGTATATACAAGAATAGAATATTTCATAACATTTGGAAAAGACAAAGACAAAATAAACACCTGTGGAATTGGGACAATAGATGTAAGTGACCATGCACCTATATATTTATCTGACGAAGGGTCTTGGCCTGAAACATCGACAGTGCTTCTCCTTATAGATGCTGCCTGGCCTGCTGTGTTCCACCAGCATTTTGTGTGTGTTGTTGTTTGAATTTAAAGCATCTGCAGATTTCCTCATGTTTGCTACATATTTATCTGTTGATTTTGACCTACAACCAAAGAATACTATTTGGAAACTAAATTCAAGTCTACTCAATTATCTGTACTTTAAGGAACAAATTAAAAAGAAATTGGTCTCTACTTAGAATTTAATGATAATGGAGAGGTTTCACCTCCCATTTTATGGCATACTCTGAAGGCTGTCCTAAGAGGGAAAATTATAGCGATATGTTCACATAAGGAAAAAAATAAGGAATAAAACATTAGAGGAATTACAAAATAGGTTGAAGGAACTAGAGAAAAAACACAAATTGAATTTGGCACAGGATACATTGGGGCAATTTTTAAAAATTAGGAATGAAATTAATAGTTTGGCTTCGCAAGAAATCAGGAAAAATTTAATGTTTCTGAAACAGAGACATTATGAAAGTGGATCAAAGTCTATGAAAATACTGGCGTGGAAACTGAAAAAAAAAGATAGCAGAAAATACAATTCATAGAATTAGGGATCCAAGAATGAAAATGATAAAAAATAAGCTAAGTGAAATTCAAGAAGCTTTTGAAGTATTTTACAAAACTCTATATTCCAAAGTTCCAAGGGGTATCATAACCCAAACTGACACCTTCTTGAATTCTCTAGGGTTACCCAATTTAAACGAAGAACAAAATAGAACGATAATTGCTGACATAACTGAAGTTGAATTAAAAGCTGCAATTTGTAGGCTTAAATTAAGCAAGTCAGCAGGGTCAGATGGGTATACAGCAGAGTGGTACAAAGAATTTAAAAATGAGTTAATTCCTGTTTTACTCCCCACACTGAACTGGGCTCTAAAAAAGGCATAAATGCCACCCAGTTGGAAGGAAGTGATAATCTCAACTATACCAAAAGAAGGGAAGGATAAAATGGAATGTGGGTCATTTAGACCAATATCTGTTCTTAATGCAGATTATAGATTATTTACCTCCATCATGGCCAAACGATTAGAGGAGTTTCTATCCATTCTGATACGTAATGATTAGACAGGTTTTATACGACAACACCAAACTCAAGACAATATACGAAGGACACTTCACATTATGGATCATATACAATAAAATAAAATCGAAGCAATAGTGATAAGCGTGGACGCTGTAAAGGCATTTGATTCGGTTAATTGGAATTTTCTTTACAGAGTTTTACATAGATTTGGTTTCCAAAACACAATTATTAAAACTATACAGACACAATAGACAACCCTACTGCTGGGATTAAAATCAATGGATGTTTATCAAATAGTTTTACCCTAGAAAGGGGCACGAGACAGGGTTGTGCATGGTCACCTCTACTCTTCGCACTAGATCTGGAACCATTACCTCAATACATCAGACAAAATGAAGATATCAGGGGAATTACTATTAAAGGGACAGAGCATAAATTGGCCTGTTATGCGGATGACATTTTGATCTATCTAGGGCAACCAACATACTCTTTACCTAAATTGATGCAATCCTTTGAACAATATGGTCAATTATCAGGATACAAGATCAACATAGATAAAACCCAATTACTTTCATATTACTATAGCCCACCAAGAAAAATTGAAAGTAGATACCCCTGGGCATGGCACACAGAGTCTTTCAAATATTTGGGCATCATTATGCCAAAAGATTTGGAGAAATTATCAGAATGTAATTATCAGCCTTTATATAAAAAAATTAAGGAAGATGTGGCAGGATGGAACCTGATTCCTTTTTTCAGTCTCAGTTCAAGGATTGAGTCTATTAAAATGAATATACTGCCCAGACTGTTATATCTCTTTCAGACCCTACCAATAGAGATGAATCAAAATCAATTCAATGAATGGAACAAGATGTTATCAAGGTATATTTGGCAGGGTAAAAGGCCTAGAGTTCATCTCAAAACTTTGCAATTAGCAAAGGAAAAGGGGGGATGGGGCCTAACTTCTCTTAGAGATTATTATTTTGCAGCACAGTTGAGAGCTGTGATATGTTGGTGCAACCCATCATATGACGCTCAATGGAGAAACATTGAGGAGTGGGTACTTCCCATTCCCATACAAGCAAATTTGGCTGATAACAACCTGCAAAGGTACATAAATACTATTGATAACCCATGGGTGAAATCGACTCTTAAAAATTGGAAAACTACTATAAAAGAATATAATTTGGAGGGAGATATTGCAATTCTTAAATGGTGTGCATATGACCTGGATTTTACACCAAAGAAAATTGGATGCTAGATTTAAGGACTGGACAGCTGAAGGAATAACAGTTCTTTGCAACATAATGAAAGAAGGAACACTGTTCAGTTTTGAAATGCTTAAAGAGAAACACTTATTAGAAAAACAAGATTTTTATTGGTATTTACAGATGCGACAATATGTTAATAAGACGCTTAAAAATGTAACCAAGGCAAGTACATGCTTGATAGAGCTATTTAGAAAAGCATATAATTCAGATAACGGTAGTAGAATCATTTCAAGCATATATAAGGGGTTGTCAAATCTTAAAACAGATTCGACTTCATACACTAAAACAAAATGGGAGAAGGAAGGAGGGATAATTATATCTGAGGAAGAATGGACAACAATATGGAGGTATCAATGAAAGTGTACCAGTTCACAGAAATGGAGGGAGTTTGGATGAAAAACTTGATAAGATATTTTATTGCACCCTCTCAGAAATCCAATTATGATAGTAACCTCCCTGTTTGCTGGGGAAATTGTGAAAATCAAAATGCAAATCTTTATCATATTTTTTGGGACTGCCCTGTTATCAAAGACTATTGGAAGGGGATACACAATGCCCTACAAGACATCTTTAAATGTGAAATACCCTTAGAGAGTGAGACCATATATTTTAGATATATACCTCAAGAATGATTGAAAAGAGATAAATATTTAATGAATATACTGTTGGTGGCTGGCAAAAAGACTCTTACTAGGAAATGGTTATCACAGGAGAGCCCAACATTAAATACATGGATGGAAATTACAATGGACGTTTACAAAATGAAGAAGATAACAACATCTGTTAATCATAAATTGGAACAATTTAATTCATACTGGGAAAAATGGTTTAACTACATAGTGCCTCATAGGCCTGATTTTATTCTCACAAATCAATGAATATGTTGTAAAGAAAGATCACTCCCTACTTGTACATAGTTATTTCCTTTTGCTTGTTTTTTCTTTCCACTCTTTTCTATAAGAATATACCTCAGATAAATACTATGTGGAGATTTGTGATATATATGATTATATGATATATATGTACAATGTCTGAAATACATCTTATGGAAATATTTGATGAACTTCAATAAAAAAGATAAATTACAAAAAAGACAGGGCTGGTAAACTCAAGACATTGAATAAACCTCAAAAACATAGAAAAAAACCTCAGGAACATAGAACAATCCTCAAAAACATAGGAACTTAGAATAAATCTTGGAAATATTGAATAAACTTGGGAAGATGAAAACCCACCAGAGAAGCACAGAAAGTGAACTTGCATTGTGGCCTTTGGAATAGATGGCATCCTTGACTCCAGCTGACCAATATCCAAGCCACTGTTCAACCAATTTTGCGGGGTCCTAGTTTTGAGAATATCTCCTTGCAGTGTCGCTTGATTGTGCCACTAATATTCTCAAACTCTGTTTGCCGTCTGTACATGGGGGTCTGTCTTTCTTCCAGAGTTGGATTCCATTTTTGCCAGCGTATACCATGACATTTTGGTATGTTTACATATGACACTAAAATAGCAGGTGTCATTTACAGTGATGATGTTAATGTGGATTCACAGAGGTATCTTGATCAACAGGGCAAGTGGGCTGAGGAATGGCAAACGGACTTTTGGGTAAGTGCATTTTGGGAAGGCAAGTCGTGGTAGAACTTGGATAGGGAACAATAGTGTCCTGGAGAATGTTATGGGGCAGAGGGATTCTGGACATGGATCATTGAAGAAAGTGTGGCAGGAAGCCAGGGTGGTGAAGAAGATTTTTAGCACACTGGCCTTCTTCAATCAGGGCACTGAGCATCGAATTTGAGATCTTGTGTTGCAATTGTGCAAGACATTTCCGAGGAATATTAAGTTCAGTTTTGGCCGCCTTGTAGGATTCCATTCTGCTGGAAAGAGTACAGAGGAGACTTACAACAAGGTTGCTGGAACTCAGACCTGTGTTACAGAGAAAGGTTGAGCAGGTTATGGCCTCTTTCAATGGATCATAGGGGATGACGGGTGAACTAATAGAGGTGTATAAAATTGAGGGCAGAGATAGGGTGAAAGTATACAGTCTTTCCTCAGGGTTGAGGTATCAAGAATGAGAGGGGAGAGGTTTAATAGGGACCTGAGAAGCAAATTTTTAAACCGGAGGATGATCAGTATATGGAATGAGCTGCCAGAATAAATGGTTGAGGCAGATATATTAACAACATTTTTAAGGTACTTGGATTATTATTAATGTGTATTAAGATACAGTGGAAAAACTTGTCTTGCATACTAGTTTTTCATGTCTAACCATTACACATTGCATTGAGCTCGAGTGAGGTAAAACAATAGCAATGCAGAATGAAGTGTAGCAGCTATTGAGAGAGTGCTGTGCAGGTAGGTGGCCCTGGCAGGGGTCATTGCGAAGAACAGGAGAAAGCATAGAGCGTAAGAAGCCATGCAATAGACTGAATCTCGGCTGTCCAGCGATGTCCTAGTGGGAGTGGTGACCTGTGGAAGAGCTAGCCAGGGAAGTTTCCCAGTCCTCAGGTATGACACAGGGCTGGGGAGGAAGAAGCATAAACTCATCCAGGAGGAAGTGAGAGCAGCCGTGGATACAAGGAAATCTGCAGATGCTGAAAATTCAAGCAACACACACAAAATGCTGGTGGAACGCAGCAGGCCAGGCAGCATCTATAGGAAGTACTGTCGACGTTTCGGGCCCAGACCCCTACTAACTGAAAGAAGAGATAGTAAGAGGTTTGAAAGTAGGAGGGGGAAGGGGGAAATGCAAAATGATAGGAGAAGAATGGAGGGGGTTGGGGTGAAGCTAAGAGTTGGAAAGGTGATTGGCAAAAGGGATACACAGCTGGAGAAGGGAAAGGATCATGGGACGGGAAGCCTAGGGAGAAAGAAAGGGGGAGGGGAGCACCAGAGGGAGATGGAGACCAGGCAAGGAGTGATTGTGAGAGGGGCAGAGAGAGAAAAAAGGGGGAGGGGGAGAAAAAAAAAAGGGAGAAAATAAATAAATAAATAAATATATAAATAGATGGGGTAAGAAGGGGAGGAGGGGCATTAACGGAAGTTAGATAAATCAATGTTCATGCCATCAGGTTGGAGGCTACCCAGACGGAATATCCGGTGTTGTTCCCGGTGCCGTGGATGAAGTGAGATCCACTGAAGCAGTGGGCGTGAAGCTGCAGGGAGCCTGGATCAGGTGGGAGAAGACCATTGTCCGATCTCTGGCAAACAGAGCCACATCGAATTAAGTTCCTTGTCCAGGCAGTGTATGACATTTTGCCCAACCCATCCATAGTCGGGGGAAGGTTGATGCCCCAGACTCTCTGTTGTGTTCTGGGAGAGGAACCTTGGAGCACATCCTGAGCTGCTGCCCAAAAGCTCTTGGAAGGGACCGACGCTGCTGGAGACATGACCGGGTATTGAAGACCCTTCACAGAAGCAATCTTCCTAATCAGTAACAGCAAGCGTACTCAAACCTGCAATCGACCCATCACCTTTGCGAGAGCTGGAGAACAACCAGAAGCAAGAGTAAAGCCACCCACTGGGGTTCTGGCACCCGCTCATAACTGATCTGGAGAAGGGTCTTGGTCCGAAACGTCGACTGTACTGCTTCCTATAGATGCTGCCTGGCCTGCTGCATTCCACCAGCATTTTGTGTGAGTTGCTTGAATTTCCAGCATCTGCAGATTTCCTCGTGTTAATGATTTCCCTTTAGTCGGTTTACCTTCCACGTTGCAAAAGGCATTTTGATTATTTTTAATACTGAGCCAGATCTGTGGATGAGAATGCCAATGTTGATTCCCTGGAAGGACAGCAGATTAGAAATGGACACCTAGTTTATAGCTTTTGTATCCTTTTTGGTACAGAGATACTTATGGTCCATCAAAACTATCTTAACTAGGGAAAAACTCACCAATGTTTAAACATATTAAAATGAATGTCAATAATGTCACTTGCCAAGCCTTTAGAAATGAAGAAGAAAAAAAAAGTATTCATTTGTATATGATTTAATGTTTCAGCTCAACAAGAATAGAATTACATTGGGGGTTCTCCTGATTACTTTTCTGTTTCAATGACCATATCTCTTAATTGAATTCGGCAAATGCTTCATGACAAAATGGCTTTATTGTGGCTTTGTTTCTTTCAAAGCAAAAGTGCTTGTGCCTTCAATATCTAGTTACTTTCAATTTCTGGGTGTAACTTGAAATTAGACATGGGAGTTGTTACCCTAGGTTTGGGTCACTTAGATTATTTGCCCAGCTGCCATTCACCTATCCATCTGCATATATTTCAGCAACAAAGATAGGAATAAATACCTAATCAGCTTTTCATTTGTTCAATGTACTTTAAAAATCTTGCAGCACCTTGCAGGACTAAATGAAAAGTAGGGATTACATTTATTACACTGCCTCTGATATTCATTGACCAGGTGCTTAAGCATGGCCATGAACATACCTGAATTTTCTAAACAGGGAGAAAATTCTAAAATCTGAGGTGTAAAGATACTTGGGAGTCCTCATGCTAGATTCCTGAAAGGTCAAGTTGCAGGTTGAGTCAGTGGCGAGAAAGACAAATGCAATGTTAGCATTCATTTCGAGAGGACTAGAATATAAAAGCAAGGATGTAATGTTGAGGCTTTATAAGGCACTGGTGAGGCTGCACTTGGAGTGTTGTGAACAGTTTTGGGCCCCTTATCTAAGAAAGGATGTGCTGACATTGGAGAGGGTTCAAAGGAGGCTCACAAAAATAATTCTGGGATTCAAAGACTTGCCTTCTGAGAAGCGTTTGATGGCTTTTGGACTGTACTTGCTAGAACTTGGAAGATTGAGGGAGGATCTCATTTAAACCTATTGAATGTTGAAAGAATGTTGGAGACAGAGAAAATATTTCCTGTAGTGGGGGAGTCCAGGACCAGAGGGCACAACCTCAGAATAGAGTAATGTCCATATGGAATTGAGATGAGGAATTGCTTTAGCCAGAGAGTGGTAAATCTGTGGAATTTATGCCATAGGCAGCTGTGGAGCCCAGGTCATTGAGTGTATTTAAGGCAGAGGTTGATAGATTCTTGATAATTCAGGGCGTGAAAGGTTATGGAGATAATGGGGCTGAGGGGGAAATGGATTAGCTGTGATCAAATGGCCGAGCAGACTTGATGACCTAATTTTGCTCCAATGCTTTATGCTCTTCTGGTCTAATGACTCAGAATCCACAATCCTCTGCAATAACGAGTTCCCAGCTTTCACAACTTTCTGAGAGAAGAATTTACTCCAATATTTTAGTAAGAAATGGTGAATATTTATCACAAAAGTCTGACCCGTTCCAGATACACTCAACAGTAGGGAAACCCTCATTGTATCAATATTCACTCAAAATCTTATTTTTCAGTGTGATCACTGATCATTCCAAAACTTACATTACAAAAGGTCATCAGCAGTACCATTCCTATTGTGCTCTCCTTTGTGCCAGTTACTCTTGCCCTCATTAATGCTGATCTCTTTTGAAAGCCCTGGTCGGTGCTGACCCCCACTGCTAGAAGTGATTCCAGATCATGACCTATTCATACTTGGAAAGATTTTGCCCCCATTTCCCCGCTCCTACCAACTTCTACTGTTCATATTGCCATCATCTTGAAACTGTCTCCTATTCTCAAACCATTTACTAATAGGGTAAATCACTTTCTCTGTGTACACCTCGGCCAACTTTCCACTCAGTTTGCTTTGCTTAAAAAGGGAACTGCCCTGACCTCTGCACTCTAGCCTTGCTGCTGAAGTCCCTCATGCAACCACACTGCAACCATTCTCCAGTAAGGTGAACAGAATCACCGCTGCGGCGAAATGCGCGGTCGGAGTTCAGAGTTCAATTTGAACATCATAGAACCATAGAACATTACAGCACAGAAACAGGCCTTTTGGCCCTTCTTGGCTCTGCTGAACCATTTTTCTGCCTAGTCCCACTGACCTGCACCTGGGCCATATCCCTCCAAACCCCTCTCATCCATATACCTGTCCAAGTTTTTCTTAAATGTCAAAAGTGAGCCCGCATTCACCACTTCATCTGGCAGCTCATTCCACACTCCTACCACTCTCTTTGTGAAGAAGCCCCCCCCCCCAATGTTCCCTTTAAACTTTTCCCTTTCACCCTTAACCAATGACCTTTGGTTTTTTTCTCCCCTGGCCTCAGTGGAAAAAGCCTGCTTGCATTCACTTTATCTATGCCCATCATAATTTTATACACCTCTATCAAATCACCCATCATTCTCCTATGCTCCAGAGAATAAAGGCCTAGCCTATTCAACCTTTCTCTATAACTCAGTTTCTCAAGTCCCGGCAACCTCCTTGTAAACCTTCTCTGCACTCTTTCAACCTTATTAATATCCTTCCTGTAATTAGGTGACCAAAACTGCACACAATACTCTAAATTCGGTCTCACCAATGTCTTATACAACCTCACCATTACATTCCAACTCTTATACTCAATACTTTGATTTATAAAGGCCAATGTACCAAAAGCTCTCTTTACAACCCTCTCCACCTGTGACACCACTTTTAGGGAATTATGTATCTGTACTCCCAGATCCCTCTGTTCTACTGCACTCCTCAGTGTCCTACCATTTACCTTGTATGTTCTACCTTGGTTTGACTTTCCGAAGTGCAATACCTCACACTTGTCTGCATTAAACTCCATCTGCCATTTGTCAGCCCATTCCTCCAGCTGGTCCAAATCCCTCTGCAAGCTTTGAAAACCTTCCTCACTGTCCACTACATCTCCAATCTTTGAATCATCAGCAAATTTGCTGATCCAATTTGCCACATTATCATTCAGATCATTGATATAGATGACAAATAACAATGGATCCAGCACTGATCCCTGTGGCACACCACTTGTCACAGGCCTCCACTCAGAGAAGCAATCCTCCACTACCACTCTCTGGCTTCTTCCATTGAGCCGATGTCTAATCCAATTTACTACCTCTCCATGTATACCTGGCGACTGAATCTTCCTAACTAACCTCCCATGCGGGACCTTGTCAAAGGCCTTACTGAAGTCCATGTATACAACATCCACTGCCTTCCCTTCATCCACTTTCCTGGTAGTTTCCTCGAAAAACTCTAATAGATTGGTTAAACACGACCTATCAGGCACAAAGCCATGCTTTTTCTAATAAGTCCTTGACTATCCAAATACTTGTAGATCCTATCTCTTAGTACTCCTTCCAATAATTTACCTACTACCGATGTCAAACTTACTGGTCTATAATTTCCCGGCTTACTTTTTGAGCCTTTTTTAAACAACGGAACTACATGACCTATCCTCCAGTCCTCTGGCACCTGACCCGTGGATATCGACATTTTAAATATTTCTGCCAGGGCCCCTGGCTCCTCCATCAGTAAGGAGTTTGTACGGTCTTCCCTGTGGAATGTGTGGGTTTCCTCAGGTCCTCCCACAGTCCAGTTAGTAGCTTAATTTATCTATGGAAGTTGTCCTATGTGTTGGCTATGCTTAAATCAGGGTTTGCTCAATGTTGCGGCTCAAAGACTGGAAGGGCTTATTTCATGCTGTATCTATCTAAGTAAATAAATATTCAACATAATAGAACAATGTGGTTTGATCAATTATTTGATTGTGTCAGGAGAGTGACAATCTCTTGGGTCTGCTGTGCTGCTGTGTATATAAAGATTTTTATATTTCCCATTTACAGCTTGTATCTCAGTTTTGGTCAGCCACGATGCTGATTTTTGCTCGTGATACCCACAGCCTTTAAATGAATATAATGTTTTCATTGAGAATGGTTGGTTAGACTACATGGAGCATTGTAGCTGTACAAAAATTTGGGCTGCCAGCACATGGAGAATTGTGTGTAGATCTGGTTGTCATACTACAGGAAGGATCCTCTCTGGATTGGAGGGCGCCAGTCCTAGGAGAAACTGGATAAGTCTTGCCAAGGTGTCTCAGCCCAAAACACCTTTTCCACAGATGCTGCCTGGCCTGCCGAGTTCCTCCAGCAATTTGTGTGTGTTGACTGGATAGGTTGGGCTGTTATTGATGAATGGAAGATCACGAGGACCACAGGGTAAATAGTGGTACTATTTTTCTTATGGTAATGCTAAAGGACATAGGTTTAAGATGTGAGTGGAAAGATTTGAAGGGCTAGTTTACACACCGAGATGATGGGTAAATGTAACAAGTTGCCAGAAAAGGTGGTAAAGGCAGGGACAATTACAATGTTGGAACTGAAATATGTGGCAAAACTAGCAGGCTGCCCCAGCATATCCTTAGGTGAAAAACAATGTGTTTCACTATATATTCGATGTACACTTGATAAATAAACTTGAATCATTGTGTAAAGGTCCATAATTAGATGCTTCTATTTATAAGGCTCATTTCCTTCATTAACCATTCTGCATGATGTTTCACAAATATACTTTTCCCTGCTAGGTTTTCAATTTTCTCCTCCTATTTAATGGACTTGCACTAATCTCCTTTCATTTTCCTGCAGTTCTTTATTTTCTCTTAGGTCCTTTAGTAATTTTTTCTGCCTAGTTTTTCAGCCATTGAATTGATTTCTCAGAGGTCTTTGCAAAGGCCAAGCTGCTAATTTTATAGACAATTCTGGCATGCGATGAACAACTGGATTTGCTGCTTGTTTACAATTAAATAGCGCTTTCATAGTCTGGTTGTTAACAAATGCTCCAACTTTTCTCAACACTTTTTCTGCCTTTTTGAAGCTTCAAAAGATAATGGGGGGAAAAAATCTCAGACCCTCTCTATAGGAATGTCTCTATGCTCCTATATGGTACTGTAAGGACTATCTAGCCTCTCAATTGAACCATTTCTTACTTGAAATTACAGGCTGTATCAGCAGGTGTTTTACTGGTGGGAATACCACGGCTAAAGCTAGTTATGTCTTTTTAGTTGGCATTCACACAAGCAGTCTAGACATTTAAACCTGGTTAAATATCACATCCTCAGCTTTCCAGCATCCCTATCGTAACCTCAACTTTGATTACCTGATATTTATTTGTTGGATTCCTCTGTCTCTAAGGAACACCAATGTCTATTGGGAGAATTTTTTTGGTCCTTTCAGCATTAAAGATAACAGTTGCTCTATCCTGAGCAACGCACACAAAATGCTGGAGGAACTCACCAGGTCAGGCAGCTTCTATGGAAATGAATAAACAGTTCACATTTCAGGCCAAGACCCTTCTTCAGGACTTCAGAATAAAAAGGTAGGGGAGGGGAAGGAGGACTAGCTAGAAGGTGAAAGGTGAAGCCAGAGGTTGGAAAAGGTAAAGGGCTGGATAAGAAGGAATCTGATAGGAGAGCAGCGTGAACATTAAGTGAAAGGGAAGGAGGAAATGCTAGGTAGGTGAGGAGAAGAGTTACAAGGCCAGAGTGGGGAATAGAAGAGAGGAAAGGGGAAGGAAAGAAAGTTACCAGAAGAAGAAATTGATGTTCATGCCATCAAGTTGGATGGAACCTAGATGGAACATGAGGAGAGTGGCCACATTGTGGCAAAAGAGGGGGCCATGGATTGATATGTCAGAATGGGAATGGGAACTGGAATTAAAATGTTTGGCCACTGGGAAATTCCTCTTTTGGCAGATGGAGCAGAGGCGCTCAACAAAGTGGTCCCCCAATTCACATTGGGTCTCACCAATGTAGAGGCGGCCGCATCTGGAGCACCAGATACAACAGACAACCATAACTGATCTGTAGGTGAAGTGTTGCTTCACTTGGAAAGATTGTTGGGGCCCTGAATGGAGGTAAAGGGGAGGTGAATGTCAGATGTGGTATTTCTGTCACTTGCAGGGTTATGTGCCAGGAAGGAGATCAGTGGGGAGTGATGAATAGACAAGGGAATCATAGAGAAAATAATCCCTGCAGAAAGCAGAGACTTGGGTGGGGCAGATAAACATGTTTGGTGGTAGTACCCAGTTGAAGATGACAGAAGTTGGAGAGATTGATGAGTTGGATGTGGAAGCTCATGGGGGTAGGTGAGGACAAGAGGAACTCTGTCCCTGTTAAGGTGACAGGAAGATGGTGTGAGCATGGATGTCTGGGAAATGGAGGAAAGGTGGGCAAGGGCAGCATCAATAGTGGAGGAAGGGAAAGCTCATTCTTTGATGAAGGAGGACATCTCTGGTGTCCCAGAAAGGAAAGCCTCATCCTGGGAACAATGTGGTGGAGACAATGGAACTGAGAAAAAGGAATAGCATTGTGAAGGAGGATGGGAAGAGGTACTGTCAAGATAGCTGTGGGAATCAATATGCTTATAAAAGTTATCTGTAGACAGTTTGTCTCCAGAAATGGAGACAGAGATCGAGAAAGGAGAGAGAAGTGTCAGAAGTGGATCAAGTGAATTTAAGGGCAGGGTTGAAGTTGGTGGCAAAGTTGATGAAATTGACGAGTTTAGCATGGGTGCATGAAACAGCACCAATGTAGTCGTCAATGTGTAGCACTGGATCTGTGATGGCCAACACCTGTCTGTGGTGATGTCTTTTTCAGACAGGTCAGTGATTATGATGTAGCTATTGCTCACACTTGGTCCCCATGATTGAAGTTTAAAATTAGTTAAAGATTGCGGCAGCCTTAAAGATTTACTGACGGGAACCTGTACCTGCAGTGGGAGGGGAGAGGTCCTGAATGTCCAAGGCAGAAGAAAGGCCGATTAAGGCGACAGTCCTCTGGAGGAAACCTGACTTGCCAGCAGCACCCAGACTCCTACCTGCCTCACCCTTGAAGCTAAAGGAAAAGAAGCTCAACTCTTCTATCCTTGTATCTTCGGCTTGAGAGCTTGAGGGGCTTTCTAAGTCCAGCCTTGTGCAGCAATCAGTGAGAAGTCAGAGCGAGCAGCAGCGGTGGCCGATAACGATCTAGAGACTAGAAAACAAAGTAACAATGATCCTGGCTTGTTAGAGCAGCCTGGTTTTTGCAAGCTTGTCTTCCAGCAGGTCATGCTGAAGATGCTCCTGGTGAAGTATGGCATGTGAATGCATTGCTCGTCTGAGTCTATATCTCAGTTTGAGCTGGATGGATAAGAAGAAAGTCTAGCAATGCTTCCTGCCATATCAACCTGCAATTCCTTGTTTGTATGCCCCAAAACGATCTTCCACTCCCACACTACCTAATGTGAGGACATTGAAGTGTAGACAGACACCTATTTCAGTAAGAGTTTGAGACCAAGAACCTAATTCAAGGCCCAACAGAAGCTGTGTTTATTTTTAAGCAGCAAGACAGAGTACTATGAAGCAGCCTGGCAAACAGAATGTTTAGAGTATTGCTTATTTAAAGAGCTGAGTTTTCATATCAATGTCTTCAGTAAAAGTTGATTGTGCTATGAGTAAACAAGAATTGCATGGTTGTAAATCATGCTGATGTTAGTGGGGCGAATTTCCCACTGAAACCTGTTTCTAGTGCTGTTAAAATTGCCATTGGAAAGTCTGGTGGAATCTCTTGATGACTGGAAATGGATGCAAATGTCGTCTGCTATGGGATAAACCTATTTTCAGCCGCAGATTATTTTTCATTGCATTAGGGAATAAAATTCTAGACCATGCTCTTTGCAGTGTGGACCATTGGGTCCTTTTTTTTGGGTAAAATGAAAGAACAAAAAGAAGGCAATGAGCACCAAGAATGGAGTGAATTAAAGAGAAGGTAGGTGTTGCTGCAGGAAGCAATACCAGACACCAGGGCAAGCTAACGTAAACAGGCAAACTTGGGAACTACAGGTCATGCTCCCTATTGCTCCCCAATATCTGCATTCTGCAGTAAGGTCAAGGAAGTGAATTTCAAAGAAAGAACATTAGGAGCTGGGAATCACACTTACTCACTCCAGTTGAACCCTGTAAGCACATTATTACAGTTTGATCAGCATGACAAAGTCCTTCTAAGAATGATATTACCAGGAGTGTATGACTATAACTTAAAAATATTTCTAAAATATGCATTCCAGAATCTTGTCCACAACTTTTAACCCAGCGGGGAGTATGTAGATGAATCTCTTCATGTTACGTGGCTTAGATTGTATCGCCAGCTGTGTCTGTTTCATTGTAATGACCATATTTCTGGGAGATTAAGTTTTGTCTTAGTCTGCACGCAACCACCTAAGCAATTGTTTTACATAACTTCTACAAGAGTTTGTTTGTTAAGTAGAGTTTAGCAGCAGAGCAATTCCGAGATGAAATTTGTGCAAGTCTTTTTTATGTCTAATAATTTATTGAATCCCACTATAGTTTTTGCACATCAGAGAAATGATTCTGAGTGCAGTTTGGACTGATGAATTAAACATCTTACATCTGGTTTAGCTGTACATTAGCTTCATTTCTTTTGCAAACTACCACTTGTCTGTTATTTTATTAAATATATGAAAGAGCAGAGTCAGGTGAAGTGCCTAAGCTTCAGAATGGGTAAGATAAGGAAACACACACACACACACTCACACACTCACATACACACAAACACACACACACTCACACACACACACACACACACACACACACACACACACACACACACACACACACACACACACACACACACACACACACACACACACACACACACACACACACACACACACACATCTCACTGATGAATCATAAATGGAGAGAGTGACTAATTTCAAGTTCCCACCTGTCAACATCTCTGAGGACCTGTACTGGGCTCAACATAATGATGCAGTTACAAAGAAGGCACAACAATGGCTATATTTAGGAGCTTGAGATCCGGTTTGTCACAAAAGACATTCACACATTTCTACATATATATTGTATACGGTGTCCAGGGAGGGGTAGCACCTCTGATGGCGGGCTTGTCGGGCTCTGCCCAGGTCCACCTTGAGTCCCTACCTGCCACCTTGCTCTCACCTGTGCCTTGGAATAACTTTACATGCAACAGAGGCCTGATCCTGGTACACTGCTTTGACAGGTGGGCTAAACGAGGTGAGGGTAGCTGGGAGCCTCCAACCCCGGAGGGATAGGGATATGCCTACTCTAGCATGCAAAGCAAACTGGGTGGATAAGATCAATTGCAAGATTCAACAGCCAAGAAGGTGGAGATGCAACACTTTGTGGAGAGCGAAGGGCATGACAAAGCACTGAAGACATCATGGCTATCCACTGTAGCCTGGATGTCTCCAGTTCTGATGATTTTTCATCCTATTGGACCAAAACTTTTGAGGTCGAAAAAATGTAACTGCCCTAGTGCAATGGCTTTTTCCTCTATAAAGCTCCTCCTGCACAGGCTCCGTCATCGTCGGTAACGACGGACAACCAACGCACATGCACATACATATATTTAATGTAATTCACAGTTTTAATTATTATGTATTGCAATGTACCACTGCTGCATTACAACAAATTTCATGTCATATGCTGTTGATATTAAACCTGATTCTGAAATGTTGAGTTAGCCAGGCTTGGCCTCAACAACTCCAAATGCCACTGTTTTTCTCTCAGCATAGGAGGGTTCCTGTTTCTGGCTTGAGTGGTTCATCCGTACGTTATTGAAGAAGGACTTAAGATGCGAGATTCCAGCGAAGGTTTCCTGAGAACAAGTGGAGAACTAGGTATGTAGGCTGGCTTAGGCAACCTGTGAGGTACTATTTCTGGGTTCAAAGTTGTTACCGTAATATATTTGTGTAATTAATACATTGAAACTTTAAAAATATATAAATTATTACTTAAAGGTTAAAACATATAAATGCACGTGCACACGAACAATTAATGCATTTAACTGGACTAAATCAAATCAAATAAAACGTAGTCCGTGTTCTATAGTCAGTCATTTTATTGGGACTGCTGGAAATGAAGGAACAAAAAGAAGACAATGAGCACCAAGATCGGAATGAATTAAAGAGAACGTTTTAACCTGGTGTGGTTTCAGTGCGCTGATGTTGTCAACCAAGGATGAGGAAATTTTCCGACCCACTGTATATGTAAGTGTTCAGTGCAGTGCAGGTACCACTTGGCTAGCACCTGCCTGGACCTGCACCCCAGCCTATCCTCTGATGTGGAGAAGGGTGATAACAGCAATGAGACTAATGCACAATAGCTGTTGGCCAAAATATCTGGAATGCCCCCGCTTTAAAATTCTGCTACGCTCCATCAATGCATCTATCTGGTTCCTGCTGTCAGTGATGGTGTAGAGGAGATTTATGAGGCTGTTGCTGTGGATGGAGATTGACAATTCTGAGGATGGACTTACTTGACTGGGATAGCTTTCTCTTCACAAACTGAGGGAGGTTAACTGAGGCCAACAAAAATTACAGGACAAGATAAACCAAATGAGCCAAGTTCCCTTAGCAGAGAGGTCAGTAATTGAGGCCTTAAGATTTAAGTGAATATACAGAAAAATTCAAAGGTGGGGATGTGCTGAAAAAAACATTCATTCAATAGATGATAGATGTGTAGAATGTACTGCCTCATGGGATAATGAAGGCAAAAGCCATGATCAAAGTATACAGACAATGCAGGAATGCCAAAACCAATTGAAGAATAAACTAAAATCCACCTGTGCTGTCAGTTTTGGTGATCTTCAGACCCACATTGTTCTGTAATAATTTGTTCCTCAATGTATAACACACCATGGAAGGGACAATAACCATTCACATAAATTATGTAAGACCTGAAAGAGTTAGAAACAACTTTTTTTGGTAGTGTGTAAAAAGGCACATTCCCTTGTACTTGTATGATTTTATTCTTTATCTTAACAATTCCACTGGATGCAAACCCAGTGAAACTCCCAACACTATTAACAATAACTAAACACGTTATGCACACGTATGTGTGTTAAGATCTGAATGATTGTTGGTGCCAGATGGGATGATTTGAGTATCTCAGAAACTGCTAAACTGCTGGGAATTTCACACACAACTGTCTCTAGAGTTTAAAGAGGATGGTACAAAAAGCAAAAAAAAACATCTAGAGAATGGAAGTACTGTCAGTGAAAATGCCTTGTTAATGAGAGAGGACAATGGCCAGACTTATTTAAGCTGACCGGAAGAAGACAGTAACACAAATAACTGTGCGTTACAACAGTGGTGTACAGTAGAGCATCTCTGAATACATGAAATGCCAAACCTTGAAGCTGAGGGCCTACAGCACTCAGTGGCCACTTTATTAGGTATATGTCACTATATATAACCCTTAGGTTGATTTTTCTGCGGGTATGAATAGTAACTATGACAGGGTCAATGGAAGATCAACCAGAGTGCAGATGAGAACTAAACTCTGTCTGTGAGCGTGTGGTGTTTGATCTATAAAGGGCAAAGGTAGCATTGTAAAAAATATAAAAAAATGAGTGTCCTTCAAGATTCTTTTCAGCTGTTCAGTTGTCTGCTAAGCATACACACATTGAATTGAGCAACTTTAAAAGCTTAAAAACACCCAATGACCTGGCCTCCACAGCTGCCTGTGCCAAGGAATTTCACAGCTTTTCTCGTCATCTCCATCCTAAATAGGCATCCCTCTATTCTGAAGCTGTGCCCTCTGGTCCTACTTTACCCCACCACAGGAAACATCCTTTCCACATCCCCTCTATCAAGACCTTTCAACATTTGATGTTTCAATGAAATTCTCCCTCATCCTTCTAAATTCTAGCGAGTAAAGGCCCAGAGCTCTCAATAGCTACTCATACAATAGGCCTTTCATTCTTGGAATCATTCTCATGACCTTGTGCTGAACCATTACCAGTGTTAGCACACCCTTTCTTACATAAGGCCATAAGACATAGGAGCAGAATTAAGCCATTTGGTCCATCAATTCTGCTCTGCCATTTCATCATGGCTGATCCAATTTTCCTCTGAGCCCCAGTCTCCTGCCTTCTCCCCCTTTTCCCATCATGCCCTGACCAATCATCCTCAGCTTTAACTATACATAAAGACTGGGACTCTGCAGCTGTGGCAAAGACTTCCACAGATTTACCACTCTCTGGCAAAAGAAATTTCTTCTCATCTCTGTTCTAAATGGACACCCCTTTGTTCTGAGGCTCTGTCCTCTGGTGTTAGACTCTCTCACCATTGGAAACATGCTTTCCACTTTTGCTCTATCAAGGTCTTTCAGCATTTGAAAGGTTTCAATTAGGTCACACCTGAATTCCAGTGAATAGAGGCCCAGGACGATCAAACAATCTTGATAGGACAAGCCATTCAATCCTGGAATCATCTGCAAGAACTTCCTTTGAACCCTATCCAATTTCAGCACATCCCTTTTTGAGATAAAGGGCCCAAAACCGCTCACAATACTCCAAGTGAGGCTTCACTAGTGCTTTATAAAGTCTCAACATACTTGTTTTTATATTCTAGTCCTCTTGAAATGCTAACATTGCATTTGCCTTCCTCATCACAAACTCAACATGCAAATTAACCTTTAGGGAATGCAGTAAAAGGACTCCCAAGTCCCTTTGCATCTCAGTTTTTTAAGATATTTTATCTTCATTTAGAAAATAGTCAACCCTGTCATTTCTGATATCGAAGTGCAAGGCCATACACTTCCCAACACAGTATTCCATCTGACATGTCTTTGTCCATTCTCCTAATCTGTCTAAGGCCTTCTGCAGCCTCCGTGTTTCCTCAACACTATCTTTCAGTTTCCCCCAGAGTCTTCTCTCTAGTTATGACCCCTGACACCTGGAACTTCCACCATGCTGCTAATGACTTCCACTGTGCAAACTGATGCAAAATACTTATTCAGTTCATCCACCATTTCTACCTCTCCTGTATTGTTTTCCAGTGGTCCAATATCTACTTTTGCCTTTCTTTTACACTTTATATATCTGAAGAAACTTTTAGTATCATCTTCAATATTGTTGGATAGCTTACTTTCTTATTCTATTTTTACCTTCTTTGTTACTTTTTAGTTGCCTTCTGTTGGTTTTTTGAAGCTTCCCCATCCTCTACTTTCCCATTAACTTCTGCTCTATTATTTGCCCTTACTTTAGCTTTTATGTTGGCTTTGAGTTCTCTTATTAGCCATGGTTGTGTCATCTTGCTCTTAGAATACTTCTTCCTCTTTGGGAATTATATATCCTGTGCCTTTCGAATTGCTTCCAGAACTTACAGCCATTGCTGCCCTGCTGTCATCCCTGCCTGTGTTCTTTTCCACTCAATTTTGACCATAGCCTCTCTTATGCCTCTGTAATTCCCTTTACTCCATTGTAATACTGATACATCGGACTTTAGCTTCTTCTCAAGTTTCAGGATGAATTTGAAAATATCGTGATCACTTGTTCCCTAAGAGATTTTTTTACCTTAAGTTCTCAAAACAACACCTAATCTCGAATAGCTGATCCCCTAGTGAGCTCAACCATAAGTTGCTCTAAAAAGCCAACTCGTAGACATTTTATAAGTTCCCCTTCTTGGAAGTCAACACCAACCTTATTTTCCCAATCTACCTGCATATTGAAATCCTCCATGATTATTGTAACATTGCCCTTTTGGCATGCATTTTCTATCTCCCATTGTAATTTGGTGCCCAAAACTGCTCACAATACTCCAAGTGACGCCTCACCAATGCCTTACAAATTCTTAGCATTATATCCTTGCTTTTATATTACCTTCCTCACCACTGACTCAACCTTTAGGAAATCCTGCATGAGGACCCCAATTCCCTTTGTAACTCAGATATTTGAATTTTGTCCCATTTAGAAAATAGTCTAAATTTTTATTCCTTCCATCAAAGTGCATGCCCATACACATCCAACACGTATTTCATTTGCCATTTCCTTGCCCACTCTCCTAATCTCTCCAAGACCTTCTACAGTGTCCCTGCTTCCTCAACACTACCCACGCCTCCACCTATATTTGTATTGGTCACAAAATAACCTCATTTTTGGCTCCTTGTCAAAGGCTGTCTGAAAATCTAAGGACACAACATCCTCTGATTCTCCTTTGTCTACTCGGCTTGTTACTTCCTCAAAGGTTTCTAAGAGACTTGTCAGGCAAGATTTTCCCTTAAGGAAACCATGATGACTATGGCCTGTTTTACCATGTGCCTATCCAAGTACTCCGAAACCACATTCTTAACAATCAACTTCAACATCTTATCAATCAGTGAGGTCAGGTTAACTGGCCTTTAATTTCCTTTCTTCTACCTTTCTCTTTTCTTGAAGAGTGGAGTGACATTTGCAATTCTCCAGTCCTCCAGAATCTAGTGATTCTTGAAAGATCATTACTAATGCCTCCACAACCTCTTCAGCTTCCTCTTCCAAAACCCTGGAGTATAGTCCATCTGGTCCAGATGATTTGTCTACCTACTGAACTTATAGTTTCCAAGCACCTTCTCCCTAGTAATAGCAACTGCATTCACTTCTGCTCCCTGCTATTAAAACTTCTGGCATGCTGCTATCATCTTCCACAGTGAAGACTGATGTAAAATATTTATTCCGTTCATCTGCCATTTCCTTGTCTAGTATCGTTTTCCAATGGTCCAATATCTACTCTCACCTCTCTTTTATATACAGTGCCTATAAAAAGTATTCATCCCCCTTGGAGGTTTTGAAACGTTGAATCACAGTGGATTTAATTTGGCTTTTTTTGACACTGATCATCAGTAAAACTCTCTCGCGTCAAAGTCAAAACCGATCTCTACAAAGTGATCTAAATTAATTACAAATATAAAACACAAAATAATTGATTCCATTAAGTATTCACCCCCTTTACTATAATACAACAAATCATCACTGGAGTAGCCAATTGGTTTTAGAAGTCACATAATTATTTAAATGGCGATCACCTCCACATCTCCAAGTGGAGAGTCCTAGGTATTTCATTTGATTGCAGTAAAAATACACCAGTAACTGGTGAGTCAGTATCCTGGTAAAAGCTACACAATGAAGACAAAAGAACACTTTCAAGCAAAGCTGCAAAAAAGTTATTGAAAAGCACAAGTTAGGAGATGAATACAAGTAAATTTCCAAGTCACTGAATATCCCTCGGAGTACAGCTAAGTCAGTCATCAAGAAGTGGAAAGAATATTGCACAGTTGTAAACCTGCCTACAGCAGACCATCCCCAAAAATTGAGTGACAGTGCAAGAAGAGGACTAGTGAGGGAGGCCAATAAGAGACCTATGACAACTCTGGAGGAATTACAAGCTTCAGTGGCTGAGATGGGAGAGATTGCACATACAACAACTGTTGCCTGGATGCTTCACCAGACAGAGTTTTATGGGAGAATGGCATAGAGAAAGCCACTGTTGAAAAAGCTCATATGAAATCTTGGCTAGAGTTTGCCAGAAGGCATGTGGGAGTCTCTGAAGTCAACTGGAAGAAGGTCCTATGATCCGATGAAACCAAAATTGAGCTTTTTGGACATTGGACTAAACACTATGCATAAGCCAAACACTGCCAGATGCTATTTGAGTTGCATGCCATTGGGAGCATTTTAATAGGTAGTGGAAGTTTATCCCCCATTACCGCTCCCAGCTGTAACAACCTTAAGGAACCATATTAAGCAATCATACAACTGTATGTTGGAATTTTCTCTCATATTGCAGGGTGAATTGTATCATAAGCTCACTGCCTCCAAAGGGTTCCTTTGCCTTAAGCTCCCTAATCAAATCCAGTTTATTACCCAACGCCCAATCCAGAATAGCTGATCCCCTCCAATAAGCCATGTTGTGGTCATTCTACAAATTCTCTTTCTTGGGATCCAGCACTAACCTGATTTTCCCAAGCTAACTGTATATTGAAATTCCCCATGATTATCGTAACATTGTTCTTTCGACAAGCCATTTCTATCTCCTGTTACAATTTGTAGCCCACATCCTGGCTACTGTTTGGAGGCCTGTATACAACTCCCATCAGGGCCTTTTTACCCTTGCAATTTCTTAACTCTGCTCACAAGGTTTCTGCAGCTTCCAATTTTATGTCCCCTCTCTTTAACGATTTGATTTCATTTTTTACCAAGAGCCACACCACCGTCTACCTGCCTGTCCCTTCAATACAATATGTATCCTTAGATGTTAAGCTCCAAACTATAATCTTCTTTTAGCCATGACTCAGTGATGCCTAGCACATCATACCTGCCAACCTCTAATTGTGCTACAAGATCATCTACTTTATTCTGTATACTGCATGTTTTCAAATATAAAACCTTCAGTTCTGTATCCAACACTCTTTTCAATTTTGCCCCCCTTTTACAGTGCAACTCATCCCACTGTGCAATTTTGCCCTGTTGTCTGCCTGCCCTTCCTAACAATCTCAATGTACTCTGCCTGTGCTTGTAAACCAACAGCCCTATCCATATCCCTGTCATTCAGGTTCCCACCCCTCTGCCAAATTATTTTAAACCCCCCTCAACAGCTCTAGCAAACCTGTCTGCAGGGATATTGGTCCCCCTCAGGTTCAGGTAAAACCAATCTCGTTTGTACAGGTCCTACCTTCTCCAGAAGAGATCCCAATAGACCAGAAATCTGAAGCCCTGCTCCTGCACTAGTTCCTTAGTGATATATTCATCTGCCAAATGATCCTATTCTTACCCTCAAGTCTGTGGGAGAGGCAGCAATCTCAGCTTTCTAGCTAATTCCTAAATTCTATCTTCAGAGCCTCCTCACTTTTCCTACCTTGCTGCCAGTATGTACCAAGAGTTTCCGGCTGCTTACCCTCCCCCTTTAGAATGTTGTGGACCTGATCCAAGGATGCCTGACCCTGGCTTTCGGAGGCAACATACCATCTCAATGTCTCTATGGCGTGCACAGAATCTTGTGTCTACTCCTCTAAGTATGGTATCCCTTATCACTACTGCAGTCCTCCTCTAGTTCTAATTTCATTAGAATTAGTGTTTTAGAATACATTTCCGAGGGATCTATGCTTAGGGATTTTGTTTTCCATTGAGATCAGTTTTCTTTGCCCATCTTCCTTTGAAGGTTACAGATGAAATACAGGTAGAAGTAGCCAATGAGAAAATAATTTAAGTAATCAGGCTTGAGAATTTCTATGTGTGGTGACAGTGATGCTGTTTTATCAGAGTACTAGGGATGCACATTCAATCCTGACTTTGGCTGCTGTGCATGTGGACTTTGCAATTTCTTTTTGCTAATTCAAAGTTCAAAGTTAGAAGTAAAATTTATTATCAGAGTACATAACATTCACCATATACAACCCTGAAATGCTTTTTCTGTGTGCACTTAACAAATCTATAGAACAGTAACTGTAAACAAACTGTGCAAATGCAAATAATAAATAAATAGCAATAAATAATGAGCATGAAGTAACAGGACAAAAGAGTCCTTAAATGAGTGAAGTTATCCTCTTTTGTTCAAGAGCCTGATGGCTGAGGGGTAATAACTGTTCTTGAACCTGGTGGTGTGAATGCTGGGGCACCTATTCCTTCTCCCTGATGGCAGCAGCGAGAAAAGAGCATGGGCTGGGTGATGCTTTGATGATGGATGCTGCTTTTCTACAGCAATGTTTCATGTAGATGTGCTCAATGGTTGGAAGGGTTTTACCCATGATGTACTGGGCTGAATCCACAACATTTTGTAGGATTTTCCACTTAAGAACATTGCTGTTCCCATACCAGGCTGTAATACAGCCAGTCAGCACACCTGCTAGCACACATCTAGAGAAATTTGCCAAGGTTTTTGATGACATGTCAAAACTCCGCAGATTCCTGAGGAGGTACAGGCACTGTTGCACAATTAGTTCACATGATTCCTCCAGTGCTTTAGCTTTCACCTAGATTAAATAGTTACTGTAATATTTGTTCACAGTATAGATCAATGGCAAAAAAAAAAGAATTTTAGTAGAATAACCGGCGGGTTATAAGAGTTATGAAGATTACTCTGCTGGGAACTGACATGGACCAGATGGGTCGAATGGCTGCCTCCTCTGTTGTTTTGATAATAAATATGATGGAAAGTAGTAATAGTGTAAAAGATGGCTTTCAGATGAAAGTAGGCAGTGCTTCTCTAGAGGTGTATTCTGGAATCAGTTCCGTTCACTCTGCATGTCAATAACTCAGCTATGGGGATAAAGGAACAGATTTTGTAGAGCTGCTAACATGCATTTAAAAATTCAGTAAAAAAAAGATTTATATCTGTAAGTTACACAGATAGCTGTGAGACTGATAACACACTGTCAATGACTGACTAATGTGTGGCTAAAAACAGCTCCAATGCCATATTTAAGTTTGCTAATAACACCGTCATCGGCCGAATTAAAGGTGGCGATGAATCAGCATGTAGGAGGGAGTTCGAAAATCTGGCTGAGTGGTGCCACAACAACTTCTCACTCAATGTCAACAAGACTGAGGGCTAATTAACTAAATTAATCTCTTCTGCCTACACAATGTTCATATTCTTCCATTTTCCTCACATGCTTAATAACTTTAAGCATATTTGTATTTAGTGTTGCTCTACATTCATTTAAAGGTTCCAAAACCTGAAATATTTAATGCAAGAGTTGAAATAAGCCAGGCAATCTTTTCAAATATCATTGAGTGACACAGAATGCATTCCTTACACCTGCACCTGCATAATAAACAACTTTTTAAAAGTTTGATCTATTACAAAGGCAGTGTAGTGCCTAGTGCAATGCCATTACAGCTCAGGCTGTTCTGGAGTTCAGAGTTCAGTTCCAGTGCTGTCTATAAGGAGTTTGCATGTTCTTCATGTGAACCACATGGTTTTTCTCCTGGTATTCCAGTTTCATCCCGCAGTCCAAAGATGTACTGATTAGTAGGTTAATCGGTCAATGTAAATTGTCCTGGGAATAGACTAGTGTTAAATCAGTGAGTTGCTGGGCAGTGCAGCTTGTTAGACCACAAAGTCCTGTTCCACACTGTATCGCCAAATAAATGTCACAAGTATCCAGATTTTCAGAAGTAAGACAATTTAAAGGAAGGTATAAGTTTATAGCATGTTGGAAATAGTTTCCTAAAGTGCATTTGCTGTTTCTCAACATCAAAGTTCCACCATACAAAACAGAGCAATGTTGAATTTGATTTTAGCTTGTGAGTCTCTAGTGTATTGCAATGTAGCTGGAGGAGTTGTGTTTAAAGAGATTTGCATCAGTTCATGCTTTCTGTACAGTGTTGTTACATTTATAAACTATAAATGGATGTAATTTGAACAGTCTGTACAAAGTATCTCTTAACAAGTGAAAACTACATGGATGTGAAGAGGTGGATTTCCATGAAACATTACACTTTGGGCCAACAACCTAGTCTTTTTGCTCCTACAGCAATAGAATGTAGAATACTATTGTGGAATACTTGTGTTCCCCACCCACTCTGCCACTCTGATCTGTAAACTTGTTTAACTTTTTCCATTCCTGGTGAAAAGTCTGACCTGAAACATCATTTCTGTTTCTTTTTCCTCTGCAGATGCTGCCAAACCCACAGAACATTTCTAGCACTTTTTTTTTGGTTTTATTGTACTTGGACATAATTAATCCAATTACAAGTTTTAATATTTTCAAGTCACACTTCCTGAAACTGGCTAAAGGTTTCAATAAAAGGTAATCATTTCCTATAATCCCCAGGGCAAAGGGATTACAAAACATCAATACCTTTCGAAGGCAATACAAATGAATCTGTAGATGCTGGAAATAAATTAAAACACAAAATGCTGGCAGAACTCAGCAAGCCAGTCAGCATCTATGGGAGGAGGTAGTGATGTTTCGGGCTGAAACCCTTCATATCAGGAGTGAAGTAACATGGGACGGTCAAGGGGGGATAAGAAGTGGGGGGAGGGATGAAGTAGAGAGCTGAGAAGTGATAGGCTGAGGGGAAATGGGCTAGGGGAAAGGTGAATTATGGGAAATAAAAAAGAAAGAAAGGTAGGGCTGGGGGGAGATTATAGTGAGGGGGGAAAAGAGAGAGAAAGAGAACCAGACTAAAATTATAGATAGGGATGGGGTAAGGGGGGTGGCAGGGGTATCAACGGAGGTCTGAGTTGAATGTTCATGCCGGCAGGTAGGAGGCTACCTTTCGAAGTTAGCTTTTCACTCATGAGATCTTGTATTTGCCAGTATACTTTCTCTTTGAGCTCTTATTTATTTTAACATTTTATTAGAAGAATGATCCTTGCCATTTTCTATTAGTCTCTGATTAACTGGATGCCATTTTTGACATGATTGGAATATTTGACTTCATATTCTGAAGCTGTTTCTTTTTCCTTGTAGGAATAGTTAATGTGAGTTTTCTACTGCTGGCTATTGATGCTACTTTTAAAACCAAACCAATTTTTCCAGTAATTTGAGAAGTTAAAAAATTTGAAGTTGCGAGAGGAGCATACAAGACTTGTATTCTTTGATATGATTTCTGAAATGATTAGTTATGTTATGATTTGGTTTAAATCGTAATGCCAACAGCAGTGTAGTTTAAAAGAAACTTGATACTGTTCCTGGAACTAAAAAGCAAATTAAAATTTATGGCTAGAAGTCTGAAAATCTCTCTCTCCAACATGCTTTGCAAACATGTACAATAAGCCCTCCATAGAATCATTTAAAGTAATGGTAAAACAGGAGAAATAGATAGATAGATAGATACTTTATTCATCCCCATGGGGAAATTCAACATTTTTTCCAATGTCCCATACACTTATTGTAGCAAAACTAATTACATACAATACTTAACTCAGTAAAAATATGATATGCATCTAAAATCACCCTCTCAAAAAGCATTAATAATAGCTTTTAAAAAGTTCTTAAGTAGTTCACTTAAATACATTGAGTCCTAACCCCGGCACTTTAACATATCTTACTCCTAATCAGTTACCCAAACTTTGTAGCAACTTGCCCTGCTAATATGATGAACTAGATACCACTTTGATCTGCTCCAGGGATTTGGATCTATGGACTCATGCTGGTTTGGAATGTTGTTGTTGATTGCTTCTATTGTTTGCATGGTTTGTTTAGATGGTTTTTTCTCTTTCTCTGTGGGCACTGGAGGTTGGTCTTATTTTTTTTAAAAATTTTTATTTTTTAAATTCTTTTAAAATTGCATTCTTTTGAGTTCCTTGCTTTGCAACTGCTTGTTAAGCAAACAAATCTCAAGGGTGTATAATTTATACATTCTTTGAAAATAAACACACTCTCAATCTTGAATCTTCTATCATTTAGCTTTAGGTTCAAATTTTTGCGGGGCGCTTGATGGAATAATGCACTAGAACTTATCAACTCAAACTATTGACTTCTTTAGAAACTACTTGCAATTACCATATCTTAGTATTTTAGACTGATCTTTGAACTGATTACTCATGGCTTTGTCTGAAAACTCAACTTTCATTATCATCTGGAAGGCCTTTAAATATTCTTTACAATGCCGGCGACTTACATAAAGGTTCAGGTGGTAACCAAGGCTGCACTTGGCTATGCATTTATCCTTCCAGCCCATAGGAGACCTGGTGTAAAAGCATATGTAACACCCTGGGAAAGGGTTCACTGCTAATGCAATGGTTTCTCTGTAGCTGCAGTGTTTGGATTATGACTAGATATAATGGGGGCTTTGAAATGTGTGCTGGCCAATGAGGGGAGGTGCTTTTCCTTCTTATGTGCCCGAGAGGAGGGATTTTGTGGGCTTTTGTTTGGAAGAGGATGGCAGAATGGGGAGGCTGACTGCAGCACTGAGCAATCTTGGAATGGAGTTGGGAGTTGGCAACGACCGGGGGAAATCAATGGAGAACGAACAGACAGGAAAACAGTGAGCTCCAACGTGCGCATTAGACTTTCATAAAAATGGGTCCTTTTTCTTTACTAACCATATAGTCAAATTAAGAATTATAAAGCTCCATCGTTTAATTGCATATTGTGTGCTGTTTGTTATTTCATGGTACTGATGTGTAACCAGGGAACACAACTCGCAGCATCCACCCAAACAAGATTTCTCAAGTTTGGTCAGGCTGGAGGCTGTCTCCACCTAGATTAACACAGCTGGCCAAACCTGAGGGTCACACATAAAATTGGCTTATCCTAATGTAGGAACTCAGCACTTTAATGTATCAGCCAACTGGGGTTCATCATTGGGTCAAAAGGTATGAGGATTATGCTTAAACCATGAACATCAGATTCTGGATGGGTAGGGCATATCAGAGGTTCTGATGGTATGAAATAGTTTTATGTGCAGGAAGGTAACAGTAGAGGTGCTCTTCCACTAACTCCTAGAGAATAAGTTCAACATTGATGAATTTGAATCAACTCATATGAATATCTGGCTGCTTTTATTTTTAGTGACTGAATGCTTCAACCTGTCCAGCAAAATTTTTACAGTGATGTATCCCAAAATAAAAAAAGGGAGCCAAATAGGTTTAAAAGTCAGATTTAGTAAATGCTAGAAACTTCTGTGAACATCTCTCCAAAAACAATTAGAATTGTAATCAAAATGTTACTTGAAAGGGAGAAAAGCAAGCTGTGAGTGTGCTGTCACATGACATGATTGCTCTATTTAGAAAGTATACAGGAGGTGCTTGTACCTTTCAGCCTGTTTTGGTAAATTGGAACATACAAGCTGAAACTCACAGGGTTCACTGAAAAAAAATATACCATTGTAATATTTAACAAAAAACAAGTGCTGGGGTATTAATTGTTGATTCCTACAGGCACTAGGGTGCTGGATGATTAGCTTCACTCAAATGAAAAAAATCTTTTTATCAATTTCAACCCTGAATAAAGTAATTATAAATTATGCACCCAGATTTTGGTTGTTTTAGAATAGCCAGCAGAAAGTGGAAGGACCAGGACTGAGCTAATAATTATTATGTTATAAATACTTATGAACATCAACTGTAATGAAACTGGTTGCTATTAAAAACAAGGCTTACCAAACATTAGTTAACACTGATTTTATTTTGTTATGCAAAATGTTTGACAATGAAACAGTATCCAAGTAAAAATGCATTTAATAAAAATTCCACAGAATACAATCAGCACATCCTAAGAAGATATAAAATCAAACACAGGCATTTGTATGTGTATAACCATCACTTTAATGGATGATGCATTTAATGGACAATCTTCTGTGGCACTAAATTACAAAACTAAAAATTCAGAAAATAACTTGGCAAATAGTTCTTTAGTCAGAGCATTGAAAAGCAGCTAGAAGTTAAGGAATTTTCTGTATAAGTAACTTGCTTTCTGTAGAATTGTTTCTATATACTTACACTGCTTTCCTTAGCTAGGATCAGCTCTGCGTTCAAAAACATTCTGCCATTATTTACCAGCATCTATCTACAACCTTTAGTTACAGTTCTGCCAATATCACACTTAAGCAGAATTAGTAAATGCAGATTTCTTGATTTTCCTTCCAAGGTCTTAAGATTTCACTCAGATTTTTAAAAAAAAATCTGCATCCTGATGTCTTTAATCAATGTAATCATAAAATTGGTCAGTGATGAAACCTAATATAAATAGAAATGCAAATCAACTTCCACCACATAATTTTATAAAGTACATTGTTAACTACTTTTTAATCATTAAAAGTATTTGAAAACTTCACTACCACTTAATCTTAGCACAGCCCCGTTGTGTAAATAAATAACAGCTGGCAATATTACATTAAAAGTGATAATATTAAATAGAAATTTACCCTAACCAGACAGGCTCTCTGTTCAAACTTGGCGTTGTGCTGAACTATCTGACCCTGACCTCTGTGAGGTGGCAGTACAAGTGCTCCAATTGGACTCAGCACCTCAGCAGACCTAGAAGGTGAGAAGAGGGAAAATAGGTCATCTTGCCACTGAGACTGGAAAGTGCATGTGTGTGCCAGTTAGGCCACTAATGGATTCAGCTGCAAAGTCCTCTATGTTAAAAAGTCCAATGACATCATCAAGACAGCTGAAGCTCTGAATGAACGAACTGACAGAAGGTTGTCAGGACTTGATGAAATGTACAAAATGTGAATCACCAGCATGAGTCAGGGGAAGCCAAGTCCCTCCCCCACACCCACATAGTTTCCCACAACAGCAATAACATGCATTTATTTGTATAAAGTATTTACGAAAAATTTAAAAAAATAAAAAGGCACTAAGAAATTGTCATTGAATATGGTTCAATGAAAAAAGAAACTTTTTACAATTTGAACCATACAGAATTACTAGCTTATATGTGGATGATAAGGGTCCTTAGGCATGAAGCTATAAGCCTATATTTTCTTCCCTGATGGAAGACAAATAAGCACCATTAAAGGATATTAAGGAATACAAGTATGGGCACTTGTTTCAATCACATACTATCAGGTTAGCAAAATTATAACCTGAATATTTAACCTAAGTAGGAAGATATTGTATAACACATGCCAAATAATTTAAGCAGTTTAACATTTTGCTACAAACTTTATTGGAAACTCACAATGTGGCAATTTTGCCAAATAATGTCTAATAGGCATGGGTATCAAGTACCGCACTTACGCAATTGCCAATTCTTCTCATACATTTAATGCCAATGGATTACAAAGATAGGATAATGTGAAGTTTCCAAGTTCAATTTAGTTCAGGTTCATGGCTTAATTAAGCACAGCTACAATAAAAGTTAACATACTGTATGTGACACTACATTATCAAGTATATTTATCCATGTACCACTCAGCTACTGAACACAGTATAAAAATATATTACTCAAATATAACCTAGATGAAAATGACAAAATGACAGAACACATCTAAAAATACTAATACAAAGTAAATCTTTTAAGATTTACATTTTAGAACCAGCAAATGACTAAAGGATTAAAATAGCTTTTTATTAATTCACTCTTTAGTACTTTTAGAAGTATAAAATGAATAAAATACATGACGCTGCAGCATGTAGGTTTTTGCGCAAGTGTGAAATATTTATAAATCACAATTTCAACAAGCTAGAATAACTACAGGATGTCTTATATAAATGAAAACACCTGTAAATGCACTGAGAATTGAGAGGCATTCTGCATGTTTCTTTTAAGTATATTTAAAGCATCTTGTGGTGCAACTGTTAAGTTAAAATATATCTGATAATTAATGTAGTTCTTGGACTGCAGATTTATTACAAATATCCTTACCAAGAAGCCCAATTTACTTCTCATAAATATACGCAACTAACTGTACCAGCAATTTAAACTTTTAAGTCCTTTGCTGGCACTAATAAATAAAATCATATTTTGCCAGAACCTCATCTCCTTAAGTTGACATAGAATTTTAAAGTTGTAGTACGTATTTTACTTTAGTTGTGAGAAAGCTTTTTGAATAGAAAAACCACTCTGGACGGACCAAACAATCACAAGTACTGCATGCAGCAAAGTGAACTGTCCTTTTTTTTTCCCATTCAGTGATAGGTATCACACTATTTAGAACTGCATCATTTACAGATTCAGTACGAAACCATAGAAACACTGAACAATACAAGGTGTTTCTTTGACCTCAATAGGCAGCCCCTTTACTGGAAGCTGTTCTTTCTGCTGGGGAAAAAGATAAACCAAATTATAATATAACTATCCAGAGTTCTTCTAATGTAGCCCTATGTTTTACAGTCTTTCACACTTCTGAAGAACTTCTGATCTGTTTTTGGATCCTCTGGGTTAACATCTGTTTCATTACATCTTGTAAGCTGGAAGAAAATACAAAACTGTAAATGTTTCAATTGTACTTCCAAAAGGAGAAATGTACAATTTCTCAATTAATGTTTTAAAATGTGCCAAAGTATCAGTTTTAGAAGGCAAGCCTTGGATCATATACTTGTGCAATGTAGCATTCAGTCCATTAAGTCCGTGCCCAACTATGTTGAAGCAATGGGCTTGTTTCACTAAACAGCACTTCAGGTTTTGAGCAAATCCACACACATTAAACATGTTACAATTCTTAGCTGAAGTTAATGCTCAGCAAACAAGTGTGAGGCTATTTCTTTGTACTCCACAGAACAAATGCAATGGCAGAATTTCAGTTTCCTCTCAAATGAGAAGCAGGCATTGAATATATTCTAGATATTCAATGTGGAGTATTGGTATTACAAATTCTAGACATATGAAAATTAAAGCCAACGAGGACTACGACAATTTCTGAGTTAAACTATGCCACTGAGAGGACTACTTCTGTTTAAAAACTGTGCAATTTACACATTGCACATGCATCTGTTCACCTCTCTTTAGAGGATTATGCAAGAAATTACATTTTTGAGGAGTGTTTGTCATTGAATGCTATATCTTAATAATTCTACTGCTTCAACAAATGATGGCCCACGGTGAGGTTTATTTCTTAAGCATAGAATCACTGAAAGCAGAAAGCTTTCAAAAATCTTTGGTCTTACCATTTCTTTGTGTTCTTCATGTAGCGAGGACTCAGCATCGATTGAAGCTGCAGTAATACTGGAATTTCTGCAGCAATCTGAATTGAAAGAAAACATTGGTGAGTGTAACGTACTTCTTTCTCCTCTGGTAAACTTTCTCCTTCTTGCAGACATTAATCTTTGCTAAAGTTGCAAAGGTCATTAGCTACCCAAGACTTATGCAGCAAAAATAAAAGTTTCTTGTGTGAACTACACACCGAATACCAATAAATTGAGAACTGAAGCACTCTATTTAACTCTGAAATACAGCTGGACTTTTTTCCTTAAAGGGGTCTGAAGCTAGCAGCCTTGCAGCTTTTTCCTTCAATTTGGGTCCAGTGACCACAATGCCATTAGTTTCAATATAATTATGAAGGATAGGTCTGGACCCAGGGTTGAGATTTTTGATTGGAGAAAGGCTAACTTTGAGGAGATGCGAAAGGATTTAGAAGGAGTGGATTGGGACAACTTGTTTTATGGAAAGGATGTAATAGAGAAATGGAGGTCATTTAAAGGTGAAATTTTGAGGGTACAGAATCTTTATGTTCCTCTTAGGTTGAAAGGAAAGGTTAAAAGTTTGAGAGAGCCACGGTTTACAAGGGATATTGGAAACTTGGTTCGGAAAAAGAGAGATATCTACAATAAATATAGGCAGCATGGAGTAAATGATGTGCTCGAGGAATATGAAGAATGTAAAAAGAATCTTAAAGAAATTAGAAAAGCTAGAAGATACAAGGTTGCTTTTGGCAAGTAAGATGAAAATAAATCCAAAGGGTTTCTACAGTTATATTAATAGCAAAAGGTTAGTGAGGGATAAAATTGGTCCCTTAGAGAATCAGAGTGGACAGCTATGTGTGGAGCCAAAAGAGATGGGGGAAGATTTTGAACCATTTCTTTTCTTCGATATTCACTAAGGAGAAGGATATTGAATTGTGTAAGGGAAACAAGTAGGGAAGTTATGGAAACTATGATCATTGAAGAGGAAGTACTGGCACTTTTAAGGAATATAAAAGTGGATAAATCTCTGGGTCCTGACAGGATATTCCCTAGGATCTTGAGGGAAGTTAGTGCAAAAATAGCAGGTGCTCTGACAGATATATTCCAAATGTCATTAGAAACAGGGATGGTGCTGGAGGATTGGCATATTGCTCATGTTTAAAAAAGATTCTAAGAATAAACCTAGCAATTATAGGCCTGTAAGTTTGACGGGAGTGGTGGGTAAATTAATGGAAAGTATTCTTAGAGATGGTATATATGATTATCTGGATAGACAGGGTCTAATTAGGAACAGTCAACATGGATTTATGCATGGAAGGTCATGTTTGACAAATCTTACTGAATTTTTTGAAGAGGTTACTAGGAAAGTTGACAAGGGTAAAGCAGTAGATGTTGTCTATATGGACTTCAGTAAGGCCTTTGACAAGGTTCCACACAGAAGGTTAGTTAGGAAGGTTCAATCGTTAGGTATTAATATTGAAGTAGTAAAATGGATTCAACAGTGGCTGGATGGGAGATGCCAGAGAGTAGTGGATAACTATTTGTCAGGTTGGAGGTCGGTGACTAGTGGTGTGCCTCAGGGATCTGTACTGGGTCCAATGTTGTTTGTCATATACATTAATGATCTGGATGATGAGGTAGTAAATTGGATTAGTAAGTATGTAGATGATACTAAGATAGGTGGCGTTGTGGATAATGAAGTAGGTTTTCAAAGCTTGCAGAGAGATTTAGGCCAGTTAGAAGAGTGGGCTGAAAGATGGCAGATGGAGTTTAATGCTGATAAGTGTGAGGTGCTACATTTTGGTAGGACTAATCAAAATAGGACATACATGGTAAATGGTAGGGCATTGAAGAATGCAGTAGAACAGAGTGATGATCTAGGAATAATGGAGCATAGTTTCCTGAAGGTGGAATCTCATGTGGAGAGGGTGGTGAAAAAAGCTTTTGGTATGCTGGCCTTTATAAATCAGAGCACTGAGTATAAGAGTTGGGGTGTAATGTTAAAATTGTACAAGGCATTGGTGAGGCCGAATTTGGAGTATTGTGTACAGTTCTGGTCACCGAATTATAGGAAAGATGTCAATAAAATAGAGAGAGTACAGAGAAGGTTTACTAGAATGTTACCTGGGTTTCAGCACCTAAGTTACAGAGAAAGGTTGAACAAGTTAGGTCTTTATTCTTTGGAGCGTAGAAGGTTGAGGAGGGACTTGATAGAGGTAATTAAAATTATGAGAGGGATCGATAGAGTTGACGTGGATAGGCTTTTTCCATTGAGAGTAGGGGAGATTCAAACAAGAGGACATGAGTGAGAGTTAGGGGGCAAAAGTTTAGGGGTAACACCAGGGGGAACTTCTTTACTCAAGAGAGTGGTAGCTGTGTGGAATGAGCTTCCAGCAGAAGTGGTAGAGGCAGGTTCGATATTGTCATTTAAAGTAAAATTGGATAGGTATATGGACAGGAAAGGAATGGAGGGTTATGGGCTGAGTGCAGATCAGTGGGACTAGGTGAGAATAGCGTTTGGCACGGACTAGAAGGGCCGAGATGGCTTGTTTCCGTGCTGTAATTGTTATATGGTTAGTAGCAGCAACTCAACCATTTCTCAGCTGAGATTACACAATTCAATAAATAAGCCTAAATCTGAGTCAGACATGTCTAATGTAGAATCAATTGATCTACAATGACTTCAAATGCTACTAGGGTTAACTATGGACTGAAAAACGACGACTTAGTTGATAACAGTACATTCTGAATTGGAAGGTGCAAATTTCGTCATTCATTTATCTGACCTCATAATGCAAGATGTGAAATACATTTTTCTACAAGTAGCTGAAGATAGTTGTTTCCCAAGAACCTGGCCAGTATTTCATACGTAGACAATACAAATGGTTACTCATCTCATTTGCTTTTTGTGGAAGATGATGCATAAAAAAATCGCCCGCTGTGTACACTCAGTGGTCATTTTTATTAGGTATACCTGCTTGTTAATGCAAAGATCCAATCAGCCAATCATGTGGCAGCAACTCAATGCTTAAAAGCATGCCAACATGGACAAGAGGTTCAGTATTGTTCAGGCCAAACATCAGAATGGGGGAAGAAATGTGATTTTGACTGTGGAATGATTGTTGGTGCTAGACAGGGTGATTTGAGTATCTCAAAACCCACTGTTCTCCTAGAATTTTCACACAAGCAGTCTCTGGAGTTTACAGAGAACGGTGCATAAAACAAAAAGAGATCCAGTGAAAAGTTATTAATGAGAAGTCAGAGGAGAATGGCCAGATGGGTTCAAGCTGACAGGAAGGCAACACACTTTACAATACTGGTGTGCAGATGAGCATCTCTAAACATACAAGTTGAACCTCAAAATGAATGGGTTACAGCAGCAGAAGACTACACACACTCAGGAGCCACTTTATTAGGTATAGGAGGTACCAAATAAAGTGGCCACTGAGTGTTTGCTTATACTGCAAATATGACTATACTTCAAAAATAACTCACCAGGTGTGAAGATATTTAAACTACGGCTCTGGTACCCCTTTCAATGAATACATATGTATCTGTAGTTAAAACTAACAATGCAACTGCCATCTTTATATGATGTGCTCCTTCTCCCCACAAGAGAGCTTTTTCCTATCACCTCCAGCACTGGCCTGCTGACTTTAGTAAAACATTCTTTTGTACTGTCCTGGGTAAGATTTCTATTGCTTTGCTGCGAGGTACTTCTACTTCAGCTAAAGATAAAAAAGCCATGCTGTACAACTTAGGAATGTGGTGTCAGTCTTGGTATGTGCTATAACTCTGCCCGGTGGAACATCGGGGGGAGTGCTGGGAAGGCGCAGTTTTCTGAAGGACAGCAGTCTGGCTTCAGGTGTGTTTTTTTTTTGTGGTGGGAGCTGCAGAGCAGGGCACAAGATGCTGCAGAATGCCATTCAAAGGAGAGTCCTTGTTGTAAGAATTGCTTTGTGCAGATGAATAGGTCCAAGGAGAAAAGGCCAATACTCCTCAGAGAGCCAGTTTGTTCGAGATGGTCTTTAAGGGAAATTTGGACTGTGGCAGGTGCCTTCACACAGACCATGAGGCAGCACACAAGTAAAACAATACACCCGACTACTCCAGAAATAGGCTCCAACATTTATGTGCCTTTGAACAGGATTAGCGGGAATGGGCCCTTTCATTTTTCTTTTTTTCCCCCTGTAACTTTAAATTTGGTAAATATATTTCTTTGTAATTTTTATACTGGTGTAGGATATATTAATTTTCTGGTGAACACTATTAAGAGTGATGGAGGATACTTTCAAAGAGGTCTAGATGGTTAGCACCAATGGAGGTTGAAGATGTTCAGCAGCATCTGTTGAAACAGAAGGAAGCTGGAAATATCACTGAGTCAAGATGTCACCAATAGTGGTGGTGAAGAAGAATGATGGGAACGTACAAATGTGTGTTTATCATCAAACACTTAACAGGAATATGGTCCCAGAGCAATGTACTGTTTCACAAATCAAGGATGCTCTGTCAGCCTGAGTGGAGCAAAATGGTTCAGTTGGGTCAGAGAAGATACAACAATGAACTGACCTACTGTATATAATGATCATGGCAAAGTTGGATGCCACGGATCATTGTGCTGGTGCTGTCTGCTTATGGTTTCAGCCACAGAGTCAGAACACCGATGTCAATGCATTGTCACGAAGTGCAGGACATGGACGGAGAGTGGGAGGACGTTCCTGCCTCTGGTGTTAAAGCAATGTGCCAGCTTTCCACAGTGGGGAAATTTGGGCCAAGGCCATGTCCTGATAAAGCAGTGGATGAACTGTGTGACGAGGCATAGCTCAAATGCCACCTATGAATTTGTTGATGATAAATCTCAGATGGAGACGGAAGAACAGACAGCAGTGAGATGTACAAGCTAGTTGAGTGGTGTCATAGCAACAAGCTTGCACTCAATGTCACAATTTTACAAATAAATGGGATCCAGGGCAAGACAGTAAATGGATTCATGGTAGGAGTCAGAAGCTGGCTATGGAGGGTTGCTTTTCAGATAGGAAACCTGTAACCAATAGTGCAGCACAGTGGTCAGTGCTGAGACCGTTATTTTTTGTTATACAGGTAGACTGAGTTACTAACGCCCGACTTACAGACAACTCGTACTTACAAACCAAGGAAGGAGAACGCCGTCAGCCATTTTAAGTCATTGCCGTTGCCACTGTGTTGAGTGGTTAACTTTGTATTTGGCTTAAAATTTTCTTAGTAAGATTCAACCTGCCCCCCCCACACCATTCCGGTCAGCTGGTGGCGCAGTGAGATCTGGAGAACGGAGGTTCCCAAGTTCGGTCCAGGGAGAGACCGCACCCGTGCTCGGTTGATGTCAATCCAGTGACTCCTGTACCATCTGTGCCGGGTTGATGTCGAGCTCGCAACTCGACCTTGTAAAAAAAGGTCACCTCCAGTTTAAATTCCCACGCGGAATATTGTGGAGGTTCAAATATCCAAACCCAGCACAGCCCCCACTTGTCCCATTTAGCCTGTCTCAGTGCGGTGGTCCTTAGGACCCAGCGGACTTCCGGAGCCAGTGGAGCTGGGGACCCGCCGCCTGCAGTGTTTCTGTTCCACTGACAGGAAGTGATCGTGATTGAAAATAAAGTGGAAATAATAAAGCGTTTGAAAAGAGGTGAAACGCCATTGGTCATTGGAAAATCGTTAGGCTACAGTCAGTCAACGATCGGAACAATTTTAAAGGATAACGGATAAAGTGAGAATAATGGAATATGTGAAAGGCCCTGCCCTGATGAAAACTACAATTACTAAGCAACGCAGTGGTTTAATTATCGGAATACATACGTTTCTTACGTGTTTTATATGCATAGAAAGGTAAAATATATACTATATACTAAGACGAACATTTGACTAACTGACGCTAAATAATACCGGATGTACTTGTTCCGACTAACGTACAAATCCGACTTAAAGACGGACTCGGGAACGGAACTCGTACATAACCCAGGCCTGTATACATTAATAATTTGTAAGAGAATACAGGTGGCAATGGTTTAATGTTTACAAAATTAGCTTATGGAGGACAGTGAAGAAATCTGTCTAGGTTACAAGGTGTAGATAAACTGGAGAGATGAGCAAAGGAATGGCAGATGGAATTTAACTTGGACAAGGAATGTATTTTTGGAAGAGAAACTAGACCAAGATATGCAGTGAATGGCAGAGCTCTGGGGAATGTTATTGAACAATGATAAATTGGGGTACATACTAGTCAATAGTTTCCTGTCAAGTGGACAGAGTAGCAAAAAAGATGTACAGTATTACACACAAAATGCTAGAGGAAATCAGCAGGCCAGACAGCATCAATGGAAGAGACTAAACAGTTGATGTTTTGGGCCAAGACCCATCATCAGGAATAGAGTTCCTCCAGCATTTTCTGTGTTTTACTTTGATTTCCAGAATCTGCAGATGCTGAAGGTGTATGGTATGCTTGCATTCAGCAGCTGAAGCATGGAGTACAGTAATCAGAATATCATGTACAGTTTGAGTAGTGCGTGTAATTTTGGTCACCGCATTATAGAAAAGATGTGATTAAATTGAGAGGGTGCTAATAAGATTCATAAGAATATGGTCTCAGGGGCTTGAGTTATAAGAAAACAGGATAGGCTTCGACAGTTTCCCTGGAGCGAAGGAGGCTAAGGGGTGACCTTATAGAGGTTTATAAAATTAAAATGGGCATAGGTAGGGTAGAAAGGAAGTCTTCTTTCCAGGGCGGGGGAGCCTAAAAACTAAAAGGGAGAACTAAGATGAGAAGGGAAGTACTTAAAGGAAATCTCAAGGGCAAATTTTTCAGAGAGTAGTGTTTTTATGGACCAAGTTGCCACAGGAGATGGTAGAGACAGATACAATTATAATGTTTCAGACATTTTGACAAGAAAGGTTTAGATTAAATGGACCAAATGCAGGCAAGGTGGGACCTGCATAGATGGACCACTTGGTCAACAAGGATGTTAGGGTGAAGGGGATGTTTCTGGGCTAGAGAACTCTATACATCTATTACCTTTCACTACTGCCACTCCATCCAACTGAAACCTAAGCTGAGTATCTCAAGAAGGGTAGTCCCGTTACTAGAGCAGTTCATTTTCTTGGAAAAGTAAGGGGCAACCTGTATATGATTTGCATTGAATCTGGCATTAACACTGAGTGGAAATTTTGATGCTGGGATAATATTTTTTCAGCACCAGTAAATTCCAAGAACTTGAGTGTTTTTGATGCTGATGAAAACTTATACAGTTTGTGTCCCTTAAACATATACATTACTTTTTGGGCTTTCAATAGGGATACAAGAAATGTACATCAGAATAAATTTATTTGGAAATTGAAAATTGACTATTGTGCAGCAGGTCCCTACAGATTTACATTACGACCACTGTTCTTATTATTTATGTACTTCAGATAAATAATATTACTGTTTGCCTGTGAATGAAGCAGTATTAGCAATGTAGTAAATAGTGAACAGGATAGGGGCAGACTTCAGGATGGCACAAAATGGCGAACTGAGCAGGCATCTGGAATTAATGCACATAAATATAAGCTACTTGGGGGAAGGTAAAGCAAGCTAATTTGTTCAGTGTGGTAAAGGAAACTGATATAAAGGAAGCAGAGTCATAGAACATTACAACACAGAAACAGATCCGGCCCATCTAGTCTGTGCCAAATTCATATTCTGCCATGTCCCATTGACCTGCATCTGGACTATAGCCCTCCCAACCATGTTCTTATCCAAACTCCTCTTAACCTGGATCCACCAGTTCCACTGGTAGCTCATTTTACTCTCACCACTCTGAGTGGTGAAGTCCCCCCTCATGTTTCCCTTAAACATCTAACCTTTCACTCTTAACTGATTACCTCTAGTTCTTCTCTCACCCAACTTCAGTGGAAAAGCTTGCTTGGATTTAACTGATCTATACCCCTTATTATTTTATCTATCTCTCAAATCTCCACTCATTCTTCTATGCTCCAGTGAAATAAAGTCATAACCTTTGCAACCTTTTCCTATAACTCAAGTCCTGGCAACAATCTTCTAAATTTTCTCTGTACTCTTTCAATCTTATTGATATCTCTTCTGTAGGTAATGGACTAGAACTGCATCAAAAACTCCAAAGTAACTCCACCAATGTCTTATACAACTTCAACATAATATCTCAACTCCTGTACTCAATACTTTTATTTATGAGGGCCAATGTCCCAAAAGCTCTCTTTACAATCCTATCTACCTGTGACACCACTTTCAAGGTCTTATGGATCTGTATTTCCAGATCCCTGTTCTGCTGCACTCCTCAGTGTCCTACCATTCACCATGTAAGACGTACCTGTTCCCCCCCCCACCCCCCAAAGTGCCAACACCTTACACTTGTCTGCATTGAATTTCATCTTCCTTTTCTCTGCCTATTTTTCCAGCTGGCCCAGATCCCACTGCAAGCTTTGATAGACTTCCTCATTTTCCACTATGCCTCCAATCTTGACATCATCTACAAATTTGCTGATCTAATTTACCATATTATCATCCAGAATGTTGATACACTAGATGACAACAACAGACCCAGTGCCGATCCCTGCGGTACACCACTAGAGACAGGCCTGAAGTCAAGAGATGCAACCATCTACCATTACTCTCTGGCTTCTCCCACAAATCCAATTTTGAATCCAATTTACTATGTCATCTTGAATTTCAATTTAATGAACCTTCTTGCCCAACATCCTACATGGGACGTTGTCAAAGGTCTTGCTAAAATCTGTGTAGACTACATCCATTGACCTTCCTTCATCAACTTTCCTGGTAATCTCCTTGCAGAACTCAATTAAGATTGGTTAGACACAAAAGCAATCATGTTTACAGTTTTAATAATGGCAGAACAATTTAGTAAGGAAGCTAAGAATTTGGGATACTTTGGGCACCAAATACAAAAACAAAGTTGTGATAAATTTTAACAAATGTCTGATTAGTAATTTGCTGAAGGAATCAGTTATGCCTCAGAAAGGTTGTCATGGTCTAGGCGAGGATACAGGAGTTTATCAGAATATTAAGGACGAGAAACTTCGATTACGTGGAGGAATGAGAGACTGATGCTATTCTCAGAGCAGAGATTCTTAAAGAAAGATTAGATGGAGGTTTTCAAAATTATGAGGTTTTTTTTAGAATGAGTACAATTATGTATTTTTTTTCCCTGTACAAGTGATCAATAACCAGAATCACAGATTTATAATTGGCAAAGCACAGGCAGTTTTAATTTTAAACAGAGGATTGTTAAGTTCTGGAATGGACTAAAAAGGTGATAGAATCTGATCCCAACAAGAACTTTCAAAACGTGACTGGACAGGGAGGAATTTGTAGACTTATGGAGGAGAAATGTGGGTGAGGGAAACTTTGGCTAACACTTTCAAAGGGCAAAGAGGCACAGTAGGATGACAGAGCTGTTGTGTTGTTAGCTTCCCATGAGCCAGTAGCACTGAATGGTACCATGTTATGTCAATGGATACTCTGAATCTTGATAGTATGGTTAGATTTCTTGGGCTTAAGTTTCTTATTTAAAATGTCCCTATGAATGGATTTTTGTGAACTATGTAGTCATACTGCACAGAAACATATCTTTCTGCCCAAATGGTCTAGTGATTACGATTCCCAACTAAGCTAATCCCATTTACCCAGAGTCAAGTTAACAAATTCTTCTATCATATTAATACAAAAAGGTGGAGCAGCAGCTCACCTTCATTAGAAGTTTGAGGAGATTTGGTATGTCACCAAAGATTTTTAAACAAATTTCTAGATTTACTGTAGAGAACATTCTAACCAGTTGCATCACCATCTGGTATGGAGCGGTCACTGGACAGGATTGGAAAAAGCTGCAGAGGGTTTTAAACTCAACCAGTTACTTCATAGGCACTAGCCTCTCCACAACAGAAAATATCTTCAAAAGATGGTATCCATCATTGAGGACCCCCATCACACAGGACATACTCTTTTATTACTGCCATCAGAGAGGATGAACATGTACCTAAGGACACACACTAAATGATTTTGGACAGTTTCTTCCCCTCTGCCATCAAATTTCTGAATGGACAATGAACCAACTCATGAACACTACCTCACTATTTTTGCTTTCTTCTGCACTCATTTATTTTTTTTAAAAATGCACTCAGTGGCTACTGTATTAGGTACACCAGTTCATTAATGCAAATGCCTAGTCAATCATGTGGCAGCATGTCAATGCACAAAATCATGCATACGTGGTCGAGAGTCAGTTATGGTCAGTTATTGTTCACAGAAAACATCAGAATGGGAAAAAATGTGATACAAGTCACTTTGACTGTGGAATAATTGTTGGTGCCAGGCATGAGTATCTCAGAAACTGTGGATGTTCAGGTATTTTCATGCACAAGTCTTGAGTTTACAGAGAATAGTATAAAAAAACAAAAAAAAATCCAGTGAGCAGCAGTTCTGCGGGTGACAAGACCTTGTTAATGACAGTTGTCAGAGAAGAATGGCCAGACTGGTTCAAGCTGACAGGTAGCCGACAGAATTTCAAATAACCATGTGTTACAACAATGGTGGCCATTTTATTAGGTACATAAGGCACCTAATAAAATGACCACTGTGTGTATATTTCTTATTGTAACCTGTTGTAGTGATGTGCTACACATGGCGCTGAAATAACGACACGCAGTCGGTAAGTCGTTTCAAGACTAGTTTATTCAAACTTCACCGCGCTGACATTTAATCCCTAGCGCCCGCCCTCTCCGGGCGGAAATGACGTCAGAGGTGCATTACCAAAGTCTCTCCCCGCGCGCTGGCTACTTGTGAGCCGGTTCGCCTGTGCAGAAAGTGGGTCGCCACATAACCCCCCCCCGAACCGGCGATACACCCCTCAATGTCCACAGTCTGGATCAGCCTCTGTTTGGGAGGTCTGCCTCTGCGCCACGGTGCCTGAACCTCGACCGGCTGTGCCAAGTCCACATGTGCTGGTTTGAGTCGGTCCACCGTGAAAACCTCCTCTCTCCCCCCGTGTTGTGTGCGCCCCCCTGCCGGGCCTGGTCTGGTCTGCTGTTGGGCACGTGGCCTGGTAATCTGACCAACAGACGCCATGCTCTCCCTTTTGGCTTTCCACAGCACGTCTGCCCGGGCCGCCACCTTCCGGGGGTCGCTGAAATCTGCGTTGGCCAGCAGCAGATGTATGTCCTCGGGCAGTCGCTCTAGGAACGCTTGCTCGAACATGAGGCAGGGCTTGTGTCCGTCAGCCAGGGACACCATCTCGTTCATCAATGCTGACAGCAGTCTGTCTCCCAAGCCGTCCAGGTGAAGCAGGCGGGCACCTCACTCACACCGTGAGAGGCCAAAGGTCCCAATGAGCAGCGCTTTGAATGCTTCATATTTGCCTTCTTCCGGGGGCGACTGTATGAAATCTGCAACCTGGGCGGCCGTCTCCTGGTCAAGGGCGCTCAATCAGAAGAGATCTGCCGAATCTGGAACTGGGCTTCTGCTTGGCTAAACCACATGCGTGGTCACAGCGTCCAGAAAGTCGGCAGTTTTAACGAAACTGCATGAACAGATGAAGAGTCAGTCATCTTTGGTCCAAATCCCGTTTGGACCGTCGGGGTCACCAATGTAGCGATGTGCTACACACAGCGCTGAAATAACGGCATGCAGTCGGTAAGTCATTTTGAGACTAGTTTATTCAAACTTCGCAGCGCTGGCATTTAATCTCTAGTGCCCGCCCTCTCCGGGCAGAAATTACATCAGAGGTGCATTACCAAAGTCTCTCCCCGCGCGCTGGCTATTTGTGAGCCGGTTCACCTGTGCAGAAAGTGGGTTGCCACACTGTAATTCTTTTTTAAGCATTGCACTGTTGCTGCAAAACAACAATTTACGTGACATAGGTCAACGATACTAAACCTGATTCTCAACAATAGGGCTAATACACGAGGACATAATTTTAAGGTGACTGAAATAAATTATTGGGGGGGGCGGTGGATGTCAGAAATAGTTTTTATTTTACACAGACTGGTAGGTGCATGTAGCACATTGCTGGGGTGTGATGGTTGGGACAGATATATTAGGGAGATTTAAGAGACCCTTAGATAGGCACATGGATGAAATGGAGGGCTATGTGGAGGAAAGCATTATGATTGGTGATATCTTTGGCACAGATTGACCCTAGAGTAAGTTAAAAGGATAGCATAACATCATGGGCTGAAGTGTTTGTACTATACTGTTCTATGTTCTTGATGGGTTTAATTGACAATGATCAACTATAATTGGTTTGTGAGAATTAAAATAAAAACAGTGCTGATATTCTGCATGAACAGCTTATTCTCACAGACTCATACAGTACAGGAAGCAGTCACTGGCCAGTCTTGGCTGTGTCAGTGAACAAATAAAAAAAATTCAGATCATTATCTCTGTAGGTAGTCAAATACTTTTTTTTAAAACCTTACTACCCCTAGCTACTGTCAATGTCCTGCCACAGGAAGCTCTCATCACATCATATCTCAAACATATTCACCGAATCAACCTCTGCTCCAAGAACTTTTCTAAGAATATTACTACCACACTCTTCACCTAACTGAAATCATTTAACCTTGATACTGCTCTACTAAATCAGTAGCATCTTTTAACTAAGGCCTTAAATCACAAATATGGGTAATATTTCATTTACAGCATGTTCTGTAAAGGTTTAGTAACTGGTTTGTAGATGGGGCCCTAAGTGATATATGATCTTTAGAAATAAAGTTTTGCAACTTAACCTTTCACAAAGAAGCTTTAGAGAGGGTGCAGAGGCAATTCAAATGGTGAGCATGTCATGTAAGTGAGCTAAGGTTTTGCTCTTTGGAGCAAAGGAGGATGAAAGGTGACTTCATAGAGGTGTACAAGATGCTAAGAGGCACAGATCCAGTGGACAGCCAGACACATTTTTCCCAGGTGGAAATAGCTAATGTGCGAAGGGTATGATTTTAAGGAAATTATAGGGGGCATGTCAAAGGCAAGTAATTAAAAAAAAATACAGAGTGGTGGTTGTGTGGAACACACCGCCAGTAGTGCTGATAGAATCAGATACATTAGGGATATTTAAGATAGATGATAGAAAATTGGAAGGCTATGTGAGAGGAAAGGGTTAGACTGATCTTAGATTAAGTTAAAAGGTCAGCACAACATTGTGGACCAAAGGGCCTGTACTATGCTATAATGTTCAATGTTAAAGTCATATGCTACAAAATCTCTGGTTCTTGCAGGCTTTTTAAAATGGTGCCAGTTATTTTCTATTGTGGGTCTATAATTTGTATAATTTTGCATTAAACACTATCTGTTGAAAATCTAGACTTTCTCTGATCTGTTTATCTGTAGTCTATCAATATTCTTCACCTGGCATTTTTTTTTTGCATTCCCAAGTTTCAATTTAATTTCAATTATAATCAGTTATAATGAGTTGGTAATTACTGATGTACCAGAAATCTTGTATATTTACTCATCAAATGTGTTATATTCAAAAATGAGTAGACTGACTAACCTGCCAAGTTACCACTAACCTGTATTTTTTGTGGAAAGGTGGTCTTCAAGAAGTGGGCAACAGTTTTCTCTGAGATATTCCTTGTGTCTTTCTGATTCAGGTGAAGAAACCTAGATGAACATTTTTTGTACAACTTAATTTGGAAAATCTAATTAATACACAATACATTTATAAGCATACATATTTACAGCACAGTTAAGACTTTATTCAACCGAATGCATCTGAACTACATCTTGCTCACATAATTCAGAACTATACTGCCTGTCAATGTAATTGGGAGTCAAGAAAAATCAAGATCCTTGAACTCTGCTAACAGTTCTACAGACACTAATAGCAGATGCTTCAACAAATACAAGTGGTAAAGACGCTGGATAGTGGTATTTGGAAATTGAACACATGATTGTATGGTAGAGCAGCATACAATCTAGCTAATACACTGCTAATACAGTGTATTAATACTGCTAATAGCTGCTAATACACTGGTGCGTCAACTCTCTATTAGTCAGGTTGTAATCAAATTCTGAAAAACGGAAGTAACACACACACACAAAATGCTGGAGGAACTCAGCAGGCCAGGCAGCATCTATGGAAAAGAGCAAACAGTTGATGTTTTGGGCCGAGACCTTTCATCAGGACTGGAAAGAAAGAGAAGTCAGATTAAGAAAGTGGGGTAAGGGGAAGAAGAAGTACAAGGTGGTAGGTGATAGGTGAAACTGGGTGAGAGGGAGCGGTGAAATAAGGAGCTGGGAAGTTGATTGGTGAATGAGATAAAGGACTGGAGAAGGGGGAATCTGATAGAAGAGGACACAAGACCATGGAAGAAAAGGAAGGGGGAGGAGAACCAGAGGGAGGTAATGTGTAGGTAAGGAGATAATGTGGGGGGGGGGGGGGGGGAAGGAGACACAGGAATGGTGAATGGTGAGGGGGGGGCAAATACTGGAAGTTTGAGGAATTGATGTTCATGCCATCAGGTTGGAGGCAACCCAGATGGAATATTTTGAGCTGCCTCTAAACCTTAGGAACTGCCAACCTACATTTACAATTTATCTTAGTGTCAACTTCTTAAAAAAAAATGCATTGTATTTAACGGAAACAGAATCAAAATGAGATAAGGAAAATGTCCAGTAGAATGCTTCACATATCGTCTATCTTGCTTGTATATGGTGTCCACATGACATTTCAAAGCATTGCAATGCATTTCCTGGTACTCATCTACCTTACTTTGAACAGCTGAACTTAAAATGAAAAATTTTATTATGGTCTTTCAATTTTTCTGTACTTACTCAAACATTATGGAAACAGTATATTATCGATAATTTTAATTAATAACAAGAAATTAATTTAGATTCAGACAACTTAGGATCAAAATAATATTGTAAGCATCAAATAGATAATGAATAATTTTTTGAAAAACCAAATTTACATACCTCTAAATGACTGCTCAAAAAAGAACTTTCTTGACACATTTCATGCTCATCTTTGTTATTTTCTAAATGCTGCAGATCATCTTCTACTTTCATTGTTGAGTTGGAAGCACAAACATTAAGATTTGCTATTTGCTGAGGCATCTTAGAATCACCATGTTCTGGATGCCTTTCCTGTAACCTTCCCTGGAAATTTTTCAGTTTATCTCCATCAGTATCCACTGGTATTAAACTGCTTTTATCTTCATCAGTCTCTTTACTGAATTTCACTTCACACTCCATTTGATGACTCTGCGTGTCTTGTTTAGAAATTCTGCTACATTTAGATTTCTGTTTACTTAACACAGAAATAGAATGAGACATTACTTCAGAACCACACTGATGTTGGGAAACATTGCATTCTGAGTTTTGAACAGGATTGTCCTGCAATCGTGTAAGAACCACTTCTTTCGTAAATAATTGTTCTGAGGTGGGATAAAGGGTCTGTGTAGCTATGCTGATATGGTCTTGATGTACTGGACTTTGTAGTTTTTCACTGTTGGGTATTATTAATTCTGAACTGACTTGGGATATAGTGCTGGGCTGTTGGTTCATCTTCCCATTGTCAATTTCTAATGTACTGGTCAGACTAAGCATTTGTGGAACAGCACAACTGAGCTCAAAGGGGAGGAAGGAATTCTCACTTGGCTCTGTGAAGTCATTTAGATAATCATTTAAATTTCCCCACAGGTCTTCAGGTAAGACTATAGAAATGTCATTAATTATGTTTTGTTCTATAGATTCTTCATTACCATTTTGTTGAAAATCACAATTTATCACGGACTTTAAATCTGCAGTAAAGCTACTGGGCTGCAAAGTACTAGGAGTTATTGTAGGTTTCAGAAAGGCATTTTCAGAAGATGAAAATTCACTTTGTTTTGTGTTACTCATTAAATGTTGAATGTTCTCTGTAACTAAAGTATCAGTATGATCAGAACTAGTTTTCCACTCACAACAGTGCATCGTGATGTCAACTTTTGTAGAATCCAAAATTTGGGTGTTTCCTAGTTCATCCTCCCAAAAATTACTTTCTGATGTTTGGAGAGGGCATTTAAATTTTGCAATATTCACATGTTTCATAGGTGTCTCTTTTCCTAAGGTGCAAATATGGCATTTGTCAGTATTTATCTCATCTTGGGAAAGTGCTGCTTTATCTTCCTCTGGTGTAGCTTTCCATATCTCTTCAATTATTCTGGCATTTAAATTGTCCTTCTTTTCAGAAAGGCTCTCATGACAAATTCCAAAAATTGGATTCCACTTTCCTGTTTCAATCTTGTCTGCTTGATTATTATATTTTGTGACGTCCATTTTTTCTTTTGAAGTCATGACTGGAAGTTCAATTAAAAAGCTGTCATCTAACTGTAGATACTCACTGCCAGGTAGCAAACTAAGTAGGTCATCCTCTGAGCAAGCAGTTGGGATGCCAGTTGTCATGTTTACATTTAACTCAATGGGAAATGTTACTGAATCAATATTTCTTAAAGTGAAAGGGGACATTTTATTATTAGATTTACACAAAACTGACCAAGAGCCACAGTCTTCTTTGAATATATTTGAAAAAGTAGATTCATTTTGAATTGAATCCTTATCTTTGGTGGCATTTAACACTGAAGTTTGAGACTCTAGTGATGAAGGATTCTCACTTTGCCGATTACTTTCACAAGAAAATAAAGCATCATTCTGATCTGTTATAACTGAAAAATATGGTTCTGTTTCACTGGCATCCGAGCGATCAGGCCAGCCATCGTCCTTGTCTGACAAAAGAATAGTGTCTTTGCAAAATGGTTCAATTCCTGTCTTATTAATTAAAGATGAACCGGTAGTGGACGATAACCACAATTTTACATGATCAGAACCAAGCTGGTTTGTACTGGATATAGCCAATGGAGAACTCCTTTCTAGTCCACCCACTGTTGAGCCATCCTCCCAGATATTCAAAGGTAATCCATCTAATATTACATTATGTTCCCCTTGAGACTGCATTTGATCTTCATTTTTCCTTCCAATGTTAAGGATTTCATTTTCTTGTTTGAAATCAAAGCCACAAGAATCCACCACGGATTGATTAGCATCTTCTTCACAGAAGAGATCCACTGACTTTTCAAGATTAACTAAAGAATCAGAGTTTGATTTAGAACAATCTAAAATCTCACTGAGCTCTGTTTTATCAAGTAACGTTGGTATATCGACAAAGTGACCATCAACAAATGCACCTGTCCAGAGATGATCTTGAGGACAACCGTCATCAATACACAGATCCCGAATGGATGCTGGCAACTTTTCTAATAGCTCAGCATCAAATGAAGGTAAACTACTCTTGTAAGCAGTTTCTAATTTACTTCTTAAATTATTACAGGTTACATTGTCTGACAGTGGCTCTGTATACCACTGTGGTTCTTCTTTGAACTCCTGCCCATGATCCTTAAACTTTGGCTCAGGTGCTATGTTCAAATCTGTACTTTTTCTACCTCCAACTTTTGAAGACTTTTTCCATCTTTTATTATGTCGTTGTTTGTTCAACCCAGTGACTTTACTTGCATTCTTTCTTAACGAGGGTTTATCAACAGAGCACAGGTTTGATCTAACATGACTTTCCTTATGTGTTTGTTTTCTATCTGTCACCCATCTCTTGCATTGGCTTTGTGGAACTTTGGAAGTTTTAATTTCCTCAGGATTTTCATACAAGTAGTTTTCAGCTTCACTGGAGTCAGAAGAAACAGAACTTGAACGAGCAGGTGCTTGAAGAGAACTATCTTGCATTGATTTTGTTTTCTCAAAACCCAGGATACCATGCATCATTTTTTCCTTGAAAAATAACCAAGATTAATTGCACTGGAAAAATAAAAAGACTGTTTCTTGTGAAACTTGATTTGTTCAATTCTGGTGTATGATCTACACCTTGACTTGCAGAAAAAAGCACCTCAGATTTTCCCTGAGTCGTTCTTCCTTGTGATCAAGCAGGAATTTTCTCAGCAAGTTGTGGAATTGCTTTATTTCTAACCTAAAAATAAAGATACAACAGATGTTAAGTTTCATTTCCAAAAGTTAGAACACCTTTTTGTATGGCTTAATAGATATTGATCATCAAGTGGAAAACAAAAACCATTTATCTGTCTGATTCGTACTTATGCCAGTTTAATCATATTCTGCTTATCACTGGTTGGAATGTGCAGGTACTGTAATTAGATCCAAAAACTAGAGTCATACAGCACAGAAATAGGTCCTTTGGCCTACACTGTATGTGCTAACCATGAAATACTGAGTTGCATTTATCTAAATTTATTTTCCCAAGATTTCCATCAAACCAACCTACCGCACCCCCCCACCCCCATTGGCCGGTCTGCAAGAATATTGTCAATATTAAACAAATAATTTAACAAATTTTGGAATCTGGAGCAATGCATAAAAAGCTGGAGGCACTTAGCCAGTCAGTCAGCATCTATGGAACACTGAGTGTCCATTCGTCTCCATAGAATTGAGCTCAGGTCAGTAGTGTTGTGAGGCGGCAGCTCTGCTAGCTGTATCACTGTGTCACTAAATTGAAATAAATCAGCTTGTTTTCATGCTGATAAGCAGAACCAAAATGTATCCATGAATTCCGGGTAAGATTATGACCTGGTGTAGCTGTGAAATGATCACAAGATGAAAATGTTTACTAATGGTCACAATTCACCCACTACACACAAAAAAAGACCACTGACTAGTTTTCCTGTTTTGAAAAGACAAATGCAGACAAGGACCAAACACATTTCAGATTCAATCACTTTAAGTTCACTTTGTTTTTAGGGATGAACAATTTTTGCTTGTGACTAATTGTCCCTTAAATAAATTGGCTTGATGAACTATTTTAGAAGATGAAAATGAAATATATACACACGTATGTCAGCCATTAAATTCTATACGTATTGAAAGGAAAATATTGGCTGGGCCTTCTAAAAGGAAAAGCATAATGCCAGCTCTCTGGATTTAGCTATGCAAGTCATGTTAAGATTCACATATACACCAAGTAATGTAGCAACATGAGAAATGTTTGTAACCTGGCCAGGAAAGGATGAATGCAGAAACAACAATTATCTGACATGCCTAGGTAAAGATCAATATATTAAAGGCAATAATTTAAAGCACTTTCTCACACTGAAGATGGTGTGATGCAATAAAAAATAGCTTTCCACTTGTTTGTGTGTGCTTAAAATAAACAAAAAATGATGATGTAAAGTGTGTTGAAAATGATGACTAAAGATTTTCTATCAAGTCTTGCTTATGTTCCTGTTTAGCAGTTACCCAAATATGATAGTAAACTACAAACCTGGTGGCATGTGATTTAGAGAGTAACAGACTTTAAGAAAAAATTGGAAGAAATGAGCAAATATTAAGTAATGTTTAAAGAATTTTACTGAATATTGGCTTGAAGGAATGAAGAGATACGGTACATTTTTAAACACAAAGTGCCCATATAACAAGTTGTAGTAACAGCAATTATGATTCTGATACAGTTCAGATCCATTATGTCTATAATTTACCGTAGATTCCGGATTTTAAGCCGCTACTTTTTTCCCACATTTTGAACAGCTTTGAACTTTGCGGCCAATAATCCGATGCGGCTAATGCAAGGTTTTTTTCATGCCGCCTCGTAAACATTTTGCCTCGTAACAGTAGACCAATAAAATTGATGAGTAGTTCACAGAGGTCCAATGAAATTGTACGATAAATCAAGCGCACTTTCACAATTAAATTATTGTAAATCAGTCATTTGTACTCACCCTCATCAACATGGAAAACACTCGAAGCATTGTGCTACCTACCCTCTTAGTTTAAACTATATTTGTTTTCTGTACTACATCGCGGGATGCTATGACGACACACCCGGTTTCGCGGCGTCTTGTGGGAAAATGCCGTTTGCGATGAAACGGGACGGAGGGGGTCGAGCGGCGGAGCGGCTTTGGATCTGAGCGAAATCTGCTTTTAAATGCCGTTTGCGATGAAACGGAAAGGAGGGGGGAGCGGCATTACGCGAGCGGCTTTGGATCCGAGCGAACTCTGCTTTTAAGTTAAAGGTATCAATAACTTTTCCTGGTAGGCTGCAGTATATATATTTTTTACCAGTCGTTAGGAGATATTGGAATGTTGTTCAGTAAAGAAGTATACGCAACGTATATTTAAAAGTAGCCGCGTACGGGCACGGTTCGAAAAAAAGCATTTGCAATATGTATTTGTTTTTGTTACCATATGGATTTAATTAAAAGTTAAAAAAATCCTCACGTGTAATATCTTTCTGTGTAAATATCTCATATTACAACGTGGGACACCTGCGGCCTAAAATCCGGTGCGGCCTTTACATTTAAAAAAATGATTTTATTTCTAAAATTAGTGCCAGCGGCTAAAAATCAGGTGCGCTCTGTAGTCCGGAATCTACGGTACTTCAATTTTACAGTAAACCAGCTTTTAAAACTTCACAAATTAACTTACTAAAAACATGTCTCTTAGCACTATATACATGCCAAATCTTAATGATTGGCTAAATTTCCCATGGACTATTTTTAATATTTTGGAACCTCACGGCCATAAAATGAAAATCTCACAGGGAACCATATTTGTGCATACATTGAGGAAAGTTAAAGAACTTGCAGCAAATGCATTTGACTCAACTGAGCTAAAACAGGTGGACAGGCTATTGAGTATGTGCTAAAGATGAAGATGGCACAGCAGCAGGGAGTGAGGCTTGCTTGAACACCTGTGGTGGAGAGAATGAAACAGCAAAAATCACTGAACCACAACCCCTTACTCCAAACTATTCCCTGCTCTGCAATCACAGTCAGAACTGCTGCCATTTCTTCCTAGTCCAGTAAAGTGAAAACAATTGTTCAGTTTTGTTGTGTGAAGAAACTGAAATGCATTAATTGAACATTCCTAGATAGATAAACCTTTACTCATTGCTAAGCTAAGCACTTCTTCAGTATTGCAAAACTGAGGCTACGTCCACACTAGACCGGATAATTTTGAAAACTCTGGTTTTGCTTAAAAACCAACAGGTGTCCACAGTAGGCGTTTTTAAAAATACCTCTGTCCACATTGAAATGGGTATTTGGGCGAATCTCCTCCTACTGGGCATGCGCAGGACACAAAGAAAACAAGTGAAGAGGAAACGAAAGACTTGGTGCACGTTTGTCCAGAAACATTTCCTACAGCCATAGTCTCTTCACTGATGAAAGGGACGACAGCTACAACTAAATGCAATAAGGCTTGTTACTGGGCAAAAGTGAAATTTGCTGTTACCTCATTTGTTTGCCTTTACTTTTGCCATGTCTTTCTGTATTATTCTGCTGTATTTAACGTGCAATAAAACGAGTTACTGGGCAAAAGTGACAATTGCATCTATTGAATGTTTGCACAAGCAATACATTAATAAAGCACCTTGTTAAATGCATAAAACATGTCTGCATCAGTGTTATCTTGTATTTCCATACAATGTTACATTACGTTGTTACACATCTATTGTCAGATATTGTTGTAGTGTTGGAGGTTGCGCTCAAGATAACAGTGAAATGCCACGCTGCCGCCAACATTTGTTGTGGCACATCATGACAGCGGTTTTAAAAATAGCCAGTTACCCTGTACACACTATGCTGGATATTAGGCATTTTCAGATTTATTCACTCTGGAGAGCGTTACTGAAAATCTCCGTATTCAGGGGAGGAAAACGCCGTTTCAGTGTGGACGGAGGGTCAAAATGAAGAGAAAAAGCTTCGGTTACGGATTTATCTGGTCTAGTGTGGACGCAGCCTGAGAATTGATATTTTTTCAGATATGCAATAAAGACTATTTCAAGGACATATTGCATCACTTCATCAGAAGTTCAAATGGGCATGAGTCCTTCTTACATCATAACAAAATTTCTGAGCTATTGATACATATGGTAGGGTGAAACATTTTCATAAAACCTTAGAATAAGCTATCCTTGGAACAACCATCTTTTACAACAGAAGTCTCAGACTTGTGTCAGGTTAAGTCCCTATTTAGGCTTTAATTGCTCCTCCCCCAACTTCACCTCTAGTACCACTTTAGGCTCATTCATTAAAACCTGAGGCCGCTGCTGATCCTAAAACCCATCAAGGCCTCCAACGAAAACCTTGGCCTCAAATGATGTTTTTCACCACCTTTACATGTTACTCCATCACCTGATTAAGGCATAGCCCTAATTCTCACTCTTTCTTATGCCTAGCAGGCTACTTACCCGTCTATCTTGTCTTTAGCTGATGTAGGTTTTGTTTTTTCTAGATAGGATTTTGTGCACTACCTTTTGAATGTGCAGTAGGAGATAAGTGTCAAAGTTCATAACTAAAACTTTCTGGTGAAATATAATTAACTCAGTCCTAGAGTTTTCTGGCTAAGTTAAACATATCATTATAGGCAACATGAAAGGCATGAAATCTCTTAAAAATATCTGATTGAAATGAATATGTTAGAAACAATCATTCCTGAAAATTATAACAGAAGTTATTTTTACATCAATGAATATTGAAATTAGTAAATAAACTACTTTAGAACAAAGACACAGAACAAAAACAAAACAGATAAACTCAGGTCAACTAACACCCAAGGAGGCAAAAGGCACAAGTTGTTGAGATGGGCACATGGAACTAGATAGTGAGAGTGAAGGGATGAATATGGGGAGGAGTTAATGGGCAGGGGTGGGTGTCTGTATGTGTACACGTACACTTGCAGTGACTAACACTCATATCTAGCTAGTTTCCTTCCTCTATTGTTTAGTCCTCCTATCCTCTCAACCACACCTGTTTCTATCTAACCATCACTTCCCCCCCCCCACCCCCCACCCAAATCACCTACCAGCCTTTAATCCAACTGCTGGTCACAGTTAAATCCTAGCAATCATTCCTGTTCCCTCTCAGTCCTGATGCAATATATATTAATGATATAGACGAGGAAATTAAATGCATCATCTCCAAGTTTGCGGATGACACGAAGCTGGGCAGCAGTGTTAGCTGTGAGGAGGATGCTAAGAGGATGTAGGGTGACTTGCATAGGTTAGGTGAGTGGGCAAATTCATGGCAGATGCAATTTAATGTGGATAAATATGAGGTTATCCACTTTGGTGGCAAGAACAGGAAAACAGATTATTATCTGAATGGTGGCTGATTAGGAAAAGGGGAGGTGCAACGAGACCTGGGTGTCACTGTACACCAGTCATTGAAAGTGGGCATGCAGGTACAGCAGGCGGTGAAACAGGCGAATGGTATGTTGGCATTCATAGCAAGAGGATTCGAGTTTAAGAGCAGGGAGGTTCTACTGCAGTTGTACAAGGCCTTGGTGAGACCAGACCTGGAGTATTGTGTGCAGTTTTGGTCCCCTAATCTGAGGAAAGACATTCTTGCCATAGAGGGAGTACAAAGGTGGTTCACCAGATTGATTCTTGGGATGGCAGGACTTTCATATGAAGAAAGACTGGATTGACTGGGCTTATACTTGCTGGAATTTAGAAGATTGAGGGGGGATCTTATTGAAACGTATAAAATTCTAAAGGGATTGGACAGGCTAGATGCAGGAAGATTATTTCCAATGTTGGGGAAGTCCAGAACGAGGGGTCCCAGTTTAAGGATAAAGGGGAAGCCTTTTAGGACCGAGATGAGGAGAAACTTCTTCACACAGAGAGTGGTGAATCTGTGGAATTCTCTGCCACAGGAAACAGTTGAGGCCAGTTCATTGGCTATATTTAAGAGGGAGTTAGATATGGCCCTTGTGGCTAAAGGGATCAGGGGGTATGGAGAAAAAGCAGGTACAGGGTTCTGAGTTGGATGATCAGCCATGATCATACTGAATGGCGGTGCAGGCTTGAAGGGCTGAATGTCCTACTCCTGCACCTATTTTCTATGTTTTTATGCAGTCTCAATTTAAAATATTGACATACACTTTATGCCTTCACAGTTGCTAAATGACCAATGAGTTCTTCCAGTTTTCTGTGTTTGTTCTAGATTCCAGCATCCGCAGCTTATTTACCTTGAAAGTGTCTTACTGCTGTCTTAATATGGATCTTTCAATCTGACATCACACATTTTATCAATGAGGTTTTTAAGAATGGAATACTGCAAAGGAGATGGTGAAGTGGAGATACTTCTCTACCAAAGGAAGTGTAAGGCGCTCCTTCCCTCCACTAGCCTGCAATGTGTAGCACCTGCTTAACCCCCGCCCCCCCCTCCCCCCCTTCTGTGTCACATGAAGCTACAGGAGCAGGAGGTGGATGATCGTATGAGCAGTGGGTTTATATCATATCCTGGTTATGTGGCCACTGACACCAATCTCCTAAGAGTATTAATAATGGCTGGGGTCACCAGTTTTGTTAAAACACTGCCTAGAAGCTGGCAATGGCAAACCACTTCTATAGAAAAAATTGCCAAGAACAATCATGGTCATGGAAAGACCATGAACACTCACATCATATGACACAACACATAATGAACGAAAGAAACTCCAAGTATGAAGGAAATGAGTTACAAGTGGATGAAAACAGGAATAGATGAACATCCAATAAAAAAGGATTTTACATCTCTAAACACCATAAAACTGGGCAAAAATATCTCAATCAAGAATGCAACCTTCTTGGTTAATGGATTTCTATTTACAAAAATTGATAAAATTGCAATTAATTTTCAATACCAATGTAAAGAAGAAATTTTGTTTTTATTTCAACTCAACATGAAATAGTTGCTGCAGCGTAATTCTTGAGGATAAAAGTAGTCATAGTGAGCATAAATTACAGATAAATTCACCAGTGTAATGATTGAAGTTTGATGATTTGATGCTATTATGCTGGAGCTCTTTCTTTGATTTACCCTAATTTAAATGTGTCTCCTCATTGAGAGCATGACATACTGTATGTGAATTTACTCCTTAGCATTTACAAATCAGGACAATTGAAGATCTCTAGTCCTAATATACAGAACAAGAACAAATACACTATTTGAATGCAGGCGCATTCAAGAATTCTGCTTTTGCTGGAAGCAGAATTTTTTTTTGGCACATACAGTATTGATTTATATAAAAAAGCATTGTATTTTAAAATATGTTAAAATTTCACCAGATGTACAAAGATATCGCCACTAAAGATAGACTAAGATCAATATATATAATTGGCTATATTTGATAGCAAGGAATAAAATTCTGTAAAGAAATTTAAAAAGCAAATATCTCAATCAGGAACGCAACTTTCTTGCTTAATGAATTTCTATTTACAAAAAGTATTAACTGCTCAGGTCTAACACAGCCAAGACCAATAAATAAGCCCCCTTTCCTTCACAATGCCAGTTCTAATTATGTCATGTTTTTGGATATTTTTAACTCCATTTTATAGTTCTTCTACGTCAGATCATTCTCACAGGTTTGAAGTTTAAATTACCCGAGATTTCATCAACACCTCTTTTCCAAAAAAAAATTAGGATACGGGTGTCTTATTTCAGAAAATGCCACAAAAAAACCGCTAACCAGGAAATTAACCCAATTTCTCTATACCAATGCTTCAACTGACTTTACCGGTTGTCATATACTTATAATATGAAATGTGTTTACATAAACGATAGTATTTACCACATATATGGATACTCTGCTACAATAATGGAACTACCAGATCTATTTCTTTAAAATTCTAAACTGACTTACAGATTTGTCCTACCCTCAATCATCTTTGTCACTTCCTTAAAAAAATGTAGACATATCCTCTGTACAAAGCCATGCTTTTCTAGATGAAAACAGATTCTATCTATTTACTTTTAAAATAATTTCTCCAACACTGATAGAGGCTCGCTGGCCTATAATTTTCTGCTTTGTTTCCATTGCTCGACTTAAGAGGAACATCTTTGGCTGTTCTCCAGTCCTCTGACTAAAGATGATAAAAAGTTATGCCTTAGGGCCCCAGCAAATCTCATCTCTCAATAACCTGGGATGAATCTAATTAGGCCTTTGGGACTTATCTAACCTGATGTTTTTAATGTGCTCCAAAACAATCTCCTTCTTGACATCAATATGGCCTAAAATATGAACAATCTTTCCCCATCAATCTCACTATATTCATGCCCTTCTCCCAGTAATTACAGATGCAAAGTACTCATTTAATAACTCACTCAATTCCTCTGACTCTAAACATAAATTCCTTCCTTTGTCCTTCAGCATTTCTGCCTCTCGCGAGTTACATTCTTGCTTATAAAATATGTACTAAAAGTCTTTGCATCCTACTTGCTAAGGACACTTCATGGCCCCTCCTGATCTTTCCTGACTCTCTGGTAAGTTCTCTTAAAGTTCAATTATCACATTGTAGCGATGTGCTACACACAGCGCTGAAATAACAACACGCAGTCAGTAAGTCATTAGGAGACTAGTTTATTCAAACTTCGCGGCGCTGGCATTTTAATCCCTAGCGCCCGCCCTCTCTGGGCGGAAATGACGTTAGAGGTGCAATACCGAAGTCTCCCCCCGCGTGCTGGCTATTTGTGAGCCGGTTCGCCTGCGCAGAAAGTGGGTCACCACATAACCCCCCGCCCCAGAACCGGCGATACACCCCCCAACATCCACAGTCTGGATCAGCCTCTGTTTGGGAGGTCTGCCTCTGCGCCGCGGTGCCTGAACCTCGACTGGCTGCGCCAAGTCCACATGGGCTAGTTTGAGTCGGTCCACTGTGAAAACCTCCTCCCTCCCAATGTCCAGAATGTACGTGGACCCGTTGTTGTTAATCACCTTGAATGGCCCCTCGTACGGCTGCTGTAGTGGTGCCCAGTGTCCGCTCCTTCGTACAAACACAAACTTACAGTTCTGCAGGTCTTTGGGTACATAGGTCGGGGTCCGTCCGTGCTGTGAAGTTGGTACAGGGGCCAGGGTGCCGAGCCTTTCGTGTAGCCTGTCCAGGACTGCTGCAGGTTCTTCCTCTTGCCCCCTTGGGGCTGGTATGAACTCTCCTGGGACGGCCAGGGGTGCGCCGTACACCAACTCGGCCGACGAGGCGTGCAGTTCCTCTTTGGGCGCTGTACGAATTCCAAGCAGGACCCAGGGAAACTCGTTCACCCAGTTAGGTCCTCTCAGGCGGGCCATGAGAGCCGACTTCAAGTGACGGTGGAAGTGTTCCACCAGTCCGTTCGACTGTGGGTGGTAGGCAGTTGTGTGGTGTAGCTGCGTTCCCAACAGGCTGGAGGTGAACTGGGCGCCTCCGTCGGAGGTAATGTGGGCCGGTACCCTGAAGCGTGCTACCCAGGTTGCGATCAGTGCTCGGGTGCAGGAATCGGCAGATGTGTTGGTGAGCGGGACCGCCTCTGGCCACCTCATGAACCGGTCTACCATAGTTAGGAGGTACCGCACCCCTCGGGACACTGGTAGGGGGCCCACGATATCTACATGAATGTGGTCGAACCTCCGGTGGTTGGGTTCGAACTGCAGCGGCGGGGCTTTAGTGTGCCGCTGCACCTTGGCTGTTTGGCACTGCGCGCACGTTCTGGCCCATTCACTGACCTGCTTGCGAAGTCCGTGCCACGCGAACTTGCTGGAGACCAGCCGGACGGTTGTCCTGATAGATGGGTGCACCAAACCGTGTATGGAGTTGAAAACTCGCCACCTCCAGGCTGCTGGGATGATGGGGCGAGGTTGGCCGGTAGCCACGTCGCACAGGAGGGTCCTATCACCTGGGCCTACGAGAAAGTCCTGCAGCTGCAAACCCAAGACTGCGGTCCTGTAGCTGGGCATCTCGTCGTCTGCCTGCTGCGCCTTCGCCAGTGCTGCATAGTCCACCCCCAGGGACAGGGCCTGGACAGCTGGTCTGGAGAGTGCATCCGCCACGACGTTGTCCTTTCCCGAGACATGCTGGATGTCCGTCATGTACTCGGAGATGTAGGACAGATGTCTCTGCTGGCGAGCCGACCAGGGATCGGACACCTTCCTGAACGTGAAGGTCAACGGTTTGTGGTCCGTGAACGCGGTGAACAGCCTGCCTTCTAAGAAGTACCTGAAATGCCGGATTGCCAGATACAGTGCCAACAGTTCCCGGTTGAAAGCACTGTACTTGAGTTCGGGTGGTCATAGGTGCCTGCTGATGAACGCCAAGGGTTGCCAGTGCCTCTCGATGAGCTGCTCCAGCACCCCACCGACTGCTGTGTTAGATGCATCCACCGTGAGGGTGGTCGGAACATCCGTTCTGGGGTGCACCAGCATCGCGGCGCCTGCCAAGGCTTCCTTGGCTTTAACGAAAGTGGCCGCGGCCTCCTCGTCCCAAGTAATGTCCTTGCCTTTACCCGACATCAGGGTGTACAAAGGGCGCATGATACGGGCTGCTGAGGGGAGGAAACGGTGGTAGAAGTTCACCATACCAACGAACTCCTGCAGGCCTTTGACCATGTTGGGCCGGCCAAAGTAGTGGATCGCGTCTACCTTGGCGGGCAGAGGTGTTGCCCCGTCTTTGGTAATCTGGTGGCCCAGGAAGTTGATGGTATCAAGACCAAACTGGCATTTGGCCAGGTTGATCGTCAGGCAGGAGTAGAGCTGGCAGAGGTGGGACAGATGCTCCTGGCGACTACTGCTGGCTATAAGGATGTCATCCAAATAGATGAACGCAAAGTCCAGGTCGTGTCCCACCGCGTCCATTAGCCGCTGGAATGTCTGTGCGGCATTCTTCAGGCCGAACGGCATTCAGAGGAACTCGAACAGGCTGAACAGGGTGATGAGTGCTGTTTTGGGGATGTCTTCAGGGTGCACCGGGATTTGATGGTATCCCCAGACGAGGTCTACTTTGGAAAAGATTCTTGCCCCATGCAGGTTTGCTGCAAAGTCCTGTATGTGCGGCACGGGGTAGCGGTCGCCTCGTTCAGTCTGCGGTAGTCGCCGCATGGTCTCCAACCCCCGGCTGCTTTGGGCACCATGTGCAGGGGGGAGGCCCATGGGCTGTCAGACCTCCGTACGATCCCCAATTCCTCCATCCTCTTGAACTCCTCCTTCGCCAGGCAGATCTTTTCCGGGGGGGAGCCTTCATGCGCGGGCGTAGAGGGTTGGTCCCTGGGTTGGAATGTGGTGCTGTACCCCGTGTCTGGGCATGGCTGCCGTGAACTGCGGTGCCAGAATCGATGGAAAGTCCGCCAGGATTCTGGTGAATTTGTTGTCCGACAGCGTGATGGAGTCCAGGTGTGGGGCCGGCAACTTGGCTTCACCCAGGGAGAACGTCTGGAAAGTCTCGGCATGTACCAGTCTTTTCCCTTGCAAGTCGACCAGCAGGCTGTGAGCTCACAAGAAGTCCGCCCCCAGGAGTGGTTGGCCACGGCGGCCAGTGTGAAGTCCCACGTGAACTGGCTGGCGTCGAACTGCAGCTGCACTGTGCAGGTGCCGTAGGTCCGTATTGTGCTGCCGTTTGCGGCCCTCAGGGTGGGTCCCGGCCGTCTGTTGCGGGTGTCGTACCCCGTCAGGGGCAAGACGCTGATCTCCGCTCCGGTGTCGACCAAGAAGCGGCGTTCTGACTGTTTGTCCTAGACGTACAAGAGGCTGTCCTGGTGGCCAGCTGCCATAGTCATTAGCGGCAGCTGGCCCTGGCCCTTGCAGGGCGGGTGACAACGGCTGGCTTTTGTGCCCCACCGCTGGTGGTAGAAACACCACTGTTCACTGGCATCCTCACTCCTGCCTCTGTGTTGTGTGCGACCCCTGCCGGGCCTGGTCTGGTCCGCTATTGGGGCGCGTGGCCTGGTAATCTGACTGATGGATGCCACACTCTCCCTCTTGGCTTTCCACAGCATGTCTGCCCGGGCCGCCACCTTCCGGGGGTCGCTGAAATCCGCGTCGGCCAGCAGCAGATGTATGTCCTCGGGCAGTTGCTCTAGGAACGCTTGCTCGAACATGAGGCAGGGCTTGTGTCCGTCAGCCAGGGCCAGCATCTCGTTCATCAATGCTGACGGCAGTCTGTCTCCCAAACCGTCCAGGTGAAGCAGGCGGGCACCTCGCTCACACCGTAAGAGGCCAAAGGTCCCAATGAGCAGTGCTTTGAATGCTTCATATTTGCCTTCTTCCGGGGGCAACTGTATGAAATCTGCAACCTGTGCGGTTGTCTCCTGGTCAAAGGCACTCACCACGTGATAGTAATGCATGGAATCGGAAGATATCTGCCGAATCTGGAACTGGGCTTCTGCTTGGCTAAACCACACACATGGTCGCAGCGTCCAGAAAGTCGGCAGTTTTAGCGAAACTGCGTGAACAGATGAAGAGTCAGTCATCTTTGGTCCAAATCCCGTTTGGACTGTCAGGGTCACCAATGTAGTGATGTGCTACACACAGCGCTGAAATAACAACACACAGTTGGTAAGTCGTTTGGAGACTAGTTTATTCAAACTTCGTGGCGCTGGCATTTTAATCCCTAGTGCCCGCCCTCTCCGGGCGGAAATGACGTCAGAGGTGCATTACCAAAGTCTCCCCCTGCTTGCTGGCTATTTGTGAGCCGGTTCACCTGCGCAGAAAGTGGGTCGCCACAACATACATATTACTATATACTATTCTGAGATTCATTTTCTTGTGGGCATACTCAAATCCACTACATAATTATAACCATAATAGAATCAATGAAAGAGCACACCAACTGGGAGTTCAATCATTGTGCAAAAGGCAACAAACTGTACAAATACAAAAAGAAATAGTAATAAGTAAATAAGCAATAAATATTGAGAACATGAAATGAAGAGTCCTTGAAAGTGAGTCCATAGGTAGTGGGAACATTTCAGCGATGGGGCAAGGGAAGTTCAGTGATCCCTTTCAGCTTAAGGGCCTGATGGTTGATGACTGTTCCTGAACTCGGTGGCGGTGAGTCCTGAGGCTCCTGTACCTTCTTCCTGACGGCTTCAGTGAGAAAAGAGCATGACCTGGGTGGTGGAGGACCCCGATGCTTTCCTGCAACAACACTGTGTAGATGTATTCAATAGTGGGGGAAAGCTTTACTTGATATGCACTACTTTTTGTAGGATTTTCCAGTCAAAGGTATTGGTGTTTCCAGACCAGGCTGTGATGCAACCAATCAATATACTCTCCACCACACATCTATAGAAGTTCATCAAAATTTTAAATGTCATGCTAAATCTTTACAAACTCCTAGGAAAGTAGAGGCACTGCCATGCTTTCTTTTTCATTGTACTTATGTGCTGGGCCCAGGATAGGTCCACTGAAATGATAAGGAGTCTGTAGTTGTTGACCCTCTCCACCACTGATGAGGAAAGGCTCATGGATGTCTGATTACCTCTTCCTGAAGTCAATAATCTGCTCCTTGGTTTTTACAGACATTGAATAAGAGGTTGCCATGGCACCATTCAGTCATATTTTCAATCTCTCTCCTGGTTCTTTCTTTTCCCTCACAGGCTTCGTCTGATTTCAGATTCCTAAATGTTGTACGTGGTTCTTTTGTCAAGAAATCCTCCTAATGCACCCAACAAACTATGCCCAATTCAAAACCTGTGTCGTAAAGAGTCCTAGTCAATGTTGTGGAAATTGAAGGCACCAACTACAACTATTCTGTCCTTCCATGATCTGCTGACAACTCCTTCCGTCTCCTGCTGGCCATTAAGAATCAATAGTATAATTCCATCATGATAATGGCATCTTTTTTTTATTCCTGAGGTCAACATACTGCCTCACTAAATGAGCACTGCAGGATGCCCTCTCCAATTGCTGCTGTGACATTCTCCCTGATCAATACTGCAATTCCCCCATCTCCTTTCCCCCCCAATATCTGAAACACCCGAATCCTGGAATGTAGAGCTACTTATGCCCTTTTCCTCAATAAAGTATTTGTAATGTTTACAACACTGTAGTTGCATGAATGAACAAAAGCTTCTAAGTGCCTTATCTGTAATACTCCCATTGAAATGATCACACTTCAATCAGTCCCACCTTGTTCATTAAACTTTATTTTATTTAGAGATACTGTGCAGGCCAGGACCCTCTAACCCTCGAGTTGCATCACCTAGCAACCCACCTATTTAACACTAGCCTAATCACACAATAATTTACAATGGCCAATTAACCTAACTGGTGTGTCTTTGGACTGTGGGAGGAATCCAGAGCACCCAGAGGAAACTAACACAGCTACAGGGAGAACATACAAGCTCCCTACAGATGGCGCTGGTGCCAGAGTTCAACTCCAAACTCCAGAACGCACTGAGCTGTAACAGTGTCGTGTTAACTGCTATGCTATCATGACTTGACTTGCCTGCTCTTCACTTCAACTTTACTTGATCCAAGCTCTACTTTCCCCTATATCCTTCTACTCAGAAACCCAGTGTTTTTGTTTCCAGCCCCCTGCAGTAACAATTTTATTTTCATAATCTCACTAGAAGTCAATGTGGTAAACCTGACATACGTGGACATATTACTGAATAAATTAACTACCGTAGATTCCGTACTACAGAGCACACCTGATTAAAAGCCGCAGGCTCTAATTTTAGAAAGAAAATCAATTTTGTACTTGTACAAGCCGCACCGGATTTTAAGCCGCAGGTGTCCCATGTTGTAATATGAGATATTTACACAGAAAGATATTACACGTGAGGATTTTTTAACTTTTAATTAAATCCGTATGGTAACATAAACAAATACATATTGCAAATGCTTTTTTTCGAACCGTGCCTGTAATGCGGCTACTTTTAAATATACATACGTATCGGTAACACACAAATTACGTTGCGTATACTTTTTTACTGAACAGTGCACGAACAACATTCCAATATCTCCTAACGACTGGTAAAAAAATATATATACTGCAGCCTACCAGGAAAAGTTATTGATCGCCTTTAACTTAAAAGCAGCGTTCTTGCGCGGGTCTAATGCGCTCCCCCCCCCCACCTTTCCGTTTATCGCAAACCGGTATTTCCCACAAGACGCGGCGAAACCGGATGTGACGTCATAGCATCCCGGGATGTAGTACAGAAAACAAATATACCGGGTACTTAAAACACTTCTAACTTTAACTAGAAAATACTAACAAATGAATTACTAAGCGAAAATATTATAAACTAAATAACTGCCATAAAGGCAGCACAATGCTTTTCTTCGAGTGTTTTCCATGTTGATGAGGGTGAGTACAAATGTCTAATTTACAATAATTTAATTGTGAAAGTGTGCTTGATTTATCGTACAATTTCATTGGACCTCTGTGAACTACTCATCAATTTTATTGGTCTACTGTTACGAGGCAAAATGTTTTTGGCGGCATAAAAAAAAACCATGCATTAGCCGCACCGTAGTAAAAGCCGCAGTGTTCAAAGCTGTTCAAGGCGTGGGAAAAAAGTAGCGGCTTATAATCCGGCATCTACGGTATTTCCTTTAATTGTTTTCTGATATTCATAATAGATCAGATTCAGCAAAAGATCAAGTTTGAGTCACTTAAAACAGAAGGGCAAGGCCCAAACACAGAAGAGGATGGGGACATTTCAAACAGATACAATCTCAGGATTTTATTAAGAAAGATAATGAAAATCCTCATTACTACAATAACCTCAGATCTAGGAGCTGAAAAGGTCCAAGGTCTTAAAAATATTTATCTGGAATTTGCAAATGGGAGGGAATGAATATATCCATTAATTTGTTTTTTTCTTATATCTTTAATGAAGCTATCATTCAGCCCACCGTCTGCAAAAGCTTCCAGCAGAGCAATTTCATGTCATTCTGCAACTTTTCATTCTCATACCCATTAACCATGCCCCCTCCCCACCTCCAATCACTTCGGGTTTGCCTACACTAGAGGCAATTTAAAACAGCTAATTAACTTAGCTAATTAATCTTTGTGTGTTCCAGGAAATTGGAGCACCCAGAGAAACCAATATGATCATCTGAAAAAGAGCTGTTCCAGATAAAACGCACTCAAAAGTCAGGACTGAATTCAAGTCCCTGGAACCAAGAGGGACACAGCATTAATTGCTCCACTAGTATATCATCTGAGGTATTTGGCTGTACATTTTTGATTAGGAATGTTTTGCTCTGAATACATTTGATTTCTAGAAGCAGACAATGGATTCATCAGAGCTGTTCTTTCTGCACAGTTAAGTACCTGGTTTGCATCAGAATTAGTTATTGTAGATCTGATTTGCTGAGTTCAATCTAAGACAACCTCTGATGATGTGAAGCTACAGTCATTAAAATGTTTGATATAAATATGTGAAGTGTAGAGGTTCAACCATTAATTCTCTAGCAAGCAGTGTACTGTGTTGCAAAACAGTGGTAAACACAGAAATCACTTAAATCTCAAGCAGCCTATGACATAAAGAATGAAGTCTTAGTAAATACAGGAGTTCTAACAAGTGGAGCAATAAGATCCTAATGATATGAATTTAAAATATAAATCTGCAAGTGTATACTGTAGCACTTCTCCAAAGTAGGCAAGCTTACACTTCCATTTCTTAAGCTAATATTTAGGAAATGAAAGAGGTGGAATGGAGCTTTTTTTAAGAATGTAAATATGTTTGAAATTAAATGAAAGCAAAAAATACCATTCTCAAACAGCTCTTCATATTGCAACTCTTACTAAATGCCACATAACCTTTACATCAAATAAAAACTCTGCATCAACTCACTGGGATAGCATACAAAGCCATTTGTTATATAAAATACTGGACTTCTGGACTTTTTTGTGTACATTTTTTCAAGAGTACAGTAGTCATATTTTCTCATCTTTTTACATGTAATCACTGAACCATTGAGTCAATTAAAATATCAAGGACAACAGCACTACTTTTAACAACTGATCTACATAATTTACCTTGGTTAATTCAACTGAGGAATTAATAGATTAATAATTAATAGATTAAATATGCATCTTTATAAGTTATAGTTTTGGTATATGAAAAGTTAAAAGAAACTAATTCGAAAAGAAATACAATCATGCTATTGATTTCACTGAGAGTGAATCAGTCAAATCAGTCAATACATTACCTATTTTTGTTATCAATATATCAAACATTACTTTAAAAACAACTCACTGAGTTATGACAACTGTTAGAAGAAAATGGATTACCGTAGATTTCGCACTACAGAGCGCACCTGATTAAAAGCCGCAGGCTCTAATTTTAGAAAGAAAATCAATTTTGTACTTGTACAAGCCGCACCGGATTTTCGGCCGCAGGTGTCCCATGTTGTAATATGAGATATTTACACAGAAAGATATTACACGTGAGAATTTTTTAACTTTTAATTAAATCCATATGGTAACATAAACAAATACATATTGCAAATGCTTTTTTTCAAACCGTGCCTGTAACGCGGCTACTTTTAAATATACATACGTATCGGTAACACACAAATTACGTTGCGTATACTTTTTTACTGAACATCATTCCAATATCTCCTAACGACTGGTAAAAAATATATATACTGCAGCCTACCAGGAAAAGTTATTGATCGCCTTTAACTTAAAAGCAGCGTTCGCTCGGGTCTAATGCCGCTTGCCCCCCACCTTCCCGTTTATCGCAAACCGGTATTTCCCACAAGATGCGGCGAAACCGGATGTGACGTCATAGCATCCCGGGATGTAGTACAGAAAACAAATATACCGGGTACTTAAAACACTTCTAACTTTAACTAACAAATGAATTACTAAGCGAAAATATTATAAACTAAATAAATGCCATAAAGGCAGCACAATGCTTTTCTTCGAGTGTTTTCCATGTTGATGAGGGTGAGTACAAATGACTGATTTACAATAATTTAATTGTGAAAGTGCGCTTGATTTATCGTACAATTTCATTGGACCTCTGTGAACTACTCATCAATTTTATTGGTCTACTGTTACGAGGCAAAATGTTTTTGGCGGCATGAAAAAAAATCATGCATTAGCCGCACCGTAGTAAAGGCCGCAGTGTTCAAAGCTGTTCAAAATGTGGGAAAAAAGTAGCGGCTTATAATCCGACATCTACGGTAATTTGATCTGGAACTAAAAATAAAGTTAACAATACATTGAGAAGGCACTGAATTTTTTATTACATTGCCCAAGTAGTTATTATTACTAATAAAAAGAATCCATTTATTATGGTTAAATTTGAAACTGTTTCAACTTGATATGATCTACTAGAGGCTTTTCAAAAAACAATCAAACTGCAGTTAGCATAGACATACACTGATTAAATATCAAATGAGCAACCTCAGTCTAGGTAAAAATAACTTCTGTGCTTATGTCAAACCCAAAATTATACGTCTCTGTATTTGTCACAAGTCAATGGTGTTCTTTCAGCTTATGGTAACGGACAAATGAATCACGAGGCTTCATCAGTCTATAGCTGGTGAACATGTGATATTGAGACACAGCACCCCATTCCTGCTCATATAATATGGACTGTGAGCTGAAAATTAAACACCAGTTCATTTTGAGGGGAAAAATAATGTAGTGAAGTAGTAAGTTTCACAACATATTCACAACGTGTGTAATTCAATGCATGATACTTTTGTTGGCTCTTATTGCTTAAGCTAATTCTCTGGTTTACAAATCCACATACTTGTTCTATTTGTTCTTCTGCCATTCAGTTTGATTCCTTGAATCGGTTTACATCTAGAAGCTGGTTGAACCATTTGTAGTTCCAAATATCTAACTTGATTGGTGCCATCTCTGCCAATCTAACATCTGAAACTTCCCCCTCATCCTGCCCCAACTACATTTTTTCCATCAATCCCCTTTCAAAGCAATACTTTAGCCCACCTATTAATTTCCCTAGTCTGCACCACTTCAGGAGGATCCAGAGGGTTAAGATAATCTTCAATTGCTTTTGTCACAATTAAATTTGTTCAATTTCATTTCCCACCTTCTCCATTGTGACTTCTTAAATGGTCAGTTCAGATGAATTTCAAAGGCTGAGACCATTCATGCACCAACTTCTTGTTCTTTTTTGCAGCTCCAGACCATGCTCCAGTATTCCAACCACTATTCCCAAGCCTCAGTCTCACCAGTTTTGCTCCCTCCCCAACCTTAAAAAAAATCCATTTCTTGCTTGTAGATATTCCTACTTAACTCTAGGCTACTCAATTATCACTTAAGCATCCACACTAACAAAACACAAAGTACAACTATATCACAAGATGCATCAACAGAATTACAATTTTACTTGCTCTAGCTCCTAATTTTGAAGACTTCATCCAGACTTTTGATACTTCCATTCAACGTCCTAACATTATACTTGGTCTTAGAACTCTTTCCTCAAAGCATTATTTTCTCTCCTGTTTTTAATTCAAATTGCTCATTAGGTATCTTAAATACTGCCATGATTACTTCTGCAAATTCCAACAGTCTTACATCTTGTCCTGTAACGATCAGTCCACCAAACGTTGTTCTGCTACTGACGATAGTCACTAGCTACCTTAACTTCATTTCTAACTGATTCCCTCCAAAACCTTCCTGCTCAATGTTGTCCATCTTCAAGTTACTCTTTTTGGACACTTTCTACATTAAATTCATATCAACAAAAACAAGAAATACCTTTAAACTGGCTACTTTATTTAGAATATAGAGTGAGGTGGTGTCTTCTCAGTGCTATCTACATGGGAAAGCAGAGAACTTAAAATACAGTATTTATCATTTAATATTTTTAATGCTAGCTCAGGACTTGGAACTGAGCACTGTATGCAAGTAGGAAATAGACAGAAAAATTTGGCACTTAATCAAATGATAATGAATATCGTCCATGACATGGCAGCTGATCAATGCAAATTTCATTTCAGGGCATGTTCAGTATAAAGATGGGTGTTTGCATTATGTGCAAAGGCAACACATACTATTATAAAATCTGAAGGCATGGCTTACTAAATTAATGTTCAGATTTCCCTTGTGATACACACAGGCTGCACTCGATTTATGAATGCCCGACTTAAAGAAACCCCTATATACAAACAAGCTCCCATAAAATTATTAAACTGAAAAATTCAATGTATATACATGTTTGTTTTGATGGAATGGGAAAACTAGTTTCCAACCCCTTACCCATGGACTGCACTTTCTCTGCAGCTGTTATGCTTTATTCTATGTTATTGGAGGATAAATTCTACATTATATGAGGGATTGCAGCAGGGGGCAGGGATTCAGATTTCTAGATCACTGGGACCTCTTTTGGGGCAGGAATGATCTGTACAAAAAGGACAGGTTGCACTTGAATACCGGGGGACCAATGTCCTGGTGGGAAGGTTTGCCAAGGCTATTGGGGAGAGTGTAAACTAGGATTGCTGGGGGGTGGGAACCAAACTGAAGAGACGGAGGAAGAGGTGGTTGGCTCACAAACAGAGAAAGCTTGGTGACTGTGCGAGAGGGAGGATAGGCAGGTGATAGAGAAGGGACACACTCAGACCAATGAGTTGACATGTGTCTATTTTAATGTAAGGAGTATTATGAATAAAGTGGATGAGCTTAGAGCGTGGATCAGTACTTGGAGCTATGATGTTGTGGCCATTACAGGGACTTGAATGGCTCAGGGGCAGGAATAGTTACTTCGAGTGCCAGGCTTTAGATGTTTCAGAAAGGACAGGCAGGGAGGCAAAAAAGGTGGGGGCGTGGCACTGCTGATCAGAGATAGTGTCATAGCTGCAGAAAAGGAGGAAGTCATGGAGGGCGTCTCGGTGGGTGGAAGTTAGAAATAGGAAGGGGTCGATAACTCTACTGGGAGTTTTTTTTTTAAAACAGACCACCCAATAGTAATAGGGACATCGAGGAATAGATAGGGAGACAGATTCTGGAAAGGTGTAACAAAGTTGTCATGATGGGATATCTTCCCAAATATCGACTGGCATGTCCCTAGAGCAAGGGGTTTAGATTGTTAGGTGTGTTCAGAAAGGTTTCTTGACACAATATGTAGATAAGCCTACGAAAGGAGAGGCTGTACTTGATCTGGTATTGGGAAATGAACCTGGTTAGGTGTCAGATCTCAGTGGGAGAGCATTTTGGAGATAGTGATCACAATTCTATCTCCTTTACCATAGCATTGAAGAGGGATAGAAACAGACAAGTTAGGAAAGTGTTTAATTGGAATAAGGGGAAATATGAGGCTATCAGGCAGGAACTTGGAAGCATAAATTGGGAACAGATGTTCTCAGGGAAATGTAAGGAAGAAATGTGGCAAATGTTCAGGGGATATTTGCGTGGAGTTCTGCATAGGTACGTTCCAATGAGACAGGGAAAGGATGGTAGGATACAGGAACCATGGTGTACAAAGCCTGTTGTAAATCTAGTAAAGAGCTTACAAAAGGTTCAAAAAACTAGGTAATGTTAGAGATCTAGAAGATTATAAGGCTAGCAGGAAGGAGCTTAAGAAAGAAATTAGGAGAGCCAGAAGCAGCCATGAGAAGGCCCTGGCAGACAAGATTAAGGAAAACCCCAAGAAGTATGTGAAGAGCAAGAGGATAAGACGTGAGGGAATAGGACCGATCAAGTGTGACAGTGGAAAAGTGTGTATGGAACCGGAGGAGATAGCAGAGGTACTTAATGAATACTTTGCTTCAGTATTCAATACGGAAAAGGATCTTGATGATTATAGGAATGTCTTACAGTGGACTGAAAAGCTTCAGCATGCAGATACTAAGAAAGAGGGTGTGCTGGAGCTTTCCGAAAGCATCAAGTTGGATAAGTCAACAGGACTGGACGAGATGTACCCCAGGCTACTCTGGGAGGCGAGGGAGGAGATTGCTGAGCCTCTGGCTATAATCTTTGCATCATCACTCGGGATGGGAGAGGTTTCCAAGGATTGGAGGGGTTGCAGATGTTGTTCCCTTATTCAAGAAAGGAAATAGAGATAGCCCAGGAAATTATAGACCACTGAGTCTTACTTCAGTGGTTGTTAAGCTGATAGAGAAGATCCTGAGACACAGGATTTCCGAACATTTGGAGAGGCATAATACGATTAGGAATAGTCAGCATGGCTTTGTCAAAGGCAGTTCATGCCTTACGAGAATGACTGAGTTCTCTGAGGATGTGACTAAACACATTGATGAAGGAATAGCAATAGATGTAGTGTATATGGATGTCAGCAAGGCATTTGACAAGGTACCCCATGCAAGGCTTATTAAGTAAGGAAGGAGGCATGGGATCCAAGGGGCCATTGCTTTGTGGATCCAGAACTGGCTTGCCCACAACGCAAAGAGTGGTTGTAGACGAGTCATATTCTGCATGGAGGTCGGTCGGTCACCAGTAGTGTGCCTCAGGGATCTGTTCTGGGATCCCTACTATTTGTGATTTTTATAAATGACCTGGATGAGGAAGTGGAGGGATGGGTTAGTAAATTTGCTGATGACACAAAAGGTTGGGGGTGTTGTGGATAGTGTGAAGGGCTGACAGAGGTTACAGTGGGACATCAGATAGGATGCAAAACTGGGCTGAGAAGTGGCAGATGGAGTTCAACCCAGATAAGTGTGAGGTGGTTCATTTTCGTAGGTCAAATATGTTGGCAGAATATAGTATTAATGGTAAGACTCTTGGCAGTGTGGAGGATCACAGGGATCTTGGGGTCCGAGTCCATAGGGCACTCAAAGGTGCTGCACAGGTTGACTCTGTGTTTAGTGAAGGCCAATGCACAGTGCATTGGCCTTCATCAATTGTGGGATTGAGTTTAGGAGCCAAGAGGTAATGTTGCAGGTATAGAGGACCCTGGTCAGACCCCACTTGGAGTTCTGTGCTCAGTTCTGGTCGCCTCACTACAGGAAGGATGTGGAAAGGGTGCAGAGGAGATTTACAAGGATGTCGCCTGGATTGGGGAGCACGCCTTAAGGGGATAGGTTGAATGAACTCGGCCTTTTTTCCTTACAGCGATGGAGGATAAGAGGTGACTTGATAGATGTATAAGATGATGAGAGGCATTGATCACGTGGATAGCCAGAGGTGTTTTCCCAGGGCTGAAATGGCTAGTACCAGAGGGCACAGTTTTAAGGTGCTTGGAAGTAGGTATACAGGAGATGTCAGGGGTAAGTTTTTAAAAAACACAGAGTGGCGAGTGCATGGAATAGGCTACCGGCAACAGTGGTGGAGGTGGATACGATAGGGCTTTTTTAAGAGACTCCTGAATAGGGTACATGGAGCTCAGAAAAAGAGGGCTATGGGTAACCCTTGGTAATTTCTAAGGAGAGGACATGTTCGGCTCAGCTTTGTGGGCCGAAGGGCCTGTACTGTGCTGTAGGGTTTCTGTGTTTCTATTATTTTACCTTGCTTGATCTGAATGTACTGTAATGATCTGATCTGTATACAAGACAAGCTTTTCACTGTACTTTAGCATATATGACAATAATAAACCAATTCCAATATTAGTAACAGTTCTTTCTTGAATTTTTAAATAAATGGCATAACATTGTTACCATACTAAATGACATTACAGACAAAATTGGTATATGGATGCCCGTAGAAAAAGCTCATTTGTCGCCAGAATATGGACTGTGATTGTCACACTTGCAAATAAAATCCACATGAAAATAGTTGCAGCGAACAATACCTTGGGGCCTAATTAGTTAACAGTATTAAAACTTGCAAGCTCAATATTCATTTCGAACATTTTTTTAAACATGTACTCCATATTTTAATAAATTCTTAATTGCATTCCATTCATGATTAAGAATGGATAAACCTTTGTAGAATGCCTTATTTTCTTGAGAGCAGTTAATAATTCTTGACTGTTTTAGGAGTCTCAAACTGGAAGTTAGCCTCACTCGATTAAGTAACAATCTGAAATACTATACTCCTAAAAGTTAGCAATGAAGTCTCAGAAATTCCACAATCTTTTTGAATTCAAGCATATTTTATTCAATTTCTTTGCTGAGCTTTTTGTTATAGTAAAGGGAGTGTGCTAGACGGTTCTTTTTCTGATTGCAGCTCTGTCTCCAGTCGCATTCTACGCTGATCAGTGCTGGTTCCTCTGTTGTCAGAAATTTTTTGTTAATGGTTTGGTGAAAATGTCAGTGATCTGATTAGTAAACTTGCAGATCAAACCAAAATAAGTAGAGTTGTGGGCAGTGAGGAATGTTGTCTAAGGGTACAGCAGAGACATAGAATGGAAACTTGATTGGAAAAAAATGGCAGTTTGAACTTAAGATATCACCATCACGCTCTTCAACCAAAGGGGATAACTCACTCAACTTTACTTGCTCCATCATCGAAAGGTTCCCCACAAATTATGGACTCACTTTCAAAGACTCTTCATCTCATTTTCTCAATATTTATTGCTTTGCTATTCTTATTCTTTCTTTCTTTTAGTACTTACACAGTTTGTTGCCTTTTGCATTCTAGTTGAACACCCAAATTGACATGTATTTTCATCAATTCTGTTATAGTTATTAAGCTATAGATTTGAGTATGCCTACAAGGAAATGAATCTCCGTGTTGGATATGCTGATGTACACTTCAATGGTATATCGTATACACCTGAAATTCTTACTCTTTGCAAGCATCCACAAAAAAAGAAAACCTCCAAAGAATGGATGACAGAAAAACATTAGAATTTCAAAGCCCCCCACCCATTCCCATGTACAAGCATCAACCCTTCCTCCTCTCCCTCTACCCACTTATTCTAGCAGTAAGCATCAGTGCCCACCACTCAAGTAAGCAATAGCAAAGCCCCCAAAGAACCCATGATCTGCAGTCCAACAAAAACTACAGTCCATAACCCAGCACTTCCACGTTTTGTAAATGTATTTTCAAAGCCAAGTATTGCTGATGCCTTACTGGGAAAGTCAAATGCAAGAGGAAAATATCAAGTACATGGCAGGACCCTTAGGAACAGTATTGATTTACAATGCAGCTTTGGAACTCCAGTTCATAGCAAGAGTGGGTAGGGTAGTAAAGAAGGCTATGGCATATTTGATTTCATTTGAGATACTAGGTATAAAAGTTGTGAATTCATGCTGCAGCTGCATAAAAGTTTGATTAGGCCACATTTGGAGCATTGTGTACAGTTCTAGTTGCCACACTGCAGGGAGCATGTGGTGGTTTTAAAGGGTGCAGAAGTGGATATGGCCTGGATCAGAAAGTATTAACTAGAAGGAGCAGCTGTTTAAACTTAGATTGTTTCTTCTGCAGTGGATGAGGGGTTGATCTAATAGCAGCATATAAACATTGAGAGGCATACACGAGGAAATCTGCAGATGCTGGGAATTCAAACAACACCACACACAAAATGCTGGTGGAACACAGTAGGCCAGGCAGCAACTATAAGGAGAAGCACTGTCGACGTTTCAGGCCAAGACCCTTCGTCAGGATATAGGTAAGCATAGGACATTGAGAGGCATAGGTAGGATAGATACCCAGAGTCTTTTTACAAGTGCAGAAATATCATATATGAAAGAGCATAGGTTTAAGATGAGGGGAAAGTTAATTACTTGCAGGGAAGCTTTTTTTTAAAAAAGCACAAAGAGGTAGGTGCTTGGAAGATATTGCCGAGTGAGACACAGAAGCAGAGACAATAGTAATGACCAAGAGACATTTAGACGTACACATGAACAGTCAGGGAATAGAGAGATAAGCACCACGTGCAGGCAGATGGGATTAGTTTAGATTGGCATCATGGTTAGTCCAAACATGGTGGAATGAAGGGCCAGCTCAGGTTCTGAACTGTATACACAAAGCTAAGCAATTATACAAATTCTGGAATAATTTGATTGATAGAAATCCTCATCCAATTTAAAGGTGAGTTGTGCACTGAGAGCTTTGACGAAATGGTAGAAGAGTTTAAACAGGTATTAAAATAGGAGAGGAACTTCAGATGAATAAAGTCTTCACCTGCTAGTATTGTTTAACACAAATTTAAGGCCATTATTTCTTTAAAAAAAACTAGCTTGTTTAAACTACTCTTACAAAATTTCTTTTTATAGTGGATCTCATTTTCAACAGTCTTCCCTACTCCCCCAACACAGATTTTAAGTTGCATTCCTAATGTATTTTGAGTCTGAAAATTGTAGCATGTGTGTACATTATTTTCCATTACTTCACATAAATAAACTGATTGTTTAATTTCACATTTTTTCTGTTTTATATTGACAGAAATATTCAGAAATCATTTAAAATGGAGAGACAAACAAGGGTATAACAATTAAGTACATTTTTGAATCAAATGAATCAAAAAGATATGTTAACTGATGTTCTAAGCTAGTGTTTAGAACCTCAGTCACACCAGGATCATTTCTTCAGACAATAACAAAGGGGTTGCTGGTCTTTTCTTATTTGTATCATTTTTATATGGATGTAAGAATTTTCACTAAATGTTGCATATAAACGCGAGGATAAAACAAGAAACACAGTAGCAACCAACTCTTGGTCCATTAAAAACAGACCAGTTGACTTTGATGCATGAGGAATTCAAAGTAATACTGAATTTTGCAACTACACCAAGTTATGTGTGTAATATTACACTGACTTGTCTTTGTCTTTCACCAACACCCAAGCCTATTCTGCTTTGTTAGGTATTCATGCTCCCCTCAAATAAACAAACTGCTTGAAACAGTCACAAATGTGCTGGGTCTTGCATATGATCTACCACCCCCACTGCTGCCATTTCTCTAACAGTATCAACTCCATTTATTAATCATTGTATGTCTGCATTTGAATGCTGAGTTATTTTTGAACATGTAATCACATCTTTCCTTGTTCTGTTGCTTATAAGCTATTTGTCTACACTTTCAACTTTACCAAAAGTTTGGTCTGTGGAGGTTTGGAATTCAGCAGAGATTAAACAAATGTCATGTGTGTAAACAGTTTTGTTCACCTCAATTACTTGGAAGAGATATGGGAGTAGGTGTCAAGGGCTACAGACAATAGTTTCAGTGTTCAACAGAAAAATAAAACAATATTACAGCAGTTTAGCAGTCTAAAGATATATTTAGCAGAGGAAAAGTGGAGTTCAGTGACTTGATCATATACATTAATGCTGACTTCCCTTCACTTTTCCTCCTTCAGTCTCCAAATACATCCAAAATGTGAAAATGAAGAATTGTAGATGAAAGAGCAAGAAATAGCTTGTTGGGATCTTGAGGCTACAAATGAGACAAAAGGGGAACAAAAGGGTAATCCAACACAGTTATATTATAGACAAAACTCACTGAGAAAGAATGATGTGGCCAGCAACTTCCAGGGATTCAGACAGACTACAGAGGATTAATGTAGCAAAGAACTGTGTCATTTGTAAAACTATTTAGGCACAATTCAGAGAAGCAGCAGGAACATATGGGGAGATTAAAAAAAGAGGCAATGTGGTGAAGCTGCTTGAAAAAGTATTTGCAAGCATAAAGTACAGGAGAAAGTTAGGAACAAACAAGATCAAGGGAGAAAAAGCTGACATGAGAAGGCACAAAGAAAATGGGAGAATGTAAACCTAAGAAAGATGCACATTTGAATGAATTTTGTCACAATGAGCTAAGGGAAGGGCATGGGCAAAAATGGACAGGAAACAGCGAGGATAGCCGATCTGACAGCATCACATTTACAAACATTAAGTTTTGGGCAGTTTTTGGCTTGAAGGTTGAAAGAGGAAGAATATCTCAAATACTTAGGTGAATTTGTGAGTGCTATATACAATCAGTTATAAAGTGACAGAAATTATATGGTATAACAGATCACCATTCACCATCAGCAGCTTAATAATTTATATTTTTATTTATGTATGTATATATATATATATATATATATATAACATTCCTCTGCAAATAAAGACGACAAATCTTTTCTAAAAGCAAGATCTTTAAATGGCAGCTGCAACTTATCACACCCAGCCTATACACTAAAACGCCTAACCGCACAGTATCGTGGATTACATATTTTAGACAGCATATCATAACTCACATTTAAAATTTTCATCTGTAACACAATCTTGTTGCTTACATTAAAGCAATGCTCAATAAGTTGCCATCTCTGTGCTGTGAAAATTATGTTTTGGTGACATTGTACACAAACTTTAAATGGAATCTGAGAAGTTCTTGGAAAACAGCTAATGTTATTACTGGAAAGAGGTGGTGTTAAATGGAGAAGAACCCATATATAGAAGAAACAGAGATAGGAATGTGTAAACCAATTCAAATTGGCTGAAACCTTTCACTTACTCTCACAATTGTACTCAAGAGCTGGAAAAGTCACTCAAAACTGGACTGCCTCAGGAAAAAACTAGAACTGTAACTTTGAAAATCCATTTATGCAAGAGTTCAAAAAGATTTATTAAGCAAAAGGAAAAAACTTTAAAAGAGTGCACGTCATCAATTTTACCATGTGGCGATTATTTTGGTTTGAATACCTAAGAAATTAAGTATTTAACAAATCCAATATACAAGTACTTGCTATTAATGAAAATAAAGTAATTAAAGAAAAAGGACAATTAATAAGTACAGCAGTAGGGATCAGGTGAAGAGTGAGGCAGAATTCAATGCCATAATTAAACTTGTACTTGGTTTCAGAATACTGCGGCCATCAAGAAAATAGAAAACAAAGAAAGATACGGAAGATGATGGCAGTGCAAGGTTCCCTGCCCTCATTCTAACATCTTGCCAAAGGAGTGAGGATGTCTTGTCTGGCTGCATCATTGTGTGGTATGGAAGCTGCAAGACATTGAACTGCAGGACCACAAAGGTGAAAGTAAAAAAAATTAGAAACCAAAATAATCACTGATAAGATCGTTGGGATCTTCTCTGCCCACCCCCCCATTTATGACATTTACCAGAAGCATTGTATATGAAGGGCCAGGAGCATTAGTGAGGATCCCTACCACCCAACTCACAATCTTTTTCACCCATTACTGTCAGAAAGGAAGTACAGAAGCATCAGGACTTGGACTGTCAGACTGATTAACTGCTTCTTCCTCACTGAGGTCTTGTTACTAGGACAGTGAGTTGTTTAGCGTTTACCCGTACTGCACACTTCACATGCATTTTGAATTATATTTTATTAATTTATTTGTAGTAACATTTATGTGCTGTGTGTGATATATGTATATGGGTGCACTGTGAATCTGGAGGAACAATGTTTCGTTTGGTTGTACATATGACAATCAATGCCTGAAACGCCACTGTCATTCAGGGCAGCAATGATAGTCCTCTATCTCTGTTTGCACAGATATAGGATTCTTTGTTGCTATTTCCATTACAGATTTTTTTTTTGATCAGTCAGGGCTGTTAGCCCAGAACTGAACCCCCAAACCTGGAGGACCGGTGGACCACTCTTAGGTCTGGCCTCTACCCTTTGATCTGTTGTATACATGTTGTCAGATTATAATAAACTTGAAAAGGTTGCCCTCTCATCAAAATTTTACACTGGCCATTTTATAACTTTGTTAATGCATTTAGTGAACTGCCAATTAATGAATTGGCTAACTGCAAGATTAGTGAAATGCTATTTCATGAAAGGAGCATTACGCTGTCAACTGTTTATTCATTTCCATAGATGCTGCCTGACCTGCTGATTTCCTCCATTTCCCTGGATTTCCATTATCTGCAAAAACTCTTATATTTATGCATTACATTATTATTCCACAATTAAAGTTGGTCTTATACTTCAGTATTCTAGTCTGATTGCAAAAGTAACCTCCTTACCAATTGAAGGATGCCAGAACAAAGTCAACCAACACAGCAGAAAGACAAGTTGAGAACTGAACTGCAATGAAGTATATGAAATATACTGAAAACTACACTCATGGGATTCACCACTAGATAAGAAACATAAATGAAACTTTAGGCATAAAACATAATAGAATTATGCAAAACGGTAACTAATTGCAGGCAAGAATAATGTGGACTAATCCTTTTATTGTTCTCAAAAGATAATAGTATTTTGAGAATAAAATAATGAGAACAAGTAAGGTTTAATCTTTTAAGGTGGCAAAATTAGGTGGAGTTCAAACCCTTTTCCAAAACCAAAGCAGGTAACTTAGATTGATGCTTCAATGTTGTACTGATAAAAGAGCCGTAATATCAGATAGTGTATTTTCGACACATAGCTTAAACCAAGCCTTGCTTGCCTCAGACAGAGAAAACAACCAACCTGTAAGGCCAATGTGGACAAGATTTTTCCCCTCTCACAACAATCAAAACCAGTAATTAATTTAGGTTGTTTTATGGGTTGGATTCTGCTGCACTGTTATTTTGCTCCCCACGAGTGTGAGAGTGACTGTAATTACCAGAGTTTCTTTTAAAGCAAGTGACACTAACTGGTTCTTGTTGTACTTTGTTCTTTCCACAGCACATGCTATCCTACAAAGTGAATTTTCAAACTGAACAAAGATATTTAACACTTTGTCATGCATAGGCATAAACTGCCCACTTAGCTTAGCTGCATTCTGCTACCAAATGCAACTAAAATGTAAAATTTTTAAAAGTCAGTATTTATTTTGATCAAATCAGAATGACCTGCATAAATAAGAGCTTAAAAAGGATAGTACACATTTTAAAGTAAAAGAAAGATGGTGGGCTTAGACTAAGAAAATGGTGCAAAGGAGTGTACATACGAAAGAGAATATTTGTCTACATGCTAGAACTACAAGGTAGGGCTAACATGAAAGAACAGAATCTCTGGAATGAGTACATGTAGCATTTGAGAAGATACCCAACGTAAGGCAAAATATTCCATGACCAAAAATGCTCAAAAACATCAAAAGAAAAAGATAAAAACTGATTAACTGTGTAGAGGAGAAATGAAGACACTTTTACAAAGGCAGAGCTAAAAAAAAACAAATATGAAATCAGCTACTTGTTCTGCTTTCAGACAGCTAACAGCAACATAAGTTTGCAAAAATTCAATACAACGGGTCTCACTAACATCACAATATCACCCCAATAATCATTTAAAGTTTGGAGTTTATTTTAAACTGCTAGTAAATGAAGTACTGAATAGTGCAGCTATTAGAATAAGCATCTTTCACACTTAATTATAGTTTAGATTAAAAAAGCATCACCTTTAAAGTATGATTAAAATTGGTAATACATTGAATTATATAATTTATTCTAATGCATCATTTATCAGGGATCTGTTAGCAATATTAGAAGTTTACTCATGCAATTAGAGCCCATTACATTTCCTCCATATTTCATATGTTTAATACAAACAAGGTGAAAACTATACATTATAATCATTAGCTCAAATTTTGATCACACAATTTAACAAATAACAATTTAACAGGTGGGATCTGAACCAAATGAATTTCTAAGGGTTTATGTAAACAAATCATTACATACTGCATGAGGAATAAACCAATTAAATTATTCAACATCTAGTGTCTCCACCATTTCCTTAACTGAAAGCACACCAAGAAAGTGTGGAAATGCAACACACACAAAGCAGAAAGCTAAATAACTCAAAAGGAAAAACATTCAGGATTTATACCATACTCCTATTCCTCTCAGATACATGCCATTATTAATGGCTAGCTCCAGTGTATGTCCCCGACATCTGTGCCTGTTTATTGCACGGAGGTCAACTTCAGGTATTGAAAATATTGCTCTGCCCTGAAGTCAATCAGACCAAGTGTCTGTAAACTACTGAACTGAAAGGAGACATACACAGAATAGCTAAGATGATCATTTTTTGAAATCGCCAAAATTTAAAGTAATATCTAATATGCAAATAATTTCAAGCTGCCTATTCATTTCTGAGTTAACTAACTAGAAACAAGTCATTACTACTTAAGATTGGCTATCCTATAGATGAGGGAAAAAGTAAAGGGTACCGGGAGGAGACATTGAGCAGGATCTAGATAGATAGATAGATACTTTATTCATCCCCATGGGGAAATTCAACATTTTTTCCAATGTCCCATACACTTGTTGTAGCAAAACTAATTACATACAATACTTAACTCAGTAAAAATATGATATGCATCTAAATCACTATCTCAAAAAGCATTAATAATAGCTTTTAAAAGTTCTTAAGTCCTTGCGGTTGAATTGTAAAGCCTAATGGCATTGGGGAGTATTGACCTCTTCATCCTGTCTGAGGAGCATTGCATCGATAGTAACCTGTCGCTGAAACTGCTTCTCTGTCTCTGGATGGTGCTATGTAGAGGATGTTCAGAGTTTTCCATAATTGACCGTAGCCTACTCAGCGCCCTTCGCTCAGCTACCGATGTTAAACTCTCCAGTACTTTGCCCACGACAGAGCCCGCCTTCCTTACCAGCTTATTAAGACGTGAGGCGTCCCTCTTCTTAATGCTTCCTCCCCAACACGCCACCACAAAGAAGAGGGCGCTCTCCACAACTGACCTATAGAACATCTTCAGCATCTCACTACAGACATTGAATGACGCCAACCTTCTAAGGAAGTACAGTCGACTCTGTGCCTTCCTGCACAAGGCATCTGTGTTGGCAGTCCAGTCTAGCTTCTCGTCTAACTGTACTCCCAGATACTTGTAGGTCTTAACCTGCTCCACACATTCTCCATTAATGATCACTGGCTCCATATGAGGCCTAGATCTCCTAAAGTCCACCACCATCTCCTTGGTCTTGGTGATATTGAGACGCAGGTAGTTTGAGTTGCACCATATCACAAAGTCCTGTATCAGTTTCCTATACTCCTCCTCCTGTCCATTCCTGACACACCCCACTATGGCCGTGTCATCAGCGAACTTCTGCACATGGCAGGACTCCGAGTTATATTGGAAGTCTGATGTGTACAGGGTGAACAGGACCGGAGAGAGTACGGTTCCCTGCGGCGCTCCTGTGCTGCTGACCACCGTGTCAGACCTACAGTCTCCCAACCGCACATACTGAGGTCTATCTGTCAAGTAGTCCACTATCCAATCCACCATGTGAGAGTCTACTCCCATCTCCGTTAGTTTGTGCCTTAAGATCTTGGGCTGGATGGTGTTAAAGGCACTAGAGAAGTCAAGGAATGTAATCCTCACAGCACAACTGACCCCATCTAGGTGAGAGAGTGATTTGTGCAGCAAATACGTGATAGCATCCTCCACTCCCACCTTCTCCTTATACGCAAACTGAAGAGGATCCCGGGCGTGCCTGGTTTGTGGCCTCAGATTCTGTATTATCAGCCGCTCCATGGTCTTCATCACGTGCGACGTCAAGGCAACAGGTCTGAAGTCATTCAACTCCTTTGGTTGTGGTTTCTTCGGTACCGGGACAATACAGGATGTTTTCCACTGTCTGGGTACTCTTCTCTGCTCTAGGCTCATGTTGAAGATGCGCTGTAGTGGTTCTCCCAGCTCAGTCGTACAGGCCCTCAGTAATCGTGGGGAAACTCCATCCAGTCCAGCCACTTTGCTGGTACAGATCTTCCTCAGTTGACCTTCCACCTGTGCAGCCGTAATCCTGAGCGTGGGCAAGGTCTCCTGTGAGTGGCTATTTTCCTGTGAGGGAAGTAAGCCTGGTGTGGAGTTTTGCGGTGAGGATAAGATTGTGCTGTCGAACCTATTGAAGAAGTTGTTCAGCTGGTTCGCTTTCTCCACATCTCCACTTATGTTTGCCCCCCGCTTAGCACCGCATCCGGTGATGATCTTCATCCCATCCCACACCTCCTTCATGCTTTTTTTCTGCAGCTTTTGTTCTAGCTTCCTCCTATACTGCTCCTTTGCCCCCCTTACCTGTACTCTGAGTTCCTTCTGTACTCTTTTAAGCTCCAATCGATCACCATCTTTAAAGGCCCTCTTCTTCTGGTTTAGGAGGCCTTTGATGTGACTAGTGATCCAGGGCTTATTATTGGGATAGCAGCGAACAGTTCTAACAGGGACAACGGCATCCACACAAAAGTTAATATAGTCCGTTGTGCATTCAGTGACCTCCTCAACGCCCCCACAGAGCCCCCCTTGCAGTACATCCCAGTTAGTAGTACCGAAGCAGTCTCTCAGGGCCTGTTCAGCTTCAGGAGTCCACTTTCTAAAAGAGCGTGTGGCAGTGGGATGCCTCATCACAATTGATTTATATCTGGGTTGTAACAAAACCAGGTTATGATCAGCTTTCCCCAGTGAAGGCAGCGGGGATGCACTATATGCATCTTCTACGTTTGCATACAGCAGGTCAATAGTCCTATTACCCCTGGTGTAACAATCCACGTACTGGGAGAAAGCAGGTAGTGTCTTGTCCAAAGTCACATGGTTGAAGTCCCCTGTAATTAACACCAGTGCCTCAGGGTGTTGTGTCTGAAGCCTAGCAACAGCGGAGCTGATGACGTCACACGCTACCGTTGCGTCGGCACGCGGCGGGACATACACATTCACCACAATGACGCTTGCGAATTCTCGAGGCAGGTAATATGGCCTCATCTAACAGTTGTTAGTTCACAGCTCAGTAGCAGTGAGACTTTTAATACATTAAAATGACTGGCATGAAATTTATAAAATATAAAAACGATGGCCCAGCAGCAATTCATTAAATCACATGATTCATAACTTTCAGCAGAAAATTATTCTTATTTGAAAAAAAAACAAAGATTATAAATCACAAGTTTTCAATGGCAAATAATTAATGGGAACATTGTTGACTTCATCTCTTACAAAATAACACAGGAAAATGACATCCAAGTTAAGATGAACCATGACAAGACATGCTCTATCCAATTTTCCATTTGGTCATACTTCAGTAGGAAATGAGCACAAATGCTTCAAAATATGCAAAAACATTTAAAATGTTATTTACATGTGTAAAGCAAGGGGTGATTGGGTCCAGTTTCAAGTCAATTGCATTCTATTCAAATGTGGCATAATTAAAATAGTAAATAATTCCAGGCCATTATTAATGACCTGCTAAAGTCAGTGCCACCACATTAAAACTTATTGCTAGTGGAGCTTTACTTACCAGAACTCCAGCACACTCTAATACCACGTGTATTTTGGCAGAAACGTGACACTACACAGAATTAAGTCTTTTCCCTAGAAAGAAAGAATACAAAAGCATATACAAGGAGTTTAGTTAGTCTTGTACCTTTTGTAGTAAAATTTATAATTATTTGAACCTTCTAACTACATTCCTAAATAGTTTCAAATTTTAAAACTGCAAAATGTACAAAACCATATTTTCACTGGGCTAAAATATTGAATCCTTTCACTTAATGCCCAAAATAGAGTAAGCGGCATCAAATGAAATGGGGGTCATTCTGATGGAGAAGGCTCTGGTTTTATATAGCGAATTTCCAAGTGCACACACCAAAATTGATAAAATAGTAAAGCAGATGCTCAGGCCCCATTGACTTATTAAACTTTGATTGGAGAGCCAGAATTGAAAGTGTTCACATGATCCCTGAATATAATCTTGCCTGCTTTTATGGAGCAGATCTTTACACCTACACCACAATAGCAAACAGAATATTGGAAAATACTAAGTTTTTTTCCTTGTAATAAAATAATAGCCCAAAAGAAATTTGTCTCAAGTTCCCAGCACGAAATAGCTGTCGAGGTTATCTGTCAAAGTTAACAGAACTGAATACCAGGAAGGCAGTATAATTGAGCAGTTGATACTCAAGTGATGGAAGATGATCGACCTGGAATAGCTTTCTCCATAAATGCTGCTTGCCCTGCTGAGTATTTCCAGCAGTTTTGATTTCTTTATTTCAGATTTCCAACTTTGGACAGTTTTTGCTCTCATAGCAAAAGGATTTTGTATTGCTGAGACTTTGTAAGGCTTTGATCGGTCCATTTTTGAAACACAGTGAGCAGTTTTGGGCCCCATTTCTCAGAAAGGACTCTGGAGAAGGTCCAGAGAAGTTCACAAGAAAGATCTAAGGAATGAAGGATTAACTTATGAGGAGTACTTAATGGTTCTAGCTTGTACTCGCTGGTGTTTAGAAGAATGAAGGGGGGATCTTAGTGAAAAATATCAAATATTGAAAGGCCTAGAGAGAGGTGCCAAACCTGGGATCCACAGATCCCTTGCTTAATGGTATTGGTCCGTATCATAAAAAAGTTGGGAACCCCTTGTAGAATGGATGTGGAAAGGATGTTTTCTATGGTGGGGGGAGTCAAAAGACTATACAGTACAGCCTCAGCATCCAAAAACATCACTTTAGAACAGATCAGGAGGAATTTCTTTAGACAGAGGGAGGTGAATTTGTGGAATTCATTGCCACAGACAGCTGTGGAAGCCAAGTCATTAGATATATTTAAAGCAGAAGTTGATGGGTTCCTGATTTATAAAGGTATCAAAGGTTACAGGGAGAAGGTAAGAGAATAGGGTTGAGGAGAATAATAAATCAACTATAACAGGATGGCAAGGTAGTCTCAATGTGCTGAATGGCCCAATTCTGCTTCTACGTCGAATGCTTTCAAAGCAAGTCAAATATTTGGAATCAGACGTTAATAGGTTAGGGATTGACAATCAAAAACAAACAGTATGTAATAAATAATGAGCTAAACAAGCAGCTTCTGACCAAATGATCAAAAAGCAAAACATAGTATAAATGACTAAACTGGAACGGCATCATCAGCTACCAGGTGACCTTTATACATCTTTAAAAACTGCAACATAACAATCATTTTGATTAAGTGCATTGTTTAGAGGATGTTTGATGGTCATGCACAATATGGTGGAATAATTGTACATTCCATCAAGAGGCAGTAAGGTATAAAGACTGGACCCAACTACTAGACTCACTGCTAATGAGCAACTGATTAACCCTTCTCCGGCCATAAAACTTAATACCAGGAATGAATCTGTATGAGTGACTTAAACTAGGTGATATTGCAGCTGCTAATAAACTGCATGTTATCATCTTACAACTGAGGAGTAACTGTCTTTTTTCCCATTAAAGTTTTGCAAGATCCCTCACCAATGCAATTTAGTCTCAAATTATTGCTCATATTGAAATTGGACAAATCTCAATTTCTAACAACTGAAGCAGCTATTTTTGTTTAACATACTTGTTAAATATCAAAATAATTATCACATCAGATATTTTAAATCAATGATTTACTTCTGCTTGCTATACTATTGTTTTGCTTTTAGTACCACTGCATTGACTAATCTATTATTTTAACATGCAGTGGGGAAAAATAAGTACAGTATCCCAAGCAAGGATTTTTATGCAAATTTATAAAGATCAAAGGAACAGACCTACAAGAAAAGCAAAGTATCAAATATTCAGGAACTTTATTTTCCTCACAAACCCTACATAAATTTTCAGGAATGGTCAGTCTCCCCAGAGGACCAAAGGCAGTTTTATAAGCCCTAGTGCCACTCTAAACAACAAATATCAAAGGTGATTTGGAAAAATTGAAGGATTTCATACGTCATCTAGGCACTGGATCTTTAGGGGCATCTCTGGTTAAAAAAATCTCAAGGTGGTGACAACAGAGCAAGAGATAGTGGGAAATGTGTTATGGAATTCTTTGCTGTAGAGCTCAAATTTCCTCAGACCCAAATCAAAATGGGGTTTATAATACAAGTTCCACAGGGGTAGGGACCTATGATATGAAAGAGAACATGCATTTCTGAATCATGGAATCACTACTGATAGTACACTTCTGGCAGTCAGAACTATAGTTAATGGCATGTCTGCACCTTTGATTACTTGCATATATAAATGAATAAATTCAGGAGACCAGATGAATCAGTTATCAAAAGGACTTTTGAATGGAACTCCAGAAGACTTGGGCCAAAGTTATTGTCCCTTAGCTGTGTCTTTTCATGACATATTGCTAAAACTGCTTGACTTTTGTGAGTTTTAATAAAAACATAAAATATGAATAGGGCAATCAACTCCTTTCCATCATTCAACATCATGGTACCCTGTTTCAAACTTCTCCCTATACTAATGAATTTAAGTACCTCCTTGAACATAGTTAATGACTTGGCCTTCAATGGTTGAGAATTCTATAGGTACAGCACTTTGGGAGAAAACATCTCTATTCTAAGTGGCATACCCCAAGTACTGAAGCTATAACACCTGATTCTGGGTTTGCCAGCCATTGGAAACCCCTCCCCCCCCCCCCTGCATCTACTTCATCTAATCCCATCGGACTTTTTTTTTGTTTCTATGAGCTCCCCTCTCATTCTGCTACGGTGTATAGAGGCGTAAATAACCCAAACTCAAATATCAATTTTGTAATCCCAAGAATCAGTCAGTGTGGCAAAACACCATTATATTTTTGCCAAGGAAAGAACATACTCCCCCAAGTAATGAGATCAAAATAATGTATAAAATTCCAAATGGGTTCTCATGAAGACCCTAATATCCCAAGTCATCCTTGCTCCTTGCTCAAATCCTTCTGAAATAAATGCCACTATTTCATTTGCCTTTCCAACTACATGCTGCATCAAGGAGACTTGTTTTTAAAGGACTGGAGTCTAGTAGCACTTTTCATTCCCTAACCTATCACCATTCAGATAATTTCTTTCTGCTTTTAGAACCAAGGTGAATTATCTCATCCACATTAAGCTGCAACTGCCACACATTTGCCCACTCACACAACTTATACAGATCACGAGAGCCTTCCTGCATCTGCTCACAGCTCAGAGTCCACCCAGCTCTGTGCCATTCACATACTTGGAAATATCACATTAAATTCCTCATACAAATCATTGATACATCCTTTTGACAGGTGGGCCCTAAGCATTGATCCCTACAAGTGTTCACAATGACTGACTACCACCTAGAAAAGAGGGCTGTTATTCCTAGAAGCTTCCTCCCCTCTGCCACCCAATTTCAGAAAGGTGAGCGATTAGTGATGATGAGGCGAGCAATTTTGCTGAGGGAAGATGCCAGAATAAAAAAGTGGGGATAGGGGAAGGAGGACTAGCTAGGAAGGTGGCAGGTGAAGCCAAATAGCTGGAAAAGGTAAACGGCTGGAGAAAAAGGAATCTGATAGGAGAGAAAGGGGAGAAGGAAGGGCACCAGGTGAAGAGAAAATGTAAAAGCTGGAATAGGGACTAGAAGGGGGAAAAGGGGAAAAATACTGGAAGGAGAAATTGATGCTCATGACATCAGGTTGGAGACTACCTAGACAGAATATGAGGCATTGTTTCTCCACCTTGAGAGTGACTTACTTCATTGTGGCAAAAGAGACAGCCATGGATAGACATGTTGGAACGGGGATAGGAATTAAAATGATTGGCCACTTCCAAAGGAAAGCCCCATCCTGAGAACAGATAAGGCAGAGACAAAGGAACTGCGAAAAGGGAATAGCATTTTTTTGACATCAGGAGACAGGGTGGAAAGAGGTCCAGCCAAAATAGTTGTGGGAACCAATAGTTTTATAAATGATGTTGGTAGGCAGTTTTATTTTCAGATGGTGGTAGAGATATCAAGAAAGGGGTTTAGAGGTGTCAGAAATGGACCATGAATTTAAGGGCAGGGTGGAAGTTAGAGGAAAAGTTGTTGAAACTGACGAGCTCAGCACGGAAGCACGAAGCAGCACCAGTGCAGTTGTCAATGTTGCACAGGAAGAGCCGGGGAGCATTATAAGGGAAAGCCTGGAACATGGACCGTTCTATGTAGCCAATGAAACAGAAGCATTGTTGAGAAAGAAGTGGGGAGCTTTAAAGCCTTCTTGATGGGGGATAAAAGTGTGCGGGCACTGGACATTCATGGTGAAAATCAGGCAGTCAAGGCCAGGGAACTGAAAATTGTTGAGGAGATGGACAGCATGTGGACTGTTGCTGATCCATTTTGTACTTTTTTTAAAAAACAGGATTTGATATATGTCAAACATGAGGAAATCTGCAGATGCTGGAAATTCAAACAACACACACAAAATGCTGGTGGAACACAGCAGGCCAGGCAGCATCTATAAGCACTGTTGACGTTTCGGGCTGAGACCCTTCGTCAGGACTGATATATGTCAAATTTGGATACTCCAGAAAAGATATACTGGCTACATTCAATTGAATAAACGATGTGATGTTTTTTTTATTCTGCATGTCCAAGAGATTTTCCTGCTTGTACACAGAAAATGATTTTTTCCCCCCACAAATCAAAGATCAATCACCTGTTATAGGCATGGGAGGACAAATCATTCATCAACTCTATGCAATTATGCTACTGATTTCACACTTACAGCAAATGGTAGAAAAACAGTGAAGGACCAACCCAATCTGAAGAATTAAATCAAACGATCTCAAACAAGTGACATCAAGAATTTTAGTTTAACCAATTGGGGGCGGGTGGGGAGAAAAGTAGAATCAATGGTTGAAATTCAGTATCTAAAACCGCAGTAGCAAGTGGGGACGATCTCCTCCTTCTGATGTCTTCAACAGAACCACAGAACCCAGATTAGTGTAACGATTATTTTCGTGTCGGCTTTTTAAACAGGATCATTAAAAGGACGCACGTTATCCTCGGCGGGGTGCGGTTACACAATAGACTGGAGAGGGGCGCCGGCGGCTGACAAACTTTTTATTTATCGGGGAGGGGAAAGCTGCCTGGAAGGCCGCGTATTCCACCGCCCTCCTCGCCCACTCCCCCCCTCATCCCCACCCCCATGTGGCGGGGACCGACTGAGAAAGACGTGCGGACAGGATGCTACGCCACACACTGACCCCTAGCGCCCAGCCCGGCGACCCCAGCCCACCGCCACGCAAATCCCAGGCAGTTTTAATCCCGACACGACACGGCCCGGGACACGGTGGGGGGGGGGGGGGGTACAACCACACCTCCACCAGTCGGCCGGCCGCCAACCGAGACCGTTATCTCCCGACGCCTCCTCCCCAGCAGGGTGCATCGAACCACCGGCTAACCGCTGCGCCGCTCCTCACCCCTCCCCCTCCCCGATCAAAGGCCTGAGGGCTGACAGGCGGGCGCTGAGCGCCGCCGCCGCCGCCGCCGCCGCCGCCGCCGGGCCGGGCCGGGCCTGGCTCCCCCCGCCCCCCTCGCTCGCTCGCTCGCTCATTCACCAGCAGTGCGGCGGCGGCGGCTCCCTCTCCCTCGGCCTCGCTGCCTCCTCCGGCTCGTGTCCGTCCCGAACGCGCGGATCCGTGAATCGTGCAGCACGGCGGGGGGAGTCGTCTGGCACTACACGTCACAATGCACTGGACTCGTCAGCCAACAGAACGGCGCGGTGAGACTGCCGGACGACCCACCCACCCCGTGAACATTCCAGCGGGCGAGGCACGTGAGGGGCGGCAGTCCGCCTGCGGGAGAGTTGTGGGGCTCGTTCCCCCGGACCCCGGGACAAAGGGACCCCAGCCTTTTACACGGGATATGTCACAATGCAAAATTCCAGATGGTCTGTGCACTGGTTTCTCAAAGTAGTGTACAATATGCATGCTACGAAGGAACGAACACGTTTGATGATTTCATTTTACATCGAATGCAATAAATTGAATTCATCATAACTATTTTAGAAGGAAGAGGGTTTCGACGAAAAAAACAAGTTACTGTAGATTACTCATTTCAACTTTCTGGGAAACGACAATAAAATTCCACTTAAAATAAGAGAACTTAAGGTGTAATTGTATAATACCCAATATTTACTCTTGGGTACATAAAGTTAATACCTCAATTTAGGGTAATTGGTTAAAAACCCGCAGTTGCTGGAAATCTAAAATAGGTTCTGGACATATTCAATAGGGCAGAGAAACAACGCTAATATTTCAGGTTGACACATCAGGATAATTTGTTGTACTTTCCAAACATTTTAACGGTAATTACTTATCCCACTTCATCATTACAACCACAATCAAGCCATTCAGAATCAGTTCTAATATCACTGGCATATGTCGTAAAACTAGTAGTTTTGCCACAGTAGTGCAGTGCAATACATAAATACTGTAAATTACAATCTAATTGTGGAGGCAAAGAAGCAGTTCCTGAATGTGTGTCTTTACACTCCTATAAATCCTCCTGGATGTTAGCAATGAGAAGAGGGCATGTTCTGGGTGATGAGGGTCCTTCATGATGGATGCTGCCTTTTTGAGGCATCGCCTTTTGAAACCGTCCTCAGTGCTGGGGAGTGCCTCTGACAGAGCTGGCTGAGCTTTTTCCCATCTTGTGCAGGGGCCCCTCCAACCAGACCGTGATGCAACTAGTTAAAATGCTCTACACAGTACATCTGTAGAAATTTGCTAGAGTAGTGACATATCAAATCTCCTCCGAATAAAGTACTGTATAGCTGCTATCACATCTTCTTTGTAATTAGACCATAAGACAGAGGAGCAGAATTAGGTTATTCAGCCCATCGAGTCTGCTCCACTCATGATGATCCGGGATCCTACTCAACCCCATACACTTGCCTTCTTGCCGTATATCTTTTGATGCCCTGACCGATCAGGAAACTATCAACTTCCACCTTAAGCACACCTGTGGACATGGCCTCCACCACTGTCGATGCTCTAGGTGTGGCCTCTTGTATATCAGTGAGACCCGACAGAGATTGTACTTTTGTTCCATAGATGTTGCCTGGCCTGCTGAGTTCCTCCAGCATTTTGTGTGTGTTGCTTGGATTTCCAGCATCTGCGGACGTTCTCTTGTTTGTGAAATGAATTTTCAGATTTTCAGGGTTGTATACGGTGATGTATATGTACTTCCATAATAAAATTTACTTTGTACTTTGTAGAATACTATATATATATTTGAATTGCAATGGAGTTTGTTGTATATTGAGTTATTGAGTTGGAGTTTATTTCTCAGCAAGGAGGAGAGCAGTGTATATAATATTTCAGTAATATTTTAAATATATTGTTTGATTAAGTATTCTTGCTTGCTTACATAATTCTATAGGGACAATATGTAAGAAGTACATGGATGGTATATATCACAGTGATTTGCATTTCAATATATCTCACTCCATATTTGCTTCTATTACTCTACAGGAAAGAGTTCCACATTCTCACCACTCAGTAGCTAATGTTTCTTAGCGATCCTGGTTCCATTCACATCAGTTTTAAAAAATGCTGCCATTATAAGTACTGTTCAAATGTTTTAAAGATAATTTATTCAAGAACCTTTCAACCTCTGCTTTAAATATAACCAATGACTTGTGGCAATAAATTCCAATGATACCAAAGATTTACCACCTTCTGGCTTAAGAAATTCCTGGCTTAAAAAATTAAGAAATTTTTGTTCTGTGGTCGTGACAGAGACTCCCGGATGGTTTGTTGCCTCCCGGGTGCCAGGGTCAGGGATGTCTCTGATCGCGTGCAGAGCATTCTGAAGTGGGAGGGTGGACAGCCAAATGTCATGGTACACATCGGTACCACTGACGTAGGAAGAAAGAGTGAGGAGGTCCTGAAGTGTGAGTATAGAGAGCTTGGTAGGAAGTTAAAAAGCAGGACTTCAAGGGTGGTAATCTCAGGATTGCCACCTATGTCACGTGCCAGTGAGGGTAAAAATAGAATGCTCTGGAGGATGAACATGTGGCTGAGGAACTGGTGTAGGGGGCAGGGTTTCAGATTTCAGGATCATTGGGACCTCTTCTGGGGTAGGTGGGACCTGTACAAGAGAGACGGGTTACACCTGAACTACAGGGGGACCAATATCCTTGCAGGGAGGTTTGCTAGTGCTATTGGGCAGTGTTTAAACTAGATTTGCAGGGGGATGGGAACCAGAGTGCCAGAGCAGATAGTGGAGCGGGGGTGAAAATAAATTATGTTAAAAGTTCATGAGAGTCACAAATAAAAGGGTTGTGTGTGGTGGTAATAATCTTCTGAGGTGCGTCTATTTCAATGCAAGGAGTATTGTGGGGAAGGCTGACGAGCTGAGGGTGTGGATTGACACATGGAATTACGACATTATAGCCATTAGTGAAACTTGGCTACAGGAGGGGCAGGACTGGCAGCTTAATATTCCAGGGTTCCGATGTTTCAGACTTGATAGAGGCAGAGGAATGAAGGGTGGGAAGGGGTGGCATTGCTAGTCAGGAAAAATGTTACAGCAGTGCTTAGGCAGGACAGATTAGAGGGCTTGTCTACGAGGCCATATGAGTGGAGCTGAGAAACAGGCAAGGTATGACCACATTAATGGGTTATATTATAGACCACCCAACAGTCAGCGAGAATTGGAGGAGCAAATCTGCAGAAAGATAGCAGACAACTGCAGGAAACATAAAGTTGTGATAGTAGGGGATTTTAATTTTCCACACATTGATTGGGACTCCCATTCTGTTAAAGGTCTAGATGGGTTACAGTTTGTTAAAAACGTTCCGGAAAGTTTTCTAAATCAATATATAGAGGTACCAACTAGAGAGAATGCAATATTGGATCTCCTATTAGGAAACAAGTTAGGACAGGGGATGGAAGTGTGTGTAGGGGAACACCTTGATTCCAGTGATCATAACACCATTAGTTTCAACTTGATCATGGATAAAGATAGATCTGGTCCTTGGGTTGAGGTTCTAAACTGGAAAAAGGCCAAATTTGAAGAAATGAGAAAAGATCTAAAAAGCGTGGATTGGGACAGGTTGTTCTCTGGCAAGGATGTGATTGGTTAGTGGGAAGCCTTCAAAGCAGAAATTTTGAGAGTGCACAGTTAGTATGTTCCTGTCAGGGTTAAAGGCAAAGTGAATAAGAATAAGGAATCTTGGTTCTCAGGGGATATTGGAAGTCTGATAAAGAAGAAGAGAGAAACAGAGAGCAAATAAGGTGCTTGAGGAGTATAAAAAGTGCAAAAAATACTTAAGAAAGAAATCAGGAGAGCTAAAAGAAGACATGAGGTTGCTTTGGCGGTCAAGGTGAATGATAATTCAAAGAGCTTCTGCACATATATTAAGAGCAAAAGGATAGGAAGGGATAAAATTGGTCCTATTGAAGATCAGAGTGGTCGGGTATGTATGGAACCAAAAGAAATGGGGGAGATCTTAAATGGGTTTTTTGCATCAGTATTTACTAAGGAAACTGGCATGGAGTCAGTGGAAATAAGGCAAACAAGTAGTGAGGTCATGGAACCTATACAGATTGAAGAGAAGGAGGTGCTTGCTATCTTGAGGCAAATCAGATTAGATAAATCCCCAGGATCTGACAGGGTATTCCCTCGGATCTTGAAGGAGACTAGTGTTGAAATTGCAGGGGCCCTGGCAAAGATATTTAAAATATCGGTATCTACGGGTGAGGTGCTGGAGGATTGGAGGATAGCTCATGTTGTTCTGTTGTTTAAAAAAGGCTCTAAAAGTAATCCGGGAAATTATAGGCCGATAAATTCGACGTCAGTGGTAGGTATATTATTGGAATGAGTCCTAAGAGATAGGATCTACAAGTATTTGGATAGACAGGGACTTACTAGGGAGAGTCAACATGGCTTTGTGCGTGGTAGATCATGTTTAACAAATCTATTAGAGTTTTTTGAGGAGGTTACCAGGAAAGTGGATGAAGGGAAAGCAGTGGATGTTGTCTACATGGACTTCAGTAAGGCCTTTGACAAGGTCCTGCATGGGAGGTTAGTTAGGAAGATTCAGTCGCTAGGTATACGTGGTGAGGTAGTAAATTGGATTAGACATTGGCTCAATGGGAGAAGCCAGAGAGTGGTAGTAGAGGATTGCTTCTCTGACTGGAGGCTTGTGACAAGTGCTCACAGGGATCAGTGCTGGGTCCATTGTTATTTGTCATCTATATCAATGATCTGGATGATAATGTGGTAAATTGGATCAGCAAATTTGCTGATGATACAAAGATTGGAGGTGTAATGGACAGTGAGGAAGGTTTTCAAAGCTTACAGGGGGATTTGGACCAGCTGAAAAAATGGGCTGAAAAATGGCAGATGGAATTTAATACAGACAAGTGTGAGGTATTGCACTTTGGAAGGACAAACCAAGGTAGAACATGCAAGGTAAATGGTAGGACACTGAGGAGTGCAGTCGAACAGAGGGATCTGGGAAAACAGTTACAAAATTCCCTAAAAGTGGCGTCACAGGTAGAGAGGGTCGTGAAGAGAGCTTTTGGTACATTGGCCTTTATAAATCAAAGTATTGAGTATAAGAGTTGGAATGTTATGGTGAGGTTGAATAAGGCATTGGTGAGGCCAAATTTGGAGTATTGTGTGCAGTTTTGGTCACCAAGTTACAGGAAGAATAATAATAAGGTTGAAAGAGTGCAGAGAAGGTTTACAAGGATGTTGTTGGGACTTGAGAAACTGAGTTACAGAGAGAGGTTGAATAGGTTAGGACTTTATTCCCTGGAGCATAGAAGAATGAGGGGTGATTTGATAGAGGTATATAAAATTATGATGGGTATAGATAGAGTGAATGCAAGCAGGCTTTTTCCACTGAGGCTAGGAGAGAACAAAAACCAGAGGACATGGGTTAAGGGTGAAGGGGGAGGTTTAAAGGGAACATGGGGGGAGGGGTGCTTCTTCACACAGAGAGTGGTGGGAGTGTGGAATGAGCTGCTAGATGAAGTGGTAGATGCAGGTTCACATTTAACATTTACGAAAAACTTGGACAGGTACATGGATGAGAGGTGTATGGAGGGATATGGTCCGGGTGCAGGTCAATGGGACTAGGCAGAAAAATGGTTTGGCACAGCCAAGAAGGGTCAAAAGGCCTGTTTCTGTGCTGTGATGTTCTGTGGTTCCAAATGTCCTTCTAGTCTGAGACTGTCCCCAATGGTTCTAGACACTGCCACTATTGGAAACATGCTCTCCATGTCCATTCTGTCTAGCCTTTCAATATTCAGGATTCAATGAGAATCACTAATCACTAACGGTGAGAGCCCAATGTTCATGTATGCCCAACTATACGTGATCAGAAATAAGAATGCCGATCCATTTATCATAACTGAATTTAAACAGGGGTTGGAAATTACATCCTACTATTAACATAATGTCAGCACAAACCAAGAAGTAAACCGGTGATCTGCTCAATAATATACCTTTTATCATTATCTAGGATAACTTTCTCCTGAACAAAAATGAATTAAACCCCAGCATTTAATTGTATTTAGCTGGAGAACATTGTAACAATGGAAAGCAACTTGAGATGTTGTGGAATTGACCAAGGAGTCATCAGTGCACATGTACAACCTGGTGAGTTTTTGGGTAATGGACTTTCATCTGTTCTGGACTTAATCTCAATCAAGGATTCTCTCTTTCTTGCCATGAAACTATTCAGCCCACAGAGTCAATTATGGCTCTCACATTAATCCCATTCTCCCACATTTCCTTGTAATCTATTCTTTCTCACATGTTCGTCAACTCCACCTTGATATTACCCAATATCCACTAACAGGAACTCACAGTAACCAATTAACCTACCAACTAGCATCTTTGTGGTATGGGAATGCACCAGAGTATTTCTTGAAAATCCAGATTTTCACAGTATGAGTGCACAGATTCCACAGTGACAACACCAGAAGTCAGGATCAAAGCTAATTAGCTAAACTTTGATTATCAGTCTTAATAACACCATGGAATTCATGGTCAAACTTTGTTTGATCACACTCTTACATGTTAAGGATGCCATATCAATACATATTGCTGCTATTATTAATGGTTTTATAATCATTAATAAAATCAAACTCTTTGGTCCAGTTCAACAACTTTACCTGTGTGATCACTTTGCTTCTGGAGGGAATTTGATGAATGATGTGTCTCTTGTTTTGCCTTCATCCAATCCAATCTCCTTCCAACTTTAAACTGCACCAGATTTGACTCCAATGCAGCCAATCCAATTGACAATAGTTTCTCGATTGTTCCATTTGCTTTCTTAAATCCTAATATTGTATTGGTGGAAGATATACAGCTTGTAGATCCAGTGATTCATGGTGCATAACAACAAGCAAGTGGTAAATTACATCCCACAAGATTCCAATTCAGATTCAACTCAATATTTTCATAGCAATGTAGGTGGGATTAATGGAATGTGCTGCTCGAAAATTAAATCTATCAATGATCTATCTCAGTAAGAAAATTTTTGCAATACCCAATGCAGTTAGCAATTTAGTTGCAGTTCACAAGGACTCCCAATATAAATTTTGACTTTACAGTAATTTACTATTATTGCCTTTCTTCTTTTTTAAAAATGCAATTTGCTCTCCCTTCTCATCTCTATTCCATTATAGCTACACAGTGCTCCATCTGGTGCATGCTTCAGAAATAGCAAAAACTTTGAAATTAAATTTAAATATTTCAGGCTGAGGTATTTCTTAGGATCAAGGATCAACTTTATTCACCATATATGTTTACATGTATGGGGAATCTATTATTTATTTATTTTATTTAGAAATTCAGTGTGGCAAAGGCCCTTCCACCCAGCAACCCACCTATTTAACCCTTACCGGATCTGATGAGGTTTTTGGCACAAAGTGCAACAAACAGCAACAATATTCAACAATTAAAAAGAAAGAGGAATTAATAAAAATAAACTTAGAGGTTAAAGTATCAATACGGAATAAAATGTGTATAAATAGCAGTATTCATTTACAATGTAAGCAGCATTATAAAAAGTGGCTTATAATGTTTAGTGTTGTGCACTGCCCTGAAGTAATAGATAGAGGAGGGTGAAGAGGGGCTAACTAGAATGAGCATTAGGTTGGAAGGAGATATTTGCTGTTCATTCATTTCTGATTGATACTTGTTACAGTGAAGATTTGGGACTGGGAAAATCTAGTAGTGGGAATTTTCATTGTGGACAATTTCTTATTTCAAAGCATTAATTTCAGCTTATTATCTGAAAGGAATTTAGAAGGACCAGAATCAGATTTATTATCACAGATTTACTTGATATATTGCTTTGTGGCGGCAACGGTGAAGTAACTTCATTGAAATATTCAAGATCCTGAGGAGGTATTGATCCTCAGGATAGATGGAGATGGATCATAGGAGAAACTTGAATTACCAATTAAGATGGGGGTGAGGTGAGTTTTTTTTTCCCTCTCATAGGGTCACAAGCCTTTGGAATTCTTCTTCAAAGGGCAATACAAGCAAATTTGTTGTATAATGCACAAGTAGATAGTGTTTTGAGAAGCAAGGGAGTGAAAAGTTATAAAGATAGGCTATATCTGTGTTTGAAATCACATTCAGATAGTGAAAGATAGTTCATGATTAAGTCAACTCAAGTCTGTCATCTACACAAATATACAGTGACTTGAAAAAATATTCAGCTCCCAACCCTTTGTTCACAAAAATTAGTATAACAACCAGGGATTTTGATCAATTTATTTATGAATCACATGCTCCTTTTTTCACAGTAGAGCCCAACAAAAAAAAATGGAAAATTGTAAAGCATGAAGAACTAAAAATTCAAAAAATGATATGTCAGCATTTCAAAAGTATTCATTTCCCTTTGCTCAGTACTTAGTTGAATCACCTTTTACAGCTATTACAGCCAGTAGTATTTTTGGATAAGTTTGGATAAGACCTGTTGCCTTGACGTCGCAGGTGATGAAGACCATGGAGCGGCTGATAATACAGAATCTGAGGCCACAAACCAGGCACGCCCAGTTTGCGTATAAGGAGAAGGTGGGAGTGGAGGATGCTATCACGTATTTGCTGCACAAATCCCTCTCTCACCTAGATGGGGTCAATGGTGCTGTGAGGATTACATTCCTGGACTTCTCTAGTGCCTTTAACACCATCCAGCCCAAGATCTTAAGGCACAAACTAACGGAGATGGGAGTAGACTCTCACATGGTGGATTGGATAGTGGACTACTTGACAGATAGACCTCAGTATGTGCGGTTGGGAGACTGTAGGTCTGACACGGTGGTCAGCAGCACAGGAGCGCCGCAAGGGACCGTGCTCTCTCCGGTCCTGTTCACCCTGTACACATCAGACTTCCAATATAACTTGGAGTCCTGCCATGTGCAGAAGTTCGCTGATGACACGGCCATAGTGGGGTGTGTCAGGAATGGACAGGAGGAGGAGTATAGGAAACTGATACAGGACTTTGTGATATGGTGCAACTCAAACTACCTGCGTCTCAATATCACCAAGACCAAGGAGATGGTGGTGGACTTTAGGAGATCTAGGCCTCATATGGAGCCAGTGATCATTAATGGAGAATGTGTGGAGCAGGTTAAGACCTACAAGTATCTGGGAGTACAGTTAGATGAGAAGCTAGACTGGACTGCCAACACAGATGCCTTGTGCAGGAAGGCACAGAGTCGACTGTACTTCCTTAGAAGGTTGGCGTCATTCAATGTCTGTAGTGAGATGCTGAAGATGTTCTATAGGTCAGTTGTGGAGAGCGCCCTCTTCTTTGTGGTGGCGTGTTGGGGAGGCAGCATTAAGAAGAGGGACGCCTCACGTCTTAATAAGCTGGTAAGGAAGGCGGGCTCTGTCGCGGGCAAAGTACTGGAGAGTATAACATCGGTAGCTGAGCGAAGGGCGCTGAGTAGGCTACGGTCAATTATGGAAAACCCTGAACATCCTCTACATAGCACCATCCAGAGACAGAGAAGCAGTTTCAGCGACAGGTTGCTATCGATGCAATGCTCCTCAGACAGGATGAAGAGGTCAATACTCCCCAATGCCATTAGGCTTTACAATTCAACCGCCAGGAGTAAGATATGTTAAAGTGCCGGGGTTGATTGTATTTAATGTATTTAAGTAAACTACTTAAGAACTTTTTAAAAGCTATTATTAATGCTTTTTGAGAGAGTGATTTAGATGCATATCATATTTTTACTGAGTTAAGTATTGTATGTAATTAGTTTTGCTACAACAAGTGTATGGGACATTGGAAAAAATGTTGAATTTCCCCATGGGGATGAATAAAGTATCTATCTATCTATCTATCTATCTATCTATTAACTTTGCACAATATGATGGAAAATGATTTGCCCATTCCTCTTTGGAAAATTGCTCAAGCTGTGCCAGGTTAGTTTGGGAGCAGCAGGGACAGCAATCCTGAGGACTTACCAGAGATGTTCTGTCAGGTTAGGGTGAGGACTCTAACTGGGCCACTCAAGGACATCAATTTTCTTCATTTGAAGCCACTCCATAGTTGCTCCAACAAGTGTACTATTGGTCATTATCTTGCTGAAGGATGAATTTCCGCCCCAGTTAAAGCTTTCTAGCAGAGGCTAACAGGCTTTTCTCCAGGATCTCTCTGTATTTAGCAGCAATCATCTTCCCTTCAATACTGATCAGATTTCCAGTCCCTTCTGATGAAAAACATCCCCACAGCATGATGATAACTCCACCACACTTTACAGTAGGAATGGTGTTACCTGACTGAAGCATTGTAATAGATTTATGCCACTGCTGATAAAAAAGCATATCCTTGCCCATAAAAACTTCATAAAGTGTCACTTAGAAGATACTGTAAAGATGTGGAAGGAGGTCTTGTGGTCAGACGAGACTAAAGTGGAAAATTTTGGCCTTAATACTAAGCAGTACATGTGGTATAAATTTAATACTGTGCATCTGCCAGGTAACACCATCCCTACTGTAAAGTATGGTGGAGGTAGATTCATACTATTTGCCATAAAGTTTAAAGTGTGGAGCAAGTTCGACTTTCAGCAGGACAAAATGACCCAAAGCACACTGCCAGAGCAACCATGGAGTGGATTCAAATGAAGATAAGTTGATGTCCTTAAGCAGCCCAGTCAGAGTCCTCACCTTAACCCGATTGATCATCTCTGGTAAGATCTCAAGATTGCTGTCCACCACCGTTCCTCAAATAACATGGCACAGCTTGAGCAATTTTGCAAGGGGGGAATAGGCAAATCTTGCTCAATGACATTGTGCAAAGTTAATATAGACTTCTCCAAAATGACTATTGGCTCAGCTAAGTACTCGGTATCCTTGAATGAGCATTGTTCAGGTTTTATGCACAATAGATTGAACAAATCAAAGAAGGACACTCCCTGTTTGTGAAATCTATGAAATTGTATGATGCCACAGTAAACATCACTGTTCAGTTGACCAAACTGAAGAAAAATGAATACTTTTAGAAGTACATGCTTATTGTAGTCTTGAAGATTATTTGCTTTTAATTAATGTTGCCCGTAAAACTTGCCTATAATTTATATTAATGTACGAGGAAAGGGAGATGAATACTTTTGAACTGCTTAAATTTCAGTTTTTGAATGTTTAGTTTTTCATGCTTTATAATTTTCCCTATTTTGGGGGGCTCCACTGTGAAAAAACAGAGCAAATGATTCATAAATAAAAATTCTCCGTTAAATTGATCAAAATTCCTGGTTGTAGTATTTATGTGAGCAAAGGGTTGGGGGGGGGGTGAATACTTTTTCAAAGCACTGTATGTATGCATAGGAGCAATGAACTTGCAACAGCACCACAGACGTTACAACATCGTATAAGCAGCATTCAAAAGAAAAACAAATTGAACATAAACTATAAAAAAGTTTTACAGGCAACATTAATTAAAAGTAAATTATCTTCAGAACTACAATAAGTATGTGATCCTAAAAGTATTCACCTTTCTTCAATTTGGCCAATTGAGTAGTGATGTCTACTGTGATATCTTACAATTTCATTGATTTCACAAACAGGGCATATTCTTCTACAACTTGTTTAATTTATTATGCATAAATCTGAGCAATGCTTGTGCAAGGATACCAAGATGCTGCTTGTTAATACCAGTCAGTATGTGCAGTGTGCCACTAAGTAAACTGCGATTCTGTCTGAGCAATCGTGATGCAAATAAAGACCCAAACATCAATTGAAACAGTGCCATAAAAAATTGTATTTCCTGGGAAAAGCACCAGTCTTTTGCTGTTCATTAGTATAACGTGTATTTCACCCTGCCTACCGAATTGGTACATTTCTGACTACTAAATCCAAGTATTAATTTTCTGTGGAGCTGGGCTGTTGGAGAAAACCTTTTATCATGGCTGGTATTCAAAGAAAAATACTTATTCAATTCATGATTGATACAGGAACCAGATGCACATCAGCTCTGGCAGGGTTTGCATGATATTATGCTTCATGTCCAGATAAACTCAACAACTTTAATGCATGCTTTGAAAGAGCGAATAAAGCTACATCTGTGTGAATTCCTGCAGCATCTGGTCACTGTGATCTCTCGCAGATATCAAGTTTATCACATCTTTCAAGAAGGTGAATCTTCACAAGGCATCAGGCTGATGGTGTACCTAGTGGGGCTCTAAAAACCTGTGCCAACCAATTGACCGGAGTGCTCAGGGACATCTTCAATTTCTCACTGCTGCAGCCAGAGGTTCCCAAATGTTTCAAAGGGGTGACAATCATTATGAGTCTCCAAGGAGATCAGTGTCAGCTGCCTCAATAACTATTGCCAGTGGCACTCACTTTTACTTTGATAAAGCAATTTGAGACATTGGTCACAGCTAGAATCAACTCCTGCCTAAGCAAGGACATGAACCTGTTGCAGTTTCCCTATCACCACAATAAGTCTACAGCAGATGTAATCTCACTTGGCCTTGGATCACCTGGACATTAACAGTAACTACGTCAGGCTGTGGTTTATTGACTACAATTTAGTGTTCATTACAATCATATCCTCAGTTCTAATCAACAAGCTCCAAAACCTGGGCCTCTGTACCTCCCTCTGCAACTTCCTCACTGGGAAACCGCAGTCTGTGCAGATCGGAAATAATACTTCCTCCTTGCTGATAGTCAACACTGGCATACCTCAAGGATGCATGCTTAGTTCACTGCTCTACTCTCTCAACAGCCAGGTACAGCTCAAACATCATCTATAAATTTGCTGCTGACACAACTATTGTTGGCAAAATTTCAGATGGTGATGAGGATGTGTACAGGAGCAAGACAGATCAGCTGGTTGAGTGGTATCGCAGCAACAAACTTGCACTCAAAGTCAGTTAGACCACACACCAGTCCTCATTGAGGGGTCAGAAGTGGAAAGGGTGAGCAATTTCAAATTCCTGAGTACCAATGTTTCTGAGGGCCTACCCTGGGCCTAACCTACTGATGTAATTACAAAGCATGACAACAGCCATAATTCATTAAGAGTTTGAGGAGAATTGGTATGTCACCAAAGGCATTCACAAATTTCTACAGCTGTACCATGGAGAGCATTGTAACTGATTGTATCACCACGTAGAAAGGAGGGGTCACTGCACAGGACCGCAAAAAGCTTCAGAAATTTGTAAACTCAGCCGGCACCATCATGGGCACTAGCCTCTCCAGCATCCAGGACAGCTTCAAAAGTCGATGCCTCAAAAGGCAGCAGCCATCATTAAGGATCCCATCACCCAGGAGATTGCCCTCTTTTCAATGCTACCATCAAGGAGGAGCTACAGGAGCCTGAAGACACACACTCAAAAGTTTCAGGAACAGCTTCTTGCCCTTCACCATCAGAGTTCTGAATGGACAGTGAACCCATGAACACTACCTCAGTATCTTTTCCTCTCTCTTTGCACTACTTATTTAATTTACATTTTTATATATGCTTGTTGTAATTTAGCTTTTTATTATGTTTTGCAATGTACTGTTACCACAAAACAGCAAGTTTCACAACATATGCCAGTGATACTAAACCTGAGTCTGATCCTAGTGTATATATTATTGATCTGAAAAATCTGACCGCAATAGTGAATAATTAGCTATGTTTCAATTCTGCATCAGTTTTTCATAACAGGTTGAAAGATAGAACTAACTATGCTTCTAATCAGAAAAGTTGGATGCAGAGTATCTTAATGGTTATCAGAATTATAATATTGAACACACATTATATATAAATAAATATAAATAATACTTTAACATCATTGTTTCATATTCTCACTTAAAATCTAATGAAGTGAACCTGGTCCAGGTTGTGTTAAGATAGCTGTCCTGTGGGGGTGTGCCTTATTCTGATTGTCAAAAGTTGCTTCCATTGTGATTGGTTAGTTTAGCAGCTGCAGCTGCTTTTCCCATTGGATAGATGCCTGGTGTTCAGTATCACATACCCTGGGTATAGAAAATTGCAAGTGGAAGGGACTTTCTTTCATCTTCCTTTGTTTAATCGAGACCATTGGAAAAGTATGCTCTCTGCGCGCACTTTTAACTAAGTATGTTTGTTGAATGTACATACGTTTGTTTAATAGTTAGTTTTGTAGTATCTGTAAGCTGGGGAACATGAATATTTGGTTGAATTTTTATTGTTTGTAAATAAATGATTAATATATCTATTCAAAGTCATTGCATTTCCTGTCTCACTTGCCAGACCCGCGAACCTGATTCAACATTACGTTTGGTACTGTGAGCTGTAGTGTGGCTGCTTGAGGAGAAATGAATTTCTTTGAGAGGTTATTTAAAAGCGAGGACCCGCAGTATGAGAGATGCAGAACCCCAGGTTGGAGAGATAATAATGCAGGCTTTGGAAGTTTCGCTAAATTACTGATGGGTTATGGGATGCCAGTAGATTGGTCAGGCCAGTTAGATTTCACTGGAGTTTAAATGGGACATTATATTGCTTCTATACTTAAATGGAGAATGTGTGGAACAGGTTAAGACCTACAAGTATCTGGGAGTACAGTTAGACGAGAAGCTAGACTGGACTGCCAACACAGATGCCTTGTGCAGGAAGGCACAGAGTCGACTGTACTTCCTTAGAAGGTTGGCGTCATTCAATGTTTGTAGTGAGATGCTGAAGATGTTCTATAGGTCAGTTGTTGAGAGCGCCCTCTTCTTTGTGGTGGCGTGTTGGGGAGGCAGCATTAAGAAGAGGGACGCCTCACGTCTTAATAAGCTGGTAAGGAAGGCGGGCTCTGTCATGGGCAAAGTACTGGAGAGTATAACATCGGTAGCAGAGCGAAGGGCGCTGAGTAGGCTACGGTCAATTATGGAAAACCCTAAACATCCTCTACATAGCACCATCCAGAGACAGAGAAGCAGTTTCAGCGACAGGTTGCTATCGATGCAATGCTCCTCAGACAGGATGAAGAGATCAATACTCCCCAATGCCATTCGGCTTTACAGTTCAACCGCCAGGAGTAAGATATGTTAAAATGCCGGGGTTAGGACTCAATGTATTTAAGTAAACTACTTAAGAACTTTTTAAAAGCTATTATTAATGCTTTTTGAGAGGGTGATTTTAGATGCATATCATATTTTTACTCAGTTAAGTATTGTATGTAATTAGTTTTGCTATAATAAGTGTATGGGACATTGGAAAAAATGTTGAATTTCCCCATGGGGATGAATAAAGTATCTATCTATCTATCTATCACTGGGGTTTCCCAAAAGAAAAGATAGCTGGGGGATACTTTGCTTTCTGGCTTTTTGCAGCAATTGTAAGACATCAGTATAAAACAATAGTGATTCTAAGCGAATCACAATTGGTAGCTCAGAGCAGGGCCATGAAGCTTGAAGATACAAATATATAGATAGCCTGTTGGCTAATGAAAGTACAGAATTTAAAGGCAGCTCGAAAGTCTAATTGGGAACCTAATCCCTTTAAGGTTTGAGCCATGTTGAGACAGGGCAATGATCCTACTGGGGTGCGGGATCAATCTGGTTGGATGATGAAAATGAGGGAGAGAGAGTAGAGTGGACTCCTCGGTTTAATCTTCGAAATGATTGCTCTCTCTCCCTTGTGTATCCAAAACAGTACGGGCCAGGCCAGTAATTACGAGTTCCCACACCCGCCGGGGGGGGGGGGGGGGGGGATCATCAGGCTACAGTTTCTTCTTCTCAGGCAGGAGCGCGGGGAAGATGTTCAGGAATGTGTGGGGGATGCTGTAATGGGACACAACAGATCTCAGAGAATTCTCCTCTAAGGAATTAGCGAGTTTAGGAGTAGGTACAGACAAAAGGCTGGGGAGCCCTTGGCCGCATGGTTATGGGATGAGGGGGTACTACAGTGAGCCTATTTATTAGAGAGATGGGTGCCTTAGGGAGCTTATTGTCCCAATACATGATCAATAATGCCTTGCTTCCCCTGAGCACAATGCATCACTATGAATTTGGGTAATGGCAGCAGTTAAACTGAGGCATCCCAGTCTCGCTGAATGGAATTTTAGACCCCAAATGGAATGAAGCACAGTAGAGAAGGGTTCTAAAGTTCTACGCCAGTGGGCTCTTAAAATCAGAATCAGAATCAGGTTTATCATCAGCGGCATGTGACGTGAAATTTGTCAACTTAACAGCAGCAGTTCAATGCAATACATAATCTAGCAGAGACAGAAAAAATAGTAATAATAAATAAAACATAATAATAAATAAACAAGTAAATTACACATACTGAATAGATTATTAAAAATGTGCAAAAACAGAAATACTGTATATTAAAAAGTGAGGTAGTGTCCAAAGCTTCAAAGGCCATTCAGGAATTGGATGGCAGAAGGGAAGAAGCTGTTTCTGAATCACTGAGTGTGTGCCTTCAGGCTCCTGTATCTCCTACCTGATGGCAAGAGTGAGAAAAGGGCATGCCCTGGGTGTTGGAGGTCCTTAATAATGGATGCTGCCTTTCTGAGACACCACTCCTTGAAGATGTCCTGGGTACTTTGTAGGCTAGTGCCCAAGGTGGAGCTGACTAGATTTACAACCTTCTGCAGCTTCTTTCGGTCCTGTGCAGTAGCCCCTCCAATACACTCCAAACCAGCAGTGACACAGCCTGTCAGAATGCTCTCCACGGTATAACTACAGAAATGTACCTCAATAGAGGTAGCCCACCAGAGAATGTTGAATTAACTTCTGGAATGGTGGGACAAGAGGTTACAGGGGCAGTTTTCCCAATAAAAGGGGCAGTGCTGTCTTTAATAGCACCAGCTGTTGGTCATCCTATAAGTACAGCAATTCAATTATTACAAGGTTTAGAGTATGTAGAATAGACTGTGTGTAACCAAGTACAAACGTTAGATAAGCAGACAGGGAGTGAGGGATCCCTCATGTCTTGTAAAGATGTTTTTAGCATTGTTGAAAGCTGGGGTTCCAGGGGAGCAAGTAAGTGTGGTTCCTATTCCCATCCTCTATGCAATGTGGAAATACTGCCAGGAGGAGCAAAAAAGGGAGGCTGTTGAGGGGAATGGTCATTCTTCAAGTCCTCTGCTGGTAAGGGTTTCTTTTGCCCTCTGCCAGATTCCTCACATTCCATTCAGGGTTCCCTGCAAAGGATATCGGCTAACATATGCCAGCAGTGTCATTGTTGTAGGGAGGGGTCATTCCATCTGCACCTCTCTTGCCTGTAAATAGAGCGTGAATGATTTGAATACGGAAAATTGTGAGGTGTGGCCACACGTGTCAGTTTGCCTATAGTGTTTCTGACGACGTTGCCTTAGAGAGATTCTGTGAACGTGTTGGCTCCCACTCAGTTGCTTTTTCCTCATCAGTTAACAGAAATTAACTGACTGTTGCAGTTCCATAGGAAGTTTTAAAGAGGAGGAATACAGCCCGGGCTTTGTGATCTGTGTATTGTGTTCTAATCTGTTATGTGCTCGTTGTGTCTTAGTCTGTTACTTTGTTACTTGTTTCCCCATGGTTTTTGTAATAAGTTTTAGGGATGACTAATTTTTCATAGTGGCCATATGAAATTTGAGCAACTTTATTCAGGATATGAGATGCCCACATTTCAGAGGGAATTGAGCATTTGGGGGGCAATTCTAAATATCCAGTGACTGATCAGGAGCAAGTGCATTTGTATCTCCCTGCATTACAGAATGACAAAGTGGTGGATGTTAATTTCCTGTTATACATTCCTGTGGACAGCATTTGAATTTGCACACAAAACAAACGAGTCTGATTGCTGAATTTGTATGAATACTCCTTACTACGTCACAGAAGGGATGCCACTGATATCAATCCCTTTGACGATAAAGAAAGACCGTTGGGGGAAATTATCTGGCCTCTTAGGTTTTGGCATTGTTTTGGGGGAGCTGGGAAGGGGTAGTCTATTCCAGCCAACCTCAACCCAGAGCATGTTAACAGTCTTAAAGGACTTGAGCCTTAATAGCCCTGGTGGAGTGAGTACTTTAAGGGCTGATATGGTCCTGCAGGCACTGCAGGAGAAGGAGGTGATGGACACAGTGGGGTGGTTCCCTGAGCAGACAGTCCAGTTCATCTGGCAAAATGCCTCATCACCAGACCTCACCAACAGGCACCAAGATCTCATCTGGCTGGCAGTGAGAGGGGCCCTCCCAGTCCGATCCCTCCTGTACGCCTGGAACGTCGTCCCCACACCCCTCTGCCCACGGGAGGACTGCAGTGAGGAGGAGTCGGTGACCCACCTCTTTGCACACTGTGGGTTCGCGGAGAAGGTGTGGAGGAGGATGGAAGGGGCAGTGTCGAGGTTCATCCCCAGCAGCTGCATAACAGAGGGCTCTCTGATCTACGGGCTGTTCCCAGGGACGCACGCCAAGACCAACATCCGGTGCTGCTGGCAGATCATCAACTCGGTCAAAGACGCTCTTTGGTTGGCCCGAAACTTGATGGTCTACCAGCACACGGAGATGTCAGTGGGGGAATGCTGCCGACTGGCACATTCTCGGCTGCAGGAGTACGTGCTGAGGGACGCACTCAAACTCGGTGCAGCCACCGCAAGGGCCCGGTGGGGAAGGACCACAGTCTAGGGTTCTTCTCCCGTGGGAGTTGAGGGGTAGGGGGTTTACCCCCTGAATGTAAATATGAAAGAACAAAGTGCCACGTGGGTGGCAAAACTTTTGAACTTTGAAAATGTAAAGACAGTAATGGTACCAACTGTAAAGAATTGAAAGTCTTTGAATGGTTATTGTATATAATTTTATTTTTAAATAAAGTATATTTTGTTTAATAAAAAAAGGTTTGTCCTGACACTTAAAATGATTTCCCCACCTGACAGAGTGTTGGTGTAGGTGGTATGTTGAGTACAGGTACAAGGTGCAAGGTGGATGGTAAGTTTGAGCAGGAGCAGTATTCATGGGACCACTGTGTCTATGTCGGTGTTCTGAAGCTGGGCACTTGTTGCAAGTTGAATGGCACTTACTAGATATGCAGTTCCAAGGCCTACGAATTGTCGTGTAGTTGATATGTGGTGCTAAATGTATGCCACCCCAGTGCCCTGGATGAGCACCTTGCCCGCACTGGTTGGTAAGAGGGCTATTGCATAGGAAGGATGTTTTAAATGATAGCTTTTCTCAGTATGGTGCAGCCAGACTGTCCCAAGAACTGATGCCTTGGATTACCTGCTCACAAGGGAAGGTGGCACTTGTACTGTTGTTGGTGAAGAATGCTGCACCTACATTCCTGATGGGTTGGTGAACTTCACTCACCAGGTTGATTCAATCTCAGAGTCAGGATATAAAGTTAAGTGGGAGACCAGCTCATTGGCTATTACACTCCCTTTTGCGGCATAGGGAGACTGGTGGACTACTATAGTATACTGGGAGGTAACTATTGGGTTTACAGTACTGGGTATTTTACTCTTGGGTTTATGTACAGTCGGCCCTCCTTATCCGCAAGGGATTGGTTCCGGGACCCCTCGCGGATATCAAAAAATGCGGATGCTCAAGTCCCTTATTCAACCTGTCTCAATATGGTGGATCTTAGGACCCAGCGGAACCCCAGACCTTATTTAACCTGTCTCAGTGCGGTGGACATTAGGACCTGGCAGTGCAGCTCTGAATCTGTAGTGTTTCTGTACACAAAAATAATCACCATAACAATTGAAAATGAAGTGGAAATAATAAAGCGATTGGAAAGAGGTGAAACACCTTCGGTCATTGGAAAAGCGTGAGGCTACATCCGTCAACGATTGGAACAATTTTAAAGGATAAAGTGAGAAAGGTCCTGCCCGAAGAAAGCTACAATTATTACTGAGCAACGCAGTGGTTTAACTATTGGGTTTTGTGGTTTGGGGTTTTTGATCCTTGACATCAACCCGGCACGGATGGAGAGCGCACTCTGGAGTGGTCTGTCACTGGATAGAACTCAGGAACTTCTGTTCCTGAGCCCGGCGCTGAAACATACGTTCTTAAGCGTTTTATATGCATAGAAAGGTAAAATATATAGTACATACTAAGACAAACATTTGACTAACTGACACTAAATAATACTGGATGTACCTGTTCTGACTTACTTAGTAAGAGAACCTCTGATTTTTTCCGATCCCGATCCACGATAACTCACACACATCCTCCCATATACTTTAAATCATCTCTAGATTACTTATAATACCTAATACAATGTAAATGCTACGTAGAATAGTTGTTATACTGCATTGTTTAGGGAAATATGACAAGAAAAAGAAATCTCTACATGCTTGAACGAGTGCTGGAAGAGCACTTCTGGGTTTTCTCGATTCGCGGTTGGTTGAATTTGCGCATACGGAACTCGCGGATAAGGAGGGCCGACTCTATAGCTTAGCTGTGAGTTTGTGAGAGTCATATTAGTCTAAGGGTTGGATCAACATGTTTACATCTTTTGAGGGGTGAATTGTCCCATGGGGTGTGCCTTATTCTGACAATCAAAAGCTGCTTCCGTTGTGATTGGGTAGTTGCATTTGCTTTTTCCATTGGATAGATGCCAGGTGTCCAGTTTCAAATATCCTGGGTGTATAAAATTGCACATGGAAGGGATTTTCTCGTTTTTTCCTTTGTTTAAGGCTACACCATTGGGAAAGTATGCTCTGTGTGCACTTTTAGCTAAGTATGTTTGTCGAATGTATGTTTTTTGTGTAGTCATCTTTGTAATGTCTGTAAATTGGGGAACATGAATATTTGGTCAAGTTTCTCCTATTGGTAAATAAATGATTAATATATCTGATCAAAGTCAGTGCATTTCCTGTCTCACTTGCCAGACCCGTGAACCTGATTCAACATTACAATAGCTAAGTTGATATCAGTATCTATGAATTTAAGAATATTGCATATTTTGTACATGAATAGATGACATCAACGGGGTGTCACCATTGTTAAGTACATGTATGTACATCAACAAAAAAGATACACGTCTAATGGAAGTGGTTACAGGATAACTACCGTACAAGAAATCAATGCCATTGTAAGTGGAAAGATTGTAACAAAGAATGAGCCTAGGTCACATTAGGGAAACCACCACATTTTGAAATGAAAGTATAAGTGGCATTATACAAGCTTGTAAATAAAAGTCAATAGATTTCAAATTCCAAAAGGCCTTTGTAAATAAATTAGATGTGATCTTTTCTTCCTCTTGGTCTTTTGCGATTGTTTTTAAATAAATTGTTGCTCATCAAGTATAGATTACACCTTACAAGCACAGGATAAAATTGGCAGCAAATATGGCCAAGTTTTATAAGCAAACTTAAATAATTTACATCTTTATGGCTTATCAAGATGAACAGAGATTTTTTGGCCAGGCAACCAATGTTGGTATTAAGCATGTTGCTATTACACGAGATACTATTACTTTTCTTCCCCAAACTGAGATATTAGGTTTCTATTATCAGCCATTTAACTTGGTTGGAATCTTTTTGGAGCAGTAGGACAGTTACAGGACAGTTGTGCTGTAGGCACATATCTATTCCAAATTTGATTAATGGCTGTACAGACTCAGTTGTGGACAGAATTTGATTTGTAGATCGATTTCATATCTAATCTTTTGCCCAACAACCCTCATCCTATTCTTTACTTTTTAAATCTACTGTATGCTTTTAACTATTATGGGATAGCTATTAAGCCCCAGATGCAAATATAGTTTGAGCTGATATGTAGTTGCTCAAGCATTTGAGTAGCAAAATTACAAATCATTTTAAACCATATTTATATGTTAATAAGTCTTAGCATGAAATGTAAATGTATATAAAAAAGGAACATGTTCCAATAGTTAAAATTAGACCTGGAGCCATTTGTGACAAGAAAAAATTGTCGCACATCATTTGGGAATAGGGACATGGATGAATGCACAAACTATCTGAATGATGAATTCAGAAACTGAAGGTGAAGAGACTGTAATGTAGAGGTCAGATGGAGGAAGACTATAAGATGATTAAAACACAAAAATGACTCATATTTGTGGCTTTGGGAACTGGAAACCAAAATAAATCAGCAAAAATAAATATGATGAATATGGATGACTTTGTGGGACAAGATAGAAGCTGCAACATTTGAGGTAGTACAGATTATTGTGTTTTTAATAAGAAGCTGCAATTCCCATTACTGAATGAATTTCACCCCTATTTTACTTGGCTTCACACCAACCAGTGAAAAATCAGTTGCTCTGCACAGTTCATTACCATCTTCATTTAGAGATCATAAAAGATTCTATAGAAAGATAATAGTTAAATCAGTGGCATTCATGAAAAAGGGTTGTTCCAAAAGAAAAACTGCTGTGTTTTAGTGCATGAACAAATGAATAGCTGAAGCACAATCAAGGAGGATAATGTAAAGCAACAATCACTTCTACTTCATTAGCATTATCAGGCCAAAACACGTTTTGACATGGACAACTGCAGTCATTTCATTTTTATATCTAAGTTTTCTTCATTGACAATATCTCTGTGTAAAATAGATGACAACACTATTAGTTTTTGACTTTTGTGTTTTGACAAATAATTTCACACAAAAACTGTATTATCTTTTCTTTACTTCATTTTATTTTCCAGTTTCATCTAAATAATACTTTCATTGATTGAAAGATTGCAAAGACAATATACATTTTGTATTAAAATTGTACTATAATCACGACATAATCTTAAAAATCCTGAAGGCATTAAATATTTAGGAACGTAAAGTATTTTAAAGAATGTGCTTGTACTGCAACATTGTAGGCTTATTGCACGTGCCAATGAAATTATCATTAAAGCCATGATCATCTTTCGAACAGAGATATCAAGTTCCATATTATTTCAAGTATTTAGTCCTTTATACTCAATCTGGAGTTTAAAATTTATTCAAGTGGCAGAGGCTCTGACAGTACACAATTTAGCTTTTATGGAAAATTACCTTCTGATCTTTTCACATACAGCCCTGAAACATAAATTTGAAGTGAAATGTTTATGCTAATTTCTAATACAATTATATTTGCATAACATTTTGACATAGTTACAAGATCTATTTTCTGTTCTAATCTAATTAGTAAATGTTAACACTTGGTATAACCACAAACACAGTACAAACACTAACAGGATGAACATTGTTGTAGTAAATGAGCAATGTAGTAATGTTTTGTGTTGTGTCAGTTGATTGAGGGGCTTACACTGGTATAAGTTATTTTAGAAACAAACAACATAAATGTAGGCAGCACAAACTGTTGCCTTTTTGAAACAGTTTTATCTGAAACTACTATCAACCATTATTAGTTTAGATTAGTATTTTTAGATTATTAAAGAAGGTTTCTGGAAAAAAACTATGTAAAAGTACAAATGGGTTAAGACAAAAACATAGTTTTAAGTTCTGTCACATTGAACTCACTACAAACTGGATTGCTTGCTGTTTTTCTTCCATCATTTTGTGCTTTTACAATCCTTTGTTGAAGTAAACACATTCCAGTCCAGGGCTGGCCTCTTTAACTTTTTCTTGAATATCATGTTCAAGACGACTCACAGACATAGAGCTGTAAGAAATTAAAGACATCCTTAGATAGTTACAGTTTATAATTTCCATAGAATGTCTAAATGTCAATGAACAGCCAGGTATATAAATTTTCATTCAGCATCATCCTGCGTTACACCCTTTCCTCCATCATTCAGCTAGTTGGAACAACATATCCAATTCTTTCGTATCTATCCAGCCACAGTACCCAAATCACCTCAAGTACTGTATACCCTTCACTCCCATGCTACTGTGTCAGTTGTGAAAAGAACCCATTGCTGGTTCTTTCCTCTGTCTGTATTTACCAGCCTTCAGCAATCTCATTCAAAAACAGGGTGGTGGTTTCCACTTGTGTGATACCCATACGACTTCATGACTACTACAACTACCACTTATATTGTTATCGCCAACTTTCAGACTGTTTTTCAAAATCCAGCACTGAGTGAGCAGAAATTTCTTTACCCAAACACTGACAAAATCAAATTCATTTTCTTTGGCCTTCATTATAAACTTCCATTTGTAGCAGCTGACCATGCCTCTCCATGGTAACAGAAGCTGTAAAGGTAGTTTGTAGCCTTTGTGTTGAATTTGATCTTGGAATGAGCTTGCAATCACAAAACCAATGCCTTTTCTAGATTTACTGCCTGCCCTGTTTCACACTTACTTCAGCTGTTGTACTGAAACCCTTATCCGTACCTTTGTTATTTCTAGAACCAATTATTTCAATGTACTTCTGACCTGTTTCTCAAGTTCTAGTCTCCATTTACTTGAAGATATCCAAAACTTTGGGGCTTGCATCCTAGTTTACATGAAGCTCTGTTGACCCATTATATTGTCGTTTAATGCTGGCTCCCATGACTAAAGATTTAATTATAAAATTATTATTTTCTGATTTCTCCAGAATTTTGGCCATGATTTTTCGACATTTGCTCTCTTCAGAATACATTTTCATTGTCTTCACTACCGTGTTGATGCTGTTATATTCTAACTATTGAGAAAGCATTCCTTTCTGCACAGATGGCATATAAATATATGAGCTACTTACAGGTATTAGGGAACTCACAGACTCACCCATGGTGTTGATATTTAAGGTTATTACAGTGGGAGACAAGGCTGGGCTTTCCCCTGTTCAAGATGCTTATTACCTTGCATTTCAGTCCTGACATTTGTCCAGAATTGAAGATAGCTGACTTGATCTGTTTTATTATCAAAAGATTTGTATATAGAGCTCAATGTTAGAAGCATTAAATAGTTCACTGTTTGATCAGGCCACCGGTGAAAAAAAATGTTGTTAGATATGAAACTGCAGATGTAAGTCCCTAAGACATAGGAGCAGAATTAGGCTATTCAGCCCACCATGGCTGACTTACTATCCCCCTCAACCCCATTCTCCTGCCTTCTCCCTGTAAACTTACGTATCTGAATAATCAAGGACCTATCAACCTCTGCCTTATATATACCCAATCCTCAGGAACTTCTGCAGTGATGTATTGAAGCCATGATGGTTTTAATTGCCACAACCATCTTTATATCATATATGATTACAGCCTCTGGAGGAGTTATCTTTTGATCTCCTTTACTATGTAGTCAAATATAGGCTCTCAATCCTGACCTAAAGCGTACAAACTGTTTTGCCAGAATCTGAGCTTTGGAGTAGATTATTTGTGAATATTTAGTTTTATAATACATCTGAAATACTGATATTGTCAATTCATGGTCAGTACGTTCAAATATGGAAAACAACATCCAGAATTTTAAAACTGGAAATAAAGGAGAATTTTCTTTTAAGAAGTACTTTTACAGAGCCTCGTGGTTGTTTCTCTCCGCGCCATGTGGCACACCTGGTGGCAACCTTGCTGTCTCTTTAGCATTTGTCTGCTTTTTACAAGGCCAAGTTGCTAGCTTGATGGTCAACCCAGCACAGATGTAAGCTGTGCAAGGAGCCAGCCAGATTCAAACCCCCAGGACCATTCACCCCGAAGTCCAGTGTGGATGCAACAACGCTACTGGCTGGCGTTTTACAGCCATGACATGCAAGTTAAGGCAACCATGGCTAAAGTAAATTAAGTGAAGCATTAAATATATTTGACAAATAAGTGACACCAAAACAAATTAAATTAAATGAAGTTGAGATTGTAATCTATATTAAAGTACTTTTCCCCAGTCATTTTGGTCTGGTTAAAATCTCAGGTCATGCCCTAGGCAAGCCAATTCGCTGGATGAATTGAAAGCTTTATCTGAATAATTCTGGGTAATTGACAAAGGCAGAGATCAAAAGAAGGTTAAAGTATCAGATTAATAGAGAGTCCCTTTACCTCTTGATTAAAAGTAACAGTTAACTCAGAGGTGGTCCACTGTAAAAAATTGCCAGGTATGACAAAGGATAAAGGAACAGAATTACATGATGCAAATGAATCTTAATTAGAAAAATAAGTTTAAGGGTAATATGATTGAGGGACATAAAATAATAAAGAAAATCTACAGAATGTATAAAGAATGATTGTGCCCTCATGGATAGACCTCAGAAAAAAAAGGATTCAGTTTATGTAGAAAGATCTTGCATTGTTAAGCTTCATTCCCAGATGAGCTCAATGTCTTTTATGCAAACTTTGAATACCAATAAGACCATAAGACAAAGGAGCAATAATTAGGCCAATTGGCCCATCATGGCTGACTTATTATTTTCCCTTGAACCCACTCTCCTGCTTTCTCCCTGTAAACCTTGATAACTAAATATTCAAGAACCTATCACCTTCCACCCTAAATATACCCAATGACTTGGCCTCCACAGTTGTCTGTGGAAATGAATTCCACAGATTCACCATCCCCTGGCCAAAGAAATTCCTCATGCCTTTTTAAATAGACGTTTCTCTATTCTGAGGCTGTGTCTTCAGGTCCTAGACTTTCCCACTATAAGAAATTTCTCTCCACACCTACTCTATATACACCTTTCAATATTCAAACGGTTTCAACGAGATCCCCTCTCATTCTTCCAAACTCCAGTAAGTACAGGCCCAGAGACATCAAACGCTCATTTGTTAACCCTTTGATTCCCAGAATCAATCTTATAAACCTTCTGTGGACCCTCTCCAATGCCAGCATATCTTTTCTTAGATAAGGGGCCCACAATAACCCCAGTGCAATCTGACCAATGCCTGACAAAGCCTCAGCATCACATTCTTGTTTTGATAGTCCTCTTGAAATGAATGCTAACATTGCATTTGCCTTCCTTACTACTAATTCAGTCTGCAAGTTAACCTTTAGAGAATTCTGCATGAGTCCCTAGTCCCTTTGTACCTCCGATATTTGAATTTTCTTCCCATTTAGAAAAGTGTAGGCCTTTATTCCTTTTACCAAAGTACAAGACCATAGACTTCTTTGAAATTTCTTCTAATATGTCTAAGTCATTATGCAGACTCCCTGCTTCCTCAACATTACCTGACCCTCCACCTATCTTTGTATTGTCTGCAAATTTGATCACAGAGTCACCAATTCTGTCATCCAAATCATTAAAATTTAACATGAAAAGAAGTGGTCCCAACACTGACCCCAATGGAACACAAAACTACACCTGTGTGAATCCCTGATGCACCTGGTGACTGTGATCTCTGTTTTGGAGGCTGATGTCAGAACATCTTTCAAGATGGTAAACACTCACAAGACATGAGGCCCTGATGGTGTACCTGGTAAGGCTCTGATAACCTGTGCCAACCAACTTGCAGAAGTCTTCAAATACATTTTCAATCTCTCACCGTTGCAGCTAGTATTTCCCATCTCCTTCAAAAGGACAACAATTATACCAGTGCCCAAGAAGAGCAGGGTGAGTGACCTCAACGACGATCACCCAGTGGGATTCACATCTGCTGTGCTGATGTGTTTTGAGAGGTTGGTCATGGCTAGAATTAACTGCTGCCTAAGCAAGGATCTGGACCTGCTGTAATTTGCCTTTCACCTATAGCGGAAGCAATCTCATTGGATATAAACTTGTCTCTGGATCACCTGGATTATAGTAATAACTATGCCAGGCTGCTGTTTTTTTGACTCATTGCTTCCATGGAGGAGGAGCCTGAACACACATACTCAACATTTCTGGAATAGCTCTTTCCCCGCCGATATCAGATTTTTGAATGACAATGAATCTATGAACACTCCGTCAGTATTTTTTTTCTTTTTTCCCTCTTTTTGCACTATTTATTTTTTATATATATTTATTGTAAGTTTTTGTTCTTTTATTATGTATTGCAATGTACTACTACCAGAAAACAACAAATTTCACGACATATGTCAGTGATATTAAATCTGGTGCAACATAGACAAAATGCTGGAGGAATTCAGCAAGTTAGGCAGCGTCAATGGAAGTGAATTAACAGTTGACATTTCAGGCCGAGACTCTTTTTCAGGACTGAAAAAGAGGAAAATGGCAGAATAAAAAGGTGGGGGGGGGGGGGGGGGGAAGGGAAGAACACAAGGATAGCTAGAAAGTGATAGGTGAAGCCAGGTGGGTAGGAAACAAAGGACTAGAGATGAAAGAATCTGATAGGAGAGGAGAGTGAAGTATAGGAGAAAGGGAAGGAGGTGATAGGCAGGTGAGGAATCAATATTCATGCCATCTGGTTGGAGGCTACCCAGATGGAATCTAAGGTGTTGCTCCTTCTCCTTGAGGGTGGCTTCATTGTGGCACAAGAAGAGGCCATGGACCAACATGTCAGAATGAAAATGGGAATAGGAATTAAAATGCTGGGCCACCGGGATGTTCTGCTTTTGGTGGATGGAGCAGAGGTGCTCTACAAAGCAGTCCTCCCCCATTTATGATGGGTCTCACCAACATAGAAGCCATTTTGGGAGCACCAAATATAATAGATGACACCAGCAGATTCACGGGTGATGTTTTGCCTCACCTGGAAGGACTGTTTGGAATTTTGAATGGAGCTGAGGGAGGAGGTGAATGGGCAGGTGAAGAACTTCAGCTACTTACGGGGATAAGTGCTGGGAAGGAGATTGGTGGGGAGGGATGAATAGATGTGTTTAATGGTAGGATCCCTTTAGACAAGGAGAAAGTTGTTCAATATGATGTGTCGGATCTGGAGGCTCATGGGATAGTTTATAAGGACAAGAGGACCTCTATGTTAAGGTGGGAGGAATATGGGGTGAGCACAGATGTGTAGAAAATGGAGGAGATGCAGGTGACAGCAGCAACAAAGGTGGGAGGAAGGGATACCCGAAACCCCACTTTTTGAAGAAAGAGGACATGTCCTGGAAAGGAAAGCCTCATCCTGGGAGCAGATACAGCACAAAGGAACTAAGAAAAGGGGATACAAGCAACACACACAAAATGCTCGTGTAACACCAGGGTCTAGGCCCGAAATGTCGACAGTGCTTCTCCTTATAAGATGCTGTCTGGCCTGCTGTGTTCCACCAACATTTTGTGTGTGTTGCTTGAATTTCCAGCATCTGCAGATTTCCTCGTGTTTGCTTTTGAAAGGGAATACAATTTTTTTTTACATAGGAGATAGGATGAGAAGAGGTATAGTCAAGATAGCCATGGGATTCAGTATGTTTCTCAAGCATATTGGTCACCTGTTTGTCTCCAGAGACAGAGACAGATTCCTCATGATCACAGTTATTAGTTATTAAATTGTTTTTGAAGTGTAGCTAATTTGTAATGTAGGATCATAAAACCGGTCAGTTTATAACGAATGTAGGGAGCATTTCTTTGCATTGAAATGAATACGTAGAATGCACTATTTCATCCCCTGACATGGTAAACATTAAGGTTCGAAAAGAAAATGGGGGAACAGTCATTCAGAATTAAAGAAAGTGGAGTAAGTACAAAAGACAAATGAGCCAATTTAACAAAATTAAATTGAGAATTAGCTGTAAAATACATGTCAAAAGTTATGTGTAGACTGTACCTGTGTCAGGTTTTAATTGCTCTGGTACCAGCCTACTAATGGCTAAATATATTGAATTCATTTTCTCTGTTTCCATGGTGGATCTCTGAACCACTAATCTAATGACATTACTACAATAATGGGCCTAACCAAGCTGGACTCACCTCATTGTTTGGATTTGCTACTCAAAGACCCTGCCTACTGTACTTGCCAGGTTTGGATATGGAGAGTCATATGAGCTGATACCCTGTCATTGGGTGGCAAGTGCTCAATCAGCTTATAGCTGAGGCCCTGTTCTGAGAATGAACTGCTACCTTTGACAAGGCTGGGAATGGAACTTCTCCATCCTATCACTTTGTTGTAATAGTTTTTAAATGCATGATAATCAGTGACATATAAAAGTCAGTAATAACAGATCAAAAGACATACATTTTAATTATTTCTTCAACCTCCAGATCTGAAATTCCCATTAAAATGAATAGTGATTTATATCCTATGCTAGCTCTGCCTGGTCTAGGTTGTGGAGAAGGATTTCCGAGTATGGTGCCAGGGAATCACAGCACAAATGGGCTCTGTGGTTTGATTCCAGATGAACAATACATTTACTTGTCAGCTTTTCCCTGACTTAATAAGTGCAAGTCTAGGAATCACCTACCTGGCAGCAGCTAAATGCTGGTGGATCCCTTTGGAACTGCCATTTACAGCCAGTGCAATTCTACATATCTGGAACTCCAGTGTGCATGCTATGTTTACTAAATACAAGTTGCTATGGTTATAACTCCCCTATACTTAAATGACATTTTCCTAGCCCCAAATACTGCACACCATTTTATCAGTCCATTGATTAATGTGTTTCATAACTTCTCTGGTATATTTTAATCAGCTTGTTAGGTATTAATAATTCTGAAAAGCAAAACAGAGCTCCACCAAAACTTTTGATACCTTCACCAAAAAGCCAGAAGTTAAAACAAAATGGAGCAGAACCCAAGGAGAAAGTGACCCAGTCATGCAGCTGGTAGAGCATCTCTGCCTCACTGCTCCAGCGATCTGACCATGATTTTTATTGCTTCTGCTGTACATGACTGAGACTTGCAGATTGGTAAATTAATTGGCCAATGTAAATTGCACCCAATGTATAGGTGAGTACAGTAAAACTTCAATAATTCCCTATCCAGCTGTTTACAAATTCTGATGGTTTGGCATCTAACTTACTGGGGCCTGAATTCCTGCATCCTCTGTCCAATTACCAATGTTACATTTCCATGCTTCCTTTAAACTTATTGGTTCCATTGTGAAATTTGTTATAATGATGTTCAAAAATATGTTGAGGAATTAATCAAATCACATTTAATAACGTAGAAAATCTACTAGTCTGGCACCAAAGTCCTGAGCATGCTGGATTATTGAAGTTTTACCTGTGTAGTGTTGATTGGAATACAGGGAGAGTAAATTGTAGTGTTAGTGTAACTGAACACTATTATCAACATGAACATGATGGGTTAAAAAGCTGTATGATTTGGATTTCAACTCCGTACATTCATATAAAGTATCTATAAAAATTCTTAAGATGCAAAATCTTACCAAGCATGATACACATGAACTGGTTTCTTACCTTTTCTGTGGGAACAATGCACAACAAAGAGGTGTAGCAAATACCAAGCTGTAATAAGAAAGATAAACAAAAATTAAAGTGGATAAAAAAACCTAAAAATTTTCTACATATATTTCATGCACAATTAGCTTAACACTAATTCTATTTAAAGAAAATTGGTTAAGTTTTTTGATTACAATTGTATTTTTGAACATATTGTTTAAATTTTTCAGAAAATGTTCTAACTATCAGGGCAAGATTTTACACAGGCATACTTATCACTACTACTTTAATGCTAACTTCAGAATTGTTTTGCCATTTTATGGGAAACTGGTCCAGCTAGGAAGTTCATCAAATGGCAACGTAAGAGAGGATACGACAGCAGTGGAGCAGATGAAGGAAAAATCTAAAGGATAATCACTGGAGCTTTGTAGAAACTAGCAGAGGGCCAAACCATCACGGGTAAAGCCCTCTCCACTACTGAGCACCTCTACACAGAGCGCTGTCGCAGGAAAGCAGCATCCATCATCAAGAACCCCCCATCACCTAGGCCATGCTCTCTTCTCACTGCTGCCATCAGGAAGGTGGTACAGGAGCCTCAAGTCCCATACCACCAGGTTCAGGAACAGTTATTACCCCCAACCTTTGAGCTCCTAAACCAGAGCAGATAACTTCACTCACCTCATCACTGAGCTGTTTCCGTAACATATGGACTCAACTTCAAGGGCTCTTCATCTCATGTTCTTGATAATTATTGCTTACTTATCTATTCAGTTATTTATTTTCTTTTGTATTTGCACAGTTTTTTGTCTCTTGCACATTGATTGTCTGTCCTATTTTTCTGTGGTCTTTTATTGGCTCTATTGTTTCTTGGATTTACTGTGTATGCCCGCAAGAAAACAAATTTTGGGTGTACATGATGACATATATGCATGTACTTTGATAATAAATTTACTTTGTACTTGCACTTTGAAATTGAGGAGACTGTCAAATGCATTGCTCAAAGGGTGGGGTATTGGAAATAAGGCTTTGATTTTTGGACTACCAGCATAAGTACTAGTTAATGAGGGAAGTACTCCATTAAGAAGAGCTCTGTTTAAAATCAGGAGGTAATCAATACGTATAGGGTTTCAAATTAAAAAGGTGGGTCTGGTAACATGATGGAAGGGTGGGAACTTGGAAGTAGCAATTGCTGCATTGGTAGATGCAGGAAAAGTTTTAGACAAGGTGAAATCAATAAACTTAACAAGTCAAGGATATTGAACAGTATAGTTACAGCATAGAAAAAAGCCTTGCCAACCTGTTCAATGATTTGGGCAATACTAGGCAAAGTACAATGTCAAAGTAATGACTCTTTATTTGTTATTATGCATTAATGAAAAAAGACCAAATTATGAGGGAAAATTGTAAAATGGTAATAGTATAGGCAATTTACTGGAAGCACTTACATAACGATGGACATGTTAGTAGCACAAAATGCAGTCAAGGAGATTGAGCTAACCAATCCTAAAGAAGAAATATTGCAGAGTCTTTGATATTTTGAAGACAGAAATCAAATACAAAAGGAGACAGCACTGCCAGAAAGAGCAGCATAAAAATACTATTAATGAAGGATATCATTCAGAACGTCAGTAAGTGGGATTGATGGAAGGGAAAAATAATTATAAAGAACAGAAACATGCTGGTGGACTGGAGCTGTTGGGGAGATCTGTACAATAACATTATGTCCAACATCACAGTCAAGAAACTAGGTGCCTGCTAAGAGTCATGAAATAGCACTTATATAGTTTAAGCAACTCAACGTATTTAGCAAATAAAAACATCCAGTGAAAGTTTATTTAATCTAATATACAGTTCAGTGATTGGATACTGGCTAAGAGGGAGAAAAACTTCCAAGCTTGTCCTTGCTAGGGATGTCAAAGACAATTATATAATTCTCTTTTCCCATCCCATTCAAGTTGAAAATGGTTAAGCAACCATTGAAATTGTGAGCTTGTCCATCTGCAGGACATAAAAGTACATTTTATAGAATGTGTGTCGTCAAGTTATTTAGAGAAATAGTAAGATTATTTAGTTTCCATTGGGTAGATATAAAAGCTTGAGAACACATACCACCATTATTATAAAACTCTTGAAAGGACCTCATACACTGAAGATCAAGCCTTGACCTCTCAATTTACCTCAAGGACCACAACAGAGTTTAGTATCACTGGCATATGTTATGAAATCTGTTGTTTTGTGGCAGCAGTACATAACAATAAAAACTAAAAATTACAATAAGTATATATAATAAAGTAAATAAAATTAGTACAAAAGAGAAGAAAAAAATACTGAGGTAGTGTTCATGGGTTCAATGTCCATTCAGAGATCTGATGGCGGAGGGGAAGAAGCTGTTCTTGAAACATTGAGTCTGTGCCTTCAGGCTCTGTACCTCCTCCTTGATGGTATCAATGAGAAGAGGGCATGTACTGGGTGATATGGGTCCTTCATGACAGATGCCACATTTATGAAGGACTGCCTTTTGAAAGTGTCCTGGAAGCTGGTAAGGTTAGTGCCCATGATGGAGCTGAAGACTTTTCTGATCCTGTGCAGTGGCCCCTCCATGCCATAGTGATGCAACCCATTAGAATGCTCTCCACAGTATTTCAGTAAAAATTTATGAATGTCTCATGACATACCAATTCTCTTCAAACTCCTAATGGAATTTAGCTGCTATAGTGCCTTCTTTGTAATTGCATCAATATGCTGGGCCAATCCTCAGAGATGTTGACATCCAGGAACTTGAAACTGCTCACCCTTTCCACTTCTGATTCCATGATGAGGACTGGTGCATGTTCCCTTCATATGACATTGAGTGCAAGGTTAGTGCTGCGACACCACTCAACCATCTGATCTATCTCACTCTTGTACACCTCCACATGACCATCTAAAGTTCTACCAACAATCGTTGTGTTGTTGGCAAATTTACAGATGGCGTTTGAGCTGTGCCTAGCACCAGAGTCATGGGTGTAGTGTGATTGGAGCAATGGAGTATCCTCGGGGTGCGCCAGCGTTAAATGTCAGTCAGGAGATGATGTTATTTTTGATTCGTACAGAAAGTGGTCTCTCCGTGAGGAAGTTAATGATCCATTTGCAGAGGGAGGTACAGAGGTGCAGGTTTTAGAACTTGTTGATTAGAACGAAGAGTATGATTGTGTTGAACTGGAGTCAACAAACAGCAGTATGACACAGGTATTACTCTCCAAGTGATCCAAGGCTGATAGGAGAGCCAGTGAGATTGTTTCTGCTGTAGACCTATTGTGGTGATAGGCAAATTGTAACAGGTCTAGGTCCTCGCCATAAGCAACCTCCAAAGCATTTCATCACAGTAGATTGGAGTGTCATTGGGTGATTGTTGTTGAAACAGCTCACCCTGCTCTTCTTGGGCAAGTACAATTTTTGTGCTTCTGAAGTAGGTGGGAAACTCTGATTGCAGCACTGAGAGATTGAAGATGACCTGAACATTCTTGCCAGTTGGTTGGCACAGGTTTTCAGAGCCTTAACAGGAAACTATCAGGGCCTGACGCCTTGTGACGGTTCATCCTCTTGAATGATATTCGGATGTCGGCCTTCAAGACACGAGATCACAGGGTTATATCAAATGCTGCAGTGATTCGCACAGGTGTAGTTTTACTCTCCCTTTCAAAGCTAGAATAAAAGTTGAGTCTGGGAGTGAAGCACCACAGCCATTCATGAAGTAAGTATCGCCTTGTAGGAAGAAATGGCCTGCAAAGTCTGCCACAGCTGATGTGCATCCGATTTCATCTCTAACCTCAAATGAAATCCTTACTGTCCTTAAAATAGCCTTCTATATGTTGTACCTGGACTTCTTGTATAGTTCTGGATCACCAGTCCTGAATACTATATATCTAGCCCTCAGCAGATTGCAAATCTCCTAGTTCATCTATGGCTTTTGGTTTGAGTATGACCGGTATGTTCTCGAAGGCACACACTCATGCACACAGGTCTTGATAAAGTCAATGACAACTGTAGCGTATTCATTCTGACTCAAAGATGAATCCCTGAATATCGTCCAGTCCACCGACTCAAAGCAGTCCTGTAAGCGTTCCTCTGCCTCCCTTGATCGTACCTTCATGGTTTTCACCACTGATGCTGCAATCTTTAATCTCTGCCTATACACTGGGAGTAGAAGTACAGCCAGTTGATTGGACTTTCTGAAGTATGGGTGTGGGATGGCGCAGTAAGCATTTTTGATGGTGGTATAACAGTAGTCAAGTGTGTTGGCTCCTCTGGCTCCACAGGTGATATGTTGGTGGTGGTTGTTCAGAGATTTAAAACAAGAACATAAGAAATAGGAGCAGGAGTAGGCCAGCTGACCCATCAAGTCTGCTTGGCCATTCAATAAGATCATGGCTGATTGGACCATGGACTCATCTCCACCTACCTGCCTCCCCCGCAACCCTTAATTCCACTACTATGCAAAAAATCTATCCAAGCTTGTCTTAAATATATTTACAGAGGTAGCATCCACTGCTTCACTAGGCAGAGAATTCCACAGCTTCAAGATTCTTTGGGAAAAGCAGTTTCTCATCTGTCCTAAATTTACTCCCTCGAATCTTCTGGCTACATCCCCTAAGTTATAGTCTCACCTACCAGTGAAAACAACTATCCTGCCTCTATCTTATCTATCCTTTTCATAATTTTATATGTTTCTATAAGATCTTCTCTCATTCTTCTGAATTCCAGTGAGTACAGTCTCAAGCACCTCAACCTCTCCTCATAGTCTAACCCCCTCATCTTTGGAATCAGCCTGGCGAACCTCCTCTGCACTAACTCCAAAGCCAGTATATCCTTCCTCAAGTAAGGGGACCAGAGCTGCAAGCAGTACTCTATATGCGGTCTCACCAGTACCCTGTACAGTTGTTTCTTATCCTCCCTGGTCTTAAATTCAATCCCTCTAGCAATGAAGGCCAACATTCCATTTGCCTTCTTGATAGCCTGCTGCACCTGTAAACCAACCTTTTGCGATTCATGCACAAGTACTCACAAGTCCCTCTGCATAGTATGTTTGATGGTTCTGGGCCTGTATTCATTGGAATTCAGAAAAAAAAAGGTGTGACCTTTTTGAAACCTATTGAATGGTGAAAAGCCTTGATAGAGTGGATGTGGAGAGGATGTTTCCTATGGTAAGAGAGTCTAAAACCAGAGGACACAGCCTCAGAATAGAGGGGCATCCTTTTAGAATGGAGATGAGGAGGAATTTCTCTGGACAGAGGGTGGTGGATCTGCGGAATTCATTACCACAGGCAGCTGTGGAGGCCAACTCTTTATGTATATTTAAGGCAGAGGTTGATAGATTCTTGATTGGACAGGGCATGAAGAGATATGGGGAGAAGGCAGGAGGTTGGAGCAAAGGGAAAAATTGTATCAGCTATGGTGAAATGGCAGAATACACTCAACGGGCCAAATGACCTAATTCGGTGCCTATATCATATGGTCTTATGTACATCGTAACATTGAAACAAAATGAAATGCATCATTTTGCATCAGAGGATTTTACTGGGGGCAACCTGCAAGTGTCACCATGCTTCTGGCACAACACAGCATGCTCATAACTTACTATCTCTAACTTGTATGTCTTTGGAATGGGAGAGGATATTAGAGCACCTGGAGGAGACCCAGGGAGTCATGGGGAGAACTTATATCTTACAGACAGTGCAAGAATCAAACCCCTGTTGTAGGGCATAACTTCATGACCCACTGCATCCTAGAGTGAGTAGTATGGTCTACAGCAGGGGTTCTCAACTTGGGGTCCATGGACTGCTTGGTTAATGGTTAGGGTCCATGGCTTAAAAAAAGTTTGGGAACCCTGGTCTAGAGACAGATGGACTTCAGGAGATGCACTAAGAAAACCCTGCTGTAACCAGAGAGCTGTGCCTGTCCCGTGACAGCACTGCCCTCACCTGGTCGGAGGTCACACCACCTGCCAGTCAACATTTCGCCCCCCCCCCCCCCAACTGATCAATGCATACTTAACCATTGGCCACCTTAATTGGATAAACCTGTCTAGCACCAAGCCATTGGCCCCCTGACCTATAAAGGGTGCTACATGTCAAGTCACTTTTATTGTCATTTCGACCATAACTGCAGGTACAGTACATGGTAAAAATGAGACAATGTTTTTCAGGACCATGGTGTTACATGACATAGTACAAAAACTAGACTGAACTACGTAAAAAAAACAACACAGAGCAAGCTACACTAGACTACAGACCTACACAGGACTACATAAAGTGCACAAAAACAGTGTAGGCATTACAATAAATAATAAACAGGACAATAGGGCAAGGGAGTCTGATAGCTTGGGGAAAGAAACTGCTACATAGTTTGACTGTGAGAGCCCGAATGCTTTGGAGCCTTTTCCCAGACGGCAGGAGGAAGAAGAGATTGTATGAAGGGTGCATGGGGTCCTTCATAATGCTGTTTCCTTTGCCGATGCAGCGTGTAGTGTAAATGTAAATGTAAAAGTGAGGGGGGCAGCAGGGCCTTGATGTGCCTCATGACGAGCCTCTCGAAACATTTCATGATGATGGATGTAAGTGTAATGGGACGGTAGTCATTTAGGCAGGACACTGAAGACTTCTTTGGCATGGGGACGATGGCGGCGGCCTCAAAGCACGTTGGAACGGTGGCGCTGCTCAGGGAGATGTTGAAAATGTCAGTGAGAACATCTGCTAGCTGGTCTTCACATCCTCTGAGCACTCTACCAGGGATGTTGTCTGGTCCAGCAGGCTTCCGTGGGTTGACCCTGCACAGGGTTCTTCTCACGTCGGCCATGGTGAGACACAGCACCTGGTCATTTGTAGGAGGGGTAGACTTCATCGCTGCCACGTCATTTTCTGCCTCAAACCGGGCATAGAGGTTATTCAGCGCATCTGAGAGGGAGGCATCACCTGCACAGTCAGGTGATGTCCTGGATGCCCTCCCACATGCGCCTCGTGTCGCCGCTGTCCTGGAAGTGGCTGTGGATTAGCTGGGCATGTGCATGCTTTGCCCCTCTGATGGCTCGGGACAGTTTGGCCCTTGCTGTTATTAGAGCTGCCTTGTCGCTTGCTCTGAAGGCGGAGTCGCGGGACCTCAGCAGCACACGCACCTCTGCGGTCATCCATGGCTTCTGGTTAGCACGTATAGTGATGGTCTTGGACAGAGTAACATCATCAATGCACTTGCTGATGTAGCTGGTCACTGATGCTGTGTACTCCTCTAAGTTGATAGAGTTGCCATTGGTTGCAGCCTCCGTGAACATGTACCAGTCAGTGTTCTCAAAGCAGTCTTGAAGAGCAGAGATGGCTCCTGCTGGCCAGGTTTTCACCTGCTTCTGAACTGGTCTGGAGCGCCTGACGAGCGGTCTGTATGCTGGGATGAGCATAACAGAGATGTGGTCTGAGTATCAGAGGTGGGGGCGAGGCTCTGCCCGGTATGCATTGGGGATGTTTGTGTAAACCAGGTACAACACGTTCTCCCCCCTCATTGCAAAGTCCACATACTGATGGAATTTGAGGAGCACTGACTTAAGGTTCGCGTGGTTAAAATCACTGGCGACAATAAACAGACCATCAGGATGTGTGTTCTGCAGTTCGCTAATAGCCCCGTACAGTTCACAGAGCACCTCCTTAGCATGTGCTTGGCTCGCTCTCTTTTGCCATCCTCGAGGGACCACCCTGCTTCACTCCAGGTAAGGTATGCATTGAATAGGGTTGTGGGAGCATTTATTGTTGTCCCTTTAGCAAAGAGCCGTGCTTGCCCATAGCCAAGGGGGGGCAAGTATTGTAGTTACTTTTCCCCTGCTTGTTTGTGTACCTGTGCTCCGTCCCCACACCGTTTTCCCGTGTATTGTACTGCAGACCCAACTCTTCGCACGCTCCTCTATTTTAAGCGCATTTGTACGAATACTGGAGCCGCTTGTGTTGTTCCCAAGCCTTTTCTCCCCTTGTAAATAAACTCCTTATTGTTAAAACTGTGTGTCCAGAGCTCTTGCCTTGAGACCCAAAGAACCTTTCTCATTTCCATCACAACACCTGCCATCATACCCTCCTAACAGGAATATGACTGTTGGAAAGCTGATGGATGGGGTGTTGTTGGTTGTAAAATTTGTTATTGCTCTCAATAGTCTTTTCATCTTTGATCTAGAAACACAAGAATTATTAAAATATGAAATGAATTTTAGGTTATTTAAAAAGTATTAACAACAACAAACTAAAGCAAAATTGTTACCCTATAATTCTCCTTAAAACTAACAGGATCCTAGACATAGAATCCAGGAAGTGATTCAAAAGCATTACGCCGGGAAATCCCAGCAAGACTGGGCAATGGAGCAAACTGGAAGACTCACTTCAAAATTGCTATATTCTATAGATTTGTTTAGTATGCCCGCAGGAAAATAAATCTCTGGGTTGTATATGGTGACATACAGGTACTTCAATAATGAAATTTACTTGAACTTAATACAAAACTTATTGTTCAAAATTTATTTTCATTTAGATTGGTGATGAGCCATGTAAAATGGAAATGTTCTATTAAAAACTACTAATTGGAAAGGTTGGTCTTTATCTGCCTTCAATTTAGAACTAATATGGTTAGATATATAAAAGAGGGAGATTTTAAGATTCTTCTACTCACCAGATTCCTACCAAACCCACTTGAATTGGTGCACTCATCCAGGGGAATCGCTACAAAAATGAAAGAAACAAAAATCTTATAAATATTCGGTCTGCAAATCCATTTAATTATCAATAATAGAAGAACAAGGTTGCTAACTTTTGGATTGTTGACATACTGTAGAATCAAAAAGAGAAAGCATAAAATTATTACTGTTAAGATAACTTTTGAATTAACTGGTCAGTTAAAACAATATTGTAAATATACCACTGCAGCCAAAGGGAAAGGTTTTCTGAAATGCTTAATCTATCTTTTTCTTCCTTGTGTTCTCCCCCACACTGAGCAAACTGTTGTTTCTTTCAAGTATGATTATAGGTCCTTATTTCATTCTCAGTATGTGTGTAAATATTTACACAAATGGGCTGACTAATAAAATCTGTTTCTTGTGCATTTCAATACTTGGAAAAGATTTTTACAAAATTAAAAAAATGGAAATCAAAAGAATATGCTTTCCTTGGCTTTCTCATATGCAGGCTAAGTGAAGCATAATCATTTTGGCTTTGACAATAAATATTCTAATGGCTGGAAAATAATTTTAGAAGGTAAAAACAACAGAAAAATTAATTGCTTCAAATAATTATATTTTTAAATTGAAAAATCATCCATTTTCTAACAAGCTAGGTCTGCGTCATTGAGATGTAGCCACATTTCTCAATTACCATGAAACATGCTCTCTGCATCACGGAGTCATTATTTTGCTTCTTGATATGCTTTCTCCAAAGAAAACGAGAGCTTCGCGGGTGTTAGGCCATTGTGTGGGGCCTATCAGCAGTGGCAACTGAACTCGACAAACTAAATAAAAGTACAGAAGGGATAAAAGGAGTGGCCATTGTCAGGAGTAGGCCAGTGGTGAGAGGCTTTGACTCATTCAGGCTTCAGCGAAAGCTAATGGTCAGGGAAGCGAAGGGAAGAGCTCAGATAGTAGAGAGAACCCTGTGGCCAGCCCCTTCAGTAATGATCTCGTTTTGGATGCAGTTCAGGGGAATGACCTGATTGGGTTTCTGGCACTGAGCCTGGTTCCGTGGTGCAGAAGTGAAAGAGGAAGATGAGGAATGCGGTAATCATAGGGGATTCCATAGTGAGGGGGAACAGACAGGAGGTTCCATCAGCCTGATAGAGATACCCGCATGGTGTGCTGCCTCCCAGGTGTCAGGGTTCGGGATGTCTCGGATCGGGTGCAGAGTATTCTTAACGGAGAGGGTGAACAGCCAGAAGTCTTGGTACACGTTGGTACCAATGACATAGGTAGAAAAAGGGAGGAGGTCCTCAAGAGAAAATTCAGGGAGTTAGGTAGGAAACTGAAAAGCAGGACCTCCAGGATAGCAATCTCAGGATTGTTGCCTGTGCCATGTGCTAATGAACGCAAGAATAGCATAATCAGTCATATTAATGCGTGATTGAGAGACCCTTCATCAGGACCCTTCTGATGAAGGGTTTCAGCCCGAAACGTCGTCACTACCTCCTCCCATAGATGCTGTCTGGCCTGCTGAGTTCTGCCAGCATTTTGTGTTTTTATTTATTTCCAGCATCTGCAGATTCACTCGTGTTGCCAATAAATCAAAGATAGTGTGCAACAGAAATTATAGAAAGAACAGGTTGGAGATGAGGCTTAATCACAGCCAGTGGCATGAGTTACGGGGCAATAGAGGCGTGGTGCAGTTAAAACAGAAAGCAACAAATACTGGACTGAAAGTGTTATATTTGAATGCACACAGCTTAAGGAATAGAATGGACAATGTTGAAATTCAGCTACAGATTGGCAAATATGACATTGTGGCCATCTCTGAAACTTGGCTAAAGGATGGCTGCCATTGGGAGCTAAGCGTCCAAGGATATATGGTGTTTCTGAAAGATAGGTTAGTAGGCAGGGGGGTGGTGTGGCTCTGTGTATAAGAAATAATATTAAATTGTTGAAAAGAGATGACATAGTGGAAGGTGTAGAGTCTCTATGGGTTGAGGTAAGGAATGGCAAGGGTAAAAGGACCCTAATGGCAGTTGTATACAGGTATCCAAACAGCAGCTGGGTTGTGGATTACAAATTACAGCAGGAGATAGAAAAGGTGTGTCAAAAAGGCAATGTCATGATAATCGTTGGGGATTTTAACATGAAAGTGGATTGGGAAAGCCAGGTCAGTACTGGACCTCTAGAAAAAGAGAATTTGTGGAATGTCTGAGGGATGGCTTTTTAGAACAGCTTGTTGTTGAGCCCACCAGGGGATCGGCTGTTGTGCAATGATCTGAAGGTGATAAGAAAGCTTAAGGTTAAGGAACACTTAGGGAACAGTGATCACAAAATGATCAAGTTTACACTGAAATCTGAGAGGGAAAAAATAAAATCCAATGCATCGGTATTTCAGTGGAACAAAGGAAATTGCAATGGCATGAGAGGGGAAGTGGCCGAGGTTGACTGGAAAGGGACATTTGCAGGAAGGACAGCAGAGCAGCAATGGCTGGAGTTACTGTGAAAAATGAGGGAAGTGCAAGACGGATATATTCCAAATAAGAAGAAATTTTCTAAAGGGAAGAAGGACACTACTGTGGCTGACCAATGAAGTCAGAGCCAAAGTAAAAACAAAAGAGAGGGCATGCAAGGAAGCCAGAGCTAGTGGGAAGACAGAGGACTGGGAAGCTTTTAAAAACTTGCAGAACAAAACTAAGAAGGTCATTAGGAAGGAAAAGATAAATTATGAAAGGAAGTTGGTGACCAATATCTAAGAAGATACTAAAAGCTTTTTGAAGTATATAAAGGGTAAAAGAGAGTCGAGAGTAGATATAGGACCAACAGAAAATGACGCTGGAGATATTGTAATGAGAGATGCAGAGATGGCAGAGGAACTGAATGCATATATTGCATCAGTTCTCAGAGTGGAAGACGTCTACAGTATACCAGACATTCAAGAGTGTCAGTGAAGTGAAGTTAGTGCAGTGGAAATTACAACTGAGAAGGTGCTCAGGAAGCTTAATGGTCTGAAGGTGGACAATCTCCTGGGCCTGATGGAATGCACCCCGGGTGCTGAAGCAAGTAGCTGGAGAGATTGAGGAGGGATTAATGATGATCTTTCATGAATCGATAAGATTTTGACATTGTACAGGATGACTAGAAAATTGCAAATGTTACTCTGCTATTTAAGAAGGGTGGGAGGCAGCAGAAAGGAAACTATAGACCTGTCAGCCTGACATCAGTGGTTGTGAAGTTGTTGGAATTGATTGATAGGGATAAGATCATGGAGTACCTGGAGGCACCTGACAAGATAGGCCAAAGCCAGCATAGTTCCCGAAAAGAAAATCCTACCTGACAAACCTACTGTAATTCTTCGAGGAAACTACAAGTAGGGTAGACAAAGGAGATGCAGTAGACGTGGTGTACTTGGATTTTCAGAAGGCCTTTGACAAGGTGCCGCACATGAGGCTGCTTAGTATGATAAGATCCCATGGAATTACAGGGAAGTTACTAGCATGGGTGGAGCATTGGCTGGTCAGAAGAAAACAGAGAGTGGGAATAAAAGGATCCTATTCTGGCTGGCTGCCGGTTGCCAGTGGAGTTCCACAGGGGACAGTGTTGGGACCGCTGCTTTTTATGATGTATGTCAATGATTTGGACTATGGTATTAATGGATTTGTGGCTAAATTTGCCCATGATACAAAGATAGGTGGAGGAGTGGGTAGTGTTCAGGAAACAGGGAGCCTGCAGAGAGACTTAGATAGTTTAGGGGAATGGGCAAAGAAGTGGCAAATGAAATACAATGTTGGAAAGTGTATGGTCATGCACTTTGGTGGAAGAAATAAACACGCAGACTATTATTTAGATAGGGAGAGAATTCAAAATGCAGAGGTGCAAAGGGACTTGGGAATCCTTGTACAAGATACACTAAAGGTTAACCTCCAGGTTGAGTCAGTGGTGAAGAAGGCAAATGCAATGTTGGCATTCATTTCTAGAGGTATAGAACATAAGAGCAGGGATGTGATGTTGAGGCTCTATAAGGCAGTCGTGAGACCACATGGAGTCTTGCATGCAGTTTTGGGTTCCTTATTTTAGAAAGGATATACTGACATTGGAGAGGGTTCAGAGAAGATTCACGAGAATGATTCCAGGAATGAAAGGGTTACCGTATGAGGAACGCCTGGCAGCTCTTGGGCTGTATTCCCTGGAGTTCAGGAGAATGAGGGGGGATCTCAGAGAAACATTCCGAATGTTAAAAGGCCTGATCAGATTAGATATGGCAAAGTTATTTCCCATGGTAGGAGATTCTAGGACAAGAGGGCACAGTTTCAGCATTGAAGGACGTCCATTTAGAACTGAAATGTGGAGAAATTACTTTAGTCAGAGGGTGGTAAATCCGTGGAATTTGTTGGCATGGGCAGCTGTGGAGGCCAAGTCATTGGGTGCATTTAAGACTGAGACAGACAGGTTATTGATTAGCCAGGGCATCAATGGGTATGGAGAGAAGGCAGGGGAGTCAGGATGACTGGAAGAATTGTATCAGCCCATTATTGAATGGCCGAACAGACTCAATGGACCAAATGGCCTACTTCTGCTCCTATATCTTATGGTCTAAGATGGTGCATTGCCAGCTGACTGTATAACTACGTCAATGTGCACAGATTTGATTTTCCTTCAACATATATTTTTAGCCTGATCTTCTGTATCAATAAAATGTGGACTTTTATCTCTCCCTTCAGATGGAAGACCACCAATTTAGAGTCAAGCAAAACAAGAATTACAATTACATTAATTTAATCCACTGTATTGCATATCATCATGCTAGTAAAACATCCTTTCTTTCTCATTTTCATTTGGAATTTGGGTATTTACATACTCTAGGTTTAACTAGGCTCATAGACCAGGTTCTAATAATTTTAAATTTATTTTCAAAATGGTTTTATCTACATTGTACACACGATGGATAACATGAAACCTTTTTTAAAGATTTCAATTCACTATAAAATACTTCATGCATCTCAAGAATAAAAAGCTAGTCGTGTATTGCATAATGATTGTTTTTTCAAAGTAGTAGCAAACTGAATATCAATGAACATTGTAAAATGATAAGTAATAGTAAAGACAACTTCAAAAGAAACATACCTTTAAAAAGGCTTTCCTTTCCAATGTATTCATTATAAATGGAGGGATAGCTAAAAATAATTAAAAAAAGTCCATACACTACATTGTTCACAGTTTAAGACAGAACAAACATTTAAGTTTTAGCAACAATATGATTCAATCTTATTCTGGATTTAAGATTAACAAAATAGTTGCATATAAATGGTATGAGGCATTTGCAGCAAGTTGTTTGGCATGCTAAATATAAAATAATTAGATTTTGTAGAATTTTACAACTGTTAAGTATTTACAAAATGTAATAGTATGGTCAGGATATCATTTGTTTTCCAGCTGGAAGCATTTAAACCCTCATATTCCAACCACTAGGATGGGCGGAATCACAATAGCTCACAAAACTATGGTAGGATAGGAATTTTGTTGATACTGTATATGCAGACTGCCAAGGGTAGATAAATTACCACTAACAATGAGCAAATGCAAATCTAAAAACTGTATAGATTTAGGCCACTTGTTTCTTCATTCTCCCAATTATCTTTGTAAATCTGTACACGTGAGGCAACATTCTGAATCAAGATGAATCAACCTCTCAACATCAGCAAAACTAAAGAGTTGAGTATTGACTACAGACCATGAGCCAATACTCATCAGGAGATCAGAGGTGGAGAGGGTCAGTAACTTTAAATTCCTTGGTATTATAATTTCAAAGGATCTGTTCTGAGTCCAGCACTTTACAAAGAAAGCATGATAGTGCTTCTAATTTCTTATGTCTGTGAAGATTCAGGATGTCATCCAGAACATTTACAAACTCTTATTTTAATTATTTTTATTTAGCAATACAGTGCAGAGTAGGCCTTTCGAGCCATGCCACCCCAGCAATCTCAACAAACCTGATCTAACCACAGGGCAATTTACAATGACTAATTAACCTATCCCCTCCACGAGGACCACAACCTTGTGGTTTGGAAGCTTGCGTGCCTCAATGACCAGGAGAGTAATGTTGGCTGGAATCAGGGCCCTATTGTTTGGCTTTTGATATGATCACCATGCCAGTGGTAGAGGACAGACTAAGAGTGGTCCACCGGTCCTCCAGATTTGGGGGTTCAGCTCAGGGCTAACAACCCTGACTGGTAAAATAAGCTGTTACAGAAACAGCCATGAAGAAACCTTCTACATCTGAGTGCAATGGTATTCCTGAGTCTCCGCCTGGGACTTGCATGATTTACAGCAGTGAAAATCACGAGGAAGCCTCTGACATGATGAAGGAACACCGCTAGAGATGGAGGACCTTCATTGCTGCCCTAGACAATAGCGGTATAACAGGAAGTAAATAATTAACATTCTCGGTATATCTTTGGACTGTGGGAGGAAACTGGAGCACTTGGGAAAACCCACACATTTCACAGGATGGACATGCAGAGACTCCTCATGGAATGGCACCAGAATTGAACTCCACGATGTCCTGAGTTGTAATAGCATTGTGCTAATCGCTACACTAAATGTACTAAATTGGTCACAGCACCCAAGTGCCATTATTTTAAAAAGCATGGCAGTGCCTCTACTTCCTTAGAAGATTGTGAAGATTTGGCATGACATCTAAAACCTTTGACAAAATTTTATAGATGCACAGTGGAGAGTATCTGACTGCATGCATCATGGCTTGGTATGGAACATCAATGCATTTGAATGAAAAAGCCTATAAAAATTAGGGGTTATGGCCCAGTCCATCACAAGTAAAGCACTCCCCGCCATTAAATACATCTACAAAGAGAGCTATCACAGGAAAACTGCATTTATTATTAACAACTCCCACCAGTCGGGCCATGATATCTTTTCGCTGCTGCTATCAAGAAGGAAAGTATAGGAGGCTTAGGTCCCACACCACCAATTTCATGAACAACTATTACCCCTCAACTATCAGGCTCATGAACCAGAGTGGGTTAGTTTCATGCATCCCAACATGGAACTGATTCCACAATCTATGGACTCACTTTCAAAGACTGTACATCTCATGTTCTCAATTATCTTAATTATTTTGTTTTTCCTCTTTTGTATTTGCACAATTTGTTGTATTTTGTTGATGGGTTGTTTGATCATTTTTGCGTGCAGGTTTTCATTGACTCTAATGTGTTTCTTTGTATTTGTTGCAAATGTCCAAAAGAAAATGAACGTCAGAGTAGTATATCGTGACATAAACAGCATGTACTTGCGTAATAATATTTACTTTGAATCAGTAATTGTACTTTTACTTTAATGGAAACTAATTCATGCTTAAATTGTGTCCTTCATTTTTATGCAAATCCAGTGGTACAATTGGAAAATAAACTTTCCAGAAAAGGGTTAAGATCTGGAAAGAAACACAAGGCATACAATGGGAAGATAGATAACTAGCACTGCATTTTTTAAAATAAATTCTCAAAAGCTTAGATTTAGAATTTCATTAACTTTCCTTCCTAATTCCTTGTTCAGCTGGAGGCTGAGATGTGATTGACTCAATGGTTTCTGCTAACGCTTGACCAATCACTTTGTTAGTTTATATGCTTTATTCTGATCGCTGATAAACCATTATTTATTTTTCATTTATAGGCATCTCTGGGAAATCACCCAGAAGTACATAATGTTAACTTTGTTTGATAATGCTTCCATGATGTACCTTATTATGTTTTGCCATTTTAAAAGTTATTCTTTGTTGTTATAATGGAGGATAGACCCTACTGAGAGATTTTACTCTTATGCAAGATTAGATTTTTAAAACTGGTTTATCAAACAGAATCACTAAGCTATAACAAAAGAATATACTGGAGTTTGAAAGAAACACAAAGCTTGACCTCTTGAGTTGCAGCTCATTATAGTACTGTTAAGCCATTAGGAAATATTAAATCTATCAATGACAACTAAATATAATTGTGAGCAACACTTGAAAATATGAAATCCAGAAAAAACAAACAAGACTGAAAAATTAACTTAAAATGTTGCTACTATTGGAAAAGAATTATACCACTAACTTCCAAATCATCACTTAATCCACGTTTACCAGTGGGTTAAGTTACCGTGACGTCTATTCACAATGCAAGTGAGGCATGTTTCAAATAACAAACCATAACACTAAATATAAATACGTATTCTCTTGGCCACAACACAGTGTGCAAATAACTAATAATAATTAAAAAAACAAAAATGTGTTGACCAGAACTCAATAAGTCAGATTGTTAAAATTATTTGCTTTTAGTACCACTGACCCATGCCAGGAGCAGCCATAAGAATCCTAGAGATGATTACTTGTACGATAGCTTGTTGAGCAGCTTTTGTTGATTCTCCCAGTCGGTTACCATTCTCATCTGTTATTGGTATTCCATGTTTTAATTCTCTATGGAATAAAAATAGATTACTGCAATTTCCAGAATGTTCGGACTTTGTATTTCAAACTTTAAAACAGCATTTATCTCCAAAAGAGAGCTTTGTTTTGTTTTGCACCATAGTAGCAAGTTTATCATTTATCTTTAAAGAACCTATAGTGCAAATATAAAGAAAGCTTACTCAAGTGCTTTTTCTCTGCTCTCAAGCTACAGTGCCTTGAAAAAGTATTTAGCCCCCAACTATTTTCACATTTAACTCTCATTTTCTAAACTTAAATTACATTGAAGTAGAATTTTTGAGCTAATATAAAAGAACATTGAGCATCATGTCAAATCAAAAGAAAAATTCCAAAGCCTGTCAACAACTTACTAAAAATTAAATCCCCTTTTTAATTCCTACACTAACTTTCCTCAGGTACAATACTTTCTATCACCTTACCAACTCACCCAATTTGTTTTCAATGAATTCATAAGAATAAATATACCCTCTCCCTGTAAGGTCCAACAGTATGGTAGATTTTCAACAGACCAAACCAAAATTAAAACAAAAAAAGTATTCAAGACAAGGGTAATGATAATAGCAAAGCATAAATCTGGGGAAGGGTATGAAACCATCTTAAAGGCACAGAGCCCAGTGTAGTCCATCATGAAAAAGTGTAAAGAATATGAAACCATAGTCACACTGCCTTGGTCAAGCTGTCCCTCTAAACTGAGTCACCAGAGAACAATGGCCCTTGTCAAGAGAGGCTACTACGATGCCAGAATTCACTCTGAGTGAGCTGCAGAAATCAGTGGCTGCAACTGGAGATAAAGTTCCTGGCTCCACCATCTCTAAGGCTTTGCACATAAAGGGTATTTATGGAAGTGTGGCAAGGAAGAAGCCCTGGCTAAAAAAACAACACATGCATTTATCATTGCCCGTAAAGACTTTGCAAAGCATCACTCAGAAGATACTGCAAAGATATGGAAAAAGGTCTTGTAACCAGATGAGACTAAAGTGTAACTTTTTGGCCTCATTGCTAAGTGGTACATGTGGTGTAAACCTAATACTGCACGTCAGCCAGATAACACCATCCCTACTGTAAAGTAAGGTGGAGGCAGCATCATGCCATGGGGATGCCTTTCAGCAGCCGGGGCTGGAAACCTGGTAAGGACTGATGGGAAGATGAACATTGCTAAATATGGAGAGATCCTGGATAAAAACCTGTTAGCCTCTGCCACAGAGCTTAAACTGGGGAAGAAGTTAGTCTTTCAGCAGGACAATGACCCGAAGCACACTGCTAGAGCAAATATAGAGTGGCTTCACATGAAGAAAATTGATGTCCTTGACTTTAACCCAATTGAACACCTCTGGCAAGACCTCGAGATTGCTGTCCACTGCCACTCCCCAACTAACCTGGCACAGCTTGAGCAATTATGCTCCACCACATATTGCAAACCTATTAGAGACTTATCCAAAAAGACTAATGGCTGTAATAGTTGTGAGATGTGATTCAACTAAGAATGGAGCAAAGGGGGTGAATACTTTTGAACTGCTGATACTTGTGTTTTTGAATTTTTAGCTTTTCATGCTTTACAATTTTCCCTGTTTTTTGGCTCTACTGTGAAAAATGGAGCATGGGATTCACAAATAAAAATTCTCAGTTAAATTGTTCAATATCCCTGGTTGTAATAGTTATTTATGTGAACAAAGGGTTGGGGGGTGGGGGCTGAATACTTTATCAACGCACTGTATTACCCGTATCTTTATTTACTGTAAATAGCTTATTTTTCAGCAATAAAAACCTATATAAACTTCCATAACTTTTCAAAAATATTTAATTTTAATGATTTAGATTTCAAAAATTTACTACTCAACACTATACTTACATCATTGCTTAAAATAAACCCCATAATCTGTATGTGGCCAAGATGGATTTTGGTAAATCAACCAATGATTACAAGGTACTGAAAAGTGCTTTCAGTACCTTAAATCACATTCATCTGAAAAATATATTTTCTCCCAGTTGTAAGGTAAATAAAGCTCCACAATAAACAGGACGCAAGTATTTATTTTACAAAGGGAAAATACAGGTTTGAAACTTTGCCCTTCCTTCGCATGGCCAACAATGGGAGGCTTAAAAGGGCAAACATTAATTACAAAAGATCCTCCATGGCTATCCCTCCTTCCTAGTGAACAGGCCTATGATAGATTATTATTTATTTACAAAAGCTAATCTTTTGTAACATTTGCATTCTTTTACACTATCAAAGATGTCTGTCATTTCCTTCAACTTTTATTTTTCATTGTTTCTCTAGTCACGAAATTATGAAAAGGTGAGTTAATTGTTCAGCTCCCATTATTCTGCTATTTCCTTATAAAAGTCGAGGAACTGTCCATGATAACTTAGACCATAAGACTGTTAAGACATAGGAGCAGAATTTGGCCATTTAGCCCATCGAGTCTGCTCCACTATTCAATCATGGGTGATCCTTCTTGCCCCTCCTCAGTCCCACTCCCCAGCCTTCTCCCTGTACCCTTTTATGCCATGTCCAATCAAGAACCTATCAAGCTCTGCCTTAAATACACCGAACAACCTGGTCTCCACAGCTGCCTGTGGTAATAAATTCCATAAATTCACCATCCGCTGGCTAGAGAAATATCTCCACATCTCATTGAAATGCAACACCTGTGTTAAATGTCTACCACTGCAACAAAGCTGGGACTGAATACCATGTTGGATTAGAGTCTAAATTGTTATTCTTCTTTAAGGTTAGCTTTCTCTATGCTTGTTTAAACTTCTATATAATCAACTATTTACGTGGAATTATTCAGTGAAGTTTCAGTAATACCGTAAACTCCAGTGTATAAGCCAACCTGGAGTATAAGCAGACCCCCCATTTTCAAGGCTAAAAAAGTGACTTCTCATGTTACCTTTGTATAAGCTGACCCCTTTTGTACAGGTTTTTGATTTAACCAGAAAAGATCACAAGATCTCACATGCCAGTACTCAGTTTTGCTGGATCTGGAACCTGGAAATTCTGTGAACCAGTACCTGCTAAAAAAAAAGGCCTACGCATTGTAGAGCATTATAAGCCAATTCTTAATAAATAAATCAGGGAGATAAGTTTTGGATTAGGTTTCCAAAGGAAAAGAATCCTCTGAAATGTAACTCCCGTGAAACCATCGTAATCTCGTTAAAACATAACACGGGGTAGCAGGATCAGTACGTGTATTCAGTATTGAGTTTGCGACCACCATGATCAAAAGATTAAAACGAATGCATAATGATGCTGGCTTCAAGCTGAAGGTTGTTGATTTTGCTAAAGGAACGAATAATTCTGCAGTTGCTAAGAAGTTTAGTGTAAACGAGAAACAAGTGAGAGAGTGGAGAAAGGCAGAGGGCACACTGAGGGAAATGTCAAAGACAAAATGTGCAAATCACAGGAAAACATACCAGTGGCCAGAACGGGAAGAAAAAGTGAATCACCAACGATCGTCTGGATACATTGTTACCAGAGAAATGATTCGAGTTCAAGTGTTGAAATGGGACGAGAAACACTGTGAGGTCAGCGAAAATTTCAAAGCTATGTGAAGATGGTGCACTCAATTTATGAATAGACGTGATCTTGTGTTGAGACAAAAAACAAAGATTGCTCAGAAAATTCCCGCAGGGTGTTGTTACGTTCAAGAACACTGCTGGATGGACGAAGCGGGTTGCTGGCGTCGACGGCCCGAAGGTTTCAGGAAAGAAAAGTCACTACTTGTCTGGGACATGTTCAAAGCGCACTTGTCAGGTGAGACAAAAGCAGCACTAAAAGCTGAAAATACAGACATTGCAGTCATCCCCAGTGGTTTGATGTTTGTGCTCCAGCCACTAGATGTGAGTTTAAACAAATCATTCAAAGAATTCATGAGTTGACAGTGGAATGAATTTGACTCAAAAACAACCAATAAATACGACCTGTCTTCCATGTATTCATTTTTCCAAAGTTGGCACCCTCTGTGTAAGCCAACCCCCTAATTTTAGGACCAAAATTTAGGGTCAAATTCTTGGCTTATACACCGGAACTTACGGTAATATCGTTGATTTGATATTTTTCTAGAAGCTTCTCTGCAGCTTGTGTCATGCCACTGGACATGATTATTTCATGGGTTACCTCTTATCAATGGTATGTCCTTCATCCATTTAGTCTGAGCTAATTTTTAAAATGTGAAATGACCACAACTTATTGTTACCTGTCTTTGTTTGTTTTTATAACGCCTAATAGCTTAGAATAACACCAGAATTATGTCTAATTCTTGACTTCCAAAGAACCTCAGGATCATAACATCACCAGATCCAACATCTATAATGATGCATTATGCTGTGCCACCACCAGGATCATTTCACTTTTAAATCTGTGCTTACAACTATAGAAAACCTTACCTCTGTCTCATCAAAGGAATGTTTATACAGTTGGCAGCAGCTACTGCAGCAAATGGAACAAAGCGTCCTATTAGAGGTGTCACACGCTGCATAGAATAAAAGGATTTTAATTATTTCTTTCACAAGAAAATCTACAGAGGTATCATTCCAAATCTTTAATAATTACATCTAAGTAAATGTTACAAAAGTACCCCATATAATTGTTACTAAATAACTAAATCTTCATCTTCTGAATAATTTTCCTCAGTTTTTTTTAAACTACTCATTAAAAGATTAATTACTAAATAAATCGTAGCCCTGAAAATCTTTATTTTCTTACGGTAGTGATGAAAGGCTGAACTGCATTAAGTCTTGCTGTGCAGTAGCACTAAATATTCTATCATGCAAACTATCGTCAGATTTTAGTAATTAAATATCTGAAACTGCAAAGCCACAACAACCTTCTATTATGTCATTAGTTCTAATTAACCCAGATCTGAAATGCTCACATTAAGAGTTAAACAATTCTAAGAACTAAAGGAACAGAATAGATTTGACACTAATATTGTTTCTTGCATTGATACTTGTAGTTAGAATGCAAATATGACATGACAAGCATAATCTTTCCAGAGTAAAGGTCAGCAATAGCATAGCCAATATTTACTGACCACCCATAAAGCAGTGGTGCACAGTTTCTGAATTTTCAAAATCTGATAGACTGCAATCTTAAAATTCCACAAATCAGGCTAGAGTGCATCTTGGAAGTTAATTTGACAAAGGTAGAATCCATTGCACCTTTTGGTTCTTTCTATCAAGGTAGCAAATGTCATGGACTTGTGAGATGTAAAGAAGTGCACTATTGCAGCCACCGAATTCTGGTGGGGGAGCAAGTGAAAGCAGCTGTTGTTTTTAATATTTAGAGTAGGAACCAATACAGCGGACTGTTTTTATTAGATTAGTTCAAAGTCGGAATGATATTGGAGTGCCCTTCTTTAGAAGTGGAGATACTTCCACAATGCTTTTGGATTTCACCTGAAGAGGTTTTTGGGAGTTGGTAATCATCCCACAACCATCCTTTAACCATAACCATAACATTTATGTGTCTGGTTAAGTTTTTCACTCAGTGACAAGCAAGATTTTCATGACAAAATTCAGTGACAGCAATGCCTTTGAAAATAATGGGAGAAGCTAGATTCCTTTGTAATTGATATGGTGGCCGGCATTTATATGTCATTTACAATTCTCACCAGTGTCTAGATTTCGCAGTATGCAGGTAGGAACTGTTTAATGTTGTGAATGTGTGAATGCAATCATTAGTGAACAGCCCTATTTCTGACATGAAGGGAAGATCAACAATGAAGCAGCTGGTTCATTTAGCACTGGACATCACCCTCAGGTGATGACAACCTGTGAATAAAATGAGGTATCTATCATAACCACCAATTGCTCCTTGTGCTTTCTACAACACCCATCGAAGATGATGTAGCTCTGCCAGTTCTAATAACTTCACTTCACTGTCTGAGGCTCCTAGGTACCACAAGTGAATGTTTACTAATGTCAAAGAAAGTCTCTTTACCTCCTGAAATTAGCTGATGGGGATGGAAGAGAGAGGGTGAATTGGATATATAACATTTGTATTTCTTTTGTGGACAGAACATATCCAAGTTATTTTTCAATTGTTGGACACCTTCCAACATTTTAGTTGCATTTCTACACCTTGGATAGTGGTAAACGAACTGTAGTGTATGGCTTCATTACAAATGGATATTTTCAGCTGTTTTTCAAAATCTTTAGTCTATTTCAATCACCCCATAAAGTCTGAATTCTGTGCCAGGTGGAGGCTGAAATATACCCATTTAGCACTTCAGTCTGAAGATTGTTTCAATGTTTTAACACTGTCTTTTGCACTCAAGTCATTGCAAATGGGGAAATACAAAGCAGCTTTCTCTAATAGCTGTATAAGGACCTGCATATAAGCTGCACAGGACCATTTACAAACCTCTGCAACAAGATTTCAGAACTTTAAATCAGTTAACTTACCCATGCCTGTGCTATCTATCAAGGAGAAACTTACATCTTTACAATGAGCACATTGTCCATCATGCATCATACGAGCTTCCCACTAAAGCAAAACTATTCTGCAGGGCGAAGGGGAAGTTGTTGAATTAACATAATTTCCAGTTCAGACTCAAGATCACCCCAACTTCAGTCATCAAGTTAATGACACGATATTGGAAAACCTGGACCACTTCCCATACCTGTGGAGTCACCCCTGAACAAAGGCAGACATTTATAAACTAATTCACCATTGTCTTCAGTGTACCAGCACAGATCAAGACCACAAACCTGGCACAAAGCTCCGTCCACAGTGGACCTTACCATTCCTTCAGTTTCTAGAAAGCAGGGATCTCACAGCACTAGAGGAACACCATCAACATTGTTCTCTCAAAATTCTTCTAATTTATTGTTAGAACACTTAGGTAGTCCTTTATTAACAACACTTGAATTCTGTGTGTTCTGAGGTGACTGATTCACTGTGACTCACAGAATTTAGTACTCGTGCAACAGGTAGGTACATAATTTGCGAAATGCTGCATTCCTTTATATACTGAACTTTTGTGTGCTCCTGATCTTTGCATTTGAAATTTTCAATGTGATGCTGATTACACCTTCTCCACTTTGAATGTGATGAATTAGTGATTCCCAAAAGTCCAAGGGAATATTGCATGTTTCCAAGGAGACTTTGAGAACATCTTCAATCTTGGAATTGTGTGTCTGTATCAGATATCTAATCCATATGACACTGCATAAAAATGACTCAATGTTTATTAGGGATCAACAGTTGGGACTTTAGCTTGGGAGATGACACTGATCTTGTGCCAGTAGATTCAGAAGATTTTGCAGAAATATCATTGATACATCTCTAGTGTGCATTCGTGCTATTCGTGCAAGGACTCCAAGGCACAGAAACATAGGGATCGCTGCTGTTTTGCAGACTATGAATTTTGCACTCTGCTTGAAATCTTGATCTTCATACACCTTTTTCCTCAGTTGCCCTAGGTTCTGTTGGCACATTGGAAATGATAATGAATTTCATCTCTGTTTGCCTTTTCTGAGAAACAGCTTTTAAGATACAGAAAGTGGTCCACACTTTCTGGAGGGTTAAGATGGACAATTTAATAATTGGAGATATTGGAGAATGGTGTTGTATAAGGATAATAGGGCTTCAAATTCCTGTGATAGGAGCAAAAGTCCATTATAAATGGAGGAAAGAGCACATTACCTGCTAAACACCCAATGTGCAAGTGCTTCCAACCCCACCTGAGAGAAAATCTGCAGCCCTGCAATGATGTTATCTTTAGTCTCGAAAACCTTTAAGGGAATCAGTGCCACAGTCACCTTACAGGAAAATAATTCCAGAACTTGATTATGTAAAGTCAGTCCAATGATCATTGATTGTGTACCTAATGACAGACTCCCAAAATAGACAAAGTATTCCAATCTTTATCACAGCACATGATGTGGGTAGAGAGAGTCAATGTTTCAATTATGTTCTCATAGGCTCCTTGGAAAAATGAAACAGTCCCACTGATATCTGGAAATCCCTGGTCCATCACTGCTCAAATTCAAAAATATGAATTCATGAAGGACTTGAGATTCAGTCACTGACCACATACAGAAGCCGAATGTGAACAACAAAACAATGCGTTACACCCCAAACTACCTATCAACCTCCGGCACCATCAAGACCTCCTACCCCACCTGTGGCAGAGTCCGTAGCACCCACAATGGCCTCATCAGCCACTTCAGAATGAACAGAACTGGATCAGAAGCAAGTCATCCTCGATCCAGAGGATCTGCTTGAGAAGAGAAGACCACCAAGTGAACCTAGGATCGTATTAGATATGATCAGCAGCCAGTGCTTTTATATTCTGAGTGGGTGATTTATCCCTTTAAAATGTATTATAATTTTGAATATTAGTGTAAAAACTTTTATTCATTTATTTCAACTCTCCTTAAGGATGATGGTAATAATGCCCAGATTATTAAATGTCCAGTCATTTGCTGAGCTGGAGAGATGAGAAGGATATAGAGAGTGGTGGGCAACATAGAAAAGTGAGAGTATGGATGGTAAAAGACAATGAGAGTTTTGAGGGATTCTCTGCCCAGCACCACCCCCTCGGGTAGTGCTTTATCGTATCTTCACAAAAAAAATCAACAAAAAGTGTTCACTACCATTTCGATATTCAATAATGAATAAAACATGCATGAATTCAAGTTAGTGATACCTTAGTTAGTGAATTAAGGCCAAGAGCTGTTGCTACTGCACCTGTTGTAGCAGAAACATAGGCTGCACCAAGCTGGCTGTAATTGAAAGAAAAATTAAAATAACAACTAAATTTAAAGATTTTGAAAATAATAAAACTTAAGCAGCATTAGCTGTGACAAAATACAGTTTTTAACATCAGTAATAAATTAATATGTTTTTACATAAGAAATTACCTATAAATATGTATGAACCTCATTTTTCTTTTTTTAAAATTTTAATCAGTCAAAGCAATAACTTGGGATATTGGTAAATACTGAAACTGAAGAAAATCTGAGTGCAGTTATCACTTACTTTATAGTTATTGGCGCATCTCCACTTCTGTTCGTATAGTTCACTATAGCATTAAAGGATTGATTAATCCACTGCCAGAATACCACTGCTGGAGTAGTCCTGAAGTCAAATTAGGTGAAAACGTTTTATTACTGTATTCAGTAAATGTAACTGTCACAGTTTAGAAGCTTATCAAGTGCAGATCTTTCGATACCAATTTTAGTAGGATTACAATATTTTCTAAGCTATTTATAATAAGTTTAAGTATTGATGCAAGCTTGATATACAATGTGAATAGCCAAAGGCTTTGGTTCTGGGAGGCAGCAGGAATGAAGAAGACTTAAATCAGAGACAGGATGTCTTCAAGCCTGAAAAAATCACAATAGAATACTCTGAGAAAATGAGTTTTATAATCAAAACTTCAAAAAAGTTGGAGTGAAAGATGGGAACATATATAGAAAACAGGAGACTATAAGGTAGTGCAACTCTAGTTTAGATACAACAAAAATCAGCAAAGACGAAAATATACTGATGGAGACAGCAAATTGTACATAAAGCTTCCCAGATCTGTAGGGTACTTTATGTACCAACCAGCCACTCCTCATATTCTATATACTTATATAAGGTCTGGAGCCTATTTTAGCATGTCTGTAATTTGTTTGTAGTAATTTGGTACAGTCTACTTGTTTTGAAATATTTCAGTATTTCAAGAAGCCTATGTTTGACCAACTAAAAGATTTTGGTCATTTTATTACTTCTTAAAAAAGGAATCTTGCAAAACATTTATAATGTTCTTATTTTACACTAACAGCCTAATTTGCAGCATAATACTATAGAGAATTGGAAAGATTGTATACAAGTATAAAGTCAATGACATTACTATCTCCCTTCAAAGCAAATGCTCCTTTTTAAAATGAGAACCCGAAACCCTTCAGTTAAGAGTCCAACCTTCAAATTAAAACTTGAAAACGTCATTACTATCAAAATCTATAAGCTTTCCTCTCATTGTGGCAAGTCAAGTGAAAAAAAAGTACTCTGACTTTTTCTTAACAATCCATCTGATCATAGTCAACAGTAATATTTTGTGTACCAGTCTCTTCCTTCTGATATCCTCTTCATGCTTTTAAAATGGTTGCCTATTTATCCTCAATTGCTTCCCCTGGTCCCAATTCCATTTCCTACCTGTCCCATGTAGATAGTATAGCTCCCATGATGGCTTTTCTTTCCTTGGATTCTGAAGATTTGTCATAAACCTGACATATTAATCCTACTTTCCTCTCTCCACAGATGTTTGACTGTTTCCAGCACTCTGTGATGTAAATTGGTTTAGCAGACATATTTCATAGTTGATAGGGTAACAAGTATATATGAATTATTACACATTTTTAAAATCACAAGTTTAGAAAGTATTTTATAAAATACAAGGGCTTAACAAATTTGAGGATCTTTAAATCTATGTGCTTTGATAGTACTATTTACTTATTCTATAACATCCAATTTGTGCGTGTTAAAGCCCAAAACATATTTTAATGTAATACTGTCATATTATTTTCAAAAACAAGATAAATTACCAAATCGAAAAGAATTCTCTGATTACAGTGCCTTGAAAAAGTATTCAGCCCCCCACAGCTATCTTCACATTTTGTAATTGTTGAATGCAATCGAGTCATCTATGACTCATGGCGACCCTAAGGATAGCGCAGTTGTCCACAGGGTTTTCATGGTAAGATACGAAAATAGATTGCAGGCCTTTCTTCCATGCAGGCACTGTTGCTGCCCAATCAGATTCAAACTCTAGATTATTCACTTCAAAGTCTACTGTTGATGCCACTACACCATCAGCTAGCCCTTTCACATTTTACTGCCTCGTTTTCTATATTGAAGTAGGATTTTTTTGAGCTATTCTACAAAACATTGTACATCATGTCAAATCAGTAGAAAAATTCCAAAACCTGTCAACAGTTTACTAAAAATTGAAAACCAAAATTGTGGGGCTGAAAGTATATTCATCCGCTTTGTAATTACAATGCTAACTTTCCTTAGGTGCAATATATGTATTACCTTACTAACTCACCCAATTTGATGTAGAAAATTGGAGAAAACCCTAATTTTATCCCCCAATGAATTCATAAGAATAAATACCCCCTCTCTCTTTAAGATCCAACAGTATGGTGAATTTTCAACAGACCAAACCAATATGAAGACAAAAGAATATTCAAGACAAGTCAGGGAAATGATATTAGAGAAGCGCAAATCTGGATAAGGGAACAAGACCATCTCAAAGGCACTGAACATACCTCAGAGCTCAGTGTAGTCCATTGTGAAAAAGTGGAAAAAATATAAAACCACAGCCAGACTGCCTAGGTCAGACTGCCCTTCTAAACTTAGTTGCTGAAGAATGGCATTTGAAAGAGAGGCCACTGTGACACCACAGTCACTCTGAGGTTGCAGCAACTGGAGAATAAGCTTATGACTCCACAATCTCTAAGGATATTTATGGAAGAGTGGCAAGGAAGAAGTCCTGGCAAAAAAGCATATCCTGGCATATAAAGACTTTGGAAAGTGTCACTTGGAAGATACTGTAAAGGTGTGGAAGAAGGTCTTCCTTTACCTAAAGTGAAACATTTTGGCCTCAGTGCATCAGCCAGGTAACACCATCCCTACTGTAAAGTATAGTGGAGGGAGCATCATGCTATGGGGATGCTTCTCAGCAGCAGAGATTGGAAATCAGGTCAGGATTGATGGGAAATGAATGCTGTTAAATACAGAAACATCCTGGATAAAAACCTGCTAGCCTCTGCCAGGAAGATTAAACTGGGGAGGAACTTCATCTTTCAGCAGGTCAAATACCCAAAGCACACTACCCAGAGCAACCATATGGTGCCCAGTCAGAGTCCTGACCTTAACCCAATTGAACATCTCTGGCAAGACCTCAAGATTGCTGCCCACCACTGCTCCCCAACTAATCTGGCAATTTTGCCAGGAGGAATAGGCAAATCATACTCCATCACGTTGTGCAGATCTAATAGAGACTTATCTAAAAATTACTACTGGCCATAATAGCTGTGAGAGGATGTTCAACTAAATACTGACCAAAGGGAGATGAATACTTTTGAACTAATGACATTTAAGTTTTTGAATTTTTGGTTTTTTGTGCTTTACAATTTTCACTGTTTTTCTGTGCTCTACTGTGGAAAAAAGGAGGATATGATTCACAAATAAAAATTCTTAATTAAATTGATCACAATCCTTGGTTGTAATACTCATTTATGTGAGCAAAGGATTGGGGGCTGAATACTTTTACAGGGCACTGTATATGCAGACATTAAGCATTTTATTTATCAAGTCAGATGAAAATATTAAAAGGACAACATGGGTACATCTGTGCATGTCACTAATTTAGAATGTAAAAGGAAAAATTACACAAATTATAATGCCTCATTCATGATCTTATCTCAGTTCCACTTACACTTCACCTCCCTAGTCATTCAAGCTACTACAGAAATCCTCTGTATTCAGAACCATCTTGCTTTCTTATGATTAATCTGGTCCTGGTGACTATCTTCACCGGTTTCCGCATATCCCACTTCTCCCAGTGTGTTGAGCTTAAAGTTCTCACGCATGTTCATCCTTGGTTTTGTTTCGCTTTAGTCTATAAAAACCCAGCTAACTTGCATTCTTCTCTGACCTTTGTCTTCAGTCCATTTACCATGTTTTTGAATTACCCATTATCACAGAATCCTTACATGGTGACATTCATAATCCTGTTTCAGTCTTTTTACCTGTTCAATCATTAATCAGTAACACATCCTGAAATTCTGCTCAGGTATCAGAAGCTTGCGATATAGCTTGTCTTGGGATATTTCCACATATATAAATGTAAAATATTCTGCCAAGACAGGAATAATATTATGTTTTTAATAATATTATTCTATCCATACGGTAAGATGTTTCCTCTCCATGCGATATCCATGGCACCTGGAGGTCATGCTATCTGTCACACTTATAAATTCATTTTACACAGTAAATTGTGAGCATTAGTCAAGTCACCTTTCAGTGCTTACTGCAACATAGAAATTGAAATTCACTGAAAGAAAAATGCAGCAAAAGACTGTAAGGTTAACCAGCCAATGCTGGCCTTTACTTGCCACACAAGCTGTAATTTAGATCTTACATAATTCCTCCCTCATATTCCTAAACATGAACACTAAGTTACACTGTGATTCTTCAAGGAACACCAATTCCTTATCTGGTAGTGTCCTTTACTGCCCTGTCTAACAGCATACAACTATGGTTTCAGGTGTTCTCTTTAACCTCACCAAAGATGTTACCCTGCCTTTATCCTATTCAGCTGGACCATATTACCTGAAATATTTAAGGCAAGGTTGACAAGTGTTTAAAGGAATGTTAGTTTCATAGATGTGAGATGGATGACACAAAGTCAGAACACAGGTTCACTAAAATGGTATTTGACATAAAATATCTTCTCTTCCAACAAATGCAACCAGATCTTTACATATGTTATTTATTTAATTAGAGTTACAGCCAGTAACAGACCATTTCAGCCGAATGAGCCTGTGCCACCCACTTACACCCATGTGTCCAATTAACTTACTAACTTGTACGTCTTTGGAATGTGGGATGAAACTGGAGCAGGCGGAGGAAACACATGCAGTCATGGGGTGAACGTGTGAACTCCTTACAGGCAGCGGTGGGAAATGAACCCGGGCCTCTGGTGCTGTAATAGCGTTATGCTGACTGCTATGCTACCATGCTGCCCCAGTGTTAGCAATACTCACCTGGTGAGCATTTACAGCATCTCAAGTTTTTGATAGTCAAATCCTTAATGATACTTGCTACCGTCACTCAGCTCAGCAATCCTGTCTGACCTCCACTCAACAGAAACTGAGCAGGGAGAATGAAAAAGCCAACAAAAAGCAGAAAAGTATTCAAACAGTATAAAAAGGAGGAGAACCTTCAGAGTAAAATTACCTTTTTTGGTAAGATACTATACAATATAAGCTACAAACTATTTTCAGTAGACTAATATGAAAAACATTATGGGAATTTCATGACTATTTGGGAAAAAAAATACCCAAAGATGCCACTCTCCATGACATTTTAGAAAAAAATACAGTATTTAAAATTTCCAAGAATTAATGCCCATTTCTTTTTAAAAACTCAAATGTAAACAGTCCAAAAGTACATTACTACAGAAGCATTAACTTGTTTGTTTAATCAATTGATTATGGACTTGTTTTTCTGCCACAGTTAATATTTCTCCAAATTAAATTGGCATGTTTTAGGTAACACACACAAAATGCTGGATGAACTCAGCAGGCCAGGTAGCATCTATGGAAAAGAGAACAGTTGATTTTTCAGGCAGAGACCCTTTGTTAGGACTGGGGGAAAAAGATGAGGGCATCTACGCTCCGTCCACCAGAAAAAGTGGGATCTCCAGTGGTCACTTATTTTAATTCCACTTCCCATTCCGATACGTCAGTCCATGGCCTCTTCTACTGTGGCGATGAGGCCACACTCAGGCTGGAGGAGGAGCATTATCTTGCATTTCATCTGGGTGGCCTCCAACTTGATGGCATGAATGGCAATTTATCAAACTTCCGATAATAACCCCCACACCTTCAGCATTTCCCGTTCCCTTTCACTCTCTCACCTTATGTCCTTACTGCCCTATTACCTCCCTTTGGTGCACCTCCTCCTTTTCGTTCTTCCATGGATTTCCGTCCTCTACTATCAGATACCCCCTTCTCCAGCCCTGCATCTCTTTCACCAATCAGCTACCCAGCTCTTTGCTTCACTCCTCCCCCACAACCCCCCTCCCCCTATTTCACCTATCACCTTATGGTCTTCCTCCCCTTCCCCCACTTTCATACTCTGACTCGTCTTTTTTTTTCTCTAGTCCTGATGAAGGGTCTCAGCCTGAAATGTTGACTCTCTTTTCCATAGATGCTGCCTGGCCTGCTGAGTTCCTCCAGCATTTTGTGTGTGCTGCTTGGACTCCCAGCATCTGCAGATTTTCTCGTAATTGTGGAAAAAAAGGTTTCCTGAGTCTGTCATGTTACCACGTCTTCCCAAAAAAGAGGATTAAATAGCAAGAGGACAGGGAAATACATCTTTCCCACGTGCAAGCTGGTGGCAGTAAATGGCTTTCAGCAGTTATGAAAAACATGTAAGTTCTTAAATGTGAAGTCTTTTACTCACTGATAGAAAGTCATCATACATCCGGTAATTGTCATGTTCATTGGTACTTGAGCTGACATTCTACCGATAAGAATCATCTTTTCTCCCGTATCTGGATGAAATGCAGAATCGTAGATATACTTTGCTTTCCAAAGTTCATCTTCTGTAAGCCCAGGAGCTAAGATACCTTGTCTAACACAATATATTTAATGAATAAAATCTGCTTAAAATCATCCAAAGTAAACTCTCAAAAAAATTAGAAAAATATAGCTAAACAAGATTTAGATGCCAAATGAAGCAGATAACTCTTTTCTGTTTCCATGGTTCTAATTTTTTTTTAAAGAGTAGTGACTAGAGATGAGAAGAATTTTTTAAAAATTAACTATTGACATTTTCTAGTACCCTGAAAATAGCATGTAGTCTTTTTTCAAACTATTGCACTTCATTGACTCCAGCTCAGCATTTAACATTATCACACCCTCTAAACTAATTATTAAGCTCCAAAATCTTGGCCTCAATACCTCCTTATAACTATATAACAATTACAGCACGGAAACAGACCATCTCGGCCCTTCTAGTCCGTGCCGAATGCTTACTCTCACCTAATCCCACTGACCTGCACTCAGCCCATAACCCTCCATTCCTTTCCTGTCCATATACCTATCCAATTTTGCTTTAAATGACAATACCGAACCTGCCTCTACCACTTCTACTGGAAGCTCATTCCACACAGCTACCACTCTTTGAGTAAAGAAGTTCCCCTTCGTGTTACCCTTAAACTTTTGCCCCCAACTCTCAACTCATGTCCTCTTGTTTGAATCTCCCCTACTCTCAATGGAAAAAGCCTATCCACGTCAACTCTATCTATCCCCCTCATAATTTTAAATACCTCTATCAAGTTCTCCCTCAACCTTCTACACTCCAAAGAATAAAGACCTAACTTGTTCAATCTTTCCCTGTAAATTAGGTGCTGAAACCCAGGTAACATTCTAGTAAATCTTCCTATACTCTCTCTATTTTGTTGACATCTTTCCTATAATCTGGTGACCAGAACTGTACACAATACTCCAAATTCGGCCTTACCAATGCCTTGTACAATTTTAACATTACATCCCAACTCCTATACTCAATGCTCTGATTTATAAAGGCCAACATACCAAAAGCTTTCTTCACCACCCTATCAACATGAGTTTCCACCTTCAGGGAACTATGCACCATTATTCCTAGATCACTCTGTTCTACTGCATTCCTCAATGCCCTACCATTTACCATGTATGTCCTATTTGGATTATTCCTACCAAAATATAGCACCTCAATGTACATCCTTGTGCAACTGGATTCTCTATTTCCTTACTTGCAGACCCCAGCCAGGTTTGGATTGGCAACATCTCCCCCACAATCACCATCAGCAGAGGTGTACCACAAGGCTGTATGCTTAGCCCCCAACTCTATTCACTTTATACTTATGGCAGTGAGGCCAAGTACAGCTCCAATGCCACAGTTACATTTTCTGATGACACCATTGTTATTGGCCGAAATCAATGGTGGTGATGAATCAGCATATAGGAGGGTGATTGAAAATCTTGTTGAAAGGTGCCAGAACAAAAAACTTACACTCAATGCCAACAAAACCGAAGAACTGGTGATTGACTACAGGAGGAAGAATAATCATGTGTCCTCATTAGGGGATTGGAGGGCATCAATAACTTTAAATTCCTCGGTGTTATCATATCAAAGATCTTCTCTGATACCAGCATTATAAAGAAGGCATAGCAGTACCTTTATTTTCTTAGGATTTAGGGTAGATTTGGCATGTCATCTACTGTAAAATTTTGGAAAAACTTCTATAGATGCATAGTGGAAGTATCCTGACTGGTTGCATCACGGACTGGTGTAAAAAACACCAATGCCCAAGAATAGAAAAGCCTACAAAATATGTTGGATGTTACAACCTATGGACTCACTTTCAAGGACTCTACAACTCATGTTCTCAGTATTACCCAAATGTTCATTAATATTAATTGTACTTATTTCATAAAATTTGCTGTGTTCAGAGATAGCTTGCTCCCTAATATGTTTGTTTCCATGATATTGAGAATACCAGCTATATTAAATGTTCTATTAAAAAGCATTCGGCTTATAACAAACTGCTCCAACATTGTTTAATTTTTAAATACACAAGGTGAGATTGTAGGAATAATGAGAAAAAGCAGAATGCCATACCAAAACTCCGCTGTACAATACCTATAATCATGTATTATCTTTCTAGCGTTCTCCAAATGGGTATTTGATAGAAGAATGTTCCTGGGGTCAGTAACTGTGAAGAAGTGCTTTGCTCTCCCAATAAAAGTACTCTGGTCCCATCGTGGCTCTTTAATATTGATATTCGATAGCAGTTCTTCAGTCATCTTACAACCTTTACAAAGGAAGCAACAAAGTTACTAGCTGGATAATTTTTCTTCTTCAAACCAACCATATTTCAATTCAACTACAAATATATGAAATGGCAGTTTCTTTTAGAAATAATGCTCATCACATTACAATTTAATCTTGCAATTATACAACTAGGTGAAAACCACATTAGTCCAGCTAATCCATGATCACAAATTTCCTGAGTGTGAGAAGTGCATTGACAGCTGGTTCAGAATGTTCTAAGGTTTAACATCTGTCAAAATTGTCAAATATTTTTATTTTACCTAGGTCTCTGATATTCAAACATCTGAAATTAAAAATTACATAACTGAAAAATTAGAATAATTAAAACACTAGAAGACTCAAAAACAATTAAATTAAATTAACATACAGCCGTCCCTCTCCCTCACAATAGTTCCTCTCTATCGAAATAAACCCAGTCACTTACACCTGAGATGGGGCCATCATGGTTTTATTCCTTGGGATGCAGACAGTATAGAATTTATCCAATTTATTTATTAATTAATTGATTTAATATCTATTCCTTTAAATATGGTTATACAATTTGTAAGTTTCTCTTCAAATGTGCTCTCTTAATCCCTATCCCCTGATAAATACCGAAAAAACAGGATATTTTAAGTGTTTGCTGCCTGGAATTTTTATCATGAACATCCAAATTTGAGCATATTCAAATATTGATTTTCCTTCCATAATATATGTATGTACTTGTAGAATAAATCAGTATTTTATTTTTTTGTCTTTGGCATCTGAAGCTTTTGAATCCTTTCCTAATCTTTGTATTCTTCCTCATCTTCCCCTCTTTTACATGTACTTAAGTATTCCTTTCCTTACTATGAACTCCCCCATAACACTACAGCCCCCATGTTCATTCATATACAAAATCCCACTTCCTTTTAGTTTGTTCTGAAATTATGACAAAAGACTGTACATTTTTTAAAACTAGGCTTTGCTAACATATTGTAAATGTTGTTTTTTGCTTTATTGTCCCAGGTTGCATCCTTGTGCCCTCTCCCAAAATAGTCAGCTTTAACGCTCTTATCCTTATAATTTATCTTACTAAGCCATATTACTTTACAGTTCTTACATGATCCAAGTTCATGCGGAAGCCTTTTGGGTCAACTCCTTATCAGAATATTATTAATGAACTGAAGCTCAAATCGCAGCTTATGTAGATCAAAAATGACCTGGGACTGAGGTCAGCTGGTGTTTACAGGATTCTCCGTGAATACAGAGCAGTATATATCGGCTAGATGGACATGCGGTAGAAATCCACACCACGGAGCTCAGGAGCTATATTTGTTTGGGTTACCGTAGAAATCAGCAGTAGCTGAACATTGCATTCGCAATGCGCATAGGATTGTGACTTTGATGGCACTAAACTACTATGCCACGTTGATGGTTTTTGGGATTGTCTTGTAGAAGAAACCATTGAAATTAAACTAGAGGAAAAGAATTTTAACAAAGATGAAAGTCTCATTTCAAGTAAGAGCTGGAATTCGATTGTAAACAAGGTGGGAGAGTGAAAACTTGATTGGATGAGGTCTAACCAATCAGGATGGATGGACTACCACCAGAGTAGACATGCCTGGGCATCATCCCTGATGAAGATGGTGGAGTCTGTCATCAAAATGTTGGTTATAATCGATACCTATACCCGATTGGATGTCTGAGAAGAGTTTATTTGTTATTGATCATACTTCCAACACATACCTGTCTATAACAGAATGAGTTCCAGCACCGATTCATGTGGCATACTACTGGCCATAGCATTTCAATCATATTTACTTTTGCTTACATTGATAACAGTGCCCTTTTCAATTTTGCACTTTGAACTATATATATATATATATATACACACATATTTCTCCAGAAATATTTTAATGCACTTTTCAGATTATGTGTCCAAAAGAATCAGCAACAGAATTGCGCTGTGGAGCACTGCATTGAGTTACAAAGCAACTGAAACACACAAATTATTTTTTGAGATATTATGCACATTTTCATGTGGGTAGAAGGAAACCGGATGACATAGTTGATTAGAAAATTTGTTTAGATCTCCCTCTATAACTGATTTTGTTTCTTAATCTTCAAAAAAGGGAAGTATCCCCAAACAGAATTAAGAACAGGAAATCCAGAGTTCCTAAGTTGTAAGTTGAGAATTCCATACCCTGAACTGGCTGATCTTGAAAGGAAATGGTGACGGTGAACTGGTCTTAGTGAATTAGAGAAGAAATATTTAACATGAACTGCATCGCACCTGGAAGAAATACAGCTCAGTTAAATTTGTAGATTGCAGTAATAAGTCAATAATTGTGAAATTTCCTTTCAAGAGAGACAAAGGCACATACTTGATGCTTGGCCATCTGGACACATGTTGCACACACAAAGTGAGTACGTCAATTAAAACAGCCATCTCTTGTAAAGCATGCAATGTATTTTACTGCATGAGAACTACATTATTATTGGTATATCAAACCAACTGCGAGATAACTTCAGATTGATTGAATAAGGACTCAACAATTGGTGCTAAGGCATTAGGCACTAGAATGCACAATTTGCAGTTGACAATCACACACCAACTGGCTGCTGAGAGTCTTTTAGAGTTATCTTAAGAGTTGGTACCTGAAAAACAATGTGCACGTATCTAATAGCCCTGCAGCATAGGGTAAACACTTGAGTATTCTCCCTTATGCATCACGGATAGCAAAAGAGCTCCAGCCTAGGAATCCAACACGTAAAACCTCATGGACATGATCATCTTGACTCTCACTGGCAATACAGTCCTTGCCCTGCTTCATGTACGTGGTTGGAAAACGGGACAGAGCTCACAGAGGATATTCTTATGAAACTTTTTCATGGAAGTTCATATACAAAAAACATTGTAACTCAGTGAGGTTCAAAAGTAAGAATTAATCTTTGAACATTCTGGACAGAAACTACATACTGCTTATTACACTGGACAACAAAGATTTTGCTTTCTGCAACACACACAAACTTCTAAAGGAACTCAGTAGGTCAGGCAGCAAATATGAAAAAAAAGTACAGTCAACGTTTCAGGCCGAGACCCTTCAGCAGGACTGGAGAAAAAATTATCACCATGAAATTTCCCTATCACGCATCATTAAAAATAAATAGTCTATATTTGTTATTTTAATTCATAATTCAAGTCAATTTGTTGGGCCACTAATCAAACAGGTCATCAATGACAGGCAATTCAAAGAACTTCTTATGAGACCAGAGAAAAATCTCATAGAAAACATTCAAGGATGTTGTTGAAATTTTTTTGGCAATTAGAGCACCAAACTATGCAATTTGTTGACAACCTGCTTTAAGCATACAAAACCATGAAGTGCAACATGTCACTATAGACTCAATTTCTGCATTTCCTTTTAGACTTCTTCCTTACAAATCTTGGGGCTGTCAGTGATGAGTATGGTGAAAGGTTTCACTAGGACATTGTGGTCATGGAGAAACTGTATTAGGGCAATTGCAATCCATCTGTGCTGGCTGATTATTGTCATACACTTAAGTGAGAAGCCTCAGCACCGAGTACAAACGAAAATCAACAAAATATTTTTGGCTTATTTGAACTATTGCAAAGCATCAGCACCGTTATGCAATTAAGTGCATCATATTCAATAAAAGTTAATTTGTCCAAGTTCCTATGGGATACAAGTAGTCTGAAATTATATGTGTTCAGCTTCAAGCTATCATAGACAAAAAAAAATTCTGAGTAAGCAACAATTTCGAAAAAAAATTGTCACCCACTGTTATTCTTGTGTCCATCATAGTCATTGAGCACTGCAACACAGAAGGAGGCCCTTCAGCACATGTAGTTAGTGGCAAACTATAAATCTGAGTAGTCCCATTGACCAGCAGCTGGACTACAGCCCTCCCTACCTCTCCCATCCATGCACTTATCCAAACTTCTCTCCACTTCCAAGCTTGGTGTAATCTGCAAACTGCTGAATAATTTTACCATAATATCATCAAGATCATTGACAAAGATGTGAAACAACAATGGATCCAGCACCGATCCCTGTAGCTCATCACTAGTCAACATGTCCTTGCTTTCCAGGTCTACATGTTTTCCATACACCTGTTAAAAGAACTCAGTGGATATTGGAAAATATATTATGCATTAGCAGCATTCACTATATAACCACGACTACTGAGTATTTACTATGCATTTATTCCTTTACTAGATACATTGTATTCTTAGGTATATACTATGGCATTTAAGAATATCTATGTATTATTAGCAGAAACAAACTTGGCATTTAAGAACACCTGTGTATCATTAGCAGAAATGTGCTTAGCTGAAATGTACTCCACATATTATACAATAGAATGGCTTATGAAGAGATAACGGTGGCAGACAGGATGATACGAACAGGCAATGGAATGTTGAGGGAGACTAAGGGAGGCTGACTGAGAAACAACCGTGGCCAGGAATAAGGCCCAAGATGTGAACTGGAAAGAAATAATGGTGGCAAATCGAGAGCTAGTCAAGAGCGATTGATTAGTTAATGTATAGATGATATGCAGCTATAGAGTGATTGGATATGTTAATGCAACTAAGATAAGAAGATTGCTATAAAAATGCTATGTACAATGATTGGCAGGCAATCAGTGACTAGCTCAGTGATCGTCTCAGCTTTGGTTTGCAAATTAAAGCTTAAAACTTCTTGAAGAACCTTCTGCGTCTCCTGGTCGTTTGTGAGAAATGAAAAAACCACGACATGGATGGACCAGCATCTGTTGTGTGTAGCCCAGGGATACAAGCACTATTGCTGTTCCCATTGAGGGAAGAAAAGCAGCCAGACAATTATGGTGGAATTTACCCAAAGTATAGATGGAAAAACAATACAAAAAAAGATGATTTCCTGTGAAACAAGTTCAAAAGATGTTTTGTTTCGAAGCTATTTGTAGACTACTTCGAGGGAAAATCTAAGGAACATCCATATTCCACTTGCTGAAAATTTAACATATACACCTTCCCTATTTGTTTCTAATTTTAAAGTCAATGTGTAAACAAGCACTGAGATGATCAGAGCCTCTTGAGCATCAACAATGTTTTCTTTTTACTTTTGGAGAAGAAATGTACTGAAGTATTCTTGTTTCCCTTTTAATTAGCAAATACCATACAGCTTGTTATTTGACAACTGCAAACAATAAGATGCAGTGCAATGTGACTAACTGCAAATCTTTTCATAATTTCTGTGCAGGATTTGGAATCAAAGTATGTAAACAATCTAGAACATTGAACTCCACATAGAACCATGTGGACAACATGAGCAACAAAAATTTACTGACCTGACAAGGATCAAAAATATAAAAATGTATATTTTTCATGTCAGAAATAAAAAAAAGGAAGAGAAGTTTTTCTAAAAAAAATGAATTTAGTTTTTCCTTCCAAAAAACCCCTCATAATAATATACAGTGGATTTGGGCTAATTGGGACACAATTAAGCAGCTGCCCCAATTAAACAATGTTTCATGGAAAGTTGAAAAGCTATAAAAAAGACAAACTAACGAGTTGATTAGGTAGTTTACTGAGTAATTAATTAACTAGCTTAACTGAGTAAAAAAATTATGTATTTAAATGAAATAATATCATTACCAGTTTTACTACAGTACTATGAAACTGTTCCTAATAGCCATCAGAGGATCTCATCCAGTGTATGCTACCGTGTTCTGTTGATTGATTGTAAACAAACACAATCAGCACAAACATGCAGTGCAGGTAATGGACTGCCTTCATACAATGGTTTCGATGATTGCATCCTCCAAGTCTTCATTTTTATTGTAGCATTGAAGATGATTGTTGATACCTTCAAATTCTTTGTAGTTCCTAAACTGTTGAAGAAGTGGAATTGTTTCACTTTTACTCCTGGCATCTCCAAGCCTGCATGTTGAAACCACAGTGAGCAAAACAGGCCTGAATCCTTCTACTGTTTATTTCTTGCTAACTAACAGTGACAAGAATCACTGCTTTTTGAACACAAGCACATGCAACTGATGTCATTTTAAAAACTGTTCACTCTAAGCACAGTGTACTGTCTAACAGCCACACAAATGTACGCGACTGGTGCTAGTTAGAAACTGTTTGGCAACAGTCTCCTGTCTCAAATAAGTAGATGCCCTGATTAATCGATGGTCCAATTAACTGGATCCCACTGTACATCTCAAACTGGTTGTACTTTGCACAGCTGACCAAAAACAAGCGTTTTTATGCTTCCAATAACTAACTGCTGGAAATAAGTTGAAAGAAACCCAAGTGCCTCACAAAAAGGTTTTCATGCAATCAGCTACAATAAAGTCAGAAGGTGTAACCTGAAGGGACATATCAATTACTTCCTTTTCTGTTTAACTGCAACATTTCCTTGTTTTTGAACCACTTGGTCCTTTCACTTCTACATATGCTGCCTGACCTACTGTTTTTTGTTTTTATTTCCATTGTCTGTAGTTTTTTTGCGCTAACCAAATATCGATATGCTTTTAGTGGCATCGGTTGAGGGAAAAAAATGTCAGACATATCTCTAAGGAACCTTGCATACTTCTTCAGAGTAATATCATGGAATCTTTTACATTATGTCAAACAAGTAAATGGTGCGCATTTTCAGAAGCAGTGCCCTAGCACAAGTTTAGTGTCAATCTACTTTGGTTGCTCAACTTCTAGAATAAAAGACAGGCAGAGAACTTGTCAATCCTTATATGGAGAACTAAAGATACAACAGGCCAAATAAAAAGTCAGTAAAGTGCACTTCAGAAATAAAATATAATATACAAAACTGTTATTTTGCAATTTTATTTTAATATAATCAGTTCTTCTGGAATAACAAGCAACTTGTGGGTGACATTGACAATCATTAACTAACCTCATGACTATAATTATACTTTTCTTTTATCGTCTTTCCTGAAAACAGTTTCAGTATTTCAGAAGGATTTGCAATGCCTTGAAAAAGTATTCAATCTCCAACCTGTAGTTCACATAATGGAGTATTAGAAACAGGGCTTTGATCAATTTAACTGAGAATTTTTATTTGCTACTTAACGTGCTTTTTTCAAAGAAGAGCACAAAAAAGGGTAAATTGTAAAACAAAAATAACTAAAAATTCAAAAACTATAATGTTAGCTGTTCAGAAGTATTCATTTTCCTTTGCTCAGTGCTTAGTTGAACCATCTTTCACAAATGAAGAAAATTGATGTCCTTGAGAGGCCCAATCAGTGTCCTGACCTTAACCTGATAGAACATTTTACATGCAAATACATCAAGATTGCTGTCCACCACTACTCCCCAACTAACCTGGCACAGCTTGAGCAATTTTGCAAGGAGGAATGGGCAAATCTTGTTCCATCACGTTGTGCAAAGCTAACAGAGATTTATCCAAAAAGACTTCTGGTTGTAATAGCTGCGAGAGGTGCTTCAACTATGCTACTTAGCAAAAGGGGATGAATAATTTTGAATAGCTGACATTTTGGTTTTTGAATTTTTAGTTTTTCATGCTTTACAATTTTCCCTGTTTTTTTGTGCTCCTCTGTGAAAAAAGGGGGTATGAGAATCACAAGTAAAAATTTTCAGTTAAATTGATCAAAATCCCTGGTTATAATGCTTATTTTTGTGAACAAAGGATTGGTGGCTGAACACCCTTTCAAAGTATTGTATAAAAGAATTTGTCTTATTTACTGATATCACGAGTGCATAAAAACTATTCTTTAAACAGAATAGAATGAAGCAAAGCAGAATGCAAGACTATTTTCACATAGCATATTATTTCAAAGCGATTCACAAACACCGATCAGTAAAACTGAAATATTTGTTCGATTAACAAATAAAAAAGTCAATCAATGTTTTGATTCTGGCTGAAGCCTGTAGATTTTGATTACCATGAAATATGAGGTTATTTCCATTTTCTTTCAAAAAGATTAACTTTCATGAGAAGTGATACAGCAACACAGCCGATGCACAATAAACATTGAACCAGATTTGGAGCTATGTTACTGTGGATGTCAATTCTTTGATTTATTCTTTCTAGCTGCTTAGTCAGAGTCTAATGTATTAAATATGTTACTACTTTCAATAAACCTACACAAATTTAATCAGTGATAATTCTCTTTTTCAGTTGCCACCAGATTATTTTAGAATACATGCATTACCTTAAGAATATCCCCATAAAAAGTTAAGTTTCATAAGAGATTAGATTCTAAAAATGCTTATATTATAAAATAATTGCGATGTAAACCAAATAATTATAATATATGAATTCATTTTAGATTTAAAGATAATATCACATTACCTATAGCAACAACAGATATCCCAAAATCCCAATAATCTCATTAGGAAGGGCAGCACTGGGGCACAACCAGCTAAACTTCTGCCTCACAGGTCTGGTAACCCAGGTTCAGTCCTGACCTCCAGCGCTGCTCAATGTTCAAAGTTCAAACCAAATTTATTAACAAAATACATACTGTATATGGTCACCATATACAACCCTGAAATTAATTTCCTTGCGGGTATACTCAATAAATCCATAATAGAATAAATGAAAGACTGCACTAATTAGGGCATTCAACCAGTGTGCAAAATTCAACCAGTTGTGCAAATAGAAGGAAATAATAACAATAAATAAGCAATATATATCGAGAATATGAGATCAAGAGTCCTCGAAAATGAGTCCATAGGTTGTAGACATTTCTCAAAGTGAATTTACAGGCTGAGGTTTGTAGCATAACAGCACCTCTTTCACCTCAGACGATTGAAGAAGTTTGGTATGGACCACCAAATCCAAAGAACTTTCTTCAGGGGCACCTTAGAGAGTATCTTGACTGGCTGCATCACAGCCTGGTATGGGAACTGTACTTCCCTCAATCACAGGACTCTGCAGAGAGTGTTGTGGACAGCCCAGCACATCTGGAGATGTGAACTTCCCACTATCCAGGACATTTACAAAGACAGGTGTGTAAAAACGGCCCGAAGGATCACTGGGGACCCAAGTCACCCCAACCACAAACTTTTCCAGTTGCTAACATCTGGGAACTGTACTTCAGCATAAAAGCCAGGGCGAACAGGCTCCGGAACAGCTTCTTCCACCAGGCCATCAGACTGTTTCATTCATGCTGATACAATTGTATTTCTATGTTATATTGACCGTCCTGTTGTACATACTATTTATTATAAATTACTATAAATTGCACATTTAGATGGAGATGTAACAAAGATTTTTACTCCTCATGTATATGAAGGATGTAAGTAATAAAGTCAATTCAATTGCAGTTCTGAAGAAATGTATCTAATAGCTTTGTGAGCTGCAGGCAAAGCATTGCCATCTTTCCAGCACCACCTTGGAAAGTATATCTGATATACTTTATCATATATCTCTGTCCCAAGTAGATGAAGTTTCATGGAAATAGTTAAAATAGTATAAAAATACAAGCTACTGTTTAATTGAGTAACAAATTAAGTATTTAAATTAATTACAAAACAAATTAGAATATTACCAATACTACTGGTGGCTGTCCGTTATATCTGATGATGACAGGAAACCTGCGTAGGAGAGTTTTAAAAGTGGATAAGCTGTTGCACTGGGGCAGTCTGTCGACATCGGAAGTTTGGGTCCAGTGGGTCAAGTAGACGTCATAATAGTGTTCTCCCTGTTTGCAGTTGATGACAATGACTTCTGTGCCTCGTCATGCCCTTGGCTCTCCACATATTATTACAGAATCACCTGCTGGCCATTGGATCTCACTCACCCAGTCTGCCAGAGCTGACTTTGCATGCTAGGACAGGCCTGTCCCTACCTCAATGGGATTTGAGACCTACTGGCTATCCTCACCTGATTTAGCCTGCTTGTTGAAGCAGTGTACTGGTGTGTGGCCATTGACCAATGCAAACAGCTACTTGGAGCCACAGGTGAGAGCTGAGTTTCCAAGTCAGAATGCTTGAAACTGCAGTGAGCAAAACAGTATCAAATTGTCTTATTGTTAATTTCTCATCAACTATCAGTGACTAAAATCACTGCTTTTTGAACACAAACACACACAACTGACACTATTTAAAAACTGTTTACTCTTAAGTCCTGACGAAGGGTCTTGGCCCGAAACGTCGACAGCGCTTCTCCCTATAGATGCTGCCTGGCCTGCTGTGTTCCACCAGCATTTTGTGTGTTGTTGTTTGAATTTCCAGCATCTGCAGATTTCCTCGTGTTTACTCTAAGCATGGTGCAGAATAGTGGTCACCAACCTTTTGAAGCCCAAGATTCCCTACCTCGGCCTTAGTGAAAGGCAAGATTGACTCCAAATCAATTAGTTACGTGCATGCGCACCAGGGCAGAAAAGACCGGAAGTAAAACCCCGCAACCCAGAAGTAGAAATAATGTATGAACACCAGGGGTCACCATCCTTTTTTAGCACCACGGATTGGTTTAATATTGACAATATTCTTGTGGACCAGCTGACGGGGGTGGGGGGGGGGGTGTTAATCACGACCGGACTGCAGCGATACTCGAAGCAGGTTCCTTACGTCCAGTCTATTCTGCAATTTACTTTACGTTGCTCTCAGCACTTACCTGCTGTCCTGCGCTGCTCACATTTTTTCTGCTGGAAAAAAACTCAGTGGGGTTTGTCTTTAAGAGCAGGGTGCTTGGACACAAGGTGCTGAAGAAGTTTTGAGAGATTCATTGCTTCATTAGACAGCCCCCGGGTCCGAGCTCCAGCGTCCTGCCCACCTGCCCGCCACCTTGGCCAGGTGCGTCTGTTCCCGTATCGGGGCCGTGGTGGTTGCAGTCCGGAGAGAGCGACCGACCGACCGACCGAGTGAGGAGTGCGACAGGGCGCGTCTGCCCCTCTTGTAGGATCTATCGGCCGACAAAAGTTTGTTTCAGTAGATAGCAGCGAGGTAGCTGCTCTGCTACTTACAAAACCCTGAGCCCGAATTAGGTCATCTGTGAATATTTTAGCACCGGGTTCCCCACGAACATTCGGTGTGCTAAACGGGTTTAGAGGCGGCACTCATCTGTCCACGCTCCAGGCTGGTAGCAATGGCACTTCTCGTCGGCCGCTCAAAGCGGCCGGTTACCTGAGGCCAAACAGTGATCCCTGACGCGCTTGGGTAATGACCTCGTGTGCATTCAAGTTCAACAGCGGGCGTGACAGGGAATGAGGAAAGGTGCAGCTGACTCATATCGTTTCCTTGCTGGTTGGAGACCAGCGCGTGGCAGGGTAGCTACACACATGGGCACTGGGCAGAAAGAACGGAACTAAAACCCCACAACCCGGAAACAATCTCTTAACAGTATTTGTGTATTTATTTTTCTTTTTTTTGGGATCTACTGGGTAAGACTCAAAGATTGACTAGTCGATCACAATCGAAGGATTGGCAACCACTAATGTAGAATCTAACGGCCACATGATGTGCACATGACTGCCGATAGTTAGAAAATGTTTGGCAGCAGTTTCCTGTCCCAATTCAATGAGTTCATAATTGTCCCAAATAAACAAAGGAATTCCTAGCTCTTTTCTTGATTTAATTTTTGTTCAAGAGTTGATTCAAATAAGCAGCTGCCCCAATTAACCGATGGCCAAATTAACTGGAATATTCTGCACATTGGTTGCCTGTTGGTCAGGTTGGCCGCAGTCTTTCATTAATTCTATTGTGTTTCTTGGATTTATTGTGTATGCTTACAAGAAATAGAATCCTATGGTTGCATATGGTGACATACTGATAATAAATTTACTTTGAACCCTTTGAAGATGAATGCCATAATTATCAGGAGTAAAGTCTTTCCAGAGATATTTTTATATTGATTATATTGATATAGTTAGATATATTAAAAAGCTAAAGATTATCTTAGGGCAAATATCTTCATCATACAAAGCTCTATATACCAACATGTCAACATTTAGCTAAGAACAACAGTTTTTTGTTAGATTGGCAGTCAGGATTCAGAGTCACTTACTACATTTGCACAAAATTAAAAATACTTTGCAGCTTCATGATTTATAGAAGACACACAGCTAAGCTATAAATTGCAGATCATCTTTGAAATTCTGGGCAGAATGCCATGAATACTAAATCCTAGTTTATTGTTGCATCTGCTGCCATCTGGATCAAAGGTCACTCAAAGCAAAAATACTCACTTACATAAACTTCCATCATCAAGCATCTGAATGCTAAATAAACTAACAAGAATTACGTTGATGCTCATTACGTAGAAACCGTAAATAACTACATGTGGAATAGTATAATTAATTTTGCCATTTTACTTTCCTCCCTGGTTTCTGCTCACTTCCATCATCGTAACTCTGGGTTTCATGCTTCTTTACAATTTATGTTAAGGTCTGCCAACAGAAGCTTTTCTATTGCTAATAGAAATAATGAAAAATGCAAATCTGAACAGTTCCTCTGTTGACAGAATAACTAGGTTAAAAAAATTCCATAGTGGAATTACAGAATGAAGGCAAAAACAAAACCAAGTAACTATCATGGAAATTCTACATCGTAGCTTTTAGTACTCTGCAACACAAGTGTTCTAAATACATTTATAAAATGATGCAGCAGGCATAAATAGAAAATTTTCTTGATACTGCTTCACAGAAATCCAAAATATACTGTAAATGCAATGACAAAAATGAAGGAAAAGTTGTTCTTGCCTAAAACCATAAAAACTTGCTTTAAAGAGGTCTTCTATATTCAGAAAGGTGTTACATAACCATCCTCCAAGCTAGACATAATCTGGTGTTAAAGCTGGTAAAATTGCAATAATGAATGATGAGATGGGTTTTCCAAAATTCCAAGCCAACAGAAATATTAATGCCTGGAGATTAAATAATTCAAAAGAAGACCATGAAAATCAACCAGATGGAAGATAATTAAGTGTGAAACCAAGTGCTGAAAAGGAGAGATAATAAGGTTTTCAGAGCAGTTGAAAATTTTGCTGACACCTTATAGCTAGCATTTTGAATAAAAGTTGTACTTAGGATGAATTGGAACACAAATGCCACACAAAACAGATAAGTCAATATTGCTTATATCAGTGACGATCAGCATGCTGGCAAATAGATGGAGAAACATTCATAGGGAACTAAGGTTTCAGACGAGCACACTTTGTCAAACACCTTCACTCCATCTGCACCAAACAGTATTTTCCAGTGGCCAATCATTTGAACTCCAGTCCCCATTCTTATTTCAACATGTTGGTCCATGGCCTCCTCTACTGGTACAATGAGGCCACTCTCGATTGGAAGAGCAACACCTCATATTCTGTTTGACTAGCCTCAAACCTGAATATCGATTTCTCTAACTTCCAGTTCTTTTTTCTCCTCTCCCTTCCCCCTTCTTCTTCCATTTTTCACTCTGGTTCCCCTCTAGCCTCTTCTCCTCACCTGCCTGTCACCTTCCCCTAGTGCCTTTCTCCTCCTCTTACTCCCATGGTCCACACACCTCTCCTAGCAAATACCTTCATCCTTACCCCTTTATCTTTTCTATCTATCAGCCCCCCCCCCCCCCAGCTTCTCACTTCATTACTCCTCCCCACCCTCCTGGCTTCTCCCATCACCTACTTGCTTGCACTCCTCCTCCCCGCCAAGTTATTCAGGCCTCTTCTTCAATCTTTTCCAGTCTCTTTAAAGGAACTTGACCCAAAATATTGACTGTTTATTCCTTTCTGCCTAACTGCCTAACTAGCTGAGTTCATCCAGCATTTTGTATGTATTACTCTGGATTTCCAACATCTGCAGAATCTCTTCTGCTTAAGGTTTCAGTGTTAATGTTCCAGAAGGAGATGGATATATTTGATGAGTGAACTCATCACCTTGAACAAAATTCTGGGGAGTGGGAAGTTGAAGTTAAAGAAAGATTTGTTGGATATTCAATGGAATTTCAAAGAGATTGCTTTGTTCTCTCCAAAAGTTCAATTCTACTAAACATGACTCGTTTATTTCATATTGAGCTAACTTAACATATTCATTTTTTTGGGATCTAGCCAAACAAAAAACATGCTGGTGCAAGATAAACTGGCACTGAACAAAATGTAACAAAAGGTAACATATAATGTTAGCACAACAGCCAATAAATTACTTATACTTGTAGCAAGGCCTTTGAATAAAAGATGAAGGAAGATTTCATGTGAATTTTCTATTTCAATGCATTTTGGGATGAAATGGTACAAAAATGCTGCATCCTCATCTGCAACATTAGCTCCAAAATCTTTTTGTCTATTCCCTCCAGACATTACTTCTCTAAAATTCCCATTAATGGCATGCTGATCATCATTGCTATTAAATCTAATTCATGCAAAACCTCATTGGCATGGCCAACATTTAGTGACCATATTTAGATACCCTTGAAAAAGTGGTGGTGAGCCACCTTCTTGAACTACTACAGTCCAACTGGGAAAGACACTCCTACAGTCCTTCTGGGAGAGATACTCCTACAGTCATGTTTGATAGTGAGTTTCAAGATTTAAACCCAATGACCATGAAGGACTAGCAGAATATTTTTTTAAATTGTTGAGCATGACTTCGTGTGGACCTTGCCAGTCACAGCACTTTTATGCTACTGCTTCCTTTTCCCTCTAGGTAGTTGAGGCTTTAGGTTTAAAAAATGCTGTCAAGTAGCCCAAGCAAACAACTGTGGGCAGTTTGTAGACTTTATTGATAATTGAGAGTAGACATATTGGATTTATCTTTTTTTTTTATAAAATGAATCAGATCATACCTATGAAGTTTATCCTGAAACTTCCATTACGTACACCATTGCATAATTGACGAGATCATACTCAAATGGGTAACTTTCAGATACCAGCCCCTTGGCAACTAATGGGGTGTTGGTGAATCAGAAACCACTATGGTGTGATGATGCACAATATATAGAATCTGTTGGGATGAAGTGAACTAATAATTTTAGGAAGATCAGGAGGAGGAATATTATCCAGGACAGCAGCAGCCGAAGTACTACTGTTAATATGAATGAGTACTTCAGCAGAATAAGATTAAGACAAGTACGTTTTGTTATGATAAAGGGAATATGGGGTTAGCTGCTGCTCAGTTTATGGTGAGATAGAATGCAAATGGTGAAGTTAAGTCTTGGCAGTGTCAATGAAATGGGATGGAATTAATGGCTAAAAAGTGGGATTTGCTTAGCAGTAAGAAAGTGCACCCCAGTCAGGACTATATATCGGACAAGCTGGCTGACAGCAGAGACAATGGAGGTATCAGTCAGGCAAAGCTGGATGACATAAGCACATTTGTGGAAATTCATAACTTGCTTTCAGATGATATCACTAAAACACAATAGCACAAACAGAAAATATTTATACAGTACATTGATTTGGAAGATTTAGATTTGAGAAAGAAGTTGATGCCTTGGATTCTTTGGCCATATAGATATGCAAATTGGAAATGCGAAATTGAGCTCAATATATCCAAATAATAAAAGAGGTGCAGTGGAGGAATGTGTAGTCAAACTTGTCAAACGATACAGTGTAATGTACCTCATTTTTAGGTTTGATCAGGATATTTTCAGTGTAGTATTATATGTGGAAACTTGATTGGAAAAGATTAAGTTTAAAGATACAGTGAATATTTAATGGATATTGGAAGATAAAATTATGCTCATGATTGTGAACTGAAAGGCTGTAATCTGGCTGACAGTTTGCTATGAGAGCAGGAAGCAAATGTAACTTGCTGATGCATGAAATGAATGATTGAACCAGATAGCACTAACACATTTCATTAGTAGGATAAGAGATAATTGAAAGAGATGGATGGAACTCCTCATCATCATGACACTGAATTCACTAAAACTTAAAAATCTTTCAGGGGTTGTAGTTTCAGAATAAATATTGTATAGGAGAAGAAAAAAAAGTCTTAATTCAGAGAGCAACGTATCTTTGAGATTCTCTACCCTGAACACTGGAGATTCAGTCAAATTTATCCAGAACAGATATCATTATATTTCTGGATATTTAGGGAAACAATGGGTCCATGGATACTGCAAGAAATGAAGTTGGAGGTAATCAGCCACAATGTTGCTGAACAGCACAGCAAACTGAAAGAGTCAATGGTCTACTTCTGCATTGTATGCACACTTTGTGTGGTGTAAGTAGTCATATCGTGTGCAAGTATTGCTTTATACTATTTGGGCAGATTGGTCTGTTGGAGTGCCATGAGTTCTATATACCAATGTTTGGTTTATGGTAGTGTAAAATTAAATCAAAGTAAACAGTCTTATTTTTTTTCCCAGCATCAATTTGTGGCTTCAGATTAACAAATCAATATTCAAACCAATGTGAAGTGATTATCTTTTAAATATCCCAATGTTGGAGTGTAAAATCTAGGCAGACATTAGGAAAATACTGTTTTTATCATAACCACAGTGTACACCTCAATTTTCAAAAAAAAAAATACTGACAGCTCCACATGAAGTCTGAATACAGACAAAAAACTACAAGTCCCTAACTTCTTTTACGGGTATTCACTGGGGTTTTGACAAATAGCCTCTGAGGATAAGGGAAGAAAGCACTGACTTCAGAGATCTTACAAAGGGAATACAACACCAAACCTGCACCAGGTTAGTTTAATCAACTCCATGCATTGCAAAGGACAGATTACAGAAAACAAACTGAATATTTTAGGTTTCAGAACAGTTTATAAACCTATGAACATTATTCCTTCTTTCTCACTTTATTTATTTTGTAATTTGTAGTAATATTTATCTTTACACTGTACTGCAGCTGCAAAACAGCAAATTTCACCTCACCTAAATTAGTGATAATTAATCTGATTTGAGATTAGTAGGCCACTTGAACCTTCAAGCCTATTCCACCATTAATACAATTACAGATGATTATCCCATTCCTGCTTTTATTCGATATCTCTTAATCTCTTTAGTCAGAATTATTTCTTATCTGCAGTGTTCAGGGAGGGGAGCACCTCTGCTGAAGGGGTTGGTCATGTCCATTTTGGGCCAGCTCACTCACCTTTGGTCTCCTCTGGACACTTGGTTCCCATCTAGCTGTTTGCAAGTGACAGCAGCCACATTGCAGTACACTGCTTCAACAGGCAGCCTAAACCAGGAGAGGGTAACTTTTGGGCTTCTTACCCCGCTGAGATATGGACATGCCTGTCCAAGCATGTGTAGTCAGATCTGGTTGACTGGGCAGATGAGATCAACAGTAAGATCCAACAGCCAGGAAGGTGATTCTACAATGCTTCTTGGATAGCGAAGGACATGACAAGGCATAGCAGTAGTCATGGTCATCGACTGCAACCAAAGAAGACTCCAGTTGTGATAACTACTTGTACCACTGGACCCAGACTTCTGAGGTTGAGAGTGGAACCACCCCTGTGTTAACGGCTTCCACTTTAAACACTCTCCCACATAGTTTTCTTCATATAGTTCACATCATCTGAAGAACTGAACAAATCTAATTGTCATTGTCAAATACAATGGACAGCCAGTCATATCTAAATCTAATCAGTATATTTAATCGGCTTACAGGAGGGAGACTAAAATTCGGGCCGAATGCTACAAGAAGATCCTCTCACTCAACATCAGCAAAACCAAAGAGCTCATTATCAACCACAGGAGAAAGAAGCCAGCGATAGTGAGCCAGTACTCATTAGAGGAACAGAGGTGGGGAGGGTCAGTAGCTTTAAATTCCTTGTTGTCAACAAATCAGAGGATCTGTCTTGGGACCAGCAGGCAAGTATCATCACAAAGACTCTACAGTGCCTCTACTTTCTTAGAACTTTGTGTAGATTCGGCATGTCACCAAAACTTTGACAAGCTTCCATAGATGTGCAGTGGAGAGCATCCCAATTGGTTGCATCACAGCCTGGTATGGAAACACCAATGCTTAGGAATGGAAAAGATTACAGAAAAGTGGTAGATACAGCCCAGTTCATCACAAGCAAAACCATCTCCACCACTGAGTATACAATTATATGGGGCCACAAGAAAGCAGCATCCATCATCAAAAACTCCTACCGTCCAGCCCATGCTCACTTTTTTCTACTTCCATTGGACAGGAGATAAAGAAGCCTTGAGTCCCACATCACCAGGTTTAGGAATAGTTATTACCCTACAACAATCAGTTTTCTGAACAGGAATGGGTAACTGCAACATCACCAGTCAGAAATGATTCCACAACCCATAGTCTCACTTACAAGGCTTCTTTACAGCTCATGTTCTCAATATTTCTGTTTGTACTTGCAAAGTTTGTCAAACAACCCATGTGCAAAAGAAGGGTCTTTGTCTGTTTATATGTAGTTTTCCATAAATTTTATGGAAATTTCAAAGTATAAATATAAATTTAGTTCTTGTAAATGCCTGCAAGAAATTGAATCTCAAGGTAGTGAAAGGTAACATATCCAAATTTATACTTTGAAATTATAAATATATTTAATGATTTGGACTCAGCCTTCTGTGATACAGAGTTTACCATTTTTGGGTGAGGAAATTCTTCAAAAGTTCAAAGTAAATTGATTATCAAAGTACATATATGTCACCGTATACAACCCTGAGATTCATTTTTTTGCCGGCATTCACAGTAAATCAATGCAAGATTACACTTAACAGGACGAACAAACAACCAAAGTGCAAAAGACAACAACCTGTGCAAATACAATAATAACAACAAATAAATAAGCAATAAATAGAGAACATGAGATGAAGAGTCATTGAAGACGAGTCCAGTTCAGTGGGAATAGTTTCCCTATAGTGAAGTTATCCTTATGGTTCAAGAGCTTGATGGCTGTTCCTGAACCTGGTGGTGAGTCCTGGGAATCCTGTACATTCTTCCTGATGGAAGCAGCACAAAGAGATTGGCCTGGGCAGTGGTGGTCCTTGATGAAAGCTGCTGCTTCCCTGCGACAGTACTCCACATAGATATGCTCAAACCTGTGGAGGGATTTATTCGTGATGGAGTGGGCTGTTTCCATTACTGTTTGTAGGATTTTCCGCTCAAGGGCATTGGTGTTTCCATACTAGGCCATGATGCAACCAGTCAATACACTCTCCATCACACATCTATAGACATATGTCAAAATTTTAGATGTCATGCTGAATCTTAGCAAACTTCTAAGGAAGTAGAGACATTGCTGTGCTTTGTTTGTAATGGCATTTACGTGCTGGGCCCAGGATAGATGCTCTGAAATGACAACACCAAGGAATTTTAAGATTCTAACTCCCTCCACCTCTGATCCTCCAATGATGACTGGCTCACGGAGTCAATAATCAGTTCCTTGGCCTTAGTTGACATTGAGTAAGGCTGTTGTTGCAGCACACTCCATCAGATTTTCAATCCCCCCCCCCCCCATATGTTGATTCATTAACACCTTTGCTGTCACCACAGTGGAGTTATCAGCAAACTTGAATATGGCATTGGAGCTGTGCTTAGCCACACAATCATTAGTGAAAAGTGACTAGAGCAGGTGGGCTAAGCACACAGCCTTGTGTTGCACCTGTATTGATGGAGATTGTGGAAGAGATGCTGTTGCAAATCCAAACTGACCTCGGTCTGTAAGTGACAAAATTGAGGATCCAATTGCACAAAGACTCATTGAGACCATGGTCTAGAAGCTTATTGATTTGTTTTGAGGGGATGATAGTATTGAATGCCAAGTTGTAGTTGATAAAGAGCATCCTGGTGTATGTACCTTTGCTATCCAGAAGTTTCAGGGTTGAGTGAAGAGCCAATGAAATGGCATCTGCTGTGGACCTGTTGTGATGGAAGGCAAGTCAGAGTAGATGCAAGTTGCTTTTCAGGCAAGAGTTGATATGTTTCATCACCAGCCTCTCAAAGCACTTCATCACAGTGGAGTAATTGCTACTGGATGATAGTCATTGAGACAGGCTACTATGATCCTCTTAGGCATGAGTATAATTGAAGACTGATTGAAGCAGGTGGGACCTCAGTGTGCCAAAGCGAGAGGTTAAGGATATCAGTGAACACTCCAGCCAATTGATCAGTACAGGTCTTTAATACACGGCCAGGTACCCTTGGGCCCGATGCTTTCCATGGGTTCACATTCCTGAAGGGTGCTTTCGTATCGGCCTCAGAGAATGAAATCACAGGGTTATAAGGGGATGTGAGTTTGTAAAAATTCCTCCATGTTTTGATGGTCAAAATGAGCAAAGAAGGTATCGAGTTCATCTGTGAGTGAAGCCTTGTTGTCACCTGTTACTTGGTTTCACTTTGTCAGAGATAATAGCATTAAAGCCCCGCTACAGCAGTCGAGTATCCTTCAGTGATTCAAGTTTAGTCTGGAATTACCGTAGATGTCGGATTATAAGCCGCTACTTTTTTCCCATGCTTTGAACAGCATTGAACATAGCGGCTTATAATAAGGTGCGGCTAATAGAAAGTTTTTTCCCATGCCGCCAAAACATTTTGCCTCGTAACAGTAGACCAATAAAATTGATGAGTAGTTCACAGAGGTCCAATGAAATTGTACGATAAATCAAGCGCACTTCACAAATTATTGTAAATCAGCCATTTGTACTCACCCTCATCAACATGGAAAACACTCGAAGAAAAGCATATGATGCAGCTTTTAAGTTAAAGGCAATCAATCTGGCGGTTGAACAAGGAAATCGAGCTGCTGCGCGTAATCTTGGCATACATGAATCGATGGTGAGACGGTGGAGATTTAATTTGGGACTGCCGCTTCAGGTCAGGAATGGCTCACGTGATATTAGACAGCAGTACAAGGGAGGGAGGGAGCGAAACTGAGGATTCCGCTGCACCGAAACTGCTAGCGATTCAGTAAACAAAAAAACAGTAAAACTCGTGTGTGAATGGTATCGGGCCAATAAGGACACAAGTGTCCGATGTTACCAAATACCGGTAGGTATAACAAAGTTTAGCCTCACCAAATATGTGTAGCGAGGGTTTGGTTTGGGGGAAAAAGGAGTATAAATAAGAGCAGAATGTAAGGGGAAGGCAAAACGCGTTCTGCAATAAAGCCACGCTGCACTGTAATCCGGTGTTGGTTGTCTCTCTTCCAAAACGAACACAGGGCAGAATTTGAAGCCCAACACGTGTAATATCTTTCTGTGTAAATATCTCATATTACAAGCGGCCGAAAATCCGGTGCGCCGAAAATCCGGTCCGCCGGAAATCCAGTGCGCCGAAAATCCGGTCCGCCGGAAATCCAGTGCGCTGAAAATCCGTTCCGCTGGAAATTCGGTGCGGCCTAAAATCCGAAGCGGCCTGTATAATTTAAAAAATGATTTTATTTCTAAAATTAGAGCCAGCGGCTTTTAATCAGGTGCGCTCTGTAGTCCGGAATCTACGGTACTACTTTGTATGTGAAATGGTCACCAGACCTGAACACCACTGATCTGGCTTTCAGCAGACTGTGGATCTCAAAGTTCATCCAGGGCTTCTGGATGGGGACACACTTGTCTATGATTGTTTTATAAAGTCTGTGACAACTGTGGTGTGTTCATTCAGATCCTGATTAGTTCTTGAACACAGCCCAGTCTGCCGAGTTGAAGCAGTCCTGTAGCCACTCCTCTGCTTTCCGCAACTACCTCTTTGTCGTCCTCATCTCTGGAGCCTTGCTCATCAGCCTCTGCCTGCATGCAGGCAAGAGGAGGATAGCCAAGTGATTAGATTTCCCAAAATGCAGTCTAGCCATGGAATGGTAGGCATTCTTAATCATAGTATAGCAGTGGTTGAATGTGTGCTGCTGATTATATGCTGATGATAATTGGGGAAAGATTTCATCAAACAAACCTGACTGAATTCCCGACTATGATTTGAAATGTGTTGGGGTGGGATGTTTCCTGTTTGGTAATGGCAGCATTCAATATCTTCAGTGCCTGATTAACAGTGGCTTTTGGCAGTATGTAAACTGTGGCCAGGATCATAGAGGAGAACTCTTTTGTTGAGTACAACAGTTGGCACTTGATCATCATATGTTCAAGATTGGTGAAACAAGAGTGCAACAAAATCACTATGTCCAAGCACCATGAAGAGCTTATCATGAATCACAGACCCCTCCTTCTGCTTGCTCTTAGTCAGCAGTCCAGTCCATCCTGTGTGTTGAGAAGCCTTTGGGTCTTTCAGACATATTCAGCATGTCCAGAGTGAGCCATGTCTCAGTGAAAGAGAGAGCAATCTCTCATTTTCCTCCGATAAAACAATCTTGACCATAGGTTCTCAGTCTTATTCTCCAGCAACTTGTTAACAAGTTGCTGGGCAGAGGAATTTTCATTCCTTGGCATTTTGACCTCACTTGGAGTCCTTCCCTCCTCCCTCTCTTCTGGCCATGACAATGTAGCTTTGGTTCACTTAAAGGTACTCCATCTGTATGCTTGAGAGTTAAATCTGACAAATTCACCTGAAGATTGTCAAATCTCCAGTTCGTTACGATGGTTCAAAAGTTTGTTGCTTAAAGGGAAATTACAGGCCGCAGATTGCAGTGCGAGGTAGATTTAGAAGTTTTGTAAGTAGCCCACAATACATCACCATAGTTCACCAGCGCCATCTTGATCATTCCTGTCCTAAACAGCTTATCCTATTTCGTTTACTTTTGCCCTCCATTCTGGACTTACTCCTGATTGTGAACATTCTTCCTGCATCAAGTTTGTTCACTCCATCAGGAATTTGTGTGTTTCAACAAGGTCATCTTTCATTCTACTAAACTCTAGTAAACAGAAACTAAGCAATTTCAATCTCATTTCATATACTGTATTAGTTCTGACACCCCAGAAGTCAGTCTGGTGAACTTTTGCTTCATTCTTTCCATAGTAGGAACATCCTTTCTCAGGTAAGGATGCCAAATCTACACACAATTCTCACCAAAAACCAATATATGACTGTATTAAGGCAACCTCCTCCTGAATGCAAATCTCTCACCATGAAGGCCAATGGACATTTGCTAACCACCTGGGTTACAAGAACATCCATGTTTCATTGCAACTCCCTCATCCCTAGTCCTTAGCCATGCATATAATCTTCCCTCCTGTTTTTTTTTGCCAAAGTGGATACCTTCACAATTATGCACATAACAAATTATCTTCCCGGTATTTCCCCACTCACTTGACCTGTTTAAACTGGAACTTCTTAGCACAAAATCCATCCCAGCTTTGTCATCCACAGAGATCCACACTATTACATTTATTTCACTTATCTTGAAGATTTATACATGATTTAAATAACAGAGGTCCAAGTATGAAACCCTACAGTAGCCAATGAGTCATTTTCTGTCACTTAGAATAGATTTCATTTCCCGCTACACTGTTTCCTGATTGCTAACCAACATGCTAACCACAGTAGTATGTTCCCCCAATTCCATGCACTTTAAGTTTACACAGTTTTTTAAAACTATCTGGAACCTTACTGAAAGCTTTCTGAAAGTTCAAATACACTACATCCACTGATTCTTGTCCATCCACATTCTTCCAATAGTGCAGTTCCTAGAGTGTCCAACCCTAGGAGCTGTGCTATAGATGGAATGCAAAAGCTTCAAGAATGCTGAAAAGATTAACTAGCTCCAGGAATTATGGCTCAAGTCATGCACCAAATTGACCACCTTGGAGCAAAGTCCTACCTAGTCAATCTTCCCCTATAACCAGACCCTCCACACCTGGCAACATCCTTGTAAATTTTCTCTGCACTCTTTCAACCTTGTTTATATCTTTCCTATAGGTAGGTGACCAAAACTACACATAATTCTGCAAATTAGGCCTCACCAACATCAATATAACATCCCATCTTTCAATGAATTATGCACCTGTATTCCCAGATCCCTTTGTTCTACCACACTCCTCAGTGTCCTACCATTCAGTGCAAGACCTACCCTGGTTGGTCCTACCGACATGTAAAACCTCACATTTGTCTGCATTAAATTCTATCTGTCATTTTTCAGCCCATTTTTCCAGGTGATCCAGATCTCTCTGCAAGCCATTATAGCCTTTATGACTGTCCACTACATCCCCAATCTTGGTGTCATTTGCAAATTTGTTGATCCAGTTTACTGCATTATCATCCAAATCATTGATATAGATGTCAAACAACAAAGGACCCAACATCAATCCTTGCGGCACACCACTAGTCACAGGCCTCCAGTCAGAGAGGGAACACTCTACTACCACTCTCTGGCTTCTCCCACAAAGCCAATGTCTAAACCAATTTACTACCTCATCCTGAATGCTGAGAGACTGAACCTTCTTAACAAGCCTCCCATGCAGCACCTTGTCAAATGCCTTACTAAAGTCCATACTGACAATATTGAGAAATATACCTGACATAATCATTATATATACTTGAAATATAATCACTATGTATTAGCTATTTACTATACTATGTACTCACTTCTAGGTACTGAATATTAATATGTATTATTTTACTAGACACATTTTGCTATGTGTTGTTTTCACTAGATACTTTGTACTCTCTTAGCTGCATATCATGGCACTTACAGAACACCTGTTTGGTTAGCAGCACTATTAGCTGAGATGCATCCCATGTACTACACTCAGCCTTTGTTTAGTACGAGATAACGGTGGCGGACAGGATGCTGCGAGCAGGAATGTAATGTGAGGGAGGTTGTCTGGAAAACATAATCTTGGCCACGAATAAGGTCCCAATGCGAACGGGTGAAAAACAATGGTGACGTACCGCGGGCTAGGCAAGAGCGATTAATTAATTCATATATAGATGATATGCAATTAAAACTTGATTGGGTATGCTGATGAAACCGAAATGTAACTGAGATAAGAAATTACTAAAAAGAATGCTGTACACCGGAGCTCGGTGGGCTTTCGGTGACAAGTTCATTGATTGCCTCAGCCTTTGTTTGCAAATAAAGGTTTAATTTTCTTGAAGAATTGTCTGTGTCTCCAGGTCATTTCAAGTAACCACGACAAAATTGGCGACCGCAGCAGGACCGGAAAGAGAACCGCCGAAAAGATTTGGCGGGTTGAGGCTGCTTCCCGGTCCCTCGGGAGCCCTTACAGAGCTAACAGAATTACGGGTGCACCCAGAAAAAGGTAAGCGCTCTTTGCGACAATTTGGATTAAAATTCTGTTGGTTTTGGGGGTCTCGGGGACTCAGAAGTGTGTAGCAACTGCCGAAGGGTCTCTCCGATCCAAAGAATCTGGCAGAATTGAGGGTTTGACAGGAGGCTCAGAGGATTGATCGAGAACACTGCAGTGGGGGTAAGTACGAATAAGGTAACAAGAAGTTGAGTAAAGAAAATTCCACGTGGTGTTGGTAAATCCCTGTGGATACCGCTTCGCACAAAGCGAAGGGCTGAACGGGCAGGGCAAGGAATAATAGAGCAAATCCCTGTGGATACTGCTTCGCACAAAGCGAAGGGCTGAACGGGCAGGGAGAGTGAAGAGAAACTTCTGTGAGTAATGCCCTAAGTTGAGGGCTGTTCGGGCAGAACGGAATAGAAGGCAAGAAGTATTTGAGAAATTGCTTAAACACTGGTAGAATAAACTGTAGGGCTAGGTGTAAAGATAGGATCAGGGAAGTATTTGAACTGTGAGACTTTTAAGAAATAGTACCTAAGAGAAGGAGAAAACACCATGGTGGAAGAAAAAGGAACAGCAGTAGACATACTGTGCAAGAAATTCCCGGTAAGTAGAGGTGAGATTATTGCAATTTCAGAGAAATGGGAAAAAAAGAACCAAAAACCTGCGCACGAAATGGCCAAAAGAAGGGACATTCGATGTAAGTTTGTGTGAAGAGATGGAAGCACTAATTAAAAATCATAAACCAAACGATAAGTCCAAGAAAAGGGAGGAAAGGAGAGAGCAGGAGATAGAAGTATTGAAACTTTTTAGGATGGACGGAGAGAGATTGAGAAAAACAGGCAGGATATTGATAATAAACGAAAAAGACAAAAGGGAACAGGAAAAACAGTTGGGTGATGGAGAGGAAAAATCTAACAGAAGCCCGGCTTCAGCTCTATACCTGGATCTGAAAGAAGTAGAAAGACCCCCTCCCTATCATGAGCAGGGAATGCCCAAGCAATGCCCCATTATATCAGGAACAGTAAGCCTGCAGGGGGAAGTAGAGGTCTGGGACCCTGAGGAGGAAAGAAGGAAATATGAGAAGGTTAGAGAGGTGCTGAAGAACGAGATAGAGGGAGAAAAGATAAAGGTAGAACAGGAAAGAAGGAAGATGGAAAGAGAAGTGGAAAGGCTACAGCAGCTGAGAGAGAAGAGGGAATATGAGGAGTATCGGTTATACTGTAGAGACAGACAGACTAGAAGAGAACAGGAATCATCTAGACAGCAAGAATGGAGTAAGTTGAGAGGAAGTTGGAGGAAGGTAGGAGACGAGAGTTTGGAGGAAATACGAGAGAGACGGAAAGGCAGATATTGGAGATGGAAGAGGGGACTAGAGTGGAGAAGGAGCAAGGAAGAAGGTATACCCCAGGAAGGTATGAGTGGCAGCCAGTAGTACTAGGGCCAGCAATAGATAAAGAACCAAGTGAGGAAGGAAGCTTGATTACATGGAACGGGGAGAAGGAAATGCTGCCACTGCTGGTAAAGGGATCAGGACAAGTACAGTATATCCCTTGGGGATCCCAGGACCTGGAAGGGCTGAAAAAGTACTCTGCCTAGACTGCACGAGGGGGCAGGAAAGTGGATTAGAGCCTTTGAGGAGGAAACAACGGGATGATTGTTGGCTATGGGAGATTTGAAGGCACTGCTGATAAGATTGCGGAACTTCCAAGTTGAAAGAACTGATGGAAATGGCTGGCTTGCAGAATGTGGACAGCCCACAGACTGATGGGGCCAATTTTGATCCAGTAAGACAGAGGGTATGGCAGGCCCTCAGGAAGCTTTATCCACCCAGAGTAGACCCCAAAGCCTTAAAGGGGGAACTACTGGGAGACACTGAAAACCCAGCAGCCTATGTAGAAAACCAGTTGAAAAGGTGGAGACTGAAGACTGAGCAAGAGGTGGAAAATAGCTTGTTTCTGAACTCACTGTTCCGACAGAGCATTTTGGATGCAATGCCTCCGCAGGTCAAGTCTAAATTGGAGGAAGTGGTTGGGCTGTCATCACTGACCCCACGAGCATTCAGTGATCACGTAGTCCACGCGGTGGAGAAATATCGAAGAGACAAACGAAAGCTGGCTGAGCAGCAAGAAGAGGTGCAGCGAAAGCTATTGCAAATGCAGCTTGAAGAACTGAAAAAGAAGGACAAAGAAAAAAGCAAAAAGATGCTGCCAGCCACCACTAGTGTGAGTACAGCCATTACACCATTAGATGGAGGAACCGGTCATTCTGTCAGTCAAGGGCCAGAAAACCCCATGCCAATAATGAATGTCTTCGGCGGAGCATTTCCACAGTTGCCCTATTGGGGAAAGAGTAGAGTTAAGCAACAGCCCAGACAGGACTGGAACTCCCAAGGAGGGGGACAGAGGAGTTATGGGCAGAGAGGATTAGTGAGGAGACAGGGGGAAAGACAGATAGAAAGATTGTGCTGGGGATGCAACCAGCCTGGACACATGAAGAGAGACTGCCCATTTAAACCATGGCCTGTCTCGTATCAGCAGGAGCCGATGGCAAGGGAGCCACAGTTTGGCCACATGCCGGCTCCTGGGGGTCCGAGCGGACCTGTAAACCCCTATGCAAGGTATTAGGGGTGCCCCGAGAACTCGAGTGGGAAGGGACATTACCCAATGATAATGAGGGAGGCAGAGGAGGAACCTATGGTTCAGGTTATTTTAGAAGGGCAACTGACACCAATGATGATAGATACTGGAGCCACGTACACTTGCGTACAGCCACAGTATGCCCTTCACCTTCCCATGTCAGGAAAATTTATTAAGACGGTAGGGTTCTCGGGGAAAACACAGTTAACACAGTGCACGGCTCCAGTGCATTTGAAAATGGGAAATAAAGGAATTGTCTTACCAGTACTAGTATCTAAAGGAACTCCGATTAATTTGTTAGGCAGAGATGCTCTATTGAAACTGGAATTAAAATTAGAATGCACCAGAAATGGGTTAAGTGTGGAAAGAGCAGGGGCTCAATTAATAGTGCAAGAAGATAAGAGAGCCAATGTTTTTTGGATAGGGGACATAGAAGATCAGATCTGGGATACCTGGGAAAAGTGGAAACAGGGCGTGCAGGCCATATTACCTGAGGCTGTAGCACCCAAATCTGAGTTACATTGTACTGTAATTTTCGATGAGGCTCAGAATAAGGAGGTAGAGAGGAGGTGGAACATGAGGACAGATATTCGATAACACCTAAAAGGGGAAGCCATTGTAATTGGGAAGCAGGGGGCAGCCCTGCAAATCAAGTGGAATACCTTCTTGAAGGAATGGTACAGGATGCCAGAAGCTGTACCCCACATAACCCTGCTGGTAAATGAGGGATACCAGTCTAAAGACCTAGGACCCCTAGTAAAGCAGGTAAGCACCGTAACAGTTTGGAGAAAGGTTATGCCTGAGGTATGGATATCCGGAGACAACAACTACATTAAAATAGGGGTAAACATAAATGTGACAGGAACTATGAAGGAAGTTGAAGTAACTCCTCAGCCACACATGCCGTTGTTGGGGAAGGCAAAGGGTCGGCAGAAAAATAAAATATTGGACAAGTTGCCATCTATTCTGTGGTCGCAACATGACACGGACGTGGGGAAAATAAAAACAGCCAGTCCGGTGGAGGTAAGGTTAAAGAAAGGAGCAGTTCCACCTAGGAGACCACAATATCCCTTAAGACCGGAAGCAGAGGAAAGTATAGCGCCGACGATACAGGGACTGTTAGGGACAGGAGTGCTTAAGAGAGTAAACAGCCCCTGCAATACTCCGCTGTTGCCTGTCCCAAAAGCGGACAGGTCTAAATGGAGACTGGTGCATGACTTACGAGCAGTGAATGAGGTAGTGGAGGATTTGGCAGCAGTGGTCCCGAATCCACACACACTGCTGACTAACATCCCGCCAGAAGCAAGCTACTTTTCAGTAATTGATTTGTGTTTGGCTTTCTTCAGCATTCCCCTAGCCGAACAGTGTCAGTATTTGTTTGCATTTACATACAGAGGCAGCCAGTACACCTACACTAGAATGCCACAAGGATTTAAGCATTCACCATATGTTTTTAATAAAGTATTGAAGGAAGATTTGGATGGCATTCCGCTGGAAAGTACACTGATACAGTATGTGGATGATTTGTTGATTTGCTCTGAAAGTGAAGAGCAGTGTGAACGGGATACTGTGACACTTTGAGAGAAACTGGCATATGGAGGACATAAAGTATCTAAGAAAAAGCTGCAATTTTGTAAGCAGCAGGTGGAATATTTAGGAAGGATGGTATCTAAAGGCGTAAAGGCAGTAGCGCCGAGTCAGATTGAGGCGATAACGAATGCTCCAAAGCCCCAAACAGTAGGGCAGATGATGACGTTTTTGGGAATGACAGGATATAGCTCAGATTGGATTGGAGAATATGCTGAGATTGTATATTGAGGAAGATAATGAAGGAAGCAGGCCATACCAATTTGAGAACTAGCCTGCAGTGGAATGAGGAGGCGGAGATAGCTTTCAATACTATTAAGCAGGAATTGCAGTCAGCCCCAGCATTAGCATTGCCTGACTATGAAAAGGTTTTCCATTTGTATGTATCTAATCGACGGGAAGGCTATGCTGCAGCAGTGCTGACACAAGTGACAGGTACAGGGAAAGCGAAGCAGCCAATAGCGTACTACAGTGCAAAACTGGATGAGGTGGCCCAGGGGTATCCACCTTGTTATCAGGGATTGGCAGCACTGTACTATGCGTATGAGAAGGCATCATCTGTAACTATGGGTTATCCTGTGACACTGTACACACACCACAAGGTAGCAGAATTGCTGGATAGAGGGAAATTTGTGTTAACACCAGCCAGGATAGCAGCGTATCAGATGCTGTTGACATTTCCAAATGTAGCCATACAAAGATGTACCACCAGTAACGTAGCTGATTATGTCCCTTTGAGCTGCGAAGGAGAACCCCATGATTGTGTAGGGAAAACAATGACATTTGCCAAGCTGAGAGCAGATTTACAGTCAGAGCCACTAGAGGATTCGGATAAAAAGGTTTTGTTTGTAGATGGTTCTTGCTATAGGGATTATGATGGAAATCATGCAGGATTCTCAATAGTACAGCAGGACCAGTCAAGCTTCAAGACCATCAGAGTGGAAGCTTGTCCACAACCGTGCTCTGCCCAACTAGCAGAACTTAAGGCTTTAACAGCAGCATGTGAGATGATGGAAGGTGAGAAAGTAGACATTTACACTGATTTGGCATATGCCCATGGGGTGTGTCATCTGTTTGGGGCAGTGTGGAAACAGAGAGGTTTCAGGAAAAGTAATGGAGACCCCATTCAGTATTGTCAGCAAATTTCAGACTTAATAAAAGCACTTATGAAACCCCAAGCACTGGCTATAGTGAAATGCCAGGCACACAAGAAAGGGAATGGTATGATAACAAAAGGAAATCAAGCTGCAGATGAAGCAGCCAGGAAAGCGTCTGGGTGTACATCAGTTATTATTGCACCCCAGGTAAGCCTAGAGCCAGAACCCATGATAGAGGACCTGGTTGAAATGCAAGGTAGGGCAACGTTGGCAGAACAGACAATGTGGAGGCGACGGGGGGCCAAGCAGAACTCAGAAGGCCTGTGGAGCACGGAGGATGGTTTGTGGGTAGCACCTACTCCTTTGTTGACTATCCTAATTTCAGAAGCACATGGAGTGGACCATTGTGCAAGGGGGGAAGTAATAGGGAAAATAAAAAAGGATGGTTTCTGGTCGCCTTACTTACAGGCTTCGGTAGACTATGTTTTAGCACAACGTGAGGTTTGTGCACAGAATAATGTTCGAAGGGGGATTGCAACCCCAATAGGTCACATACCCGTGCCTGAAGGACCATTTTGACATCTGGTGATCGACTACATAGATATGATAAAGACGGTAAGAGGGAAAAGATACATTCTGGTGGTAATTGACAGGTTCAGCAGATGGGTAGAGGCAATACCCTTGAAGGATCAAGGGTCAGGAACAGTGGTAAAGTTCCTGACAAATGAAGTGATCCCAAGATTTGGAATACCTACGGAAATCAGCTCGGACAACGGTTCGGCCTTCATCCAAAAGGTGGTCAAATTGGTATTACAAATACTGAGAATTTGTATGTGTGTACCACCCATAGTCACAGGGCATGGTGGAAAGAATCAATGGCACTCTGAAGGCCAAGCTGAACAAAATTTGTGCAGAGACTAGACTGAATTGGGTTGATGCATTACCGTTAGCATTAATGAGTTACCGTATGCAGACTAATTGGGTAACATGCTTGACACCACATGAAATGCTAACTGGAAGGCCCATGCCAGTGCCCCAATGGAGGGGACCATATAAGGGACCCAGTTTAGAGCAATTGGAACTTGAACTAAGACAATATATGTGGCAATTAACTATGATACATCAGTCTATTTATACACAGGAAAAACAGAAAGAGCCGGAGACTGTCCAAAGGGAAGGACCAATCTGACCGGGAGATCAGGTCTACGTGCGAGCGTTTCGAAGGAAGTGGAACGAACCAAGAAGGGAAGGGCCTTTCACGGTAATCAAGGCATCACCCACTGCGGTTCAGGTGGAAGGGCGTTCCACTTGGTATCATCTCAACCACTGCACTAGGGCAGTTCCGCAGGTACAGTCAGAGGTGGAACCCGAGGTAAGTGGTGAGGAGGAGCAAATTGCAGAGACCAGCCAGGAGGAACAAGAAGCCGACACTGCAGCACAGGAATTTGACCAGGTGGTAAGGGAGGTCTTTGGTAATTCTGATGACTCTGGGAATGAAGTTGGGAATAGTAGTATTCCTCCAGATAATGGGGATGGTTTGGGTACAATCAGTTTTGCCCCACAGAATAACACACCTGCCTACTATAGTGCAGATTTGGAAACCATCAACATGGAGGATATGGCATGGGAATGATGTAACCCTGGGAAACTCGGGAGCACGCAGTAAGAGAAGTAGCACGCACCGTTTTGCCACGACAGGAGAACACATGGTACCAATGGGCAATGTATACAGCAAGCACGATGGAAAGACAGAATTGCTACCTGTGCTCAAAGGCAAACCCTGCGCAGCATGTAGTCCCCATGCCTTATAATTCTTCCACTTGTGCGCAGTGGCGTAGGGAACACAGGGAGCGATGTGGGCAACGATGTCCTGGTCCAGTCAGTGCCAGGGCTTGTTACATGAGGATTTGTGTTAACACTGATCCCTGTTATAGAAACTGTCTGAACAATGCACCCATGTGCCCATATTGGTGTATGCTATATCAGGCGTCCTCGCATTTTGACCAAAACAGGCTTGCCTATCACTGTAATTATAGTAGACCCTGGGCTATAAATAAAAGGAGCCAAACACCTATGCAGGAACAATTTATAATGCAGGGTCATCTGAGTTATGAATGCTTCATGTGGGTGGGCACTCGCCCGGTTGGCCATTTCCAAGGCAACTGCACTCAGACATGGGACGTCACCCCAGGTAAAAAACATACAATGGGTACCCCTCCTCCTGAGGGAGCATTGGACTCTCAAACTATCCCATTAGCAGACACTTGGTGGCTGTGTGGACAGAAAGGAGATCTGAGATCTACGCTCCCCCTCAATTGGGCAGGAACATGTACGCATGTCATGCTGCTTCAGGAAGTTATACTGTCCCCTGAAGTACAGTCCAGCGCTAACTTCCCTGAGCAGCGGACACTGCTACGGCGGAAGAGAAAATATGAACCTAACCCGACAATCCGGATTGACAGTATAGGACAGCCGAGAGGTATACCTAACAAATTCAAGGCACGGAATGAGATTGCTGCAGGGTGGGAAGCTCTCATACCTGTGATAGGGATAAGCAAAAATGTTGAATGGATAAATTATATATACTACAATCAACAGAGGTTCATCAACTACACCGATGATGCGCTGGAGGCCTTAGGGCAACAGCTGGATGCAACTAGCAGGATGGCGTGGCAAAACAGACAGGTACTGGATTGGCTATTAGCAGAAAAAGGGGGTGTGTGTGTAATGTTTGGAGAACAATGCTGCACTTTCATACCGAACAATACTAGCCCAGAAGGGTCTTTCACCAGAGCAATGAATAAATTAAAGGATCTGCGGAAGGAGGTCAAACAGAATGCAGGATTTGGGCATCAGTGGTTTGACTGGTTAGAAAGCAAACTAGGGGGATGGGGTGCGTGGCTGACTAAATTGGCAATGACTGCAGGCATTGTGCTGATAAGTTGTGCATTTATTCTGTGCTGTTTTCTTCCATGTCTCAAGACTTTAATAATGCGTGCGACAGCCAAACAATTCCCGATGCTCCTGGAAATTGTTGAATCTGACCCCAGACAAGGGGAAAAACCGATGATGTACTGTTACAGTCTGCACGATGCATCAAGCGGACTGGAGGGTGTTAATGATGTGGACACTAGTCTGTAAGGGTGTCCGAGTCTTTTTTCCTGTCTCAGCTATGGAGGGACAGGTTTTTGGCTCAACAGCCTAGGGTAACAGAGAGAGATCATTTTGAGCTCCAAGTATGGAAATTACAGTTGACCCAAATTTGGGATTAAAATGCTGGACTTTATTTTGGCTTTGGTGCACGGCCTCTGAGTGTCCTCTTTCTGTGTGAGACCCTGTGGGTCTCAAAGGGGGGATTATATTGAGAAATATACCTGACATAATCATTATATATACCTGAAATATAATCACTATGTATTAGCTATTTACTATACTATGTACTCACTTCTAGGTACTGAATATTAATATGTATTATTTTACTAGACACATTTTGCTATGTGTTGTTTTCACTAGATACTTTGTACTCTCTTAGCTGCATACTATGGCACTTACAGAACACCTGTTTGGTTAGCAGCACTATTAGCTGAGATGCATCCCATGTATTACACTCAGCCTTTGTTTAGTACGAGATAACGGTGGCGGACAGGATGCTGCGAGCAGGAATGTAATGTGAGGGAGGTTGTCTGGAAAACATAATCTTGGCCACGAATAAGGCCCCAATGCGAACGGGTGAAATATAATGGTGGCGCACCACGGGCTAGGCAAGAACGATTAATTAATTCATATATAGATGATATGCAATTAAAACTTGATTGGGTATGCTGATGAAACCGAAATGTAACTGAGATAAGAAATTACTATAAAGAATGCTGTACACCGGAGCTCGGTGGGCTTTCGGTGACAAGTTCATTGACTGCCTCAGCCTTTGTTTGCAAACAAAGGTTTAATTTTCTTGAAGAACTGTCTGTGTCTCCAGGTCATTTCAAGTAACCACGACAAAATCAGCCACTGCCTTGCCTTCATCCATTTTCCAGGCAAATTCCTTGAAAAAATGCTGGAGGAACTCAGCAAGCCAGGCAGCATTAGGCATGGGTAGGCAAGGAGATAAGGTGAGAGAGGGAAAAGGGGATGGAAAATAGTGAAGGAGAAGGGGGTGGGGGCACTACTGAAAGTTTGAGAAATCGATGTTCATGCCATCAGGTTGTAGGCTACCCACATGGAATACAAGGCGTTGTTCCTCCAACTCAAATGTGGCCTTTTCATGACAGTGGAGGAGACCAGGGATAGACATATTGGAATGGGCAGAATTAAAATGGGTGGCCATCGGGAGATACTGCTATTTCAGGCAGACAGAGCGTAGGTGCTTGGGGAAGTGGTCTTCCAATCTATGTCAGGTCTCACTGAAATACAAGAGGCTACACTGGGAGCACTGGACACAGTACAGTATATGACCCCAAAAGCCTCACAAGTGATGTGTTGCCTCAACTGGAAGGACTGTTTAGGGCCCTGAATGACAGTGAGGGAGGAGGTGTAGGGGCAAGTGTAGCACTTGTTCCGCTTTCCCTTGGATATGTGCCAAGAGGGAGATCAGTGGGGAAGGAGGAATAGACAGGAATTTGCATTGTTTATGAAAAAAATCTTATGTATGGATGGAAGAGGGACGCTGCCCAACCTCTGGAAAAAATGTTATACTAGAACTTAGATAATTTCTCTTAACGCAAATCTACCTCATTCAGACTTTAAACATTAAATTTTCACTTTACACCGACAAACATTTCTTTCCAACTTACAAAATAATTTTGAATTAATCAAAAATAGTCCAAGGACACAAGCAGGAGTATGCCAAACTGACCAAATGTGCTTATTCCACCTTTCAATCCATTCAAAGGTAATCTAACCTTGACCTCAACATCACCTTTCTGTCTTTCTCATTATCACTTCAGTCATTGCCAGTGTCTGCCCTGATTTTCTTGACAGTGAAGTTACATCTATAATTTTTCTAATCTTCTAACATCTCTACAGAATACTGCATAAAGAATTCTGACAGATTGTAACTGCTGCATCCACTATCATTGCAGCCATTTGTCCCAAAGGTGTGAGCCATCAGTCAGGTCTTGGAGAGTTAACAGCCTTTGGAGATTTATCAGCCTATTATTTTGCCTATAGCATGTTTCCTAGTAAAAGATTTTTACATTGTGAACGGACAATTAAATAATAAAATATTTGTGAAACACTGCAAGCTTTAACCTAAGATAACGAGTTGATAGTTAATATTTAATATGATATGGGCTGTAAATGAAACAAGTATGAACAGTCAGCAGTTTACACTACAGCATATGAAACTACAGGGATCAAAAATAATCTTTTACATTTAGCTACGAACAGAAAACATAATTTAGAATGTAAATGTCTATACCAACCAGAGATGCGTGCTGAAACTGAAATCAACAAAAATTAAACCAATTATTGCAAAGCCAGCTTACTGAGTTGATTTTATTTTTATGTAACATGCCCTCAATTGATAGATCAATTCCAGAGCTTCATTTTCATCTCAGATGCAAGCTGTTTTGGTGCAACTCAGGAAACCATTCCATCAGAAATACTGAAGCCTGTGCATCACTATAATAGTTGAACGGAGCTCCAAAGGATTAAAATAGGCAGTCAGCAAAATTTTCCGCGACACGTAAGCAACGTGAACACGATTCCTAGTAATCCACAATACACGGCTAAATTGCCTACAGTGTCGATCAATCAAAACTGACTGGCGAGGAGAAAGAAAACCGACCAACTGAGCCCATTCGCTATATCGCGCATAATTGTATTGTACAAACATACATTGCCAACATTTATTGCAGCAGCTGCTAAGCGAACAAGCCAAATCAAATGAGCAAGGAATCCTTGCAATGGTGAGGCCGTTCATGTGATTTACTCAGCGCTGAACACTACCAGTGGCCATCGGAATCCCGGGCTGCCAATGCCTGGGACAGGATTCCCTCCCTGATCACCAAGTGACTGAAGGGGCTGAGGGTCCTGAGGGGCGGCGGCTACTGCCTCGGTCCTGCTCAACTCGCGGGACACCCCCCACCCCGCTCAAACCCCCCCGGAGAAAGCCACTCCGTCACCTCACGACGGGAAACGGCAATCTACAGTCTATCACGGACATCAGCGACCGCCGACTTACCGCTCGCCGCTCTCGCTGCCACTTTCCAGTCAGTAGTGCCACTGATCGGTGAAGCGCTTCACCCGGAAGTGCTGCCGCTGACAGCGCGCGAGCCCAACTAAACGGACACGTGCATGGGGAAACGTTCGGGATGGAGGGAGGGAGGGGGTGGGGTGCTCCGGGTGCCGGGGTCTCCCGACACGCGGATAAGGGGCGTGAGCGTGAGCGTGAGCGTGAAAGCGCCTGCCTGCGCGTGAGCCGAGCCGGGCCGAGACCCCGGAGTGGCGACGGTGACAGGTGAATGAGAATCGGAATGAATGCCTCCGATGGAAGCGTGAGGGGCAGTTTCGTCCCGGTGCCGGGTCCAGTCTGCGCCATTCAAAGGCTGCTGTTCTACCTCAGACCAAATGCATTGTGGCTTATTGCAGAAGATGAGATTTAATTTCCCGCACTATCCCCATGTCCTTCAATTATCTTAATCTTGCGAAATCTATTAACTGAACTAATCCTTCACAGCTCTCTAAGATAGAGGTTTGCATGGATTCATCACCATCAGAATGAAGAAATTTTGTCTCGGTTATCTTCAATAACCTATCTCGTTATCCGAGAAAGTGACCCCTATTTTTAGATTCCTTATCTCGGGGAACATTATCCCCACATCTATGTGATAGAGCACTTCTAGGAATTTAGTATGTTGCAGGATCTCTCATAACATCTTTCCCAACCTTAATGAGTAGCTTAAGCCTGTACTGTATTCTGATTTGTTGCTCACCAATTTAAACAGCAGCATACAGGGTGTTTATTCAATCATACTGCACCCCAAGAACCACTCTGACGAATCTTTGATGCACTCATATGGCAAGGATATCCTTTTATGGAAATAAAACAGTACACAACATTCCAGGTATTTTCTCAGTAAGGCCCTTTCTGAGAGCAATAAGATTTTTATTCCTATTCCTATTTTAGTCCTCTTGTAACCTCTCAAAATTATAGGTCCATAAAACCGTGTGTTTTTTTCACTTTTGATCATTAGCTCTTTGCACATTTCTGAGTAGATAGACTAATATTTTGACAGACAAAGTAGGTTTGAACATTAATTTGCACCTTATACAACCACTCCATATCACCATACACCACTTCACAGTTAATTAAGTTTGAAGTCCAATTGCTGCATCGGCAAAATAGCAGCCAATTTACTTGGCAAGGTATGCAAAATCAGCAAGATAAATGATCAGTTATTTTTGTTGAGTAATCAGTGGCATTGTTTTACACTGTGACGATTGTATACATTGATCGCATATGAAACATTGCTTAAATCTAGAACATTTGGAAAATGATGCAAATGCATTCACACCACAATGGGTTGTGCTCACAGCATTAAGATGGACTTTATTCACATCTGAATAATCTGAAACATGCCTTTTGGTCGCTAGTGACCAATTAATTGTTGTATATGCTTTGGAATGCAGATGATTATAAGCAGTTGCCTTTGGGTTTTGGCTTGTTCTTAGCTTCAGTGTAATGTGATACCATCATCAAAAGAGTATATATATATATATATATAAAAACACAGAATTTCAACATCTTTGAGTCACCTGGCAAGGATACAATATATTGCAAGTTTTTCAGATTTGCAGTGAGAACAAAGTGAAGGCCCTGGCCTTTATCAGAACTAGAGGACTGGGAGATTGAAAAGTAATTTGACAAGAATAGGCCAATCAAAAACAAGGGAAGATCTGCGGATGCTGGAAGTCCAAGCAGCACACACAAAATGCTGGAGGCAGCAACTTTGGAAAAGAGTACAGTTGACATTTCGGGCCCTTCAGCAGGCCTGAAACATCGACTGTACTTTTTTCCATAGATGTTGCCTGGTCTGCTGAGTTCCTCCATTATTTTATGTGTATGGACAGAGTAAGCATAGGAAACGGGAAAGGTTTGTGAAGGGTGGTAACTAAAGGTAGTTTTTTTTTCCATGTAGTGGGTATTCACAAGGTTCTTTGTAAGGTCCTTTGTTTTTCATTGTATATATGAATGAATTTTCCTAATGGAAGGGGGTCATATTTAAAAGTTTACAGATGATACCAACATTGTCAGTTTGGAATATATGAAATGTTACACTGGGCATTAGTTACAATGACCACAAAATTACTCGATTGCCCTAAAAAACTCATCTACTCATGCCATAGAATGGGTGGGGGGGGGGGGGGATGGGAGTAGAATCTGCTGTCTTTACTGTCTGGCCTGTTTAACTCAAGAACTAACTGAGAAGTTGTTCTTAAATTAAGCACTATCTGAAAAGTACTAACAAACTGTATCATCTCCAGCTTTAACATTAGAAACTATGTTGACATAAAGAATGATTAAAATGGATGACCTGGCATTGACCTTGGCACAGAATTTGGATGGTGCAATGTGGTTTCACGCCCAACTAACCCTGCAAAGTCCTCTTTACAAACATCCGGGTTCTGATATAGGAAAGTTACCTCATAAAGATATCCAGCAATAGTCTGATTATCATTCAAATGACGTGCCAGATTTCTCCATTATAATTGCTGGGTACATCCCATCTCACCAACAGTGGGATAGGGTCTATAGGTGGAGAGCACACAAATAGCTGGAGGAGCTCAGTGGGTCAGGCGGCATCTGTGGAGGTAAATGGATAGTTAATATTTTGTGTCAGGAATCAGGTGAGAATAGGTAGACTGGGGATCTTCAGTCTTTCATCTAGGCCCCATGAAGTCTCATACTCTTTATCACCAACTGATTACCATTTGCTGTCCTGTTCAATAGATGATTCAGTGCTGAATAACATTTGAAAGAAGAACTTCAGTGTGGCACTTCAATGTCCATCATTAAAGATGGCTTGGTGACACCATTGCTGGACAAACCGTCACAGATAGATGTGCCACATTGCAAAAGATAGTGGGGGGGGGGGGTACCAATATGACACACTCATCAATGTATCTGTGGCAGATGCATCTTCCACATAATAACATGTAGAGGTGACTTGCAAAGGGAAAGTCCTTTCATAACACCAAGAACAGCCTTCATCATGTTTGATGTTAAATGGGAATGACTTGGAACATCTCTAGGAGCTTAAAATGAGGCAATAATGTGGACCATCAGCAGCAGTAGAAATGCACGCTATCACAATCTGTAACCTCTTTGTCTGGTATATCCCTCTCTCTGCCAATACTATCAAGTCAGGGGATCAACTCAAATTCAATGAAGAGTGCTACAGAGAATCAGAATCAGTTTTATTATCACCTTCACATGTCATGAAATTTGTTAACTTAGCAGCAGTAGTTCAATACAATACTACATAAGTTAACAAATTTCACGGCGATAGAAAGAAAATAAATAAATAAATAAGTCGATTACAGTATACGTATATTGAATAGATTAAAAATCAAGCAAAAACAGAAATAATATATATTTAAATAGTGAGGTAGTGGTCACAGGTTCAATATCAATTTAGGAACTGAATGACAGAGGGGAAGAAGCTGTTCCTGAATCACCCAGTGTCTTCAGGCTTCTGTACCTCCTATCTGATGGTAACAATGAGAAAAGGGCACGCCCTGGGTGCTGGGGGTCCTTAACTTTTCTAAGACACCGTTCCTTGAAGATGTCCTGGGTACTTTGTCTGCTAGTACCCAAGGTGGAGGCCACTGAATTTATGTCCCTCTGCAGCTTCTTTCGGTCCTGTGCAGTAGCCCCACCCCACCCCCCCAAATACCAGACAGGGATGCAGCCTGTCAGAATGTTGTCCACTGTACATCTATAGAAAGTTTTGAGTGTCTTTGTTGACACACCAAATCTCTTCAAAATCCTAATGAAGTATAGCCGTTTTCTTGCCTTCTTTATAACAGTATCGATTTGCTGGGACAAGGTTAGATCCTCAGAGATCTTGATACCCAGGAATTTGAAACTGCTCACTCTCTCCACGTCTGATTCCCTCTATGAGGATTGGTATGTGTTCCCTTGTCTTACCGTTCCTGAAGTCCACAATCAACACTTTCATCTTACTGACATTGGGTGCAAGATTGATGCTGTGACACCACTCCACTGGTTGGTATATCTCATCCCTGAACACCTTCACATCACCCTCAAATCTCCATCTGAGATTTTACCAATAATGGTTGTATCATCAGCAAATTTATAGATGGTATTTCAGCTATGCCTAGCTGCACAGTCATGTCAGAGAGTATAATAATGTACTATGCCTACCTATGCCTAGCTGCACAGTCATAGAGAGTAGAGCAGTGGATTAAGCACACATCCCTGAGGTGCACCAGTGTTGATTGTTAGCGAGGAGGAGATATTATCACTAATTTGCACAGATTGTGGTCTTCTGGTTAGGAAGTTGTGGATCCGATTGCAGAGGGAGATACAGAGGCCCAGGTTCTGAAACTTGTCAATCAGATTTTTTTAAATGGTTTAAATGGTTTAAATCAGATGGTTTTAAATGATGAGCTATAGTTAATGAACAGCATCCTAACATAGGTGTTTGTATTTTTCAGGTGGTCTAAGGCAATGTGAAGATTCATTGAGATTGCGTCTGCCATTGACCTATTGTGGCGATAGGCAAATTGCCTTAGGTCCAGGTCCTTGCTGAGGCAGGAGTTCAGTTTAGTCCTGACCAAACTCTCATAGCATTTCATCACTGTAGATGTGAGTGCTACTGGGCGATAGTCATTAAGGCAGCTCACATTATTCTTAGACATAATGGTATATTTGTTGCCTTTTTGAAACAAGTGGGAACTTCTGCCCGTAGCAGTGAAAGGGTGAAAATGTCCTTGAATACATCCTGCCAGTTGGTTGTGTTATGATACCAGCCCCCTCCTTTGCGAGAATCGCAAGAGCCCTAGTGAAGGGGGGGGGGGGGGTCAATGACCCAAGAGAGAGAGAGACGTGCTGAATAGGCACAGGAAATGGGAGAGAGAGGGAGACGTGCTGAAGACCACGTTCCACCGGGATGCAGAATAAAGCGACCCTGACTATTGTCTCATGAAGACCACGTGTAAAGCCCTCGGGCAAAGTGGGCTGGTTGAGAGAGAGATTGACACCTGCGATCCCGTGAGGAAGTATAAAGGAGGGTCTGGGGGGGACGACCCCTTTAGACGCACCAAGGAGACACGATAGCGATCCCGTCGTAGCGGGAAGCCATTTTGAAGGAAGCCACGTGCGTTAGATTCCGAATCGGGAGTCTGTGGCTGGAATCACGGGCAATCGCTTTTAACTAACACCAGGAAAGCCGGCTCCCCTGATTCCACAGCTTTGCTTCGTAAGGACCTGGGCAAGTGTTCCTTTTCTCACCAATCTCTCTCTCTCTCTCCAACACGGGAAACTCAGCGGTTCCCAAAAGGCTGAAGCCTGCCGACTTTTGAATGACTGTTATATTTTTCCAAACGGACAAGATATTATCCCCTAGACAACGATAGAGCTGATTTCTGATTGATCATTACTATACCTGCGCTTTAGATTGAGTATTGATGGATTATGGTATCTGAATGTTTGTATTAACCTTCCTTTTGTGCCCCTTTATAAATAAAAACTTTTAAAAATGGTACCATCAGACTTCAGTGGACCTCTCTATCTTTGCTGGTAAGTGATCCAGTTACGGGATACGTAACAATGTGGGTGCCTCGTCTCGAGATTTGAAACCTAATTGGGAGGGCAGTGAATTGGGTTTGTAAGTCAAAAAAATAAATAAATAAAATAAATTGGATCTGGTACGTGGGTAGCCAGACGGGAAACCAGCAAAGATGGACGTGGATGAATTTATGAAAAACCCGACTGTGGAGGCGCTAGAGGCGGCCACCAAATCAGACTTGTTAAATTTGGCGAAGGGATTGGACCTCGCAGAAGTGAGGTCGTCCATGAAAAAGCGGGAGGTGCGAGGGGTCATAACTCGGTATTACATTGGGAAGAAAGTGTTCAAAGCTGGGGTCTTGGAAAATATCCCTGAAAAAGTACCAGCGAGTGGAATGGATCAGCTAAAGTTGGAGAAATTAAGGTTGGAACATGAATTTAAAATGAAGCAGCTGGAAGCGGCTGAGAGAGAGAAAGAAAGGGCTGAGAAAGAAAGGGAGCAGGCGTTCCACATAAAGGAGTTAGAGGTGAAACGGGACCAGGAGCTCCAACTAAAGGCGTTAGAGGTGGGAAAAGAGCGGGACCAAGCTGAAAAGCAAAGACAGCATGAAATTCAGCTAAAAGAGCTAGAAGTAGCCGAGAATGAGAGGGAACGAGCCGAAAAGCAAAGAGTATGAGGACAGACGAGAACAGAGGGAACATGACTTGGAGATGGAGAAGTTAAAGAAAGAGCGAAGAGATCTAGGGTTAGATCGAGAGGAGAGGTTTAATGTTAGTCGGGAGTTGAGGGTAGTACCTCCATTCGAAGAGTCAGATGTTGATAGTTATTTCTTGCTTTTTGAAAAGGTGGCAGTAAATCAAAAGTGGCCCAAAGAGCAGTGGGTGGCATTGTTACAAAGTGTGTTAAAGGGGAAGGCACAACGAGCGTATGCGGCCTTGGCCATCGAGGAAGGGGAAGCGGAAAATTATGCCAAAGTAAAAGAGGCCATTCTCCGGAGTTACGAGCTAGTACCTGAAGCGTATAGACAAAGGTTCAGAAATTTACGGAAAGGGTGGAATCAAACGTATACCGAGCTAGCCTACGAAAAGGGTGTGCTCTTGGACCGTTGGTGCACCGCGGAACAGGTGGATGGGGATTATGGGCGTATCAGGGAGTTATTTCTGATCGAGGAATTAAAAGGGTGTGTTCCGGAGGAGATCCGGATGTATTTGAATGAGAAGGCGAATAAGTCCATCTCAGAAATTGCTAGGTTCGCAGATGAATATGCCCTAACCCACAGCCTAAAGATTTCCTCGCCAAAAGGTTACCCGAGAGACCGTCGGAATGGTAGGGAAAGTCCGCCGGCTGAGGCAGAGGTCCCGCCGGGAGCTAGTGGTAAGGTTGTGGGGGAAAGGCCAGGCGGCCCGAGATTTCCGGGCTTGACCTGTTTTAATTGTGGGAAGGGAGGACATATTGCCTCTAGGTGCTTTGCTCCGAGAAAGGAGCCAGAAACAGGGAGAGCAGCGGTCCCTATCGGGTGTGCTGTGGTAATCAGTAAATCGACGAGAGAGCCCTGGGTAGACAGAGTACGAGAAGGGTCAGAGACCTGGCTGTCACCCGGAACTGTGTCCGTGAAGGGGGGAGACCCACCCATTCCCGTCCGAATCTGGCGAGACACCGGGGCGGAGCTGTCGTTGATCCGCCGTGAGATACTAGATTTCGGTCGGGGAAGGGGAATGGTCGCCGTGAAGGGGATAGGTACAAGAATAGAAATGGTGCCCCTACATCAGGTAATTATGGATTGTGAGCTGGTATCTGGACCAGTCGAAATAGGGGTGCCAGCAGAATTCCCGAGAACTGACGCGGACGTCCTCCTCGGAAATGATTTAGCCGCGGGGCAAGTTTGGACCCGGCTCAATCCGCCTGTGAGGATTGCAGCCCCGCCCCTCACATCTCCAGTCTGTACCACAGGCGCGAGCATTCGCAGCCTGTCGAGAAAGGCAGCTGAGAAAGCGAGCAGTTTAAATCTGGCCAATATTGATTTGGCCGAGACGGTCCTACCGACCCTGTACCACGAGGGTTCTGAGGCTGGTAAACCGAAGAGCAGTAAAGTAAAAGGGGTTAAGGGAGAGGAGCGAGATCTTCCCTTAGCGAAGAGAAAGGTCCTAGAGGTAGGAAATAAAGATGAGAGACGGGAAAAGTTGTTAAAAGGTCCAGAGTTGGACATGGATGATCTGTCGGGGGTGGCAGCCCTGTTTGAAGAAGTTGAGAGTTATCAAAGTGTTCCCGATAATGAGATGAAGGCAGTCCTAGGTGAAAAGGATGCCATTACCTTGGAGAGGTCCGCTGGGTTGGCAGACGAGGTTGTTTCAGCCCGCGGGGTTGAATTTACTCCGGAAGGGAGTTGCCCAGAGAGGAACTGGGAGGATCAGGGGAATTTAGAATTTGAAAAGGGTACGGGTATTGAAAGCCTGGGAGAGGCAGATGTCCCGTTTGAGTGTGTCCAAGATGTGGATGCACGTGGTACTGAACCTAGTAATGGAGCTCAGAACAAGTCTGAGGTATTTGATTCAGTTGAAAAGGAATGCAGTCCCTGTGGGTCAGATGGACTGGGTTTAGTGAAGACAGGGTTAACCCTGGTAATTGGGGGAAGGGAGGGTTCCCAGGTGTTGGTACACGAAGGGGTGGTGAACCTTAAAGTGGAACTCGACCATGGGGGAATAAACATCATTATTGAAGGGAATGGGAAGTTTGTAGTTCCCAAATCGAATGAAGAAAATTTAAAGTTTAGATTGGTGTCAGAAGAAGCAACCAAGCTACAGAAACGAGGGCTTGGTAATGCGGTGCCTGCGCATCGATTACAGGTTGATTTGGAATGTAAAGGTGCCCACCCGCTGTTGTTATTCAAGAGAGCGCTGTGAAAAAGCCGGAATTTAAATGCGGCCTGAGGGAAAGGTTCGAACTGAAACCCATCAGTCTGCATGGTCCTGACAAAAGGGCTAGCTGCCTGGGTAAAATTACAGAATTAGGTGGAAATGGTCTAAGTGGTGTTAATACGATGACCCCGATGAATGAGACGGGCGGGAGTTCACCACGCCAAATTACTCAAGTTCCCCACGGGGGGGACTCCCCGAAAAAGAGGCGACGGTTAATTGAAGTCTGATGCTACAAGATTTTCAGTACGGTACGCGATGTTAAGATATTAAAGAAAGGGACACTGTAATCGTTAACTGTTTAGATACTGACTTGAATGTATAACAGTAGTACTCTGTGAAAAGAAAAGCTTGTGTATGGTGGTAGGTTCCAAAAATCCTGTAAGACGCTATACCACTGTTTTTAACCGCTGGTAAAAAACGTTTAAGAGGGGAGGTGTTATGATACCAGCCCCCTCCTTTGCGAGAATCGCAAGAGCCCTAGTGAAGGGGGGGGGGGGTTCAATGACCCAAGAGAGAGAGAGAGACGTGCTGAATACCACGTTCCACCGGGATGCAGAATAAAGCGACCCTGACTATTGTCTCATGAAGACCACGTGTAAAGCCCTCGGTCAAAGTGGGCTGGTTGAGAGAGAGATTGACACCTGTGATCCCGTGAGGAAGTATAAAGGAGGGTCTGGGGGGGACGACCCCTTTAGACGCACCAAGGAGACATGATAGCGATCCCGTCGTAGCGGGAAGCCATTTTGAAGGAAGCCACGTGCGTTAGATTCCGAATCGGGAGTCTGTGGCTGGAATCACGGACAATCACTTTTAACTAACAACAGGAAAGCCTGCTCTCCTGATTCCACAGCTTTGCTTCGTAAGGACCTGGGCAAGTGTTCCTTTTCTCACCAATCTCTTTCTCTCTCTCCAACACGGGAAACTCAGCGGTTCCCAAAAGGCTGAAGCCTGCCGACTTTTGAATGACTGTTATATTTTTCCAAATGGACAAGATATTATCCCCTAGACAACGATAGAGCTTATTTCTGATTGATCATTACTATACCTGCGCTTTAGATTGTGTATTGACGACTTATGGTATCTGAATGTTTGTATTAACCTTCCTTTTGTGCCCCTTTATAAATAAAAACTTTTAAAAATGGTACCATCAGACTTCAGTGGACCTCTCTATCTTTGCTGGTAAGTGATCCAGTTACGGGATACGTAACAGTTGGCACAAGTTTTCAGAGACTTACCAGGTACTCCTGGTAAGCCTTCCACCTTGTGAGGGTTCACCCTCTTTAAAGACAGCCTAACATTGGCCACCGAGACAGAGATTACAGGGTCTCCGGGTGCAGCAGGTATCTTCACAGCTGTAGTTATATTCTTTCTTTCAAAGCGGGCATAGAAGGCATTGAGTTCATCTGGTGGTGAAGCATTCCTGCCATTCATGCTATTGGGTTTCGCTTTGTAGGAAGTAATGTCTTGCAAACCCTGCCAGAGTTGTCATACATCTGATTTTGCCTCCAACCTCATACGAAATTGCCTCTTCACCCTTGAAATAGCCCTCCACAAATCATACCTGGTTTTCTGGGTTGCTAGCCTTGAATGCCACAGATCTAGCCTTCAGCAGACAACGTATCACCTGGTTCATCCATGGCTTTGGTTTTGGGAATGTACAGTAAGTCTTTGTAGGCACACACTCATCCAAGCAGGTTTTAATGAATTCGGTAACAACTGCAGCATACTCATCTAGATTCAAAGATGAATCCCTGAATATGGTCCAGACTACGGATTCAAAACAGTCCTGTAAGTGTTCCTGTGCTTCCCTTGTCCATACCTTCTTCTCCTCACTACTGGTGCTGCAGTCTTCAGTCTCTGCCTATACTCTGGGAGTAGAAGTACAGCCAGCTGATCAGACTTCCCAAAGTGAGGGCATGGAATAGCACGGTAGGTGTTCTTGATGGTGGTGTAACAATGGTCCAGTGTGTTGTTTCTTCTAGAATTGCAATAATCTGTTGATGGTAATTGCTTAATGCTCTTTTCCAGATTGCCCTGGTTAAAATCCCCCAGAACGATGGTGAAGGCATTAGGATGCGCTGTTTCGTGCATGTTGATCCCATTGCTTAGATTATATAAAGCCTGATTGACATTGACCTGAGGAGGAATGTAAACCACTACCCGAGTGATCACAGAAATCTCCTGTAATAGGTAAAATGCACAGCACTTAACTGCAAGATATTCCAGGTCTGGTAAGCAGAATTGGGACAGCACTGATATATTTGTGCACCAAGAGGAGTTGATCATGAGGCATACTCCTCCACCTCTGCTTTTGAGAGACTCTATAGATCTATCCTGATGGTGTATAGTAAACCCGTCAACCTAATGGGTGTAGCACTGGTCTTGTAATGTAATTATTCCTCACTATCTTTTGAAGGTGCAACACACGATTACATGAATATTAATTAACCAAGCCTGCATGTAAGAGCCAAGTGATCTCAGAACCAAGAAATGAGATCAAAGCCCTGCAGTCTAACCACTTGTGGATAATTAAACTTTTCATGTATATTCCATTCTCAGAGATGGCAGTGGGCAGCAAACAAGTATAAAGATGTATGATTCTTCTATTCAGCTTTAACAAGTCTCGTGGGCTGTTTGACTATCAATTTTGCTTTTCTGACAGGAATGCGTTTGAAATTCTGGAAAGAGCGAGAGAGCTTTTGGCCGCTGATATTTTGATATCGGCCACTGCCATGTGCCACTTCACAGAAGCGCTTGTTTCCTGGTCATTTTGGAGTACTTCAAATATAATACCCTGTATGTCTAATACTTGAAGATATAACACAGAATGTTATGACTCTAAAATCATCTGATAGCAAATATATATCCAAGAAGAAATTGCAATGGATTTGCAGCAATTCATGTCAGCAAATGTTATTCCAGTTGTAGCTTTAAACAGCTAAAAGGAAAGGAATTCAACCCAATAACTTGTTTGAGTTAACTGTATGGATGAACTCCATGTCAACAGTGTAGAGTGAATTTATGGAAAAGCATAAGGATATATTGTGGACTTGCATCAGTTTAAATTAAATTAATCATCTCCGTTGAGTAAAGAAGGCTAAAAGGGTCAATACAGTCATTTAAAGAAGGAAGGATAGTTAATAAAATTGATTGCATTTCACTGACTCAGGAGAAAATTGTAAACACCATAAAACAATTGTCCAGCCAATAGCTTGGTTGAAAATTTTATCTAAATAGATATTAGGCATTTGGAAATACAGTACCTAATCTGATCCCTCTTCAGCCCATAACCCCTACAGGGGCATTGGCCACCAACAGCTGCACACAGGACTCCTCTGTTCCCTGGGTCAGTCTTTCAAGTGTTCCCAGGTGTAGCCCATCTTTGAAGATCCTTTCCCTCCCAGGGATGAGGTCTTTGGAGCTTCTGTGTAATTTCTGCAGCCCTGGAATTTTACAGATGGGGATGCTAGCTCGATGCCAACCCTCCTCCTTTTGCAGCCGGGGAGCATCCATGGTGGAGTTCACCTAATCTGATTAGTGCAATAAAATTAATTTTTAAAAGAAGAAATCAGATCCTTCTTTTCTAAATCAGTCAGCTTATTGTTAAGAATATATTAATTTGAACAATAGGATCAAATTGTGCATGTGGTATTAATTTACATAGCAAAAGAATGATCAACTTCGGTAAATTGTTCTTTCATAATACTTTAGATATCCAGTAAAATTACCTAATTATGTTACTAATTTGCAAGTATTAGATCTTTTTAGCAGATTGAGTTTATTCCTTTGATATGCAAATAAATTCATGGAACAGTGAGGTTGTATATTGTTATTCATTTTAAACTTTTGTTGCTTTATGAGTTACTATGCAGCGTACATAAAATGTGTGGAATAATGTTAACACAATCTATAAATTTTAAATGACTAATAAATAAAAGATTATCATCTTTTTATTCTGTCCGTTCATCTTAATGTTTTTCTTTTCTTTTTATTTTGGTTCAGTATGGTGTGGTTTATTTTTTCACCAAAGTTCACTTAGGTGAACTAAAGGTAAATTATCTTAGATAATTTAGATTGCAGAAAAAACCTTTAGTCAATTAGATGACGTGGATGCTATGGCCAAGAAAGCACACTATCTCCTCAACTTCCTCAGGAAGCGACAGATATTTGTCATGTCACCGATGACTCTTACCAATCTGGATGCATCACAGTTTTGTGTGGTATCTGTTCTGCCCAAGACTGCAAGAAATTGCAAACAGTTCTGAGCACAGCCCAGGATATGATTCAAATAGCCTTCTCTCCACCAACATCTCCCACTGCCTCATGAAAGTTGTTAAAAAAGAAGGGCCCCTCCCATCCCTGTCTTCCTCTCTTCAAGTAGAAGATATAAAAGTTTGAGAGCATGTACCATTAAACTCAAGGACAGCTTTTATCTCACCGTTATCACACCCTTGAATGGCCCTCTCAAATGCTAAAAGATGACCTCGTGATCTCGTCATCATGGCCCTTGTACTTTATTTGTTTACCTGCACTGCACTTTCTCTGTAACTGCAACATGATATTCCGCATTCTATTTTCTTTTTACTATCTCAATGTAGTTATTATGGTATAATCTATTTGAGTGGCTCATAAAGCAAAGGGTTTTCATTTTATCTTAGTACATATGATAATAAACCAATACTAATAGATGTACAAAATGTTAGTCTCAATAAACAGAATAACAGTAAATGCATACTCAATTTTATAATATACATTTTTATTTAATTCATTGGATTATCCTGGTTTTTTTTACTCTTACGATATTACTTACTTAAAATGTGTACAGGATAATTAAAATAAAATATATATGTTAAGATGTAAATATCAAACCTAAGATTGAAGTGCCAATTTTAAAACGAAGCTTCAGAAAAAGACAAGTAGAATAAATCATGGCATACTTATTTGCAGATACTGATGCTCTTCCTTTGCTGTCATCAATCTGAGAAAAGGAACCACATTTGAACAGGGTAGTGGCTTTGTTTACAACAGCAAAAATCTGGCCATTGTGCACAGTGCTTTTTCCAGAATATTCTAACATCTTGATTTGTAGAGGCTAGAGTTAGAATACATTATAAACTGATTTGGCAGTGCCTGTTTATCATATACATGAAAAATAGTTTAAGATTAATTTGTAATCTTCAAAGTTTTGGGAAATTTATTTCTTAAATATAAGGCCTATAACATCTACATTAATCCAAAGAATGGGTTCCAAACATTTTTTATGCCATGGACTGCTACCATTAACTGAAGGGTCTGTGGATCCAGGTTGGAAACTCATGATTCAAAGGAATCTTTGCCCTGAAACTGCAGTGCCTGACCAAAGAGTCTTATTTAGCCTTGAAGTTTTCAAATAATAAACAGGAGAACAGAGTTAAAAGATGTATCAAGTTTTTCCACATACATTGAATGGTTGGAGAACCGGCAAGGTATAGATTTTAGATGTATAAACACTAAATATTCTACATATTATTGTTGAAATGCAATTTTAATTCTCATTCCCAGTATGGGATTTAGTTGATGAACAAGGGTTCTTTCATGTCCAGTGTCTTTTATTGACAAGAGATATGAAGCTCTTTGACTGGCAAACCGAAAAATATCTTTTTAGTTCAGAACTGATCAATGAATGCATGTGACAGGGTTCTCAAGAAGGGACTCTTTTGCAAATCAGTTCTCCAAGTTGTTCCCATTTTCACAATCACCTGAACAATTTTTTGAGTGAGTTTGTCCTTTGCTTCATACTTACTTTCAAGCAATTTCTGCTTGGAATATCAGTATTGATCTGGAAGTTGGCATTGAATTGTTTGCATTTTACACATGAGGTACTGTATATGCGCTCTGAAATCTGGCATGTACTTTTGCAGGTAACCTAATGTAAATCAGCTCTGTGATATTTGCAATTTAGTTCTTTCTTACTCCTTGAGCAAAGTCACCATTTTCTTCCTTTCCTATGGCAGATTCTTGCTCCATTCCTGCTGGTACTTCCTCTCTCTAACATGCTCTGATCAGCCTAACCCACAGCCAACTGAAATGGTCAGCAATCTATTTAAGATTTTTGAAAGCAAAATACAGCATTCTGAAGAGAAATGTAAATTCTACATGGCTGTAATTTATTGCTTACAGTTTTATTAGAAAAACAAAACGAAAATATTTTCTCAAATAAATCTTCAGGATGTAGTTTTTTAAAATTAGTTAATACTAGGTGGTGGGGCGGAGATATATCTCTATCAAATGAGGTGCAAGGTGTTCTTTCTTCCGCTAATCTACAGGTTACACTTAGGCAAGGTGTAACACCTGCTTAGCCCCCCCCCCCCCCAATCAGGGTAACACAAAGCCATGGGAGCAGGTGATTTATGGTCATATGAGTTCTAGTGCATGTCACAAGTCCTGGGATGCAACCACTAATGCCAGGCAGACAATGTCTGAAAAGTATTGGTAATGGCTGGGGTCACCCATCTTTACAAGACACTGCCCAGAAGAAGGCAAGGGCAAACCACTACTGTAGAAAAATTTGCCAAGAACAATCATGGTTATGGATAGATCATGATCTCCCAGTCATACGACGTGGCACATAATGATGATGCCAGAAAATTAAAGTCTTATTTATTGAAGATTAAGCTTAACTTCATTCTGGGGAAATTTCCTCCAGCTAAGAAATTCAGATTCAGGCTTATTTATCACATGTACATTGAAATCTACAGTGAAATGCATCATTTATGGTAACAACCAACACACTCAAGAAGGTACTGGAGGCAGCCACATGTGTTGTCACACATTTCAACACCAGCCTAGCATGTCCACAATGTTGAATAGAACAGTACAAGCCACAACAGCAAACCAACTTGTTTTCCCACCCACCCTCTCACATACACAGATAGGCCTCCAATCCTAAGACAGGCTGCCTCCAGTCCTTAGTCCCGGATTCACAGGATCTCAGCCTTAGGGCCTCCAACTTTGGAATTTGCTCCAGGACTTGCCAAGTATGTGTTTGACCTTTGGGCCTAGACCCCCGGATTCTGATCATGGGTTAGCCGGACTTCTTTCTTTCAGAACACTCAACAATTCTTTGACATAATCATTTATTTATTGCTTTGAGATGAGATTTCTCCAAGTTCTCCTTAACTGTTTTCCTAGCTCCCTCTGTTAGAAACTACAGGTTATCAATTATTTTTTGCCTAGGCAGGTTCATGTCCCTCTGTCATTTATGTTTTGACAAGATATGTTGATCATTGTAAGATCTTGCAGAATTACTCTCCAACCTTTGACTTTTTACTTAATTTACCTCCATGTGTTCCTCCAGGGTTGTACATTCTCTTTAACTCTTTTAATTCAGTATTTTAATTCTATTTCTTAAGTTTCAGGCTCTGCACAGTTGTTCTCCTTGGAATTTCTTACTGTACTTTTGAACAGCTCATTGTTCCTACTTTTATGAGCTTTCTTCTGTCAGTATCTCCAGGATGACCACAACCTTGTAGGCTTTGTAAGCATGCGTACCTCAATGACCAGGAGAGCTATGTTGGCCAGAGTCAGGGCCTTGTGCTTTGGCTCTTAGTAATATCACCCATGCCAAACAGGTCAAAAGGTAGAGGCCAGACTAAGAGTGGTCCAACGGCCCTCGAGGTTGAGCGATCCGGCTCAGGGCTAACAACTCTGACTGCTCAAAAAATATTGTTAAGGAAACCAGTGAAGAATCCTTCTATACAGACAGATGGAGGATCTTCAATGTGCCCCTAAACACCAGCAGCAAACCGGGCAGTATGCAAGTAGTATTTCACAGTAACTGCACTGTCATTCTTTCATATCAATTGATTGATTAAGGTTAGATTGTACATTAAGTGTTGTTTATTGATAGCTAACAAAGAGTTTTGTTTTTTCTTTTGAATATAGCTATCTATACCTTCTGCCAAAAACCTATCATAAATTGTGTACTTATTGGTGAATAGCCAGAAATACTCAGCTGAGAACTATCTTTCATCATTACTCAGCATTGAGTAAATTGGCAAGCTGTTATTTCAAACACCTTTAAACATCTACCTTTGGGTAATGTACTGACCTCTGCTGGAATTTTGCTGAAAGGGTGGCAGATGCTTCTGCTGTCCTAGTTAGATGACTGACCTCAGTTAAATGTAAAGTCAACAAAAGTTGCTGACTTACATAGTCCTTGTGTAACTTACATGAAAGGTAAAATGAATATATAAAAATTTACTTTGCATTCAATTCATGTTGACTCGTGGTTTCTTAATAGAAGATTAAGGAATTTTCCGTAATTTGTCAGAAAATTGTAATCTTTTTTTCCCCAATAGATGCTGCAATATATCATGAAAAGAAGGAAACTGATTTGCATGGTTTTAATGCCTCAGACCGCTGACAAAAATTTGTGAACTTAAATTGTTTTCAGCTTACTAATGAGAATAATTCATTCATCCTTGACTGGGTAAATTCCTTATATTTATAAAGGGTTTAAACTTATTATTTTAGCATAATGAACATAGGACATAGAACATTACAGGGTCTTTGGCCCACAGTGTTGTGACAACATTTTAACCAACTCTAAGATCAATCTAACCCTTTCCTTCTACATAATCTTCCATTTGTCTGTCATCCATGTCCCTAAGAGTTTCTTAAATACCACTAATGTATCTGTCTCTACTGCCACTCTTTGCAAGATGTTCACACACTACTATTCCTTGTGTAAAGAACCTACCCCTAACATCCCCCCAATACTTTCTCCCCTATAATGCCTTTATATAATGTAATTCTGGAGAAAATGGAAAATATACAGTAATAGCAAATCACAAACACTGTCAACACAGGAGAGATCTTTCTCTCATTTTAAAATCTTATTCTGACCTTTTTTACTCATTTTAAAATCTAGTTCTCTATATGCAATTGTTTGTAGATATGATAGGAAATGTTTGATGCACAAGTTATGTATCAGTAATGATCTTTCAAGAATCACTAGATTCTGGAATTGTTCCGGAAGACCGGAAAATTGCAAATGTCACTCCAGTCTTTAAGAAGGGAGAGCGGCAGAAGAAAGGAAATTATAAGCCATTTAGTCTAACCTCAGTGGTTGGAGTTGATCATTAAGGATGTGGTTTTGGGATACTTGGACATATGATAAAATAGGCTGTAGTCAGCATGGTTTCCTCAAGGAAAAATCTTGCTTGACAAAACTGTTGGAATTCTTTGAAGAAATAGCAAGGGAGAATCGGTCGAGGTTGTTTACTTGGATTTTCAGAAGTACTTTGACAAAGTGCCACATAGGAGGGTGCTTAACAGGTATTACAGGAAGGATTCTAGCATGGATAAAGCAGTGGCTGATTGGCAAGAGGCAAAGAGTGGGAATAAAGGGAGCCTTTCCTGCTTGGTTGCCAGTGACTAGTGGTGTTCCATAGGGAAATGTGTTGGGACTGATTCTTTTTACATTATATGTCAGTGATTTGGATGATGGAATTGATGGTTTTGTTGCAAGGTTTGCAGACAGTACAACGATAAGTGGAGGGGCAGATAGTTTTGAGGAAATGGGGAAACTACAGAAGGACTTAGACAGATTAGGGGAATGGGCAAAGAAATGGCAGATGGAATATAGTACGTATCAAGAAGTATATGGTCATGCACTTTGGTAGAAGAAATGAAAAGGATGACTATTTTCTCAATGGAGAGAAAATACAAAAATCTGAGGCACAAAGGGATTTGGGACTCCTTGTGCAGGAATCCCCTAAAGGTTAATTTTCAGGTTGAGTCTGTGGTGAGGAAGGCAAATGGGATGTTAGCATTCCTTTCAAGAGGACTAGAATATAAAAGCAAAGATGTAATGTTGAGACTTTATAGAATACTGGTAAGGCCTCATTTGCAGTATTGTGAGCAGTTTTGGGCCCCTTATCTTAGAAATGATGTGCTGAAACTGAAGAGGGTTCAAAGGAAGCTCACAAAAACGATTCCAGGATTAAATGGCTTGTCATATGAAGAGCATTTGATAGCTCTGGACCTGTATTCACTAGAATTTAGAAGAATGAGGGTGACCTAATTGAAACCTATCAAATGGTGAAAAGCCTTGATAGCGTGGATGTGGAAAGGATGTTTCTTGTGGTGGGAGCGCCTAAGACCGGAGGACACAACCTCAAAATAGAGGGAAGTCCTTTTAGATTGAAGGTGTGGAGAAATTTCTTCAGCCAGAGAGTGGTGGATATGTGGAATTTGATGACACAGGCAGCTGTGGAGGCCAGACCTTAATGTATATAAAAGACAGAGGTTGACAGATTCTTGATTGGTCAGGGCATGAAGGGTTAAGTAGGGTCAGGTTGGAGATTGGGGCTGAGAGGAAAATTGGATCAACCCTGATGAAATGGTAGAGCAGACGTGATTGGCTAAATAGCCTAGTTTTGCTCCTATATCTTAATCTGCATGAGTTGCTTTATTTCCAGTACAGATTTCATTAACTATGCAAACATTGGACATACTGTACTGACAAAGGAATGTAGAACAAGGGAGTGGAAGGAAGGAAATTCAGATGTCACTGCAGTTCTTACAGAGAGGCATTCATTTCAGTGTAATTGGTTGCACACGGAGCCAGAAATATACTCAATTTGCTAGAAATCGAAAAGCTGCAGTTGGTTTCTGAATGGAAGAATAAATTGTTCGGCACATACTAGATGGGTTGAAGGGTCTGTTTCTGTGCTGTACTTTTATATGACTCTATGATTCTATAAAGGACTGACAAAATATATTAGCTGTAGTGGTTAGGTGATGGAATTATTAATAATAAGGCTTACACAGGAGAAAACCAGTGTAAAGCTTTAACTTACCCATTTGACCATGCTTACTGAAGTGAGAACTTTGACCATTAGATTAAGTCTATTTTGTACAGTTGCAGGAATAATTTTAAGCAGAAATAATGTAGGGAATTTTCTAATCCTGCCCTTAAATAAGAATCATGGAAAGTCAGGAATGGAAAAGAATTCTCTCTAAAATTAAATGTTCAACAAATAAATAAAATTATAATTAGATGAATATCTGAAATCAGTTATTGTTTCCTGGCCTGGGGTTAAATTACATTTGTTTGAGAGCCTTTCTTAACTAAAGACTACTGAAATGTTTCAATTATTTGATGTTTCGATGATCTTGAATGCTGATGAGAATCAAAAGTAACAGAATATTCTACTCAAAGTAGGTTAAAGATCTCTGAAAAGAGAGTGATTCTTTAACAGTACTGATTCAGACCTGGAACTGATTTGTAATAACTGTTAACTCCACTTACATTTTAAAACTGGAAACTGGTAAATCGGAGGATGAGTTAATACAAAATATTAACTTAAAGGTTAATTTTCAGGATTTATCATTAGTTTGACGGTAGACTTCATTTTAAGAAAAGGTCTATGGTATGGATAAATCTAAAGTAAGAGAATTTTATATAAGGGAATATATTTTGTTGAGCAGCCAGGATGCAGTATTTGAACAAAACAATGAGAGTATCACATAACAAGAATAGATAGTGCTTACTTGTAATTATTAGTTGTTTAGTAAATACAGTATTAAAGTAGAGACTAATAGATACCTAGAAATGATAGTAATGATTTGTATTTTGCACAATGAATTCCATGGTTATAACTAAAATAAATACACATTTAGGTGGATAAAAGGGTGTAAATATTTATTTGATGGCACGGATTTGTTGTAAATCTCCAAGAAAGATGACAAGCAGGAAAACTTAAGAAAAGAACCTTGAGAAAAGGACAAAGGTAATAACAAGCAGTTTATTAGATGTACATGATTTACAATGTCCTAAACACCACAAGGACCATAGAGACACAAGAAAATGTAGATGCTTGAATCTAGAGAAGTAAACAGATTGCTGGAGGATCTCAGTGGGTCAGGCAAATTCTGTGGAGGTAGAGAGATAGTTGATGTTTTTTGGGTTAATGCCCTGCATCAAGACAGAGTATAGAAGGGAGATAAAAAGCTGAAGACAGACAGGGTTGGAAATGGTATGGGGAATTGAAATGGTGTGCAACTGATAGCTTAAGATGGCTATTGCTACTCTGACCTATGTGTTCTCAGCCTACCCACTTCCATGGTGAGGCCAAATGTAGGCTAGAACAGTACTTCGTATTCCACCTGGGTAGTCTACTGCCCAATGGTATGAACACTGAATTTTCCATTTCTGGGTAACACATATCTTCAGTGTACCTTTCTCCCTCCCGATCTGCCTAGGTACTCTCAGCCCCTCCTTCCTAACCCAAACCCTTCCACTAAACACTGTTAGACAATATTTTCCCCATCCCCTTCTGGTTCCATCTTCCTATCGACTACAATGTGTCTCCTATCCCCGTGATCTGCTCATCATCCTTCCTTATCTGGTTCTCCCTCCACTCCCCCAGCCAGTTCCATTTCACATTATCCTACTTTACTGAAGCACAAAGGTCTGAAAAGATGCAAAGCGGATGAAAATGTTAAGGGGGAGTTTGTGACAGAGTGGAAGCTAAGAACTGATTGACAAAATAAATGAGGACGGAGGCTAAAAAGGAATGGAACAATTAAAAAAGTGAGGATGAGACAGAGTTGCAAATGGGCTATAACATTATTAACTGTTGCCTCAAGCAGGAATCAGTCATAGCTGTATCCAAGCAGAAGGTGATAACCTGTTTCAATGACTTTCATCCAGTTGCATCCACTGTGAGAGGTGCTTGAGAGGTTGGTCATCAAGCATATCATTTCCTGCCTGAGGAGTGAGTTGGATCCACTTCAATTTGCCTCCTGTCACAACATTGACTCTTTACTCAGCTCTGGAACATCTAGACAGTGAAGATTCATACATCAGGATGCTCTTCATTAACTACATCTCAGCATTCAAGACTGTCATTCCCTTGAAGCTAATCCATAAGCAAGACGTAGGCCTTGATACATTCTTGAGCACTGGATACTAGATTTCCTCACTACCAGGTCCCAGTCATTTCAGACTGGCAGCAACATTCCTCCATAATCACCATAAGCAAGTATACCACAGACTATGTGCTTAGCTCTTGCACCACTTGCTCAATACTTGTGACTGTGAGGCTAAGTCAGCACCAACATCATATTTAAGTTTGCTGATGACACCACTGGTGTTGATTGAATCAAAGGTGGTGACGAATTGGCATATAGGAGCAAGACTGAAAATCTAGTTGAATGCTGCTATAATAACAACCTGTCACTAATCATCAGTGAAACCATCGAGAAAATTATTGAATACAGGAGGAAGATAACGGGGGTGAGTCCGTGAGCTAGTCCTCATTAGGGTATCAGACCTGGAGAGGGACAATAGCTTTAAATTCCTTGGCACTACCATTTCAGAGATGACAAGCTTCTACAGATGCACGGTGGAGATCATCCTGACTGGTTGCATCATGGCCTGGTGTGGAAACACTAGCGCTCAAGAACAGAAGAGCTTACCAAAGAGTGGTGGGTATAGCCCAGTCCATCACAGGAAAAGTTCTCTGTACGTTTGAGCGCATCTACAAGGAGCACTACCACACGAAAGCAGTATCAATCATAAAGGACCTCCACCAGCCAGGCCGTGCTCTCTTCCTTTTGTTGCCATTGGGAAAAAGGTGCAGGTGCCCTAAATCCCATATCACCAGGTCAGGAATAGTTATTGCCCTTCAATGATTAGGCTCCAAAACCAGCATCGAGAACTTTGCTCACCTCAATACTGAACTTATTCCACAACCTATGGATTCATTTTCAAGGACTCTACAACTCATGTTCTCAGTATTATTTATTTACTTATTAATTTATTATTATGATTATTATTATTATTTGTTTCTTTTTTTGTAGTTGCAGAGCTTGTCTTCTTTTGCACATTGGTTGTTTATCAGTCTTTGTATGTAGTTTTTCATTGATTCTGTCATATTTCATTGTTCTCCTGTGAATGTCTGCAAGAAAATGAATTTCAGGGTAGTACGTGGTGACATATATGTACTTTGATAATGAATTTACTTTGAACTTAAAAAAATAGTCAGTTTAGGGATTTAAAATTGTTGCTCAAGATTAAGCATAGAAATATCATGCTTTGGTCTGATCACCAGGAGGTGCCAGAGACTTCCAGGCTCTGACACTCCTCCTCTCCTGATTATTTTCACCTGTGTCTTATTTTAGTTATCTGTGCACTTGTACTTTGCTCGCTTTCTCTCTAAGTTACCTGTGTTTTGTTTATCTTGAGTTTATCTATCAGGTGTGTGGTGATTCTTGCGTCCTTGGCTGCATCTTTTGCAAACCAATCCTCAAATAAAGATATTCAACATCATCCTTGTCTCCTCTGCAACCTGGTCTCCGTCTCTCCTGGTAGTCCACAAATTAAAGATGTGGACCTTTGCCATAACAACCCTGGTTCAACTCAGCCTGGCACCCTCCTCTGCTGCAGCAACGTGAAGCCAGCAGAATATGAGCATCTCTGACCAGCGCTGCCAGCTAGGAGTGGACATAATTGTGTGGTCCAGTGGATTTTAGGTGCCCTGCAGACTCTCACTGAGATCATCTAGCTGAGCCAGTAAACCCCTGCTGCCATCCCAACTACTGAGTCTCTGAACCTGTTGGTGCCAGAGTGATTTAATGGCCACCCAGTGACCTGGAGAGGGCTTTTTATTCAGTGTTATCTGGCTTTCAAGGTGCAACCCACCATTCCCCTCTGACTGCTGCAAAGTGGCCTATATCATCTCTCTGGCAAAGCTCTTGCCTGGGCAATGGCATTTGGTAAAGGTACTCCCGAGTTGTGCAGACATATCCCTCTTCACTAGGGAGGTACAGCATGGTTGGCACCCTTATAACCACGTTCCACTGTGGGTAATCAAGTGTAATTAAAGATTAATTGGCAGCCAAAGACCCAGTTGAGGATCTTGCGACTCCATCCGGGTTGACAATCATCTCCAAGGAAGGAGAAGGGAGCACTGCACTGAGTCCTCTGAAGGGGGCAGTTTCTGAGAATGGACAACGGAGTCGCTTAGGGAGTGATCCCTATGGAAAGCAGGAAGTGTTCTATGTAGATATACTGAATAGGGATCTCTTCCAGCATAGGTAACTCTTCAAACATCCAGCATCTGAATTGATAAGCCTCATCCTGAGAGCAGATGCGGCGGAGGTGGAGGAATTGAGAGAAGGGTGATGGCATTGGCTGCATTGGTGCTGCTTCCTGCACTCATGTGGAACTCGTTGACTTCATCTACTTTACCTCCAACTTATACCCTAGTCCATTTCTGACACCTCCCTTCCCTTTCTCAATCTCACTGTCTCTATCTCTGGAGGGAGATTATCCATTGATGTCTATTATAAACCACAGATTCTCACAGCTACCTGGACTACACCTCTTCCCACCCTGTTACTTGTAAAAATGCCAACCCCATCTCTCAATTCCTCTGTCTCCACCCCATCTGCTCTCAGGATGTGGCTTTTCATTCTAGAATGATGGAGATGTCCTCCTTTTTCAAAGATAGGGGCTTCCTTTCCTCCACCATCAATGCTGCCTTCAACTGCATCTCTTCCATTTCTTGCGCGTCTGCTCTAACCCATTCCCCCACCACCTTATCAGGGATGGGGTTCCTCTTTTCCTCATGTACCATCCCAACAGCCTCAGCATCCAGCACATAATTCTCTGGAACTTCTGCCATTTCCGGTGGGATCCCGCTACCAAGCACGTCTGCCCCCCCACCCCACTTTCTACTTTCCGCAGGGACTGCTCCCTATGCAACTCCCTTGTCCATTTATTCCCCCACCACTGATCTCCCTCCTGGCACTTATCCTTGCAAGCAGAACAAGTGCTACACCTGCCTTGACATCTCGTCCCTCACTACCATTCAGAGCCCCATACAGTCTGCTGGGGTCATGTACTATGTGTAGTGCTCCCAGTGTAGCCTCCTGTATATCAGTGAGACCTGACGTAGATTGGGAGACTGTTTCGCCGAGCACCTGCCAGCAGAAGTGGGATCTCCCAGTGGCCACTCATTTTAATTCCACTTCCTATTCCCATTCCAATATGACAATCCATGGCCTCCTTTACTGTCGTGATGGGGCCACATTCAAGATGGAAGAACAGCACCTTATTTTCCATCTGGGTTGTCTCCAACCTGTTGGCATGAATATTGACCTCCAACTTATGGTAATAGACCCTCCCCCTTCACCATTCACCATCCCCTTTTCCCTCTCTCACCTTATCTCCTTGCCTGTACATCGCTTCCCTCTGGTGCTCCTCCCCCTTTTCTTTCTTCCACAGCCTTCTGTTCTCTCCTATTGGACTCCCCTTCTCCAGCCCTGTATCTCTTTCTCCAATCAACTCCCCAGCTCTTTACTTCATCCCTCCCCCTCGGTTTCGCTTATCAACTTTTTGTTTCTCCCAGTTCTGCCAAAGGGTCTTGGCCCAAAATGTCGACTGTTCTTTTTTCCATAGGTGCTGCCCGGCCTGCTGAGTTGCTCCAGCATATTTTGTGTGTGTTGCTTGGATTTCCAGTATCTTTCACTTGTGAAATAAATTGCTTTTTTACTGGGTGTACTTTTCTGCATGCTCAATGCAGGGAAGGGAGAAAGTAAAGGACATATGAAGAATATTTGAATAGGTGAGAAAGAGGTGTAAATGGTTGGAACATTGCTAGCTGATTATGGTCTTGCTGAGTTCAGAAAAAGCTATAGGGTGCCCAAGAAGAAGGCTCTCAGCCCAAAACGTCGACTGTAATTTTTATCCATAGGTAATGCCTGGCCTGCTGAGTTTCTCCATTATTTTGTGTGTGTTGCTATAAATTTTCAGACTTCACTTTTAACAGTGAAAGACACTGAGAACACAAGTCAGAATGCAGGGATGCTTCATAAGAATAGGAACAGACAATGTTCATGACTGTGAGTTCTAACGATCGTGATTCTGGATAAGTGAATAATGGAAATGGAATGATTCAGGTGAATTTTAGGGCCATTGGTACAGTTCATTGAATAGAACAATTGAAAAGCATTCATCACCTTGAATATTTGAGTGAGATATTGCATATATTGTGACATTGCATAAGCATCTTCGGGGCTCAATTCCTGACAATGATCTTTGAAGCAAACCGGTCTAATTGCCTTCTTAGCTGGGAACTGCAAAGCATCGGGAAAGTGTTGTGCATACGCAATTTAATCAGAACCCAAGATTAATACAGAAACTCAGAATATTCCCTCATGATGTCAAACTACAAATTGGCAAAATCAGTATGGTATCCAAAGTATATTTCACTCTTTTGTGATGTGGTCTCAGTAATACACTCTAGCATGGACACAGTTGTGTCATCCTGAGTAATTTAGTGTTTTCATTGCCAAATACAACTGCTTTCTATGCTTGTTATTGTAAGCAGCATCTCTTTTTCACTGGCTTTTGAGAATTCCTCTTCCTATGAAGCAACCAACTAATATATGATATATAGATCATCAAAACTTGTGGATGACATCATTATTTGGGGGTCGACCGAAGAGTAACCAAGTACTTGCTGGAATTCAAAAGATTGGGAGGAGATCTTATCGAAACATATAAAATTATGAAAGGGGTAGATAAGGTAGAGACAGGAAGGTTGTTTCCGCTGGCGTGTGAGACTAGTACTCGGGGACATAGCCTCAAGATTTGGGGCAGTAGGTTTAGGATGGAGATGAGAAGGAACTGCTTTTCCCAGAATGATGAATCTGTGGAATTCTCTGCCCAACGAAGCAGTGGAGCCTACCTCAGTAAATATATGGTCCACTCCTGCTCCTATTTCTTAAGTTCTCATCATTAGTGAATCAGTCTTACATTTTACTCAAAGATAAATAGTCAAAGTAATTTATATTAGTTTTTAACCGCAGTATGAACAACAGTAAATCATTTGCAGAATTTTATTAAGAGTACATAAAAGAATCACAAGAAACATCTGAGTTAACTTAAAATTGAATTGAATTGAATTGACTTTATTACTTGCATCCTTCATACACATGAGAAATAAAAATCTTTACATTACTTCTCCATCTAAATGTGCAATGTGCAATTTATAATTTACAATAAATAGTATGTCCAACAGGACAGTCAATATAACATAGAAATACAATTGTATCAGCATGAAGTAATCCGTCTAATAGTCTGATGGAAGAAGCTGTCCCGGAGCCTGTTGGTCCTGACTTTTATGCTGCAGTACTGTTTCCCGGATGGTAGCAGCTGGAACAGGTTGTGGTGACTTGGGTCCCCAATGATCTTTTGGGCCCTTTGTACACACCTGTCTTTGTAGCTGCCCTGAATAGTGGGAAATTCACATCTACAGATGCGCTCGGCTGTCCGCACCACTCTCTGTAGAGTCCTGCGATTGAGGGAAGTACAGTTCCCATACCAGGCAGTGATGCAGTAAGTCAGGATGCTCTCAATTATGCCCCTGAAGAAAGTTTTTAGGATCTGGGGGCCCATACCAAACTTCTTCAACCGTCTCAGGTGAAGGAGGTGCTGTTGTGCTTTCTCACCACACAGCTGGTATGTACAGTCCATGTGAGATCCTCGGTGATGCTTATGCTGAGGAACTTAAAGCTGTTCACCCTCTCAACCCCAGATCCATTGATGTCAATAAGGTTTAGCCTGCCTCCTTTTCTCCTGTAGTCCACAATCAGCTCCTTTGCTTTTGCAACATTGAAGGAGAGGTTATTTTCGTGACATCACTGTGTCAGGATGATGACTTCCTCTCTGTAGGCTGCCTCATTATTATTTGAGATTGGGCCAATCAGTATAGTATCATCAGCAAATTTAATTAGCAGTTTGGAACTTGCAGTTATTCCTACTAAAGTCAGTGGACTGTGCTATTTTGCTATGTCACAAATATGCTAAAACAATAACTTAGTACAGTGATTTTAGGACAATATTCAGACTGGGACTTGCATAATTTTGAATAATTAAGTGCTCAGGTGAACACTTTGAAAGGTTGTCTTCTATCTGGATGTGTTCTTTATTCAACCTTGTATATATCCACACCTGAATGTTTTTCCTTCACATGAAGTAATTATCTCATATTTTCTCATAACACAGAAGGAGGTCATAAAGCCTGTCAAGTCTTATACTGGCTTTTAGAACGAGAAACATACAACAGTATGATCCTTTTGGCCCACAATTTCCTACCGACCATTTAACCTACTCCAATATCAATCTTACACTTCACTCTCACATAGCCCTTGTATTTCTTTTATCCATGTGACATCTAAGATTCCCTTATATCTTCCTAAAGTATGCACCTCTATCACCACCCAAGGCAGTGCACTCCACTCTCTGTGTTAACATCTTATCTCTGACGTGTCCCTTATACTTTCCTCCAACCATCTTAAAATTATGCCTTCTTGGATTAGCCATACTTCAATCCCATCAATCCCTTTTCCCACTAATTTGTCTGTAACCTACCCGCCACATGTCTGTTAACCTCATCCTGGATTTTCCTACCAGCCACTTGCAGCTGGGTTTATTTACAGCAGCCAGTTATCTTTTGAACCAGCAGAGCACTTGTGGGGGTGGGGTATCAATGTGGTTAATAGGGAGAATGTGCAAAATACCCAGGCAGGACTATGTGCATAGTACTAAATATTGTGCTACTGCCCTGCCCTTATCTTAATTTTATATAGACTGAATACTTCTCAATTTTGTCCAAAATATCTGTGTTAAATGTTTTACATTTTTAGGATAAATTTCAGAATCAGATTTAATATCTCCAGCATATGTCATGAAATTTGTTGTTATGCAACAGTAGTGCATTGCAATACATAATAAAAACAAATTTACAGTACATATATGTATATTAAAATTTGCATTAAATAAAAGAGGAAAAAATAGTAGTGAGATATTGCCCATAGGTTAAATGCCCATTCAGAAATCTGCTGGCACAGAGGAACAAATTCCTGAATCATTGAGTGTGTGTCTTTAGGCTCCTGTACCTCCTCCCTGATGGTAGCAATGAGAAGTGGACATGTCCTGGGTGATGGGGGTCTTTAACGATGGATGCCACCTTTCTGAGACCTTACTCTTTGCAGATGTCCTGGATGCTGAAGAGGCTGGTGCCCATGATGTAGCTGACTGAATTCACAACTTTATGCAGCTTATTTCAATCCTGTGCATTGCCTCCACTCCCTCCTCCCACCCACATACCAGATGGTGATGCAGACGCTTAGAATGCTCTCCACAGTACATCTGTAGAAAATTGTGTCTTTGATGATATAACAAATCTCCTCCAACTCCTAATGAAATATAGCCACCTTCATTCCTTCTTTGTAGCTGCATCAATGTTGGGTTGAGGATAGATCCTCAGAGATGTTGATACCCAGAAACTTGAAATTGCTCACTCCTTCCACTTCTGATCCCTCAATGAGGACTGATGTGTGTTCCCTCATCTTACCCTTTCTTGAAGTCCACAATCAATTCTTTGGTCTTACTGATGTTGAGTGCAAGGTTGTTGGTGTGATATCACTCAACTAGTTGATCTATCTTACTCCTGTACATTTTCTCATCACTATCCAAAATTTCAGCCAACAGTGGTTGTCTTTTGGAAATTTATAGATGGCATTCGAGCTGTAGATGGCATCAGTGTAGCGAGAGTAGAGCAGTGGGGTAATTTCATCCTAAACTGATTTAAAAAAAACTGATTTAAAAAAAACATTGAAATTGTCAGAATGGTGTGGCATATGTTATTCTCACATTGTGATTAAACATCAAAGGGGTAAAGCAATTTTTTATTTTTCAAATATAAACCTAAAATATGTAAATACAATATTCTAGTGAGTTGACTTGTTAATTTGTATATACTTAAACCAATTCAACAGATTACAGATTGTCTATTTTACTATTGTTGAGCTAGTTTATGTACAAATGCAGGATATGCATGTTTGTGTAATCTCACCAGAAAGCCTTAGGTTTTATATCATTGGAGTTATTCAAGAATATAAAGTTTCTTTTTATTAATAACTTACAGGTCAGAAAGTAAAGTAAAATTCCAAAAATTACCTGTACACACATTATATAGATATAGATCGGGGGGGGGCCAACCTTTCACATTCCATTCGTCAAGTTTTTCACGCATGAGTTCAGATGCGCCATACAACTCTTGTACCCCCACTCAATTCTTGTAAAATATGTTAATATAAACATATTTAGCATTTTACATGATATATTGATTCACTATAAAAACAAGATAAACATTACTTACCTTAATGAGACTTTGAACAAATATATTTTGTCTTCTTTTGATTTCTTCCTTTTTCTTAATCACATATTCTAACTCAGACCCAAGCACTAGCTTCAGTTTTCCTTCTATTTCACTCTGATGTTGTGTTTTATAGTGTCTATTAAGATCATGTCTTCTATTATGTGAGGAAGTATTTTCAAAAAACAACGCACAACGGTTTTCCTGATGGATCCGCTATAAACGAGAACTCATTTTCCCACTGTTCATTGAATTCACGCTTACTATCACTTTCTGCTTTTCTTTTGCTCATTTTCTTTTGCACTGTGATGGGTAACTGAATGTAAAAACAAGGCTTAATTTTTGAAAAAGTACAAAACTGCAAATGTTCGCAAAGGACGAATGCAGCACAACTCCGTAGCGCACGAGTGTCAATTGTAAACTGACTGACAAAAACCTGCGACGCACCGCTGGTGCAGACGCCTGGCGCCTCAGGATCAAACAAGTATCAAACGTGTATTGAACAGTTATGGAACGACTGCAGAACAAAAAACTTTCTTTCCTACTTTGATTCATTGAAAATTTTTTAAAAATTGAAAACAGATTAATGTGAAAGAAAATACCATTCATCAAAAGATGTGCATGAAATAATAAAATCGCTAAAAATAATTGCTAAGTTTTAGATTTATTCTCAGTAAAACCCATTTCTAGCTCTAAGCTACTTGAATTCCTGTTAAAATCGGTTTTTGGTTAATACTTTTTGCATGAGTAGGCTTACTTTTTTATTATTATCACTGGGGTGCAATGTGCCACTTTTGGCACATGCACCATAGGTTGGCCATCCCTGATATAGGTAAAGATAATACATTTAGAAAACGAGTTAGAGCAGAAGGATCTGATGGAATATTTTATGTACTCCTTGATAAATAAAAAGCTCTTGGTGGAAGTAAGACCCTGTAGCCTGAAAATTAGGATAGAAGGATAAAACTTTTTTTCTGTACGTGTAAGTTATTTTGTGCATGTTTTAATTCTTTTTTGCATCAATTTCCAGCAGAAGTCTTCCCTTTAGGATACCGGGTTAAGTATTTCAGTGAAAATCCATTCTAACATGGGTGCCATTTCCCCATTCTATGCTGCATAAATGATGATATCAACTTTTTCAGTGAGCATTTTTGATTTACCAACTGTAATCAGATGTAAAGATGGAAAATATATTACTTTTATTCACTTACAATCAAACAAAAAGTACATCATGAAGAATTTCAGTGATTGTATTTAATTAAAAAAAACTTCCAACAGGATATTATTTCTGTGTTTGCTGAGTTCCCTCATTAGTGTTTGACAAGCAGCACTGATAAAAAAAATGCATTGTCTGGGTACTAGATGCTCAAATCTGTGGCTCTCATGATCAGAACAGAAACTGTCCATTTAGATACTGGATCATATCTCAGGATGGTGCAAAATGTGGCCATTTCATAATAATGGGGGCTAGTTAACCAACAAATCATTTTAATGGGTCTCAGCCCAAAATGTAGACTGTTTATTCCTCTCCACAGAAGGTGCCCATCTGCTGAATTCTCCCAGCATTCTGTGTATGTTGCTCTGAATTTCCAGCATATGCAGAATCTCTTATGTTTAACCCTTAGCTACCCTGATTTCTTACCCCCTTTCTCCTGCTTTCCCTCAGTTTCCTCCCTCCCTCTATTTCCACCCTATACATCTTTTTTACCACCACCCTATTTTCCCTCAAGCCCATGGCTATTTCGGAGGGACATCTTTAACAGTGCTGACCCATTTCCCAGATGCAAGTGTTCATGTGAGACAGAAGCTGTGAGCTCAGCAAGCAGCTGCTGACTGTGAATATTCAAGTCAGCTTCTAATGCTTTTAAAGAGAGAAAACCATAAAAGCAATTTCTAAAAGTAAGGCTGTCCTAGTTTTGGCAATTTTGTTTTGATGAAACCCTTTTAGGAATTAGAACAAAGTCTTGGAACCAGTTAGAGCACCAGAAATGGATGAAATCAGATTTCAATGGGTGAGTCGGTAAACAATTAATTTAGACAATATGGATATCTGAACGAGATTCATATTTAACTATTTAAGGTGATCCAATTATTATCTTAATGTACAGAAAACATTTAACTCCCTCATGAACCTTTATCAACAAAATGACAGATCTTGTTGAAATTGTACATTGCATTATTAATTGATTCACTAACTAGAAAAGAAGTTATTGCAAAGGAAGCATATCTAATGTATATCTAATATTTGAGTCTTAAACCAAAATTATCATTAAGAGTGCTCAAAATCCATATGACTGTTACAGAACCATCAGGGGCAAAAATACCTGTTTAAAATCACGATAGACTATTTATTGGAATTATTTTGCCTAGTAACTTAAAAGGAATGCCGCATTCTTCATTAAAACAGAAAATGGTGAGAATACTCAGCAGGTCAGGCAGCAAAAGTGGTGAGTGAAAAAAAGTGAATATTTACAATTGTGATTACCTTTATTCTGGAAAAAGAATGAAATGTGACTGGTTTTATGGAAGCATAGAAGCTAGGAAAGGCAGAAATGGGGAAAAGAATAAAAGGAAAGTCTATGAAAGCGTGGGCAGAAGATTAATTGGAAAAAGAAATAATAACACAAGGGCAATAATGGAGCAATTAACAAAACCAAACACAGCTCAGGAAGGTGTGCAAAACCTCAAAGTGGTTTTCTTGGTGCAGGAGGCAAGAGAGAAAACAAAACAAACAAAATGCTGGAAGAACTCAGCAGGTTAGGTAGCATCTATGGAAATGAATAAAGAGTCGACATTTGATTAACTAACTAGAAAAGAAGCAATTGCAAAGAAAGCATATCTAATGTGATATTTGAGTCTTAATTAAACCTCAATTCTTCGATAAGTGTCTCGGCCTGAAATGTCAACTGTTTGCTCATTTCTATAGATGCTGCCTGATCTGCTGAGTTCCTCCAGCATTTTGCGTGTGTTGCTTTGGATTTCCAGCATCTGCAGACTTTCTTGTGATTAAAAAAGAGAAAGTAAGAAAACAGACAATGTGCTTTTTCAAATGCATAATCTAGACAGGGATATAAATGGCCAATTCATTAAAAATTATGATTTTTTAGGAATCTGTTGATTGCTCAAAAAATTGTATATTTTCAAGCTTCATTTAAATGGTGAAAAAGGCTAAAGACACAGATCTGAACATCAGGAAGGTTCCATGGAACAAGGGGCAGATGTTGTGCATGAATAATGTTATGATTGTAATCTTTAGTGGGGAATTGATAGGACTGTGGTGAATTTCTCTACACATTGCACAATTCTATTGTTGTGAAACAAGAACAGAGCCAGCTGATGCCCTCTTATCATCAAAAATGGCATTGCATATTTACAGATTTGTTTTCTAAGTGAGATGAGAAATTAAACCCAGGCTTTATGTGAACACACAAAGCATAAGCAGCTAAAAGCCAGCTGGCTCATCAACCTTACAATGCCCATGAAGGGTGAAACATCATGATTAGGCACTTCTTAACCCTTTCATCCCTCTTTTCCCAATCTTTCTTTTGCTTAATCTACAACCAACCAGACATAAAAATGCAATAAAATCATTCTCAGAAATAAATACTCTGGAGCATTTTCCTTCTGACCATCCTCTGCAAACACCTGAGAGCAGAAAAGCTTGAACAATGTGCTATCTGTGGCATTGCTTACCTTCTATATAAGGCCCCACCTAGTGTACAAAGTTTATAGCTTAGGGGTAATGTAATAACTTGGATAGGGAACTGGTTGACAGACAGGAAACAAAGAAGAGGAATACAGATAATGACTGATCGTGTATTGTAAGGATTAATGTTAGAACCCCAGGTATTCACAAGGAATGTTTTAGACAAGGAAACTAAATCAAATATATCCAAGTCAGCATGCAACACTAGGCTGGATCAGAGTGTAAGCCATGAGGAGGATACTGAAAAGCTGCAGTGTGATTGGGGCAAGTTGAGGGAATGGACAGATGTGGTATGATGTGATGCTATTTGTTTTGGTAGCTAAAACAGGAACCATAATATTATCTAAATGGTGATATATTGGGAAAGGAAAAATACAATGAGATCTGAGTGTGCACCTGTACAAGTCACTGCAAGAAAGTACAGTGGATTCTGTTTAATTGGGACACATTGGGACCAGTATATTTTGACTCAATTGAGTGGCTGCCCCAACTTTCTGAAGGTTCATGGAAATAGTCAAACATGTATAAAACAGACAAACTACCAATTAACTGAGCAACAAATTATGTATTTAAATGAAATACAGAACAAATTAAAACGCTGTCAATACTATTACTGTACCACAAAAATGTATTAGCTCCTAATTGTTATCGACTGTGGAACTCATCCAGCATACATGTATGCTGCTGTGTTCTTCTGATTGACTATAAATGAACAAAATCAGCACAGTAACGTAATGCAGATAATGGACTGCCTTCATAATGCTTTCAATGATTTCATCCTCAAAATCTTAAATTTCTTTGTAACATTCAAGGTGATGTCAATACCTTCAAATTCTGCGTAGTTTCTAACTTGTTGAAGTAGTGAAATAATTTTATTTTCACTTTCAGTTGTTTCTGGCATCTCCAAACCTTAATGCTTGAAACCACATTGAGCAAAACAGTTCTTAATTGTTCTACCGCTAATTTCTCACCAACTATCAATAACAAAAATCACTGCATTTTGAACACAAGCACACTCAACTGACACTATTTTAAAAACTATTCACTCTAAGCATAGAGTAGTGTCTGATGGCCACAGAAGTGCACATGTCTGACGCTAGTTAACAGTGTCTTGCCCCCAATTAAATGGTAAAGCATCCCAAATAAATGAAGGGAATATTGGTTATTTTCTTAATTTGGTTTTGCTCTTTTAAGAGTTATCCCAAATAAGTGGCTGCCCGATTAACCTATAGCCCATTTAATCACTTTATATAGATGCAGTTGGTGGGTAAAAGGGCAAATAAATGTAGAAAGAATTTGAGTAGAGGGGCAAGAATATCTTGCTGCAATTGATCAGGGGCCATGGTGTAATCACACCTTGAGAACTGTGTACAGTTTTGCTTTCAGATGAAGGGTCTTGACCCAAAACATTGACTGTCTATTTACCTCCATAAATGTTTGACCAACTGAGTTCTTCCACTGCTTTGTATATTGTCCCTAATTCTAGCATCTGCAGTGTCTTGTGTCTCTTTCTGATTCTTTGAAGGGTAGGGCAGATATATGAATTTAGGTTGGGTGGATGACGCTTATATTTGCTCAAGTTTTGAAGACTGAGAGAGAATCACAGTGAAACTCACAAAATTCTAGCAAAACTAATGATGCAGATTGGACTTTCCTGATGGCTTGGGAGTCCAGTGCTAGGGATTACAGTCTGAGGATAAAGGACAGACAATGTAGGGCTGAATGAGGAGAAATTTCTTCAACCAGTGAGTGACGAATCTATGGAATTCTCAACTGCCAATACCAATTGAAGCCAAGTCATTAAGTATATTCACAATAGTCTATTTTATTCTTACTGCTAAATGGATTAAGGAATAAGGGAAGAAAGTAGAAATAGAGTCTTGAATGTGATTCATCAGTCATGATTTGATTTAAAGGCAAAGCAGGGTTGAAAGTTCAAATGACCTACTTTTACTCACTCCTCATCTAAGTTTCTGTTTGTATGATGCAGCGTTTGTTATTATCAACGCCAAGATTAGTTCCAATTCTAAACAAAGAAGGAAAGTTTGTTCAATGACATGATCAAATCTTCCATCAGTTAACTAGCAATAAAATAGTCATTTCTGCTTGTGGATCCTTAATGTTTCCCACATAAAAATAAAGGTATGCATTTCAGCAACTATTTGAGGCATCCAGAGGTGGTGAAGCTGGTAAATATGAATTATTGTTTTATGCTAATATGCTGAATGTCAGCATTTGCCAGCATAATTGTAGCATTGGGATTTCCATGCAAACATGGGAAGTTTCCCAAAGTTGTAATTAGTTGTTTGCAATTGCCATTTTGTGTGATCTGATGCTCAGTTACATTGCAGATCCTGTACAAACTTCCTTGGGGACTATCTTTCTATTGATTTCAATGGAGATGAGGCAGTCATCAAGGATGTTTATTCTAGTGCATGGCAAGTAACTATGTTGAAGTGGCATTTTTGGATTAAACTCGAATCAATAAAAGAAGCTCAACAGTTGTGGCAGGGCTGGAATACTATCACTGCTTATAAAGTAAAATTAAGTGACAAAGACGGCAACAGAGCTTCACTTCCAGCTGAACTCAATGCATTCTGTGCTTGCTTTGACCACCAACCTTCAGGAGGGTGAACCCATAAAAAGCACCTGTGCCAGATGAAGTACCTGGCCACACATTTCCCCCTCCCCCCACTACTTTCAAATCTCTTACTATCTTTCCTTTCAGTTCGTCCTGAGGAAGGGTCTCGGCCCGAAACGTCGACAGTGCTTCTCCTTATAGAGGTTGCCTGGCCTGCTGTGTTCCACCAGCATTTTGTGTGTGTTGCACGTACTAAAGACCTGGGCTATCAACTGGAGTGTTCACTGAGAACTTTAACCTCTCACTTTGGCAGCTTGAGGTGCCCACCTGCTTTAAGTAGACTTCACTGATATCGGTGCCTAAGAAGTGGTAACCTGCCTCAATGACTATCATCCAGTAACACTTACATCCAAAGTAATAAAGTGTTTTGAGAGGTTGGTGATGAAATATATCAACTACTCCCTGAGAAGTGACTTGGTTCTGCTCAAATTTGACTACCAGAGCAACAGGTCCTCAGCAGATGCCATCTCATTGGCTCAGCACATAATCCTGGAACACCTGGATGTTAGGATGCTCTTTATTGACTACAGCTTGACTTTCAATACTATCATTCCCTTAACACCAATCAATAAGCCTCAATACCTCCTTGTGCAATTGGATCCTTGATCCCAATCAGACCCCAGTCAGTTCGGATTGCGACAACATTTCCTCCACAATCTTTATCAGCACAGATGCACCACAAGGACGTGTGTTTATCCCCTGCTCTATTAACTTTATACTTATGACTGTCTGGCTAAGCACAGCTCCAATGCCATATTCAAGTTTGTAGATGACACCACTGTTGTAGGTTGTGATGAATCAGCATTTGGGGGGGGGGGGGGATTGAAAATCTGGCTGCGTGGCACCACAGTAACATTCTCTTACTCAATGCCAGCAAGATCCAGGAGCTGATTATTGACTGAAGGAGGAGGAAATCAGAGGTCCATGAGCCAGTCCTCATCAGGGGATTGGAGTGGAGAGGGTCAGTAACTTTACATTCCCTGGTGCTATAATTTCGGAGGACCTGTCTTGGGCCCAGCATGTAAATGCAATTGCGAAGAAAACATGGCAGCACGTCCACTTTCCTAGGAGTTTGCGAAGGTTCAGTGTGTCATCTAAAACATCGATAAACTCCTATAGATGTGTGGTGGAGAATATATTGACTGACTGCATCACAACCTGGTTTGGATACATCAATGCCCTTGAATGGAAAATCCTACAAAAAGAAGTGAATGCAACCCAGTCCATCATGGATAAAATCCTCCCCACCATCGAGCATAGCTACACGAAGCGTTGTTGCAAGAAAGCATCATTCATCATTAGGGACCCTCACCATCCAGTTCATACTCTTTTCTTGCTATTGTAATCAAGAAGAAGGTATAGGGGCCTCAGGACTCATACCACCAGGTTTAGGAACAGTTATTACCCCCCAGCCATCAGGCTCTTGAATCAAAGGGGATAACTTCATTCATCTTCCCTTGCCCCATCATTGAAATATTCCCACAACCTATGGACTCACTTTCAAGGACTCTTTGTCGCATGTTCTCAATATTTATTGCTTACTTATTTATTAATTAGTTTTTTATTTTTATAATTGCAATTTGTTGTATTTTGCACACTGGCTGAATGTCCAAGTTAGTGCAGTCTTTCATTGATTCTATTATGGTTAGTCTATTGTGGTTTTATTGATTATGCCCACAAGAAAATGAATCTCAGGGTTGTATATGGTGACATATATGTACTTTGATAATAAATTTACTTTGAACTTTAATTGTTTTTTTTGTTCGCATGCCTTTTAATGTTTTAAAATGTCATTTCAAAGTTCAAAGTGACATTGAGTAAGAGATTGTCGTTGTGGCACCACTCAGCCAGATTTTCACTCTGCCTCCTACATGCTGATTCATCACCACCTTGGATTTGACCTGTGACAATGGTTTTGTTAGCAATCTTGAATATGGCACTAGAGTTGTGGTTATCCACACAGTCATAAGTGTAAAGCGAGGAGAACGGGCCCAAGCACACAGCCTTGTGGTACACCTGTGCTGATGAAGGTCGTGGAGGAGATGTTGCCAATCCGAACAGACTGGGATACATAAGTTAGGAAATAGAGGCTCCAATTGCACAAGGAGATGTTGAGTCCAAGATCTTGAAGCTTATTGATTAGCTTTGAGAGGATGGTGATATTCAATGCTAAGTTGTAGTTTTAAAGTTTTCTATTTTTTCATTATTTGTTATATTTTATGATAAGCTAATACTTTTAGAATATGAATTATTTTGGGTGTCTGGATCTAATTGCATTTGGCCTCCCATCCACAAAATTCTCCATGACCACACTAACTTGCTGCAGCCCTGTTAGTCCTGTTAGAGCAGAGGCAGTCCTGATGCAACTATCCAACATAGGATCCTACACTGGTCTTCCTTGATAGCTTCTGTTGTCAAAGGCTTTTAAGCTGCTTTTAAATGGCACTGAACAAAAACAGTCTAAACTGATACTCTTGAAGGATTTTCCCTTCAATTGCTGTTCTGGAGGTCAAAGTATAGTGCTTGGTTTGGGTGTTTGGAAAGTATGGGGTGACATGACCTGCCCATCAAAGCAGCATTAACATGACCTGCCCATCAAAGCAGCATTAACATGACCTGTGTCTCATCACTGGTGATTTTAGCCTGAGAAAGGACTGACATTTCTTTGTCTATCCTACTAATTGGTTGGAGCATTTTGCAAAGGCAACATTGGTGTTGAATCTCCTGTGTCTTGAAATGTATAATGTAAGCTGCATATCTTGCCAATGTGTAGATGAGGACAAGGATCACTGCCATCTGGTCAACTATGAACTTGGTTCTGGTTTTGAGGTCATGGTATTCGAACACTTTTATCCTCAGACAGTGGAAGGCTGTGCTGACACCGTGGAGGCAGAATAGATTTTGTTGTTGTTGATGACCAACCTTACAAGAGGTGGCTGCTAAGATAATGATTTAATTAACAGCTCTTGCTCCTGAAGGATGAATAAATCCTAATTGGCCCAAATAGGTGCCAAACCCACCAAAGGCTACAGGGTGACCACTGCCTCCATTTTAAAAGAGACTTGGTCAGGTGCATGTATAACAAAACTTTAGAGGGATTTTGGGCAAATGGGACTGGCTTAATTGGTCATTATGGTCAGCATGGTTAATTTGGGCCAAAGGATCTGTTTTTGGCCCAACTCAACCATACTGTATTATTCTATGACTCTAACATTAGGCTGCAGCAGGAGCATGGCTGAAGATCTGCCTAAAGTTTAGATGATGGGGAAGTGGGGGTATGTAAATGTGGGGTATGAGGATGTATAGGCATGAGCAGTGTGCTACTAGGACGGAAGGGAAAGGCAATTAGGAAATAGTCAGGAGGGGTAAAATATAGCAATTAGTGTGCAGGGAATGGCACTAGCCCAAGGGAGAGTGAGGAGATGGCAGCTGGAGAGTGAGAGAAAACACATTTACAAAGGAAACTCAGAGAAAATAGGCATTGAGTGAAGATGTTGGGTGAGAAAGACGTGAGCGAAGGAGGGAGAATTTAAAGTTTTTTATTGTAATCCCTGCTTCATAGAGAACAATCTTAAATGTTAATAATCTATCCATACTGTTGTCAAAGCCTGACTGCATGTTCAAAATATCTTCATTTCATGAGGCAAGGAGGGAAACATGCCAAAATGACATCACTTCTGAAGGATGAAAGCTCAGTCACTAGAGGGTCAAGATCAACATATGGTAGTACTGCTGATAGCTGTTATTAAAGCTGTTTGCTATATTTAGAAGTCATTGAATGCAATGCAAATCTAAATCCAATGAAAGCAGAAAGCAGTCTAAGCTACACGGAAAAGTATTGATAACGCATTAAATCATCGTATGGGTACCAGCTTCAGAAGGTACATCATGCATAATGCTGAGGGTATTCAGCAGGTCAGGTAGCATCTACGGAGAGGGATAAATTGTTGGTGTTTTGGGCTGAGACCCTTCATCAGGTCTGGAAAGGAGAGTGGAATAAACCAGAATAATAAGGTGGGAGGGGGAGGGGATGGGTTCAAGCTAGAAGGTGATTGGTGAAGCCAGGTGGGATGCAATGAGAAGCTGGAGGGTGACAGGTGGAAAAGGTAAAGGGCTGAAGAAGAAGGAATCTTATAGGAGAGGAGAGTGGACCGTGGGAGAAAAAGGGAAGGAGGTGAGGTATTGGTGGGAGTTGATAGGCAGGTAAGGAGAAGAGAAGAAGTAAGGGGGAGGGGGGCAGAGTGGGAATTGGAAGAAGAGGGAAGTGGGAGGGAGAAAAATTGACATTTACACCATCAGATTGGAGGCTACCCAGACAGAATATGAAGTGTGGCTCCTCCAACCTGATGGTGTCCTCATCATGGAGGCCATGAACTGACATGTGGAAATGGGAGTAGGGATTGGAATTAAAATGGTTGGCCACTGAAAAATCCTGTTTTTTAGTGGGTGGAGGAAAGCTGCTTGATAAAGCCTCCCTCGATTTATGTCATGTCTCACCATTGTAGAGGGGGCTGCATTTGGAGCACCGGATTCAGTAGACAGCAAGATCAGATTTGAAGTATTGCCTCACCTGGAAGGGCTCCTTAGGGGCAATTAGAGATGAGGGAGGAGGTGAAAGAGCAGGTGTAGGACTTCTGCTTGCAGATATAAGTGCTAAGAAGGGTAACAGGAAGGGACGAATTGACAGGAATCACAGAGAGAGCATTCCCTGCAAAAAGCAGTGAGTTGGGGAGGGTGGTAAAGATAAACTTGGTGGTGGTAGGATCCTATTTAAGATGGTGGACATTACAAGAATGGTATGCTGGATGGGGAGGCCCACGGGGTGGTAGGTAAGGTTAAGAGGAACTGTACCTCTGTTATGGCGGTAGTAAGATTGGGTGAGGGCAGATGTCTAGGAAATGGAGGAGATACGGTTGAGGGCAGCATTAAAGTTGAATGAAGAAAAACATCATTGTTTGAAGGAACCCATCTCTGACATTCTGGATAGGAAAACTTCATCCTGGAAATATGCTGCAGAGATGAAGGAACCAAGAAAAGGGAATGGTATTTTTATGGATGACAGGATGGGAAGAAGTACGGTCAAGAGAACTATGAGAGCCAGTAGGTTTATAAAAGACACCAGTAGACAGTTTGTCCCCAGAGAAGGGGACAGAGCGATCAGTAAAGGGAAGGGAGGTGTCAGAATTGGACCAAGTGAACTAAAGGGCAGAGTGGAAGGTGGAGGAAAAGCTGATGGAATTAACGAGCTCTGCATGGGTGCATGAAAAAGCACCATTGCAGTCATCAGTGTAGCACAGATAGAGTTGGGGAGGATTTCCAGAGAAGGCTTTGAACATGAACAATTCCATGTAGCCAATGAAAAGGCAAGCATAGCTAGGTCCCATGGCAGGCATAGCAGGTTCCCTCCTGCCACTTTTCCCTGCAAGTGTAAGAAGTACTACAGCTGCCTATTCACCTCCTCCCTCACCTCCATTCAGGGCTCCAAACAGTCCTTCCAAGTGAGGCAACATTTCAACTCTGAACCTGTTGGGTTTGTCTACGGTATCCAGTGCTCCTGACGTGGCCTCCTCTACACTGGAGAGACCCGATGTAGAATGGAGAACCACTTTGTCGAGCACCTTCACTCCATCCATGACAAGTTGGATTTCCTGGTGGCGAACCACTTTAATTCCAGTCTTCACTCCCATTCTGACAAGTCCTCTACTGCTATAATGAGGCTATCCTCAGGTTGGAGGAGCAAAATCCTCATATTCTCTCTGGATAGCCTCCAACCTGATGGCATCAGCATCAATTTCTCTAACATCTGGTAATTGTTTCCCTCTCCCCCTCCCCTTCTAACTCCCCACTCTGGCTCTCCTCTTACCTCTTCTATTCTCCTTACCTGCTTATCCAGGATGCCACTCACTCCTTCCCTTTCTCCCAATGTCCGCTCTCCTCTTATCAGGCTGAAGAAGGAGGAAACTTTTCTGTTTCCGTCTATCACCTCCCAGCTCCTCACTTCATATCCCCTCCCCCACCAAACTAGCTTCAACTATTACCTTCTAGCTTGTACTCCATCCCTCCTCCCACCTTTTTATTCTGGCTTCTTCCTGTTTCCAGTACTGATGAAGGGTCTTGGTCTGAAGTGTCGACAGTTTATTCCTTTCCATAGATGCTACCTAACCTGCTAAGTTCCTCAGCTTTTTGTGTGTGTTACATTGGATTTCCAGCACCTGCAGAATCTCTTGTGTTTAGAATGGTACATAGGACAATGAGAGGCAATATTAGATTATTTTAGATTAATCTAATGCATAATAGCATTAAATTATTTTGATAATAAGAAAAATTGCATATTTCAGAAATCTAAAAATAAAACCAAAAAAATGCTGGAAATACTGTAAAGTGTAAATAAAGAGCTAATTGGAGCCACCGATCACCAGTATGGCTTGCACGTCAGGCTGAATCTAAGGAACAAGACACAGTTAATGTTTTAGGTTGAAGAGTCTTTGTCAGACTCTTTGTCTTCAACCTGAAACATTAACTCTGTTTTTCATCCCATAGATGCTGCCTGACTTGCAAGCCATACTGGTGATGGTGATTCCACTTTGCTCTTCATACAAAGATTTCTTCAGGGAAACCTCTGCCATCGAAACTGTTTTGTCCCCATTCTTAAATGCTAATTAAATTTAATGATGCAAGCTCCCCTTAGACGATCAGGAATTTATTCCTATGGATGGATTTTCACTTTAGGCAATATAAGAAAATGAAACAGGAGAAAGCCACAGAGTCCCTGAACCCACTGCCATTCAAAGTCATGTCTGATTATTTAAGTTGGAGCCACTTTCCTGTACTTATTTCATGCAATATCCAAAAACGTTTTCCACATAACAGTCTTACAGCATGGAAAGAGGTGCTTTGGACCAACTGGTCCAGGCCAACAAAGAAATCTACCCAAGTTAGTCTTGTTTCCCTAAATCCCTCTAAACCGTCTTGCATTTGTTTGAACATAACAGGAAGCTAGACTGCAGCTGGCTCTGTTTATATATAATCAGTGACTCCAAAAGGCACTTAGGGAGGTGAATAGATAGATAGATAGATAGATAGATAGATAGATAGATAGATAGATAGATAGATAGATAGATACTTTATTCATCCCCATGGGGAAATTCAACATTTTTTCCAATGTCCCATACACTTGTTGTAGCAAAACTAATTACATACAATACTTAACTCAGTAAAAATATGATATGCATCTAAATCACTCTCTCAAAAAGCATTAATAATAGCTTTTAAAAAGTTCTTAAGTAGTTTACTTAAATACATTAAATACAATCAACCCCGGCACTTTAACATATCTTACTCCTGGCGGTTGAATTGTAAAGCCTAATGGCATTGGGGAGTATTGACCTCTTCATTCTGTCTGAGGAGCATTGCATCGATAGCAACCTGTCGCTGAAACTGCTTCTCTGTCTCTGGATGGTGCTATGTAGAGGATGTTCAGGGTTTTCCATAATTGACCGTAGCCTACTCAGCGCCCTTCGCTCAGCTACTGATGTTATACTCTCCAGTACTTTGCCCACGACAGAGCCCGCCTTCCTTATTGAGACGCAGGTAGTTTGAGTTGCACCATATCACAAAGTCCTGTATCAGTTTCCTATACTCCTCCTCCTGTCCATTCCTGACACACCCCACTATGGCCGTGTCGTCAGCGAACTTCTGCACATGGCAGGACTCCGAGTTATATTGGAAGTCTGATGTGTACAGGGTGAACAGGACCGGAGAGAGCACGGTCCCCTGCGGCGCTCCTGTGCTGCTGACCACCGTGTCAGACCTACAGTCTCCCAACCGCACATACTGAGGTCTATCTGTCAAGTAGTCCACTATCCAATCCACCATGTGAGAGTCTACTCCCATCTCCGTTAGTTTGTGCCTTAAGATCTTGGGCTGGATGGTGTTAAAGGCACTAGAGAAGTCCAGGAATGTAATCCTCACAGTACCACTGACCCCATCTAGGTGAGAGAGGGATTTGTGCAGCAAATACGTGATAGCATCCTCCACTCCCACCTTCTCCTTATACGCAAACTGAAGAGGATCCCGGGCGTGCCTGGTTTGTGGCCTTAGATTCTGTATTATCAGCCGCTCCATGGTCTTCATCACGTGCGACGTCAAGGCAACAGGTCTGAAGTCATTCAACTCCTTTGGTTGTGGTTTCTTCGGTACCGGGACAATACAGGATGTTTTCCACTGTCTGGGTACTCTTCTCTGCTCCAGGCTCATGTTGAAGATGCGCTGTAGTGGTTCTCCCAGCTCAGTCGCACAGGCCCTCAGTAATGGTGGGGAAACTCCAGAGATTCATCATCTGGGTGAAGAAATTTCTTCTCTGACTGAACAGCTGACCCTTTTTTGAAACTATGAGATCTGGTCCTAGACACCATGGCTTGAAGAAATCTTGTATTTTTCCTATTATGACCAATATAAATTTTATCTATTTCGATGGTATCGCCTCTCATTCTTTAAAAGAGATTACATGATTAGTCTGTGTAATGTCTTCCCAGATGTCAAAGATACCATCTCAGGGTTAATTCTAATTAACCTTCACTGAATTCTTTCCAGCTCGTATATCTATTCTTTGGCAGCAAAATTAAGACCTATTTCACAATGCAGTATCACTAGAGCAAAATATCTTTATACTTGTATGCAAATCCACTTGTAATAAATGTCAAAGTTCTCTCTACATGTAAAATCTGCATATTAACTTTTAGTGATTTACATACAGTGATACTCAGGTTTCTCTGAATATCATCACTTTTTAGTTTCTCATTGTGTCAAATGGTTCCGTTTTTCTATTTTTGTAATGAAACTGGGTGATCTCATGGTTTTCTCATAGTATATCTCATCTGTCTATTTACTTAGTCTATCTCTTAGAGCTTGAAGCCTTTTTGCACTCTCCTCCCTACCCACACCTCCAGCCAGCATTACAACATTGACAAACTTGGATGTCGTACAATTGATCCCATCATCAAAGTTCAAAGTAAAATTTATTATCAGAGTGCATACATGTCACCACATACAGCCCTGAGATTCTTTTTCTGCAGGCATACTTAGCAAATCTATAGAATAGTAACTGTAAACAGGATCAATGAACAACAAACTGTGCAAATGCAAATATAAATAAGTAGCAAAGAATAATGAGAGCATGAAATAACAAGATAAAGAGTCCATAATTTGAGACCATCGATGAGGGAACACAAGAAATAGAATGAGCAGTTATCCCCTTTTGTTCACGAGCCTGATGGTTGAGGGATAGTAACTGTTCTTGAACCTGGTGATGCGAGTCCTGAGGCACTTGTACCTTCTACCTGATGGCAGCAGCGAGAACAGCGCTCAGTGGTGAGGATCTGTGATAATCGATGCTGTTTTTCTATGGCAATCTTTCATGTAGATGTGCTCAATATTTGAGAAGGCTTTACCCGTGATGTACTGGGCTGAATCCACTACCTTTTGTAGGATTTTCCTCTCAAAGGTATTGGTATTCCCATATGAGGCCATGATGCATTATTAAAACAATTGATACAGATTGCGAATAGTGGGGCCTCAACACTAGTCTCTGTGGCTCCACTCTAATCAAACGTAACTTCTCAACCTAAAGCTGAGCAGTATGTTCCTAATCTCCATTATTTGTCTAAATCAATATTCAGTACATTCTAACATTTTACCCCAATGCCATGTGCTCTAATTTTGTCTGACATCTTTTTGAAAGTCTTCTGAAAATCCAAAACGTATCATATAAGAACTCAAAAATATCAGAGTGGACCACAAGGTCCCTAATACCTGTCCTACTATTCAATGTGATCATGGTTAATCAACACCCCTTAATATCTGTAAAGGTTCTCAATCATCCAGGTCATTGTATATCAAGCAGTCGTAAATCAAGGCAACTGGAATTGCTGTGTTGTTACGTGCACATTGTTATCATCAATGAGAACTGCACAGATATGTATATTGGTGAGACGAAACAACCATTTCATAAATGGTTGGCCCAAAATAGGAGGACTAACACCTCAGGGCAAGAGTTGACTGTATATCTAAACCTAAAGGACAAGGGATACTTCTTTGATGATAACAATTTGCACATTTTGGACAGGGAGGTCAGGTAGTTTGAAAGAGGGATTAAAGAAGCCATCTTTGTCAAACTAGTGGCTCAAAATTGGAAAATTGGTTATCCCTGAACAGCGGGGTTGGGGTATGGCACCACCTATCAGCTACTTACAATGCAGTCCTGACATCTCTACCCCGGCATCTCCACAACAGTTCACACCTCAGTTCATGCAAAAGTAAGAGTAAGAGACCCTCTCATTACTTCTATGACTCTTAATGATCCACAAATACTGCTACACAATATTGCTATACTTTTAAATAACTCACAGAGTTTATAAGCTGGAAAACTACCTACCGTGGATCAGAACTGAAGAAGCCTCTCAGATGAATGGCAAAACGGCTTCTAGACGACAAAGCAAGCCCAGTTGCCTTAATTTACTGCTGCTTGAAACACCTCTTAAGTGCTAGTTCATCTTAATCCTCATTTCCAAAAGACCGTAGACCATAAGACATAGGAGTAGAATTAGGCCAGTCAGCCTATTGAGTCTGCTCTGCCATTCCATCAAGGCTGATCCCAGATCCCACTCAACTCCATACACTTGCCTTCTCGCCATATCCTTTGGTGCCCTGACTGATCAGGAAAAGACCAACTTCCGCCTTAAATATACCCATGGACTTGGCCTCCACCACAGTCTGTTGCAGAGCATTCCACAGATTCACTACTCTCTGCTTAAAACAATGCTTACCTCTATTCTAAAAGGTCACCCCTCAATTTTGAGGCTGTGCCCTCTAGTTCTGGATAACCCTACCATGGGAAATGTCCTCTCCACCCTATCTAGTCCTTTCAGTATTTGGTTGGTTTCAATGAGTTCTCTCTGTATTATTCGAACTTCTAGTGAGTACAGGCCCAAAGCTGCCAATGCTCCTCATATGTTAACCCCTTCATTCCTGGAATCACCCTGGTGAATGTCCTCTGGATTTTCTCCAATGACAACACATCCTTTCTGAGATATGGGACCCAAAACTGTTGACAATACTCCAAGTGCGGCCTGACTAGTGTCTTAGAAAGACTTAGCATTATCTCACTGCTTTTATATTCCATTCCCAATGAAATAAATCCCAACATCACATTTGCCTTCTTTGCTACAGACTAAACCTGTAAATTAACCTTCTGGGCGTCTTGCATGAGGACTCCTAAATCCCTTTGCACCTCTGATGTTTGAACCTTCTCCCCATTTATATAATAATACTGCACTATTGTTCCTTTTACCAAAATGCACTATCATGCATTTCCCAACACTATTCCATCTGCCACCTTTTGCCCATTCTTCCAATTTGTCGAAGTCCTGCTGCAAACACATTGCTTCCTCAGCATTAACTACCCATCCACCTATACTTGTTTCATCCACAGTCTTTTCCACAAAGCCATCAATTCTATTATCCAAATCATTGACAAGGAATGTGAAAAGTAGTGGTCCTAATACTGACTCCTGAGGAACACCACTAGTCACTGGCAGCCAACCAGAAAAGCCCCCTTTTATTCCCACTCACTGTCTCCTGCCTGTCAGCCATTCGTCTATATGCCATATCTTTCCTGTAACACTATAGGATTTTATCTTGTTAAGCACCGCCATGTATGGCACCTTATCAAACGCCCTCTGAAAATCCAAGTAAATGACATCCACTGCTTCTCCTTTGTCCACCATGCTTGTAACTTCCTCGAGGAACTCTAACAGATTCGTTAGGCTTTATTTCCCTGTACTGAAACCATGCTGACTTTGACTTATTTTATCATTAGTCTCCAAGTACCCCAAAACCTCATCCTTAATAATAGACTACAACACTTTCCCAACCACTGAGGTTAGGCTAACTGGCCTATAATTTTCTTCCTTTTGCATTCCTCCCTTCTTAAAGAATGGCGTGATATTTCCTCTGGGACTATGTCAGAATCAAGTGATTCTTGAAAGATCATGACCAATGTATCCGTTACCTCTTCAGCAACCTCTCTTAATAGCAATGACACTCATTCCTGCTCCCTGACAGTCACGGACCTCTGGCACACTGCTGGTGTCTTCCACAAAGAAGACCCATGCAAAGTACCCATTAAGTTCATCTGCCATTTCTTTGTACCCCACTACTACTTCACCAGCATCATTTTCCATTGGTCCAATATCAACCCTCACCTCCCTTTTACTCTTTATAAATCTGGAAAAACTTTTGGTACCCTGCTTTATACTATTGGCTAGTCTGCCCTCATATTTCATCTTTTCTCTTCTTAATGCCTTTTTAGTTGCCTTTTGTTTGATTTTAAATGCTTCCCAATCATTCAACTTCCCACTCACTTTTGCTACTTTATATGGCCTTTCCTTGGCTTTTATGCAGTCCTTAACTTCCTTTGTCAGCCACGGCTGCCTAGCCCTGCCATTTAAGAATTTCTTCCTCTGTGGGACTTATCTATCCTGTGCTTTGTGAACCATTCCCAAAAACTTTAGCCATCTCTTCGCTTCCATCATCCCTGCTAGTATCCTTCAGCACTGGGCAAGCTCCTCTCTCATGTCTCTGTAATTTCCTTTATTCCATTGTGATACTGATACATTTGAGTTATGCTTCTCCCTCTCAAACTGCAGTATAAATTTAATTATATTATGATCACTACCTTCTAAGGGTTCCTTTACATTAAGCTCCCTAATAAGATCTGGGTTCTTACACAACACACAATCTAAGATAGCCTTTCCCTGAGTAGGCTCAAGCACAAGCTGCTCTAAAAAGCCATCTTGTAGTCATTCAACAAATTCCCTCTCTTGTGATCTGACGCCAAACTGATTTTCCCAATCCCTTTGCATATTGAAGGACCCCATTACAATTAAGTCATAACCTTTATTACATGCCTTTTCCAGTTTTCTTTGCAATCTTAATCCCACATCATGCCTACTATTTGGAGGCCTATATATGATTTCCTTAATGTTGTTTTACCCTTACAGTTTCTGAACTCCACCCACAAAGATTCAACAAAGCTCTATCCTTATGTCACCTCATTCTAAGGATGTAATTCCATCTCTTATGCATTCTTTCCTGTCCTTTCGATACAAAATATCCTTTGGTATTAAGTTCCCAAGTATGGCCTTCTTTCAGCCACGACTCAGTGATGCTCACAGTGTCATACCAACCAATCTCTAGTTGCGCTATGATTTCATCCACCTTATTCTGAATGCTACACGCATTTAAACGCAGCACCTTCGTTCCTGCATTCTTCGCCTTTTTGAATTTGCCTCTATAGTACAATTTAACTCTTTCCTCTGTCTGCATTTGTACCCAATTGTTGGCTTGTCCTTCCTTCCTTACATTCATGTTACACTCGTCATTTACTTGTAAATCTGCTGGCTCATCCTCAGCTCTATCAGAAAGGTTCCCATCCCCATGCCATAGTTTAAACCACTCCCAACAGCTCTAGTAAATCTGCTTGCAAGAATATTTCCTTTTAAATATCTATCAGTCTTCATCTTGAATATATCTAATAATTCGGCTTTCACCACTGTCAGGAACAGAGGTTTTCATTGATCCAACTACCTTCAGAGGGAAGAAATTTCTACATACCTCAGTTTTAAATGACTGACGCTTTCTTTTGTAACCATGTCCACTTATCTGCGATCCTCTCACGGGTGCAATTATCTACCCTGTCGACCCTCCTAATGTCACTACCTATTCTTCTAAACTCCAAAGGATCTGGACCCAAACTTTCTACCTCCACTTGAAAGGATAAGCCTCTCCTCCCAAAAATTAGCTTGGAAAATCTCCTTTGAAATGTCTTCAATGCTGCAAAATCATTTTTTTAGGCAAAGGGAGCCAAACAGTGTACAGATGTTGTGTTCCCATTTCTATCCTGTTTCTTATAGTCTCAGAAACCTCTGCCATATTTCATAGATTCATGTTGATTTTGCCTGAGCTGCCTTGGGATGTAAAGGGAGAAAATGTGTAGGAAGAGAATTGCGAAAGATTTTCTAATTATATTATTTTAGTGTTGGTGGGTGTGCTTCATGTCCATCAGAAAATTGAGTGGAGAGTGTAGCTTATTTACAGCAAATGTGAGGGAATACATTGAATATTGAGGATGACAAAAATGACAATGTTTTTGAGAATATTCATAACTGCTATGGCAACAATCTATCTCTCTTTATTAACTTCTTTAAATTTGCTGGGATCATGCATAGTACCATACTTGTTATCTTGTTTGTCGTAATGGAAATAGTTCCAGCATCTCCAATTTCTTAAATTTGTAGTTTCTCATCCTAGTATTCATTCTAGTGAATCAATGTTGGCTGACATTCCTGTTCTTTGTATAGTGGGCAACTAAAACCTTTCGGAGCATTCAAAAAAATGTAAGTTCATCTTTACATGAAGGTCTAGCTTTTCCCGATAAAATGGTGAATAAAGACTCTGGGTTAATGAATTCAATAATTATGAGTTGGGTAAAATTTTCAACAGTACAGTATCACTTTCCTTATCAAGTTTTGAGCCAATTTACTTAAAATATTGTGGATTTTTCCTTTTAGATGATTTGAATTTGAATGTAATCTTGTGCAACTCCAGAATAGCTTCAGTAAGCACCTGGTTCTATTTCCACCTTCCCATGTGGTTTAGTTGCCTGGAAATGGTGAAGTTGGTGATGTTCACTGAATGAGACCTGTTATAAGATTCAAATGATTTCAGTGCCAAAACATTGAACCCAATTACTTCCACTTAATGACTTATTTTGGTGCATTAATATTTTTCCTGGCACCATCCTTAATTAAAGTGGTTGCAATCCACAAAAAAATTAGGTAACAAAGTGACTTTATATCAATGTTGCTAGATGAATATATGTGATCAGTATTGATTGTCATATTGAGGAAGATGTAACTTATGGTATCATCAGAAATAACAACATTGAAGCATACAATGCAAAGTAAGGCAGCCCAAAAGGTGAGGGTTTCCTCTGAGTTTTCCTGGTAGCTCTGCAGTTCAGCACAAAAGTTAAGTGTAAATCCTGCTTTATGCCTCAAAAATTGTATCACACTGTATTAAGCCATATGATATAGGAGCAGATTTAGGTCATTTGACCCATTGAGTCTGATCCACCATTCCTGCCTTCTCCCCATAATCTTTAACACCCTGACTAATCAAGAGCCTATCAACCTCTGCTTTAAATATACTCAATGATTTGGCCTCCACAGCAGTCAGAGGCAATGAATTCCACAGATTCACTATACTCTGTCAAAAGAAATTCCTCCTCATATCTGTTCTAAATGGATATCCCTCAGAATAGAGGCTGTGCCCTCTGATCCTAGACTCACCCACCGTAGGAAATATCCTCTCCATACCTGCTCTATCTAGGCCTTTCAATATTCAATAGGTTTCAAAGAGATCACCCTACCCCCATTTTTCTAAACTCCAATGAATACAGGTCAGGAGCCATAAAACACTCTTCATATTCCCGTTAACCCTTTCATAACAAGAATCATTCTCATGAGCCACCTTTTGACCCTTTTCAATGCCAGCACATCTTTTCTTAGAAAAGGGGCCCAAAACTGCTCACAATACTCCAAATGCAGTCTGATCAATGTTTTATAAAGCCTCAACATGACTTATTGCTCTTATATTCTAGTGCTCTCAAAATGAATGCTAACATTGCATTTGCCTTTCTTTCCACTGACTCAACTTGTATACTAACCATCAGGGAAACATGTACAAGGGCCCTCAACTCTATTAGGATAGCCTTTGATTTCTGAATTCTCCATTTAGGAAATAGTCTACACCTTTATTCCTTCCACCTAAGTGCATGACCATGCACTTACTGACACTGTATTCCATTTGTCACTTCTTTTCCTGTTCTCCTAATCTGACTAAGTCCTTCTGAAAACTACTTGCTTTCTCAACATTACCTGCCCCTCCACCTATCTTCATAGCATCTACAAAACTTGGTCAGAAAACCATGAAATGAAGCAGTCCCAACGTTGACCACTGCGGACCACCAATAGTCACGCGCAGCCAACCAGAAAAGTCCCCCTTTATTCCCACTCTTTGACTCCTGCCAGTCAGTTAATCTTCTATCCATACTCATATCTTTCCTGTAATAGCACTGGCTCTTGTTAAGGCCATCTTGTCAAAGACCTTCTGAAAGCCTAAGTAAACAACATCCACTGACTCTCCTTTGTCTATCCTGCTTGTTACTTCCTCAAAGGCTTCCAATAGATTTGCCAGGCAAGATTTCCCAGAAAGTCCAGCCATTGCTGTTAGGCCATTATTCCTGTCAGTGTCCTCATCCAATCAACTTTGGTCAGCTCATCTCTCATGCCTCTGTAATTCCCTTTACTCTATCGTAATACTGATACATCTGACCTTTTCTTCTCCCTCTCAAACTGCAGTGTGAATTCTGTCATATTATGATCACTGCCTCCTTAGGATTCTTTACCTTAAGCTCCCTAATCAGATCTGGTTCATTGCATAACACCCAATCCAGAGTTGCCTTTCCTCTTGTGTGCTCAACCACAAACTGCTCGAAAAAGCCATCTCATTAGTATTTTACAAATTCCCTCTCATGGGATCCAGCATCAACCTAATTTTCTCAATTTACCTGCATATTGAAATATTGTTGAAAATCTTCCACTGATTAGCACACAGAGCATAGTGGGGCTACTCAAACATGCTGACACAGCGGGCAGGTTGGTAAATCTACTCACTGAACCTACATCAGATTAACTGGTTGCAAGTACAGCAAACAGTTACAGTGGAAATGTAAGCAGGTGTTTCTATTATTTCATTAAGTTAGTTTACAAGCTTCACCAACATTCAATTGATGGAAGATTTGACAGCTTGGAGCAGGACCTTACTCTGAGTGAAAATTGTATTGTCAGACCAGTAGGCCACAGAGTGAGGGATGCCCTGAGCTGCCCTTGCCCTTACAAATGAGCTGGATCCCACACTCTCAGTAGAAGATTGTTTGAGGGACCATTGAAGAAAACCCATCAGTCTTGTCTGATTCTGCCTCATCTCTCATGCCTCAGTTATTCTACTACTTACACATACCATTCCCCACCAGCTTTTCATTCTCCCTGCTGTTACTTTCACTAGCTTCCAGCACAAAACCAAAGTGCATTCCAGAGTTGCTCCACTATCTCCACGGTCTCTTCCAGCCTTACTTTCACAATCAAATCCTTTGTCCCTGGACAGTGCATTTCCTTATTTTGTGATCCATTAATGCTCATCTTCATAACCCTTTCATTTCCACATCTCTGGGTCAATTTTAACAATCCTACTAAAAAGCAAAAAAAAAGGTACTTAAAATCTGGAAATTTAAAAAAATGTTGATATACCTCAGCAGGTCAGGCTGCATCTGTGGGGATAGAAACAAACCCATTGCTTCATCAGAAAATGATTTTTGATCTGCTGGGTATTTCCAGCATTCTCTCTTTTTTGCACTAAAACCTCAATTTTTACTTCCTTGTCTATTCATTCTTATTCTCCCTGTAGAAAAGATATTTGATCACTATTTTGTTTTCCACAGGAGTTGCATCATCTTTGATTTTAAAGAAGTGTTGCCCATAAATGAAATCCTTTAATGTTGAAGAAGTATCTTCTTGACCTTTCTCCATTTATGTTCTGAATAACAAGGCAAAGAAATCCTTCAATTTTCTCAGGGCAGTTAATGGTGGCATCAAATACCTGCCTTACTGTTAATGTACATATCAAGCACCAATATCAAATTAATTTAAAGGCAAAAAATATACAGCTGCTGCATTTTCATGATTATATCATAAATAGATTCCAGTAATAACCTGTACATATTAAAAAATGTTGAGAGAAAAAAGATGAGTCCCCAAAACAAGGCAAAATAAATTTTTCATAATGTTTTAATCCTATGAATTTCCGATAGTAGAAGAATATTCAATTTGTGTTAGTATCAAATTACAAAGTCTTATTTTTAATTTTAGTTCAAAATAAAACAAACTTAAAAATTAAAAATGATCAATGGAGTTTATCATGTGAAAAGGCTGTGTTACTATTACTGGCATTTGTTGCGGGATATGATTTTGAAATCATTTACCTCTAATCAGATAAATTATGCATGTTATTTTTATAACAATAGATTTAAAATCTGTCAAATAAGCAGAAACTGTTGCTAACCTATAGTAATTATTTTTCTGGATAAGAAAATTCCAAGGTTATTGGCAAAAGAATGAATCATTAAACTTGTTATCCCCAAAAATTCTCAATATATAAACACTTCGTCCTTAGAGCTTTATCATAAATAATGTAGTGTGGTGGCGGACTTGCAATATTCACTTCAGGGAGGGGGTTGGAATCTTGTGTTTCTTGCCCTTGTTGTACTTAGAATTAGAAATATTATAAAAATAAATTAAAAACTTTATTTGAAATAAACCAAACAAATGCAGTTAAGAGTCGTGATTGCACAATTCACAATATGGTCCAGAGAAGCTCGCAACCCGTGATTCTCTCTCTCAACCTCTGGAATGGGACAATCAATTTGGGCAGACTGTCTTTAAAGGTGCATGGTTTTCATAAAAAAAATAGACACAGCAAATATATTTCGTTAATCAGAAACACAACACAATAGTGCGAGTTGTAAAAAAACATCAAATTCTTGAGACTCTGAACTAGAACGCTTTATGAAAGGACTGCTCTTTCAATCACAGCATTTTCTTGCACGTGAAAGAAAACGAAATACAAGTTGGAATTCAGACGAAGGCTTTGTGATCTGAAACGTTAACTTGGTTTCCATTTTCACAGATGCTATTTGACCTGCTTGTGCGCCCTGAATTTCTGGCTTTATTATAGACTGGCCGGAGCTGACAACTTGTAAAATAGTCGGTGCATATTAAGCATGGTACGGAAATTTCAAGCGAAAGCTACTTTATAAATTGCAAACTGTTCCCCAACTGTATATAACGAATCTAGGAAAGGTAAGGTCACCTCGCCACATCACTGATGCCGTGACAAAGGAAACGTAGTCACTTGAACTTTGGAAAAGTAATTGCGTTAATAGAGGTTTGCCATACCTACTTGTATTCCGGAGTATTTGCTTACATGGTTAAACTGTTGCCTTCATAATCACAAGAGATTCTGCAGATGCTGGAAATCTTGCAACACACAAAATGCTGGAGGAACTCAGCAAGTCGGGTAATATCTATGGAGGGGAATAAACAGCTATTGCCCTCCTCTTGACCGACAGGGTTGTTCAGTGACCCTCCTGCCACCTCGCTGGTTGTAAGAGCCAATGAACTTCAGTGTTTATGCATAGTCCCCGACCAGAAACGCCACTTTGCCTTCGAGAACATTGTCCGTAAACCGCTTGATGGCGCAACAAGATCGCGTCCGGTAATCCCAGATTTTAGGTCATTCATTATCGACGGAACTCGAGAAATAGATAAAAAGAGGTCGGAAGAGCTACTACGAGTCGCCACATTTTGTGAATGACGACACATGCACCAAAGCCGGCGACTTGACTGTGATGAAGATTTCTGGTGTCAGTGCTTGGCTGCGTGTGCTCCTCGACGTAATTACAGGATGTCACTGGGAGCTGCATTTTTCTCGACATGGACGTGAAAATCGCGGCGACCGTGTATTTTCGCTTTAAAGCGAGTTTATACGATAGTGCTTAATGCATGGTCAACAGACATCCTCTCGGGAGAGAAGGGACAGAAGAGTACGAAGTGTTTTTACGTAGGTTGGAGTACTTCACAGTTTTGCTTCCTGTGCAAACGCAGCCTAGGAAAACATCGGCGTGTCGGATCAAAGCTACACTGGAAAGATTAAAGGCGCACATTCCGAATGGCGAGATGAGCGGGATTAACCGAATCATCGCGGATCATACATTCCCCAACAAACTACTTCTGTTGAGAAGACTTCCTGCGTAAAGTTGTCTAAGATTTGGGATGTGGTACAGATGGAGTGAGTATTATCTTTAAACACCATGCAAATGCTTCGTTACAAACCAACATCTTCAGTACATCGGAAATCTTTTCTGACATAGGATTGCCACCGTGAAACATTAACTCTGCCTTCCTTCCTGCATAGAGGCTGTCCGACTTGCCGCGTGTTCCGAGCATTTTCGGCTTTCATCTTATTATAGCAGTTGTTGGGTGTAGACCTACCAGTGATCACAGCTGTAGTGCGAATCGAAGCGGATTGTTGTCTGGACGAAATTCATGCAATTTTATGGTTATTTAAAGGTTACATTTGATTTCTGATCTTTTGATATTTCTAAGGAAAGTCGAGTGAATGGCAGAGCGTAGAGTATGTGGACTTTTTTTTTTAACGCTGGAGGCGAGGGGAATCTAAATTGAGAAGTTCTGAGACAGAAGCTTTGAAAGCTACAAAGAATCTCGCACCGCTACTAAATTAGATTTATACGCTCCGTACGATACAAGAGAAGAAAAATAAATATGGACGTGTACAAGGGATCAATACCGTGTTAGTATGCAATATATAGGGGGTATTCTTTTCTGCAGAATTTTGGACTCCTGCACCTGGGAACTGTATAATAGTCACAGTTACTTTTTTCCCTCAGGCCACCAACGGGGAAGAAATGTTGCTGCACGTCGCGATTATGGATTTTAAAATAAAACTAAATCCGAATAAAATACGTTGACTAATAGTGGACCGAGCCACCGTGGGGTTGGTTTGAAGGTAGGTCTTTTTTTTGTTGGAAGTATGAAAGGACATTTTTCGGCATGATCGCATTTGTTAGGTTTAGTTGCGAAAGCCGATCACAGTTGGGGAAATGAACGAGGGGTCCTCCCTCCTTGGAGCTATGAGGCTGAACACGACCACCATGGATGGGGGCTCGAAGGATACTGAGAAGGACTCATCGTTTCGCGTGCTTACGGGCTGTTTCCTCTCCTTGTTGATACTTTCCACGCTACTGGGGAACACTCTGGTCTGTGCGGCGGTGATCAGATTTCGCCATCTCCGATCGAAAGTTACCAATTTCTTCGTGATCTCATTGGCTGTATCCGATCTTTTGGTGGCCGTCTTGGTGATGCCTTGGAAGGCGGTGAGCGAGATCGCGGGGTTTTGGCCCTTTGGATCTTTCTGTAACATCTGGGTAGCCTTTGATATAATGTGCTCCACAGCCTCCATCCTGAATCTTTGTATCATTAGCGTGGACCGATACTGGGCCATCTCCAGCCCATTCCGCTACGAGCGCAAGATGACACCTAACGTGGCTTTTGTGATGATCAGTGTGGCCTGGACCCTCTCCATCCTGATCTCTTTTATACCTGTGCAGTTGAATTGGCACAAGGCTAAGCGCACCATAGTATTGGATTACAACAATTCTCAATACCCAGGGGAGAACTGTGACTCGAGCCTGAACAGGACCTATGCAATCTCTTCGTCTCTGATCAGCTTCTACATCCCCGTGGCCATCATGATCGTCACCTACACCAGAATATACCGGATCGCCCAGAAGCAGATTCGGCGCATCTCGGCCCTGGAGAGAGCAGCCGTGCACGCCAAGAACTGCCAGAGCAGCAGGAGCAGCGGCAGCAACGCGGACATCCAGCAACCCGAGAGCTCCTTCAAAATGTCCTTCAAACGAGAGACCAAAGTTCTCAAGACCTTGTCAGTCATCATGGGGGTCTTCGTTTGCTGCTGGCTACCATTCTTTATTCTCAATTGCATCGTGCCCTTTTGCGGGACCCAAGCCCATGCCAACAGCAAGGCGGCGCATCTGCCGTGCGTCAGTGGCAGCACTTTCGACGTGTTTGTCTGGTTTGGCTGGGCCAACTCCTCCCTCAACCCCATCATCTACGCCTTCAACGCCGATTTCCGCAAGGCTTTCTCCACCCTGTTGGGCTGCGACGCTTTCTGTAACAGCGACGCGGTGGAGACGGTCACCATCCACAACGGTGTGTCCGCCTATAACCCCGGTGGCTCCCTAGATAAAGTGGAGAACAGCGTCTACCTGATCCCCCATTCGGTGCCGTGCACTCAGGAAAATCCTATGGATCCCAATCGCTGCATGAAGCTTTCCCCGGTGTCCCAACATGGGGCGGTCAGTCTTCTGTCCAGCAATGGAGAATATGAGACTGATGTGTCGCTGGAAAAAATAATTCCTGTCACTCAAAATGGCCAACACACCTGACGGTTTACAGACGAATACCAGGGAGGTGCCGCTTTTCACCCAAGAGGCAAAATACTGTACTTGCGAGCTGGTATTAAATTTAATAGTCGTGGTTCACCTAGCATCCACAATTTGCAATGCACTGCTCTCTAGTTACTTGAAACAAGTTATATTTAACAGGATCGTTCTTTCCCCCAGATTCACTGATGAGGAGTAAACTGAATTAAATGTTGCGGGTGTCTTCTGCGTCTAATTATCTTTAGGAACTGCCCAGTGAGGGACTGAGATGACTTATTCAGTGCTTCGGTCCCATCATACCAGCCATATATCAAAATATTGTCCAGAATACTTGAATAGAGCCCTGCTTCAGGCGATGTCAATCGCTGTGGAACAGAGCTTGTACTGTATGTGGGCAGAAATCGGATTATAAATGACTGAAGCCTTTAATTGGGTTTCTGATAACCCCTATGCCCTTGATGAAATGGAGTTACACACTTTTATTTTCTTTTTATTCGAACACACCTATAACTAAGGAATCTTAATTCTAAGATTAATATTTATAAAAGTCGGATATACAACTAAGTAACGAATACTCGAATATATTCTATATTCAAGATTGGAACTTGTTTATTATTTGGTTTGGCTGGCTGTTCCCATACACTCCAATAATAACAAATTCTTATACAGAGAAAAAAAAACATACGAATAGTGCTAGTACTACAATGTTGATGTGAAAAAGGCTTTCGACAGTACTTTTTTCCCAAAGTTTTAACACATTGTACTCAAAATATAAGTATTTACTAACGGTTATAACGTTACTGTACAACTCGTAATGGTACACATAATACACTAAATGTGAGGATATAGCTAGTATATAGATTTTTTTCCGCTGAAAATTCCCAGTACTTTAACTTGTCAAGGTGCGGATGGATTGTGTTGTCGGACTGTAGAAACCATTCTGCCCGTTTGTTAAACAGTAAATGAACTGCACATCTTTATGTGACGTGGTTTCTGTGCTCATTCCTATATCGAGATGTTATCGCACCAGTTCCAAGCATCCATTTGATATCCGATAATCATTGTTCATATATATTATATAGTATATATTATCAAAATGCTTTTTGTTGCCCTTCAGTCTGTTTTCAATCATAACTCTTTCGATAATTAATATCTCTACTTCTCGCCTTCGCTTCCTGTAATAATATACCGAAGCAAACAAATAATACTACGTGGAAATTGTTCATTGTGTGCTGTTTGATTGGGTGCTGTGCACACGTGTGGAAGCTTGGAACTGCGTCATGTATGATTTATTTGCTTACCTCAAAACTAGCTCTTTTGAAAAAAAAGTCACTGTGTGCCTGTGTCATCCTAACCTGAATCTGCAATCACCACGCACCCTGTTAAATCAAGAAACAAACATGGCTTAGAAGCTCAAAAGCCAAACGCTCGGCGATTTCATGTTTTCTGATGTTTATGAGACTGTTTTGACTAGAGGGCTGAGCAATTCTGATACCGATAGCGAATGTACAACTGAATGTCATGTAATTAAATGTTTAATTCGACAACTGACAGCGGCACTGATCCTGTGTATTGTTAAAAGGCCAGTGTTTGGGAAACTTGGGCACGGTAGAATTATCGGTGCTAGAAATGTATTCGCTTTCGTGGCTATAAAGATCAATCGTGGCATAGGCCCGTCACGTTAGCATTTTAATACTTATTGCAAGTAAACAAAATCAACTTTAAAATATCTGTGGTATGGAGCCATACAGTATCTGCCTTTTAAAAATGCCGGAATTAAATCCCTAGGACTTAACTCTGGCTTCTCTACAGGTGGTACCTTTCCAATAAAACATCACCCCCACAGACACCTCCAGGTGCAATCTTCATCAAGGGACACCATTCACTGCTGCAGGTTCAAAGTTTCTAGCCATTATTCTACAAACCATTTGCAAAACAGGGTATCAAAGTTAACTCAGTATGACAAAATTCCCACATAATCCTCATGTTTTCCATACTATTTATTTATTTATTCCATACTATTTGCTTCTTTACTGGCACAGTTTATCTTCTTTTGCATATTCATTGTTTGTCAGCCTTTGTGTCTAGTTTTTTTTATTGATTCTGTTGTATTTCTTTATTCTACTACGATTATTTGCAAGAAAATTGGAACAAGTATGCACTTTGATACTTAATTTTTACTCTGATCTTTGAACTTTGAACATAACATTTGCATTTTGAAAGCAGGTCTAATCAGCTTGTACTCACCAACAGTCAGGTTAAACATCTCCCTTGACATCACCCACATTCTCTAATTTAAAAAAAAAGCTGTCCAAGCATCCTATATGTGTCTCTGGCTTTTCTTTTGCAGGATATATGGAACTTACTTTGTCCATTCTCAAGTTCCCTCTTACATCTTTTATTTCAAGTGCATCAGTCTGTACTGGTAGCATTTATTTTGTTCTGAAGTGTATAACTCTTGAACTTTGTTTTCAATTTCCTTTTGCTTTTTACCTTGGTGTACTTGCAAGATTTTGCTTACTTTACACACTTCCATATTTCCACTTTAGAGGAAGGCTGTCTACTGACTCGAACAATTAACTCACTCACTCCATAGCTACACTTCCAGCCCAGTCCACATTCTGTAACTGTAAACACAAGAGGGACTGAGGATGCTGGAGTCTGGAGCAGCACATGAATCAATAATGGATCTCAGCAGGTCAGGTAGCATCTAGGGAGGGTCCAGATGACGGATCTCAACCAGAAACATCATTTGTCCATTGTGCTGCACAGATGCTGTTTTGTGTGTTACTTTGCTTTCTGTAATTAATTTGCTCCATTCCCTCAGTTTTTCCTCTCCATTAAATGCATTCCAGCGCTGCCAGTTATTATACTTTTGCTTCCCATATAGTTGCCTTCTATCTCAGTCAGTGACTGTTGTTTTCACTCTGGTTGATAGGGACCTTCACGGTCCATTTCCTAGCCCTTTGCTTTCCCCTCCTTCCAGTATCCATTGGGGTTCCCTACAATTATCTTCCATCCCAGCAGAACTATGTTCAATGGATCATCATTTCTGCCACTTCAATCACAACACAGTAGTCTCCTTCCTCCTATTTTAGCATTTCAAACAGTCTGTGATACCCCAGTCCATTCCCCCATCACCTCTCCAATGCCATGGAAACCCTCTTGTGGAAGAAAAGGAAATTCTGACTTTGCACTTATTTCCTCTCTTTTCCCACCACAAGGCCCTACACAGTTGTTGCAGGCAAAACAGCATTTAACCTGTATTTCTTCAAGCACAGGGTACGTATTCACTGCATACAGTATAGTCTTTCCTACAAATTGCCAATTAGGAGTTAGTTTGCTGTTCAGTGTGCAAACCTCCGGTCACTTGCCATTTTAATTCACTGCCATATTCCTATTTTGACTTTTTATCATCACTGTTCTAACTAAATACAATGTGAGCTTGAGGAGCACCACTTAACTGGACATTTCCCAACTTCACAGTCTCCTCTTTGCATTCTGTAACTTCAATTCATAGTCATGATATCTATGATGACAATTGCACTGCTGTTGGTATTTGCACCTCCTCTGAACCCTACTTTTATTTCTTTACCTGCACCATATCTTTCAACATTCTTACCCTTTATCATGGTCTTTCTCTTTTGTCATTCTGCCTTGCATCTAATTTCCATATTACATATTTATAGCTTTTCAATCAGGATGAAAGTTCATTCACCTCTGTTTCTTCAGTTTATTTTCTCATGGATCCGATTGCCCTGGCGTCTCAGCCTTTTTTCTTTTTTATGTCTTTCCAGTAGAGGTCACTCTAGAGCAGTTGTGGATGAGGAACCAAGAGTAATACTTTTGCTTTCCACTCCTGGGCTGCTGAGACCTGTTTTAGTGCCCATCTGTTATTCTGACTGAGATCAGCTAATTTAACACAGCTTGGGAATCAAAGCTGTGATCTTCTGGTTTGCCTAGATTAGTGCTGCACCAGGTAGTGCATTTACTTGCTGGGTCGGCACCTGAGCTTAATACACAAATTATTTCTATTTTTAGTCCATTGCTATGGTATTTTTGATGCTTTTGGTTTAAACATTGACATATAAATATATTATCAAATGGGATGGTTCTGGGTCCGATACAACAAAGGAGATTAACTAAACTACATACACTCCTCACTAATGCATCGTTGGATAATTATTACATCTCTATAGCTAAATACTGAGCTCACATGTTCAGTTTTATTTAGTAATTCCTCCACTTACAAAGCACTGAATTTACTGGTCAATAGTCAGCAGTATGTATGACCTTAAAGGCAAAAAAGATAATTATAACTTTCAAAGTTGTTTTAGTGATTATGGCATTTGCTCCTCACTCATTTAAAACACAGCCGCATATAAGATTTTCTGTCTCACAAGAGATATCTTTAACTTAAATAGTTAATTTTCTTTTTGTTCTACAGCTGTGCTTCCAGCTGTTGGTAACTTGTGCAGGTCCTGTGTTGACTGGCCAAAACTTCTGCTTGTTACAATTACAGTAATAAATACTTTGGGTGTAAAATAAGATCCTGTCACTTGCTGTCAAGGTACAAGTTGGGAGAACATATATCATGCAAGCACAGTAAATGTTTAGGTTTAGTAAATGTGCTGGAGTTGTTACTGGTCCATTTAATATCCCCTTCAGGTTATCTCTAGTTTCCCTGCTTCCAGCTCCCCTCACCATACTACGATTGAAAAGTTGCAACGGAGATTCTGCATAGACCCACTGTTTGCCAGAAGGAAGACTAAAGCCTTGAAATTGATAAGTCACTATGCTTCCCTACAAATAGTCAACATGAATCCTAATATCTCAATAAAGTAGGAGGGGGAGTCATTTATCCACTAAATTCCACTCATATTCTCTAATATACAATTTTGCACCTTAGAAAGCTTGACATGCTAAGACTTTGAGTGTAGTTCAAGCTGAGATCAGTAGGTTTTGGACAGTAAGTGAAGTAGCACAATGATTAGGAGGCACAGGATCAGCCATGATCTTATTGACTGGGGGCATGTTCAAGAAGCTGAATGGCCTATGCCTGCTTCTGTTTCCTAGGTTCTTGTGTTCTCACATTAACTTTTAGCTCAGCAATAGGGCATCTCCACAAATAGCATAATTTAGAAGGAGACCTACTCTGTACATACAAAGGTATGGGAGCAATCCTCACACTTTAGAATCTTTAAATGTCTTTATTTAAGAATCTTTAAATTATAATCTATAAACACAAATAACATTAAATAACAGAATTAGAAATATAAAAGGTTGAACCGACAATATGAAAGAATTGTATTGATGACTGAATAGAAGCATTTTGGGCAAATGGTTATATATCTATTGATATTAATTCAACTTCAGAATTTCATTGAACTCAATAGCCCCTCAATCCAATTTCCATTAGCATTCACAGTGTAAATAGAAATATTTCCCAATCAACAAAATTCAGGAAATAAAATGAAATGATAATATGCTACAAACTATAATTTTTGAGCAAGTTTGGCATTGTTCATCATCATCTTCCCTCTGTCTATTTCTTTTTCAAAATTATATTAGTAATTTTAACAGGAGCTTGGGAATATTTCAGAGTATGTCATTGTTGAAATGACAAAAGCAGGTATTAAATCAATGTTCACAAAGGGAAAACTGCAATGTACTTCTTCATTATGCATTGGACACTTTCCCAATCATTTAGAAATTCAAGAAGAGGCAAAACAAAACAAAAAAAAATCTGAGTCACTGGTTTATCACTATCGTCAGTATTATTATCTGCCATATTATATGATGTGGGCAATCATAGATTTCCAAGAGCATGATTGTTCTTGGCAAATTTTTCTACAGAAGTGGTTTGCCATTCCCTTCTTCTGGGCAGTGTCTTTAGAAGGCAAGTGACCCCAGCCATTATCAATACTCTTCAGGGATTGCCTGTCTGGCGTCTGTGGTTGCATTATCGGGACTTGTAATATGCATCAGCTGCTCATATGACCATCCACCACCTGCTCCCATGGTTTCACATTATCCTGATCGGGGGCCTAAGCAGGTGCTACACCTTGCCCAAAGGTGACCTGCAGGCTAGTGGAGGAAAGGAGTGTCCTCCAGCTCCTTTTGTTAGAGACATACCTCCACCCAGTGATTTTTAACATGCAGCTAAGCCACTAAGTCAGGACAATTAAATATTTGTTTCACATCGGTGTGATGTTTCATTTTCAGAAGCACATGGCAGTGACTATTTGCAGTAGGGAGTCAACCTTAGAAAGTGCTTTTCCTCAAAATAAGCGAACCAAGGAACTGAGAAAAAATTGTAATAAAAAAAACTGCTCTTGAAATGCATCAGCATTTAACAAAATGGAAGGAAACCTTCTCTGCACTAATTCTAACCTCACCATCAAACCTGCAGATAAGTGTGGGTGCTGTAGTACCTTGCTACGGTAAGACACACCTCCTCTTACTTACCCCTGAAACAGGACCCCACTAAAGAGCACCAGGCCATTGTCTCCCACACCATCACCAACCTAATTAACTCCAGGGATCTCCCATCCACTGCCACCAACTTCATAGTTCCCTCATCCTGCACCTCCCCTTTCTACCTCCTACTCAAGATCCACGAACCTGCATGTCCAGTTAGCCCACTGAACTTATATCTGCACATCTCGACTCAGTCTTATCCCCCCGGTTCAGTTTCTTCCCACCGACATCTGTGACACTTCATATGCACTTGCTCTTTTCAATAATTTCAAGTTTCCTGGCCCCTATCATCTTATTTTCACTATGGTGTCCCATCCCTATACACCTTTCTCAATGCTCACTGTTTCTTTCTGGACACCAGATCTAACCAGTACTGCTCCATCATCACTCTCTTCCGTCTAGCGGAACTTGTTCTCACTCTCAATAATTTCTCCTTTGGCTCCTCCCACCTCCTTCAAACAAAAAGTGTAGCCATGGGCACTCGCATGGGCTCAGCTACGCCAGCCTCTTTGGTGATGACATGGAACAGTCTACGTTCCAACTTCTCATATGCTACATCGACAACTGCATTGGTGCTGCTTCCTGCACCAATGAAGTACTCATCGACTTCATCAGCTTTGCCTCCAACCTCTACCTTGCCCGCAAATTCACCTGGTCCATTTCTGACACTCCCTCCCCTTCCTCCCCCATCAATGCTGACCTCAACTGCATCTCTTCTATTTCGGGCACGTCTGCCCTCACCCCATCTTCTCAGCACCCCACCAGGGATAGGGTTCCTCGCCTTCACCTACCACTCCACCAAACTCCGCATTCAGCACACAATTCTCTGTAACTTTCGCCATCTCCAATGGGATCCCACCATCAAGCACATCTTTCCCTCCCACCCTCTCCAACTTCCTGCTTTCAGCAGGGATTGCTCTCTACACCACTCCCTTGTCCATTTGTCCTTCACCACTGATCTCCCTCCTGGCACTTACCCTTGCAAGCAGAGCAAGTGCTACACCTGCCCCTACACCTTCTCCCTCACTACCATTCAGGGTCCCAAACATTCCTTCTAGGTGAGGTGACATTTCCCCGTCTGTTTGGGTCATCTACTGTATCCGGTGCTCCTGGTGTGGTCTCCAATATATTAGTGAGACCCGATGTAGATTGGGAGACCGCTTTGCTGAACACCTACGCTCCATCTACCAGAAAAAGCAGGATCTCCCAGTGGTGACCCATTTTAATTCCACTTCCCAATTTCATTCCAACGTGTCAGTCCCTGGTCTCCTCTACTGTTGCGATAAAGCCACACTCAGTTTGGAAGAGCACCACCTTATATTCCGTCTGAGTAGCCTCCAACCTAATGGCATGAACTTTGATTTCTTGAACTTCCGGTAATGCCCCCTCCATTTTCACCATTTTTCATTTCCATTTTCCTCTCTCACCTTATCTGCTTACCTGCCCATCACTTCCCTCTGGTGCTCCTCTCCCTTTTCTTTCTTCCATGGCTTTCTGTCCTCTCCTATCTCCAGCCCTGTATCTCTTTCACCAATCAACTCCAATCAACTTCCCAGCTCTTTACTTCACCCTCCACCCTTCCCTACCCCTTTCCTGGTTTCATCTGTCACCTACCGCCTTGTGTTTCTTCCTCCCTACCCCCCCCCCCCCCCCCACCTTCTTCTCTAACTTCCAGTCTTGATGAAGGGTCTCAGCCTGAAACTTTGTCTGTATTTTTTTCCATAGATCTGCCTGGCCTGCTGAGTTCCTCCAGCATTTTGTGTGTGCCGCTTGGATTTCCAGCGTCTGCAGATTTTCTTTTGTTTGCGAAAGTAAATTTGATGTTTTAGATTGAAAACATTCAAATTCTACACTCAAAATGTGACTCTTTATTTCTACCTTAAATAGTTGTAGAAAATTCAGATAATGAATGCTGTTGTCATATTCCAGATCAATTCTCATTGATGATTTAACGTAATGATGACAAATCTTACTTGATTAGTAAGGGCATCAAAGGTTACGGGTGAATAATAATAATAACTTATTTATTATCAAGCACTTTAAAAACTTTATTATTTATTTATAGAGCACTTTCAAATAGACCATGTAGTTCAAGGTGCTTTACAATGGGATAAAGAGCAAATATGAAAATAAAAGACAAAAATATATTAACTAAAAGGAAAGTTATATACCTAGGTTTTGAGCTGGCATTTAAAAGTGTCAGCTGAGTCTGCATCTCTTTTAGTTTTAGGTATTGAATTCCACAGTTCAGGAGCGTACTTCAATCAGGTGTTCTGTCAATTATCTTTTGAGGGAGACTGTTTAAATGTAAGAGACTGGCAGAAGACCTGATAGCTTGAGCAGGATTATAAAACAAAAGCGATTCTGTGATGTACTCTGGTCCCAGATTATTGAGAGTTTTCAAACAAGGAAGAAGATTTTAAAAACAGTTCTAAAAGATACAGGAAGCTAATGCAGAATAGTTAGAGTGATATGCACTCTCATCTTGGTTTTAGTTAAAAGTCTAGCAGCAGGAGAAAACTAGAGAATGGGGTTGAGAGGGATACTAAATCAGCCATGATCGAATGGTGAAGACTCAAAGGGCTGAAAGGCTTAAGTATGGTCCTACATCTTAAGGTCTTGTGGTCTGACATAATTTTAACAGTATTAATTTTCTCAAATTTATTGTGCCTTTATTTATCGTAGTTAGGGATGAACAGTGCCTGCCATTTGTTAGACTTGAACTGCCTGATACAAGTTCTGTGACCATCCACCTTGCAATTTCTGTAAATTAGAAGTTCAAAGTATGTGATTCCCTCTGAGAAAGCAGTTGTGTTTCTCCTTTACCAATCAGATCAGGGTAAAGTACAGATCTTAAACTAGAAAGTATAAATTAGAATAATGAGTTAATTTAAAATCAAAGCAGAATAGCAAAAGGAAAGAAAAACTAGATTAAGAATGAGTGAGAGGAAGTAGAGGCAGCAAGATAAAATTACAGAGAAAGAACAATTTTTTAAATCTGAAAAAAACTGAGATTCAATATTAACAGGGATGTTATTTATCACTATGTAAAATTTATTCCATGTTAATAAGGGTACTTGGACAAAATGTACAAGCTCTACCTGACTGTGACAGTCAGTCAGTGTCTACCATGCAAATATAGCAATCTCATATTATTGATGCAATTGGATGATGGTTAGAAAGTGAGTTATCACTTTTGTACAATTCATAGAGAAACAGAACATTTTGTACAGCAACTTCATGGCATTTGTTCAGTTAATTGGCAGTCCACATTGTTTAAAGTTGTCTGAGGGTTATTAGTCTCATCCTTGAAGCTTTTATCGCATGAACAGAATAAAACTGAAGTCAGTTTTTTTTAAATTATCTGGGTTATCAAAGAAAGGAGAATCTTTTATAAGTAGTTGATCAAAAGAATATGTAAACTATCTGAGCTCCCTCGCCTCAACTATTGTGCAAGTTTGAATATCAGAAAATGTCATCAGAGGACCAGAAAATTGTTTTTTCTCCCTCAATAATTTCAAAGTTCGTCATTTCTCAGATTGTTAGATTGTCTCCTGATGCAAAAGGTTATTTCTCAGAGTTAAGAGAACATCATTGCCCCTATCACATTTTCGTCAGGTTTCTGCTGGTAAGAGTAATAATAGATCGTTGACTCAACTCGGCTGAATCCAGATGGAAGTGTTCTAGAAAATTTCTTCAGGATTGTGGCCAATTAAAATAATAATATGATTTGGAGTACTATCTTAAAAATGGAAAATTTTAATTATAATACAAAATGTAAAATTACTCGCATTTAATCTTTAGTGGGTCACAATACGTTACCAAGTGCTGAAATGTTTGAAACGTGTATTGAAGTGCTTCAGTCTTCAGTATTATAAACCATAAGACATAGGAGCAGAATTAGGCCATTCAGCCCATCGAATTTGCTCCACCATTCCAACATGACTGATTTATTAACCCTCTCAACTCCATTCTCCTGCCTTCTCCCCATAATCTTTGACGCCCTTTCTAACCAAGCACATAACATCTTCCACTTTAAATATACCCAAATGGCTTGGCCATCATAGCTGTCTGTGGTAATGAATTCCACAGACACACCACCCCCTGGCTAAAGATATTCCTCCTCATCTGTCTAAATGGATGTCCCTCTGTTCTGAGGCTGTACCCTCTGGTCCTAGACTCTAATCTATCTAGGCCTTTCAATATTTGAATGAAATCCCTCCTCATTCTTCTAAATGCCAGCTGTACAGGTACAGAGCAATCAAACTCTCCTCATTGGGAGAATCATTCTTGTGCTAGTCCTCAACACTACCTGCCCATCCATCTAGTCTTTGCATCATCCGCTGACTTGGTCAGAAAGCCATTAATTCCATCTTCCAAATCATTGATATATAACATGAAACGAAGCAGTCCCAGCACCAACCCCTACAGAACACCACTAATCGCTGGCAACCAACTAAAGAAGGCCTGTTTTATTCCCACACTTTGCCTCCTGCCAGGCAGCCAATCTCTGATCCATGCTAGCTTCTTTTTTGTAATACCATGGGCTCTTATCTTGTTAAGCAACCTCATGTATGGCACCTTGTCAAAGGTCTCCTGAAAATCCAAGAACACAATATTCACTGACTGTCCGATGTTTATCCTGCCTGTTATTTCCTTAAATAATTCCTACAGTTTTGTCAGGCAAGATTTCCCCTTAAGGAAACCATGCTGATTTTGGCCTATTTTATCATGAGCCTCCATGTAATCCAAAACCTTACCCATAATAATAGAAGTTAACATCTTCCCAACCACTGAAGTCAAACTAACTGGCCTATAACTTCCTTTCTTCTGTTTCCCTTCCTTGTTAAAGAGTGGAGTGATATTTGCAGTTTTCCAGTCCTCTGGAACCATTCCAGAATCTAGCATTCTTGAAAGGTCACTATTAATGCCTCAACAATCTCTTCAGCTACCTCTTTCAGAACCCTGGGGTGTATTCCATCTGGTCCAGGTGACCTATTTATTCTCAGTACTTTCAGCTTCCCAAGCAGCTTCTCCTTAGCAATAGCAACTACACCCACTTCTATCCCGACACTCTTGAATTTCTGGCATCCTGCCAGTGAAGACTGATACAAAATACTTATTTTATACTTCTTTGCCCCCCCCACCCCACTACTACCTCTCCAGCATCATTTCCAGTGGTCCGATATTCACTCTTACTTTTTTACTCTTTGTTTATCTTAGCCACCATTCAGAATGCATTGGTGCTCAGTAGCATGATTAACAAATACTGTAGCTGCTTGAGGAGAAAAACATATTTATTTCGATTGAAGGAATTAGGATGACTCCAAAAAAATTCTCCATTGCATCCCATATTCCTCTTCAATGTTTTAATTTCTCGTAACCCTTTCTAGCTAAATTCTCTCTAAAGCTCTGCACATAACCACTTTGACCCTATGTTATATTTCTTTCAGCCCTCTTCAAGTTAATACAGTACTGTGAATTATCTCACTTCTTTACTGGCACCTCCCACAATGTGCAAAGAGCTCATGAACTTCTTGGTCATTAAAATTGAGAACTGGCTCTTCAGTTTTCCTGGCTTCCTCAGGATACTAAGCCAGACATCCTCTTTGTTTCTCCTGTTATAGAACTACATTTCTGCTGCCTTGATTCATGGGCTATCAGAGTTTATATTTGCGACCGTATCCTTTTCCTCACCAAACTTTTGACAACCCAAGATTTGTTCATAGACTTCTTGAATTTCTCTGAGGCTTTCTACCATTATTCAACTACAAGCAGCTTTTTGATGACATAATTTGTAAACACATTAATTTCCTTCTTTCCATAGTTAATCTGTTTGAATTAAGGAGGACTTGCTTTAATTCCAGTTCTATCATACTCCCAAAGCTTACCACCTCACATTTTTGAAGTTACATTCCATCTGCCGTTTCTCACTCCTTTTCAATAGTGTCACATAGCCTAAGGCTCCTCTCAACAACATCAACTTCTTCACCAGTCTTGCTTGTTCTTCAACAAACCAATTTCAAGATTATTGGCTAATGTTCAAATATTTTCATGTTTTATTTGATTCACCTGAATGTTTTTAAACCCTGTCTAAATGCCAAGTTCCTCTTCTGTTTTGATTCTGGATTACTGTTCACCCTATTTTGCCTCTGTACCACATCTGAGCCTAATCAGTTTTTGGACATTTGTACTCAGCAATTTTCAAATTAATTAATTTTACTTGTAATCTTTTTATATTCAAACTTCATTTTATGATTTAGTGCTTTTACTATAAACGTTTGGTCCCATCTTAAGCACCATCTGTCCACTTCTCTAGGAAAATTTTCACATAAGCTGAATGATACCTCACTTTTGTCATTATTTGCTGATTCACAGCATGGGATTATGATTTGGGACTAATATTTAGTAAACTCTTTACTAAAGTCAGTGCTCAACACAATGATACTTTTTGAAATTAAATATATTGGAAGATTTTCTCTGTAATATACAATGAATACATGAACCTATTTAAATGGGGAAGATTTATAATTATGATTCATTTATCATATAGAAGCCACTTTCTTCCTTGGTACTTGCTGAAAGCATAATTTCAATATTTTATGTCAGAAATTTAGAATTTTGTACCTCTGTGCTTCTAACATGAAGAAGTTGATTGAAATTTTGCATTCTCTAGTTCACTAATAAATATTACAGATTCTTTATACCCACATAATAATTTTTAAAAGTTTACTAGGAAAATTGTCGAAAAAAAACACCCTTGATTGGAAAATAATGGATGATTGGCAGATAAATTAAAAGACTATTTGGAGTATCGCATACAGTATCATTTCAGATTGACATATGAATGATACAGCCACTTAGTTACCTATATAGTGTACATATTATTGGAGCCAAATGAACTGAAAACCCCATAAATCCTCCCCTGTTGACTTGGCCTATTGCTTCTGGCAGCTTAAGGGCTCTTGCTTCTTAAATTCTATATGCATCTACTACTAAGAGCAGTAAGCTGATTGCTTGCAGTATGTTTCTTGCAACCAAATTGTTCAGCCCTCATGCTATCAAGATGGAGGAGAAGGGTAGATGCTTCACTCACTGTTCTCATGATTTATTTCCTGTTCCCATTAAAGACTAAGATTAATTTCTGTGTGGCATTATATTTTATTGGGATGGGAGTAATTTGCCTTTGAGGAGATCTCGTATACAATATTCTTGACACAAATAATGCAAATTGGATTGTAAGAGACTAATGTGCTCAAGGAATATCTTCAGCTAATTTTGCCTTGTTAGCTTGCACCCTGTAATATCATGTAACAGGTCATTATGCAGCTGAGAAAAGCCAGTGTGGATAATAAATCCAGATATTGATTTCTGAAGAACACTTTCAGAGTATAAGAATTGGTCACGTTGAAGTGAACTGCATATCATAGTTGTTAATGTCCATTTCAGCATTTCAGACTAATCTAATAAAGTTCTTTTGATAGGTTCTCTTGTGGATAGTAACATTTTTTGATTTGATCTTGTTATGCTCTTTCACGTCATCACTGGATTTGATTTCCTCAGTATTATTCTTCTCAGACTCTATTCTTCAACATTTATAATTTCCAATTCATCCAAAATGTTATTACTTGCATTCGCTTATACTCACTCACCCAAACTAAAACACGCACAAAAAATAGCTGCTGTTGGAAACTTAAATCAAGACTGCAGGGCTTGAGTTGTAAAGAGAGAGTGGACAGATTGAAACATTTTTCCCTGGAACTTACAAGTCTGAGGGCTGACTTTATAGTGGTATATAAAATCATGAGGAACACAGATAATGTGAATAGTCACAGTCTTTGTCCCAGTGTCGGGGAGTCTAAAACTAGAAGGCATGTGTTTAAGGTGAGATGGGAAAGGTATATTTAAAAGGTACATGTACCTCCAAATAGTAGCCAAGATGTGTGGTTGAGATTGCAAAGGGAGCTGGAAAGGGCATATAATAAGGGTAATGTCACAATTGTAATGGGGGATTTCAATATGCAAGGGGATTGGGAAAATTAGGTCGGTGTTGGATCGCAAGAGAGGGAATTTGTTGAATGTCTACAAGATGGCTTTTTAGAGCAGCTTGTGCTTGAGCCTACTCAGGGAAAGGCTATCTTAGATTGGGTGTTGTGTAAGAACCCAGATCTTATTGGGAGATGAAGGTAAAGGAGGCAGTAATTATAATATGTTTGAATCCATACTACAGTTTGAGAGGGAGAAGTATAAGTCAGATGTATCAGTATCACAATGCAATAAAGAGAATTACAAATGCACGAGAGAGGAGCTTGCCCTGTTGGATTGGAGGGGGTTACTGGTGGGGATGATGGCAGGGCAGAGGTTGCTGAAGTTTCTGGTCATAAAGCGCAGAACAGATATGTCCTACAGACAAAATTGTTCTCAAATAGCAGGGGTAGGCAACCGTGGCTGACAAGGGAAGTTAAGGACTGCATAAAAGCCAAGGAAAGGGCATATAATGTAGCAAAAGTGAGTGGGAAGTTGGATGATTGGGAAGTTTTTAAAATCCAGCAAAAGGCACATAAGAAGGCATAAGAAGGGAAAAGATGAAATATGAGGGCAAACTAGCCAATAATATAAAGCAGGATACCAAAAGATTTTCAGTTATATAAAGAGTAAAATGGAGGTAAGAGTGATATTGGACCACTGGAAAATGATGCTGGTGATGTAGTAATGGGGGATAATGAAATGATGGATGACACTTAATAAGTACTTTGCATTAATCTACACTGTGTAGGACACCAGCGGTATGCCAGAGGTCCATGTGTGTCAGGGAGCAGGAGTGAGTGCCATTGCTATTACGAAGGAAAAGGCATTGGGCAGACTGAAAGATTTTAAGGTGGATAAGTCACCTGGACCAGATGGACTACATCCCAGAGTCCTGAGAGCAGTTGTTGAAAAGTTAGTGTATGCCTTGGTTATGATCTTCTAAGAATCATTTGTTTCTGGCGTGGGCCCGGAGGACTGGAAAATTGCAAATATCTCTCCACTTTTTGAGAAGGGGGGAAGGCAAAAGAAAGGAAATTATAGGCCAGTTAACCTAACAGTGGTTGGTGAAGTGTTGGAGGCCATTATTAAGGATGAAGTTTCGGAGTACTTGGAGACTAATGATAAAATAACTCAAAGTCAGCATGGTTTTCATAAATGGAAATCTTGCCTGACAAACCTGTTAAAGTTCTTTGAGGAAGTAACAAACAGGGTGGCCACAGGAGAGGCTGTGGATGTTCAGAGGGTATTTGATAAGGTGCTTCATATATGGTTGCTTAACAAGATAAAATCCTATGGTGTTACGGGAAAGATACTCACATGGATAGAGGAATGGCAGAGGCAGTTAGTTTGAATAAAGGGGGCCTTTTCTGGTTGGCTGCCAGTTTCTCGGGTCAGTATTGGGTCTGCTGCTTTTCATATTGTTTGTCAATGGTTTAGATAATGGAATTGATGGCTTTGTGACGAAGGGACTTAGGAGTCCTCGTGCAAGACTCTCACAAGGTTAATTTACAAGTTGAGTCTGTGGTAAAGAAGGCATATAAAATGTTGGCATTTATTTCATGGGGAATGGATATAAAAACAAGGAGATAATGCTGGGGCTTTATAAAACACTAGTCAGGCACACTTGGACTATTGTCAACAGCTTTGGACCGCTTATCTCAGAAAGGATGTATTGCCATTGGACAGAATCCAGAAGAGGTTCATGGGGATGATTCCAGGAATTAAGGGGTTTAGCAGTTTTGGGCCTGTACTCACTGGAATTTAGAAGAATGCGGGGATCTCATTGAAACCTACCGAATGTTGAAAGGACTCAAAGGTGGATATGGAGAGGATGTTAACTATGGTGGAGGTGTCCAGAACTAGAGGGCACAGCCTCAAAATTGAGGGGCAATCCTTTAGAATGGAGGTAGGGAGGAATTGTTTTAGGCAGAGAGTAATGAATCTGTGGAATGCTGTTCCACGGATGGCTGTGGAGGGCAAGACCCTGGGTATACTTAAAGTGAAAATTGGCAGTTTTCTGATCGGTCGGGTCATCAAAGGTTATGATGAGAAGGCAGGTGTATAGGGTTGAGTAGGATCTGGGATCAGCCATGATGGAATGGTGGAGCAGACTCGATGGGCTGAATGGCCTAATTATGCTTCTATGTATTATGGTCTTATGCCCTAAAAGAGATCAGAGGAGCAACTTTATCACAAGGGTGGTGTGTATATGGAATAAGCTGCCAGATGAAGCTGCAGAGGCAAATACAATTACAAAGTTTAAAAGACATTTAGACAGGTACATGGATAATAAAGGTTTAAAGGGATATGGGCCAAATGCAGACAAATGGGGTTAGTTCAGGTAGACAACTTTGTTGGAATTGGCAAGTTGGTACAGCACAGAAACAGGTCCTTTGACCCATGTAGTCCATGCCAAACTATTTAAGCTGCCAAGTCGCATCAACTAGCATCTGAACTTTAGCCGTCCATACCATTGCCATCCATGTACCTATCCAAACTTCTCTTAAACATTGAAATTGATCGCACATGCACCAACTGCGCAGGGAGCTTGTTCCACACTGTCATAACCCTCTGAGTGAAGAAGTTTCCCTTCATGTTCCCTTACACATTTTACTTTTCACCCTTAACCCAGGACCGCTCGTTGTAGTCCCACCCAAACATAGTGGAAAAAGCCTGCTTGCATTTACCCTATCTATACTCTTCATAATTTTGAATAACCTCTATCAAATCTTCCTCAGTCTTCTATGGTTCAAGATATAGGTGTACAAGATAATGAGAGGCATTGATCGTGTGGATAGCCAGAGACTTTTTCCCAGGGCTGAAATGGCTAACATGAGAGGGCACGACTTCCGGTAAGATGGCGATTGTTTAGCTGCTCCGAACTTTTGTTCCGTTACTGTCGCTACCTTTGCACTAAATGTCTCCATTTTTTAAACCTTAGTTAGGAATTATTTCGGTATCTCTTACTTGCCTGTGAATATATCTAACTTACAATGTCTAGCAAGAGTTCTAAATCCGGGAGAAAAGAAGCCATGACCGCGTCGGACGAGACGATGGTTGCGCTGGGAAAGCTGTGAGACGAAATCTTAAAGGAATTTAAAACCGCTTTCAAACAGTTAGAAGACAAACTGGATCGGATCAACGATAAAGTGGACAAACATGCTGAACACTTATCTCGCATCGATTCGACTTCTGAAGATTTAGAAAGTCGTGTTCGATACTTGGAGACTCTCTGTTCCAGCTTAGAGGAAAAGTCTAATAAACTTCTTTCCAAAATGGTGGATCTCGAAAACCGTAGCAGACGCTGTAACATCGGAATTCTGGGATTACCAGAGATGACTGAAAAGGGACCAACCGTGAAGTTTTTCGCCGAGTTTCTCTGTGAGTTATTCGGGAAAGATTTGCTTCCGAAGCCGCCCGAGCTTGAACGGGCAAACATGAGAGGGCACAGTTTTAAGGTGCTTGGAAGTAGGTACAGAGGAGATGTCAGGGGTAATTTTTTACGCGGAGAGTGGTGAGTGTGTGGGATGGGCTGCCGGCAACGGTGGTCGTGGAGGCGAAAATGATAGGGTCTTGTAAGAGACTTCTGGATGGGTACATGGAGCTTAGAAAAATAGAGAGCTATTGGTAAGCCTAGGTAGTTCTAAGGTAAGGATATGTTCGGCACAGCTTTGTGGGCCAAAGGGCCTGTATTGTACTGTAGGTTTTGTATGTTTCTGTTTCTATAAAGCCCTAACTTATTCAATCTTTCCTTATAACTCAGGTCCTCTACTCCCAGCAACATCCTTGTAAATTTTCCCTGTACTTTTTCAACCTTATTTACACCCCTCTTGTAGGTAGGTGACCAAAACTGCACACAATACCCCAAATTATGACTCACTAATATCTCATACAATTTTATCATAACATCTCATTTCCTGTACTCAATACTTTGATTTGTAAAGGCCAATATACCTAAGGTCTTCTGTGCCACCACTTATCTGTGCCACCACTTTCAATGAATTCTGGATTTGTATTCCCAGATCACTTTGTTCTACAGCACTCGTCTGAGCACTACTGTTCACTGCGAAGACCTACCCTGGTTACTCCAATTGAAGTGCAACACCTTGCACTTGTCTGCCACTTTTCAACCCATTTTTCCAGCTGGTCCAGGTCCTGCTGGAAGCTCTGATAGTCTTCTTCACTGTCCACTACATCCCCAATCTTGGTATCTTCTACAAATTTGCTGATCCAGTTAACCACTTTATCATCCAGATATAGATGTCAAACCACAACAGACTCACCACTAATCCCTATGGCACTCCACCAGTCACAGGCCTCCAGTCAGAGAACCAACCATCTCCTACCACTCTCTGGCTTCTCCCACGAAGTCAATGGCTAATCGAATTTACTACCTCATTTTAACTGCCAAGCCTTTGAACATTGTTGACCAACCTCCCATGTGGAACCTTGTCAAATACCTTGCTAAAGTCCATGTAAACAATATCCACTGCCTTACTTTCTTCAACTTTCCTGGTAAATTACTTGAAAAACTCTAAAAGGTTGGTTAGACACAACCTACCATGCACAAAGCCGTCTGACTAACCCTGATCAGTCCCTGTCTATCCAAATACTTACATATTCAGCCCCTTACAATACCTTCCAATAACTTTCTAACTACTGATGTCAGGCTCACCAGCCTATAATTTTCTAGTTTATTATTAGAGCCTTTCTTAAATAGTGGAACAACATTAAGATTCTCCAATCTTCTGGTATCTCACCTGTCACTAAAGCTGATTTAAGTATCTCTGCTAGGGCCCCTGCAGTTACTGCACTTGTCCCTCACAGTGTCTGAGAGAACACCTTGTCAGGCCCTTGGGATTTATCCATCCTAATTTGCCTTAGGACAGCAAACAGCTTACCCCCTGTAATCTGTATGGGGCCAATGACCTCACTGCTGTTTTGCCTTACTTTTATAGCTTCTGTGTCTGTGTCTCAAGTAAATGCAAATACAAAAATCCATTTAAGATCTCCCCCATCTGTTTTGACTCCTTGTGTAGATTACCACTCTGATTTTCCAGAGGACAATTTTGCTATCCTTTTGCTCTTAATGCATCTGTAGAATCCCTTGGGATTATACTGCACTTTGTCTGTCAACCTCATGCTTTCTTGTAGTCCCCTGGATTTATTTCTTAAGTCCTCTTGCATTTCTTATATTCCTTAAGTACCTCATTTGTTCCTACCTGCTATGCAGCTCTTTTTTTCTTAACTAGGACGTCGATAACTCTCGCAAACACACATTCCCTAAGCCTGTTACCATTACCTTTTATTCTGACAGGCACATATAACCTATGTACTCTCAAAATTTCACTTCTGAAGGCCCCCTACCAAAAACACCTTTACCAAAAAACAGCCTGTCCCAATCCACACTTGCCAGATCATTTCTGACATCAAAATTGGCCTTTCTCCAATTTAAAATCTCTCAACCTGTTGACCGGACCAATGTTTTTCCATATTTACTTTGAAACTAATGGCATTGTGATCGCTAGATGCAAAGTGTTCCCCTACAAAAACTTCTATCACCTGTCCTGTCTCATTCCCTAATGGAAAATAAGGTATTGCACATTCTCTTGTTAGGACTGTTACGAACCCCGTAACTGGGTCACTTACCAGCAAAGATAGAGAGGTCCGCTGAAGTCTGATGGTACTATTTTTAAACATTTTTATTTATAAAGGGGCACAAAAGTAAGGTTAATACAAACATTCAGATAATCTACGTCATCAATACTCAATCTAAAGCACGGGGTATAGTAATAATCATCAATAAGAAGTGGCTCTATCGTTTTGTCTAGGGGTAAAAATATTGTCCGATGGAAATATAAAAGTCTCTCAAGTTCATGCAGGCTTTAGCCTTTTGGGGACCGCTGGGTTTCACTTGTTGGAGAGAGAGAGAGAGTTTTGGTGAGAAAAGAAACTTGCCCGATCTTTAGGACGCAAACCATTGAATCGGGAACGTGCGTTCCCCGTTGTTAGTTCGAAGTCCTTTTCGGTGTTATCAGCCACCCGTTCCCCAGGCTAGGGGAAACGGACCACACGTGGCTTCCGAATAGCTTCCCGTTATCACGGGAGCGATGAGCGATGGTGTCTCCTTCTGGTGCGTCGCTAGGGGACTGCCTCCTGCAGCCCCTCTTTTATCTTGACTTGCAGAGTTGTAGCTGTCAATCAGGGTGGGGTGATACAATCCCCACCCCACATTGCCCGAGGGTGTACACGTAGCCCTGATAGCTGGCATGTAGCATAGGGTAGCAATCCACAAGGGTGTCTCCAAGAAACAATGGCCAAATCCGTTGCTTTGTCTTGCTGAGGATTCTCTCTCATTTCCTGGGTCCAAGACCCGAATTAATAGCGATCTTGCGATTCTCAGGAAGGAGGGGTCTGGGATCATAACAGGACTTCTATGTAGTGATTCAGGAAGCTTTCCTGAACACATTTGACAAACTCTATCCCATCTGTTCCATATACACTAAGGGAGTCCCAGTCAATATGTAGAAAGTTAAAATCACCCACTATAACAACAATATATATTTCTTGCAACAGGTTGTGATATCTACACAGATTTGTTTCTCTAATTCTCTCAGATAGTTGGGTGGTGTATAATACAGTACCTATAAAAAATAAGCCCCCCCAGAAGTTTTCATGTTTTATTGTTTTACAACATTGAATCACAGTAGATTTAATTTGGCTTTTTTTGACACTGATCCACAGAAAAAGACTCTTTCATGTCAAAGTTCATTTCATAGCTTGTCACACCAGACAGTCAGCCATTCTTGTCTGGCACGTAGTGTCAAGATTAGTCTCCTTTTGGATTAACCGGGTCATGGTATAAATGTTCCTGACTCGACCCTTGTTTTTTTACGAGGCCGAGTGGCTAGCTCAGCGCTCAACATGGCACAGATGGAAAGCGTGGCCGGGGAGTGGGTGGGAGTGCTGACTGGGTTCGAACTTGGGAGCCTTCGCTTCCAAAGTCTGGTGCTGATTCCACTGTGCCACCAGCCGGCTAAAGTGAAGACAGATCTCTACAAAGTGATCTATATTAATTACAGATATAAAACACAAAATAATTGATTGCATAAGTAGTCACCCCCTTCAAGTCAGTATTTAGTAGATGCACCTTTGGCAGCAATTACAGCTTTAAGTCTGAGTAGATACGTCTTTATCAGCTTTGCACATCTGTACCTGCAATGTCCCCCATTCTTCTTTACAAAATTGCTTAAGCTCTGTCAGGTTGCACGGGGATTGTGAGTGAACAGCCCTTTTCAAGTCCAACCACAAATTCTCAATTGGATTGAGGTCTGGACTCTGTCTTGGCCAATCCAGAACATTAACTTCATTGTTTTCAAGCCATTCCTGTGTAGCTTTGGCTTTATGCTTGGGTTCAGTGACAAGCCCAAGCTACACAGGAAAACAAACTTTCTCCCAAGTCACGAGGAAATCTGCAGATGCTGTAAATTCAAGCAACACACACAAAATGCTGGTGGAATGCAGCAGGCCAGGCAGCATCTATAGGGAGAAGCGCTGTCGATGTTTCGGGCCGACGCTTCAGTCCTGATGGAGGGTCTCGGCCCGAAGCATCGACAGTGCTTCTCCCTATAGATGCTGCCTGACCTGCTGCGTTCCACCAGCATTTCGTGTGTGTTGCTTCTCCCAAGTCACAGTCCTTTTGCAGACTGTGTCAGGTTTTCCTCCAGAATTTCCCTGTATTTTATTTTATTTTACCCTCTACTTTCACAAGCCTTCCAGGGCCTGCCGCAGTGAAGCATCCCCACAGAAAGCTGCAGCCACCACCATGCTTCAAGGTAGGGATGGTGCGTTTTTGATGATGTGCCGTGTTTAGTCTGATGGCCTAAAAGCTCAATTTTAGTTTCATCAGAACAGAGAACCTTCTTCTCTTTGCCACTCTCACATAAGGCTGCAACTGGTGAAGCACCCAGGCAACAGTTGTATGCATAGTCTCTTCCAGCTCAGCTACTAAAGCTTGTAACTCCTCCAGGAATGTCACAGGTCTCTTGATGGCCTCCCTCACTAGTCCTCTTCTTGCACGAGCACTCAGCTTTTGAGGGTGGCCTCCTTAGGCAGATTTACAGTGGTGCCATATTCTTTTCATTTCTTGATGATTAACTGTACTCCAAGAGATATTCAACAACTTCGAAATTTGCTTGTCTTCATCTGCTGTGCTTTTCAAAGACCTTTTCACTGAGTTTCTTGGAGCGTTCTTTTGTCTTCATGGTGTAGGTTTGCCAGGATTCTGACTGATCAGCAGTTGGACCTTCCAGATACAAGTATATTTTCACTAGAAATCAATTGAAACACCTTGATGGCACCCAGGTCTCCTAAAACAGATCTCCATTTAACTAATTATGTGACATCTAAACCAATTGGCTACAACAGTGATGATTTGGTGTGTCATTTTAAAGGGAGTGAATATTTATGCAATCAATTATTCTGAGTTTTATATTTGTAGTTAATTTAGATCACTTTCTAGACATTCATTTTAACTTTGATTTGAAAGAGTCTTTCTGTTGATTAGAGTCAAAAAAGTCAAATTAAATCTACAGTGATTCAATGTTGTAAAAAAATAAAATGTGACAACTTCCAACCGGGGGGGGGGGGGTTTGAATACTTTTTACAGCCACTGTATAACCCAATTAATGTACTCATCCCTTTCTTAATATTTCTTATTCCTTAGTTCTACCCATAAAGCCTCACTGGTTCTCCAGTTTGTCCTGTCTGAGCACTACTGTGACATTTCCCTTACCTAGTAATGCCCCTCCCCCTTTAATCTCTCCCACATTGTCGTGTCTAAAATAATAGAACCCAGACATATTGAGCTGTCAGTCCTGCCCCTCCTGCAACTAAGTCTCACTAATGGCTACAATGCTATAATTCCATGTGTTGATTCATGCCCTGAGCTCACCTGCCTTTCCTAAAATACTTCTTGCACTGAAATATACACAGCTCAGAACATTAATCAAACCATGCTCAACTTTTTGATTCCTGACCTTGTCTGAGGTCCTAACAGTATCTGTATCCTCTATCTCTCTATTATCTGTCCTGGCACTTCGGTTCCCAACCCCCTGCAACTCTACTCTCGTTTGATTATCAGCATGTCAGTTTATGATTTTCCAATATACCAGACTGTTTTTATGGTTCATGGGATATTCACAGGGCTTTAAAGCCATCACAGCTATTTTCTCATGTTGACACTAACTAGATGATTCAATGTTAGAGTGACGCCCACTTCACACAATCACGTCATGCTGATCAGGAGTCTTGTTTCCAATTCTTCTGTCATTGTGGGGTAGATTCTGAAATTACAGAAGACTCTCAAGTACACTACCAATGGTTATGTTAATGAAGAGTCATCCAGTATAAGAGGTTGGTTATGAAATATATCAACTCTTGCCTGAGAAGCAACTTGGATCCATTCCAATTTGCCTACTGTCACGACAGGCCAGCAGCAGAGGCTATTTCATTATCTCTTCATTCAATCCTGGAACATTCAGACAGTGAGGATGTATACAGCTGGATACTCTTCATTGACTGTAGCTCTGCATTTGATACTATCATCCCCTCAAAACAAATCAATAAGCTCTGAGTCCTAAGCCTCAATATCTCTTAACGCAACTAGATCCTCAATTTCTTCACTCACAGACCCCAGTCTGTTTGGATTAGCAGCAACATTTCTCCACCACTCTTCCTATATACGGGTGCACCACAAGTTTGTATGTTTAGCCCCTGCTCTACTCACTTCATACTTGTTACTGTGTGGCTAAGCACAGCTCCAATGCTATATTTAGTCTGCCCACTCCTCCCTCCCTCTTTTTACCACTTACCTCCTCTGACACTTTTAGTCCGGATGCAGGGTCTGGACCAGAAACATTCACAATCCCTTTGCCTCCATAAATGCTGCCTGTCTTGCTAAGCTCCTCCAGCAGTTTGTTTTTATTTGATTCAGCCTACACCACTTGACCCAGAAACCACTGTTTTCCTGCCTTTGAAACATTGAATTTCCTTCATGTAGTGCTGTGTGATCAATTTTCCACGTTAGTAAAATGGTTATTCTCATGTCAAAATGAATTGAAAATTATTTGAAAACAAAAAGACAAAATGAAATAGTGTGAGTATGGTTAAGGCTGCAGATCTAACATGGATTCAATGTCAAAATGACTTTAAAAGATTAACTGATAAAATACAGGCTTTATTTTTTATCCCTTGTACATTGAGATATACAGTAAAAGAAGTTATTAACCAAATTAATCAATTTGTAGTCAGAAATGCGTTATTAACTTCTGGTGGGTCTCCAATATTATAAAATATAAGTCATTTGCATTAAATCAGAACTGTGATTTTTAACTGTGTTGTAATTTATATGGTTCTATTCTTCAGTGTCATAGTGCAAACAATTTATGCACTAATGATCTATCAATAAATGCATGTTGGACATTTATACACGAAAACTGGACATTGTCTGAACCTACCAACATTCAGGATAGTGAAGGGTCCAATACATTCTTCTATCATCCTCACTAAATTCATTGTTGGGCCATTGTATGAACCAATCTTACCTGAAAGAGCAGGCTTTCTTCTGGTTGGTAAGGTGGTGAAAATAAAATGCTGGAGCAGGAACATGAGAAACATCAAAAGCTGGTACTTCAGTGCAGCCCTGAGGGAGGCCATCCTTTCAGACTGACTTTAAATCGAAGCCCGGCTCTTGGATTTGATAATTCTGAGGTGCTGTGGTGTTACTTAAAGAGAACATTAATTTTGAGCTTATCTAAGTCTCCATATACTATTCTATTTCATTACAATTTGTAATAAGTTGACAAAAGTATGTGATAAATATGTGTGTTGCTAAGGTAAAATGCAGATATCATTTCCTAATAAAAACGTTTTGGCAGTTTCTCTATATTATGTGTGATAAAGTTTGAAGTTTCAGCTGTTACATCCTCACGAAAATATCATCCAGCTTCATAGATCAACATCGCATTAATAGTTGGCATCAATGCTGACAGTAATTTGCAATGCAAAGATTAAAAAAACATAAAACTCTCATTTCTCAATAAATCAATGCATTAATTACAGCAACAAATACTGGTTAGTAACTACAAGTTCACAATTTAACCTAGTGATTTACAAGGAGGGTATTGAGATAGATTGCATAAAATGTAAAGGAAGACGATTGTTTTATCATCATTCTCAAATATGCATGGTTTATTCCAATCGGCATGTCCTTTATATAAAATAAGTACACTTAATACAGACATACACTCACTGGCCACTTTATTAGGTACACCTGCACATCAGCTCGTTAATGCAAATATCTGTGGCAGCAACTCTATGCGTAAAAGTGGACATGGTCAAGAAGTTCAGTTATTGTTCAGACCAAACATCAGAATGGGGAAGAAATGTGGTCTTAGTGACTTGACCGTGGAATGATCGTTGGCACCAGGTTTGAGTATCTCAGAAAGTGCTGATCTGGGATTTTGAAACACAGCGGTCTCTAGAGTTTGCAGAGAGTGGTGCAAAAACAAACAAAGAACATCCAGTGGCAGCAGTTCTGAGGGCGAAAATGCCTTGTTAATGAGAGAGGTCAGAGAAGAATAGCCAGATTGGTTCAAGCTGACAGGAAGGTAACATCGACTCAAGTAAGCACGTGGTACAACAGTGAAATGTAGAAGAACCCTCTGAATGCACAATGCATTGAACCTTGAAGTGGACGGGCTACAGCAGCAGAAGACCGTACCGGATTCTAGTCCAGATGCCACTTTGCATTCCTGTATCTACAGTAACAAGGTGTCCACTGAGCGTAAGTCCACATACATTAGTTTATTTAATTTGTTTGTTTTTTTTGCACTTTAGCGAGTTGAAGAATGCAAGACAATATGATAAAGTGAAGAATCCTAGGGAAAGTTATTTTATATGCAAGTTATGTCTTTTTACTATGCATTGGACTTTCAGGGCAACTTGTTTCAATTTATGTTTATATACTGACAAGTTGATAAGTTGTTACACTATATTGGTTGTCTTTTTGTTTGTTCAGGCAATATTGTTAAAGTGAAATAAAAACATTCTTGTAGTGTCATAGACAAAGATTATTTATTGATTGACTGGGGCTTCCAGAGTTTATTTAAGAATGCATGGATCAAATCTGGCAGGTTATATTTACTCTGTGTTTGGTTAACTTGGTTAATATACCTTTTTATATTTCAAATGTGATTAAATAGTTTTAGTCATTGTTATGTAATATACTTCTGCTCCATCTTCCTTGTAAAGAATATAACCCAAAGCAAAATAACTCTATTTTTTTCATTTCTCCAGTATTCTATTTAATGGTTTTCTAATGGCCATTCTGTCATCCTAATATTTACTTTTATTTGTGTTGTGGTGACCCACTTTCTACGCAGGCGAACCAGCTCACAAAATGGCGTGCGTGTCTGCAGAGAGGCCAGCCCCAAAATGGCGCTGGGCCTTCTTCACCAGCAAGGGGAGAAAGCCCGCGTGTGGGAAGAGACTTTTGTAATGCACCTCTGGCGTTATTTCCGCCCAGAGAGGGTGGGAACGGAACTGCGTAAAAGCCAGTGCCGCGAAGTTTGAATAAACTAGTCTGGAGTGCAACTTACAGACTGCGTTTCGTTATTTCTAGCTCTGTGTGTAGCACATCGCTACATTGGCGCCCCCTATGGTCCAAACGGGATTTGGACCAAAGATGATCGACTCTTCATCTGTTCACGCAGTTTCGCTAAAACTGTCAACTTTCTGGATGCTGCGTGTGGTTTGACCAAGCAGAAGCCCTGTTCCAGATTCGGCAGATATCTTATGTTTCCACGCATTACTATTACGTGGTGAGCTCCCTTGACCAGGAGACAGCTGCCCAGGTTGAGGATTTCATACAGTCACCCCCAGAAGAAGGCAAATATGCAGCATTCAAAGGGATAGGGACCTATATATAGGTCCCTCATAGGGACCTTTGGCCTCTCACGGTGTGAGCGAGGTGCCCGCTTGCTGCACCTGGATGGTTTGGGAGACAGGCCGCTGTCAGCATTAATGAACGAGATGCTGGCCCTGGCTGAAGGACACAAGCCCTGCCTCATGTTTGAGCAGGCGTTCCTAGAGCAACTGCCCGAGGACATACATCTGCTACTGGCTGAGAGATTTCAATGACCCCTGGAAGGTGGTGGCCCGGGCAGACGTGCTGTGGAGAGCCAAGAGGGAGAGCTGGGTGTCCATCGGACAGATTACCAAGCCACGCGCCCAACAGCAGGTCAGACCAGGCCCGGCAATGGAGTGCATACAACCCAGAGGCAGGAGTGAGGAGGCCAATGAACAGTGGTGTTTCTACCACCAGCGGTGGGGCACAGAAGCTCCACCATTGTTGCCTGCCATGCAAGTTCCCGGGAAACGCCAGGGCCAGGACAGCCTCTTGTACGTCAGGGACAAACAGTCGGGACGCCGCTTCTTGGTCGATACCGGAGCAGAAATCAGCGTCTTACCCCCGACGGGGTACGACAACCGCAACAGGAAGCCAGGACCCACCCTGAGGGCCACAAATGGCAGCATGATACGGACCTACGGCACCTGCACAGTGCAGCTGCAGTTCGGCGCCAGCTGGTTCACGTGGGACTTCACACTGGCCGCCGTGGCCCAACCACTCCTGGGGGCGGACTTCTTGCGAGCTCACAGCCTGCTGGTCGACTTGCAAGGGAAAAGACTGGTCCATGCCAGGACTTTCCAGACGTTCTCCCTGGGTGAAGCCAAGTTGCCGGCCCCACACCTGGACTCCATCACGCTGTCGGACAGCGAATTCACCAGAATCCTGGCGGTCTTTCCATCGATTCTGGCACCGCAGTTCATGGCAGCCATGCCCAGATACAGAGTACAGCGCCACATTCCGACCCAGGGACCACCCCTCCACGCCCGCGCACAAAGGCTCCCCCCGGACAAGTTCCACCTGGCGAAGGAGGAGTTCAAGAGGATGGAGGAACTGGGGATCATACAGCGGTCCGACAGCTCATGGGCCTCCCCCGTGCACATGGTGCCCAAAGCAGCCGGGGGTTGGAGACCATGCGGTGACTACCGCAGACTGAACGAGGCTACAGCTCCAGACCGCTACCCCGTGCCGCACATACAGGACTTTGCAGCAAACCTGCATGGGGCTAGCATCTTTTCGAAAGTAGACCTCGTCCGGGGATAATATCAAATCCCGGTACACCCTGAAGACATCCCCAAAACAGCATTCATCACCCCATTTGGTCTGTTCAAATTCTTTCGAATGCTGTTCGGCCTGAAGAATGCCGCACAAACGTTCCAGCAGCTAATGGATCCAGTGGTACATGACCTGGACTTTGCGTTCATCTATTTGGATGACATCCTCATAGCCAGCAGTAGTCGCCAGGAGCATCTGTCCCACCTCCGCCAGCTCTACTCCCGCCTGAGTGATTTCGGCCTCACGATCAACCTGGCCAAATGCCAGTTTGGACTCAACACCGTCGACTTCCTGGGTCACAGGATTACCAAAGACAGGGCAACACCTCTGCCCGCCAAGGTAGATGCAATCCACCCCTTCGCCCGGCCCAACACAGTCAAAGGCCTGCAGGAGTTCGTTGGTATGGTGAACTTCTACCACCACTTCCTCCCCTCAGCAGCCTGTATCATGCGCCCTTTGTTCACCCTGATGTCAGGTAAAGGCAAGGACATTACTTGGGACGAGGAGGCCGTGGCCGCTTTCGTTAAAGCCAAGGAAGCCTGGCAGATGCCGCGATGCTGGTGCATCCCAGAACGGACGTTTCAACCGCCCTCATAGTGGACGCATCCAACACAGCAGTCGGTGGGGCGCTGGAGCAACTCATCGAGGGGCACTGGCAACCCCTGGCGTTCTTCAGCAGGCACCTATGGCCACCCGAACTCAAGTACAGTGCCTTCGACTGGGAGCTGTTGGCACTGTATCTGGCAATCCAGCATTTCAGGTACTTCTTAGAAGGCAGGCCATTCACTGCGTTCACGGACGACAAACCGTTGACCTTCGCGTTCACGAAGGTGTCCGATCCCTGGTCGGCCTGCCAGCAGCGACATCTGTCCTACACCTCCGAGTACACGACGGACATCCAGCATGTCTCGGGGAAGGACAACGTCGTGGCGGACGCACTCTCCAGACCAGCTATCCAGGCCCTGTCCCTGGGGGTGGACTATGCAGCACTGGCGGAGGCGCAGCAGGCAGACAACAAGATGCCCAGCTACAGGACCGCAGTCTCGGGTTTGCAGCTGCAGGACTTTCTCATAGGCCCAGGTGAGAGGACCCTCCTGTGCAACGTGGCTACCGGCCAACCTTGCCCCATCGTCCCGGCAGCCTGGAGGTGGCGAGTTTTTGACTCCATACACGGTTTGGTGCACCCATCTATCAGGACAACCGTCCGGCTGGTCTCCAGCAAGTTTGTGTGGCATGGACTTCGCAAACAGGTCAGTGAATGGGCCAAAACATACACGCAGTGCCAAACAGCCAAGGTGCATTGGCACGCCAAAGTCCTGCCGCAGCAATTCGAACCCACCCGCCGGAGGTTCGACCACATTCATGTGGATATCGTGGGGCCCCTGCCAGTGTCGCGAGGAGCGCGGTACCTCCTAATTATGGTAGACTGGTTCACGAGATGGCCAGAGGCAGTCCCGCTCACTGACACCACCGCTGATTCCTGCGCCCAAGCGCTGATTGCAACCTGGGTAGCACGCTTCGGGATACTGGCCCACATTACCTCCAACAGAGGCGCCCGGTTCACCTCCAGCCTGTGGTTGACTGTGGCCAGCCTGTTGGGAGACACAGCTACACCACACAACTGCCTACCACCCACAGTCGAATGGACTAGTGGAACGTTTCCACCGCCACTTGAAGTCGGCTTTCGTAGCCCGCCTGAAAAGGCCTAACTAAGTGGACGAGCTTCCCTGGGTCCTGCTCGGAATCCGCACAGTGTCCAAAGAGGATCTGCACACCTCGTCGGCCGATCTGGTGTACGGCGCGCCCCTGGTCGTCCCAGCAGAGTTCATACCAGCCCCAAGGGGGCAAGAGGAAGAACCCGCAGCAGTACGCGAAAGGCTCGGCAACCTGGTCCCTGTACCGACTTCACAGCACGGACAGATCCCGACCTGCATACACAAAGACCAGCAGAACTGTAAGTTTGTATTTGTACGAAGGGGCGGACACCGGGCACCGCTACAGCGGCTGTACAAGGAGCCGTTCAAGGTGATCAGGAACAACGGGTCCATGTACGTTCTGGACATTGGGGGGAAAGAGGAGGTTTTCACGGTGGACCAACTCAAACTGGCCCATGTGGACTTGGCGCAGCCGGTCGAGATTCAGGCACTGCAGTGCAGAGGCAGAACGCCCAAACAGAGACTGATCCAGACTGTGGACGTTGGGGGGTGTATCGCCAGTTCTGGGGGGTGGGGGGGGTTATGTGGCGACACACTTTCTACGCAGGCGAACCGGCTCACAAAATGGCGCGTGCATCGGCAGAGAGGCCACCCCCAAAATGGTGCTGGGCCTCCTTCTTCACCAGCAAGGGGAGAAAGCCCTCACGCGGGAAGAGTCTTTTGTAATGCACCTCTGACATCATTTCCGCCCGGAGAGGGCAGGAATGGAACTGTGTAAAAGCCAGTGCCGCGAAGTTTAAATAAACTAGTCTGGAGTACAATTTACAGACTGTGTGTCGTTATTTCTAGCTCTGTAGCACATCGCTACAGTGTGTCAATAAAGAGTGTTATTTTCTTGTTAATTGAATTTCACTCTTCCACTTTGCCTTCTTTATTAATTTTTGTATTTCTATCTGAACCTCTTTGTATTGTCTCTTCACTGCCATTTATTCATGGAGCATTTTTTTGGCTTACCTTGCTTGCAGTGTCAGATTTAAAAAGTGAGTGGGGTTTGTTGAGACTTCCTGCAGAGCTTGAGATCATCTGTGTTACTAGACAATTGGAGATGGCCAATAACAAGAAGTTATGTTTTACTGGAACAGCCACAGCCATTGTTGAGTGGGACAGACTTAAAGTGGAGATTTAAGACTTTGGCTCAAGAGGTTTCGGCAGGAGAGGCAGAGGCTAGGTTGAGGTTTCTGTCGTGCTTCTCTTTGTCATTATTAGCTCCTAGCTAGAGTAGTGAGAGTTGATCCGAGAAAAATGGTGTGCTCCTCTTGCAAGATGTGGGAGATCTGGAAGATCGCCAATGTCCCTGATCACTCTGTCTGTGAGGAGTGCATTTGGGTGCACCTTTTTACAGACTGTGTTAGGAAACTGGAGCTGGAGCTGGATGTCTCACAGATCATTTGGATGAATGTGTTCAGGGATAGAAGCTACAGGAAAGCAGTTAAAACTAAGCTTCATGAAGCAGGTAGCTGGATGACTATCAGGAAAGGGAAAGGGAACAGGCAGACGCTGCAGAGTACCAAAGTATACCGCTTTGAATATTGTTGGGGGGCAGGGGGAATGACCCTGTAGGGGAGAGTTGTAGTGAACAGGTCTCTGGCACTGAGTCTGGCTCTATGGCTCAGAGGAGGGGAAGAGGAGGCATTTCAATAGTTAGCGGAACAGATAGGAGATTCTGTGGACATCAAAGAGGCTGCTTGATGGTATTTTTGCTCCCAGGTGCTAGAGTCAGGAATGTCTCAGATTGGGTCCATAGCATTCTTAAGGGGAAGGGTGAGCAGCCAGACGTTGTGGTGCATTTTGGTAGGAAAAAGGATGAAGTCCTGAAAAATGAATATAGGGAACTAGGTAGGAAGCTGAAAAGCAGGACCTCAAAAGTAATAATCTCCAGATTGCTGCATACGCCATGTGTCAGTGAGGGTAAGAATAGGACGTTAAGGTGGATGAACGTTTGGCTTGGGGCAGAGTTTCACATCTGTGGATCACTGGGATTTCTTTGGGGGTGGTATGACCTGTACAAAAAGGATGGGTAGCACCTGAACTCGAGGGAGACCAATACCCTTGTGGGAAACAGAGTGATAGGTCAGAAGTTGAAGCATTTGGTGTAAAGGTAGATGCAACATGTGCTGGATCTGTGAGGAAGGATGGGCAGTAGAGTATTCTATACACCCCAAAAGGCAACAGACACACTGAGGTGCAGATCGGGAAGCTGACATTGGAAAGATACAAAAATAACAAGGTTATTGTCATGGGTGACTTTCTCTTTTCGATATTGATCGGCACCTCCTTAGTGCAAAAGGTTTAGATGCGGCAGAATGTGTTAAGTATAAACAAGACGGATTCCAGACACAATTTGTAAGCAGGCTGACTAGAGGTGTGGCCATACTGGATCTAGTACTTGGCCATGAAACTAGTTAGGTGACAGATCTTTCAGTAGGTGAGCATTTCAGAGAGAGTGACCACAACTCCTTGACCTTTACCATAGTCTTGAACAGGAACAGGAGATGATAGTATGGAAAGGTGCTTAGTTGGGGGAGGATGAATTATGATGCTATCAGGCCAGAACTTGCAGAGCATAATTTCGAATTAGATTTTCTCAGGGAAATACACACAGAAGTGTATTTAAGGAGCACATGCTTGGGTTTCTGGGAGTCTGGAAAAGGGTGGGAGGATTAAGGAACGATGGTTGACAAGAGATACGGAATATCTAGGCAAGAGGAAGGAAGAAGCATTCTTAAGGTTTAGGAAGCAAGGATCCGACAGGGCTCTGGAGAGTTATAAAATAGCCAGGAAGGAGCTTGAGAATGGACTTAAGAGAGCTAGAAGTGAACATGAGAAGGCCTTAGCAAGTAGGATTAAGAAAAACAACAGGCATCCTAGACATATGTGAAGAATAGGAGGATGATTAGAGTGAGGGTAGAACCGATCAGAGATAAAAGAGGAAAGATGTTCTTGGAGTCAGAGGAGGTAGGGCAGACCTTAATGGATACTTTGCTTCAGTATTCACTAGTGAGAGGGACCTTGATATTTGTGAGGATGGCATAAAACAGGATGTGCTCCAACATGTCAACATTAAGAAAAAGAATGTGCTTGAATTTTGAGAAACTTTAGGATAGGTAAGGTCGTAGTGCCAGACAGGATATATTGTACCATAGGTTACTATGGGAAGCCAAGGAAGAGATTGCTGTGACTTTGCTTCCTACTGGCCACAGGATTTTCCTTTGAGCAAGTGGAAGGGTGAATAGTATGTTTGCAGATGACACGGAGGTCAGTAGCATTGTGGGTAGTGTAGAAATTTGTCTTAGATTAAAATGAAACATTGATAGGCTGGGCTGCGAAGCGGCAGATAGAGGCCAACCTGGAAAAGTGTGAAGTGATACAGTTTGGAAGGTGGAACTTGAAGGCACAGTACAGAGTAATAGCAGGATTCTTAGCAGAGTGGCGGAACAGAGGGACCTTGGGGTCCATGTCCATAGATCCCTCAAAGTTGCCATGCACGTAGATGGGGTGGTTAAGAAGGCGTATAGTATGTTGGCCTTCATTATCCAGGGAATTAAGTTCAAGAGCTGTGAGATAATGTTGCAGATCTATAAAACTCTGTTCAGACCACAATTGGAGTATTGTGCTTGGTTCTGGTTGCTTCATTATAGGAAGGATGTAAAAGCTATAGAGAGGATGCAGAGGAGAATTAGCAGCATGCTGCCTGGATTAGAGAGCACATCTTATGAGGTTGAGTGAGCTAGGGCTTTTCCCTTTGGAGCAAATGAGGATGAGGTTATTTGATAGAGATGTATAAGATGGTAAGAGGCATAGATAGAGTGGACAGCCAATGCCCTTTTCCCATGGCAGAAAGGGCTAATAAGAGAGGGCACAGTTCTAAGTTGACTGGAGAAAAATATGTCAGAGGTAGGTCAGAAAGTTGCGAATGTGTGGAATGAGCTGCCAGGAGTGATGGTAGTGGCAGACGCGTTAGAATCATTTAGGAAACTCTTAAATAGGCACATGGATGATAGAAAATGGAGGGTTATGCAGGAAGGAAGTGCTAGGTTGATCCTGGAGTATGTTAAAAGGTCAGCACAACATATTGGGCCCTAAGGGCCTGTACTCTGCTGTGCTGTTCTATCTTCTATGTTCTATGCTTTCCCTTAGCTCATAGTGGATCATTGGTATTTTGTTTGTTTCTGTTTATTAACTGAATATCTTTCTCATAGGGCTTCTTGAATGCCCTTTTGGATAATTCTAGCTAACGTCATTGTTTATTAATACTGTTTGTCCACTTGTATATTTTCTATTCTCAACCTCTCAGAATTTGCTTTCAGATTCTGAGTGTCAATATCTCTGAGGATCTAACCTGGACCCAACATATTGGTGCAGCTATAAAGAAGGCATGGTGGTGGCTATATTTCATTAGGAGCTTGAGAAGATTTGTTATGTCTCAAAAAACACTCAAAAGTTTCTGCGGATGTACTGTGGAGAGCATTCTGATTGGCTGAAACACCATCTGGTATGAGGGGAAGGCGCTATTGTACAGGATTGAGGTAAGCTGCAGAGAGTTGTAAACTTAGCTCCATTGTGGGCACTAGCCTCTGTAGCAGCCAGGACATCTTCAAAGAGTGATGCCTCAAAAAGGTGACATCCATCATTAAGGACCCCATCACCCAGGCCATATCTTGTCCTCATTGCTACCATCAAGAAGGAGGTACATAAGCATGAAGGCACACACTCAATGATTCAGAAACAGCTTCTTCCCCACTGTCATCCATTTTCTGAATGGATACTGAATCCATGGACACCACCTCTCTACTTCTTGTATTTCCATTTTTGCTTTACTTATTTAACTATTTTATGTATATTTACTGTAATTCACAGTTTTTTCTCTGTTATTAAGTATTGCATTTTACTGCTGCCACAAAGTCAACAGATTTCACTACGTATGCCAGTGATATTAAACCTGATTCTGATTCTGATTCTCATCTGTAATCTGGGTATTGCCATACTTGCATCATTCGCAAATACTTTCCTAAAGTCTATTGTATGATATTGTGGTCATTATTGCCCAGATTTCATCCCCCATCCCCAACCACCACTTCTTTTTTCTATTGTTATTGATTCCCCATTATTAGCTCTGGAAATAATTCTTCCCCATGAACAAATTCAATTAGAAAGAAATTCTATGGAAAATTTACCCTTTTATCTATCTTATCTGGCCCAAAGAGGTCTTTTGTCTACTTAATGAGGATGTGACTAAACACATTGATGAAGGAAGAGCAGTAGATGTAGTGTATATGGATTTCAGCAAGGCATTTGATAAGGTACCCCCATGCAAGGCTTATTGAGAAAGTAAGGAGGCATGGGATCCAAGGGGACATTGCTTTGTGGATCCAGAACTGGCTTGCCCACAGAAGGCAAAGTGTGGTTGTAGACAGGTCATATTCTGCATGGAGGTTGGTGACCAGTGGTGTGCCTCAGGGATCTGTTCTGGGACCCTTACTCTTCGTGATTTTTATAAATGACCTGCATGAGGAAGTGGAGGGATGGGTTAACAAGTTTGCTGATGACATAAAGGTTGGAGGTGTTGTGGATAGGGTGGAGGGCTGTCAAAGGTTACAGTGGGACATTGATAGGATGCAAAACTGGGCTGAGAAGTGGCAGATGGAGTTCAACCCAGATAAGTGTGAAGTGGTTCATTTTGGTAGGTCTAATATGATGGCAGAATATAGTATTAATGGTAAGACTCTTGGCAGTGTGGGGGATCAGAGGGATCTTGGGGTCCAAGTCCAGAGGACGCTCAAAGCAGCTGCACAGGTTGACTCTGTGGTTAAGAAGGCATATGGTGTATTGGCCTTCATTAATCATGGAATTGAAATTGGGAGCCGAGAGGTAATGTTGCAATTATATAGGACCTTGGTCAGACCCTGCTTGGGTACTGTGCTCAGTTCTGGTCACCTCACTACAGGAAGGATGTGGAAACCATAGAAAGGGTGCAGTGGAGATTTACAAGGATGTTGCCTGGATTGGGGAGCATGCCTTATGAAAACAGGTTGAGTGAACTCAGCCTTTTCTCCTTGGAGCGACGGAGGATGAGAGGTGACCTGATTGGGGTGTACAAGATGATGAGAGGCATTGATTGTGTAGATAGTCAGAGGCTTTTTCCCAGGGCTGAAATGGTTCCCACAAGAGGGCACAGGTTTAAGATGCTGGGGAGCAGGTACAGAGGAGATGTCAGGGGTAAGTTTTTTACTCAGAGAGTGGTGAGTGCGTGGAATGGGCTGCCGGCAATGGTGGTGGAGGTGGATACGATAGGGTCTTTTAAGAGACTTTTAGATAGGTACATGGAGTTTAGAAAAATAGAGGGTTATGAGGAAGTCTAGTAATTTCTAAGGTAGGGACATGTTTGGCATATCTTTATGGACTGAAGGGCCTGTATTGTGCTGTAGGTTTTCTATGTTTCTATGTTAATCAGCAACGCCAGCTCTCCAACCCCCCCCCCCCACTTCATCCTCATTCTCTGCAGAAAATCCATCACTCTCTGACTTAAAAAGAATGTTTTAATCCAACTCACATTTATTTGGAATGTGAGAAGAAAGTATGAAAACCTGGGGGAAACCCAGATGATCATGAATGTGCAAACTCCACACTGATAACCCTAAAGGTCAGGATTGAACTCAGGTCATGGCAGTTGGTCTTCAGGCTGTGCCACTGTGCTCTTCCTGTTTGAATTCTTTTTCCTCTACCTAATCCCTAACTGTACTGTTCATTCATCACATTCGTGTGACAGATTCCCCTCTATATGTGGGAAACGCAGTCCAGCTGGCTTCATGTCAGCCAGTCTAAACTTTTAAAAGGCTCCAATCCTACTTTCCAACTCTTACTTTTAAACACCTCCTCTTATTTTCCTCACACTTTTTTAAAATGTCCTGCTATTTTTAACTTCTGTTCCTGATTATATCTGTAACCATGTGCAATAATCGATCATAGATGTTGATTTGTTCCTTTGAACTACATGCAAAGCATCATTTGCTGTAGGGATAGTTGAACTTGTTTATAGCAGCAACCCCCCCCAGTTAACTTTTAACTACCTTTTCATTTTGTGTTCTATAACTGTTTACTACCTGTGGATTTATGATGCATGCACATGTGAGAAGTCTCTTGAGCAAGGTTGGCAACATCATTCTGTGCTGGGGTGTTCAAGACCATTTTCACTGCTACTGTCTGAGGTTCCCAGCTGCTTCAAAAGGGCACCAGTTCTACCAATGCCCAAGAAGAGCAGGGTGAACTGCCTCAATGACTATCACCCAGTAGCACTCACATCTGCAGTAATGAAGTGCTTGGAAAGGTTAGATATAACTACAGTTACCTTCTGCCTGAGCAAGGGCCACATTGTTGGGTTCACCGTGTAATTCGTCTTCTGCCTCACAGCACTACAGTGGACACAATCTCACTGGCTCTCCACTTGGCTTTGCAACAGCAAAACATACATCAGGCTGCTGTTCATTAATCACAGCTCAGCTTTCAACACTATCATCTCCATCAAACTTCAAAAGCTGGGCATCCGGAACTACATGTGAAACTGGATCTTTAACTTCCTTATTGGGAGATGACAGACAATGCAGATCGGTGATAATGTCTCCTTCTCACTAACAATCAACACAGGTCCACCTGTGTGCTTAGCCCACCGCTCTACTCCCTCTACACTCGAGACTATGTAGCTAAGCACAACTCAAACAGCACTGTAAAATCTCACATGGCAACGAGGATTTGTACAGAATTGAGATAGATCAGCTGGTTGAGTGATAATGCAACAGCAGCCTCATAGCCAATGTCAATAAGACCAAGGAGCTGATTGTGGACTTCAGGAATGGGAAGACAAGAGAAGACACACCTGTCCTCATCAAAGGATCAGTGTGGAAAAGGTGAGCAGATTCAAGTTCCTGGGCATCAGCAAATTGGAGGATTTACCCCGGGCCCAACATATTGATGGAATAACAAAGAAGACATGGCAGCAGGTCTTCTCCAATCAGAGTTTGAGGGGATTTGATATGTCACCCACTACTCTTGGCAAATTTCTATAGATGTACGGTGGGGAGCATTCTGTTAGGTTGCATCGCAGCCTGGTACAGAGGCTACAATACACTGAATCGCAAGAGGCTACAGAGTGTTTAGACTCATCAGTACCACACTGGGCACAAAGATCCTCACCATTGAGGATATCTTTAAGAAGCAGTGCATCCATCAATCAAGACTATCACCATTTGGGACATGCCCTCTTCTTGTTACTGTCATTAAGGAGGAGGTGCAGGAGCGTGAAGACTTGCACTCTGCACTCAAAGATTTAGGAGCAGCTTCTTGCCCTCTGCCATCAGATTTATGAATAATGAAAACTACTCCATTATTCCTCTTTCGCACTGTTTGTTTATTTTCTAATGTATAGTAATTTTTACGTATTTGCATTGCACTGCTGCTGAAAAACAACACATTTTGTGTCATATAGGGCAGTGATTATAAGCCTAATTTTGATTCTGATCATTAAGATTTGTCCAAGCATTTATATACCTACTGGTGACAAACTGGCACTTGTTCAACTGCTCAGCAAATTTTGAGTCCATGGCAAAATTCCTGAATTTAATGATGTTTGGATAAAAAGGCTAATGGATCTAATGTACTTCCACTAATTTATTTAAATAATCTGGGTTAGAAATTATTAGGAGTTGGATATCTATCTTTGAGAAATGAGTCAACTGTATAAGTTGCAAGATTTGAATGTTCCAGTTGTTAAATTCTAATACTGCGGATGATTTTCCAACTCTCCATCTACCGTTCTGGCTGAAATGCACAGCATATGTACTGAACTCTGTGAGATATTCACTGCTGTTCCATTTGGTTGCTCAGTTTATTATAGCATTCTCGGCCATAGGCTAACCACCAGGTTTTGAGATTCGCTAAGATTGTTCCAACTCCTCAAAAAGTGATGTCATTCAGCAGAAGCATACGGGCACTGGAGAGGGATGCAGGTGGTGGCTACAAATTCAGGGTAGCCACAGAGCTTGAATCCCTTCTGTTCTCTCTCCTGGCACAATGACACTCTGGGTTTGGGGTTGACCAATAGTTGGAAAGGTGCTCAGGGACATAAGCCAAAATCCAGGTCTGATGAATCAGTTTAGGGCCCTAAGACCCTGAATGAAATAAGATACAAGTGTTCCAGAGTCAGAGACATGTTAGGCTTAATTTGATTTTCTTGGTTTCTTTCCAGCTTTAGAACTTGAGCAAGTCTGAACTTGAGGGTACAGTATGACTGCATGTACACCATTGAGTTAGATTACTGGTGGCCACAGATCTCTTCTAGGTGTACTTAAGGTTTAGGAAGCTAAACTCAGACAAGGTCCTGATATGTGGATAGTCCATTAAGAGGAGAGGCCATACTGGACCCGGTGCTGGGTGATAAGCCTGGCCAGGTGAATGATCTTTCAGTAGAAGAAGAGTTAAGGAACAACGATCACAACTCCTTAAGTTTTAAGATAGTTATAGATAAGGACGGATTGGCACTGAATGCTGGCTGGGATGACGGCAGAGCAGACGTGGCTGAAGTTTCACAAGGCACAGGATAGGTATGTCCCACAAAAGAAGAGGTTCTCAAATGGCTGGGTGTGGCAACTGTGGCTGACAAGAGAAGTTAAGGGCTGCATAAAAGCCAAGGAAAGGGCATATAAAATAGCAAAAGTGAGTGGGAAGTTGGATGATTGGGAAGCTTTTAAAATGCAACAAAGGCAACTAAAAAGGCTTTAAGAAGGGAAAAGATGAAATATGAGGGCCAACTAGATAATATAAAGTAGGATACAAAAGTTTTTTTCAGTTATATAAAGAGAGGTGAGAGTTGATATTAACCACTGGAAATGATGCTGATGAGGGAGTAATGGGGGACAAAGAAATGGCAGATGAACTTAATGAGTACTTTTGCATCAGTGTTCAGATGCAGTATGTGCCAGAGGTCTGTAAGTGTCAGGGAGCAGGAGTGAGTACCATCGCTACTACAAAGGAAAAAGTGCTAGGCAAATTGAAATGTCTTAAGGTGGTTAAGTCACCTGGATCAGATGGACTTCATCGCAAAGTTCTGAGCAAGTTGCTGAAGTGATAATGGATGCATTGGTTACGATCTTTCAAGAATCACTTGATTCTTGCATGGTCCCGGTGGACTGGAAAATTATAAACGTCACTCCGCTCTTTGAGAAGGAAGGAAGGCAAAAGAAAGGAAATTATAGGCCATTTAGCCTAACCTCAGTGGTTGGGAAAGTGTTGAAATCTAATATTAAATATGAGGTTTTGGGGTACTTTGAGACTAATGATAAAATAAGAGAAAGTCAGCATGATTTCTGTAGAGGGACATCTTGCTTGACAAATCTATTAGAGTTCAAGGAAGTAGCAAGTATAGGGAATAGAATAGGAAAATAAGGAGATAATGTTGAGTCTTTATAAGATATTAGTCAGGCTGCACTTGGAGTATTGTCAACAGTTTTGGGCCCCATATCGCAGAAAGGATGTGTTGTCAATGGAGAGAGCCCAGAGGAGGTTTGTAAGGATGATTCTGGAAATGTAGGGGTTAACATATGAGGGTCTTTTTTGGTAGCTTTGGGCCTGTATCACTGCAATTTAGAAGAATTTGGGGATGGGGGGGGGGGGGGGGTGGATCTCATTGAAATCTACCAAATGTTGAAAAGACTAGATAAGGTGGATGTGGAGAGGATGTTTCCAATGGTGGTGGTATCCAGACTAGAGGGCACAGCCTGAAAATTGAGGGGTGTCCTTTTAGAACAGAAGTAAAGAGAATTTTTTTTAGCCAGAGAGTAGTGAATCTGTGGAATGCTGTGCCAAAGACTGTGGTGAAGGCCAAGTTAATGAGTATATTTAATGCAGAAGTTGATAGTTTCCTAATTGGTCAGTGTATCAAAGGGTATGGCGAGAAAGCAGGTGTTTGGGGTTGAGTGGAATCCGGGATCAGCCATGATGGAATGGCGGAGCAGACTCAATGGGCTGAATGGCCTAATTCTGCTCTGATGTCTTATGGTCTAAGGATAAGCATGGAACTTGTAGAAGAGTATTAAATTGAGAAGTGCAAATTATAAGAATATTAGGCAGGAATCAGGGAGAATTGTTGAGAACAGCTGCTATTGGACAAGTACACATCTGACATGTGGAGAGTGTTTAAAGTCCATCTGATCCAGTAAGAAGGAATGACAAGGATGGCAAGGTACAGGAGCCTTGGATGTTGAAAGTGGTGGTCAATTTAGTCAAGAAGAAGAAGAAGGAAACATTTGTGATGTTTAGAAAATTAAATTCAAACAGATCCCTTGAAAATTATAAAGAAGCCAGAAAAGAACTCAAGAAAGGAATCAAGAAAGCCAGGAAGGGACATGAAAAATCCTTGGCAAGAGGGAGTAAAGAGAATCCCAAGATATTCTATACATATACCAAGAGAAAGAGGATAACTCCACTGAAGGAGGGAGCATGTGCTTGGAAGTGGAGGATGTGGGTGAGTCCCTAAATGAGTACTTTTGATCAGTATTTATCAAAGAAAAGGATGTGGACAATAAGGAGATCAGTGTGGAGGTTGCCCATAGAAGACAGAAGGTTGTGGTCAATGGGACTTATTCTGGCTGGTGGTCTGTGACTAGCAAGGGATCTGTACTGGAACCTTTGCTGTTTGTAATATCTATAAGTGACACGGGTAATAGTGTAGTCAGGTGGATTAGTAAGTTTGAAGATGGTATGGTAATGCTGGGGATAGCATAGTGTAGAAGACTGGAAAAGGATACAACTGGATATGGATCAGTTGCAGATATGGACAGAGAAAAGGCAGATGGAGTTTAACCCAACCAAGTGTGAAGGGTTGTACTGCGGGAAATCAAATGTTAATGGTAAGACACTTAACAATGTTGATATGTAGAGGGATCTTCAGTCCAAGTCCACATAGATCCTTGAAAGTGGCTACCCAGCTGATAGGGTGACTAGAAGGCATGTGGCATGCTTGCCTTTATTAGTCAAGGAATTGTGTTCAAGAATTAGGAATTTATGTTACGGTTATGTTAAGACTCCAGTTAGGCTGCATTTGGAGAATTGCATTCAGTTCTGATCACCCGATTATGTTCAGAATCAAATTTATTAGCACTGAGATATGTCATGCAATTTATTGTTTTGTGGTGGTATAAAATATACAATAAATTATAATAAAAACATAAATCAAAGGTAAATAAGTAGTGCAAAAAGAGAGCAAAATAGTGAGGTAGTGTTCATGGATAATGGAGTTCAGAAATCTGATAGCAGAGGATAGAAACTGTTCCTAAGGTTGTAAGATGGAGATGAATTAGGCCATTTAACCCATCGAATCTTCTCCATCATTCAATCATGGTTTATTTTTCTCTCAGCCCCATAACTTTAATGACCTTATGCTTCCTGATTAGTAAGGGCACCAAAGGGGAGAGGGCAGGAAAATGCGGTTGAGAGGGATAATAAATCACCCATGATGGAATGGTGGAGCAGACTTAATGGCCTAATTCTGCTCCTATGTCTTATACTCTTCAAATCATTGTACCAATGATTTGAATGACAATAAAGATGCTCTCATTTGCAAGTTTACAGATGATATCAAAATTTGTGGAATTGCCTGTCATAAGGAAGGTTGTCAATGGATATAGCAGGATATGGATCGTTGGAAATTTAACCTGGACAAGTGTGAGGTGGTGCATTTCAGATGTCAAATGCAAGATAAAAATATACAGTTAATGGCAGGACCGTCAGGGGCATTGACATGCAGATGAATCTTGGAGTGCAAATGGGTAGGGTGGTAAATAAAGCATACAGTTTACCCACCTTGATCGATCGGGGCTTTGAGAATAAAGGTTGGGAAGTCATATTAGACCATAAGATGATAAGACATAGCAGCAGAATTAGGCCAGTTGGTCTATTGAGTCTGCTCTGTCATTTAATCATAGCCAAATTATTTAACCTCTCAGCCTCATTCTCTGGCCTTCTCCCTGTAACCTTACTAATCAAGAACCTATCAATCTCTGTTTTAAATATACCCAATGACTTAGCCTTCACAGCCATCTGTGGCAATGAATACCACAGATTCACAACCCTCTGGCTAAAGATGTTACACCTGTCTAAAATTTTGGCGAGGCAGCTTTTGGGGCTTTGTGGACATATTGCAAGAAGGATGTGTAGCCTTTGGCAAGGATGTTCAAGAGCTACACTTGGATGTTGCCTGGATTGGAAGGTATTAGTTAGAAGGAGAGGATGGATAAACTTGGACTGATTTCTGTCCAATGTTGGAGGCAGAGGAGTAATGTAATAATAGTATGATAGGCATAGTTAGTCCTTTTCCCAAGACAGAAATGTCTAATACTAGAGGGCATAGGTTTAAGCTGAGAATCAGAATCAGAGTTAGAATCAGGTTTAGTATCATTGGCAAACATCATGAAATTTGTTTTGTGGTAGCAGTGCTTTGCAATACATAATAATAAAAGCTATAAATTATGGTAAGAAATATATATACAAATATATATAAATTAAATTAAATAAGTAGTGCAAAAAGAGAGAAAGAATAGTGAGATGATGTTCATAATTCATTGTCAATTCAGAAACCACATGGAAGAGGGGAAGAAGCTGTCCTGAAATGTTGAGTGTGTATCTTCAGGCTCCTGTACCTCTTCCTTGATAGTAGCAATGAGAATCCTCTCCTTCTAACTAGTACCTTCCAATCGGTGGATGGATGTCCTTAATTATGGATACTGTCTTTTTATAGCATGGTGTTTTGAAGGTGTCCTCGATGCTGGGGAGGCTAGAGGATATGAAGGAGCTGGCTTTCTGCAGCTTTTTCCAATCCTGTGCAATTCCTCCATAACCCGATGGTGATTCAACCAGTTAGAATTCTCTTCAAAGTACATCTGTAGAAATTTGCAAGAGTCTTTGGCGACATATGAATTCTCCTCAAACTCCTAATGAAGTATAGCCGCTGATGTATCTTCTTTGTAATTGCATCAATATGTTGGGCCCAGGATGGATCTTTAGAGATGATGACACCCAGGAACTTGAAACTGCTCACCCTTTCCACTGCTGATCTATCAATGAAGACTGGTGTATTCTCCCTCAACTTCCCCTTCCTGAAGTCCACAACTAATTCCTTAGTGCAAGAATGTTGTTGCGATACCACTCAGTCAGCAATCTGTCTCTCTTCTGTATACCTCTTTATCACCATCCGAAATACTGCCAAAGTAGTGTCATCACCAAATTTCTAGATGTTGTTTAAGCTGTGCCTAGCCATGCCATCAAGGCTGTAGAGAGAATAGAGCAGTGGGCTAAGCACGTATCCTTGAAGTGTGCCAGTGTTGATTGTCACTGAGGTGGAGATGTTATTTTTAATCTGCACTGACTGTGGTCTCCCATTGATGAAGTCAAGGATCCAATTGCAGAGGAAGGTACAGAGGCCCAGGGTTGGAGCACGTTGATTAGAACTGGGGGTGTGATTATGTTGAGTGCTGAGCCGTAATCAATAAACAGCAGCCTGGAGCAGGTATTACTATTGTCCAGGTGATCCAAGGTGGGTGGAGAGCCAGTGAAATTGCATCCCCTGTAGACCTATTGTGTGTAGCCAGTTGGTCATGTCATGGCATCAGCACAGGTCTTCAGGGCAAATGCTTCTGAGTTCAAATCCGACTGGCTCCTTGGACACTTTCCATCTGTGCTGGGTTGAATTCGAGCAAGCAACTCGGCATTGTAAAAACAGACAGATGCTACAGGAAGGAACAACCACAATAACAGACCTGTTGTGGTGAAAGGCACATTGTAGTGGGGCCGGGTCCAGGTCCTAGCTTACGGAGGACATTTAATTGGAATTTATTAGGCAGTTTTTTTTTTGCACTGAGTGGCAAGGTGGTAGAAGCAGATATGATAACAACATTTAAGAAGCATTTGGACAGACACACAACCACGTAGGGAATAAAGGGATATGGACCCTGTGCTGACAGATAGGATTCATTTATTTTAACATCATGGCAGGTGCAGACATCATGGGCCAAAGCGCCTGTTCTATTGCTGTACTGTTTGATGTCTACAATTACAAATACAGTTTTGAAAAGTTGTTCTGAAGAACTTGTACAGTAATAATTGGCTGAACAGTTTTTATCTCCACCACACCTTCCCTCTCAGATGTAACTCTTGTTCGTAACAAGCAGGTGTAAATGAACGTAAGTGCAGTGATCACAGAGGACAGACAGGGAGGAAGTGCATCATCTTTGATGAGTGGGAACACTCAATGTGGTTCTGGAAGGAAAGTGTGATGAGCTAGCTTTTATATATTTTTTCTGAATAGCTTTGAAAATATAAAATGTATTTTTTGAGTAGCTTTTAGAACTGATTTGGGTTGCTAATGACTGGTCTGGGAAGTACAAAACTTCATTAAAGCAAAGAAAAATTCTCCTGCCTGGGTGAGCCTCACAATCTCTCACTTACTGATTTGATGATCTGCACCACACACAAAATCATTCAATCTTGACTTGTGTGTCAGATGATCTTCTTTCTGTCTCATTACTCTCCAATGTAATTATCAATTTTACTTAGAGTCCATAAGTTACTTCTTTGATTTATTTTTTGGTTGATAATTCTTCTGGTACTTTATCTCTTCTTCCCCCCCCCATTGTAAAGATGGATAAAAAATGCTCATTTAATATACTGCTTTATTCTTATTGTCCGTAATAGTCTTACAAGTGCTTATCTTTAATGGGTTTATATACCCTTTTCCCATTGTTACTCTTAATCTATTTATGAAAACCTATGTTCTTAGCTTAAAAATTACCCACAACTGTTTCTCATCTTTTTGCAACTTTTATTACTTACCTGGAAGCTTTTTTGTAGCTCTTTGACTCCACTGGATTCCCAGTTTACCCTCCTTCAAGCTTAAAGTTGAAAAGGTTAGTTGAATGCAGACTAGTCAATGACGAGATAAAGAGATCCACCTTAGTCAAGCGGCCTAGATTGTCCCGTCAATGTCAGAAATGTAAATAATTGGGACATAGAAGTCAAATTTGAATGAATATGTATTTGATACAAATGAATAAGAAAATGGTATTTGGTTTAATGCATTTTACTAGTCGCACTACGTAACATTCAGAAAATTATTCATGCAGATACTCCATGGAAGAAAATTATTTAGAAAGCTATGAGGATCTTCCATTGCACAATAATTATCATATGACAAGCTTCGTCGATTACAGAGGTTCTTTCAGTAGGCAAAAAGTTATATATAAGTATTATGAATGCAGGCATCTTAAAGAATATTATGGGCTGCATTTATTGATTAACATTTAAAGAACTTTAAGCTGACAACTAAAATGGACTTTTTGAGTAAAGGAAAGCTAATTAATTTTATGGTTATACTCAATTTTTAAGCATGCACGTTGTCACCTAGGCCCTTTTGTAAAATCCCAGGTGTTTAATGTAACAAATACATGAATGTACATAGGGAGTCCTAACATTCAATTTAAGATTTGCAAGGGTGTTACATGGTTGCTGCAATAAAAGGATTGTAATACTCAACCAACCTTTCCCATTGAAAAATGTTGCTGGGTGGTTCCTGGGAGATGTTATCTCATAACAGTTGCTACATTCATTAGCCACTTTTATTAGATACTTCTTATACATAATAAAATGGCCACGAGTGTACGCTTGTGATCTTCTGCTGCTGTAGCCCATCCACTTCAAGGTTTAACTGTTGCGCTTGCAGAAGTATACTTCTGCACACCACTGTTGTAATGTGCAATTATTCAAATTCCTGTCGCTTTCCTGTCAGTCTGGTCATTCTCCTCAACACACACTGCATGCTGGAGGAACTCAGCAGGCCAGGTAGCAGCTATGGAAAAATGCACAGTCGATGTTTTGGGCTGAAACCCCTCAGCAGGATTGGAGGAAAAAATGCTGAGGAGTAGGTTTGAAAGGTGGGGGAGAAGGGAGAGAGAAACACCAGGCGATAGGTGAAACGTGGAGGGGGAAGGATGAAGCAAAGAGCTAGGAAGTTGATTGTGAGAGAGACAGAAGGTGGGCGGGAAGGAGCACCATAGGGAGGTGATGGGCAGGCAAAGAGTTAACATGAGAGAGAGAAAAGGGGATGGGAAATGGTGAAGGGGGAGGGCAGGCATTACTGGAAGTTCGGGAAATTGATGGGGTTAATGAAGTGGCGAATGGAACCAAAGGGTTTTGGGCCGAAATGGCGATGGTGCTTTTTTCCATAGTTGCTGCCTGGCCTGCTGAGATCCTCCAGCATTTTCTATGTTGCTCGGATTTCCAGCATCTGCAGATTTTCTTTTGTTTGGTCATTCTCCTCTGAACTTTCTCATTAGCAAAGTGTTTTCACCTACAGAAATCCTGCTGACTCGATTTTTTTTGATTTTTGCACCATTCACTGTAAACTCTAGTATGAATATCCTGGAAGATCAGTTTCTGAGATACTCAAACCACCTCGTATGGCACCAACAATCATTCCATGGAGAAAGTCACTTAGATCACCTTTCTTCCCTATTCTGATGTTTTGTCTGAACAACTCTTGACCACACCTGCATGCTCTTATGCATTGAGTTTCTGCCACATGATTGGCTGATTAGATTTTTGCATTAATGAGCAGGTGTACAGGTGTACCTTATAAAGTGGACATTGAGTGTATGATTCTTTCATGCTTCAGGTGATAAACTTCTCCTCAGAATGAACTTGTGATGAAATAGTGCTAAATCAGTAACTGCATAATGGATGATAAGATTGCCTCACCACAAACATACTAACAGGAATAAAATCTCATTACATAACAATGTATGTAACATATACATGAAATTTATGTAACACTGAAGAAGTAGTATGATTGCTTTTAGAGTTATTTTCTGGTCTACTAGAATGTTACATGAACATCCCATTTTTACAAATAAAGATTACAAATTTGTGGGAGTCATTTTGTCATTGATTCTGCTCATTCATTTTTACAAATAATTCCATTTTTTGATAATATTCTTTGTTTGGAGAAAAAGACAGGGAACAATAATCAGAAAGTAATTTCATGTTTATGTCTTCCTGTTTATTCTAACATTATAATTATGGGACACTCAAATTTATTAGCTGGACTAAATAAGAAATTCAAAGTATTATCTACAAATATTCAGGTCACTGGAATTTTAGGTATTGTCTTTTGCCAATGCATCAATTGGTTAGTGACATAAATGAATGGATCACTGCATTAAAGCAATTTCTGGTTTAATAACTCAATAGCTGTGTCAGCTGATTTAATTTGTTTATTTGCTAAAGAGATTAATCACAAAGAAGGGATTTAATAAAGTGACCCATGTAAATAATGTACCCAACTCTGTAGATGGTGTAATATGTAAATTTCCATCTGTGACACTACTGCCAGTAGCCCCGTATACATTAATTATAAAAGCTATCATTTAATTGATTCTGCCAGATGTGCAAAGCCAAAGAAAAGCTGCTTAATGTAATAGTCTGATGGCCAAAGACTCGTTTGTCAGACAAATCTTTATGGAACACAATTGTTTTGTTAATGGACCACATGGATAGCCTTGTCAATTTGTATTATTTTCTCCCTGTCACAAATACACCTACATTTAAATTATATTCTTTCTAAAGCTTGAAAAAAATGGAAGTATAACTAGCAGTACTGAAAGGTGCATGAAGCAACAAAAAGATCATAATTGTATCATGTCATCGTTGTTAATTGTATAAACTGGGTTATGCTGTACTGAATGTGAAAAGAATGATTGCAGTCAGGGTGAACTGATGTGTAAAAAGTCAGGTCATTTTTCTGGGGACAACAAGGAAAGGAGGGTGTTGGTTGGGAATTGGCACAGCATACATGAAAAAATAACAGATGGTGAACATTTGCTGCTCATTCTGGTCTCAAGTCCTTTGAATAATTGTTGTGGAGATTATTGAGGAGGTATTGATAATTTACAGTTACCCAAGAACAAGCCACTTTTTCTTTAACACGGGTGCTTGTTGAATAAAGGACTGTTCCACAAAGTGCTACGGATAATTTACAGTGAGACCAATTTTCAGGAACGTGCATTTTTTCTGAGGTTATGTCCACATTTTCCTGTTTCTGAAACTGTCAAGGTAATGTTCAATGTATTTTGTTCTGAGAACTATATTCATAAACTGCAAGACGATTCCACTGGTGGTGGGCATATCTCCTACATCAGCAGCTTGTGGATGCCTTTAGCTATATGGAATTTATGAAGCCTTGGCAACACTCAGGAACCAGCACCAAAGAAAGGGAAGAAGTATTTGAGAGGAGGGAAAAAGAGATCAGGCTAAGCCAGGTATCTTTCTATTTGCCCCATTTCGACTCTTCCTCACATATCCTGATCACCATACATAACATTCCCAAAAAAGAGAGGGAGGGTCAAAGACTCCGATATCTTGCATGAATGTAGCCAGGCACAATCTTGGCATGGGAAAGGAAACAGGGAGATGACTGGCTCTCTTCCAGCCCTGCATACAACTATACTGCACCTGCAACTCTAGCATAGACCTGGTAATTCAACAAGCACAAATGTCCACTCCCTGTTTCTCTGTTCACGTGTTAAATACACTACCAGTTGTGGCTGCAGCTGTTAATTTTGCATAAAACCATGAACAGGATGAGAGTGAACTTGAGAGAAACCCTGCTTAGTGAGTCCTTGAACCTACTCAGGGGTTAATCTGAATCAACACCTGAAATGGAAAGCTAACTTTAGATGCGAGTTTCAGCATAAATATATTTAGACATCAGATATAAAGAGGTAGTGAGGGTGGAGGGGTGATAATGATAACAATAATAATAATAATAATAATAATAATAATTTATTGATCCCGAGTAGGTAATACTGTTGTTACAGCAGCAATGTTTAAAAACACTTAGCAGTGCACTTAATGAATAATAAATAGGATAATAATAGTGTAAAAATAGTACTAATATGAAAATAGTGTACCAATGTGCAATAATATGCAATAATAATGTTCAAAATATTAAAGCAGAGACTACTGTTCTATGATGAGTTGCACAGTTGAAACAGCATTTCTCACAAAGTTACCATTCTTGGATGAAAGGTTATTAAAAGCAACTTAAAAAATTCTACTGTGTATTTATTTACCCTGTTTAGCCCTGGTCAAATAGGATTTAGTTTATTTAGTGGTACTGCCAGGTCAGGACACAATGGTCAGTCCTCGTGTCCTGTGCGGGGCATGCCTTATTCTGATTGTCGAAAGTTGCTTTATTGTGATTGGTTAGATTAGAAGCTCCTGCTTTTCCCATTGGATAACTACCTGGTGTCCAGTTTCAAATATCCTGAGTACGTAGAAAGCATGTGAAGGAGGTTCTCTCACTTTGTTTAAGGCAAGTGGTGCACATATCCATTGGGAAAGTATATTCTCTGCATGTACTTTCAGCTAAGTATATTTGTTGAATATACTTATGTTTGTTGAATATTCAGCTTTATAGTTTCTGTAACTTGGGGAACATAAATATTTAAAAATTTACTGTTTGTAAATAAATGATTAATATGCCTATTTGCAGTCAGCATTTCCTATCTTTCTTGCTGGACCCACAAACCTGATTCAACGTTACATTCTGGTGCTGCAAGTAAGGTACGAGCAGAAATGCATTTCTTTAAAAGGTTATTTAAAGGAGTGGACCCACCGTTTGAGAGATACAGAGGCCCAGGGTGGACTGATAATAGCGCAGGCATTGGAAGTCTCGCTAACCTACTGATGGGTTATGGGATGCCGGTAGATTGGTCAGAACAGTTAGATTTCGCTGAGGTTGAAATGGGACAACACATTGTTTCCATACTTAAGTCATTGGGTTTTCCCAGAAGTAAGGATAGCCGATGGGATGCTTTCTGGCTGTTGGTGGTGATTGTAAGACATCTGTATAAAACGATAGTGAATCTTAAGAATGAAATGGAGCATCTCTGTCAGTGCTGTATTATTCGTGGAGAATCACTGTTGATGGTTCAGAGTAGGGCGACAAAGGTAGAGGATACAGATATTGAGATAGCTTGTCAGCTAATGAAACAGCAGAACTTAGATGCACCGAGCTGGTTGGCAGCCCGACCCTGTTAAAGTTCGAGCCATGAAAAGGCCGGCTGATGATCTACTGTGAGGCTGGGAGATGGGGATCTCTGGCTGGTTAATGAAAATGAGGGAGAGAAGATAGCGTGGACATCTTGGTTTAATCGTCAAGAAGCTCACCTTCTACCTTACAGGTCTGAAACAGGCCAGGCCAGTGATCACACATTCCCACACCCACCATGAGGGGTGGGGGGGGGTGGGCATTGGTCCTCGGCTTCTTCTCAGGAGGGAGAGGGGGAGGATGCTTAGGAACATGTGGGGGATGGTATAATGGACACCTTTGAGACAACAGAGCTTAGAAAATTCTCTGCTAAGGAATTAGCAAGTTAGTGGATAAGCATAGACAACAGGCTGGGGAGTCTTTGGCTGCATGGTTATTGAGGAAATGAGATAAGGGGGTATTGGAGTGATCCTATCTAACAGGTGCTTTAGGGAGCCTATTGTGAGGTGTGACTATATACATCAGTGTGTGTGTGTGTGTGTGTGTGTGTGTGTGTGTGTGTGTGTGTGTGTGTGTGTGTGTGTGTGTGTGTGTGTGTGTGTGTGTGTGTGTGTGTGTGTGTGTGTGTGTGTGTGTGTGTGTGTGGACTTTGCCTTTAAGAGACACTGGATGTGTTGGGATCTGCCCAGTTGTTTTTTCCTCCTCAGTTGTTGTCTTGTTAAGTTTGCTATTTCTCTGTAAGAGATTAACTGTCTGTTTTAAGTTTTTGCAGTTCCACATGAAGTTTTAGAAGAAGAGTAGTACAGTCTGGCCTTTGTGTTTTGTGTTCTAATCTGTTACTTTGTTTCTTATGTTTAGTTAATTTCCTTTTTTCTTGTTTTCTTAATCTGTTACATGTTTACTGTGTTCTAAGTTTCTACTTTTTACTTGTTTCCCCATGCAATTAGTTTTAGGGATGACTCACTTTTCATACTGGCCATATGAAATTTGGGTGGATTTAGTAGAAATTTGAGCAACTTTATTCCAGATATGAGATGCCCACATTTCAGAGGGAATTTAGCAATTCTAGTAGTTCTATTATTTTTGTGATTTTTGAATACCCAGTGACTAATCACGAACGACTGCATTTGTATCTCCCTGCATTACAGAATGGCAAAATGGTGGATGCTGATTTGTGGTGGGAGATCCTGCAATTACATTCCTGGGAATGGTGTTTGAATTTGCACACTGGCCCAATGGGTCAGATTGCTGAATTTGTATGAGATCTCCTTACTACATCACGGAAGGGATGCCACTGATATTGATCCCTTTGACAAGGAAAAGATGGTAGGGGAAATTATCTGGCTTCTCAGGTTTTGACATTCTGTTTTGTGGGAGCTGGGAGGGTTAGTTTATTCCAGCCAACTCCAACCCAGAGTATGTTAGCAGTCTTAAGTGACTTGAGCCTTAACAGCCATGGTGGAGTGAGTACTTCAAGGGATGGATTAACCCAGGTTTATTAAACCCAAAGCTCTCATGTTAAAGAGTTCCGCCTATGAAAACAAAGTTTATCAATTTAAAAAAAAGAACTTGGAGAAGAAAAAGCTATGCGAGAACGCAGCATGATAAAGCAAGAGAAATACAGCAAACTATTAGAAACTAAAGATAGAAACTGTTAAGAGTGGAATTAATAGTGAGTATTGCTGCCCTACTTACTTGAAAACCTCAGGGTGAAACCCCTGGAGAAGAGATGATAACGATAAAAAATCTGTTAAAGCTATGGCTATAGCAAGCAGCAACTGTAATGAGACAATATTGACAGAGATGAGTGTCCAAGATCTCTACCGTGTAACTGGGAATTAGTTCAGCTAAATTACACCAAAGGATTTGGTGTGTTAAAACTTACACTGTTCTGAGTGTATAAATTTGTGTGTGAAATATATTCAGTAGTGCTGTAACTGAGAAATGTTTGGAAATGAGAATGTGATATTGAGTTATTTTGAACTAGAAAACAGAATGTGTATAAAATCCTAGAGTGTAATCCTGTTGTATTCAGGTCAGGTTTTTTTTGTGTAGGTATTGTGAATTGACTTTCTGTGGATGATCAACATCCAAATAAACGAGAAACTAGACGACGAGCCACCCAAGATGAAGAACCAGCACGGGAATGAAATATTTTATGACATAGGGGATTTAATACAGTTGGATGTATAAGTTTATTTTCATTCGAAGGATCTGAATTTGATTTTCTGCAAGAACTGATTATTTTTGCAAAGACTTTGATAAGTTGCTGAACGAGATTTACTTTGTTTAAAAGTTGTGATGTTGGAGAATTGTTGTGAAAGGAGTTAAGCTGTATAGGTATATAATTTTTGAATTTGAATTTCATTTTGTAGACATAATGACTTGAACCGAAACTGCAGTTAATCATAATAATTAAGAACAAGAATTCAATTAGTTTTCTAACTAATAGGGAAAAGAAGGCTAGTCTGGATTCCTAATAGGGAATAACACTAGATCTAATTAGTTAGAGAATTTGGAGTGATAAAGATTATTCTAATGAATATCACTGATTCTAACTAACCAGGAATTTGGTTTTGTTTGATATCTGAGATTTGGAACCTAAACAGAATGTTGGAATTTTGAATTGTTCTTACTCATGTAAATATTTTGAATATCTTGCTTTTTTATATAAACAAAACTTTCTATTCACTACCTCCTACTGATATCTAGAGCTTCTGATGGCCTACTAACACCGAGTGTAGTAATTTGATTTTTCTCATGAAGAGTGCAGCAAGCAGTCACACGGATAAGGCCAGCGCTACACATGTGTTACACTGGCATTTCCCTACATATCCTTTGGAAGGTCCTGACTCTTTAAGTGATTTTCCCACCTGACAGAGTGTTGGTGTAGGTGGTATGTTGAGTACAGGTGAAAGGTGCAAGGTGAATGGCAAGTGTGAGCAGGAACAGGATCCTGAGTTGGCCCTGTCCATGCCAAATGGCGTTGTGAAGCTGAGCACTTCTTGGACACTGAATGGCACTTACTGGATATGCAGTTCCTAAGCCTACCTATGGTTTCCACAGGATGGTGCAGTTGATATGTGGTGCCATGTGTATGTACCCCAGTGCCCTGGATAAGAACATGCTGGTCAATAAGAGGGCTATTACAAAGGAAGGAAGGTTTTGAATGATCGCCTTTCTCAGCATGGTGCTGCCAGACTGCCCCGGGAACTGATTCTGATGACCTTAGATTATCTGCTCACAAAAGAAGGTAACACTTGTAATGTTATTGGTCAAAAATGTTGTGCCTACATACCTGACAGTCAGGTAACATCACACACCTGATTCATCACATCTCAGAGTCAGTGTATAAAATTAAGAGGGGGACAAGCTCATTGGCTATCACACTCCAGGGTGGGGCTGCTGGCCTTTTGGGGTGCAGGGAGGCTGGTAGTATATTGGGAGGTGACTATTGGATTTAGAATACTGGGTGTTGTATTTTTATGTTTTACGTGTAGCATAGGGAGTTTGTGAGAGTCATGCTAGTCTAAGGGTTGGATTGTCATGTTTGCAACTTTCGGGAGGTGGTGGGGGGGGGAGTCCTGTGGGGGGTGTGCCTTATTATGATTGTCAAAAGTTACTTTGTCATGATTGGTTAGTTTAGAAACTGCAGCTCTTTTTCCCATTGGTTAGCTGCCTGGTGTCCAATTTCAAATATCCTAGGTATATAGAGAGCACGTGTGGGAAGTTCTATCTGTCTCTCTTTCTCACTTTGTTTAAGGCAAATGGTGCTCATGGCCATCGGGAATGCATGCTCTGCATGTGTTTTTAGCTAACTGTGTTTGTTGAATATTCAGCTTTGTAGTTTCTGTAATGTGGGGAACATAAATGTTTGGTCAAATTTTACTGTTTGTAAATAAATGATCAATATATCTGTTCGCAGTCAGCATTTCCTGTCACAACTGCCAGGCCCACATGCCTGATTCAACATTACATTGTGAAAATATTAAAGTAAGTGGTTTGCATAATGCAATTTTAGTTCTTGCAGTGGGATGAGTTTTACATTATTTTATCATAATCATATCTTTTATTTGCTTTGATATTGTCTTAAGAATTTCTGTTCTCTTCTGATGGCAGTTTAGACCCCTGTTGGCCAAGAGACTAATTGAGACAAACTTCAAAGCTGTGTTTCATTTATAAAATATATTTAAAAAAGGAAAATTACGACTCCTCAATGTGATAGGAATAAGATGTATTGAGTACTGTATAGTGATTAGCATGATGCTGTTACAGCTTGGGGTATTCTGCAGTTCAGAGTTCCATTTCAGCACTGTTCTTCCTGTGGAATATGTGGGTTTTCCCTCAGGACACTGGTTTCTTCCCAATGTCTAAGGATGTACCAGGTAGATTAATTGCTCATTGTAAATTGTCCCGTGATTAGGTTAGGGTTAATCAAGCTCTCACTACCTAAAAGTGCTCCTCACGGCATGTGCCTCAAATAGCCTCTGACAACCAAGTCCAGCTCCTGGCCTTTTCGTGTGGCTTAGCCTCTAAGCCCGGCGGAACTGTTTCTACTGACAGGAGAAGGGGCGAAGGTGGGTCCTAGCTACTTAAAACCAGTGCTTCGGGTAGATGGAGCTCGTCAGCCTGGGAAGGCAGTCCATCTAAGAGAGGGAAAACTGATTTCAAACCTCCGCTGCCTTGCGGCCATACCCACTTATGAGAAAGGATCCGAGAGTAAACCCTGATGACAAATCTGAAGCTGGAGTCCCTAAGGCAGTCCGACGTTGTCTTCAACCTCGTTCTGGCAACTCCTGCAATGTCACTGGTGCTAAGCTGTATCAGCTCTTGTCCTTCCCTTGGATAATATCGGTGGCATGGAGAGGGGAGACTTGCTGTATGAGCAACTGCTGGTCTTCCATACAATCTTGCCCAGGCCTGCGCCCTGGAGCGGGTGCAGATCCATGGTCTTGCGAGACTAATGGATGCCACCACCAGTCGGAGTTGTAAGTCTGCTGGGATGGTGTGGCTCAAGGGACCAATAAGGTCTACTGTACACTGTATCCTTAAATAAATAAATAGATAGATAGATGAATAAAGCTTGGATGCTGAAGATCATTACTGGGATTCTAATTATTCTGCATGGAAGAAATCTACTAGACTCCCAATGAACAAACACAAAAATGTTTATTTATTTAAATATGTTTGTTAGGTGTGTTCAGGAAGATTTCATGACATAATATGTAGATAAACCTACAAGAGGAGAGGCTGTACTTGATCTGGTATTGGGAATTGAACCTGCTCAGGTGTCAGATCTCTCAGTGGAAGAGCATTTTGGAGATAGTGATCACAATTCTATCTCCTTTACCATAGCATTGGAGAGGGATAGGAACAGACAAGTCAGGAAAGCATTTAATTGAAGTAAGGGGAAATATGAGGCTATCAGGCAGGAACTTGGAAGAATAAATTGGGAACAGATGTTCTCAGGGAAATGTATGAAAGAGATGTGGCAAATGTTCAGGGGATATTTGCATGGAGTTCTGCATAGGTACGTTCCAATGAGACAGGGAAAGGATGGTAGGGTACAGGAACCATGGTGTACAAAGGCTGTTGAAAATCTAGTCAAGAAGAAAAGAAAAACTTACAAAAGGTTCAAAAAGCTAGGTAATGATTGAGATCTAGAAGATTATAAAGCTAGCAGGAAGGAATTTAAGAATGAAATTAGGCAAGCCAGAAGGGGCCGTGAGAAAGCCTTGGTGGACAGGATTAAGGAAAACCCCAAGGCATTTTACAAGTATGTGAAGAACAAGAGGATAAGACGTGAGAGAATAGGACCAATCAAGTGTAACAGTGGAAAAGTGAGTATGGAACTGGAGGAAATAGAAGAGGTATTTAATCAGTACTTTGCTACAGTACTCAGTACGGAAAAGGATCTTGGCTATTGTAGGCATGACTTGCAGTGGACTAAAATGCTTGAGCATGGAGATATTAAGAAAGAGGATGTGTTGGAGCTTTTGGAAAGCATCAAGTTGGATAAGTCACTGGGACTGGATGAGATGTACCCCAGGCTACTGTGGGCGGTGAAGGAGGAGATTGCTGAGCCTCTGGCGATGATCTTTGCATCATCAATGGGGACAGGAGAGGGTCTGGAGGATTGGAGGGTTGCGGATGTTGTTCCCTTATTCAAGAAGGGGAGTAGAGATAGCCCAGGAAATTATAGACCAGTGAGTCTTACCTCAGTTGTTGGTAAGTTAATGGAGAAGATCCTGAGAAGCAGGATTTATGAACATTTGGAGAGGCATAGTATGATTAGGAATCATCAGCATGGCTTTGTCAAGGGCAGGTTGTGCCTTACGAGCCTGATTGAATTTTTGAGGATATGACTAAGCACATTGATGAAGGTAGAGTAGTAGATGTAGTGTATATGGATTTCAGCAAGGCATTTGACAAGGTACCCCATGCAAGGCTTATTGAGAAAGTAGGAGGCATGGGATCCAAGGGGACATTGCTTTGTGGATCCAGAACTGGCTTGCCCACAGAAGGCAAAGAGTGATTGTAGACCAGTCATATTCTGCATGGAGGTCGGTCACGAGTGGAGTGCCTCAGGGATCTGTTCTGGGACCCCTACTCTTTGTGATTTTTATAAATGACCTGGATGAGGAAGTGGAGGGATGGGTTAGTAAGTTTGCTGATGACACAAAGGTTGGAGGTGTTGTGGATAGTGTGGAGGGCTGTCAGAGGTTACAGCGGGACATTGATAGGATGCAAAACTGGGCTGAGAAGTGACAGATAGAGTTCAGCCTAGATAAGTGTGAAGTGGTTCATTTTGGTAGGTCAAATATGATGGCAGAATATAGTATTAATGGTAAGACTCTTGGCAGTGTGGAGGATCAGAGGGATCTTGGGGTCCGAGTCCATAGGACACTCAAAGCTGCTGCGCAGGTTGACTCTGTGGTTAAGAAAGCATATGGTGCATTGGCCTTCATCAGTCGTAGGATTGAGTTTAGGAGCCGAGAAGTAATGCTGCAGCTATATAGGACCCTGATCAGACCCCACTTGGAGTACTGTGCTCAGTCCTGGTCACCTCACTACACGAAGGATGTGGAAACCATAGAAAGGGTGTAGAGGAGACTCCCAAGAATGTTGCCTGGATTGGGGAGCATGCCTTATGAGCTGAGTGAACTTGGACTTTTCTCCTTGGAGCGACAGAAGATGAAAGACGACTTGATAGAGATGTACAAGATGATGAGAGGCAATGATTGTATGGATAGTCAGAGGCTTTTTCCCAGGGCTGAAATGGCTAGCACAAGAGGCACAATTTTAAGGTGCTTGGAAGTAGGTACGGAGGAGGTGTCAGGGGTAAGTTTTTTATGCAGAGTGCTGAGTGCGTGGAATGGGCTGCCGGCGATGGAGGAAGCGGATACGATAGGGTCTTTTAAGAGAGTTTTGGACAGGTACATGGAGCTTAGTAAAATAGAGGGCTGTGAGTAACCCCAGGTAATTTCTAAGGTAGGGACATGTTCAGCACAGATTTGTGGGCCAAAGGGCCTGTATTGTGCTGTAGGTTTTCTATGTTATCCAATGACGTGAATGTACATTTACCTGTAAGAATGAGGGGAGATCCAGCCTGAAGGGCTTCAACCTAAGTTGTTCCCAGATTCCAGCGTGTTTTCCCCTTTTTTGTTTTCTTGCATACCTCTTCCTATGGCATTGCTGACAGAGGTCTGCAGCAGGCAATGGTGTGCGCAATAAGCCTAGGCTGTGGAGCTCCTCTGAAGTCCAACAGCTCACCAGCAAGGTGGAATTGCTGTGCTCAGTATATTTAAAAGCCAGCAGCTTTTTCGATCATAACAAAGACGTACAGGACATGGACAAACTGTTACATCTGGAGACAAAGTGATCACTGCATCTGAATGCACCGCCACCTTAGACGAGAAGAGAGTAATGTTAGTGTGAGGAGCAGTACATCACAGTGTTCTTAGATGAAGTTTTGCTTGCACTTCAGTTCTGTGGCCTCTGAGGTGACTGATGAGGTAAACGTGGACGTCCAGGTAGGGCAGGACGTGGTTTGAAAGGCAGTGGTCTCCTTCCATCCCTTATTTTGAATTAGTGTAGGCTCCCATCACACGGTCTCAAAGTCTTATCCAAAATTCTCTTTCCCTTAAGTAGTAATAGGCTTGGGATTCCCAGGAGTTGTTGGAGATGTTCTACTTTTTGAAGGATGTTTTTAGAATATCCTTGGAACTTACTCTCTGTCCACCTGTAATAAAGTTCAAAATAGAGTGTTTATTTCCAGGATTCTGTATTGGGCATGGGTAAATGAGATGGACTGGTGTACTCAATGTAATTAGGGGTAGAGTGGTAGAGGTCAACAGCTTGCTGTCCATATTGTACTGCCTTGGCTTGAGTATCTAGACAAGCTAGGATGCAACATCCCTGAACAACGGAGGCTTTAATTAAGTGGTGGAGATGTTGACCTGGAAGAGATGCTAATATTGGTTTGCTTGTCCTGTCTGTAAATTTAGATAATTTTGCAGGACTGGCAGTGAAGGTATCTTTCCAATGCATTGAAATGCTTGTTATAGTTTCTCCAGGCCTCAGTAGAATACAGGAGAATAGATCCCTCTGTAGGCTGGCGAACCAGAAGTTTTAGGCTGGGTTGAAGTCTTGGTCTTCAAACACCCTTTGTCTTGCTGTCAATATCTATGTACAAAAGATAATAATGAATATCATCATGTTTAATGATTTGCACTGAGAAGAGACTCCCTACAGTCAAGGAATTGCCTGTGACTTGGAATTTGGCCTCTGAACACTCTTGTATGCAAGTGTGCCTGTATGCTGCAGATTTACTCCTGAGGTTGGACTGACCTTGATTCTGCAGATTCGATTGAGCAGGTTCCTACTGAAGGCCTTTTCTTTGAGCAACAGGTAATGCACAATGTATGCAGATGTTCTAGTGTGTTCACCTTTCCCAATCCAGTAAGGTCAAGAAGCGGCTTGAAGTCTGAATCCAGGAACGGCCAAGTCTGCTCCTGAAGCTCCATACTTAGTGCCATCAGGAAGCTGCTTCTCTTGGTCAGCAGAGGCTATAGTTAACCTGTGGCCAGTTACAGACTCCAAAATAACATCTTTGATATGTCCACAGTTAGTTTTCTGACTTCCTTCTGTCATGTGCCTGACTCCAGAACTATTTTGTAATCGTATTGTTATCTGACAGCTTTATTTTTGTTTACAAAGCAGCGCATTATCCTGTACAGTATTTAGCTAATTAAATAAGTTGGTTTATTGGCATTCCATTTCCCATTTATTGTTTAAATGCAATATATACCTAAATTTTAAATAAGAAATATATTTTAATGAATGGGGGGGGGGGAAAGAATAATTTTTAAAAAAAGAGAAGAAGAAGAAGAAATATGTTTTAACCGATGTTTTGATGTCAGTTAAAATCAATATCTGTACCCGGCTGGAAGCCCGAGAAGAGTTTATTTGTCATATATATCAGGAAAGCACTAGGTACTTTTTCAAGAAATGTTTAATCCTATCCATCTAACTAAACTCATTGATTTATACAACTATAGAAAATTATTCATGCAAGTGTGTTTAATGCGTGGGACGGCGAGTCTGTCGGGACCTTGGGGACTTGTGGAAACTGTGGTGATTTCTTTTGAACACAGTCCTTTAACATCTTGGACTATTTTTACTGTGCCCATAGTCTGTTTTTTTAAAATCAATTATGCTATTGTTTGCACTGTTGTAACTATATGTTGTAACTATGTGGTTTTGTGCAGGTCTTGTAGCTTTAGTTTTTAGTCTTGTTTGTCTGGTGGATTTGGAGCTCCTTTCCGGGGAACGCGCTAGACGGTAGCGTGATATTAATACGCAGCAGCCTCTCCGGACTTTGGATTGGGGATTGCCAAACGTTACGTGGATTTTCTGGTGTAGTCTGTTTTGTCATATGCTTTTGTGATATAATTCTGGGGGAACGTTGTCTCATTTTTTCACTGCATTGTGTTTGTAGTTTCTAAATGACAATAAACTGAATCTGAATCTGAATAAAATTGTATTCAATGCACAATGAATTGCCTCTCCCTATGCATGTTCTTTTCAAATAGCACATATGAAAAATCTTCTGTTGGGATATTTTATCCTTTTAGAAAATACACACAGTCCTATGCAAATTTGTTTTCCTAAAGAGATACAGGACAACACTGCAATGTAAGACAAACACTGGAACTACAATATCTGCAGGCTCTTAATTGATGTTCTAACTAAAGGCAGTTGTGATTTCTAGGTTGCTTGCTAATTAACCTTTCAATGAACTCCCTCAGTGTGTTTATCAATTAGACTTTATTTTTGCCTCAAAGGGATATATATGTAAGCACAAGCCACAACATAATAAATAGAATTTTAATGTTCCTCTCTCTGAAAAAAACATCCTCTGGCATACCATGAGTAACTTCATAAAGGATTTGCAGGTTAAAAATAGAAATCCAGCTTGTATTCTGTTTTAATTGTCATACGTGGAAAAAAAAGCATCAATTTGTTTTGGCATTTGGTACCATAATATGTGTAAACTCTGAGTGACCTAACAAGTAGCATTTATAAAAAAGCAAACCAAATACCGTATTAACCTTAATCTCAAAGGCAATTAGATTCTTCACAGTGCTGTTTGCTAAAAAAAACCTTTTTAAGTTTAGATGTGACACTGCTTCATTTCAGCAGTTATGTAAAACCTATGGTGCTTACAAGTCATAACCAATTATTATAATACCAGGTACAATTTATGAATGTGGACAATAGCAGAGAAGACTGAATAAATTGCATTAAGGCTGTGTTTGGTTTGTACCCATCATGGTAGATAATTGTTATGCTAGAGTTATTTCTTTAAGAAAAAGCAATGGTCAATTTGAAGACTTTGTAATTTACTTATCTTTAGTAAACTTAACTGCAAGTTGCAAGTAACTACTGTTATATGGATCTGAAACACAATTAATTGCACTTGAAAAGTGTCATTCAAAGGAGATCTTTGGAGTTTGATATCGTTGGAATGCTCTGAACAACACTTGGGTATTATTAGATAATCCAGTCAAACTTCATGAAATATGTAATAATATTTTTACACTATTCAATCTGTCATGACTGCCTGTAAGAGTTTGAATGCTCTCCCCATGACTGCATTTGTTTCCTCTGGGTACTCCAGTTTCCTCCCATATTCCAAATGTGTTAGTAAAGGGCAGGCTATGTTGCTGACACTTGCTCCCAGTACATCTTGGACTATGTGTTGGTCGTCGACTGAAATAACACGTTTCACTGTATTTTTTGACGTACATGTACAAAGCTAATCTTGGAATCTTCTATTATTGGAATGTTTTTGTATGCCCAGATCTTCTTTATTAAAGAAAAAATTAATAAAACATTAGCTAATATTTCACCATATTAGAATTTGCTACAAATTAGTCAACCACCTATCTTTCTGTGCAGTTTCCAACTCTAGAGTAATTTATTTCACACAATCAACATATAGAAGAGACTAAGACAGAAAGTAAGGAGAAGGAATTCCATATAGCATCCAAACACTTTTATGCATGCATTTCTCAAATTGTTCCAGCTGGCCAGGAAAACGTAACTTTTGAAGAATGAAGGACAGACATGAAGTTAGTCATCAGTAAGCAAATGAATTTCAGATTTACAAGTAGAGAATGATGGGCATTGGATATATAGTTTGTATTGTGAAGTACTCTATGTATTTAGGACTTAATAAAACGGTAGCATTTGACAATCTAATTGTGCTTACTGCTAAGCCTGAGTTGAGGGTTTTACCAGAACACGATAATAGGAAGAAGAATGTTCTGTGAATTGACTTCAATGTAAATGTTTGTTCATTTTACACTGGCTCCACTCTGGGTTTTCCAGAGGGAAATGCCTACATATTCAATGAGAAGCACAATAGTTTGTTTGGTATTTTGAAAGATTTGTTGTATTATTTGTCCTCTGCTCTGTTGCTATTAGCCTGTAAATTTTCTTTTTTGAGTGTTTATGCTAATGTTTAGAATTTAGGAACTGCCGGAGTAAATCTTTGTTCTTCAGGAATGCTAGATTTAGCTAGCATTCATTTTCAAATCTGGCAGGTTATGTGATTTCTATGATCTTCCAATTAATTTGGAATTCTGAATGTTTCTTCTATCATTTATAACTTGTACACAATATTTTTATGAGTGATGATCTATGAGAGATGAAACTTCAAAAGAAAATTCACTGGTAACCAGATTTTCAATAACATCACTTTTCCTACTTGTTCTCCAGGGGATTTGCTAATTTTTGCTAAAATTTGATCATTTGCAATGACCAATTAATCTACCAATTGGTGCATCTTTGGACTGTGGGAGGAAACCGGAGCACCTGGAGGGAATCTGCCCGATCACAGGGAGAATGTATGAACTCCTTACAGGCAAGGGCGGGAATTGAAACTGGGTCACTGATACTTTACAGTGTTGTGCCAACTACTATACTACATTGCTGCCACATGTGGACCCCAGGTTGGAAACACCTGCACTAGAGGCAATTTACAGATGCCAATTAACCTACCAGGCCCCATGCTCTCTAAGATATGGGATGAAATTGGAACACTGGTAAGAAACTCTTCCATTCATAGGGAAAACATGTAAACTCTACACATCCATTAAAGGTAGGAAAATAGGTTGGAAGTTCAGGGTGTTTGAAAATGAATTAATGGATGATTAATTTTTCAACTCCCCAGCCTTTACACTCTGGTAGTGTTCACTATTTGTTTTTTAATTTTCCTTTTGAAGGAAGGCACAATTAATTCCAGACATACGATTTTCCTTACAGTGATACCTTTCCTTGCTGTTCCATGCATATATTCCTGTAAATATGTCAAACAAAAAGCAATTAATCTTCAATACGGTAGATTTCAGTTAATTGGCCTATCAGTTAACTGAGGCAGCTGTTTATTTGGGACAAATTTTGAAGAACAAAAACAAGTCAAGAAAATAGCTCGGATTCCCTTTATTTGTTTGGGACACTATACCACTTAATTGGGACAGGAAACTGTTGCAGAGCATTTTCTAACTTGTGCCAGTTGTGTATACATCGTTTGGCAGTTAGACACTTTTAAAACAGTTTTTAAATAATGCAAGTTGCCTGTTCGTGTTCAAAAAGCAGTGACTTTTATCACTGATAGTTGGCAAGTAATAAACAGACAATTCAGAACTGTTTTGCTCACCATGGTTTCAAGTATTCAGGCTTGGAGATACCTGAAGTGGCTGGGAATGAAAATGAAACAATTTCACGATTTCAACAAGTTAGGAACTACGAAGAGTTTGACGGCATCGACAATCATCTTATATGTTATAATGAAAATGAAGGTAAGGAGGGTGTAATCATTGAAGGCACAGTTTGAAGGAAATCCACTATCTGCACTAGGTGTCTGCACTGATCTTGTTCATTAACAGCCAACGAAAATAATGTCAGTGTATGTTAATGAATTTTGACTGATAATCATTGATAACTATTAGGAACTAATATATAGCTTTATAGTACTATTGTAGTTTTGGCAGTGTTCTAATTTATTCTGTACTTCATTTAAATACATAATTTGTTTCTCAGTTAAATGGTAGTTGCTCTTTTTTATACCTTTTTAATTATTTGAATGAAACTTCAGTTAATTGGGACGGCTGCTTAATTGGCCAAAATGTAGTCATCCAGATTATGTCCTAATTATCCACTGTATATGCATTATACTGGCTGTAAGAAACTCATTGAGCATTCAGAACAGTAGAAATATTTAAGAATTTTCTTCAATATTTCAAATTCAGCTTTAATCCTAGGTTTATATCTCAATCTTTATTTCACGTTCATAAAATTGCTTGGAAGCTTGAACGAAAATGAGGACTTTTTAATTTATGGTTTTCTTTTAACTGAGAATAATTCTCTGTGATTTGCTGCTCAGCATGTATGATGGCATCAGTGTTAGTGAATACCACAGATCCACAATATTGGTATTAATTCCAAACCACATCGGTATACAGCTAAACCTCTGGTATGTAGTCTGCTAGTTCTGAAGGCAGGTTTCTTCAAGATCAGCAGCTAAACCTGTTCTGTGCATTGCTGAGAATTGCAGAAAAATTAGTTATCTTCTGTTTAATTTCTGTCTGTGTAATACATAGAAGAAAATAGTTTCTTAGCTAATACACTATCATTTATTAGTGGAATGTAAATATAACAATATAAATATTTTGCAGACTTGATTTTACAGGCGTTAAGAATACTTATATTACAAGAATGTACCAGCAGGAGAGTGGAAAGACAATATTGTAACATTGAGAAGACCAAATGATTTTGATTAATTGGTGCTCATTTAGACTAATTAGTGAGCTGGTGACTTTGAAGTTTAAAAGTGGTAATATTTGCTGATGATTACGTTTTTGCAATGTCTTGGTAAATAAATTAGCCCCTATGTGCATGGAGTAAAACCAGATTAACTTTCAGGCATGGGCTGACTAATGGCAAGCTGTGCCAGTAAGTCTCACCCCTCAACATTTAATGCTGAATCTCCTACTACCAACATCTTGAGGGTAAAGGTTACTCAGAAGCTTAACTGGATAGATAATGTGACTAGAAGAATAAGTTAGAGGCTGAAAATTCTTCAGTGCATGATACCTCTCCTGAAATACTAAAGCTCCAAAGCCTTTCTTCCTTTTACGAAGTACAAGCCAAGGGTGTTCTGGTCTCTAGAGGCACAGTTCATTTTGTATGAACATCATTCCTTTATGTAAGCTGGGTTTTTTTTTAACCATTTCTGTGCGTGGGTAGATTTAATCAGATTTAAAGCACCCGTTGGAAAAACATTCATCTCCATCCACTCTTTATTTATCCTTAAAACAGCAATATCTTCTCCACAAAAAAAGATAAATCTCAATTCAAAAACATCCTGAAAGAATGCTTCCATTGGGTGATTTTTGAGAATTTGTTTACTTTGCTGCATAGCTGTGCCCACACACACATTAGAAAGAGTGTGAAAGAATAATCTCCATTTAACTGAAAGATTGCAATGCCAACAACAATCTACAAGTTAAGTATCCTTCAGGAGAATTCTGCTTGCTTGACTGCCTATCCTCTAACCATTCACTCCTTCCACAACTAGTGAACTACAGCTGTTGTATGTATAGTCTACCAGATATACTGCAACACACACAAAATGCCAGAGCATCTCTGGGGGAAGTGGGGGAGATAAACAATTGGCGTTTCAAGTGACTTTTCATCAGGACTGCAAAGGAAGCGGGAAAATCAGAATAAGATAGGGGAAGGAGTACAATCAGCACCACGATGGTAGGTGAAATTAGGTGAGGGGGAAGGTGGGTGGGTGAAGTAGGGAGAATGAAGTGAAAGCTGGAAGGTGATAGGTGAAGAGGTAAAGAGCTGAAGGAATCTGATAGGAGAGGGCAGTGGACCATGGAATAAAGGGAAGTAGAGGGGATGCAGAAAGATGTGATGGGCAGGTGAGGAGAAGAGAAGGGCTGAGAGGGTACTTCAGAATGGGGAATAGATAAAGAGAGAAGAAGGGAGTGGGAAGAAATCACGAGAAGTTGACAAAATAATGTTCATGCCATCAGGATGGAATCTTCCCGGATGGAATATGTGTTGTTACACCTCCAACCTGTGATTGGCCTTATTTGGGCAGTAGAGCAGGCCACGGACAGACATGTCAGAATGGGAATGGAAGACAAATTGAAGTGGGTAGCCTCTCCTATATCCTGCTATTTTCAACAGACAGAGCAAAGGTGCTGAACAAAGTGGTCCCCCCAATCTGCGTTGGGTCTCACCAATGTAGAGGAGGCCACACCAAGAGCACTGGGTACAATACATTACCCCGGAAGGCTAGCAGATGAAGTGTTGCCTCACCTGGAAGGACTATTCAGGACACTGAATGGTGGAGAGTGAGGTGTAGCACCTGTCCCACTTGCAGAGGAAGGCTAGAGGAGTAGAATGCATGGGCAAGGGGTCAGGTAGAAACTGATCCCTGCAGAAAGCAGAGACTGGCGGAGGAGGAGGGAAAGATGTGTTGATCGTCATACCCATCCCACTGAAGATGGTGGAAGTTATGGAGAATGATGTGTTGAATACAGAAGCACATGGGGTGGTAGTTAAGGACATAGCGGAACCCTCTCCTGTTATGAAGATGAGAAGATGGGGTGAGGACAGATGTCTTGAGAAATGGAAGAGATGTGGGTGAGGGTAACGTTTTTGGTAGAAGAAGAGAAATTCTGAAGAAGTAGGACATTTCAGATGTTCTGGAATGGTGAGACCTGATGTAGATTGGGGGGCTGCTTCGCTGAGCACCGTCACTGCATCCACCACAAGAGGTGGGATTTCCAGGGGATACCACTTTCAATTCAACTTTCCATTTCCATGCTGACATATCAGACCATGGTCACAAAACTTTCGGGTTGAAGGAGTAACACCTCGTATTCCATCTGAGTAACCTCCACCTGATGGCATTAACGTAGATTTCTCTAACTTCCAGTAATTTCGCCCCACTCTCCATTCTCTTTGCATTCCACATTCTGACTCCCTTCTTACCTTTTCTCACCTGCCTATCACCTCCCTCTGGGGCCCATTCTCCCTCTCCCTGTCCTCCTATCAGATTCCTTCTTCTTCTACCCTTTACCACTTTCACCTATCTTCTCTCAGCTTCTCACTTCATTCTCCTCTCCTCCACCCACCCACCTTCCCATCACCTGGATTCACCTATCACCTGTCAGATTGTACTGCTTCCCCTTGCCCAAACTGATTATTCTGGCTACCTTTTCTTTCCAGTCCTAATGAAGGGTCTCAGCCCAAAAGATTGACTGTTTATTCTCATCCGTAGATGCTGTCTGACCCGCTGAGTCCCTCCAGCATTTTGTATGTATAGCTCTGGATTTCCAGCATCTGCAGATCTTTTGAATTTAAGCTATACTGCAGCAATTTTCCAAGACTCCTTCAACCATCAGCCCATGATATCTGACACCCAGAAGAACAAGGGGCAAATGTGAACATCAGCACTTTCATCTTCTCCTCCAAGTCGTGCACCACTCTGTCTTGGAAATAGTTTGCTGTACCTTCATCATTAATGGAGCAAAGTACATGTTCTTTCATGATTAATAATTGAGTAATATGTGCCAGATTTACCAGTGACACTATATTCCTTGAATAAATAATAATAATGATTTGTTTATTTTGCATCATAAATTGTGTTCCTCAAAAGATCCACAACAAAAAGTTTGTACAAGCGCTTTGATATACCTACCATCGAATGTATTCTATTGTCATGAATTAATGATTATATTTTGTTGGAAGAATAAATAAATAATAAGGATATATATAAACTAGCAGTTTGCTTGCACATGTAATATAGATAATCTTTATCAATTTGTTTCATAAGACTATAAGATATAGGAGCAGAATTGGGTCATTTGGCCCATTGGGTCTGATCTACCATTTCATCAAGGCTGATCCATTTTCCCTCTCAGCCCCAACTCCTGCCTCCTCCCTATATCCCTTCATACCCTGACTAATCAAAAATCTATCAACCTCTGCCTTAAATATGCTCAATGACTTGGCCTCCACAACCACCTGTGGCAATGAATTCTATAGGTTCAGTGCTCTCTGGCTAAAGAAATTCCTCCTCATCTCTGTTCTAAAAGGACGCCCCTCTATTCTGAGGCTGTGTTCTGGGAAGCACTTTGCATTAGGTGATCTAATACCATTAGTTTCATGGTAATTATGGAAAAGGATAAATCTGGTCCTTTGAGTTGAGATTCTAAATTGGAGAAAGGACAATTTTAATGGTATGAGAAAGGATCTGGCAAGTGTGGATTGGTTTAGGTTGTTTTCTGGGAAAGGTAATTGGTAAGTAGGAAGTCTTCAAAAGTGAAATTTTGAGAGTACAGAGTTTGTGTGTTTCTGTTAGAATAAAAGGTAAAGATAACAGGTTCAGGGAACTTTAAGGCTTTTGAGAATTAATATGGCCCTGGTTAAGAAAAAGGAGGTGCATAGCAAGTATAGGTAGGTAAAAACAAATGAGGTGCTTGAGGAGTATAAGAAATGCAAGAGAACGTTGAAGAAGGAAATCAGGAGGGCATGAGGTTGTTCAAGCAGACAATGTGAAGTAGAGTCCTAAAGGCATCTAGGGATATATTAAGAGCAAAAAGTTAGCAAGTGACACAATTGGTCCTCTGGAAGATCAGAGTGGTTACTTATGCATGGAGCAGAAAGAAATGGGGGAGATCTTAAATGGATTTTTTGCAACAGGAGACAGACACAGAGTCTACAGATGTGAGGCAATGCAACAGTGTAGTCATGAACCCCATACAGATTATGCAGGCGGACATGCTTGCTGTCTCGAAGCAAATTAGGGTGGGTAAATCCCCAGGGCTGAACAATGCATTCCCTCAGAAATTGCAGGGGCCCTAGCAGAGATATTTAAAACGTCCTTAGCTACGGGTGAGGTGCCAGAGAAGGATAGCTAATGTTGTTTCATTGTTTAAAAAAGCTTCTAAGAATAAGCCAGAAAATTGCTGGTGAGCCTGACACCAGTAGTGGGAAAGTTATTGCAAGGTATTCTAAGGGAAGGGATATATAAGTATTTGGATAGGCAGAGAGTTTTTTGTGAAAGTTGATGAAGGCAAGGCAGTGGATGATGTCAACATGGACTTTAACAAAGCCTTTGACAAGGTCCCACATGGAAGGTTGGTCAAGAAAGTTCATTCGTTTGGCATTCATGATGAGGTAGTTATTTGGATTAGACGTTCCTTTGCAGAAGAAGCCAAAGAGTGGTTGCCTCTCTGACTGGAGGCATGTGACTAGTGGTGCCGCAGGGATCAGTGCTGGGTCAGTTGTTCTTTGTCATCCAAATCAATGATCTGGATGATAATGTAGTAAAGTGGATCTGCTAATTTGCAGATGGCACTAAGATTGGGGGTATATTAGATAGCGAGGAAAACGATCTGAAAAATTGGCCCTTAGAATACCTTCCAATAACTTTCCCACTAGAAATGTTAGGCTCACCAGCCTATAATTTCCTGGTTTATTTTTAGAACCTTCTTAAATAGCGGAATAACATTTGCTATCCTCCAGTCCTCTGACTCCTCACCTGTCACTAAGGATGATTGAAGTATCTCTTCTAGGGTCCCTGTAAATTCTGCACTTGCCTCCCACAGGTTCAGAGGGTACATTTTGTCAGGCCCAGGGGATTTATCCACCCTAATTTGCCTCAAGGCAGTAAATTCTTCCTCCTCTGTAATCTGTGTAGAGTTATGCCCCAACTGCAGCCTTGCCTCACTTTTATAGATTATGTGCCCATCTCCTGAGTAAAACTCAGATGCAAAAAATTCATTTAAGATCTCCCCCATCCCTTTTGGCTCCACGCATAGGTTACCATTCTGATCTTCCGGAGGACCTATTTTTTCCCTTGCAGTCCTTTTGCTCCCAACTTATCTGTAGAATCCCTCAGGATTCTCCATCACCTTGTCTGTTAGGGCAATCTCATGCCTCCTTTTAGCTCTCCAGATTTCTTCCTTAATTGTGTCTTAAACAGGGCCTCAATATCATTTGAAAACCAAGGTTACCTAAACATACTATCTTTTATTCTGACAAGCACATACAAGTGCTGTACTTTCAAAATTTCACTTTTGAAGGCCTCCCACTTACCAAGTACACCTTTTCCAAAAAAAATGTGTCCCAAATCCGTACTTGCCAGATCCTCTCTGATACCATCAAAATCGGCCTTTCTCCATTTCTCAACCCATTGGACCAGACCTTTCTTTTTCCCTATTTGATTTGAAACTAATGGCCATCAGTGTTGCTGCCCAGTGTTTGCTAAGTGGAAGACAAGCTGGATTGCATGTGTATGTACAGACTGCTGGGAACTTGTTCTTGCCAACAAAACCCATGCACCATCAATTTACAGATCATGCCACTTAGGGACTTGGGCTATATATATATTTTTTCCTTGTGTGACTATGTTTACTGCTATCTTATTTGCATGATATATACGTTGTATTGTGTATGACTGTTGTATAAGCTGAGTACCCCTTATCTGAATTGCTTGGGGCTGGAAGTGTTTTGCATTTCAGACTTTTTAAAAAGATTTTGGAATATATAAAAAGATAGATTCAGATAGCCTTATTTTCAACTCTGAATTTATGTACTACTGGTAAGTTCATCAAACATATGTACATAGCAGTAAAAAATGTTACATATCGTTAATATAATGTGTGTCGGGTAACAAAAGGAGCACAGTAGCATTGGGAGAATACCTGAGTCAGCTGTTGAACACCAGAAAAACAATGGCTGGTATTCTGTCTCCAGCTACAATGCCATATTTTGATTAAAAGGTCACAGTACACTGTAATTGTATTTTACTTTTTTAAATTGTTTTATGTAAAGTGTAAAACAACTAGCATTGTAGACTTGTTGTGTTGTTAGATTTTCATAAGCAAAGATCTTTGCAAACTCACTAATGAATTTCTCTGCTGCTTCCTGATCTTTAAAAATTTAATGTCGTGCATTTTCTTAAATTTCTGCAACCTGCCTGCTGAATATTCATAATGACCTTCAATTTTCAGTTTGTTGTGATAGATCCTTGCTTGTTTCATGACCAGTATACTGTTAAGTGGCGTATATTCACTTCAACACTGCCGAATCCATTCTTTCAATACACAATGGAGATCATAATTTTTTTTCATTGTGTGGTGTTTTAAATTTGTAACCCTCAGGTTCTGTTGGCTGTGTAGGTCTAGGGATGACAATCTCTGGCCCTGCCAAACAGGTGAGATTGAGATGCGAGTCCACCCCCAAACCCCCCTGTCTGTGTGGACGCTGCGTGATTTGTTACTGTTACAAATCAGTACCACAAAATACCAGACAGAACACTGCAAACAATTAAATGATTTAGCTTTATAATTCTTAATTTGACAAAAGGGTTAGTGAAGAAAAAGCAAAAAAACAAGAAAAGGGCCCATTTTAATGAAACAGTCTAACGTGCACAAGTTGGAGCTCACGGATTCCCCTTCACCGATCCTCCTTCGATCTCCCGGCCTTCGTTGGGTCCTGGCTCCACTCCGGTGTCTTCTCTCTCCATCTCCCGCCGACCCAAGAGGCCCGGATCACCCTGGTGTCAGTCACATGGCATGGAAACACCCTCCCGTCCTTGGATGGCTCACATTCCAAAGCACCCGTTATCTCTAACCGTATCCCAAACATTGCTTTTACAGAAAGACCATTCCATTAGTAGTGAAACCTTTCCTGGGTGTTACACTCTCCCCTCACCAAATTTAGTCATGTCCTCATGTCATTGAGATAATTTTCCAACCCTTCATGCAAAGCACAAAGTCAAACCCAGATGTGAAAGCAAGGGACGTAGCTTACCAAGGCAATAGGTGCCACACTCTGTTCCCCTAGTGATACACAGGCCAGCCTATCCAGTGGTCTCCTGATTCTTTCAGACCTCCTTACCCCGTCATCTACTCCTTCAGGTTCAGACATTCCTGGGCATACTTCTGGTCTACATGTCTAGGCCTCCCCTGGTTTATCACTCGTGCCCTCCTGCAACTCGGGCCACTCTGTGCCTTAGCTGAGCCCCGCTTCATCCCTTGCAGGGTCCCACTGAAACCCAGCCTGTCCACAGATAGTCCCCCCAATTTCACCTGACTCAGGAATCTCTTTCTCAATCAGTGGGAAGTTAGCAAAAGGCAGCATATACCACACGCTCATTTCCTCATCCTCCGAGTCAGTACCGCATTCAGAGGTAGGGACCGGTCTAATCTCTCCTGCTGTTGGTCCTTCAGTCACCCCGCATCGCCGCAGAGTCCTCTTACTGGGTGTAGGCTCCAGGTCGGACTCTGGGTCAACCCGCACCTCATGTTCCTGAGGCAGAAGGTGGTTCTGATGGAGAATCTTGACAGGCCCATTCCCATCCTCTGGTTTCACCTGGAAAACTGGAACGTTTGGCATCTGACTCTCCACTACATAGGGCCTAACTGCCCAGTGGTCAGCCAACTTATGCTTCCCAGGTAGCCCCAAATTCCTTATGAAAACTCGGTCTCCTAGCATAAGCTGGGACAACTTAATCTTTTGAGCCTACCTCCTCTTATTTCCTTGATACTGCTTGGCAGCCATGACCTCAGCTAACTCATAAACCTTTTGCAGCTCCTTCTCATATCAGACACATACTTCAGATAAGTCCTTGGTGGTAGGTCTTCCTCAACAGTCCCAATACAAAGGTCGATGGACAACCTCGCCTCGCGCCCAAACACCAGATAATATAGCGAGTACCCGGTAGCTTTATTTTGTGTACAGTTGTAGCAGTGGACCAGATGTCCAATATTTCGACTCCACTTGTTCTCCTTGCTGATTTACAAGGTTCTAAGAATATATAACAAGGTCCAATTAAACCTCTTGGGCTGGGGATCACCCTGCCGTAGTCCTCGACTTCTCGACTCCGAGCATGCCCAGTAACTCATGTATGAGCCTGCTCTCGAAATCCCGTCCCTGATCACGATGTATCTGCCTGGAAATACTTCTACCATAGCACTTTGGCCACCCTGGATGCCCTCTGATCCTTGGTAGGGAAGGCTTGCGCATATCTGGTGTGGTGATTTGTGATGACTAAGACATTTGCCATGCTGCTGGCATCTGCCTCTGTTGACAGGAAATCCATACACACCAGGTCAAGGGGCCCTGCACTCTGCAAGTGGGACAACGGAGTGGCCCTCGTAGGCAGCGTCTTCCTCCATATGCACCAAATGCAGGACTTGCAGTACTTTTCAACCTCCAGCTTCATTCAGGGCCAGTAGAACTGACCTCTGAGCAATCCATAGGTCTCTTCAACCCCCACATGTCCAGAATCATCATGAAGTGACTTCAACACCACCTCCGATACTTCTCAGGCAGAACCAGCTGGGAATGCCGAGGCCGGTCCGGAGGCAGCGTGACCTGTTATAGGATCTGGTTCCTCAACTCCAGTCTGGGCCATTCTCTCAGTAATGGAGGCACCACAGTGTGCTTTGACTCCTCTGCTTGGGCCATATCTCCCTTTTCAACTGCTAACCAAATGGTACCGATGCTTGGGTCATCTTGCTAAGCAGCTGCCACTTTCCCAGGAATCAATTCTGGTAGCTGGTTTGTTTTTAGAGCAGTCAAGTTACAGTGAACTTGTGGAATGGTGCCATCAGAAGCTCCCAATTGATCTACCGCTCGATCCTGCCCTTGCCTTCCCTCTGCCTTCACCATGATGACAAACTGACACGTGGCTTTCTCTCCTGGGGCAGGAACGCTCTCCCACTGTCCGGCCCTGTCCAGCCCTTCATGCGCACATCGGGACAAAGCATCAGCATCAATGTTCCTACTTCCTGGATGGTACTTCAGGCTGAAATCATAGGCAGACAACGCCACCAACCACCGATGGTCTGTGGAATCCAATTTCGCTGAGGTCAGGATATAAGTTAGGGTTTGTTGTCTGTCCTCAGCTCAAACTTAACACCATAGAGGTAGTCACTCAACTTACCCACAACAGCCCATTTCAATGCCAGAAACTCTAACTTGTGCATGGGATAGTTTCTCTCAGAGGGCGACAGACTTCGGCTGACAGACGCAATAAGTCTCCATCCGGTGCCCTAATCCTGATATAGGACACCCCCGAAGCCCTCCCTGCTGGCATCTGTATGCGTTACATATGGCAATCGGGGGTCTGCAAAAGCCAGCATAGGCACCTGTGTCAGCAGCTCCTTCAGCAACTGAAAGGCCTCTTCACATTAACTCATGATGCTTGATGATTAATCATGATGATTAACTCATAAACTTGTACTTGAGTAGTGAAGTATCGGAAGACTGGATTGAGTTAGCTGCAATTTATTCATGCTTCTGTGTTCTCTGTTAAGAGTAGGGGGATGCTCATTGTCCTGTTGCACTGTATTCTCACAATAATTTCACATTTATGGTGCAAGCTCATGAATTCTGGTTTAGTTCCATTAAAGAAAATGCTCACATTTTAAGATATAGCAGTGATAATTCTGAAATCACAATTTGCTCAATTTGTCTTTTTTTTTGTATGTTGGTTGTTTGTCAGTCTTTGCTTATGTATAGTTTTTCATAAATTCTATTGTATTTCTTTATTTTTCTATAAATGTCTGCAGGAAAAATGAATCTCAAAGTAGTACGAGGTGACATATATGTACTTTGATAATAAATTTGCTTTGACTTTGGAAGAAATCCTTTGATACTAATGTGCAAAATGCTTTTGACTGAATGATTCTCAAGGTATTTTAGTTGAACAATGATTTACTTTTTGATACTCAAGACATAAAATATTGTATTATTAAAATCTGATTACAAAAAGAGAATCCATTGAGAAAATAATACAATTCTTGAGGAGTCCTTGTTGTTTCGCTCATTAAAGTAAGTTATAAAATAGAGTCTTGTGAAAGCACTTGAGACAAATATTTACATATAAAGTACATGACCGTGCTGTGCAAAGATGTAAATTAATATAAACAACAGGACATGTTAAAACAATGGTTGTGTTAATTTACTGAGTAGCTGCATATGATACAAGTTAAAAGACTCAGGGGAAAATTGGACTTGGCAGGAACTGCTCTGTGGTGTAATGAGAACTTTTGGAGGACCAAAATATTATCAGTACCACAAGCTCATGTTTAAGGGGAGTTGTACTATGCCATGTTAGTGAGGGCATTAATGTGTACGGCATTATGTGTATTGAATGCCCAGGGGAAATATCCAGTATAATTAGAGTGTGATATCAATCAGTTTGCAGTGTAACTTGATTGCAGACATCTGAGATTGCAGACCTGCATTTCAAGCCCAACTCATCCTTGTGTGGCTGAACATGTATTAACAAGCATGAAGTACTCATTAACTAGCATAAAGTACCTGTACTTTATAAGGGAACTTCCGACTGCTTACAGCTTGCTGCTAATTGGTTCTTAACATTGCTTCTAAGTATTTGGTACTTTCCAGAGTTGTTATAGTGTCTATGGAGTGCTGAAGGACACTCCCAGAGACATGCATTAACGGCTGTATTTCCTGGATGCAAGACCACCAGCAAAATGAAGAAGGCACAAAGAATGATGAGTGGAAATAGGGTCTAATTCAGAAGATGCATCTTGCCAGGTTGGTTAGGATGTAACTCCCCTACCTAAACCTCAGAGGTGTCATTTCTTTCAGTAACATCATGCTGTATGTAATCTGCTTTCTGCTGTAGCTACACCTCTGGCCTTCAGGAGAGACAATAGACAATAGGTGCAGGAGTAGGCCATTCAGCCCTTCGAGCCAGCACTGCCATTCACTGTGATCATGGCTGATCATCCACAATCAGTACCCCGTTCCTGCCTTCTCCCCATATCCCTTGACTGCGCTATCTTTAAGAACTATATCTAACTCTTTCTTGAAAGCATCCAGGGAATTGGCCTCCACTGCCTTCTGAGGCAGAGCATTCCACATATCCACCACTCTCTGGGTGAAAAAGCGTTTCCTCAAGAGAACAGGAATCAAATTGTAAATAACAACACACACAAAATGCTGGTGGAACACAGCAGGCCAGGCAGCATCTATAAGGAGAAGCACTGTTGACGTTTCAGGCCGAGACCCTTCATTAGGATCCACTCGGAAATGTGAGGCAGAGGCAGTATCTGATGGACTGTGATGTAAACATAAAAACCACAGCAAAATAAAAATTCTGAACTGGCGAATTCGTCAGGTCCTGACAAAGGGTCTCCGCCTGAAACGTCGACCATGCTTCTCCTTATAGATGCTGCCTGGCCTGCTGTGTTCCACCAGCATTTTGTGTGTGTTGTTTGAATTTCCAGCATCTGCAGATTTCCTCGAGTTTGCTTTGTAAATAACAAGTTGGTTATAATATAAACTTTGGTTGGAACTGGAAGTATTTTGCAACATCTCACAATTTACTACTCAGAGAGGCCTGGTTATATTTAGTGCCCTCTTAGCACAGAGGGCAGTTACTGTGTGAAGATTACAAGTTGCCCATGGCCTTGTGTACCACTTAATTCAAATAAATAGCACATCATTTCTCACCTACACTGAGATTATAAAGGATTTTAATTCCCCAGTGCACCTGGTGTGACCATGGATAATGAAGGACAATGCCTTGATATCCTGGCTAAACTCATGATGCTTTCATTCTACCGTAGTTTGCTCTGGTGGTGGCTGATGGAGCGCTATGTCAAACCATGGGGGGGGGGGGGGGGGGTGGGGGGACAATTGGGCAACTGAGTCTTTCTGCTGGACTCTGCAGGAGCCTTGCAGTACTTGATCAGAATAAGTTCTGAGATTTCTGGCTGTCAGGTGCTGGCTTCGCCACACCGAGGGTCCTGTCGTGCTACCTGATTTAGAGCAAGCTCCTGAAGAACAGGAGGGGGAGCAGGAAATGAACGAGAATGCAAAGGTAATGGAGAAAGAGAAAGACAAGAGAATTGTTTATTCCCTTCCATAGATGCGGCCTCATCTTTAGAGTTCCTGCACCATTTTGTGCATTGCATGGCTCTTTTCCATTTTGAATGTAGTTACCAGCTCCATTGATCCACTTGGAAATGTGAGGCAGAGGCAGAGGCAGTATCTGATGGACTGTGATGTAAACATAAAAGCCACAGCAAAATAAAAATTCTGAACTGTATACCTTCACCTTCACATAGTCTGTACCTGGTGTTTGCTTTCTTTTCCAGAAGCCTTCCCATAGTGCCGATTTCTTGTGTGCCTGTGTTGTTCCTCAGTGCTGGCGGAGGACTGCTGATTTTCAGTGGAGCAGGTTGCAAGTGGCTTGGTTGGATGACCATTAGTGACTCTGCGCCCAGGAGATGAAGTAACCGTGCATGCTAAAAAACTGAAAATAAAAGCAGAAAGTGCTGCAAACACTCAGTAGGTCGGGCAGTATTTTGTGAATGAGGAACAGCATTGGCATTTCAGGTCGATGACCCCGGGGAGGCCCGGCTTTATAAAGCAGCTGTTCTCAGCATGGGAACCAGAGGTCTAAGGCAGCTGAAGTCAGCAGCAACGGAGCCCGTGGAGTGGCGTATGTAGGTCTGGAAACACTTTCAGTGTGAGAGGGGTTCACCGTCCGTGTAGCCCTTGCTTTGCGTGGGACAGTGTCTGAGCTCTCCAGATCATCTGATGTAAGCCAGGTGGCCGGATGGCTTTAATGCAGTGTGGCCTCCTCTGAAAAACAGTATGATAGCAGGAATCTGAGCCTGCTGGAAGTTCATTGCAGCATCCAGACCTCAGGCTCTTCATCATGGTCCACAGCACGAAGGTGAAATTGGCCACATGGTGGACGGGATGGTTTGATTCTGGAATCCTTCAATCTCTGTGACATAGCTTGCAAGCTTTCTGATAACCCTAACAAACAGTCCATCATAGTATCCATCAATCTTATTCTGCATGTTAATAGAATATGGAATGTAGAACACTTCACACAGTATAGACCCTTTGCCCCAGTCTAGTGACGATCTTTTAACCTACCCTGGTGGTCCACTGTGCTTGCAGATATATGTCAGTTTGTCACTGTCTGCTGTCAGTGTGCCTGGCCAAATTCCTCCAAGAAGCAGATCTCTAGGCTCCTGCAGTCCCTTCATATCCTTGGTCCTATATTGCCATGGATTTCATCAGGGGTTTGCCACCTTCTGATGGGGCCAATTTGATCAAAAGACCTTAAGATTATAAGATATAGGAGCAGAATTAGGCAATTTGGCCCATTATGTCTGCCCTGCCATTTCATCATGGTTGATCCATTTTTCCTCTCAGCCCCAATCTTCTGCCTACCTCCGTATCTCTTCATGGCCTGACCAATCAAGAATCCATCAGCCTCTGCCTTAAATATATATTAAGACTTGGTCTCCACAGCTACCTGTGGCAACAAACTCCACAGATTCACCTCTCTCTGGTGAAAGAAATTTCTCCATCTCCATTCTAAATGGATGACTCACTATTCTGAGGCTGAGTCCTCTGGTCTTGACAGTGGTGGACTGATTCTGATGAGCCTTCTGCTCCCTCTTCTGCACCTCAGTGAGCTATCATCCATAGACCAGTGGTCTAAATGAACCAATCAGCAAGTGGAGAAGTTTCTGGATTGCTTTGCCACCTCTAAGACTTCCAGATGAAAGAAGTTCTGGAATGAGCTGTCTCACAATCTACACAGCTCCTCTGCTATGGGTATGTCATGGGTATGTTTGAAGTGTTTATTGCTACAACCCTTATTGTTTCCCATGGAGGAGCCCAAGATGGAGATCCCATTCACCAGGGCCCTGGTTTGCTGCTGCAAGAATACTTGGAGGAGGGCACGAAGTGCCACCTTAGCTGCCAGCCATGTTTACTGCCACTAGGCCAACCGCTCCAGCCTGGGAACCATGTTTGGCTGTCCACCCTGTGCATCGACTCCTGCAAGCTTTTGGCCCAGTTCATCAATCCCTACAAGTCAACCATCACATCAATCCAGTCACTTACTGCCCCCATCTGTCAGGATCATACCTACCTTCTTTGTGTCCTGCCTCAAGCCTGTTCTCTATGGTCCAGTCTACTGACCTGTGTCTGCACCTTGGAACCTAGGATGCTGGAAGTTGATCCCGATACATGGCTTGCTGGTCGCTGGATTCACTTTGCCGAGGATATGGTGTGCAGTACTTGGGCAACTGGGAAGGGTACACCCTGGTGGAGGGGTCCACTTACATCTTAGATCTCATCAATGAGTTCCACCTGACCCATCCAGATCACCTTGGACTATTGGGGGCCGGCAGCAGGGGGTGCGTAGTCCTGTCAGTCCTAGCCCGCTGACACCTCCCGGTTAATAGTAATCACCTGCTGTTCATTCCAGACTCATCACCTCAGCCTATTTAACCCCATTTCTCATTCACAGCCTTTGTTCACTCATCGAACCAGCTGGCCTCAACCAGTTGCTCCTAGCTTTCACTCTCCCTGCCTAAAGTTTACCTTGTTGCCGTCAGTGTTCAGTTTCTGTTCTCTCTTGTTTTGTGGCCCCTTGTGGCTTATCACACTGGACAGCAATTTTCTTTTGGAAGTGTTGCTTCCTCAGAATATTTTTTGTTTATGACAGACTGCTTGAAGCTGAACACAGTCATACTTTCAGACTACTTGTATCACGTACAAATTTGGAGGAACAAGAAATTAACTTTCATTGAATGCAATGCATTTAATTGCATAATGGCTCTGAGGATTTGCAATTGTTCAACTAAGCTAAAATGGTTTGTGATGATTTTCATTTGTGCTCAGTGTCTGAGGCTTCTCACTTGTGTCCAACAATAATCAGCCAGCATTGATGGATTCCAGTTGCCCTGATACCAGTTCTCCATGACTGCAAACCCCTGGTGAAACCTTTCACCTGGCTCCTCACTGACAGTGCCAAGTTTTGCAGGGAAGTTGTCTAAATGGGAATACCGAAAATGAATCTCTAGTGATATGTTACAATTACTGGTTTTGTATGCTTGAAGCATGTTGTCAACTAGCTGCATGTAGTTTGGTTCTCTGGTTACCAAGAAAATATTCAACATCCTTGATTAACGTTTATCTTATTTTCTCTGGTCCCACTAGAAGTTCATTGAATTGCCTATCAATGATGACTTGTTTGATTTGTGAACCAACAAAAATTCCTTCTTTAATCTTGGCATCCATTATTCTGGGAAGTAAATTTCAAATCTTAAAATCCTTCATGGAAATGTATAGCCTTTCCTGTCCTGCCGTACAGCACCTGTCCTGCCTAAGCATATCCAGGCATGTCTGGACAAGACAGAAAACTTTTCAGCCTATTTTATGGGCAACGTTTTAATTAACTTGAATTATGATTTGAAATAACAAATATAGGTGAATTTTTAAAACATGGTACACAATAGGGAAATGTCATGGTGGTTTCCATGATCAGCCAGCCAAAATCGATAAGGTACACCCAAAATTATTCAGGAAGCAAAATCTTTGATGTCCATTGTTATTTAGTGGTCTATTACTAAACTTATTGTTCACTGCTAAATCTACTTTTAGGTCAAGCCTCCTCTATATTTCCTGACAGAACGGAGGCCAACTCCAATTTTTCCCCCTCCAACAATACACTTATTTGCCTGGCTTATTTTGTCCTCATAACTTCTCCTTCATCTCCACTCACTTTCTCCAGATCAAAGATATCGCTGTAAAAACCCATATAAGCCCAAGGTGTAATTCTTCTTTGGTGGGGTATGCAGAATTGTTTTGATTTCAGTCCTGCTCAGCTTTTCTCTCTCAGTTCTTTCTCCCATACACGAACAATCTTCCTGTACTCATGCAGAAGTTGAGCCTTTCAACATTTTTCTATCCTGCTGTCACCTACATATGGTCCATGTCTGGTACTTGCTTTTGTTTTCTGGATCTGTCTATCTGTCTCCATTTCAGCCACAGACATCCATTATAAACCCAAGAACTCCCACAACTTTCTTGACTATACTTCATCTCACGCTGCCCCTTGCGATGACCACATTCTATCCTTTCAGTTCCTTGATATTTGTTAAGCTTGTTCCGATGATGAAGCTTTTTGTAGATTTAGATTAGTTTATTGTCCGACTCACCAAGGTACAATGAAATTCAATGAATGCTTACAGAATAAACATATGTTAATAATAAATACAACAATACATAGTAACAAGCAACAACATGGTGCAAAGATAGTGGTGCAATCTGAATTTGTGCTAAAAGGAATACTAAATTGCCAATAATGGAGTGGATAGAATCGGAATTCTTGAGCTGCACAAATGACTCTGCAATTTCTTCCTTCTTGATTAACTATGGTTTTCAGTGTGGGCAGAGCTCTTGACTACATCTCATCTATTTCTTATGTCTCTAATCTCGTTCTACTGAGTAGAACAAGGACAGACAGCACCGGCCACATCATTCAACAGATCATCCAATGCATGCTTCACCACTGATGAGACTTCCCTCCTGATTCCTCTTTCAGCATCCTGAAGGGACTATTCCATTCACTTCCTGTATTGGTGGCAGCTGTGGGGGAGATTAAACATACTTGTTCGTGGAACCCTCAGTTTATAGATCAGAAGCTAGACTGAGGGACACATGGGATATTCTGTCAGTTGGTAGACATAAGTACTCTGTGCTCCAGGGCATAAAGTAATGCAGCATTCTTATAGATTGTTGCTACCTTAGTTACATCTGCTTGTCCAGCAAGTGAAAGGGAAGTGTGTTTAGGTAGATATGCCTGTTACAGCTAATTTGCTGGCAGATGAAGAAGATATGACGTGTGGATGTGAGGCTTTCAGTGGTGCCAGGACATGGTGGTTCATTAAATGTCAACCATGAGGCATAGACAGGAGTGGTGGGGATATGGTACATTAAGCAGTGTGAGGCTCATGCTACAATATGTGGAATATGGCATTTGTAGACATATTCACTAACACATGACTGAGGTAATTGAAGTTCCTGCATGATAGCAGCCAGGTTCTCAGGATTTGATTTTTGGCACTGGCTTCAGTCTAGTCCCAGTGCCTTCACTGTGTGTGTGTCTGAAAGTCTCTATGGGACACATCACCTCTTCTGTCTCTAATGTAGCTTGAAACATGCTTCTATCCACTGATTTACCAGGGGCTTTCTACCAAACTGCAATCATCCCTGTAAGGAATTCTAAAACCTGCTGCAGTGTACTTTCACCTTTAAGAGGTACAGATAGGCATTAAGCAGTGCAGAGAAACCCAAGTAATTATTGAATCACAGTATTGATCTTTTCTATCAAACTGAGTGGTTATTGTTGACTGGGGGTGTTGAAAGCCTTAGGAAGATCAGGGAGGATGAACTGTTTGCACTCGGTTAAGAGGACTAAAGGCTGATTTCTACTTGTGCGTAGGGGCTATGTAGCCCTGATTTTCACTTCTGCGTCGCTCTACGCCATAGCAAGCATGTGTTGGTGTGTGCCAAAATGCTAGTTGGCGGTGGGGTTTCTGTGCCACTGTGTTAAGTTTCTTCGTGAGAGACATGGACGAGGAAATGCAGTTCAAACATTTTCGCATGTCGGCAGATAGATTTGATGATTTGGTCCATCTATTTTGCATTGGTGTACAGACATGGTGGAGAAGAAGCAACTGGAAATGTGATGCTACCAAGCGGACTGATAACAGTTGTTGCGGTCTGCGTTGCTGCGACGCGTAAGTTACTTTTTGGAGAGGTGCACGTCACTCTACGGCGTAGGGTATGAGGTACTTACGGTATAGATGTGACGCACAAGTATAAATCAGCCTTAAGGTTAATCACATATAACGATTCTCACGTTCAGTTTTTAGAACCGTGTTTGAGCTGTGAAGCATGAATTTGGAGCACCACTGGGATTTCTGTTGCTTGGGCATTGTGGATTCTTACACTTACTCCTTTTAGCCTTGTACTAAGTGAAACCCGGATGACTGAAATTCTCAGTGCTCATCAAATGTATAGTGTGGTATGTATAGGAATGATTTAACTGATAGCAACAGCTCTTAACAGGTGACCTGCTACTGAGGCGTGATGCAATTTCTCAGCAGTTGCAAAGGGTCAAAGATGAGAGGTAGACTTGTTTAACATTAACCAGTACTAGCTAGTGGTCCTATGAAGAACACTTGCTCTTTTGCTGACCAGGGATCAAAAAGGTTAGTATAAAAGCACGATGAATTAAGATGACAGAGAATAAATTCTATCACAGGCATTGCAGATAAAGCAGAGACTTACTAGGCTAACAGGGATGTCCAGTATTATTATACTGATGTTCTGTGATTTTACAGTGTGGGTTTACAAGCCATATTAATTACACTTTGTGAATATTCATAGTGGGAAAATGAATGACATATTATAAACAGTTTTATCACGAGCTTCCTCAGGTTGTAACAGGCTGGTTAATACCTTTGCACTTCAATGTGTTTAGCCTTGAATCTATTAATTACAACAAGCATTACATGGTATTTGAATATTGCATGCTTAAACCAAACTGGTGGTTGTTGACCTCAGGACCTGCTGATACAGAACTCTTCAATTCATCCTTTTTATGTAAAGCTCCAGACAGAAAGCTGCAGCTGAAACGAGGTAGCACTTGCATTTTGAAGGCACTCCAGATGTCAGAGCCAGCAAAATCATATGCCTTCAATTTTTTCTATTTATATTCCCACTTAAAATACAATTTTGCTTTCAGCTGTGTATGTTCAGGAGAGGAATGAAAGTAAGCTTACTTCAATATTTTTGGGCAGTATGAACGTTGTTCAGTAAAATTATTTTTTTCATTATGTATGTAATCTTTTATTATGCTTATATGCACTTGAGTAACTCAGAGTTGACTAACCTTATAACCATTTTGTTGAACTAAATTCCAAGTGTTCAATGAAGTGAATTGTAACTGTAATTTGCATGTTTCCTACAAAGTGATACTAAATCTACTATTCTGCAGATGAAGTCTCATTCAGTCGAGTTAACACCATGCTGTGACCAGATAGTTTTAATTCCTGATGAATGAGTTTTCCTTTTCGAGTGCTTGTTTATTCAGACATAAAGCAACAATGGAATTCCATTTAATTTAAATAAGCAGGTTTCTTTTAAACTCTGTTAACAGCTGACCTCTGCAAATGTAAAGTTATTCTTTCACAAAGCTTACAGCACTTTCATAAACGCAAACCATGTTTTATATGTATTCTGTCTTTCTCTGTATTTTAGACTATTCTATCAATTTTGAAATACATTATTGATTTAATGCTGATTTGTTTATCTGGAGGATTTTGTGTATCTGGTAGTTTAAAATAAAGGGTCAGAGTTCGCAGCAAATTTTTAACAAAGTCTATGATGGTCTGCACATCCACTGATAGACTTCATGAAAAATAATAAAGGAACAAGATATTGGAGGCTTTGAAGAACTAAATGGGCCGGTTGGGGACAGGGGTGGATTTGCAAAATACCCATCCACGCTTGAGAAGGGTTTGTTGTTGAGATGATGGTCAAGATTTGGTTTAGCACAGTTCAGGTTCTGATTGCTCGAAATGTAGAATACTTCAATAATCTAGAAATGTAGATATAATAGATCCAAAGTGTAGATGAAATATTACTTTTAATCAGTTAAATTAACATATCATCTGTGGAAAAGCAATGCATTATCACTGCCAAAATAGTCTTATCATTGCTAACAGGATAATTTTGGTCAAAATTTAGCTAATTAATTAATGCATCAGGAGTTCTTCTATTGTAGAAATTATTTGCTTTCTCCTCTGAATATTTCAATAGCCTTTCCAAATACGATTGAAGACAGAAGTTTCTTTCGTGTGCCCATATCACTAGATACTTGGATGAGGCAACCATATCAGAGAGGGCAAAAAACTATAAACAGCTAGCATGAAGAGCACTAAACTAAATTTAGTTTATACATTGAGATATGGGACACACCCAACCTCGCCAGTTTCTGGGGTTTAGATGCTCTAACTCTCCGGAGTACAGAAGGGTTCGGGACTGTCCCACTCATTGGCAATCATATTTTGGGTGTGAAGAATTCAGTATTTAATGAGCACCTGAATGCTCAATCACATATTCTACTTGGATTATGGTATAACGTCTTGTTAAATTCTCAGTTCTCATTTCAATCTAGTATGGTGTCTCAGTTCCAGTCTCGGATACTGCAGCGTCTGGGTCCAAACCATCCTTGTCAAGGTCTCTCGTCACAGTATGATTGAGCCACCATGGATGCAGTGGGGTATTAGAGGCTCACGGCAGCTGTAGCCAGCCACAGCGAAAGGATTTCCAGACAGAACCTGGCGGTATTCACCTCCAGGCCGCCGCGTACCAGCTATCACAAGGAGGAAGCCAGAGTCGCTTGGGTGAGGCTGTCGGTTGCTCTGCGGGGACAGTACATCTTCTGACCCCGGAGAGGTTCAACGGAGACCCGCGTTCTTGCCGCGGCTTCCTCACTCAATGCTCACCGGTGTTTGAGCTCCAGCCATCCTGGTTCCCTTCAGAGCATGGAAAAGTGGCCTTCCATCATCTCTCTCCCGACTGGGCTACCACACATTTGGAACGAAGGTCAGAGATTTGCGTGTGTTTGGAAGAGTTCATGGCCACCATGAGAAAGATATTTTATCATCCCTTCGGCACAAACAAAGCCTTGTACAGTTCTGTTAAAGCTGCATCGGGGAAGTCGGTCAGCGGCCGACTGCAATCGAGTTCTGAACTTTGTTCTAAGAGAGTGGTTGGAATGGGAAATCCTGGCCACTCTGTTGTTTCACAGACTCTTGGACAAACTAAAGGATGCCCTTGCCTTGGGGGAGCCAGCAGGGGACCTAGAGGTCGTCATCAACCAGCTCATCTCTATTTGCCCTACAATCATCTTGAACAGCGCAAGAGGGACCACATCATGTGGCCAAAGAGGGCTTGCCTAAGCCTGGCCTCAGCTCATCAGAGTTTCACTCACTCCCCCATTCTCAGACCATGACCAGCCTGTCTCCTATTTGGGACTCTGTCGAGCCCACGCAGATCAGTTGCACAACGCCAACAAGAGGTTCCAGCATCAGAGTCAAGGCTGCTCAATTTACTGTGGAAAAGCAGGTCGCCTGTGGGCCAAAAGTCTGAAGCTGCAGCCGCCTGTGGAACTGCTAAGACCGTCCATTGTTGGGAGGACTGTGACAGTAGCACCTACCATCTCCAACCAATGGACTCGAGTGTCACATTGAAGGCAGAGATCTCCTGGGGTAACAGAAGACAGGTGGAGGCTTTTTTGGACTCTGAGGCAGCTTGCAATTTCCTGGACTTGGGGACCGCCCGTCAGCTCGACATACCACTGCGAGAGTTGAGCGAGTCTCTGCCTGCAACTGTCTTGGACAGCTAGCCCCCGGTTCTGGGCAGATTCAGCACCAGATTTTGGTCTTGCAGATGAGGATTGAGGATCACATGGAGGACATTAGTTTCTACAATCATTGACTCACCGCTCAAACCCCTGATCCTGGGATACCCTTTGCTGTCCCAGTATAAGCCTTTTGTGAAATGGAGGGAGGGGAAAATCATTGGTTGGTCCAGTTATTGTAAGAGGTATGTTTGCAGCATGGTGTTCCTAACCCCAGACTCTCCGAAGAGCAATGAGCAGCAAGGGGGTAGACTTCAGTGTGAGGTAACTTGAAGCCTAGGGGGTCCAGCCGACAGGTCCCGAGGGAAGAGTTCTTAATCACAGCCCCTTGGAACCTGTTCCTGGAGTGCAAGGACCATCTGATACACCTTGTTGTCATCACCCGAGGATGTGACAGAGTCTAGTGAGGCTAGGCAGGAGACTCAGAGGTCAGTCAAACCACCTCTGCCACCTAAGAAGCCTCAGGAGTCGTCCTTGAAGGAGGGTTCAGCAGAGCTTGTTACACCCAGACTTGTCGAAGTTCCCTCCATATACAAAGATTTGAAAGGGGTCTTCAGCAAGGGAAAAACCTTGACTCTTCTACCACATGGACCCTATGACTGCTATAGATTTTCTGCCTGGTACTTGTCGTCCACGTAGTCAATTATATGCGTTCTCAGACCCAGAGAGAAGCGCAATGAAGGTCCAACAATACATGCAGGCATGAGAGGTGTGCGCCTGGATCAAGGAGACCCATACCCAACCTCAAGGGCTCCGCCGTCCTCTTCCTGTTCTGGATAGACCATGGGCGCAAATCTCCATGGGCTTTGTCATGGTTCTTCTGCCTTGCAAGGGGAAAACTGTCATCATGGTAATTGTCGATTGGTTTTCAAAGGCCTGCAGATTCATTGCCTTGGACAAGCTACCATCTGCAGTGGAGATGGCTGAGATTATCCTGACCAGTTCTACAGAATCCAAAGTTTTCTGGTGGACATAGTCACAGTTCATTGTCCACAGTTCACATCACATTTCTGGAGAGCATTCTGTAAACTGATTGGGACAACAGCAAGTCTCTCCGCTGGGTTTTGCCCACACTTTAACAGCCAGACAGAGCGGGTCAACTAAGATTTGGAATAAACCATAAGGTGCCTGAGCTAATGAGTGCTGCAACTACTTGATGTGGGCAGAGGCTGCCCACTACACCTTACAGCGTTTAGCGCACAGGAAATCCCCGTTCAAATGTTAATATGGGTATTTTCTGCCACTCTTCCTCGAACAGGAGGCCGAGGTTGGGGGTTCCTGCAGTAAAAGAACTTGTCCAATGCTGCAAGCTAAAATGGACTAGGGCAAGGGAGGTCTTGCTGGCCTCTACCCAGAAGGTAGAAACCAAGGCTAATTGAAGGAGAACACAGGAACCTGCCTGCAGCCTGGGCAACACGTCTGGATGTCTATTCAGGATTTACCTCTCTGGGTGGAGTCTAGAAAGCCGGCACCAAAGTTCATCACACCCTTTAAGGTCCTCAGGAAAGTAAACCCAGTGCTCCTTGCAGCTCCACAAGACCCTGAAGATCAATCCCAGCTTTCATATCTCTGAATTAAAACTTGCCAGCACCTGCCCCTTGACCCCACCGTTACCAGCCCCGTCACCACCTAGGTTTGTTGATAGGGAACAGGCCTTCATGGTAAGAAGACTTTCGGATGCACGTACTTTTTGGGATGTTTGGCAATACCTTGTGGACTGGGAAGGATTTGGGCCCAAAGAGAGGTGTTGGGTGTCTGAAAAAGACATCTTGGATCTGATTCTCTTCCACGATTACTACCACCATATCTCCCAGCAGGCAGAGGCATCAGGAGAGGGGGTCCTGTTACGAGACGCACCCAACCACACCAGTTTCCGGGGTTTAGATGCTCTAACTCTCCGCAGTATGGATAGCTAGTGCAGCCCCTTTAAGGGTTCAGGACCATCCTGCTGATTGGCAATCATGTTTTGGGCACCAAGATTTCAGTATTTAAAGAGCACCTGAACAGAGCCTCAATGCTCAGCTATAAATTCTACTTGGATTATGGTATAATGAAGCTTGCTAAGTACTCCATTCTCATTTCAATCTAGTAAGTATCCTGTCCCGATTCTAGCCTTGGGTTCTCCAGCACTTGAGTCCAAATCATCCTTGTCAAGGTCTCTTGATACACATTGTTCGAGACTTGAAAGGATTGAGTGCTACAGAAGGACTATAGTGTCTTGGAGAATTGTTTTCAGTAATAATACACCAAGGTTAAAACGTTTTAACCACAATGATAATCTGACAGGCAAATCACTTGCATTTTATGGAACAATTGTACTAAGGTACTTCCTCTACCTCCTGCAGCCATTTTCATTCATTAATTCCCATTGTAAATTAACCACACTTAGTTTATTTAACAACTCTTATTTCACATTTTATCAAAAATGTTTAATCATGAAGCTTTTTAAAATATTGTAGATAGGACAATATCAAAGGTAGATGTTAAAATGCTAATAGGGTGAACTGTAATTTCTGCCTGAGGGTAATGGAATACTGTAACCTGAAATATTGATTATTACTGAGTCTGGAGAGAAAGTGGAGAACCTTTAAATACCCTTCAATTAAACACTGCATCAGCATTTTAACACATAGAGGTGACATACTTGAAATCCCAGAAGGAGGATAAGGTTAAAATGAAGGACTAAAAGCTCCCTCAAAGCATTGCAGCTAACTAATTTAGGTCTCTAACTCTGCCACCCAATTGTCATTTAATTCTAAATGTGGCAGAATCTAGGCTGTAGTATCAGCATTTCTGCCCTATATTTCAGTAACTTTGCCAAGGATACTCTGCATGATAAGACCCCATCATGCCCTGGCTCAGCCACATAGATAGAAAACTGCAGAGCAGTGAACATTGCTAACAGGAGTATGATCTTGAGAAATAATTGCTTGAGAGATATGGAGTTACAAACACATTCTCAATACTGGGACAGGGATATTTAATGGTTGTCAGGAATTAAAATAATAAGAACATCAATTCTATAACTAGTTAAAGTTACAGTCTATTCTTTAGGCTCATCAGGCTGATGCTTATGCCGGTTTCCGTTGCGTGAAGCGACTGAGAGTACGAGACCTCCCCCCCCCCCCCCGCCCCCACGGGTAGGATGCCAGTATATCACAACGTTAACCCCCAGCATTTTGCCGGTACCAATTTTCAGCTGGGTGGTCTGGAGCGTTGTGTGGTTAAGTGCCTTTCTCAAGGACACAACACGCTACCTTGGCTGGGGCTTGAACTCATGACCTTCAGATTGCTAGTCCAAGCCTTAACCATTTGGCCACGCGCCACACAATCCTATAACTATACCTATCAGATTCTGGAAATTCTTTGTTAACTCTTATCTGCAGGGTTAAGCACTCACTTTACATGTCAAACCCCAATTGGTTTGAGACTTTCTAATCCAGCTGTAGCTTGACAGAACAGGATATCAATTAATTGTATTTATTAATAGCTGAACGTTGGTGATTATCAGGTGGCAGGAGAGATAGCCTCCTGAGATTTTTATTGTAAATATGTCCAATTAAATAAAATCCAGTTGTGACATTAACATGATACAACCATTCTCAACGTTCAGCATCACTGACACTAGACTGATAGTTGTTTGACCAGAAACCAGAAGAACAGATCAAACTAGTTGAACGAAGTTTGGATTTAAGTTGGAGTCTTAGAATTATATGCACAGGAAAAGGTCTTTCAGCCACTTGAATCTGCACCATCCGTGAAACATTCAATTACCCTCATTCCAGTTTTCTTATCCCCCCCATATTGCCATCAGCTCACATCACTTCTCTGGCAACTTCCAGCTTCATTTGTCACTGGTCTTTCTCCAACTTTTTACCATGTTCTAATCTGACCAAAAATGAAAAATCAGATCTCAAAAAAAAAACTGTAGGATTGGAAAGAGGAAATAAAACAGAAATTCCTGGAATTATTCAGCTGGTCAGGCAGCTGCTGTAGAGGGAGAAACAGAGACCTATTGAATCCATACAGAGATACAAAACTGGACTTGGGTCAGTCTCCTTGAAGTATTCCATCCAAGACTGCAGGAAACACATGCACAACTCAAGTCAAGTCAAGTTTATTGTCATTTAGCTATATACAGGTATATAATATCATATGTAACAAAATAATGTATATAGAAACAAGCCAACGTTTATTCAAACCAGGGTGTAAAGCTTAGTAGTACATTTAACACAAATAGCACACAGTAACTTATGAAGGTAAGGATAAAATCTAGAGAATCATACATAACAAACATAACATTAATACTAAATACTGTAAAGTACAGAGCAGGTTATCCAGTGACATTTCGAATACAGTGCAGCAGGGAGTTCAGAAGCCCAATGGCCTGGGAAAGAAACTGCTACTCATTCTAGCTGTTCTTGTTTTTATACATCATGGTATCCTGCCTGATGATAGAATGGTAAAGAGGATGCTGGATGGATGGGTGGGATCCTTAATAATACTAATGGCCCTGTGTAGTCAGCGCTCCTAATGGATGTCCCTGATGGATGGTGTGGAGACCCCTAAGATTCTCTCAGCTATTCTCACAGTCCTTTGTAGGGACTTCTGGTCTGATGCTCAACTGCTCCCACACCAGATGGAGATGCAACTTGTCAGGAAGCTCTCAATGGTGCCCCTGTAACTCTTTACATAATGCACAGTTTGAATCTTTTGATCGTTACAAGCTGGTTTGCAAATCAGGCTAAAATAGTTGAAGAATTCACTATGCACCAAATCTGTGTGTTATATTCTCCAGCCCTTTACCTCTTCCACCACTCAACTTCTCAGATCTTTACTTCATCAGCCCCCTCCCCCACCTTCTTTTCCTGACTCCTTCCCCCTTCTTGCCAGTCTGAATGAGGGGACTTGGCTGAAATTTTAATGTTTATTCCCATCCATAGGTGCTGGCTAAACTGCTGAGCTCCTCCAGCCCATTATGTGTATTGCTCTAGATTTCCAGCATTGGCTGTACCCCTTGTGTCTATGTTATATTATTATTGACTTGATTTGGATAAGCTTGAAGCCTGAAAGCTAGGGCACATGAATATTTTTTATCAGTAGGTCCATCTTTATTCACAATTGTTAATAACTCATTCAAAAATAGTGTACAAAACTGATGAACCCTATGTTTCTACAATTTTCATCAATGTAGTGCCTTTTTGGGCATTATCCAGATATGTATCTAGGCCTTTGCTTTTCTTGGCAAATTTCATGACTTCTTTATTAAGCATAAATGAAATTTTTTAAGAGATATTTTTGCCTGAGGTCAATGATAGTTGTTTCATTCTATTTATAATTGGACTTGAAACGAATAACATTCTATTTAGTATTTAACAGAAATTTGGACAGTATCTAAGATCTAGCATTGTTAGGATTATCTTGACTTTATTTATGATTCCTCTTATCACCCTCAGCTATTTAATCACTTGTGGTAGCCGAACATTCACAGCAGATTACTCTCACCAGCCCACTTAATGGCCTACTCTACAGTCAGTGGGTACACATCAGGAACTCATCAGTGGGCAGTCTGACAGTTCTGTGCACTGAAATTACTAAATGTCTCTCCAGAGACCAGTGATTGATTAAGCACAACAGGGGGGCTCTGTTTTATCTTTAGTGCATATTACATTTCGTTAATAATTTTAAGACATTTTCTTCCTATTTTCTGAGAAGATTAAATGTAGACTGCACATTTAAGCAGTTTAAGTAAATGATTGCTTTTCTTTATCATGCTATCCTGTCATGTTTGAACATCCTTATTTAACTAGAGCATTCTGAGTCTATTAAAATCCAAATTAACATTTTGTGCTTTGTTTATCCTCTTGATCCTAATCCTAAAATGCATTGATTGCTGTCCCCAGTTATTTACAGACAACAAAGCTCAGAATCTATCATTGTATTATCAATTGTTCGTCAGGAGCAATGGCAAAATATTATGAGAATTTAGAAAATGAATAACTTTAGACTGAGATTTTCCACATGGTGGGTTAAAAATTGGAATGCATTTCTTTCAGAGTTAAACAGCTGCTAAGTGCATCAGTTTAGTTGTGCTTTGTGTGCATTGGCATAGATTCCATTGTCAAATTTGACAGCCTGTTTTAACAGAGAAGTTTTGTAGAAATTTGGAATAGCTTTCCCAATTGAATTTGTATACTGTACTAGCCTTCTGAATTTAGCAATGAATTAATCAGTTTCACATAATCAAACAACCCAGTCTTTCCATTTCACATTTCCAGCATTCATGCTTTCTCATCTTTTGATAATTTCAGATAATTATTCATTCCTATCTGCATCTCATGTGCAGATTATTTACTCATTTCTTCACCATTCTCTTTCACATCACTCTGATTCAAGCATTTTCCACAAAATGTGAGGAATTCACAATAATTCTTCTATAAAATTACTTTCATTAGGGAGAGTATAGGTACAGATACTGGTAATCTCTACAGCCAACCTTGCAAAAAGATGACAGCCATGTCAAAATTTACAAGTATTTCTGATTAAGAACTCTATCAAATTGTAACAAAGAGTAAACTGCCTACTTCCTGTACCTACCACTCAATTTAAGAGCTCTTCTAATAGTGTTTTCAATTCCATTAGAAAAATTATTAACTCATCCTTTCAAACTGGATTTTCTCCAGATGCTTTCAAAACTGCGGTTGTCAAACCACTACTTAAAAAGCCAAACCTTGACAGTGAAGTACTAGCTAACTACAGGCTTATATCACATCTTCTCCTCCTGGGCAAGATTCTTGAGAAAGTAATTTTCAACCAACTCAAAACTTTCTGAATGAGAACAATATTCTAGGAAAGTTTCAGTCAGGCTTTAGAGTAAACCATAGCAAATTTGGTTACCAAAATTGTCAGCGACCTTAGTCTCAGCACTAATGACAACGGGGCCTTGATCATAACTCTGCTAGATCTAAGTGCTGCCTTCAACACAGTTGACCACAACATTCTCCTAGAATACCCATCTTGAAAACTAGGTTGGCCTCTTTGGTGGTGCCTTTAATTGGTTTTGCTCATATATCTTAGAAAATATTTTGTCTGTCTTGAGACCAGTTTTCTAAGAGATATGTTGTACCTTTTGGCGTTGCTCCAGGAAGCTGTCTTGGTCTCCTACTCTTCTTACATATGCTCTCCTTAGGAGATGTCATTAGAGATCACCAATTCTGTGCTGTATCTCTAAACAAAATAAAGTGAAATAAATAAATATCCTGACTACCACAGCTATGCAGATTGGCACCCACCATTGAACTTGATGTTGATATACTCTTATCTTCACTGACTTTAGTATGGCTGCAATAAACAAATGGGTGAGCCATAAGTTTCTAAAATTAAATGACAGTAAAAGATAAAAGAGATAAGCATCTAGATAAACTTAGGAACTTGGCTCCCCTTGTAAAATCAGAAGTAACAAGCCTGTGTTTTATCCTTGATTCAGATTTGAATTTTAAATCCTCCATAAAGAAAGTGATGAGAGCATTTCTACACTTAAGAAATATTGCAAAAGTGCATCTGTTTCTGTCACATAATGAAGCTGGAAAATGAATTCAAGCCTTTATATTGAATAGACTAGATTACTGCAATGCACTTTTTACTGGCCTTCCAAAGCAATCTATTGACAAACTTCAACTCATTTAGAGTGTCGTTGTTAGATTTTTAACTAAAAGCAGGGTGAGGAAGCATATCACTCCCACACTAACTACTCTGCATTCGCTTCCTATATCTTTTAGAAACAATTTTAAAATTATCTTACTTGTTTTTAAAGTTCTCTGTGGTCTGAAACTGGAGTAAATCACAGAATCATTTTTGTTTTATAATCCTGCTTGAGCACTCAGGCCTTCTTCCATTGATCCCTTAAATTTAAACAATCTCTCTCAATAGATAGTTGGCAGGTCAGCTTTTTTGAATGATGCCCCTAAACTGCAGAACTCAGTACCTAAAGTATAAGGGTTACAGACTCATCTGACACTCTTAAATGGTAGCTGAAAACATATGTATATAATCTTGCTTTTAACTAACATGTTTGTGTCTTTTATTTTCATATTTGAACTTTATCCAAGTTGAAAAGCACTTTAAACTATGTTGTTTGCATAAAAAGTGCTCTATAAATGAGTTATTATTTTTATTGTTGTTGTTACTGATTTCATCATTTAATCAATCCTGTCATCATAGATTTTACTTTGCCCCTCTCCATTTTCTATACACATTAAGACAATTTATTCTTATATTTCCTCAGTTCTGGTGAAAAGTCATTTACTATTAAAGTCAACATAATTTATTTTCTCCACAGGTGCTGTCCACTTGATGAGTATTTCCAGAAATTCTTTGTTTCATAGTTGTCTCATATTTCCTGTACCTATTGTATTTTAATTTTTTGTCTAACTTTTTCATCATCATTATTAGTGGGAAATCTTTCCTGCTGCTGAATGAATTTTTTTCTATGAGAAGATGTTTGCTGGAATAGTAAATTCAGAAAAGGCAGCACTGGTATTGAATCGGAGTTCCATATTGATGGTCAATATGATCTACCTCCTGTATATATTTCTGGCAAATGAAATCTGTGCACATTCCCCATCATATTTCCAATGTTGCACATATACCTGGCTCAGGCACTATCCAGGAACAAACCTTGTTTGCTAAGTACCCGGAATCCATATTTTTTCCTGTCTAATCTTTTGCCTATAGCTATTATAATGAAGTATTTCGCCTTGGTTAATGTTTGATTTTTTTTCTGCATATGAGTGAAGTACAAGTGAAGTTTGAGATTTCAACTTTCCTCTGATGTTATCACTGGTTCTAAAAAAAATTCCAACTGAATCAAATAATTCCACTCAGCAAAACATATTTTTTGTCCCCCACATCATTTACTTAGACTTCATTTTTATTAACTTTCTGCATGTGCTGAAGTTCTGCTTCTATTTTTTTTTGCTGAATGAACTGTAAGTTAAAGTGCTTTGAAGTCATGTACCAATTTGTTGGCATTTAGTTTGTGATGTGATAGGCTATTGAAATAGAATTGCTAAAAAATATGTTAACTGAAGTTAACTATTGATTATAAAGTACAGAGGCATACGTGTGAGTGTATATTGTACGCAAGCTTCTTCCTTACTGATTACTGAGTTCTACAACTAATTGGTGTTTTAGACATGCTGAAGTTTGTATGATGTAAAGTATGTTAAGATCTAAGAAATGTTATCAGGATTATTTCTTAATCTCCTGCTGTTTAGATTCAAGATTTAAAACTGTTTAATGTTATTTCCAGTATACAAATGTAAATGAGAACGGAACAATTGTTACTCTGGATCTGCTGCAGCACCAAAAAAACAATAAGCTGAAGAACGCAATAATAATAAAAAATACAATGATAATAAAACACAAGAAATATAAATACATAAGATAACTTTAAAACATAGATTGATTATATGTCCATGAAGTGACACTAGGCATAGGACTGTCCGTACATAAAGTGACAAACAGGAAATGATAAAGTAGTCAAGACGTACAAAAAGGTTGGATGAACTCAGCAGGTCGGGCAGCATCGTCACAAAGGGTCTCGACCCGAAACGTTGACTGCTCATTTCAACGGATGCTGCCCGACCTGCTGAGTTCATGCAGCTTTTTTGTACGTCTTGATTTGACCTCAGCATCTGCAGTGTACTTTGTGTTTAATGATAAAGTAGTGGTGGTTGGAAGTATGGTGGAGATTTGATCAGCCCTACTGCTTGGTAAAAGTAACTGGCTTTGAATTTGATGATCCTGATGTGGATGCTATATAGCCACATCCTTGATGGGGTGGGATCCTTCATGATGTTGCTAGCCCTTTTCTGGCACCGTCCTGTGTATATATATATATAGATATATATATATCTATATATCTATATATATATCCTTTATGGTGCGTAGGCTGGTACTGTTGATGTGTTGGGCAGTTTTGTCTACCTGTTGAAGAGCCTTCCTGTCTGCTACAGTGCAGTTTCTGTACCATCCAGTAATGTAGCTTGTTAGGATCTACTGCACATCTATAAAAGTGCATAGTCCAGATCTCTTCAACTTCCTCAGAAGGAAGATGCTTTGGTGAGCTTTACTCATTGTGTCGAATGTGTCCTGAGATCACGAGAGGTTGTGCGAGATGGGCACTGCCGGGAGTTTGAAAGTGCTTGCATTTTCCACTGGTGTGCTGCCGCTGTAAAAAAGTTGCGTGAGTGGTGCGAGTTCTCCTAAAGGCGATAATCATCTCCTTTGTCTTGTTGACATTGAGGAAGAGGTTGTTTGCCTGGCACCAGGCCTTGAGTTCTTCCACTTCCTCTCTATAGTCTGTCTTATTGTTGTTGGTGATGAGCCCTACCACTTCGTGTCATTGGTAAACCTGACAATGTGATTACTTTGGTGTTTGGCTGTGTAGTCCCGTGTGAGCAGAGTGCACAGCAATGGGCTCAACACACAGCCTGGGAGGGCACCTGCATTGAGGGTGATGGGGAGGGAGGAGTGGTTGTGCACCCTGACTATCTGAGTTCAGTGGTGACGAGCCCAGCACCCAGCTGCACAGTGGTGTACTTACACCAAGGAGTAGGAGTTTGTTCACAAGGTCTGTGGGATAAGAGTGTTGAATGCTGAACTAAAATCCAGAAGCAGCACTCTGACAAGTTTTCTAGGTGTGTCAGGGCCAAGTGCCTACTGTTGAGTGTCTAATGTGGCAGGAATGGAGTTTTTGAACACACTTCCTGGTGATTGGTGTCAGTGCTACTGGGTGGTAGCCAAGTTCTTTGGTACAGGGATGATGGTGGCTGATTGGAAGTAGAGGGAGTCAGTAAGAGGGCTTTGGCTCAACAGGGCTTCAGCGATAACCAGTCAAGGCGAGGTTAAGTTACATGTGAAGAACAGGAATAGGAAGTATGTCTGTGAGGCCGGTGTTCTGTACTGCGTGTCAGATGTGGGATGTCCGGGAGCTCCCAGATTCCCAGATGGCCACATCTGCACCAGGTGCAGAAAGTTGCAGCTCCTTAGGGACCTGGTTAGGGAACTGGAGATGCAACTCAATGACCTTCGTCTGGTCAGGGAAAGTGAGGAGGTGATAGAGAGGAACTACAGGCAGGTGGTCACATCGGGGCCTCGGGAGACAGATAAGTGGGTAACAGTTAGGAGAGGGAAGGGAAAGAGTCAGATACTAGAGAGTACCCCTGTGGCTATCCTCCTTAACAATAAGTACTCCTGTTTGAGTACTGTAGGGAGGGACAACCTCCCTGGAGGAAGCAACAGTGGCTGCATCTCTGGCAGAGTCTGGCCTGTGGCTCAGAAGGGTAGGGAAAGGAAGAGGATGGCAGTAGTGATAGGGGACTCTATAGTTAGGGGGTCAGACAGGCAATTCTGTGGATGTAGGAAAGAAACACGGGTAGTAGTTTGCCTCCCAGATGCCAGGGCCCAGGATGTTTCTGATCATGTCCACGATATCCTGAAGTGGGAAGGTGAACAGCCAGAGATTGTGGTACATATTGGTACCAACGACATAGGTAGGAAAAGGGAGGAGGTCCTGGAAACAGATTACAGGGAGTTAGGAAGGAAGTTAAGAAGCAGGACCACAAAGGTAGTAATCTCTGGATTACTGCCTGTGCCACGTGACAGTGAGTATAGGAATAGAGTGAGGTGGAGGATAAATGCGTGGCTGAAGGATTGGAGCAGGGAGCAGGGATTCAGATTTCTGGATCATTGGGAATTCTTTGGGGCAGGTGTGACTTGTACAAAAAAGAGGGATTGCACTTGAATCCGAGGGGGACCAATATCCTGGCGGGGAAGTTTGCTAAGGCTGTTGGGGAGAGCTTAAACTAGAACTGCTGGGGGGTGGGAACCGAACTGAAGAGACCGTAAAAAGGGACGGTTGGCTTACAAATAAAGGATGCTTGTAGTGTGAGAGGGAGGATAGGCAGGTGACAGAGAAGGGACGCGCTCAGACCAAGATGTTTGAGATGTGTCTATTTTAATGCAAGGAGTATTGTGAACAAAGCGGATGAGCTTAGAGCATGGATCAGTACTTGGAGCTATGATGTGGTGGCTATTACAGAGACTTGGATGGCTCAGGGGCAGGAATGGCAACTTAGAGGGCAGGCTTTGGATGTTTCAGAAAGGACAGGGAGGGAGGCAAAAGAGGTGGGGGCGTGGCACCACTGATCAGAGATAGTGTCACGACTGCAGAAAAGGAGGAAGTCATGGAGGCAATGTCTACTGAGACTCTGTGGGTGAAGTTAGGAACAGGAAGGGGTCAATAACTCTACTGTGTGTTTTTCAAAGACCACCCAATCATAACAGGGATATTGAGGAGCAGATAGGGTGACAGATTGTGGAAAGATACAATAATAACAGGGTTGTCGTGGTGGGAGATTTTAATTTCCCCAATATTGATTGGCATCTCCCTAGAGCAAGGGGTTATGATGGGGTGGAGTTTGTTAGTTGTGTTCCGGAAGGCCTCCTGACATAATATATAGATAAGCCTACAGCAGGAGAGGATGTACTTGATCTGGTATTGGGAAATGAACCTGGTCAGGTGTCAGATCTCTCAGTGGGAGAGCATTTTGCAGATAATGATCACAATTCCATCTCCTTTACCATAGCTTTGGAGAAGGATAGGAACAGACATGTTAGGAAATTTAATTGGAATAAGGGGAAATATGAGGCTACCAGGCAGGAACTTGGAAGTATAAATTGGAAACAGATGTTCTCAAGGAAACGTACAGAAGAAATGTGGCAAATGTTCGGGGGATACTTGCGTGGAACTCTGCATAGGTACGTTCCAATGAGACAGGGAAAGGATGGTAAGGTACAGGAACTGTGGTGTACAAAGGCTGTTGTAAATCTAGTCAAGAAGAAACAAAGAGCTTTTGAAAGGTTCAAAAAAATAGGTAATGATAGAGATCTAGAAGATTATAAGGCTCACAGGAAGGAGCTTAACAATGAAATTAGGAGAGCCAGAAGGGGCCATGAAAAGGCCTTGGTGGGCAATTTTAAGGAAAACCCCCAAGGCATTCTACAAGTATGTGAAGGGCTAGAGGATAAGACGTGAGAGAATAGGACTAATCATGTGTGACAGTGGAAAAGTGTGTATGGAACCGGCGGAGATAGCAGAGGTACTTAATGAATACTTTGCTTCAGTATTCACTACGGAAAAGGACTGTGGTGATTGTAGGAATGACATACAGCGGACTGAAAAGCTTGAGCATAGTAGACATTAAGAAAGAGGATGTGCTGGAGATTTTGGAAAGCTTCAAGTTAGATAGGTCATCGTGACTGGATGAGATATATCCCAGGCTACTGTGGGAGGTGAGGGTGGAGATTGCTGAGCCTCTGGCAATGATCTTTGCATTATCAATGGGGATGGGAGAGGTATGGAGGATTGACAGTTTGTAGATGTTGTTCCCTTATTCAAGAAAAGGAGTAGAGATAGCCCAGGAAATTATAAACCAATGTGTCTTACTTCAGTGGTTGAAGTCGATGGAGAAGATCCTGAGAGGCAGGATATATGAATATTTGGAGAGGCATAATATGATTAGGAATAGTCAACATGGCTTTGTCAAAGGCAGGTCATACCTTATGAGCCTGATTGAATTTTTTGAGGATGTTGCTAAACACATTGATGAAGGTAGAGCAGTAGATGTAGTGTATATGGATTTCAGCAAGACATTTGATAAGGTACCCCATGAAAGGCTTATTGAAAAAGTAAGGAGGCATGGGATCCAAGGGGACCTTGTTTTGTGGAACAAGAATGAGCTTGCCCACAGAAGGGAAAGAGTGGTTGTAGATGGGTCATATTCTGCATGGAGGTTAGTGACCTGTGGTGTGCCTCAGGGATCTGTTCTGGGATCCCTTCTCTTCGTGATTTGTACAAATGACCTGGATGAGGAAATGGAGGGATGGGTTAGTAAATTTGCTGATGACACAGAGGTTGGGGGCATTGTGGGTAGTGTGGAGGGCTGTCAGAGGTTGCAGTGGGGCATCGATAGGATGCAAAACTGGGCTGAGAAATGTCAGATGGAGTTCAACTCAGATAAGTGTGAAGTGGTTCATTTTGGTAGGTCAAATACGATGGCAGAATATAGTATTAATAGTAAGACTCTTGCCAGTGTGGAGGATCAGAGGGATCTTAGGGTCCGACTCCATAGGACACTCAAAGCACCTGCACAGGTTGACTCTGTGGTTAAGACAGCATACGGTGCATTGGCCTTCATCAACCATAGGATTGAGTTCAAGAACCGAGAGGTAATGTTACAGCTATATAGGACCCTGATCAGACCCCACTTGGAGTACTGTGCTCAGTTCTGGTCACCTCACTACAGGAAGGATGTGGAAACTATAGAAAGGGTGCAGAGGAGATTTACAAGGATGTGGCCTGGATTGGGGAGCATGCCTTGTGAGAATAGGATGAGTGAAGTTGGCCTTTTCTCTTTGAAGCGATGGAGGATGAGAGGTGACCTGATAGAGGTGTATACCGTAAGATGATGAGAGGCATTGATTATGTGGATAGTCAGATGCTTTCTCCCAGGGCTGAAATGGCTAATATGAGAGGGCACAGTTTTAAGGTGCTTGGAAGTATGTATAGAGGGGACGTCAGAGGTAAGCTTTTTATGCTTACGAGAGTGGTGAGTGTGTGGAATGGGCTACCGGTGACCGTGGTGGAGGTGGATACGACAGGGTCTTTTAAGAGACTCCTGAATAGGTACATGGAGCTTAGAAAAGTAGAGGGCTATGCGTAACCCTAGGTAGTTTCTAAAGTAAGTTAATGTTTGGCACAGCCTGGTGCTATAAGTTTTCTATGTGTCTACGTTTTTTCTATATAAGAACATAAGAAATAGGAGCAGGTATGGGCCTGTCAATCCTGCTCTGACATTCAACAAGATCATGGCTGATCTGGCTGTGGACTTAGCTCCACTTACGTACTTTTGCTCTATAACCCTTAATGCCCCTGCTATGCAAAAATCTAACTGTGTTTTAAATATATTAAATGACTCCCTGAGCAGAGAAATTCACAAATTCACTACTCTCTGGGAAAAACATTCTCTCCTTATTTCCTCCTATAGCTAGATGTAATTCAATGGATTGAACATATAAGTGCGTGAAAGCAGTTCATTTTACTCTATTTTAACTGATAGGAATATATTTAAATAATTGGATGAGTTAGCCTGAGGGGCCTGTTTCCTTGCTGTGTTACTCTATATTCATTTAACGTGCTTTTCCATAGATGTTTTCTTCCTATAAAATATTTTGAAATTCTTTAAATTAGGTAAATCCTTTTAAATTGATTTTGAATGCCTTGATCATCTTGACATTTGGAAACAATTCGGAAGGCGTTTGGCAGCACAGGATGCAAAGCAGCAAGCCTGGAGCTCGATTAATCTTGTGGATTCGCAATAGGTTAGTAACTGGACAGAGTCAGGTTATTGGATGACTAGCTTTTTTGAGCTCGCTCTCCTGATTAAAATGTCAGCTCTGGATGTTTATGAGGAGGCTTATGCCACGTTGACTAGGCTGTGGGTGACTTTGCTGTGTTGGAATCTGGTGTCCGGATTGATGTTTATTTTTACATCTGGCTCATCATTTTTTTTTTGTCTAAGTCTAGTATTTTGCTGCAATCCTTTCAGAAGGCAGTTGCAAGCCAGCTTCCGCTTGAGTTAGATGTAGGCCGAAGTGAGAAGGGGTAGCATGACCTTCTCTGAAGAATATCAGCTCAACTGATTTTCCTATGGGACTCGTTTTAAATTTTTATTAAAACAGTTAATTATTCAACATTACACTATGCTGAATATGATATTCACCACTTTAAAATGGTAGCTTAGCAAATTTAAGTTATGTCTTTGTGTTTCTCCGTGAGAAAACTCTGAGAGAGCAGAACAACAATTTATTATTTTTGTGCTATGACAGACTGACAGACCACGGTTTGGTTTCCTTCTCCCCAGAAATGCCCTGCAGTTTTGTTGGCTTATTTCCCCTGTGATAAATCCATGTCTGATAGCTACTGTGATATTATTAAAGATAACTACATGGTCCTCCAGGCAATTTAGCAGGCAAAGAGATCCTATAACGTTAACAGAATACCCTTTTTCATTTCTGGACTAGTGGAGTAAGGTGCATTTATTAATAATGTTATATTCCATTTGAAATAATTTACAATTGGTGAGAAGTTGGCTTACCCTATAGATACTTTGACTGGTTTAAGTGAGCACGACCATAACGTTATCTTATGCACCCTGTGGAGCATCAGACTCTGTATCTGGATATTGTTGGCAAGCTCAGTCATATTACCCAGTCCCATCTTCCTTGAGCTGAAGCGGTGGACAGACTTTACAAACAGTGGTAGTTGAAGTGGTTAATCTATTGTAAGGGAATTCTAGAATTTTGGTTAAGTATTGATGATAGGGCGGTCTATCACCTTGATGAGTGTTTGTAACTGGTGATGTCCTCACTGTTGTTGCCTTTACCCTTCTTGTTGGAAACTCTCATGGGTTTGGGAGGCGCTGTTAAACAAACCATGTGAATTGGTTTAGTAATTTTGTAGATGATACATGGTGCAGCCAGGAAGCACTAGAGGTGAAGAAATGGAGTATCTATGGCAGTGGAAAAGTGTGTTGATGAGTTGAACTGCTTTGCTCTGGATGGTGTCAACCTGAAGTGTTTTTGAATTTGTACACATCGAGGCAAGTGGGAAACATTTCATTGCAACACATAAAGTGCTAGAGAAACTCAGTGGGTCAGCTGCAGCTAAGGATGGAAATGGGCAGTTGATCTTTTGAGTGAAAACCGTTCATCTAGACTGCAGGCTAGAGGAGGGATAGCAAGTATAACAATTGGAGGGAGGGAGTGGAGCAAGAACTGCCAGGTGAATGCAGGGAATAGTGTTGACAGGAAGATGAGGGAGGAGGGAGAGCAGGAATGGTGTCCGAAGCTGGTTGGTGATAGGTGGAAGTGAGAAACTACTGCAGATAATAGAATTTGATAGGAGAGGAAGATGGAACCTGGAATAAAGGGGGATGAGTGGGGAGGGAAGCCAATTGCTTCAGATTTCAGCATCTGCAATCTCAATGTCTAATGTACTCCTGTTGGCATAATATTTCTGTGGCTGGTCTTTTTAAATTTCTAGTCATTGTTGATCCTCTGGGAGTTGATAATTGGGGTTCAACAATGACACTGTCACTGAATATCCAAAGGGAAGATGGTAATCCTTAATACACATAATCTGACAAACATCCAGCTGAAGTATTCCTTGCAAGTTTGTAGTCTTGGCCTGAATGTTGTCTAGGCTGTCCTAGACATGCCGATGTTGACTGATTTATTATATCACATGGTATGAATGGAAAAAAAATGTTGTGTGTTCACCAGTGATCTTATGAAGAGGACTGTTGAAGGGTTACAACTGCCCTGAGGAATTCTTGCAGTTGGCCGTGGCGTGTGATGATTGACCTCCAACAAACAAGATATCATTATATGGATTTATATACTGTGCATAAGATGCATAACTATCCTCCTGAGTCACTCCCCAGATTTCCACTTCCTAAGAATCAGAGCAGTGGTACTTGCATTAAACAGCTGCATAGCCCACAGCAGCAAAGATGATTGAAATGACTTCTTCTGCTACCAAGAAAAATCCAATTTCAAATTTGTGCCTTTCCTCTCTAAAATTTCCTTCAATTGACAAAAGGTCACCTCTTTGGACGCAATGTGTGGATAAATGGTAGTTAGTATCTTATTAAGTCTAAATGAACAGGAAGTTAACCTGTTAATTTACCATGTGAAATAGTTCTCCTTGTGGGCTCTGGACTGAAGGATCCCTGGCATGTTAAGGGTCATGAGTTGTAGATTTCCTCTGTTACCATGGCTTCACTTCATTCACTGCTTGGGTTTAATGCATTTGAGATCACTGGTGATAAAAAGGCATAGCAAAACAGCTTTTTTCCAGAGAATATTATAGCTCACTGTGCTCATTCAGCAGCCGCTTCACATTTCTAACACTTAATTTGCCCTTCTTTGGTTATTTTTAAAGACCTTGGGATGGTTTTTTTTACTTGTGTTCTGTGCATCCTGCTGATGAAAATATGCTGATGTATTCAGACTAGATTTATAACACTATTTCATACTGATTCACATTCAGACTTGGATTTAGTTTAGTTTGTTGTCATATACATCAGGGCGCAATGAAACTCCTTGCTTGTGTGAAGCTCAGAGAGTAAACCGTATAAATAGTAAAAATAAATTCAGCAATAAATACAATGACAAGCGCATAACAATGGAATAGTCATAGTCATACAGGCTCTTTGGCACAATTCATCCATGTTGGCTGTGTTGCCTACATTTGGACCACAGCTCTCTTTATCTCTGCTATCCATGTACATAGCTAGAGGGTTTTTAAATATCGCAAATGTGCCTGTTTCAACCACTGTTTCTGGCAGCTCATTCCAAGTATGCACCACCCTTTGTGTGAAGCTGGTGCCCCTTTTAAATCTCATGTAATCTTATGTACCTCCATAAGGTTACCCCTAAATCTTATGCATCCAGGGATTAAAGCCCTTGTTAAAAGTCGTGATAAATTCTATATTGACAATATTCACTGCCGTACCTTCATCTTCTCTCTTGGTTACCTCCTCCTTCTCCAACCTCTCCTTGCAACTTAGGATCCAGTCCAGGCAGCATCCTTGTAAATCTTTTCTGCACTCTTTCTAGTTTAATAACATCTTTACTATAACTGAGTCACCAAAATCCATGGGCAGAGTAGGTGAACAAGGGAGACTTAAAGCAATAAGCAAATGGAAGCTCAAGACCACCATATTCCAAGAGTGCTTTTGGCTTCTCCAGTGTAAAGAAACTGAATGTTACAAGCACTGAAAATAAATCATTAAACTGGATGAACATGTGTTTTGTTATTCCATCTGGAATGGATGTTTGGCTCTCTGCTTGGTGGGGATGAAAGATGTGAAATGGCATTTGCTATGTCTCCAGCAGTTTCATGGGTAATGCCATGGGAAAGGGAATGGCTGCTGGATGGAACCAGGGCAATAGCCGAGGCAATGAGTCTTCCAGAAATTTGGAAGGGAAAGAAGAGGAATATGCATCCACTGAAATCAATGCACGATGGAGCACATAAAGCTGCCCAACCCACTAGCTATCCAAGTAAGTATTTTGCTAGTCAAATAGAAATAGTGGAAGGGAAGTTCACACAGTATTTTGAGTTGGCAATGAAAGTAAACCAGAACAAATATGACAAAAATTATTATCATAGTTCATTGGTCACAAAGGGAAAGAATTATACTATACAATAAAACCTTCAAATGGCCCCATTAAAATGAAACAGTTGAGTGACCTGCTTTCTACACTCAACTTAAAGGAAGAAAATAATTTATTGTCACAGAATTGAAGGGTTCATTCATCAAAAGTTGGATATTTAAGACATAGGAGCAGAATTAGGCCATTTTGCCCTTAGAGTCTGCTCCACCATTTCATCATGGCTGACCGATTTTCACTCTCAGCCCCAGTCTCCTGCTTTTTCCCCGTATCCCTTCATGCCCTGACTAATCAAAAATCTATCAGCCTCTACCTTAAATATACACAATGGGCAGCAATAAATTCTGTAGGTTCACCACTCTCTGACTAAATAAATACCTTCTTATCTATGTTCTAAAAAGATGTCTGACTGTGTGCCCTCTGATCTTAGACTACTCTACATAGGAAACATCATCCACTCTATCAAAGCCTTTCAATATTAGATAGGTTTCGATGAGGTCACCCCTCATTCTTCTGAATTCCAGTGAGTAGAGGCCCAGAGCCATCAAATGCTCCTCAAGTGATAAGTCTTTCAACCCTGGAATAATTCTCGTGAATTTGAAGAGTCCGGGAGTGTAATTAATTTCAGAGAAGTGCATATAGACAAGATTCAAAGGTGCAGAGATATCCAAGGCCTGGCCAGTAATGTGGTATGGCTAACACAAGAAAGAATCTGCAGTGAAGTACAAGACAAAAATCAGAAGAGATTAAAGTTCTGCCAAAGTCGTGTAGATGTTGCAAGTGTTGTGGACTCTAACATAACTAGCAAGAAAAGAAGAGCTCTACAAATGCAGAAAGGTGGATTGGAAAGCCATTCCTGTGAGCAGTGTGTAATGGAATATACATTGAAAGCCTATGCTGTGGACAAGATGAGGTATACAAAGATGTAGAAAGGGTCATTTTCACAGTAGCAGTGATCTCAATGAACCAGGTGCAACTAAGGTCAATGTGGAAAGAACAACCCTTAAATAAATTGATTTCAAGTTGTTGCTGCAATGCCACCCATTAACCAGTGATTTTTTAACTTGTCTTAGGAGCATCTGAAGCACGCCTTTCTGAAGCATGCTATCAGTTTCAAGATGGTGCTGTTAAATCAACAAATCTGTGTGTACCATGTTTAAGAAAGTGACAGTGAAGACTGGAAGGTGTTATTCTCTGAAGATAGTGAAAGCACAGAACCAGAAAGGTATAATATGGATTTCACTGTAATAGAGTGGAAAAGATATCATGCCATCACTCGGTTGTAGTACAGTCTGGCAGATGAAGTAGCTTACTGTGCACCTGCTAGATGATCAAGAAATTCTTCTCAATGCAAGCAGTCACATTGGGTTCATAACTACAAGTGAATATTTGATGTTCCTGAAAATCAGTAGCCACAAGTACAAGCAGTGCACTGCTCTCAGGAAAGCAATCCCATTGGTCCCATTGTTTCTTCTTTAATTCCTGTGACGTTGCAGCTTATATGCTTATGTTCTTCAATTCTCTTTCCACTTGCCTCCATGAGAGGTAACATCTAGTAGTGATTATCCTGTCAAGAGACCTTTGGAACGTGAGGGGAAACTGGAACACCCAAGAAAAGCTCACATGATCACAGGGAGAATGTGAAAATTCCTTACAGGGAGCATCCTTTTTCATGATTAAGCCTGGAAGTCTTAAGCCAACCCAGAGTTTTGGAGTAGTGACAGATGACAGCATTAACTGGTTCTTCTTGTTCCTCAAATGACTGGGAAACCTCTTGTAGTATCTTACTTACAGGAGATCGAAAACCAAGCCTCCCATTTTCTTGCATGTTCAGCCATTCGGCAAAGGCAATCAAAATGATCATGTTATGGTGCAGATACAGTGTACCTTTGAGAAGTGAAGTAGCAGTAGGCAATAGTGAAGGCTCTAGCGGAGAACCCGCAGTCAGCAGGGGAACCACTGACCATGTACAGAAATCATTCAGAAGTGAAGGCAGCTTGAATGGAGCATTATGAATATGAGGCTTTAAAAGATGTTAAATGTTTAACAGTGTATGAAGTTTAGTTTAACGTTGCTAGTAGCAGATTCTGAATAACTTATGTAATTGTAGAAGTTGCAGTAGGACAAAGATAGCCTGGTGCAGTTGTAGTCAAGCGAGACCTTTGAAGTGAGACCTCTGGAGATACCTGTGCTTGCTACGGACCAGATAGAATGTACTCAAATGAGTGAATGTACTCAAGCCAAATGAGTGAAGTCTCTGTAGTGAGACTTTTCCAGAAAGGTCTTCCTGACATGGAGTCCCTTTACACAATAGGGGTTCCATAGACAGACAAGATAATAGGAGGATGTGAAACATACCCAACAATTAAGGGTCTATTGTCTTTCATCATCATTATGTGCCATGTCATTATGACGTAGGCGATCATGGTCTCATGACTATGATTGTTCCTGGCAAACTTTTCTACAGAAGTGGTTTGCCATTGCCTTCTTCTGGGCAATGTTTTTACAAGATGGGTGACCCCAGCCATTATCAATGCTCTTCAGAGATTGTCTGTCTGGCTTCAATAGTCGCATAACCTGGAATTGTGATATGCACTAGTTTCTCAAACAACAATCCACCACCTGCTCCCATGCCTTCATGTGACCCAAATCAGGGTCTAAGCAGGTGCTACACCTTGCCCAAGGGTGATTTGCAAATGTTACGTACCCCATAACTGGGTCACTTACCAGCAAAGATAGAGAGGTCCGTTGAAGTCTGATGGTACTATTTTTAAAAGTCTTTATTTATAAAGGGGCACAAAAATAAGATTAATACAAACATTCAGATAATAAACGTCGTCAATACTTAATCTAAAAGCGGGGGTATAGTAATAATCATCAATAAGAAATAGCTCTATCGTTTGTCTAGGGGTTTCTGTATTGTCCGATGGAAAAATAAAAGTCAATTGTCATTCAAGATGCAGCTTTTGGGTTGTAGAGAGAGACAGTCTTAAACTTGCCCGGGTCTTTTGATGAGGCCAATCCGTTGAGTCGGGGGAGTTGGTTCCCCGTTGTTAGTTCAAGAAAATCGTTTTCTGTGGTACCCGCCACCGGTTCCCAGGCAAAGGGAACCGAACGCACATGGCTTCCTTCAAATGGCTTCCCGCTATTACGGGATCACTAGCGTTTCTTCTGGTGCGTCTGAGGGGCCGTCTCTACAGCCCCTCTTTTATCTTGACTCGCAGGGTAGTAGATGTCAATCAGGTTGGGGGTGATGCAATCTCTCTCTCAACCAGCCCACTTTGCCCGAGGGCTTGCACGTAGCATAGTCCCCAATCCACAAATGTGTCTCCAAGAGACAATGGCCAATGTCGCGTTATTTTGCATCGCCGGGGAACGACGCATTTGGCACGTCTCTCTCCCATTTCCTGGGTCCACTGACCCAACCCACTAGTGCCCTTGCGATTCTCACAAAGGAGGGGGCTGCAGACATAACACAAACTAGCAAAGGGAAGAAACACCTTACACTGCCTTTGGTAGGGATGTATCTCCACCCCACCACTCACTATTTTCTTTACTAACTTCAACATATGATTGACCATCAGATCATAAGACAGAGAAGCAGAATTAGGCCATTTGGCCCATCAAGTCTGCTCCACCATTCAATCATGGCTATTCCTTTTTTCCTCTTCTCAGCCCCACTCTCCAGCCTTTTCTCTGTAACCTTTGTTGCCGTGTCCAGTCAAGCTCTGCCTTAAAATATACTCAACAATCTGGCCTCCACAGCTGCCAGTTGTAATAAATTCCACAAATTCACCACCCTCTGGCTAAAGAAATTTCTCTGTGTTTCTGTTTTAAATTGATGCCCCTCTATCCTGAGGCTATGCCCGCTTGTCCTAGACTCCCCCACCATGGGAATAATCCTTCCCACATCTACTCTGTCTAGGCTTTTCAACATTTGAAAGGTTTCAGTGAGATCGCCCTGATCCTTCTGAATTCCAGTGAGTCCAGACCCAGAACTATCAAACATCCCTCATATTATAACCCTTTCATTCCCAGAATCATCTTCCTCTGAATCTTCTCCAATGTCTGCCCGTCTTTTCTTTGATGAGGAGCCCAAAACTGTTCACAATACTCAAGGTGAGGCCTTACCAGTGCCTCATAACGCCTCAGCATCATATCCCTGCTCTTGCATTCCAGACCTCTTGAAATGAAGGTTAACATTTCATTTGCCTTCCTCAGCACAGACTCTACCTGCAAGTTAACTTTTAGGATGTTCTGAACAAGGACTCCCAAGTCCCCCTGTATCTCTGATTTTTGGATTTTCTCCCTGTTTAGAAAATACTCTGCACATTTATTTCTACTACCAAGATGCATGATGTGCATGACTATGCGTTTTCCAACATTGAATTTGATTTGCCACTCTCTTGCCTATTCTCCTTATCTGTCTAAGTCCTTCTGCAGCCTACCTGTTTCCTCAACACTACCTGCCCCTCCTTCAATCTTCATACTATCTGCAAACTTGGCAACAAAGCCACCTATTCAATCATCTAAATATTTCATGTACAGCATAAAAAGAAGTGGTCCTAACACTGACCCCTGCAGAACACCACTAGTCACTCGCAGCCAACCAGAAAGGGGTCCTTTTATTCCCACTCACTGCCTCCTACCAATCAGCCAATGCTCTAACTATGTCAGTAACTTTCCTGTAATACCATGAGCTCTTAACTTGGTAAGCAGCCTCATGTGTGGCACCTTGTCAAAGGCCTTCTGAAAGTCCAAATATACAACATCCACTGCATCCCCTTTATCAATCCTACCTGTAATCTCCTCAAAAAATTCCAACAGATTATTCAGGCAAGATTTTCCTTTAAGGAAACCATGCTGACCTTGTCCTATCTTGTCACCAAGTACTCCATAACCTCATCCTTGACAATTGACAATCTTCCCAACCAAATTAGTTTAAACCCTTCCCTTCAACTCCAACAAACCTGCCCATGAGAATATTGGTTCCTCTCTGGTTTAGGTGCGACTCATCAGTTTCAAACAGGTCATATCTCCCACAGAAGAGATCCCAATGATCCAAGAATCTGAAGCCCTTCCCCCTGCATCAGCTTTTTAGCCACGCATTAATTTGGCAAGTCATCCTGTTTCTACCCTCACTGGCACATGGCACAGGCAGCAATCCAGAAAATACTACCTGGGAGGTCCTGCTTCTCAGCTTTCTACCTAGCTCTCTAAGTTCTCTTTTCAGAACCACTTTGCTTTTCCTTTCTATAGCATTGGTACTTGTATGTACCAAGACATCTGGCTGCTCTCCCTCCCTCTCCAAAATGTTGTGAATGCGATCTGAGACATCCCTGACCCTGGTACCTGGGAAGCAACATACCATTTGGGTGTCCCATTCACATGCACAGAACGTCCTGTCTGTTCCCGTGACTATTGAGTCCCCTATTACTACCTCTCCCCTCTTCTCCCTCTTTCCCTTCTGTACCATGGACCCATGCACAGTGCCGATTACTCGGTCTCCATGGCATTCCCCTGGAAGGTCATTCCACACAACAGTATCCAAAGCGTTATACTTATTATTCAGAGGGATGGCCACAGGGGTGTTCGGCACTAACTGCCTATTCACATTTCCATTTCTCCTGACAGTCGCCCAGCTACATGCCTACTGCAACTTCAGGGTGACGACTTCCCTGTAACTCCGATTGATTATCTCCGTACTCTCCCATACAAGTTGAAGGTCATCCAGCTGCTGTTCCAGATCCCTAACATGGTCTTTAAAGAGCTGCAGCTGGATTCACTTCACACAGATGTAGTTCCCTGGCGACTCTGGGTCTCCTAGGACTCTAAAATCCGGCATGAAGAACACACAACAGCCATTTACTACACTAGGTACAGTAAGAGAAAAATAAAGGAACCTTAACAGAGGCTTACCCATAGCCAATGCCTCTTTCGAGCCTAAGCTTCCTTTGAGCCAAAGCCTGACACTCCTACTCTCATCACCGGTCAACTTCCAACAATGGCTTGTCCATACTTTTAAACAAGCGACGCTGACCTGTGAGAAACTTCGTTGCTGTGGTCTGCTCCTGCCGTTAACTGGGCCGTCAGAATGAGCCTGCAAAGCTCTCCTTTTAAACAAGCATCGTGAACCTGCGAGAAATCCCGTCACTGTGCCCTGCCGCCGATTGGGCCGTTGGAATCATTGGCTGTCAGCTTGAAGTTTCAATTGCCCTTAACAACTCCATTGTGAATGGTGATTTATCTTGAGAGTAAGGAATTCAAACATATACAATTTGCAGTAATCAATATCCATAACTGATAATCCAATTCCGTGTAAAAATAGCAGTTTTCTGTTCAGACCAGAACAGTGTGGGTGACAGGACCACGTTGTTCTCCTTGTGCACAAGAAAATAAAAAGAATGCTTGAGTCATAAGAGTGTGTGTGTTCAGGGCCCAGTTATTTTAGTTATTTTATTTTATTATTGGTCATGACATTTAATTTGACAGTAACTTGGAGTTCCACTGAGGTGTCTAACCCTTGGCTTTGTTATACGGGAGAAAGGAATTCAGTCCCGGTAGCCAATCAATCCTAAATCCTAGGCGGCTCCTATTTGAGCAAGGGACAGATCCTGCTGCTGGGATGCAAATTTCCTTATGTGTGGAGTAGTCAAGGTACACCACCTTAGTCACTGAAATAGAAAAAGAGTAGCGTGAAACAAACAAGGATGAGGTCACCGTGGGCTGAGTTGGAGTCCCACATGAAGTACCAAAAATTCACTAAGTGTGTTGCTTAAAAAGAAAGGAATTCCAAAATGTGTGTGTGTGTGTGCGTGCGTGCGCGTGTGTGTGTGTGTGTGTGTGTAGTCTGACAGTGTTTGTGTGAATCATAGCATGTCCCAGACACTAAAGGACTCTGCTTGTGTGCATGTTTGAACATTATGATCCAGAAAGCATTACATATATTGGGAAGCACAGTATATTGTATGGTGAAATGCACTAAGTGAGTGTCTGCAGATGTGTTGTTAGAGAAAGGAGAAGGTGGGAAGACTGTAAGGTGGTTTGCGTTTGTTCAACAGAAGGAAGAAACTTAGAAATAGACCAGTCCTTTAGACAAAGTAGAGAAAATGAATAAAAGTTGGAGATGGAAAAGATACAAATAGAACAGGCAAAGATGATGGTAGCTGCTTTAAGGGGAAAAACAACAGCTAAATAAATAGTACGAGAATCTGAAGATGAATTAGATGACATCCCCAGTTCTCTGTATCCCCAATTACTATTACCACAGAGCCCATAACAGGGGCCACCCCTCAATTATCCAGGATTGTTAGTGCTAGCTAGTGCTCCCACACTACCTATGGTCTGCAAGTGAGGAAATCAAGGATGTGGTTGGACAAGGAGGTATTGACGCCTAGAATTTGGACCTTTTTATTAGTTTTGAGAGGAGGATGGTATTGAATAGTGAGATGTAGTTAATGTAGAGCATCCTGATGTATGTATCAGGGATAATGAAATAACGAAATGCTTGCTTGCTCAAGCGTCTGAAACACCATGGGTAAAAGGAAGTAATGATGTCGGCTGAGTACTTCCTGCAGAATCTTTTGAGGTAGGATTGGATTTGGCAAAACCCCTCCCATGCAAATCTCAGTGACTCTTGAACCCAGAATCAGAGAATGGCATTAAGCCTGTATTAGATGATTTCTACAAAGGGGTATTGTCATTCCAACGGTGAGTCCATGTAATACGCCTATTGCCAGGGTGGAAGCTGGCATTTTGTCCAAGAGTTCAGGACTGTTAATGAATCTACGATAGCAACCTATCCCAAAGTCCCAAACCCAGCTATGATCCTCAATTGTATTCCCGTTAACACTAAATACTATAGAGTTGTTGACTTATGTGGGGCATTATTTTCAATCCCAATTCACTCAAGTTCCCAATATTTGTTTGCTTTCACTGACCATATACTGTACCTGGAGCTGCCTCCCACAGGGATATACTGAGAGCCCAATGGTCTTTTCCTGTTTTCCTGAACTCAGATGGAAATACATCTCGACAGATGTATTCACATCCGAATTCATGCTGCTGTAATGTGTAGAATATCTGTTTTTATGTTCCTTGGATCACGAAGCCTTTTTTACGTGACTCCATAATCCTTATGCACACCCTGGCTGACAAGCGCCACAAAGTGTCCAGAGAAAAACTGAAGCTTTGTCAACTCAAAGTGCATTATTTATGTTGAATCGTGAGAGGGGCCCTTTTACTTTCTGACAAAAGGGTGAGGGCCATTGTCAGTTTGCCTAAATCAGTTCTCAAGAAGGATCTTTTCCACTTCCTTTGTATGACTGGGTATTGCCAACGGTGGAATTCAAACAGCGCTAAACTTCAGGACTTTTACAGATCTGATATTTGCCCTGTCCCTCAGGCTCTCAGATTTTAATAAGTCTTTCCACCTGTTTGTACTCAAAGCCTGAAGTTTTTCTCAAGCAGCACCTACTCAATGACGTGGTGACGCCTGTCGTCTGGTAGCCTATTACAGTACTCACCCCGGAGCCTGTAGCTCAAGGTTGTCCTGGTGGCCTGAAAGTTGTGGCTGCAGCCGACCATGACATATACTCATCTCCAAATCTGACCTTGGGCTACCCAGTTGTGTTATACTTACCTCATGCTGTCTCTGATTTACTTAATCCAACATTTAACAGCTGCCCAAGTAACTCGTTACTGGACAGCTTTGCTGTCTGACTAAACTAGGGGACATTGCCTCAAGATTCAGGGGAGAAGATTTAGGATGGAGATGAGGAGAAACTGTTTTTCCCAGAGAGTGGTGAATCTGTGGAATTCTCTGCCCAGACACAGTTAAGACACAGTTAGATAGATTTTTACATAGTAGGGGAATTAAGGGTTATGGGGGAAAAGGCAGGTAGATGGAGCAGAGTTTACGGACGGATCAGCCATGATCTTATAGAATGGCGGGGCAGGCTCGATGGGCTGGATGGCCTACTCCTGCTTCTATTTCTTATGTTCTTATGTTCTGACAACCCTTCCCATTACTATTAGCACCAAAATGGTGACATTCCACATTGTAATCCTTCAAAATCGATTGGCATTAAACGTATTGTTAGCCGAAAAAGGTGGTACTTGTGCTCATTGGCTATGAGTATTGTATGTACTCTACATCACTACTAATACGTTCGAGAATATCACCAATTTAGCTGTGCACAACTGAGTAGAAGCTGATAAGGTTAGGGGGATTGAGAGAGAGCTGCACACTCCATTCTCTAATTGGGAACCCTTTAGTTGGCTTCACTCTTTACTCAGGGGCTGGGACAACTTCATTGTACAGTGGGCAATGAGACCTGTATTTTTATTAGTTGTCATTTTCGTTTTAGTCTCTTGCCTGAGATTTTACTGTGGAATGCTAGCCTGCAGTGCAGCTGCCTCCATCATGATATAACAGCCAATTGTCTGTGACAAAACTGTCACTGAGTTTCAGAGACTCTGTGCTACTAAAATTCAGTAAAAATGTATGTTGTCCTCAGCAGGACAAAGAGGAGGGATTGTGGAAGTTGCCGTTAGGCATAGAAAGCCTGGGGCAATTGTAATGAAGCAAGACCTTTGAAGTGAGACGGCCAGAGACACCTCTGCTTACTACCGACCAGATAAATTGTGGCAGTGTGCATTCAAGTCGAATGAGTGAGGCCTCTGTAGAGAGACATTTCCAGAAAGGTCTTCCTAAAACATAGTGTCCTTTTACACAATAGGGGTGCCAGAGACTAGCGCGAACAGAGAAGGATGTGAAATGGTAGTGAGGCGTAGTGCAGTGGTTGTGAAACAGGATGTGAAATGGTAGAGTAGTGGTTAGCACAATTCTTTGCTGTACAGGTAACACGAGTTCAATTCCCACCGCTGCCTGTAAGAAATTTGTATGTTTCCCCCGTGACTGCATGGGTTTCCTCCGGGTGCTCCGGTTTCCCCTCAGTGTCCAAAGACATACCAGTTGGTAGGTTAATTGGTCATTGTAAGTTGTCCTGTGATTAGCCTATGGTTAAATTTAAAAATTTTATTTTTATTGAGTTTTCGAATGACTACAGAAAGAAAAAAAAATTATCAACCCTTCCCCCCTCCCCCCTAACATATCCCTATAGAAAGAAAGAAAAAGAAAGAGAAGAAGAAAGAAAGAAAGAAAGAAAGAATGCCTGGATATCGGAAGATCCCCACAGGCTCCACGGAGTTCATAATAGCTTTAGTATATATATTTATTTCTTTCCCCAAATAACCAATAATTTTATCTTCGGAGCACCTATATATTTAATCCTGTCTTTTGTAAATAAGGGCACCAAATTTTCAAAAATGTTTCATATTTATCTCTTAAATTATAATAATTTTTTCAAGTGGAATACAGCTGGAAATTTCATTCTTCCAACGATCTATACTTAAGTATGAATCCGATTTCCAAGTAACTGCAATAGCCTTTTTGGCTACTGCCAATGCAATTTTTGAGAATTCTTTCTGATATTTATTTAATTTGGGTTTCGGTTTTATCCCTTCAATATCACCTAATAAAAATAATATTGGGTTATGTGGAAGTTGTGTTCCAATAATTTGTTCCAGTAAAACTCTTAAATTTGTCCAAAAAGGTTGAATTTTAGAACAAGACCACGTAGAATGTAGAAAAGTACCAATTTCTTGATTACATTGGAAACATTGATCAGATAAATTTGGGTTTAATTTATTTATTTTTTGTGGTGTAATATATGATTGATGTAAAAAATTATATTGCACTAATCTTAACCGGACATTTTTTGTATTTGTCATACTGTCAAGACATAGTCTTGACCAACTTGTTTCTTCAATTTTAATATTCAAGTCAGTTTCCCATTTTTGTCTTGACTTATGAATTCCTTGTTTAGTTGCCTGTTTTTGAATCAAACTATACATACAAGAAATAAATTTTTAAATTTTTCCTTTTTGAATTAAAGTTTCTATTTCATTAGGTTTTGGCAATAACATTGTTTGACCCAATTTATCTCTTAAATAAGCCCTTAATTGGAAATAACAAAAAAGAGTGTTGTTTGATATTTTGTATTTATTCTTTAATTGATCAAATGACATTAATATACCTCCTTCAAAACAATCTCCTATATATCTAATCCCTTTTTGAAACCAGTTGTATAAAAGTTGATTATCCATTGTAAAAGGAATAAGTTTATTTTGAATTAAAGATCTCTTTGCTAATAAAGATTTCCTTATCTCATCATCAACATTTATTTTATTCCATAGATCAATCAAATGTTTTAATATAGGAGATTCTTTCTTTTCCCATATCCATTTAGATTCCCATTTATATATAAATCTTCTGGTGTATTTTCTCCTATTTTATCTAGTTCTATTCTAATCCATGCTGGCTTATCTTTATCAAAAAAAGATGCAATAAATCTAAGTTGATTTGCTTTATAATAATTCTTAAAGTTTGGAAGTTGTAACCCTCCTAGATCAAATTTCCATGTCAATTTTTCTAAGGATATTCTTGACATCTTACCTTTCCAAAGGAACTTCCTCACATATTTATTTAACTCTTGAAAAAACTTCTGGGGTAGTTGTATTGGTAGTGTTTGGAATAAGTATTGTAATCTAGGGAATATATTCATTTTTACGGCATTTACTCTACCTACTAATGTTATTGGTAATATCATCCATTTATCAAGATCTTCTTGAATTTTTTTCAATAATGGTAAATAATTTAATTTATATAGGTTCTTTATATCATTATCAACTCTTATACCTAACTATTTTATACCATTTATCGGCCATCTAAATTGAATTATTAATCGACATTGACTATAATCTCCTTTAGTAAGAGGTAGAATTTCACTTTTATCCCAATTTATTTTGTAGCCTGATATTTTCCCATATTCTTCCAATCTAGAAGATAATTTATGCAGCAAATATAATAAAGCAGAACATTGTCAGCAAATAAGTTAATCTTGTGTTCCTCCTGGTTAACTCTAAAACCCTTAATATCTGGGTCCGTTCTAATTAATTCAGCTAATGGTTCTATCGCCAACACAAATAAAGCAGGTGATAATGGACAACCTTGCCTAGATGACCTTGTTAACTGAAATGGTGTTGAAATTTGACCATTTGTCATTACTTTAGCTTTGGGATTAGTATTTAAGGTTTTAATCCATTTTAATATGGATACTTCTAATCCATATTTTTCCAATACCTTAAATAAAAAATCCCATTCCAATCTATCAAATGCCTTTTCTGCATCTAAAGCAACTGCCACACTCATTTCCTCCCTCTTTTGTGCCAAATGAATTATGCTAAGTAACCGGGTTACATTATCTGCCGATTGTCTATTTTTGATAAATCCTGTTTGATCCATATGTATTAATTTTGGTAGGTATTTAGATAATCTACTAGATAAAATTTTTGCTATTATTTTATAGTCAGTGTTTAACAAAGAAATAGGTCTATATGATGTTGGCTTTAAAAGATCGCTATCTTTTTTTGGCAATACTATTAAAATAGCTGTCGAAAACGATTCTGGAAGTTTATGCGTTCTTTCCGCTTGATGTATTAACTCCATAAAAGGCGGAATTAGTAAATCTTTAAACTTTTTGTAAAATTCGGGCGGAAAACCATCTTCTCCTGGGGATTTATTACTCTGAAGTGATCCTAGAGCTTCTTCGACCTCTTTAAAAGGCATACCTAATCCCATCTGTTCTTCCGAATTCAATTTTGGAAGAGTTATTTGTGATAAAAACCTTTCTATCTTGACATTATCATTTTGTGATTCTGATTGATACAATTTGGAATAAAAATTCTTAAAAGTTTCATTAATTTCTAAAGGTTTATAAGTAATTTTGTTTACACTTGTTCTAATTGCATTTATCGTTTTGGAAGTCTGGTCTGTTTTTAACTGCCAAGCAAGAACCTTATGTGATCTTTCACCTAGTTCGTAATATCTCTGTTTAGTTCTCATAATTGCTTTTTCTGTTCAATATGTCTGAAGTGTATTATATTGTAACTTCTTGTTAACAAGTTGTCTTCGTTTTTCTTCTGTCATATATCTTTGAGATTCTTTTTCTAATTTTGTAATTTCTTTTTCCAATTGATCTATTTCTATCATATATTCCTTCTTAATTTTAGAAGTGTAACTTATTATCTGGCCTCTCAAATATGCCTTCATTGCTTCCCACAATATAAATTTATCATCAACTGAATGTGAATTTGTATCTAAAAAAAACTGAATCTGCTTTTTCATAAAATCACAAAAATCTTGACGTTTTAATAATATTGAATTAAATCTCCATCTATAAATCGATTCCTATTTATCTATCATTATCATTGTAATTATCAAGGGAGAATGATCTGACAATATTCTTGCTTTATATTCCATATTTTTCACTCTGTCTTGAATATTCATTGATAATAGGAAAAAATCTATCCTTGAATAAGTTTTGTGTCTATTTGAATAAAATGAATAATCTTTTTCTTTTGGATTAATTCTTCTCCATATATCAATCAAATTTAAATCTTTCATCAATGATAAAGTTAATTTTGCTACTTTTGATTTTGTGACAACCTTTGTTGATCTATCTAAAACTGGATCTAGACAAAAATTAAAATCTCCACCTATCAATATTTTGTCATGTGCGTCACCCAAATTCAAAAAGACCTCTTGTATAAATTTTACATCATTTTCATTTGGTGCATAAATATTCATAAGAGTCCATAGTTCTGAAAAAAATTGACAATGTATAATTACATATCTCCCTGCCGAATCAATTAATACATTTTGTATTTTAATTGGTAAAGTTTTATTAACCAAAATTGCAACTCCCTTCGCCTTTGAGTTAAATGAAGCTCCAATAACATTTCCAACCCAATCTCTTTTTAATTTCTGTTGTTCTATCTCTGTTAAGTGTGTTTCTTGTAAAAAAGCTATATCTATTTTCATTTTCTTAATGTATGTTAAAATTCTTTTTCTTTTCACCGGTCCATTAAGCCCATTAACATTAAAACTTTAAAAATTCTGTAAATTATTCATTGTTTTTAATAGGGTTACTCCAATCTATAATAATACCTAATCTTTCAACTTTCGTGGTACCTTGGGGAATCTTTTTAAAATTCTCCATGTTGCTATGTGTCTCCCCACCTATCATCCAGGCAAAGAAAGGATGATAGAAGAAAAATAGATTATAAAGAAAAAAACAAAATACCCCCCTACTAATGTTGTGGATAAAAAAAACACAACATTACCTCCCTCTGTTGTATGGGTCGTGGCAATCACCATGATTACACATGTGAATCCCATAGCAATCGATCTGAAGTTCCCCCAGCTCCCCGTAACATAAAAAAGTATATATATGAGAAGAAGAAAAAAAATATATCACTACTCTCAATTAATATTTCTCAAATTTTTACCTTTCTCCCCCTGTATCATATAATTAAGAATATATTTAAATATTCTCCTGTCCTTAAATGTCCATCAATTCCATTCACTGTCCCTGTCTTCATCTTTAATCCGTTTCGTTTTTAAATCTTTGGGTGTAGTTAGCGAATATTTGGGAGTTTTTGTGCAAACTCTTCCGCGTCTCAATAATCAGTAAAAAAATCTTCTTTTTCCATCATCCAAAAAAATTATCAGTGTTGCCGGGTGACGCATTATAAATTTATAACCCTTTTCCCATAAAACTTTTTTCGCTGGGTTAAATTCCTTCTTTCTCTTCAAAAGGCTATAACTTGTATCAGGATAGAAAAGAACTGTTTTCCCTTCTATCATCAATGGCCCGTTTCTCTTTCTGGCACATTGGGCACCCGCCTTCAGGATCTTTTCTTTATCTTGATATCTTAAGCATTTTATCAAGATTGATCAAGGATTTTGATCAACTTGAGGTCTTGATCTTAAGGCTCAGTGAGCCCTTTGAATTTCAATTAACTGAGTTCCTTCTTCCATTTCCAAGTTTTCCGAGATCCATTTTTGAAAAAAATTTATTGGATCCTCTCCTTCTATACCTTCTTTAAGTCCAACAATCTTAATATTATTTCGTCTGCTAAAATTTTCAAGCATGTCCACTTTTTCCAACAATTGTTTTCTTTCTGATGTCCAGGCAGAAATATTATCTTCCATTTTATTCATTCTTTCAACGATGTCTCCCTTTGTTTCTTCCAAGTCTGTAATTCTCTTATCCATTTTGTCCTGTCTTTTTATCATTTCGTCAAACATAATCTTCTTATTTTTAATATCTTTTTTATTGCTTTTAATGCGTTTAATTTTTCTAATTTATGCATTATTTGCATCAAAGTTTTTCCTATATCTCCAGAAAAACTTTTACCTTCATCTTCGTCTGATTTATCCGGAGAATGTGAATCGACCTCAGATTCACTTTCACTTCCGGTTTCGATCGTAACTGGGATTTGTAGTTCAGGTTGCTCGCGTTTGCGCATGCTCCTTCCTTCACGTTTGCGCAATTCTTGTTGGTCATTTTCTTTAGAAATGGTCGATGTTGCCGCAGTTTCCCGTTCTGTATCGCCGGAGGTAAGATGTACTTGAGCCTGCGGTTCTTTTGTGGCGGCGGGCCTTGATTCTGTTCCAACTTGCGTTGTCTTCAAGGTAATAATTTTCTTCTGCTTCTGTTTATGAGACATAGTTTGAAACAATCCTGAGTAGTTTATAAGTAACTTTTAGAAAGTATTTACTAACTTTTCTTCACTTAAACATTAATTTACTGATTCTTTATGAGGGAGCTGGATTTCCACGTCTCGATCCTACGTCATCACGTGACGTCCCCCCCCCCCGCCTATGGTTAAATTGGGGGATTGCTGGCTCAAAGGACTGAAAGTGCCTACTTTATTGCAATCAACCAATCAGTAAGTAAATAACTAAATAAATAAATAGATAAATAAATAGAATATCCAACAACTAAGGCTCTATTGTTTTTACGGACTTCAAAATACCATCGGCTGTCTGCTTGAAGTTTTGATTGGCTTTAACATCAATATCGTACAGGATGATTGATCTTGTGAGTAAAGAATTCAAACTTATTCAATTTACAATAATCAATATCTGTAACTGATAAGCCAATTCTGTATAAAGAAAGAAGTTTTCTGTTCAGACCAGAACAGTGTGGGTGACAGGACCACGCTGTTCTCCTTGTGCACAAGAAAATAAAAAGAATACTTGAGTCGTAAGAGTGTGTGCGTTCTGGGCCCTGTTATTCTAACTATTTTGTTTTATTATCAGTGACCACAGTTACTTCAACATAACTTTGAAATTGTTTTCAAGTCTCTTCCAGGTCCATAATCCCTTCTGACTGAACTTCTGTTTTGAACTTTGAAGGAATTTTTTTGGGGTTTGCAGCCTTTCCCTTTGAGGAGATTACTATGCACACTATAAATTATAGCTACTTTCATAACCCATTTTGGCATCCCATTTTGAAGAACTATTTAGCTGCGTGAAATGACATAACATTATGTTTGTGATGGATGATTTCTTGAGTAATATAATAGAATACTGCCACTATTGGATAGAGCTGCACTCTTCAAATTCAGTGTTTGGTTACTAGGGGGTTGAGAATTTCCTGCCATTGTGATTAGGAGTTTATAAATAATTTTAGAAATTAATAATAGTTTCAAGTGTTTTCACTGTGGCGAGAAAAAGTCTCAGACATTTTATACTTAATGAATTTGGTTAGGAAATTGACAAAGAAGGCCATTTCAATGACGAAAAACAGTATTTATGCTATTTCTTCATAATGGATTCAGGTCGCTGTCATTAATAGTTATCAGGTTGCTCTGTCAGATTGAATTTAGTTTTATGTTTGGAAAAATATCTAAATCTATTTAGACATGGACAGGTGAGGGCCTGTAAGAGCTCTGCATTATAAAACTGGATGTTGTGACTGCTGAAGTTGCAGGATTCAGTGAAGCAATTCATGCACACATCAAGGTATAATGGTGTAATTCATCCTGGCATCAAGTCTCCAGTTGATTCCAATCCAGGGACAATAGCTATAGATAACTAATATCAGATTATCAGCTTCTGGCAATTGGATCAGAAAGGTAAACAACTGGGATTTGATACAATTTGTAAGGAGCAACTTTTCTCTAATATTAGCATGAACCTATTTTCATCATTCTTCAAAGTGAACATTACTGTGGTATGGATGCCAATTTGAAAATCCTAAAAAGCTTTTGAAGTCTTGAATTAACAGAGCCACCGACACACATCTTTAACACAGGCTGCATGCTGAAATTCAACTTGATCTGCATTTTGTAACCTATGAAGGTACTGTCTGGTAACACAAATATGGAAGTGACTGGTCAGCAAAGAAAATAAAATTACTGATACTACATGTTTACTTTGGATATGTGTGATATATTTGTTCTTCAATGCCATTATATAGGTTCCAACTATATTTAGTGTCTCTGAGGGCTCTGCAGTTATGCTTGTATCTATTAATACAGCTACAAACATAGAGTAGGCATTTGCTAAGCACAGGGTTTGATAACTGGAAATATACTGCAACATTTTATGCATTTTTAATGCATCTTTTAATTTTCTTTTACGGATATGAACATAGTTTGATCCATCTTCACGCAAATAGCAGATTTACATTGACAATTTGACTGATCAATAAGCTTAAGCAGGCATTAGGAATTGTTATGTATAAGGAGAATTAAATAAATGCCTGTGATTTTCAAGAAACATTTTGTTTCGGTTTAAGTAAACAGCCCTGTTGATACTCCAGTTTACAATTCCTGCAATCATGAAGATTAGAAAAGTGACATTCATTCTAGATCTCACAGTGCAAAAATAATCGTTAATCTAGGATCCAATGACAATGTTTTATTCTTTTAAATGTGAGTACTAATTAACATCCTTCCACACCATTAGGCTCAGTGTAACCTCAAATGCAATTTAGCTGTAATCAGCACTCTCCACTTTGACAAGGAAGATTATTGAAAATTTTGAAAGAAACAAATGCTATATATTTATATTATCTATCATGATCTCAGACTATCTCAAACAGATTTGCAGCTAATGAAATACCTATGAGGTACATCTCAGTATATGCAGCAGCCAATTTGCACAGAGTGTTATAATAAACAGTTTTTGTGATGCTGATTTGGGCTAAATATTGGTCAGAATCTTTCTCTCTTTTTTGGAATGCTTCCTACTGAGTCATGACTGGCATCATTATAATTCTTATGGCGGAATTTAAAGAAATACAATCTTGCGATTACAGCTTTCCACCTCGTCATCCCAGTGCTCTCTCACACTGAACTTCCATCTGGAAAAAGCACCGAGAGTACTAAAGGGATAAGATGTGTCCTTGCTGGAGGCTTCAATAAGCAACAGGCATTGGTTGAAGCACCTCTGAGCTAGCTGAGTCTTGAAGGAAAGATCAAGCCGGTGAAGGGTGGTGAGGGTATCAACATGGAGGAAATGCCTACTCAGGTTCATCCACTCCAGTCGATCTATTTCAGATGCATCCGTCCATGACTTCCCATCATTCCTTTCGGAAGTAAATTTTTGACTTTCACACAGAGACCACTCTCTGATTTATTGAGCGTTAGTGTCTTCAAAATAAATTCAAAACAAATCTAGTGTCTTAGAGTTAGATAACTATAAGGTGCTGTGGCCATTAGCAGCAACAGAATTATATTCCACCCAGTCTGTAATCTCACAATATGCTTTATTTTTCATACTACCATATCCTTCACACTACCATTGAGTTTTGGTCAAATGATCAACTCACCAGGCAGACCTGTACATGAGATGTCAACAGTATGAAGCTATAATACAGGATTTCCCTGACTAATGGGAGAAGGCTTCAAGAACATTCACATCCTTGTTGATGGTGGAGTTCCTTATGAGTTAAAAGACAAGGTCAAAATATTTTCAACCACCTGCAACTAGAAGAGCCATGAGAAAGATCAAACCTATTCTCTGTTGTGTATATACAGTAGATACATGATGTAAACATATCCCCAACTGCTGTAGAATATCCTAGATCATGAGATTGCAGACTGAGGAGGAATACAGTATAATTCTGACACTGTGAGCAATTCACAGCATCCCGTGATTGCCCAGTTCTAATTCACTAGACTTTTTTGGTTTTACCTTGGTACAAGAACAATTTAAGAGTCTGGCGCAGAAACAGGCCCTTCTGCCCTACAAGTAAATACCGCCCTTGCACCTCTCTACACCGTTTCCATCAACCGCATTGATTTATGCTTCACCTGCAACATCGACACACTTTCTACATTGACCAGTTCACCTACTATTTTCCCATTTCTCCTTGTGGCTGATTACTCTCGCTAATTATTTGTTTGCTGATAATATCTCCTCCTTGCTGACGATCAACACTGGTGCACCTCAGGAGTGTGTGCTTAGCCCAGAGACAGTCATGTCTCTATATACACATGACTGTGTAGCTCAAATAACATCTATAAATTTGCTGATGATACAACCATTGTTGGTGGAATCTCAGATGAAGATGAGAGGATGTTCAGGAATGAGATATGCCAACTAATGGAGTGGTGTCGCAGCAACAACCTTGCACTCAATTTCAGTAAGACAAAAGAGTTGTTTGTGGACTTCAGGAAGGGTAAGATGACGAACACATACCAATCCTCATAGAGGGATCAGAAGTGGACAGAGTGAGCAGTTTCAAGTTCCTGGGTGTCAGGATCTCTGAGGATCTAACCTGGCCCCAACATATCGATGCAGTTACAAAGAAGGCAAGACAGTGATTATACTTCATTAGGAGTTTGAAGAGATTTGGTATGTCACCAAAAACACTCAAAAACTTCTATAGATGTACTGTGAAGAGCATTGTGACAGGTTGCGTCACTGTCTGTTATGGGGGGGGGGGGGTGTAGCTACTGCACAGGACCAAAAGAAGATGCAGACGGTCGTAAATTTAGTCGGCAATTCAGGAACATCTTCTTTCCCTCTGCCATCGGATTCCCAAATGGACATTGAACCCATGAGCACTACCTCACTTTAAAAATATATATTATTTCTGTTTTTGCATTATTTTTAATCTATTCAATATATGTATCATGTAATTGATTTATTATTTTTTTTCTTCTAACATTGAACTGTTGCTGCTATGTTAACAAATTTCGTAATATATGCTGATGATAATAAACCTGATTCTAATTTGGATTCATCTGAGGATAGCATATCTGTCTGGAGATAACCTTCCAGATCACTGCTAGAATAAACTACCTCACAGCATTGCAGTAGAAATCTTAGCCAGAGCATTACACTTATTTGCTCTTCCATTCTGTCTGTCCCTGCTCCTAGATGACCCCACATGGTCCGCCAGGCCACTGCCCTTTCATGTCTGGCTGAGCCTCCCCCTTCCTGTTCCTTTAGACATCTGCCTGGGCTCCTGCTGCATCCAGCACCCCTTTGCATTTCCACTCTGGATCATCCTGCTACCTCTGCACTTCTCTCTGATGTTCACTAACTCTGCACCCTCAAAGCCCATTGCCGCTTCACTCTGCTCAGACTGTTCACTTTACTTGGTGTGCTGCCTCATCACTCTTCACTCTCCACAACCCATTTCTAGTCACCCTGCTCCCCCTGTGGCCAATTTACTGCTGAACATCCCTCGCCTTGTTTCCTAATCTCTCTGTTCATCCCTGTCTCTGGTTCGCTGGGCCGACAGCCTTTCACACTCACCTAGTTCTACCCTTTCTGCTCCCTTTCACGTCTGCTTGGATCCACTGCCAGTTTGCCATTTCCCTGATGGAGCATCCTCCTACCTGGCACACTGACTCATCCCCCCTGCACCTCTTCACCTTCTGCAGTCCGCCTCCAGTCACCCTGTCCTCCTTGCTTCACCCTGTGGCCATTTACCGTTGCGCTTTTGTTCCGTAGATTCCCTTTTGCTCTGTCTATTCCCTGTGTCTGGTTTGCCCTGCTCAATCCACTAAGCCATGAGCAAGTCAGGACTATCCAAGACCCAGAGTTGAATAAAGAAGATGCTGTCATTTTCTGATTTTAAATATTCCCTGCATTAATCACTGCTCAAAAAGGGTTCACAGATAGGTGTGCTGGTAATACAATCTCTTTCCGAGAGTGCCATTATTATAGCTGCCATGTGATTTCAAGAAATGGCTGCATATACTGGACAGCAGTTACATCCTGACTAAAAACACAAACTACTTTGCCACACAAGACTGAACAGGTGCAGTAGCAATATTGATACCTACTCTACAACTGAGAAAATTGCCCACAGAACAACTCCAACTGGATTCAGGGTATATAAGGGTAACTATAACTGATGCGGAACAATAAATTGCACTTGTTGGAAATCCAAAGTAAACCTTAGAAGGTGCTGGAAGCACTCAGCAGGTCAAGCAGCAATCAGTGGGGAGATAAACTAAGTTCATGTTTTGGGTCAAGTACCTTAATCAGAAATGGAAAATTACTAAACTACTGCAGAGCGAGGGAAGTGGCAGAGAGGACAGTGGGAATGTTCTTTAATCAAGCGCGGACAAATATTGTCGAGTTAAGAATTAGTTTAAAAACCAGCAATGGGAAACAGACAGACTCTGCAACCAAACAGATTACAGAGGAGGAGGAGTTTGCTGTCCTGAGGCAAATTAGGGTAGATAAATCCCCAGGGCCTGACAAGGTATTCCATCGGACCCTGTGGTGAACTAGATATACCTGTCTGACTGCTCCTGTGGCTCCTCCCAAGACCCTGCTGACTGCCCCTGTGGCTCCTCCCACAGACCCCTGTATAAAGGCGACTGTGGCCTGCTGCTCTCCCTCATTTCCCCAGGATGTAGTGTTGTTCTTCAGTCAATAAAAGCCGATATCTCACTACCTAAGTCTCGGCGTGAGTTATTGATGGTGCATCAGACCCTGCGGGAGGCGTGCAGAAATACGATTTAAGATATTTAAATCATCCTTAGCAACAGGTGATGTACCAGTGGATTGGAAGATAGCCAATGTTGTTCATCTGTTCAAGAAAGGCTTTAAAACTAAAGCAGGAAACTATAGGCCGATGAGCCTGACATCAATAGTAGGAAAGTTATTAGAAAGTGTTCTGAGGGACCATATATATAGGTACTTGAATAGACATGGACTGATTAACGATAGTCAGCATAGGTTTGGGCATGGCAAATCATTTCTAACCAATCTTAAAGAGTTTTATGAAGAAGTTACCAGGCAAGTTGATGAAGGCAAGGCAGTGGATGTTGTCTACATGGACTTTAATAAGGCATTTGACAAAGTCCCGCAAGGGGTAAGAAGGTTCAGTCACTCGGTATTCGAGATGAGGTAGTAAATTGGATTAGACATTGACTTTGTGGGAGAATTCAGAGAGTGCCTCTCTGACTGGAGGCTTGTGACTAGTGGAGTGCTACAGGGATCAGTGTTTGGTCTGTTGTTGTTTGTCTGGATGATAATGTCCTTAACTGGATTAGCAAATTTGTGGATGACTCCAAGAACAGGGGTGCAGTGGACAACAAGGAAGACTATCAAAGCTTGCAGCAAGTTCTGGATCAGCTGGAAAAATGAACTGAGAAAATGGTAGTTGGAAGTTAACAATACAAGTGCGAGGCGTTCCATGTTGGATAGGACCAGCCAGGGTAGGCGTTACACAGTGAACGGTAGGTCACTGAGAAGTGTGGTAGAACAAAGGAATATGGGAATACAGGTCCATAATTCATTGAAAGTGGTGTCACAGGTAGATAGGGTCATAAAGAAAGCTTTTGGCACATTGACATTCATAAATCAAAGTATTGAGTACAGGAGATGGGATGCTATGTTGAAGTTGTATAAGACATTGTTGAGGCCTAATTTGGAGTCTTGTATACAGTTTTGTTCACTTACCTACATGAAAGATGTAAATAAGGTTGAAAGAGTACAGAGAAAATTTGCAAATATGTTGTCAGGTCTGGAGGAACCGAGTTAAAAGGAAAAATTGAATAGGTTAGAAATTTATTCCTTGAATGTAGAAGATTGTGAGAAAATTTAATGGAGGTATACAAAATTATGAGGGGTAAAGACTGGGAAAGTGCAAGCAGGCTTTTTTCACTGAGGTTGGGTGGGATACCACCTGAGCTCATGGGATAATGGTGATAGGTGAAAAGTTTAAAGGGAACATGAGGGGAAACCTCTTCACTTAGAGGGTGGTGAGAGTGTGGAATGAGCTGCCAGCACACGTGGTGCATGAAAGCTCGAATTCAACGTTTAGGAAAAGTTTGGATAGGCATGTGGATGGTAAGGGTATTGAGGGCTATGGTCCCAGTGCAGATCAATGAGAATAGGGAGCTTAAATTGTTCGGCACGCACTAGATGGGCCGAAGGCCTATTTCTGCTGTCCTTTTCTATGACTATGGCTCTATGTTTGTTTTCTTACTTTTCCTATTCTGACTTGAAATTCTACCTCTGATTTCCTTCCTTCTGATGTTGTCTGATCTGTTGAGTGTTTTCAGCTTTTTTTGTTTTTGTTCTGGTCATTTATCACCCCACTAGCCTGCCTCAGATTGACACCAAACAAATGAATGGTAGCCTTGACAATGGTTTAAAATGACACTTACTCACCAAAGATCTACCTGATGAAGCTCAACTTAGGTTACAAGAATCTAGATCTCATTATGACCATAAGCCATGGGAACAGAATGAGGCCATTTGGCCCATTGAATCGGCTCCACCATTCTATCAGGGCTGATTTATTATTTATCTCAACCCCATTCTCCTGCTGTCTTATCATAACTTTTGACACCCTGACTAATCAAGAAACCATCAACCTCCACTTTAGCTATATGCAGTGACTTGGCCTCTACAGCCATCTGTGGCAATGAATTCCACAGATTCACCATCCTCTGGCTAAAGAAATTCCTCCACATTTCCATTCTAAATGAACGTTCCCTCTATTCTGAGGCTGTGCCCTCTGCTCCTAAACTCCCCACTGTAGGAAACATCCTCTCTATCTCAGCCTTTCAACATTCAGTAGGTTTCAATGAGATCCTCCGGTGAGTATAGGCCCAGAGCGCCTCATACATTAACCCTTCCATTCCCAGAATCATTCTCATGGACATATAACAACAACAACAACAATAATAATAATAATAATAATAATAATAATAAAATTAATATATAAAATAATTATTATTATCATAAAATTCCATTCTAGAGTATCCACTTCTTTATTCCCAAGTTTCTTTCAGTTCTGTTTGGAATCCCATGGCTCATATCCAAAGGCATAATGGCAACAAAGTCACTAACAAATCAGCAGTTTTCTTTCAAACTGGCTGCAGCCCTGGTATTCTGTACATTAATTATTTAAGGAGCTTCTGCTTTCCCTCTGCACTGGATTTCAAAGTGTGAGTGTTTTGGACTAAGAAAAGAAAATGCTGGGAAGTGCCTTTCGGGCTACATAGACTAAATTTTGCTTTGCAGTATTACTTTAGTCAGTTTTGGACGGACTTCATTCATTGTTCTTATCTCATTCATCCGTATCAAATAACAAAATGGAAAATGATCCTGGAAAGGGCAGTGCAGCACCATTCTGCTTTCTGATTCCTGTTTACACACCAGTGACCATTAGTCTTTTACCTTTTTAAAAAATTTTTGTCCACCTCCGACTATGTGCAGATTACTATCACTATGAGATCTTAACTTCCCTTTCTCTGGTGTTTTCTCATTTCCTGGCTGCCTCTGTTTCCAACTCTGCAAAAAGTCCTGGCCCATTTCTGATGCTCCTTCCCTGTCATCCTGTTTTTCTCTCAGTCCCAATCATCTTCCAACCCCAACACAACTCCCATCCTACCCAATCCTATCCTATATCCTCCAGACTCTGTTTAGCCTCTTGCTGTCTGGGCTGCTTGCTACAGTGCAAAAATAAAAAGCAGTGGCTCCCCATGTATACTGGACGTAGAGATAAAGGGTTTCAAATCCTATTCAATAAAATACAGCACAGCTTGGATAACTGTTCCAAGGATCATACATTGAACAGTCTTAATATGAATCTGGTTGTGGTGTGACACTATATGTAATTCATTTGTTAGACATAAAATATTGAAACAAATGATGTCATTGACTTGATGGCCAGATGGCCTAATTTTGCTTCTATGTCTTATAGTCAAATAAATCTCAGCGAGGCAAATCTATGGATCCAAATCTGTTTTTCTGCTTGTTGTTAGACTTCTATGTATTCTCAGAAATTATAGTACCAGGCTTGGAAATCTTTCAAGAGTTACAGTATAGATGTAGCAGGTATTAATATAAATAGGAACCAACCGATTTTTCAAAAGCCTTGTGCAGATGTATAGTACAAGCAGTAATCATTTTTAAATTTGGAAAGTGCCTACAGAGTACAAGCTGCTGGCTTACAGCGGAGAGCTGACTGCTCACGAGTGATGGTTTGTAAATGAACGTAACTAATGAGACTGGTCTCATATGCATCAATCAAACATAAGACAATGGGGCTATATTAATTGGCTTACTTCAAACCAGGCACCAGCTAAGTTATTTTGATGATGATCTGAGGTGGGTGGATGGTCTTCTCATGGAGGATCATTGTTTTCTTCAGATAGACCGTTAACCCGAACGCCCTTGCGGCCTTGGCAAACTGAGTACCTGCAGCTTGTAGCGTGTCCTCTAGGTGCATGACAAAACCACAGGCGTCCGTATATAGTAGCTCATGAATGGGCTCTTGCATTGTTTTTGTTGGGCGAGAAGGCAGCTACTCTCAAACAATGCTCACCAATTATCAGCCTACCGTCCTCCCCTCCGTGTAATACAGCACTCACTAATTATCAGCCTACCGTCCTCCCCTCCGTGCAATACAGCACTCACTAATTATCAGCCTACCATCCTCCCCTCCGTGCAATACAGCACTCACTAATTATCTGCCTTCCGTCCTCGCCTCCGTGCAATACAGCACTCACTAATTATCAGCCTTCCGTCCTCGCCTCCGTGCAATACAGCACTCACCAATTATCAGCCTACCATCCTCCCCTCCGTGCAATACAGCACTCACTAATTATCTGCCTTCCGTCCTCGCCTCCGTGCAATACAGCACTCACTAATTATCAGCCTTCCGTCCTCGCCTCCGTGCAATACAGCACTCACCAATTATCAGCCTTCCGTCCTCGCCTCCGTGCAATACAGCACTCACTAATTATCAGCCTTCCGTCCTCGCCTCCGTGCAATACAGCACTCACCAATTATCAGCCTTCCGTCCTCGCCTCCGTGCAATACAGCACTCACTAATTATCAGCCTTCTGTCCTCGCCTCCGTGTAATACAGCACTCACTAATTATCAGCCTACCGTCCTCCCCTCCGTGTAATACAGCACTCACTAATTATCAGCCTACCGTCCTCCCCTCCGTGTAATACAGCACTCACTAATTATCAGCCTACCGTCCTCCCCTCCGTGCAATACAGCACTCACTAATTATCAGCCTTCCGTCCTCCCCTCCGTGTAATACAGCACTCACTAATTATCAGCCTACCGTCCTCTCCTCCGTGTAATACAGCACTCACCAATTATCAGCCTACTGTCCTCCCCTCTGTGCAACACAGCACTCACTAATTATCAGCCTACCGCCCTCCCCTCCGTGCAATACAGCACTCATCAATTATCAGCCTACTGTCCTCCCCTCTGTGCAACACAGCAGTCACTAATTATCAGCGTATTGTACTCCCCTCTGTGCAATACAGCACTCACCAATTATCAACAGCCTCCGCTGTCTCTCATCAAAAACTGAGAATGGACTGAACATTACTACCTTAAAAATAGCCCGACTACACACTGCCATATTGGGCTGAGAGACCTATAATGAGATTGCTAATGGCTCTGCTCTGTCACTGCCCACCACAGCGAGCGCTAGCATCATGCACTGTGTGTTCAAAAAAATGATGTATTTTTTAAAATCACTATCTCTCTCGGAACCCTGAGCAACCTCTCACAGAACCCCAGTTGAGAAGCCCTGGTTTAGACCAGCTATATGAAATACTTTTTCCAAACAAAGGTGTCTGAAAATTCAGGGGTATATTGTCAGTTACAACGTGCTCCAGTTGAAAATACTGTATGTACTTTAATGGAACCATTTGTTAGACATAAAATATTGAAACCAATGCTGCCATTGAAATTATATTGAATCACCCGCTGTTACCTGTTCCTGAGAGTATAAATAAATTTTGTACTTTGAGCTTGGGAGATTCTACTGAGAGGATCTCCAAGAGAATATCTGCTTGTCATGATGAATAAAGACTTTCGTATCTACCAATTTCTCACAATTACAATACCATATTTTCAAGACTTGCTCCAACCCAGTGAAAACGCAAAACTGATTTTTATATATGATAAGTGAACTATAGATTTTAAATTGATATTTAAATATTATTCTGTTTTTTATAATCATATAACCATATAACAATTACAGCACGGAAACAGGCTATCTTGGCCCTTCTAGTCCGTGCCGAACGCTTTCTCTCACCTAGTCCCACTGACCCACACTCAGCCCATAACCCTCCATTCCTTTCCTGTCAATATACCTGTACAATTTTACTTTAAATGACAGTACCGAACCTGCCTCTACCACTTCTATTGGAAGCTCGTTCCACACAGCTACCACTCTCTGAGTAAAGAAGTTCCCCCTCGTGTTACCCCTAAACTTTTGCCCCTTAACTCTCAACTCATGTCCTCTTGTTTGAATCTCCCCTACTCTCAATGGAAAAAGCCTATCTACGTCAACTCTATCTATCCCCCTCATAATTTTAAATACCTCTATCAAGTCCCCCCTCAACCTTCTATGCTCCAAAGAATAAAGACCTAACTTGTTCAACCTTTCTTTGTAACTTAGGTGCTGAAACCCAGGTAGCATTCTAGTAAATCTTCTCTGAACTCTCTCTATTTTGTTGACATCTTTCCTATAATTTGGTGACCAGAACTGTACACAATACTCCAAATTTTACTGTTTAACTGAGTTATAAAACCCTATCCATTCTGAGTCTCAGTAACTCTTTGAGTAGAAAGAAGTAGCCTGGAATCATTGGACTTGACTGCATTTGGGAGAGTATTTGGGCTATTAAAATTCGAGTTTCAAATGTGATGCCTTGATAAACCTTTTTTTCCCACAGCTCATACCTAATTACGAATGAGAATAACTTCAAATTATGGTACTATTAATGAGACCTGAAATGCTGATATAACAAGTAACTCGGTGAAGGTTTACTTGACTTATTTGTTACATTAACATTTTGGTGAGGGACAATGGCACACTGCACTGGGACTTCGAACTGTCCTCCTGTTCAGGTACTGCCCAGTTCTCTACTTCCTGAAAAATTATAACTTTATTACATTTGATTTTTGAAGATGTGATTTTGGGAACAGATCAGCTAAAATTTAGTTTGTATGCTGATAACAATTACTATTAATTGAATCTCTAAATCTTTTTCAAACACAAAGGAAATTATTCAAGTATAATTTCAAATTTCAAAGTAAAATTTATTATCAGACTACATGCATGTCACTACATACAACTCTGAGATTCTTTTTCTGCGGGCATACTTAGCAAATCTTTAGGACAGTAACTGTTAACAGGATCTGTGAACTGTAAACATCATGAACTGTAAACAAACTGTGTGAATGCTGATAATAAATAGCAATAAATAATGAGCATGAAATAAAAAATACGAGAGTCTTCAAGTGAGTGTAGCTCATCTATAGAAGTTTGCCAAGGTTTTTGATGACATGCCGAATCTCCGCAGACTCCTGAGGAAGTAGAAACACTGTTGTACTTTCTTCACAATTATATTTATCTATATGATGGGCCCAAGCCAAGTCCTCTGAGATAGTGACACCCAGGAATTTAAAGTTACTGACCTTCTCCACCCCTATTCTCTGATGATTACTGGCTCATAGATCTCTGGTTTCCCTCTCCTGAGGTCTACAATCAGTTCCTTGGTCTTATTGACATTGAGTGAGTGGTTGTTGCTATTACACCACTCAGCAAATTTTCATTCTCTTTCTCTACTTCATTTCTGGCATAACTGAAACTAAATTGCTTAATTTTCTCAGTTACAGTCATAGTTTGCATAGCATTTCAAACTGTGTTCGTGGGGATTCACACAGAAGCAAGTTGCATTTATTCAGCACCTTCAACATAGCATGATAAGTCCCTTGACATGTTGAAGTTTTATCAAATGAGCCACATGTGGAGATTTTAGGTCGGATAAGCAAAAACTTAAAAATGGATTCTGAAGTTGAAAAGGAGGGATGGAAAGACTGAGGTGTCCAGGGAGGGACTTTCAGATAATTGGGCCTTGGCAGTTGAGCACAGTCTGATTAAAGTGGAAGCAATCAAAATCAGAGGCATCCAAGGGGCAAGACATGCAGAGCTTAGATATATTTGATGGCTTTAGGGTTGGAGAAGATTAACAGTAATATATTCAGACAGATAGAATCTTAGATATAGAATCAAAGGACATGGGATTAGGACTGGAAAACGATGCTGAAGTAAATGATCAGCCAGAATCCTTCTGAATAGCAAAGCAGGCACAAGGAGCTAAATGGCTTACTCCTAATTGTCTTTCCTATATTCTATTGTTTGCCTTTTTGAATCTGAAATGCATGATTTTACACACACCTTTCAGATTACTTTTTCTGAGACGAACTATCTCTGGGTCCATAAGACCACCGGACCTAGGAGCAGAATTAGGCCATTCGGCCCATCAAATCTGCTCCACCATTCCATTATGGCTGAGTTATTGTCCCTCTCAACCCCATTCTTTGATGCCCTGATTAATCCAAAATCAATCAACCTCCACCTTAAATATACCCATTGACTTGGCCTCCACAGCCATCTGTGACAAAGAATTCCACAGCTTCATCACCCCCTGGCTAAATAAATTTTTCCTCATCTCTGTTCTAAATGGACTTCCCTCAGTTCCTCAGTTCTGAGGTTGTGCCCTCTGGTCCTAGACTCCCCCACTATAGGAAACATCCTCTCCATATCCATTCAACCCAGACCTTTAATTATTTAATAGGTTTCAATGAGACCATCCCCCACCCCCGCATTCTCCTCAACTCCTGCAAGTGCAGGACCAGAGCCATCAAGTACTCCTTATATGTTAACCCTTTAATTCCTGGGTTCATCCCTGAACCCTCTTCAATGTCAGCGCATCTTTTATTAGATAAGGGCCCCAATACTGCTCGCAATACTCCAAGTGCGGTCTGATAAGTCACTTATAACGACTCTGCATTACATTCTTACGTTTGTATTCTACTCATCTTGAAATGAATGCTAACATTGCATTTCTCTTCCTCACCATCGACTCAACCTGCATGTTAACCTCTGGAGAAACCTGCATGAGAATGCTCAAGACCCTCTGCACCTCTGATTTTTGAATATTCTTCCCATTTACAAAATAGTCCATGCCTTTATTCCTTGTGCCAAAGTGTATGACCATGCATTTTCCTACATTATATCCCATCTGCCACTTTTTTGCCAAGTACCAATATGTCTTAGTCCTGGAGACACCCTGATTTCTCAACACTACCTGCCCTTCCATGTATCTATGTATCATCTGTAAACTTGGCTATAAAGCCATCAGTTTCTTCATCCAAATCATTGACATACAACATGAAAAGAAGCAGTTTCAACACTAACCTTAATGGCACACCACTAGTCACCAGCAGCCTACCAGAAAAGGCTCACTTTATTCCCACTCAGCCAATCTGCCAATCTTCTTCTCATTCCCATTTTACCATGGGCTCTTATTTTGTTTTGAAGCCTTGTCAAAGGCCTTCTGAAAATCCAAATAAACAACATTCACTAACTCTCCTTTGTCTACCCTGCCTGTTATTTCCTCAAAGAATTGTGATAGATTTGTCAGGCAAGATTTCCCCTTTACAAAACCATGCTGACTTTGGCCTATTTTATCATGTGCCTCCAAGTACTCTGAAACTTCATCTTTAATAACAGACTCCAGCATCCTTCCAGTCACTGAGGTCAAGCAAATTGACTTATAATTTCCTTTCTTCTGCCTCCCTCCTTTTACTTCAGGTTATCCACATAACTGAAGTCCCCTGTTCCTACCGTCTTCATAAATTGTGGTGCCCAGAATTGGGTAAAATACTCCATCTGTGGGTGAACCTGTGTTTTCAAAAGATTCATCATAATGTCTTTGGTCTTTTACTGTATTCCTCTATTATTGAAGCTCTGATCATATATGATATTTTAACCACTTAGAAGTGTCAAATTCTGAAAAGACAAGGGACTGCAGATGCAGGAATCTGGAGTGACACACAATCTGCTGGAGTAACTTCACGAGTTAAGCAGCATCAGTAGCTGGACACTGCTTGGCCCAATGACTTCCTTCAGCAGATTGCATGTTGGATGTGAAATATTAGCTGTTGGTAAGAAGACTGAGAAGAGATAATATAAACCAGGGTGTGCAAGATCAGGGAGATCTGGAGATATGCATAGTTTATTGAAAGAGCAGGACTGTTTGAAAAAGTGTAGAAAACTTGTTTGTGTTGTTAGCTTTTCCCTCATCTTCAAAATATGTGACTTGAAGGTGAGGCAACAACCCTAGGTGTCTGGTGGAATCCATGTGCTCTTCCCCCTCTGCACAGAAACTGATGCCAGGTTCTAAGCAGTGTCTCTATTAGAATCATTAAACTACATGAAACAGGCCCTTCTGCTTACTGAATCTGTGCCAGTCATCGTACATTATTCTTGCAACATTCTCATCAACATCTCATAGATTCTAACACTCACTTGCAAACCTGGGGAAATTTATAGTGACCAATTGATTTAGGGGTGTATCTTGGGGATGTGAAAAAGAACAAGACCAGTTAATGGAAACCCATGTAAAAAATTGCAAACTCTATGTAGTCAACATCCTAGGTTAGGATTGAACCTTCACTATTGGCAACAGCTTTACTTGCAGTGCCATTGTGCTACACCATTGTTGAGAAAGACCACTATTCAACCATCATTGTCATATCAGTTAGTCAGAACCAACTTACACATTGCATAATTATTTGTTTTTTCAGTCAATTAAACCTATTATCTTATGATAATTGAGTTATGTTTTGTTTTTTATATGCTGCATAGGAGACTAACCTACAATTTTCAAATATTTCTTGAGACTTTTTAGACTGAACATTACAAGTACATAATTATGTTCATTTCTCATTTCAGATATTTTTCTAAATAAAGCTTTTTGTAGAAAAACGATAGCAATGGTTATTTAATCTTTTTTTATGAAGTTCTCAGTTTGGCATCATAACATTTATTATTAATGACTACTGAAAGGCATTTCTTAACAGATAATTAAATTCATTATCACAAAATGCGAAAGATAAGCCTGCAAATTTACAGAAGCTTACCAAGGCTCTTTTGCTGTAAATTTCGGATTTACTTAGGAAGCACAATTGTAAAGATGCTCATTAGTTTTCTTCAAGCTGAACAATGCACATGAGCACCAGATTTTAATTTTTTTTTGAAGTGTAGAAAAGCTGGTGAAGATTTAGAGACAGTTTGAAAAGCTAAAAGTTGTAAATGCCGAAAATTTCTATCAGTAATAGCACTGTCAGTCAACATCTGTGAAGAGAGAAACAGAGTCAAGATTTTTAAGTTGAACTTGCATCAGAGCTGCAAACTGAAGCGCTTACAGTCTGTTCCTGGGTTATGAACATCCCCACATATAAATGAACTCCTATATTATTAAATTCAAAATTTTGACATACTAATAATCTTTGTTCCAATGAATGGCAGAATGAGTTTCCCTTCACTTTCCACTTTCAGGACTTGCTTCTGTAAGATCAGTTTTATGTACTTTGATACCATTTATTATAATACTGTGGTGGTATGGTTACTAAATTGAGTGATTTCTATATATTTTCAAACACAGAAAAGATCATCTGGCAGATGTCTGTAAAAATGGAACCTGTTCATTTCTTGGGGCAGCCTGAAGATTGGACTTCATTGGAGCAGTATAAGAAGCCAAGGGGACTAAGGTTAGAATGAGAGTTGGATGGAGAGTTAAAATGATGGAATCTTGAAGCTCAGACACACTCTTGCAGGCTGAATGGAAATGTTTTGCAAAACAATCTGTATTCAGTTTCTTTCATGTCATGGCGACCATTTTCTGCCTAATGAATCAGATGAAGTTTAAGCAAAGTTGTCTGGTGGGATGGAATATGAAGACAAGGGGAAGCCCATCCTTGCTCTTGGAGTGGGAGGAAAAATATGGAAAATGGAAGAAAGCATTCAATTTCCAACATTTCCTAATTCTCATAAAAGGTAATTGATTGAAAGGTTACCTTTCCTTCCTTTTTAGGGGGCCAGTTGCCCCCTAGGTAAGCAGGTCAGCAAGTCTGGAGTTTGAGGCCTGGAGCTTGGGATCTTGTCATTGGTGAATCTGGAGTTTGAGGGCTGGAGATTGGGGTCTTGTCATCAGAGAGTCCTGTGGTCAACACTGAAGAGCAAACCCTAAAGGTCAATTGGAAGTCTGAAAGTTGAGACCTAATGGTCAAAGCCCAGCATGTCTGTGAGCCTGCAACTCCACTGGGGAAGACATAAGCCCATTGTTTACAAGTCTGCGAGTCCAGTGGAGGCTGCAGGCCTGGAGGTGGTGTGTCCTGGGTTTGGCGGACTGACTGTGTGTATGTGAATGTGCGTGAGTGGGTGGGTGGATAGATGGGAGGGAGGAAAGGGGCTTGTTTTGCTGTTGCTGTTGTTGTGCTGAATATCGTGGGCATGCTATGGTGACTCTTAAAGGCTGCCCTTAGGTTGTGTTGGTTGTTAACACAAATGATGTATTTCACTTTATATTTTGGTGTGTGTGTGATAATTAAATGAGTTAGAATCTGAATATCTCTCCACAGATGCTGTCTGACCTGGTGAGTATTTCCAGTATTTTATGTGGCTTTTCCTCCTTGACTGTCTTTCTTTTCCATCAGATTTGGATAGAAGTCTCTATTGTTCTGCAGAAGCAGTCATGGGCAGACAAAATTTATTTATCTATCTTTTATGTTTTAATGTTGCAGTGGTGGACTTGAATTTTGTCCAACAGACTTCTCCCAAGATTTTACGATTTATGTTTGGCTGAATAGAGATATTTATCAACTTTGTTTTCCCATTAAGAAACTGATAAAACAAATATAAATTCTTGTCCAGAGTAATTGAAACAAACGGACTGCCAGATAACTTCTTGAGTAAACAGATAGACTGCTATCTGTTACTTGCACAAAATGAAGCTTTCCCAGACTATCTATCTGGACAAACAATAATGCTGCATTCTACTTCTGGCTTTCAAATGTCTTGAGTATTATTTTGCATTACCAGAAGCTCATGACCCAAGAGAGAGTAAAGCTCCTAGTACAGTTTATTCCGTTATAACTGTGTACAATGTCCTGTGTATGTTACTAAAAAGGGCTTCTTTGGTTTGTTACGAGTAGGGATGTTTCTTTGTCTGTTAAATGTTTCTCTCGCCATTGTTTCGCTTTAGAATGGCTGATATGGTAATTGTATTCATTTGTTAATCAATGGGGAATGTTATTGTGTTTTGTGAGGCTGGGAACTTGGGGAAGGGGTTGCGCGGGCTTGGGGGTGAAGGGAGTCGGGAGGGAGATGCCGAGGAAAGTGGATGTGTGCTCGGAAGACCACCGGGGAGTCCGAGGTGGAAGACGTGGAAGTCGGAGGCAAGCGACGAGGGGTCGAATGGTTCGCTGGTTGAGCTCCAACAAGTGCACTAACTGACTGAACTTTGGTAAGTTGGCGCCTTTTGTTTTTTTTCTTGTATATATATATTGTATTGCCTAATACTCTTTTAATTTTAGTAAACTCTTTAAAGTGTATTTCATACCGGTATTTGTTGTGGGTTTGATACTGTTGGCGGGCATGAGGCATAAACGCGATTCTCACAGCACCTGCATATACGAGAGGTGGGGTTGGTGAGTGGCTGGATCTCCTTTTCCCCTAGACATATACCAGCCTTTTGGGTAAGTGTTACATTTGTGGGGTGCTTGTCCCGGATTGGATTGTCAGGGGGCTGTGGAATCGTGCAGGCAGCAGAGCGGAGATGGACAGAGATAAGATTGTTCGCTGGTACGAATTTGAAGGTGTACCGGTACAGTACGCATGCGTAGTGAGCGGAGTGGATTTTCGAGTTTCGGGAGACGCGGTAGTGCGGGGGTTAAGTTTGGTGAACGGTATGGGGCAGGTAGAATTGGTAGCTAGACGGTGTGGTAAAGAGATGCAGTCTAGCTGGGTGTTGGTTAGTACGAGTGCTGACGTCAGGACGTTGGAACTGCCGGCGACAGTCAGTGAACCGGGGGAGGAGGGGCAGTGGGGGCTCCACCCCTTCTCTGAGGATGAGGCTGAGGAGACATCGGAGAAGGAGCTAGAGCTAGAGGAAAACCCCAGAGAGGTGGCAGGCACTAGCAAAGGGAGGAGGGAGGAGGGAGTCGTGACTAGGCCCCGCCCCCCAGGTAGGGGGGAAAGCCTCGGAGCTGGCAGCCGCACTTAACTCCCTGGTGGGAGTGGCCGAGAGGCCACAGTTGAAGCTGGGGGTGTTCTCCGGAGCCAAGCCTACTCCGGACGGGGAGGTGGACTATGAGACCTGGATCGAGCATACGTCCTTGATGTTAGAGGAGTGGCCAGGCTCGGAGGAGGAGAAGAGGCAGCGATTGGTGGGAAGTTTGAGGGGTTTAGCAGCCAAAACAGTCCGGGAGTTGAAAGCTGAAAAGTCTGGGGCCTCAGTGGAGGAATGTATAGAAGTTTTGGAGGGAGCGTTTGGGTTGTCAGGGGAACCCTGGCTGCTTTTAGCAGAGTTCCAACGCCTGGAACAATGGAGAGGGGAAAAGCTCTCCGAGTACATATTTAGGATGGAGGGGATGCTCTCGGGACTGCGGCGCCGGGGGGTAGTGAAGGCGCCTGACGTGGCTAGCGTGAGGATGAGTCAGTTATTCAGTGGCTCTCTGGAGGAGGACAAGGTGGCGTGGACTATCCGGCAGGCTTATAGGAAAGGCCCCTCCTCCATCGTTCGGGCCACTGATTAGAGAGGTGCGGGAGGAAGAGAGAGCGTTGGGGCGAAAAAGGGGCGCGGGCCTACGGGAGCGATCCTCAGCGATACAGGAAGTGGTGGCTGGGTGGAGGAATGACAACCCACCGGGGGGTAGAGAACCCCCTCTGGAGGGGAGGGACAGGGGAGGTACCCACTCTCAGGGGCGACCAGTGCAGTGGGTTGGGAGCGGGAGTCGTCCTGGGAGAGGAGGGGCGGCAGGCAGCGTGTGCTTTAACTGTGGGAAAGAGGGGCATTTCAGGTGGGACTGTGAGCGGCCGAGGGTGTGCTATAGCTGTGGAGAGGAGGGACACTTTAGGTGGGATTGTGAGAGACCAGGAGTTCCGCGGAGGACAAGCCACCCTGCGACTAAGAAGGGGGAGGTGTCGGGAAACTTAGGAGAGGCTCAGTGAGGGAACGGACTGGAGCCTCTGGAGGAACACGTTCCCAGAGATCAGCCAGAAGACCACCGGGTGCCCACGCCTCTATTCCAGATGGGCTGGTAGGACCCCGTGCCAGTGTGGGTCTACAGATAGAGGGAGTTTACGCAAAAGCCGTTCTGGATACGGGATCGCAGGTGAGCTTATTGTACCGGTCTTTCTACAACCAATATCTAAAGCATTTGCCCGTAACCCCATTTGACGCCCTGCAGATTTGGGGTGTGAGCGAGGGTGACTACCCGTACGATGGGTACCTATCGGTGAGATTGGAGTTCTCGGAGGGCGATGTGGGAGTGTCCGAAGCTATTGAGACGTTGGTGTTGGTGTGTCCTGACCCGGTGGAAACTGGTGGTGCTGTCCTCCTGGTGGGGACTAATTCCCCCGTTGTGCGACGGCTCCTGGGAGCTTGTAAGGAGAAAGCGGGGGCAAGACTTTCTGGAGACCCTCTCGGTGCATCCAGTGTTTCGAGCAGTGTTCGAAGAAGGGGTTGCCTCCCTAGGACTGGACCCGGAGTGTAAACGAGGGATGGTGTGGTGTACGCAGGCGAGGCCCAAGGTGATCCGACCCGGGGAGGTAGCACTAGTGATGGGGACCCCCAGATTCCCAGAAGTGCCGATGGGTGAAGCCCTGTTAGTAGATGCCCTGGACGATCTTGAAGGGGAGACACGATTTCCGGCGGGGGCGCTGGTGAGGCCCGAAGTGCAGAGACCAGGGGTGGTACATGCGAGGCGTATAGCTATAAGTGTCAGGAACACCACGGCAAGAGAAATCACCTTTAAGAGGGGAATGCCGCTGGCACATCTGTTCCCGGTGACGGTAATGTCTAGTGCACCAGTGAGGACCCCTAACGGGGAGGGATCGGAGCAACGAAGGGAGCTGACCGCTGAAGTCTTTAACTTCGGGGATTCCCCTGTGTCGCCGGAGTGGAAACACAGGCTAGTGGAGAAGATGCTGAAGATGGAAGCTGTTTTTTCTCGGGGCGAGTTTGATGTTGGCTGCTCCAAAAGCACTCGCCACACCATCCGGGTGACGGAGGACACCCCGTTCCGAGAGAGATCCCGGCGGCTGGCTCCGGCAGACGTTGAGGACGTGCGGCAGCACTTGTGCAAGTTGAAGGAGGCCGGAATCATAGCTGAGTCCCGAAGTCCTTATGCGTCCCCAATAGTGGTGGCACGGAAGAAGAATGGGCGAGTGCGCATGTGTGTTGAATACAGGACGTTGAATCGGCGAACTGTCCCTGATCAATATACTGTCCCAAGAGTCGAGGATGCGCTGGCCTGCCTGAGCGGTGCGAAGTGGTTCAGTGTGCTGGATTTAAGAAGTGGGTATTACCAGATTCCGATGAGTGCGGGCGATAAAGAGAAGACCGCTTTTATCTGCCCGCTGGGGTTCTTTCAGTTCGAACGAATGCCCCAAGGCATATCGGGAGCCCCAGCCACCTTCCAGAGGCTCATGGAGAGAACTGTGGGGGATATGAATCTGTTAGAGGTGCTGGTGTACCTGGACGATTTGATAGTGTTTGGATCGACTTTGGAGGAACATGAGGAGAGGCTGTTGAAAGTGTTGGGCCGGCTTAATGAAGAAGGGTTGAAGCTTTCCCTGGACAAATGCCAGTTCTGCAAGTCGTCGGTTAGCTACGTTGGCCATATCATTTCGCGAGAGGGAGTGGCTACTGATCCAACCAAGATAGAGGCCGTGACCACCTGGCCGAGACCCCAGAAAGTGGGCGCTCTGCGCTCATTTTTGGGGTTCTGTGGGTATTACCGGCGATTTGTGAAAGGATACGCCAAAGTGTGTCACCTGTTGACTCAGCTGTTGTGTGGCTATCCCCCGGTGGGAAAGAAAAGGATGGGGGACCAGAGGCAGGACGCTGGAGGATACTGGAACCCGGCGGAACCTTTTGGCTCGAGATGGGATGATCAATGTGAAGAGGCGTTCCGATCTTTGAAAAGGGCACTGACCCAGGCCCCGGTGTTGGCTTTTGCTGATCCCCAGAAGCCATATGTGCTGCACACGGATGCCAGTCGAGAGGGTCTCGGGGCTGTTCTGTACCAGGAGCATGGCAAAGCATTGAGGCCGGTAGCCTTTGTCAGCCGAAGCTTGTCGCCATCGGAGAGAAACTATCCCACTCACAAGTTGGAGTTCCTGGCGCTGAAGTGGGCGGTGGTGGACAAGCTGGGCGATTACCTGTACGGAGCCAAGTTTGAGGTGCGAATGGATAACAATCCTCTCACTTATATTTTGACTTCGGCGAAGCTGGATGCCACAGGACATCGGTGGTTGGCGGCCTTGTCGGTATATGATTTCAGCCTGAGGTACCGTCCTGGAAGCAAGAATGTCGATGCGGATGCTTTGTCTCGTCGGGAGCCGGGGGAACAGGAGAGGGACGAGGAGTGGGAGAGTGTCCCTGCCCCTGGAGGGAAGGCGGTGTCAGTTTGCTATCACCGTGAAGGCCGAGGGAAGAGGGAGGCTGGAACGAGCCGTGGACCATTTGGGGGTTTTTGACGATGCCATACCCCTAGCTTACTGTGACCTGACCGCACTGCGGACTAAACAGTTGCCGGAACTGAGTCTGGCGGAAGTGGCAGCTGCCCAGCAAAATGACCCGGGCATTGGCACAGTGTGGAGAGCGGTCGAGAGGGGGGATGGGGCATTGGCTGAGAAGGCGAAACACCCATTCGTGCCCCTGTTGTTGAAGGAGTGGTCTCGGTTGAAGTTAAAGAACCAAATCTTGTACCGGGTAACGGCGCCTCCAGACCAACTCCACTGTTGGCAACTGGTCCTGCCGGAGGAGTATCGGCAGGCTGTACTCCAGGCCCTACATGATGATTCTGGACACTTGGGGGTGGAAAAGACCCATGGATTACTCAAAGACCGGTTCTACTGGCCCCAGATGAGAGGGGAAGTCGAAGAATACTGTAGGGGCTGCAGTCGTTGCATCCGGAGGAAGACCCTGCCCGCGTTGGCGGCTCCACTGTCGCACTTGCAGAGTGCAGGACCTCTGGACCTGGTATGTATGGATTTTCTGTCGATTGAGCCTGACACCAGCAACACCGCGAATGTCTTAGTCATCACCGATCATTACACTCGCTATGCTCAGGCATTTCCCACTAAGGATCAGAAGGTGACGACAGTGGCGAAGGTGTTATGGGAGAAGTATTTTGTTCATTACGGCCTTCCCAGGCGAATCCATAGCGATCAGGGGCGGGACTTTGAGAGCCGCCTTATCCATGAATTACTGACAATGCTTGGGGTTGAGAAATCCAGGACTACCCCGTATCACCCACAGGGAGATCCGCAGCCAGAGAGGTTCAACAGGACCCTGTTGGATATGCTCGGGATGCTGGAGATTGGGCAGAAAAGCAGGTGGAGTCGTCATATTGGACAATTGGTTCACTGTTACAATTGTACTCGCAATGATGCTACAGGATATTCGCCCTATTATCTGATGTTCGGCCGGGAAGCGAGGTTGCCCATTGACTTGTGTTTTGGGGCTGAAGTGGGTGAATTACCCGGGAAGTCCCATCTAAAGTATGTGTCCGACATGAAGAAGGAGTTACAGCGGGCGTACGAGTTGGCCGAGGCGGCGGCTACCAAACAAAATCAGAGGAATAAGATGCGGTATGATCGAAAGGTGAAGTTTGTTCAATTATTGCCGGGCGACCGGGTCCTTTTACGGAATTTGGGACTCCCTGGTAAGCACAAGTTGGCAGATCGATGGGCGGCCAGCCCCTATGTAATAGAGAGCCAGATGCCGAACCTGCCAGTTTACCGGGTGAAACCTGAGGATGGGAAAGGGCCTATCAAGGTACTCCATCGGAATCACCTGCTGCCGCTGGGTCAAGCGGTGCAGGTGGATACGGAGCCAGAGTGGGAGGTTACGCCTAGTACAAGGACTCTGCGAGGGCGCAGAGAAAGGGAAGAGCTCGCTGCTGAAGAGCGGGGATGGGTCCCTCACCCGGAAATGGCTACTGATTCGGGAGAGGACGACTCAGATGAGTGGCCCCTGTTCCCATTCGCTGGTGCTCCAGTACCCGGAGAGGAGGCTCCTGGCCCTTCCCATACTGAATTGGGTGAGAGGAGGGAAGGTCTTGAGGGTCAGATGGAGAGGCAGCCAACATTGGTGGGAGAGAGGGTGGAGCCCGAGCGTGAGCCGGAGAGATCTCAGGTGAGGAAGGACCCCCGTGAGGAAGGGGAGGAGGGTCTGTCAGGAAGACCTGGGGTGTCCGAGACAGTGGGTTTGCAGGTGAAGAGGGAGCCCAGTGGGGCAGAAGGGGTATGGAGATCTCAGAGGATTAGGCGCCCCCTGGAGTGGTTGACATATGTGGTACCAGGAGAACCGAGTGTGATTTCTACTGCTCTGGGTAGTTATGTCACTGCTTTCTGCACCTGGGTTGGGTTTTGTGTGTTGCAAGAAGCTTTGGGGAACTCTAGTAATGCCATGAGGGCATGACATTTGCTGGTGGGGAGAGAATGTACAATGTCCTGTGTATGTTACTAAAAAGGGCTTCTTTGGTTTGTTACGAGTAGGGATGTTTCTTTGTCTGTTAAATGTTTCTCTCGCCATTGTTTCGCTTTAGAATGGCTGATATGGTAATTGTATTCATTTGTTAATCAATGGGGAATGTTATTGTGTTTTGTGAGGCTGGGAACTTGGGGGAGGGGTTGCGCGGGCTTGGGGGTGAAGGGAGTCGGGAGGGAGACGCCGAGGAAGGTGGATGTGTGCTCGGAAGACCCCCGGGGAGTCTGAGGTGGAAGACGTGGAAGTCGGAGGCAAGCGACGAGGGGTCGAATGGTTCGCTGGTTGAGCTCCAACGAGTGCACTAACTGACTGAACTTTGGTAAGTTAGCGCCTTTTGTTTTTTTCTTGTATATATATTGTATTGCCTAATACTCTTTTAATTTTAGTAAACTCTTTAAAGTGTATTTCATACCGGTATTTGTTGTGGGTTTGATACTGTTGGCGGGCGCGAAGCATAAACACGATTCTCACAGCACCTGCGTATACGGGAGGCGGGGTTGGTGAGTGGCTGGATCTCCTTTTCCCCTAGACATATACCAGCCTTTTGGGTAAGTGTTACAACTGTTACACATTATCTCTGTTTAGTGATTCAATTCATGATCTAAGTTTCAAAAAAGTAATGTTTGCAAAAATGTAAATGCATAGTACTGAAAAGAACTTATTGATGGGCAATTGGGAGATAGGTTAAGAATCCTGATTGTTACCATTGTTTCTAGTTAATGAAGAGATTACCAGGCAGCCAGACAGGAAAGGACTCAAGGATGTGTTGAATAAATGCAACAGGTCACTGACTCCTTGGGGAAAAGGAATCTTAAGGATGGTAATCAGAACCTTGAAGCTAGGCATCAAGAAGGCACAAAAGGCTCATGTAAAGGGTAGAAGGAGTACACCAGTTCACAAATTACCTATCCACCTGCCTTGTCAAGGCAACTCCTCTTCTATCCACAGAAGACTTTGTCATTCCCACATTGATCTTGAAGTACCCAACTGCTTCAAGCAGATTTCACTTATACTGGTGACCAAGAAGTATGTGGTAACCTGCCTTAATGACTATAATACAGTAACATTTGTTACGAACCCCGTAACTGGGTCACTTACCAGCAAAGATAGAGAGGTCCGTTGAAGTCTGATGGTACTATTTTTACAAGTTTTTATTTATAAAGGGGCACAAAAATAAGGTTAATACAAACATTCAGATAATATACGTCATCAATACTCAATCTAAAGCGCGGGTATAGTAATAATCATCAATAAGAAGTAGCTCTATCATTTTTGTCTAGGGGTAAAAATATTGTCCGATGGAAATATGAAAGTCTCTCAAGTTCATGCAGGCTTTAGCCTTTGGGGACCGCTGGGTTTTCACTTGTTGGAGAGAGAGAGAGCTTTGTGATAAGAGAAACTTGGCCGGGTCTTTTGATGAGGCCGATCCAATGTGTCGGGGGGAGTTGGTTCCCCGTTGTTAGTTCCAGAAACTCGTTTCTGTGGTATCAGCCACTGGCTCCCAGGCCTGGGAACCGAACACATGTGGCTTCCTTCAAATGGCTGCCCGCTATATGGGATCGCTATCGTCTCTTCTGGTGTGTCTGAGGGGCCGTCTCTACAGCCCCTCTTTTTATCTGGACTCACGGGGTCTCAGATGTCAATCAGGTTGCGATGATGCAATCTCTCCCCGTAGCCCAGCCCACGTTGCCCTGAGAGCTGGCACGTAGTATAGGATCGCAATCCACAAAGGTGTCTCCAAGAAACAATGGCCAAATCCGTGCTTTGTCTTGCTGAGGGGCCAGGACACATTCCAAAACCTTGAGGATTCTCTCTCATTTCCTGGGTCCAAGACCCGAATTAATAGCGATCTTGCGATTCTCAAGAAGGAGGGGGCTGGGATCATAACACATTTACAACCACAGTGATGAAGTGTTTTGAGAGGTTGGTGATGAAATATCAATTCCTCCCTGAGATGTGACTTGGATTTGCTCTAATTTGCCTACCGGAGCAACAGGTCCACAGCAGATACCATCTCATTGGCTCTTCACTCAACCCTGGAATATCAGGACAGCAAAGATGCATACAACAGAATTCTCTTTATCGACTCACCACAGCATTCAGTATCATCATCACCCAAAACTTATCATTAAGCCTCAAGACCTTGGCCTCAATACTTCCTTTTACAATTGGATCCTTGATTTCCTCACTGTAGACCCCAGTCAGTTTGGATCAGCAACTAAACCTCCTCGATAATCTCTGTGTGCTTAGCCCCCTGCTCTGCTCACTTTACACTTAAGACTGTGTGGCTAGGAAACAGCTCCAATGCCATATTCAAATTTGCTGATGACACCATTGACATAGACCTAATCAAAGGTGGGGATGAATCAGCATATCGGAGGGAGATTGAAAATCTGGCTGAGTGGTGCCACATCGACAACCTCTCACTCAATGTCAGCAAGACAAAGGAGCAGATTATTGACTTCAGGAGGAGGAAACCAGAGGTCCACGAGCCAGTCCTCATCAGAAGAGCAGAGATGCAAATGGTCAGCAACTTTAAATTCCTTAGCAGAGGACCTGTCCTGGGCTCAGCATGAAAGCGCAATCATGAAGAAAGCACTACAGTGCCTCTGCTTCCTTAGGAATTTACAAAGATTCAGTATGACTTCTAAAATGTTGACAAACTTATATAGATATGTCATGGAGTATACACTGATTGGCAGCATCACAGTTTGGTATGGAAACACCCACACCCTTGAACGAAAAATCCTACAAAAAGTAGTTGATACACCCCAGTCCATCACGGGTAAAGCCCTCCCCACCATTGAGCACATCTACACGCAGCGTTGTTGCAGGAAACTTCTGTGATTTTTCATGTATTGCACCACTGAATTACCACCACAAAACAACACATTTCACCACATATGTCAGCCATAATAAGCCTGATTCTGATTCTAATTCCTCATTTGCGTGTGGCCATCTGTGGAGATGATGAATGTTCCTGTTTGCGGTTATAACTAAATTGTCAGATTGTGCATTTTTCAAAGGATTCATGTACATATGAGACACACTATACACAGAAGCCTTAAAACCGAGTGCTTTGGGCAAAACCACTGGTCTTAAACATCTGCTTCTTCAGCTCTGTCCACAGCATGTAGTTGATGAGTTCCTCCCTGTCTTCTTTGTATTGTGCAATATTTTATCCTGCAGAGGGGAAAGGGCAGAATAAGGGAATGAGTTTCACAATGGAATGCAAAACAATGTGGAGAGTTGAATGGATGGTGGTGCAGATTCTGCAAGTGCAGAGACACAAGCCCACGAAAAAGGAGAGACAGGAGGAGCTGGGCAAGTATAATGCAGTGAGGAAGGAGTTGCGAGAGAAAATGATTAAGCTGTCTATTGTTTTATAAAAAAGATGCAGTTGTCAGATATAGGCAGCTACTCGAAGGTCAGAACAATAAGAATTAGACACAATCTTATATTATGACATCTAGCAGCAGCTTTTGAAGGAGTACTGGGGAGTCTGAGCTTATTGCTGACATTTACTAGCTACCTATTTGATCAGATTCTGCAAAAACTTTAAGCATAAAATGGAGTTTTTTGAACATGAAATGCCTTCTTTAATCTGATTATTTGACCTGATTCCCCAAGTAGGTTTGAAGGACTGGTCCCATATGTTGAGAGAGATTGAGAAGTCCTGTGCTCAGCTTTGCTGCGTACTTGAGATAATTGAAGCATTTATTGCATTGGATACAAGTTTTGTGGAGAAATGCTCACAGATCTTCATCTCTGTAATGTATAGATCTATTTCCTTTAGAGCAATGATCCCCCTAGACTACGTATTGATCTGTTGTCTGCGCATATGCTGTTGTTTACGCATGTGCCCTGCTCTCTCTCTCGTTGCAATGTTAATACACCAGTTAAAGCCATCTCCCGTGTGCCTGCTTTTATTTAATTAATGTGTAGTTGTGCACAGACTCAACAAATTGGCGACAAGTATGAATCTGAATGTCAGAAAATATCACGGACAGCACTGAAAATTATGGGATGAAACAGCGAGAGATAACCCGCAAGAGAAAACCATCTTGGATGCTAACAAAGGAATGTGTGAGTAACAGTGAAAGACACACTGAATTTAAATTGAAAATAACATGGCAGGAAAAGCTGATAAATTTGATAGCACTAGTGAAGACTGGTAGTTGTGTACTGAGTGGGTTGAACTCTATTGTAATGTGAACAACATGGAAGAGCAAAAGAAAGCCCTTACACTTATTCGCTTAATGGGCCGAAGAACTTACAGTCTCTTACACAACTTAGTCACCCCTGAAAAGCCATCAGGCAAGATGTTCGCCAAAATTGTTACAATTTTACAAAATTACTTGAGCCCTAAACTGCTGGCAATAGCAGATAGATATAGATTTTACAGAAGAAATCAGTCAAGAGATGAAAGCCTTTCTGAATACATTGCAGAACTGCACAAACTTTCCCAGTGCTGTGCCTTCAGAGATGGACTTTCTGATGCATTAAGGACAGGCTTGTATGTGGCTTGCATAGTTTAAGCACTCAGCCGAGGCTACTGGCACAAAGAGACCTAACGTTAGAATGGGCATTGACCATTGCAATATCATTAGAAACTGCAGTAAAGGATGCAGCAGAACTACTGAAATGGAGGTTTGAATGTGAAATGGACAAAATGTCCCTAAATGATGCAAAAAGCCAAAAATGTTATCGATGTGGCAAATCATCCCATGATGCAAATGTCTGTTGGTTCAAAGAAAAAGTCTGCATAAAGTGTCACAGACAAAGTCACTTAGAGAAAGTGTGCAAGGCAGACAAAAAACACGACTGAGGGAAAAGTCTCAAATATAAAATTAAGCAGATGCATAAAGTTACCGAATGTAAAACAGAATCAGACAACATAGAGTCTGACAAAGGTGAACTGTCATGCCTAGAACTGCATTGTATAGCTGAAGCAGATCACAAAATAGTCTGGATCACAATAGAGGTGTGGGGTGTAAAGCTGAAAATGGAGCTGGATACAGGGTCAGCTTTATCCATAAATCCAGAGGCTGGCACTTACTCGAAGCTCTTAGTGTGGCATCAACAGGTAATGGCAGCCTAAATGGTAGCACTACCCAGGGGTTGGCACCTCTGCTCAATACTGATGAGAAGGTGTTTGAGAAAGGGATTGGTAAGCTCAAAGGTAAGACCAGAATTGAACTAGATTAAACAGCAACACCAAGATTCAACAAAGCACGTCCAGTGCCTTATGCCCTACGTCCTAAAGTGGATGCTGAATTGCAGAGCTTGGAGGCATCCGTAATTCTCTCCTAGGTTGAGTGGAGTGATTGAAAGTGCTCAAGAAAGGGAAGGCCGGAGCCATTGTGGGGATTTCAAGGTGAGTATCAGACCGGTGCTGCATACTGTGCATTAACCCCTGCCACAAATAGAAGATATTTTTGCATCTTTGGCATGCATGGAGAGGTTTTCAAAGATTAACTTGTCACAAGCCTATCTGAAAATAGAGATTGAAGAGTCAAGCAGGAAATTCCTCCCAATCAGCACTCACAGGGACTGTTCCAGAATAATTGTCTTACCTTTGGTGTTGCATCAGCTCCAGCAATTTGTCAAAGAGCAATGGACGAAGTGCTTCAAGATATCCCAGGATCACAGTGTTACCTTGATGACATCATCAAGACTGGCAAAAATGCTGAAAAGCACCTCCAAAACCTTGTAAAGTGCTTACCAAACTGAGTGAGTGTGGTCTGTGTGCATAGAGAGAGAGATGTGAGTTTTTCAAGAATGAAATCTCATATTGTGGACATGTCATTTCCAAGCATGGCTTACATAAGTCACAAGAGAAGACTGATGCAGTGCTACAGGCACCCAAACCAGAAGATGTGTCACAACTCAGGCCTTGTAAACTACTATCACTGGTTTGTCCCAAACATTGCTACAGTGCTACATCCATTGAATGCATTATTACAGACAGGAGAAAAGTGGGAATGGTCAGAAAGATATGATAAAGCATTCAGGGAGACAAAGAGACTAATAACATCCGATGAACTGTTCACCCATTATGACCCATCCCTGCCCATCAGATTGGGAAAGGTGTGTCCCCTTAGGGCATTGGAGCCATTTTGTCACAGAATATGAAAGATGGATCTGAATGACCGATTGTGTTGGCTTCAAGATCACTGACAAGTGCAGAACGCAACTCCACACAGATCGATTGAGAGGCCCTTAGTCTTGTATGGGGAATAAAGAAGTTCCACCACTACCTCTATGGACAAAGGTTTATGCTAGTGACAGATCACCTACCCCTTGTGTCTATTTTCAAACCGAGGAAGGGAATTCAGTGATGACTGCTACCAGGTAACAACTTTGGGCACTATTCCTAGGAGCACACTCATATGACATAGAATTCAAGGAAACATACATCAGAGCAACGCTGATGGCTCGTCATGTCTCCACTGTTGGCAACTGAAGAAGAAAAACCTTCGCACTGGTGGACCAGTTCCTGGTAACAAATTCTGAAATACAAAGGGAAACAAGAAATGACTCAACATTGTCAAAAGTCTATGAAATCTCCATGCAAGGATGGCCAGCTCATGTAACCCTATGTTTCCAGAGTTCTCAACGAGACAAGACAAACTATTGGCATGTCAAAGAATGCTGATGTGTGGATCTCGTGTAGTGGTTCCCTCTAAACTGTGCACCAGAATGTTTGAAAATCTGCATGAAGGGCACCCGACTGTAGTCAAGAGCTACATGTGGTGTCCAGGAATAGATAAACAGATTGAAGATTTTGCCAAAAGTTGTTTGAGATGCCAAGAAGTTCAAAATGCACCCCCACAGGCACCATTACACCCCTGGGAGTGGCTGTCATCACTACGGTAAAGAGTACATATTGACCTTGCTGGGCCATTCCTCAACTCCATGTTCCTGATTGTTGTGGATGCTCATTTGACGTGGCTGAACGTTATACCGATTAAGTCAACTACCTCAGCAAAGACTGTCTCTGCCCTGAGGACTATCTTCTCCAGAAATGGCTTACCAGAACAAATTGTGAGTGACAATGGATCACAATACATGTCAGAAGAATTCCAACTATTCATGAAGGAAAATGGCATCAGACATTTCAAGTCAGCTCCCCACCACCCAGCAATGAATGGGTTAGCTGAAAGTTTTATCCAAACCTTCAAGAAGTCAATTAAAGTGATGGACAAGGAGAACATTTCTCTACAGCACAAGGTGGACAGTTTCCTTTTTGTGTATTGGAACTATGTTCATGCAACAACAAATCAAGCACCTGCAATGTTGTTCATGAACAGGATTCTGAGATCTCGCATAGACCTCCTGAAGCCAGCCCTCCAGAGGGAAATACAGAATAAGTAGTTCGGTCAGTTGCCAAGTAAAGCAGCAAGGAGCTTCAAGATTGGACAGGAAGTCCTAGTGCTCGATTACCAAGAAAACAAGTGGACACCAGGTCGGATAGCTACAAGAACTGGACCACTGATGTACACAGTGGATGTTGGAGATCAGATATGGAGACATCAGGTGGACCAGGTACTGGATGTTTAATCCAAGAATACTCCTTAGTCGACTGCACCCAACAAGATAGACATATTATAGTCACCAGACTTAACTCTCAGTGATGATGTCACTGACACCAACCAAGAACATTGTCTTTTACAAAACACCTATCCAACCTCAAGAGAAGAGAAGACGGCGGCGCGACGGCAGTGCGCAGCGGCCACTCCGGGATGAATATCTGTTATCTGTCAAGTAGGATGCCGTGTCCAATCCTGATTTGATGGAGACGGACGTGATAAGCACGGAGGAACATCTGGTGAAACTCCTGACGTGCCTGTTTCGCTGCCGCTGCTACCGTGCGATCGAAAAATCTCCGGAGAGGAAGGCCCCGAATCCTCGGCTTTGCCTGTTGCTTGGCGGCCAGGGCCGGGGTCGAAGCGCTCGGCAGAGATGGTGCTCGGTGTTCGGTGTCGGAGGGATGGTCGGAGGCTCGAAGTTTTCGGATGGACTCAGAGTTGGCTGTGGTCGGGTGCTTCCAGGGTGCTGCATCGGCAAGCCTGTGGTGCTGGAGGTTCGTGGCAGGAAGAGCTTTTCTTCCTTCTATGTGAGATGGTGGGCTGGCGGGGACTTTGAGACTTTTTTTTTACAGTGCCCATGGTCTGCTCGTATCAAATTACAGTATTGCTTTGCACTGTTGTAACTAAATGTTATAATTATGTGGTTTTTGTCAGTTAGTCTTGGTCTGTCTTGTGTTTCTGTGATATCATACTGGAGGAGCATTGTATCATTTCTTAATGTATGCGTTACTAAATGACAATAAACGAGGACTGAGTGTCCTCATAATCTAAATCTAAAATCTGATGCCACTGCACAGGTCTGGTGGTGCTATCCTAAAGAAACAGAGCGCCACCCAAAAGACTGAATCTTTAGAACTGTGAAGTTAGTTATGGACTGTTATTGTGAAAGCATGTTTACGAGGGTGATTGATAAGTTCATGGCCTAAGGTAGAAGGAGATGAGTTATAAACTTCAAACTTACAGCACAATCACTCAAAGAGTTGACCTGCATGTGCATGTAATGAGAGCTGTATAACTCATTCCTTCTACCTTAGGCCACGAACCTATCAATCACCCCTGCTGTGGACAGTTTCTGGAGGTCCAAGATCCGTATGCTCCACAACCACTGGACTAAGTGTGTAAATGTAGGAGGGGAAACTATGTTGAAAACATAGTTGTGCTAGGTTTTCTAAAATTGAGTCCTTCTACCGTAGGCCACGAACTTATCAGTCAACCCCCCCCCCACCCCCCCCCCCCCCGTATTTGGAATGTGGATTATGAAAGGGAAATTGAATGTTTTTTTCTTATGTTGCATTAATCTAAAGGGGGGAAAAGTGTAACGTGTGGATTTATTTCTTTTAGAGCAATGATCCTCCTTAGCACTACGTATTGATCTGTTGTCTGCACATGCGCATTGTTCTCTCTCTCTCTCTCTCTCTCTCCCCCTCCCTCCCTCCCTCCCTCCCTGCAATGTAAATATACCAGTTAAAGTAATCTCCTGTGAGCATGCTTTTATGTAATATATATATATAGTTGTGTACAGGCACAACAATCTCCATCTTACATTTGCGACATGACTGCTATGTAAGCTATGATCTTAATTGACCAGTCAACAGTAGACCCAACATCAGTGTAGACAGCTGTCAGTCTTTGTTGGCACAATGCTGCACCTCACTTCTAAAAGGCTTCCCACTAAAATAGAATTGATCGACAGGACAAATGATAAGATGCAGATGCAAGGTCACCCCACCTTCAGGTCACTGAGCTACAGTGTGCAGAGGATGCTTGCGTATGCACAAAGTGAGAGTTTCATGTCATCATTGATTAGTGGACCACACATTCAATATCTGCAGGGCAAAGGAAGTGTACTAACCTGAACACATTTTCACCTCATCTGAAAGTAAAATATAATGTAAGTCCATAACATGCATTACTTTTCTTACAAGAGACCTGTCAACAAAAGCAAATACTCAGCATTACATTTAGAGTATCATTACAGGCTCAGGGTATCTAAGGAAAAGAGTGTCTGAAGATCAAGACTTTAAACCTCATGCACCACTTCAGAGCAATAGTGATCTTTGCTCTTCTATGTATTTTCTACATTTGGTGCCTCAAAGCATTGGAGGGTTATCAGCAAAACTGTCTCTGAAGAATGTTCCAAATCCACTGACAAAATTAATGAACCAATGTTGACATTTTCCGTCATTAAGTCTCAAGCTTTACTGAGCAGTAAACACAAAATGCTGGAGGAACTCAGCAGGTCAGGCAGCATCTATGGAGAGAAATTTTGAGCTGAGGACCTTCATCAGTCCCAATAGTCTTGGTCCGAAATGTTGACTGTTTATTCCCATCCATAGATTTCCAGCATCTGCAAAATCTCTGGTGTTTCAAATTTTACTGAATTGGCTTGATGGGCAGGCCAAAGTATTTACAAGATTCCTGACCCAGACATTTGATCACAAACTTTGTGGCAAGAGGTGACCAAGTGGACAGAGGAAGCTTTCCAAGTATTTTCTCAAACCAACCACCTCCCGAAAAATATTTCAACTTAGGAGATTCAAAATGGAGAAGAAGCAGATGGAACACCTTTGAGAACTTCAGTCCATTTGCTGGGTGTGCATAGATACAGCAATGCACCGTCTGTGAAAATATCCATCCATTCATACATTATAGTCTCTGCCCTATCTGTGAAAGAGACTGGAACCCCACATTAGCTTCATCATCCACTTAAGAATCAGAATAGTTACAGAAGTGGAATAGAAGCAACCATCCTCAGGCCTGTGAGATTACTTAAGGGAGATGATTGCATTCACAATAGCCTCTGCAATGCGTCTTCTTGCCTGGTGAATTTGATCACAAGGGACCCTGATGTCATTGTTTTCTTTACCCTGAAATCCTGCAGCTATATTAGGGAGTTTTTAGAGAATATGGGGTCAAAGAACACTGAGGCTGTCGACAAGAAGGGTCAGAGCCGTCTCTATTTCCTGAGGAGACTGAGGTCCTTTAACATCTGCTGGAAGATGCTGAGGATGTTCTACGAGTCTGTGGTGACCAGTGCTATCATGTTTGCTGTTGTGTGCTGGGGCAGCAGGCTGAGAGTAGCAGACACCGACAGAATCAACAAACTCATTCGTAAGGCCAATGATGTTGTGGGGGTGGAACTGGACTCTCTGATGGTGGTGTCTGAAAAGAAGATGCTGTCCAAGTTGCATGCCATCTTGGACAAAGACTCCCATCCACTCCATAATGTACTGGTTAGGCACAGGAGTACATTCAGCAAGAGACTCATACCACTGAGATGTAACACTGAGCATCATAGGAAGTCATTCCTACCTGTGGCCATCAAACTTTACAACTCCTCCCTCAGAGTGTCAGACACCCTGAGCCAATAGGCTGGTCCTGGACTTATTTCCACTTGGCATGATTAACTTATTATTATTTAATTATTTATGGTTTTATATTGCTATATTTCTTCACTATTCTTGGTTGGTGTGGCTGTAACAAAACCCAATTTCCCCTTGGGATCAGTAAAGTATGTCTGTCTCACTGTCTGTCTGTCCTTTCCCAAAATGCCATGATGTTCTTCATCTCTACCACAGAAAATTTACTTCAGAATTTGAAGGGAACGTAACTTCACATTGATGAGCAGATTGCTGCTTGATTGGGCTTTTGTTACACAGATGGAGAGTGCATTCTGTAAATGAGTAAACATACTAACATATTAGATGGGGAGTCTGCATGAAATATGAGGTGGAGGAATTGAAAATATATTGCGTTTGCTTGTTGAGGTGGATTTCAAATCTATTTCACCATTTTATTTCATAAAGCTCATCAAGGGCAAATGATAATTTCAAGTTCCAGGAAGTAGCACAGGTTCATTAAAAGGAAACATTTTATGTTGTGCAACACCTTTCTGAGAATATACATATTTTGTCATAAATTATTTAATATTCATGAGTTACCATTTGGATGTAAGGGAGGTGAGGAAGTCCAATACAATGCATCAAGTAAAACTGAAGATCAGTTTCAGGCTTATTCGCTCCCGTTCATGTTTATTTTGTAGATGATAAAGTGGATCATGCACAGTTTGGATGACGAAATAGATTCAGGGCAACTTGATCCAGTCTGGTTCTTATTCATGTCAGTGAGTTAGAAAAATGAAGTTGCCTACAGAAAAAAATTGCAAACAAAAACTTGTGTGAACAGTTTGCCTGCTTCAGTGATACTTCAAGATTGTTCATTTGTTGCATTTTGGTGCTTGGTGGTTGCTAATTATTAGGTGTTTGTTGATTTCCTGGAGCATGCTGAGCTTGTTGACTTCATTAACTTTGCCTCAAACTTTCACCCTGCCCACAAATTTACCTGGTCCATTTTTGACACCTCCCTCCCCTTTCTTGATCTTTCTGTCTCTATCTCTGGAGATGGCCTATCTACTGATATCTACTGTAAGCCTACAGACTTTCACAGCTACCTGGACTATTCCTCTTCCCACCCTGTCTCTTGCAAAAATGCTATCTCCTTCTCACAATTCCTCCGTCTCTGCCGCATCTGCTCTCAGGATGAGGCTTTTCATTCCAGGACAAAGGAGATGTCTTCCTTTTTTAAAGAAAGGGGTTCCCCTTGTCCTCACCCACCATCCCACCAGCCTCTGGGTCCAACATATAATTCTCCGTAACTTCCGCCACCTCCAACGGGATCCCACCACCAAGCACATCTTTCCCTCCCCCCCTTTCTGTTTTCTGCAGGGATCGCTCCCTATGCGACTCCCTTGTCCATTCATCCCTCCCCATCCCTTCCCACCCATCTCCCTCCAGATACTTTATCCTTGTAAGCGGAACAAGTGCTACACCTGCCCTTACACTTCCTCCCTCACCACCATTCAGGGCCCCAGACAGTCCTTCCATTCCCATTCTGATATGTCTATCCATGGCATCCTCTACTGACAAGATGAAGCCACACTAAGGTTGGAGGAACAACACCTTATATTCTGTCTGGGTATCCTCCAACCTGATGGCATGAACATTGATTTCTCTAACTTCTGTTAATGCCCCCCTCCCCTTCTTACCCCATCCCTTATCTATTTATTTATTTATCCACCCATCCTTTTTTTTCTTTTCTCTCATTTTTCTCTCTCTGTCCCTCTCACAATCACTCCTTGTCTGCTCTCAATCTTCCTCTGGTGCCTCCCAGCCCATGATCCTCTTCCTTCTCCAGCTGTGTATCTCTTTTGCCAATCAACTTTCCAGCTCTTGGCTTCATCCCTCCCCCTCCTGTCTTCCATCATTTCGGATCTCCCCCTCCCCCTCCCACTTTCAAATCTCTTACTGTCTCTTCTTTCAGTTAGTCCTGACAAAGGGTCTCGGCCTGAAACATCGACTGTACTTCTTCCTATAGATGCCACCTGGCCTGCTGAGTTCCACCAGCATTTTGTGTGTGTTGCTTGAATTTCTAGCATCTGCAGATTTTCTCGTGTTTAAATTTATTATAGTTTATTCTGCCTACTTAACTTTCGCACTGATTGGCATTGTTGAAACAGTGATAAATGTGGCAAGTATAATTTGGTGCTTTTCAATGAAAATTAAATCCAATTAAGTTGGCTGTGCATTTGGAATACTTTGATATGTAATGAATACATTCATCATTCAGTGTGAGGGGACCAGCTGAAAAGGCACCGATATATTTATAAATAAATTTTTAGGACATAATGTTATATTACTATGAGGAGGCTACTTTCTAGCTTATTGTTTAATACTTAACATGGTCCTGGATAAGCACCTGCACTAAACTTAACTACATTTACAGCTGGAGATGATTTAACTGCTGCACAAATCTTAAGCTAAATAAATAAACAATAACAGCCTAGAATTTCAATGATGATCTACTTTTACTTAAGTTGAGAGTTTTCAATAACATAATAATTCTTTCATTCTCTAAATTATGAACTTAATCCTGCATACTCATGACCACTTTGGTCAGTTCACTGAAGACCATTGACATATATCCTCTGGTGATTGATCTGGTCACCCTGATTACTCTCTCTGTACACATTTCCTCAGAGTAAAAATTAAAGCTTTATTTTATTAGTAACACAAGAGACTGCAAATGCTGGAATGGAGGATACTGGAGGAACTGACCAGCTGTATAATTTCATTACATCCTGCACAAAGTATCAGCTCAGAAAAGGTGGGTTTATATACTGCTGATGACAGTGTGGCCGATGAACCTATTTCACTCCTTTATTTTTCTCATCCCTGTCCCTACCGATGTCCACTGGCATCTCAGCTGCCTTCTCTGATTATTTCTCATCAAACCTCCAACTCTCCAGAAGCCTCTCCCCATAACTCACAGTATCCCCTTCACATGCATGTCCCACGGACTCTTTCTTTGTTATCCTCTGTCCATTTCCCGGTTATCTCTTCTTCTCCAATTACTAAATTCACCCAGCAATGTATTTTCTTAAGCTCAACAACGGAGCTTATCAGTGAAGATCTTGGAGCACTCTTGAGCTTCTCATGCATGATAAACTTTTGTCAGTTGAAGGATTGACACAAAACCAGCATGTACATCAACAATGTGCCAATCCTTGTGTATAACCATTTTATTTTAGAGTTTTGATATTATTTTGACTGCTGCATTTTCATGCTCAGGATATACTGGAACATTAATATTCAGGAGGAAACTTACGAATTTACACAGATTCATTTGCACTTCAACTAAATACCTATTATATTTGCCATTTAAGAATGTAAATGTGACATTTAATTGTAAAGTTCTCTGATATTTCGCATAATACTCTATAGAGAATCAGTCCTTTTCATGAGAAGGACTAGAATCAAGTTTTATGTTGAGGTATTTTAAATTTTCTGGCTTGTTCATGCACTTAAATCAGATAATACATTATTTCAAGAATGTTTATCAAGTTAGTTGCTGGGCCCAGGATTCCTTCAAGGAGCAGTGTCTCAGAAAGGCAGTGTCCATAATTAAGGACCTCCCGACTCAGGGCATAACCCTTTTTTCACTGTTACCATCAGGTAGGAGGTACAGAAGCCTGAAGGAACACTCTCAGCGATTCAGGAACAGCTTCTTCCCTTCTGCCATCCGATTCCTAAATGGACATTGAACCAATGAATACTATCTTGCTTTTTAAAATATATATTATTTCTATTTTTGCATGATTTTTAATCTACTCAATATACATATACTATAATTGATTGATTGATTTATTTTTCTCTCTCTCTTTTCTATATTATGTATTGCATTGAACTGCTGCTGCTAAGTTAACAAATTCCACGACACATGCCAGTGATAATAAACCTGATTTTGATTCTAAAGGTGGCCCCATGAGATCCAGATGATTTGTTTCCACTGTGATGAGCAGACCGGTGAGACCAATGTGGGACCCATAGTCTTGACCATAATTTGGTCAGAAACTGCCTTGCGGGATGGGAGGTTTGAGAGCTTGTGGGGTAGATTCTATGTACTCCTGATGCTTAGACTTGAATTTCTCATTGGCATCTCTAATGATCTCACTGCCACCATCATGTAGAAGGTACAAATGCCTCAGGGCTCTCACCAGCAGGTTCAAGAACAGTTACTACCCCTCAACCATCAGGCTCCTGAACAAAAGGGTTAACTACATTCATCTACTTCTGGTGTTCCGACAATTGATGGTCTCACTTTAAGGACTCATTATCTTGTTATTTCATGCTCATTATTTACTGCTATTTATTTATATTTGCATTTGCACACTTTGAACTTTGAAATTTACTTTGAACTTTTTTCTTGCCATCTTAACAGAGAGAGAGTTCCCCTCGCCTTTACCTACCACTCCATGAGCTTCTGCATCCCTTTACAGAGAGATCTTGATCATGCTGGATATGATCCTGAAGGTTATCTTCTCCTTTCCCCTTCATTACCTGGGGTCCATCCGCGGATCAGCCCTCCCTTAACTGGCTCCCCCTATCACCCACAGGCCTCTGTCTAAACACTCAGCCTTCTGCCTCCCCACCTGCATCCATCTGCCCACCATCCCCCCCCCCCCCACATCCACCCTTCACACTCAGGCCTCTGTCACCACACTCAGCCTTCTGCCTCCCCACCTGCATCCATCTGCCCACACCCACCACCCCCACCCCCGGTTCCACCTACACCTACTATCCTCCATCACAACTCCTCCCCATAAGTGCTGCTTGTTCCACTGACTTCTTTCAGCAGTTTGCGATTTGCAGTATTTGGATCTCATGAAATAAAGCTAGTGATCTAAGAAATTGGCTGGATTTTAATTGTCATGGCAGTCCTTTATAGAGAGAAGATTTTGATCATGCTGGATATGATCCTAAGGGTCGAATTAGGTGTTGAAATAGGTAACAAACTGAATGGAAACAGTATAAAATAATAAGCACAATGTAGCTGAGAAAAGACCATGCCAGTTCAGCCAACGTTGACATACGGTGAAAACAATGCACTTTGTAAGCAGCTAATTCTATGAATGCCTGTGATCCAGAAACACAAACCAATAGTGTGTGAAGTAAAATGTCCATTTTTTGTTTGAGGCTGTCAGAGGAATTGTGACCCACAAATGTACTGACTTTCTTCAAAAAAGTCACCATGTCTGAAGATATCGAGTGTCCAGCCAGACCTTGGAATGCATTTGACAAGATGCCTAGAGGAAAGCTTTAGGAATGTAAAGGTTTCTGAATTAAATTGCAAAATAATAACAGTTACTTGGTAGAGATAATCAAAAGCAAAGATGATAGCAGATAGGTATGGCTCAAGGTGGGAACAATGGCTGGCAGAGCTCCACAGGATGCTTCCCCTTAATCATTACCTTGAGGCTGTTGTTGGTGGCTTCGTCACATCAGTGGATGACACTAAGCTGTATGAAAGGGCACGCACAGCTGAGGCTCTCTGCAGGCAAAGGGCTTGTGAGGATTTTAGCACAGAATACATTTTTTGAGACAGAGCAGAAAAGTCGATGTTGTAAGAAATGCAACATCTCACTTAAGGATATAATTATTAATATAAAGCCACTTATTTCTGATGGTGGATCGAAGGCTTTGTGCTAACAGATATTGTTATTTTTTAAACGGACACCGTTGTTGCCTGACTCTAAGATGGAGGAAACTGTTTGTCTTTGCTTGAGAAAAGATAGCTTTTGTGAACATTAACTTAAGGAATAATTAATTAAACTCCTAATTGGTAGTTCTCAGAGTTTCCCTCAACTGTTAGTACAAAGATGTAGATCCCGCTGGTCATTTCTTCAGTTGGAGAAAAGTACCTTCAAGCTTCATTTTCTCCAAGGCATTTTTCATTCTAGGATTTCTTCAACTTTATTGGAGTTGAAGGTCATGGTCTAAATCGTAGGATTAAAGGACTCCAGGATTACCTTGGTTTTAGCTTTATTTGTTGCATGTACATTGAAAACATACTGTACAATTGAATTTGTTTTTACTTCAATGACCAATGCAGTTCAAAGATCATGCTGAAGCAGACCTGCATATGTTTCCAAACTTCTGGCACTACCATTTACTAACCCGAACCATATACCTTTAGAATGTGGGAGGAAATCCACGTAGTTATGGGAAGAATGTACAAAATCTTTACAGATAGTAGTGGGAACTACAGACAGCAGCGGGAATGGAGGAAATGTTCTCCCATAAAATCCAGAGTTAATTGGGAACACCTCCTTTATGGCAAGTCCAACATCAGATATGAGGAGGGTGTTTAAAGATCAATTGCATAGAGTACAGTTGCAAGGAAATTGCTAGAGAAATTTTTTAGAGATAGGGTATATGAGCATTTGGAAACTCATGGCTTAATCAAGCTTGAGTTCTGTAATTAGTGATATTCCACAGGGATCTGTCCTGGGACCTCTGCATATACTGATGTATATAAATAACTTGGATGAAAATGTAGCTACAAACACGAGGAAGTCTGCAGATGCTGGAAATTCAAACAACAACACACACAAAATGCTGGTGGAACACAGCAGGCCAGGTAGCATCTATAGGAGAAGTACTGTCGACGTTTCGGGCCGAGACCCTTCGTTAGGACTAACCAAAAGGAAAGGTAGTAAGAGATTTGAAAGTAGTGGGGGGAGGGGGAAATGCGAAATGATAGGAGAAGACCGGAGGGGGTGGGATGAAGCTAAGAGCTGGAAAGGTGATTGGCTAAAGTGATACAGAGCTGGAGAAGGGAAAGGATCATGGGACGGGAGACCTTGGGAGAAAGAAAGGAGGGGTGGGGGGGAAGCACTAGAGGGAGATGGAGAACAGGCAAACAACTAAATATGTAATTTAATGGAACATTTACTTCTCTAACTTCCATTAATGCCCCTCCTCCCCTTCTTACCCCATTCCTGACATATTTAGTTGTTTGCTTGTTCTCCATCTCCCTCTGGTGCTTCCCCCCCCCCCTTCTTTCTCCCGAGGCCTCCCGTCCCATGATCCTTTCCCTTCTCCAGCTCTGTATCACTTTAGCCTATCACCTTTCCAGCTCTTAGCTTCATCCCACCCCCTCCGGTCTTCTCCTATCATTTCGCATTTCCCCCTCCCCCCACTACTTTCAAATCTCTTACTACCTTTCCTTTCGGTTAGTCCTGATGAAGGATCTTGGCCTGAAACGTCGACAGTGCTTCTCCTATAGATGCTGCCTGGCCTGCTGTGTTCCACCAGCATTTTGTGTGTGAAAATGTAGCTGGCTGAGTTAGTAACTTTGTGGATAATACTAAGATTGGTGCAGTTGTGGATAGTGTAGAAGACTGGCAAAAAATATGGCACAATGTAGATCAATTGCTGATATGGGCAGAGAAATGGCTGATGGAGTTTAATCCAGATAAATGTGAGGTTTTGCACCTTGGTAGGGCAGTACACTGTTAAGGACACGATCCTTAACAGTGTTGCTAGGCAGAGAGATCTTGGGATCCAGGTTCATAGCTCCTCGAAAGTGACTACACAGCTTTGGAGAGGGTGCAGAAGAGGTTTACCAGGATGCTGCCTGGTTTAGAGGGTGTGTGCTATCACGAGAGGCTGGAGTGGGGATTGCCTCTCATAATCTTATAAACCTCTATCAGATCTTCCCGCTCAGCCTCTGCCGCTCCAGAGAAAATAACTCGTTTATCCAGTTTCTCATGATAGCACACTGCCCTCTAAACCAGGCAGCATCCTGGTAAACCTCTTCTGCACCCTCTCCAAAGCTTCAACATCCTTTCTATAGTGGGGTGATGATGGGCATAGACAGAATAGACAGGGAGTATCTGTTTTCCAGGGTGGAAATGTCTATTACCAGAGGGCATGCATTGAAGGTGAGAGGGGGTGGTTTCAAGGGGGATGTAAGGAGTAGGCACTTTACTCAGAGAGGTATTTTACTATACGTGGATGCCTCGTATAGTGGTAGGGGCAAATACATTAGACGCTTTTAAGAGACGTTTAGATATGTAGATGGATATAAGGAAGGTGGAGGGATATGGGCATTGTGTAGGTAGGAGGAATTAGTGGTTGGATGTTTTTAATTTGCTTTTTAACTGGTTAACTGGCCTGCCTGTGCTGTACTGTTCTATGTTCTATCATCGTGAATGCTGAAAATCTCACTACTCTAGGCCCATGTAGATTGACTGCAAATAAATGATTCTAGATTTATAGTTACCCAACGTACTGTGGATCAATCATTATACGTGTAAGAACGAGTCAAAACAAAAATGTCTGAAAGCACTCAACAGGTCAGGTAGATCCTGTGGAACAAAGAACCGAATTAACATCTCAGGTTGAAGGCTGTTATTCAGAACTGGGAAAGAGATTGAAGAAATAGTTTTAATTCACAGACAAGTCAACTGGATGACTATAATTCATTGATCTGGTAACACTGGCCTCGCCCTGTCCATCCATTCCTCCCACCATTTTAGGTCTGCAACTTAATATTGCCTTTTATTTTCCTCTTTTCCTGTTCTGATGAGGGATCTTTGACCAGACACTTTAACCTTGTTTCCCTTCCCACAGATCAGATTTCCGGCATCTGAAGTTTATTTGATGTAAATGTAAGAAGATTTATATGTAATTTATATTAAGTGTACTCTATGTATGATTTATATTCATGTCGGATGGTTTGATATTCTCAACCTTATGCATTTAAAATGAACCTTGCTGTGTCATTATAAGGAATGTATTTTGTTGAATTTAGACTTCATCAAAAAAATTACTTATCTCCTCTATTCAAAAAATTGAAAATCCCATTGAAATTAATGAAGTTTCAGATCCTGCACTTCTTTTGACTTGGCATGGATTTGATTTCCCATCCTGACGTCCAACACTGGACTTCACTGCTGGGCTTAATTTCTTCAGCATTACAGCACAGTGCAAACTATGGCAGCAACTACCACCCAGAAAAATCACAGACTTACACCAGATCTATTTCAGTCCAGAACTCTGCTTTGTCTGAACGATGCTGCCGGTAAATCTGCCCATTATCAACACTTCTGATATTTGCAATGATTTTTTTTTATGATCAAAGGAAGCACCTGAACATTTTGTGGAAACAGAGTTGCTACTGTATAGATGACCATTCAGCCTATCAACACCCTGTCAGCATCTAACGTTTAACGACGATTAGCTTTGCAAGTATATTAGATTGGATTTGGACTTTGGTAGATGAGGGTAAGAAGAATCTCCACATTCATTCATTCATTCATTCATTCTTCTCCCAACTTGAACACAGGCTACTTGAACTCTTAGATCACCTGCATGGTTCTTACCTGTTTCTTGAAACAAGCAGGAGGCCGCAGCTGGTTACTTAGCGTAGGGAAAACGTCAAAGAACAGGATGTCACCAATTGATACTAAAGGGTGGCCAATTAACAAGACAATTACTTACTTCCATGCTCCTTTGGATCATTTCCAACCAGCTGGAAAATGTTATAACATGCTCTTTGTATGTTTCCTACTTTGTTGCATTTTCCACAGTTTTTACCTTTAAATCTGCATTAGTCTGCTGAATGTGAGCCCCTACCATAACAGTAACACAATTTATTCAGCCGGGCAAGTTTTTCTTTTGATGCAGTAATTTTGTTCACACCCTCTTTCATCCCCTACTGCAAATCAGTTGTGTCTCTGGCTGCTGTTTCTATTGATACAGCGATTTCAACTGCATTTTTAAGTGTGAGTTGTGCTTCAGTTAAGGCCTGTTTTTGAATGCTTTCTTAGATAGATAGATAGATAGATAGATAGATAGATACTTTATTCATCCCCATGGGGAAATTCAACTTTTTTTCTTTTTTTTCTTGCAAGATTCCACAAACTAAATGATCTCTCAGTGCATCATTAAGCTCATTACTGCACTAAGAATGCTCTGACAACTTCTTTGCAGTTAGGAGCAGTACAATTTATAAGCAAACACTATGCCCTTCCACCAATTACATTTAGTAACACTAGCTTCTCATTGGCTATTCCATTTGCTTTAAAATCCTCAAACACGAGGAAATCTGCAGATGCTGGAAATTCAGGCAACATACACAAAATGCTGGTTGAACATAGCAGGCCAGGCAGTAGCTATAGGAAGAAGTACAATCGACGTTTCGGGCCGAGACCTTTCGTCAGGACTAACTGAAAGAAGAGATAGTAAGAGATTTGAAAATGGGAGGGGGAAGGGGAGATCCAAAATGATAGGAGAAGTCAGGAGGGGGAGGGATGAAGCTAAGAGCTTGAAAGTGGATTGGCAAAAGGGATACACAGCTGGAGAAGGGAAGGGATCATGGGATGGGAAGCCTAGGGAGAAAGAAAGGGGGAGGGGAGCACCAGAGGGAGATGGATAGCAGGCAAGGAGTGACATCCACTTTCCAGCTTCATCCCTCCCCCTCCTGTCTTCTCCTATCATATCGGATCTCTCCCTCCCCCTCCCACTTTCAAACCTCTGACTGCCTCTTCTTTCAATTAGTCCTGACAAAGGGTCTCGGCCCGAAATGTCGACTGTACTTCTCCCTATAGATGCTGCCTGGCTTGCTGCGTTCCACCAGCATTTTGTGTGAGTTGCTTTAAAATCCTGCTCAATTTGCTCACTATACATCAGCTGTTGTGCAATTGTAAACATCTATCTTTCCAATGTAGTCATCCATTTCTGCTTTTTTAAAAATTACTATCATCTGGTACTCACTGCTTATGAACTGTTACATTTTGTCCATTTTTTGCCTTTTTTAAAAACTTCACCATCTTTGTTTCCTTTTCCAAAGAAGAATGTGCTGCACTTATTTTTTAAGTCAACTGTCTCTCTCCTCTTGCCAAGATAAATTGTCGAGCACTTCAACAGATAGGTATTCATTGTGGGTTCATTTTAACCTTACTCGTTCCCACTGTCTTGTTTTGTAATTCCAAAAACTGATCAAATGAAAAACATGGGATGCCAGGGGATATCTCCTGTATTCTTAATTTTTTCATTTAGTGAGGCACGCTCTTATGATATTGTGGGGTAATGACTCATCTCATTCACATACTTTTATATATAGTCCCTAATGAATTATGTAAACAATAAAGAATTCTTAACCAAACAATGTGTTTACAATATTACTGAAATATTAAATACACAACAGAGTCTACCATGGGTGTGATCAGGAATAGCCATGGGCTCAGTGTAAAACAGTCAGCAGGCTTAAATTTGGCTACATTCCCTGAAGCATTGATAACACTTTGACTGATAGGTTTGACAAAAGAACCCAACAACCCTTGACAGATTTCTCACAGGAGCTGGACAAGGGACTATCTATTTTTCCACTTTGTACAGTTAAAATCAGTAGTCCTTTACTTCCTACCACGTGTAACTTCAGTAATTAGTCTGCTACATGTAAGAGATTAAATACGTGGAATAGTGCCTTAAGTTTCACTAGTCTTCTTCAATTGTTATTTTCATTGTTGGCATCAAAATCACCCAATTTTGTTTTCCATTTTATGCCATGGATCCTTATTCATTCTCAAGAGGAAAACAGAATTTAGTGTAATATCTAAAAGAACAGTCATGCACCATATCACTTCCCCATGTTTAATGCACAAGCCTCTAGAATGGAGTTTTGAACTGGATGGAAACTTCCACTGAAAAAATGAACGACAACTTCTAACCATCCAGACTTAATTAATTCAAAATTACACATTCCATATGATGATAAACTGCCCCTGCAAACACAATGATGTCAGAAATTAAACTGACAAAACACTGAAAATGTTAACTAATTGTGTGGACAGCTGGGGGCTTTTCCCCAGGACTCAAATGGTTAACATGAGGGGGCATAGTTTTAAGATGCTTGGAAGTAAGTACAAGGGGGTTGTCAGAGATAGGTTTTTCACACAGCGAGGGAATGCACTGCCAGTGACAGTGATAGAAGCGCATACAGTAGGGTCTTTTAAGAGATGCTTAGATAGGTACATGGAGCTTAGAAAAACAGAGGGCTATGCGGTAGGGAAATTCTAGGCAGTAGGTTATGTGGCTGGCACAACTTTGTGGGCCGAAGGGCCTGTAATGCGCTGTAGATTTTTATGTTTCTATGTTTCTACTTCAGAACTACTTTATCTGAAAGATCCTTAAATTAACTCATGTTAAAAGTGTTTCCTATTGAAATATCATTATTTGATTCACTATTATTAAAACAATAAGTAATTAAGCATGAATTCTGAGTGAAATTGAGCTTCAGTGGGTGAAAGATACATTCAGGAATAGATGACCAACAGATATCTAGGAGCATCTTTAGAACATTTACCACAAAGGATTGAGAAAATAAGCAGAATTATATACAGTGCCTTATAAGAGTATTTAGCCCTTTGTTCACATAAACACAGATTAGAAGCAGGGATTTGATCAATTTAGCTGAGAGTTTTTATTTATGAATCACATGCTCCTTTTTTCACAGTAGAGACCAAAAACAGGGAAACTTGTAAAGCATGAAAAAGTTCAAAACTATAGTCTCAGTATTCACCCCATTTTGCTCCGTACTTAGTTAAACCACCTCTTGCAATTATCACAGCCAGTAGTCTTGTTGGATAAGTCTCTATTAGCTTTGCACGATGTGATAGAGCAAGATTCGCCTATTTCTCTTCGCAAAATTGCTGAAGCTGTGCCATGTTAGTTGGGGGGCAGCAGTGGACAGCAATCTTGAGATCTTGCCAGAGAAGTTCGATTGGGTTAAGGTCAGGACTTGGACCTTAATTTAGCCTTCATTTAAAGCCACGCCATGGTTGCCCTGGCAGTGTGCTTTAAGTCATTGTCCTTCTGAAAAATGAATGAACTTCCTCCCCTGTTGAAACTTTCTGGCAGATTTTTACCCATGATCTCTGTATTTAACAGCATTCATCTTCCCATCAATCCTGACCAGATTTCCAGTCCCTGCTGCTGTAAAGCAACCCCACGGCATGATGCTACCTCCACCATGCTTTACAGTGGGGATGCTGTTATCTGGCTGATGCACAGTATTAGATTTGCACCACACATACACCTTAGTGTTGAAGCCAAGATGTTCCACCTTAGTCTCATCCAATCACAAGACAGTCTAAATGATGCTTTTTTTTAGCCAGGGTTTCTTCCTTGCCACTCTTCTATGTATATCCTTTTTTGGCAAGGCCTTGGAGATTGTGGAATCATGAACTTCACCTCCCGTTGCAGCCACCGACTTATGCAGGTTATTCTGAGTAATTGTTGGCATCACAGCAGCCTTTCTTACAAGTGCCATTTTTCTCTGGAAACTAAGTTTAGAGGGGTATCCTGACTTAAGCAATGTGGCTGTGGTTTCATACTTGTTCCATTTTTTTAGGCGATGGACTGCACTGAGCTCAGAGGTACGTTTAGACCTTTGAAATGGTCTTGTACCCTTCTCCAACTTTGTGCTACTCTATTCTTATTTCTCCAACATGTCTTGAATGCCCTTTTGTCTTCATTTTGGTTTGGTCTGCTGAAAATCCACCATACTGTTGGATCTTAGAGGGAGAGGGGATATTTATTCTTATGAATTCATTGAAAGCAGGCGATCCTCCAATTTTCTACATCAACAAATTGAGTGAGTTGGTAAGGTATTACATATATTGCATATGAGGAAAGCTAGCATAATAATTACAAAGGGAATGAAGATATTTTCAGCCTCACAATTTTAGTTCTGTAACACTTGAGGTGCCCAACAGGGGGCGCTGACAACTCTTAAGATAATGATGTTACCTGTCTGGGTAGAGATCCTCATCCCTAATCACTAGGAGGAATATCTATAGGATTACTAGACACACCTGAGACAGATTGAGAGGTGTTTAAGGCTGGTGGTTTCATCTACCAATTGCTTTGTCTTGATATTTGCTCTGCTTGTTAAAATCAGCGGTTAGTCATTTTCTGTGAAATTCTCTGCTTACCTCTGTTGGTACTGAGAAAAGTTTTACATGGGATCTAGCTTCTGGAGACACACCCTTTGATATGTGGACTGATTGCCTGATTTTCTCCTGAAGCCTTGGATCTTGTCAAGCAGCTTATCTGAAGCCTTTTTGTTATTTTCTCTGTGAACTCTTGAGTTGTTTGTGTAGTTGGAATCTGAACATGGGAATGTTACAAGACAGTTGTACTGAGTGCTTCTGACTGTTGAATTAAAGTTTGAAGTCATTTGACCAACACTGTTGTTGTCTCTGTCTGCAGTTGTGTTCAGACCTGCTTGTGTTGTTACAGGTTCTTAATTATTAGTAAATTGTTGACAGCTTTTGGAATTTTACTTTGATATGGTGCATAATGTATTGAAGATTAGCTCAAAAATCTGACTTGAATATATTTTAAATTTAGAATATGAGACAGTAAAATGTGAAAATAGCTGTGGAGGCTGAATACCTTTTCAAGGCACTGTGGGTAAAAGAACAGATGGATAAAGGAAGAATATGATACAACAAGCCTTGCAGTAACAGAAAAGCAAGGAATAAATAGCTGAAAACTACAACAACTAGGAAGTTTGCAGCCAGAGACTGAATCTGCCCTCCTCAGCCTATCTAAACATGAAATAGATTTTATTGAACTGATTGAAACAGGCTCGGGCATGTATTTTTCCCTCTGTTGCTCAATCTCTCCAGGTTAGAAAAAGCAATTAATTCAATGAATTTGAAAATACCTTGCTTCTCCCAATATGTTGGAAATTAATTATGTGAAACTTCATAAACTTAACTTATTACTGCAATTAACTAACTTTGTTTTTTTATTCAGCTGCAAATTAAAGGGACAAGTTATCAAAAACTGGCAGAGAATTGCACTGGTACAAATCAGATAAGGGGACAATCTTAAAATGCTCCACAAATACTAAATTGCTCATAGGATTATTGAGGAACAATATCTGTAAACTGATTTTACAGAGGTTAGTTGTGAAATAAATAATGGCAATGGGCACAATAAGATCGTTAGCATTTACGAGAACAAACAAACAGGCTTTTAGATTAATATCTCATTAAAACATAGCGTTTCTGATAATGCAACACTTCCTCAGCAGCTGGAGAGTGAACCTGGATATACTACTTCATCCATAAAATCCGTTATGGGCAATGGATATCCCATCACTAAGTTTGATTGGCATTTGTAGGGCAAGAGATTGCTGGAAGCCTCAGTGGTTATTCCATTGAATTTACACCAACTCAAAGACTCCATCACTCTCCTTCTTAGGAACATATTTAAGCTCTACGGTGCCATGTTTCTGACTAGTCCACCGCCTTATTCTCTAGATTCTTCTTTTGAGATGCTCTTTAAAAAATTTACTACAAAATCTAGTAGGCACTGGAGATTTGTCCATCTTAATATACCTGGAGTTTGCAAATACCTCCTTTTCATAATCAAGACTCACTAATTATTACACAAACATGAGGAAATCTGCAGATGCTGGAAATTCAAGCAACACACACAAAATGCTGGTGGAACGCAGCAGGCCAGGCAGCGTCTATAGGAAGAAGTACAGTCGATGTTTCGGGCCGAGACTCTTCATCAGGACTAACTGAAAGAAGAGATCCAGGTTATATCCTTGCAGTCCATGCGTAAACGCTTTGAAAAATACATTTGTCAATGTATCAAAACATACCAATCTACTCTCAGTGGCCACTTTATTAGGTACACTTGTACACCTCGTTAATATGACTATCTAATCAGCCAATCACATGGCAATAACTCAATTTATAAAAGCGTGCAGATCTGGTAAAGAGTTTGTTTTTCAGACCAAACATCAAAGTGAGGAAGACATGTGATCTAAATGACTTTGACTTTGGAGTGATTGCTAGCACCAGACTGGATAGTTTGCGTATCTTAGAAACTGCTGATCTCCCGTGATTTTTCACACACAACAGTTTCTAGAGTTTACAGAGAATGGTGCAAAAAACAAAAAAAAATGTCCAGTCAGTGGCAGTTCTGTGGATAAAAAGCCTTGTTACTGCAAGAGGTCAGAGGAGAATGGCCAGTTTAGTTCAAGCTGGAAGGTGATGGTATCTCAGATAACCACGTGTTGCAACTGCGGTGTGCAGAAAAGCATCTTTGAATGTACAACATGTCGAACCTTGAAGTGGGTGGGCTACAGCAGCAGAAGATTGTTGATGTGCAGTCAGTGGCCACGTTGTTAAGGTACAGGAGGTACCTAATAAAGTGGCCAATGAGTGTATGATCTCACAATATCACGTACTACCCCATGATGGGATGGATCAGTGTCATGGTAACAAAGCAGTTCGCGCAGTGCTATTACTGCTCGGGGCATCAGATTTCAGATTTCAATTTCGGTTTCCTCTGTAAGGAATCTCTGAACACCCTTGTTGTGGAATGCATTGGTTTTCCCCAGTAGCTCTGGTTTCCTCCCACAGTCCAAAGACATAACCGGTAGGTTAATTGGTCATTGTAACTTGTCCTGTGATGAGGTTAGGGTTAGTTGGGGTTGTTGAGGGGTGCTGGAGCAGTGAGACTGAAAGGACTGGAAGGGCCTATTCCACACTGTATTGCTAAATAAAATAAATTAGTGCTCATCTGTGTTCAAACCTTTTTACAGCATACAGTACATTTTAAAGGCTTACAAAATTATTTTACTCGGTAACTTTGCACCAGAACCACCTGAGACAAAAACTAGGCTGAGATGCACAATGAATAAACTTATAATATGGCAATATCCTTGAATATGACAGAACTTGTGACCAAAATTAAATATCAAACAGGAGCAAATCTGGGGATGATGCTCTGATGTCTGTTTTGATACAATTGTGATTTGCTGATGGAATGAGGTATTGATTTTCATAAATCTCCGGATTTAAGTTCCATATTCACTGGACAGAGAGGGAAGAGCCAGCTATGATTTTTGAAGGTGATGTATGAAGTGTAGTGAACCTGAAAGCATCATGGGCCTCGAGATATGGATGTCAAATGCTAAAGCAAAGACAGATTGGGAACACTCAAACCAGGACTTAAGGCCATAAAAAAAATTCCAGGGATTTTGACAGCCAGAGCCCATGGTAATCTCCGACACTGGAGTAGGTGGATATAATGCAAAAGAAGATGGATTACAGAGTGGAACACTTTGAGGAATAAATAGGAAAGAAGATGGCACCGAAGTTAATAATCCTTACTTTTATTGAATTAGTAAAGATTTGTAATGTTTTCTGAACCTAAAGGTTCTTGATTCAAGCCTTGCTCTGGAATGTAAGCATGTAATTCAAGCAGTTCTGAAGAAATGCTCCTATTTTCTATTTGCTAGATTTTGTCTGAGGAGTTCATAGTTCCATAACTGTACACTAGGGTGGGGGATAAAACAAGGAATTCTCCTTGTGGCAGATGAAAGATACGTATAATTGCTAGTTAGTTCTTTGTAACATTTTTACTTGCACGCGATAACCATCATGCTGCGCACACATCAGAGGCATTGACCTTAATTAACAGTAATTGAAACACTTTGCTTCCGAATACTGTAACAAGGCAATTCAGAAATACAAATACTATGTTGCAAAGTCAATGCTAAAAATATACATTTCACTGTAGGCATAGAAAGTCTTTGCAGGAATTTTCCATGCTTGCGTGCAGGTCTGTCTAGCCCAGCACTATCTCACGCAGGTAAAATAGCAAATTTTCTTAAATGTACTGATTATTAATTGTAATTGATTATTAATTGATAATTAACTGTACATTAATTGTACTGATAATTATTTTTTCAACAAGAGTAACACAGCTGGAATAAATTATCATTTATAAATTTCAAATTATAATTCTTTAACAATTTTCATATTTAAATAGTTAGACCCCATTTTCAGATGATACAAAGTCATTGATGGAACTTTTCCAGAGAAGCTGCCTAATCCTAATACAAGTGAATCATTCAAATTCATATTAACTGGGTACATTTAAATTGACCCAGCTTCTTGCTTCAGTCAGGGATCTTTGCTTGCTTGCTGACTATCAGTTAATTATTTCAGGAAAAGCTATATTTATAACATGAGACAGGCGTCCTGCTAGATTCTAAGAACGATAAGAGGGTAAATGACAATGTTGAATATAGGTAATGTTATAGTTTCAAAATATTTTAGTATATCGTTTTATGACTAAATCTATTTGGTTTCAGATAAGGAACCAAGGCATATAAATTCAACAATGTAGTGTTTGTTTTTTTTGTAAAGCATGACTAAATGGGAATGGAAATTGTGACGAAAGCACAGCTGCTTCCTTAGGAGTCTACGGAGGTTTGGAATGACATCTAAAACTTGACAAACTTCTATAGATGTTTAGTGGAGAGTGTATTGACTGACTGATCGTGGCGTGGTATGGAAACACCAATGGAAAGTCCTGCAAAGGGTAGAAGGTACAAGAGCATCAGGACTCGCACCACCAGGTTCAAGTACAGTTACTACCCCACAACTGTCAGGCTCTTGAACAAAGGAGATTACTACACTCCATTGCCCATCCATAGAAATGTTCCCACAACCAATGATCTTACCTTAAGAACACTTTACCTTGTTATCTCATGCTCTTGTTATTTATTACTGTTTATATTTGCATTTGAACTGTTCGCTGTCTTCTGCACTCTAGTTGATCTTTCATCGATCCTGTTACAGTTACTATTCTATAGATTTGCTGAGTATACCCACAGGAAAATGAATCTCAGGGTTGTATATATGTATACATGTGAGATATATGTACTTTGTAGGGACTCCTTAATTTCATTATGCAGAATTCACCCAGACTGTCTGAGCTTTGGTGTGCGGTTGCCTGTGATCTGGGGTCAAACTGCACCGGACCACGGCTTCTCACCCTCAGGTCAACGGTCTGTGCGATCGGTCCTGCCGCTTGATGAAAGCTGCTCTCTGCGCATGCCTCAGTGATGGTTGTTGGGTGGACAGACTGCCGGGGTCACGTTGGGCCTGAGGATGGCCCCTAAGGCGAACCTTCAGTCCCCTTCTGCAGAGCTTGTTTTCAGGCAACCCCTGCGGGTGCCGGGAGAGTTTCTCCCAACATCCATGGTCCCATGGTCTGCTTCACGGCAGCAGCTGGCTTTTATGACAGAGCCAAAACTTTTGCTCCAGTGCCCACAATGCAGAATGGCCTGTCATGGTTGAACCTGTTGCCAGGTCTGCGGGCAGTGAAATATATGCTCGTGCATCATGCTAAATCGGGGTCCTCTGCGGCCGCCTTATGATGGTCTGTTCTACATGTTGGAAGCAGGGGATAAGTTTTTTACTCTGGACTTTGGAGGTATCCTGGACAGTGTTTCTGTCGATCGTCTCAAGCCTGTCCATTTGGACCTAGATTCACCAGTGGAAGTGGCACAGCCCCCATGGAGAGGCTGGCCTCCCACCTCCAGACCTTCTGACACTGACCGTTCTTCATCCCCAGCACCTGCCTGTGAAGGCAGGAGTAGGTTCAGCCAAGTTTTGCGGGCCCCTGCTCATTTGACTTTGTCTACTAGGGGAATTTCGGGGGGGGAATGTTGTGTAGGGACTGCTTAATTTCGTTAGGCAGAATTCACCCAGACTGTTAAGGGTTAAGTTTGCCGTGTATGTTACGTGTTACATTATATATTATTATGTTATGGGGGTGGGGATTTTTCTTATATATACATACATGACATCATCATTTGTTCAGGAGGGGAATAAAGTGTACATTAGAAGGAATTGCACTTGTGTCGATTTTTTGTTGACACTCCTATAACTTTACTAATAAAATTAACTTTGAACTTTGCAATGTAAAATCAGTTGCTAAATATGATCAGCACATTCCAGTGCTCATTGAGTACACTGAGAATTTGAATTATACTTCAGTGCAGATGTAGATTAATAGAGATTGCACAAGTGGCATCAAATGAATGCAATGGTTCTTTTCCATCTCTGTGGAAATGGGAAATAATGGGAAAACAGCATTTCCTCACTAGGAAAACCTTATTGCTTTCAGAGAGTCCAACTCAAGCATTACTCCGAGAGACAGTTCTTACTTGAGATGCTTTTGGGAAATCCACCTCAAGGAATTAATGGCCATGGGATAGATAAATAATTTTTGTAGGTAAAGTTCTCAACTTCCTTTTAGGGGGCATGGGGAATGATGGGGCAAGAATATGATCTGATCATTACAACCCTTGTCCAGATATTTATTTATACTATCAACATTTGTGGGAAATCTTACTGGTAAGGTACGTATATTAAAACACATCAGGAAGGAATTTCAATGAATAATCAGAATAATTATCAAGGATATATTTAAGTAGGCAGAGATGCATTACAAGAAATAAAACCATAGGCAACATTAACCTGAAAATATATCTTAAATGTCCCTTTGTGTGTACTTTGTAGTTAGGTCAAAAAATGGAATACAGTTTGGAGGCACAGAACATCATTTTCAAAGTTCAAAGTAAATTATTATCAAAGTACATATATGTCACTATATGCAACCCTGAAATTCATTTTCCTGTGGGCATACTTAGCAAGTCTATAGAATAGTAACTATAACAGGGTCAATGATAGATCAACCAGTGCACAGAGGACAACAAACTATGCAAATGCAAATGTAAATAAATAGCAATAAATGAGAACATGAGATAATGAGATAAAAAGTCCTTAAAGTGAAATTATTGGTTGTGGAAACATTTCAGTGATGGGGCAAGTGAAGTTGAGTGCAGTTATCCCCTTTTATTCAAGAGCCTGGTAGTTGAGGGGTAGTTCTTGAATATGCTGCTGCGAACCCTGAGGCTCCAGCACCTTCTACTTAATAGCAGCAGCAAGAAGAGAGCATAACCTGGAGAGTGGGGATCTCTGATGATAGATGTTGCTTTCTTTTGACAGCCTTTCATGTAGATGTGCTCAGTGGTTGGGAGGGCTTTACCCATGATGTACTGGGTCAGATCCACTACCTTTTTAAGTATTTTCCTTCAAAGGCATTGGTGTTTCCATACCTGGCCGTCATGCAGCCAGTCCATACACTCTGCACTACACATTTACAGCAAGTTTTAGATGTCTTTGCAGGCTCCTAAGGAAGTAGAGGTGCTGTCGTGCTTTCTCCTCAATTGTACTTGCGTGCTGGGCCCACAACAGGCCCTCTGAAATAGTAACACCCAGGAATTTAAAGTTGCTAACCCTTCACCTTTGATCCTCCGATGAGGACTGGTTCATGGACCTCTGATTTCTCTCTCTTAAAGCTACAATCAGTTCCTTGGTCTTGCTGATATTGAGTGAGAGGCTGTTATGACACAACTCAGCCCAATTTTCAAACTCCCTCCTATATGCTGACTCTTCACCACCTTTGATTTGGCCCACAACAATGGTGTCATCAGCAACTTGAATATGGCATTAGAGGTGTGCTTAGCCACACAGTCATAGGTGTAAAATGAGTAGAGCACAGGAGCAAGAACACAGCCTTGTTGTGTATCTGTGCTGATGGAGATCAAAGAGAAAATGTTGTTGCCAATCTGAACCAACTGGGATTGACAAATAATTGACATTATTTTGTAGAATTTGAGCACCGCTAATTGGGGATGAATTTGGGAGCTATAAAATGTTATCTGAGAAAAAAAAATTAAGCCTATTAAGGACCAAAAGTAAAACATTCATGAAAAGAGAGATGCCTTGACTAAAGTATTAAATTGATTTTTTGTATATGAGGAGGAATGTCTTCACTCTTTGTAATTCTCTACCCTAGAGAACTGAATGCTCATTAACTGAGTCTAATCAAAACAGAGGATTCTAGATTGTAGATGTTAAGCAATAGTGCAGGAAAATATAATTGAGATCTGTCATGATCTTATTGCATGATGAGACTCTTTCAAAGGATCAAATCAATGTTTTAGGCATGGGTGAAGGAATCACATTATAAAGTTTGTGGGCAATACAGAATTAGGCATCACAAAAGATAGTGATGAAGATGGTTGAAGGTTTCAGGATGACACTCATGAGGAGTTCACTCCAGGTTGAAAATCTAAGGGTGAAATCAGGAGAAATGCTATCAGCTTCAGACTGATCTACCTGGCTCTATGGTTAAAGATAATTCAATAAAAAAATTAAAAGGAATTTGATGGCTACTCGAGTATTTAAGAAGTTGTGCACTTTTAAAAAGTTGATTTGAGTGTAAGACTCTTTCAAACAGCCGGCAAAGATAGGCTGCGTGATCAGTTTCCTGATATGTTGACATTTTACGATTTCTTCAATGTTTGACTGTTTACATTTGCATTGAGTGATTCATGGCCTCATGACACAGCTGATCTTTCTTTGCTTAGTATTTTGAGCAAGAAGTTATTTTTTATTTCAGTAACATTGATTATCCTAAACCATTCCCAGTCCAATGTTGAACTCTTGATCTGGCATGGTCACCAGTCTTACTGATCTTGCGTCTCAGCTTTTTTTTTAAATATTGCAGACAGAAAAGCTCCCTTTATTGATCATACATAATGGATGAGCCGATCTTCATTGTCTGTAAAGGAGATCTATGTTCCTGAATGATAAACATCTTTAAAGAAAGTGCTGTTGATATTTCACTCAGCCAAGAACTGTAGTTTCTGGAATGCTAGTTGCTATCAGTTTCTGCTAAATAGTAGTCCATAGATGAAATAAAATTTCCAATGGATGCTCAACAGTGCAGCTTTGGAAAGCTTAGTTTCAAGCTGATGAGTCATATTTCATTTGGCTGAAGGCCTTTTGCTTGATTTCAGACCCACTATTTTCAAATTTGCATTCAATTCTCTGATCTTTGGAGAAAATGCTCTCCTGCTCCAGGTGTTCACATTATAGATGGAATTAGAGTCATAAGCTCACAGGGCACAGAAATAGGCCCTTTGGCCTAACAGCTTCATGCCGACTGAGATTTCAGTCTAAGGAAATTCCATTTGCTCATGTGTGGGCTATATCCCTTTCTAGACCTTTCTCTTCCATGTACCTGTCCAAGTGCTTTTTAAAATTGCCTCAAGCACTATCTTTGGTAACTCATCCATATACAGATCACTTTCTGGGTGAAAAAATTGTCACTCAGGTTTCTATTATATCTCTGCTTGTCACTTTAAACCTATACCCTCTAGTTCTTGATTCCACAACATTGGTGAAAAAGACTGTATATTGACCCTATCTAAATCCCTCCTGATACATTCCATAAAAATACCTCTCATCTTCTTACACTCCAATGGATAAAATCCTAATATGTGGAAGCTCTCTCCATAATTCAATTCCTTCAGTCCCAGCAACATTCTGGTAAATCTCCTTGGCACTCTTTTCAGCTTAATGGCTTCTTTCCTATAACAGGGTGACCCATACGGAACACAGCATATTTAATGCACGGCCTCACCAATGTCTTGTACAACTGCACCATAACATCCCAGCCTCTATATTCAATGCCCTGATGAACGAATCGATGTGTCCCAAATGCCTCATTCAATTGCTGACTATAATTGACTGCTACTTCTGTCTTGCAAGTAGGTATATCTGAGCAGATAGATAGATAGATACTTTATTGATCCTTAAGGAGATTACAGTGTCACGGTGGCATTAAAAGTGCACAGATATAAATACTAGAAGAGAAGTAGAAAGAATAAAAAATAAGTTACTATAAACAATCTAACAGGAGGGGTTCATCACTTCCCCAGCTATAGGTGCTTAATTAAGGTGTTGTGATAGAGACAGCGAATCAAATGCAGGAATGGGCAGTGTAGGGTACTCACAAGCACTTTCCGTAATGGTCCAACGCCCAACGAGGAACAAAATGGATCTGTTTTGAAGAAGCTGCACTGCAGTTTACGTAAAAACTGTAACTTCTGCCACGGTAGGAGACCTCTGAAGCCCTTGGATATCTGACAACATCCATTCAAAGATATATAGTAGTCTCTCAATTACTAACATGCTGTCGTTCAACTTCTACACGTTTCCTTCAGTACCAATCCTACTGATCTCCACATTAGTGTGCCTACCAAAGATGTGAGATTTCTATCCTGATCTATTCAGAAGATTTCAACTTTCCACTCATCAACTTTACTACTTTTAAGTGTCTATGCTTCTACTTTGGAAATAACAGAGAGATTTAAATAAGTTAGATTTAAATTTCATCAAAATTTTGCTGCCTCATGCAAAATGTAGTGTCTAGATAACGTAGTGATAGCTTACTTATTTCATGCATGTGTGTGTGTGGAAATCTATGTGTGTATGTGAGATGTTGGCTGATTCAGTAAGAATTATAGCATGTGATCTTGCCAAAGTATTTCAGAGTAGAAGCTTCCAGATACCATTTCTCTGACGAGGAAGCCAGTAGTAAAAAATGCTGTTTTGTCCTATGTTATCTCTGTTATTCAGTTTATAACAACTGGCTATTTGCCAGTATCCCAGAAAGTGAGCAAGAAAAGAGAGAGACTCAGGCTGGAGTATTCAATGTAATGAATTGCAATTTTAATGTCCCATTCACCTACTTTATGGTTCTGGATAACATCACTTCATGTTATTAGCATCAGCATATGCATGCAAGTCTTCACTTACCTTGGAGTATTGGCTGAGGCCATTAACTTGCAGTGAATTATCACAAATAGCATGGATTTAGTCAGAACAAGCCCCCTCCATACAGCCTCCCTCCCTAAATGCCAGAATCCATTTCTCTTTGCACTTAACTCACAACATTACTTTCCTCTCAACTTTCAATCTATTTCTTTTTCCATTTTAATCAGAACCTTTTCTAAATCTGGTTCCTTTTTTTGAGCTATTTAGACCATGCAGTCTCTGAAATGCTACAACTAAACTCAATTTCCCACCCTCCCAGCAATAGCAGCTAACTCTCAAAGAGCATTCCATTGTAAACCTGCCCGGAATATTGAATCACCCCATCCTCATTCCCAGAAGTTATGACCAGCTGCCTGTAGGATCATATAGATCAATGTGAATCCAATCAGTTCTCCAACAAAATCTTTTTTAATATCAGTGTGGAGTACTTTTTCAATTTTCTCCACATAATTCATTATTGTTGATCCAGACTCAGGATTTTTTTTTGTGTTAAGGGTATTCTACTCCTACCAGCAATCACTGAGTAACACAGGTTGCTGCTGGTTTCAGTTCCAATATCAACAATAACTACCTTCTTACAAAACATTGCAATTTTTACTCTGAGATTTTATTATTTGAAGGCTGACTTTCAATAATTCATGAAAGTTATTAAGAGTACATGAATTATATTAATGCTACCACATGGTAAACTGATATTAGATCAGTCAAAAAGTTTCATATTTTGGAATTACCCTTAGTTCTATAATTCTAAATCATTTGTTACCTTGTGTATAATTTAGCTCTTTGTGCTCTCTGTATTGATTTTCTGCCTGAGTAATCTGCTTATGACAGGAATGATTTTAATGCGCTTTAAATGCGTTGGTTAGAATAAACAGGAGGACTGATTTAATTGGCTTGCAGCAGAATAAGATTTTTCATCCTCCTGCTGAAAAAAAATACACTGGAGATGATCCAGTTTGAGACCCTTCCATTGGCGGGGGTCAGCCATAGATCAGCCCAGCTAGCTACATGATACACAAGCCAGAGCAGTATGATATGGAGAACTATCTGTTGTCCATGTAGCAGACTCCCCCTCTCCATACAGCTGATAAAGCCAAAGAAATGGCAGAGACCGATACAGTTTGGCACCAATGTCAATCACAGGAGTTGCCAGTTAATGTTGAAAACATAGGACTGCTTTAGGGACTCAAACAGTGGATTTTTCCTTGGGGTTTACTCCTGAACCCTTCCCCATGAATGGGTATAAACACAAAGCAGCAGAGATTTGAGATCAAAATTTTCCTTCCCCTAGATGAGCCGCCAATCACAGCTGACGAGACCCATCTGCCCAAAGGTGACTCATTTTAAGGCATCGTTCCTGTCAGTAGAAACGGTCCTGCTGGGCTTAGTAGCTAAGCCACACATGAAGGCCAGGAGCTGGACTTGGTTGTTAATGGCTATTTGAGATGCATGCCATTTGCGAGTATTCCATAGGTAGTGGGAGCTTATCCCCACTACTACCCCTACCTATAACCAACCATAAAGAACCATGATCCAGTTACAAAAAATTAATGATAAAGCAAGTTTAAATACTACCTAATTTAAGCATCCTAATTAATAATTTTTGAGATAGAAAAAAGATTTCTTTAGATCAGTCATGAATAAGGTGAAATTAGTAGCTTATATTTAGGTTCTAACTAAATCCAAAACTTTTAAGAGTCTGATGCACAGCCACTATTGTATGGTCCATCATGTCTTATGACTTTAACCTCCAAAAGCAGAGTAACCTATGTTTTATCAGGGGCTCACGCTACAGTGAGAAGTGAAGTGTTATGTAAATGCCACTGAAAAGATTAGAGATACAAGAATTACATCAGATTTTAACTTTGGAATGTGAATCTAAATGTGATTTACTTTCTGTGCTCTCACCAGGTACAAAAGTGACACTGACAGATTATCCTTGCTTTGTACAGGATAGATTGTCACCTCAGGGTTTCCATTCTGCACCATATCTTTCTTTTCATAACGACAAGGAGGATTTCAGCCTCATGGGTACCAATCAAAATCCATTTAATATACACAAAAATAAAGGAAGCGAAGGACTAAATAGGTTGAGTGAAATCTAGAGATTTAAATGGATGTTTTCCAGAAGAAATACTCCTACGCTTACATTATGGTGAGAGACATCCCTCAGCTAGCCTGTCTCTGACTCAATAAGCTGTGATGCTGAGCAAATTGAATAGAATGACAACTAACTTGATAAGTGTTAGGAAATGCGTCTTTGGAGTAATTAACTTTTTCCAAACACTTTTAAAAAATTCTCTTTAAATTCTCTTGAAGCTTGAGGAAATAGCAATAAATGGCATTTAAAATACCTGGCAGATTCTAATGTATAGAGATATAAAATATTAAAAAAGTGGCTTCTTCTGTTTGCAATTTTAATCCAAATGGACACCAGAAAATGCCTGTCATCAGCTGGGAAAATTAGATGAGAAAGTTGGCTTCTTACAGTTTCAGATATGTTTTTTTTCACAAAGGTAGATAATTCACAAAGGTAGATACTTCACACTGAAAACAAGAAATCATCAAATGGGCAAAGAGCAGTGGAAAGACTCTGTATTTTAAGCTTCTGGCTGTGTTGGTTTAGCGGCACCTATTGCACATATTGAGGTCTGCATGTTGAAAGCATTTGAATGAACTGATCTCCAAATGGGGGGAAATGGGCTCCAATATTGGAAAGAACATAGAACATTAAACAGTTCAGAACTGCACAGGCCATTCAGCCCAGAATGTTGTACCAATCTTGATACCGATTTATATTAAATCACCTCCTCCTCTATATCAACCTTTATTCCCTTCATATTCATGTGTTTATCTTAAAGCCTCTTAAACTCCACCAAATTGCTTGATTCCACCTCAGTTCCTGGAAACCCATTCAGGACACCTATCTCTCTCTCTCTGTGGAAAAAAACATGCCCCTCATATCACCTTTAAACTTCCTTCCGCTGACCTTTAAAATATGTCCTCTGTTGTTTGACATTTCTACCCAGGCGATAAAGGTTCTGAGTGCTTACCCTATTTAAGCCTCTCATAATGATATAATCCTCTGTCTGTTCTCCCCTGAAGCTCCAGCACTCTAAGGAGAAGAAACCAAGTTTGTCCAACCTTTTAGCTGGTACCCTTTAATCCAGGCAGCATCTTGGTAAATCCCTTTTGCATCCTTTCATGATCTCTACGTGCTTCTTATAATGAGGCAACTAGAGCTGCAGTTTTATACAGCTGCAGCCTGACTTCCTTACTCTTAATCTCAACACCCCTGCAAATGAAATTAAGCATTCCATATGCAACACACACAATTCTGCAGATTTCCAGCATCTGCAGAAATGACTGTGTTTAGCATTCCATATACTTTCTTCACCTCATTATACACTTGCATATGTGCTTTCATTGAACTATGGACCTGGACCCAAGATCCCTTTGTACTTCCATATTATTAATGGGCCTAAATGTATAGTTTCTTCTTTCATTTGACTTCTGAAAGTACAACACCTCATACTTGCCACTTCTCTGCCCATATTTGTAACTGATCTGCATCCAGCTGTATTTTAGATCGTCCTTTACATGGTTCACAACTCTAATTATGGTATTATCTGCAAAATTGCTCATCCACTCATCTGCACTTTCCAAGTCATAAACATGTATCACAAACAGATGTCCCAGCAGTGATCTTTGCAGATCATGAGCCTCCAGATAGAATACCAACGTTCCACTCCTACTCTCTGTCCCCTATGAATAAGGCAGTGCCAAATCCAAACTTACAATTCATCCAGGATCGCATACATCTTTAACATATAAATCAATTTACTATGCGAGGCCTTGTCAAATGCCTCTGCTAGATTCCAGGTAGATGATGTACACTGCCTATACTTCATGGAGCACCTTTGCCACTTCCTCAAAACATTTGTAAGGCATGATTGGTTAGGCTAGTTGCTGAAAAGCATAGCCTTGTTCTTCCTGCGCTTGACTCTTGCCTTTGATATCAACTCAAACTGGTCACAGATGCCATTCAATCTGTGCAATGACCGTGGACCTGAGCAGAGGATGCTGATGTTATCCATACAGGGAGATCGGGACGTGTGTTTCCAGTGCCTGGTAACAGTAGCCTCGTAGTCTCTTGTCCTGCCAGAGTGAAAGGGACGCGCCAGGAGTGGTGGGAGCTGCTGGAGGACAGCTGATATTCACTCTGCGCAGATGATCTTGGGAAGATATTGTAAGGCATTAACACATTGGATGGCACTTTTTACACCAAGTATATTTAGAGATGCCAGTTTCATCTCCATGTTCATGTTCATAAAAGCAGTTCACTATCAATCAGCTCGAGTCCTCACACTCCCATGGAGCCTTGGTGAACTGCTGCATTGCTTTTGGGCTCTGGCACTGGGAATGGTCATGCCAGAGTGAAGTGATGATGGTGGAGTTGCTGGGGGGGAATAATCAGTCTGTGTTCTTGTTACGATCTCTGTATCTGATTGTTTTTCACCCTCCATTGACTCTGGGAGCTAGGGCCAGCAGGCTGAATTTTTCCCTTGTCTGTATTTGTCTGTAAGCTCACCACTTCTTTGTCCCCTCCACTTAGATACTTTCTCTGCCTGAATTTCATATTTGCCTCATCCTCCGATGAGGAGAGGCTGCCAGCGCCTGTCCTTTGAAAGGCTCTTATTATTACTTTTACTCTCAGGAGCACATAATCATCTAAGAAACGATTTCATTCTGAGAGTAAAAGTTATGGGAAGAGAAGGGCCATGCAACAGACAGATGACAGTAACCCGGCTGCTTCTGAATCTTCCTTTTCACCACCTGCCATTCCCCTTTTTGTTCTTCTGCCGGTCCCTCTTCCTTTGACTCCTCCTCTTGGGAAAGAGCCTGCGGCCTAGTGGCTGGGGTTGGGAGTTGAGGTCGATGGCCTTTCCTCAGTCTCACTCTCAGTCTTCCCTGGGGTCCCTGCCCTGGTAAGGGGTGAGACAGCATTCATTCCTCTGTGGGTTGTTGGTGTCAGTTCTTCCTCTTATTGCTTTGGCATTAGTCAGGCACATTTTGGGCAGGCTTTGTAGAGGTGGCCTGCCTCCTCACACAGTGGCAACTTCTGCTTTCTCTGCATTTGTTGCTCTGGTAGCCTTCCTCGTTGTAGCTCCTACAGATGACTGCACTGCACTGGTTGTCGCCTGTCTAGGTTTGTCACAATTATGACACAGTCTGGGTTTTCCTGCATAAGCCATATCCCCACAGTTTTCTCTGATGGCAAGCACTAAGGGAGGGTGGATGGTGGCTCCATTTGCTATCACGCACCCTTAGTCAGACTTTCACCTGCCAGTTGTTGGTCCAAACACCAACCAGGTCCTTGTTGTCCACAAAGCTTCATCCTCCCTTGACGTAACAAACTAGGAAGGTGAGGACATCCACAACAGGCTCATGTAGGTTAAACACACGCACATTATCTCACACTCCTTCTAGCTGGGGGAGAGCAAAAAGTGGATGAACCATCAACAGTGAGAGTGGAGCTTCAGTTTTCTTCTCCCCAGAAGTCCTGTAGTGTCTCTGTCATCCTCTGGGAACTTGAAGATAATATTAGCTAGCAAGTCCTGGATGCAGAAGATGCCCTTCCCTCAAGCTTGCTCCATTTCAGCAGGACCCTGTTAATGACGAGGTCCCAGGTGAAGGGGTTTCCCTCACTGGCTCACTGGCAGTGTTTTGAATTTCCTCGCCTCATTCCAAGGTGCTCATCACCGCAGCACTCTTGATGGAGCTGGTTGGTTACAGCAGATTTAATTGCTGGAAAGAAATGTTAGATTGGTTTCCTAATCAGCATCCTGACGTCAGCAGGTTAAGCTGTCATCAGGCATTCACGTATTTATGAAGAGTCAGCATTGTCTTTCTTCTAAATTCATGGATTCAGAGATCACCCACAAACCCATCATGTAGATCAGCCTTCATGATTCCTGCCCTAGGAGAGCAGTGGCAATGAGTGAGAGTGAGTGAAACTTTCTCTCCAGGAGATCTGCTGTGTGAATAAAGACTTCTACTGTCTATCTCACAGTTACAGCTTCTGTGTGAAGGGAGAATGAGACTCTCTCTCCAGAAGATCTAATGTATGAATAAAGTTACAGCTTCTATGTGACTCAGTTTGGACAATCACAACATTTGGAAAGACCATAGACTATCTGGCTGGATGGCGGGAACATTTATTATGTTCTACCTATCTGTCTCTCTTACACAGAGTTTGAAGTTGAGTCGGACAACCAAAGCTGAATGCAGATGAACACTGTATGTTCTAGTACATGGGGCAGCTACAAATTAGATCACAATGGAGTCTCTACATTCTTAAAAACATTCAGAGGAAATTTAGTACAAGAAACCTTAATTTGTGATGTAATCCTTGAGTGCCATGTGCATTGATTTCCACTCTGATGATCCACAAAGACATCAGTAAGGGTGTGTATCAAAATGGATTTGATCAGCTGGGGAACAGCCTGTAATCTGTTTTTTTTTGTTTTTATCTGGGTGACAGACTTCCTCATAGCCAGCTGGCACGGCCCCAGTTGGCTGTATTGCTAAAATGGAATGTCCAAAAAAGCCTCCTCAATTGAGACATCAGCAGTAAGATTCAGTATTCCAGGCATTATATCCAAGATGGCATGACATTATAGAGTGATGATTTATAGACAATAGACAATAGGTGCAGAAGTAGACCATTTGGCCCTTTGAACCTGCACCACCATTTTGAGATCATGGCTGACCAACTACTATCAATACCCGGTTCCTGCCTTGTCCCCATATCCCTTGATTCCCCTATCCATAAGATGCCTATCTAGCTCCTTCTTGAAAGCATCCAGAGAATTGGCCTCCACTATCTTCCGAGGCAGTGCATTCCAGACCCCCACAACTCTCTGGGAGAAGAAGTTTTTCCTTAACTCTGTCCTAAATGACCTACCCCTTATTCTCAAACCATGCCCTCTGGTACTGGACTCTCCCAGCATCTGGAACATATTTCCTGCCTCTATCTTGTCCAATCCCTTAATAATCTTATATGTTTCAATCAGATCACCTCTCAATCTCCTTAATTTCAGCGTGTACAAGCCCAGTCTCTCTAACCTCTCTGCGTAAGACAGTCCAGACATCTCAGGAATTAACCTCGTGAATCTATGCTGCACTTCCTCTACAGCCAGGATGTCCTTCCTTAACCCTGGAGACCAAAACTGTACACAATACTCCAGGTGTGGTCTTACCAGGGCTCTGTACAAATGCAAGAGGATTTCCTTGCTCTTGTACTCAATTCCCTTTGTAATAAAGGCCAACATTCCATTAGCCTTCTTCACTGCCTGCTGCACTTGCTCATTCACCTTCAGTGACTGATGAACAAGGACTCCTAGATCTCTTTGTATTTCTCCCTTACCTAACTCTACACTGTTCAGATAATAATCTGTCTTCCTGTTCTTACTCCCAAAATGGATAACCTCACACTTATTCACATTAAACGTCATCTGCCAAGTATCTGCCCACTCACCTAGCCTATCCAAGACACCCTGAATTCTCCTAACATCCTCATAACATGTCACACTGCCACCCAGCTTAGTATCATCAGCAAACTTGCTGATGTTATTCTCAATGCCTTCATCTAAATTGTTGACGTAAATTGTAAACAGCTGTGGTCCCAATACCGAACCCTGTGGCACCCCACTAGTCACCACCTGCCATTCCGAGAAACACCCATTCACCGCTACCCTTTGCTTTCTATCTGCCAACCAGTTTTCTATCCATGTCAATGTCTTCCTCCCGATGCCCTGAGCTTTGATTTTACCCACTGTTATGATCCCAGCCCCCTCCTTCCTGAGAATCGCAAGATCGCTATTAATTCGGGTCTTGGACCCAGGAAATGAGAGAGAATCCTCAGAAAGACAACGCAACGGATTTTGACCATTGTCTCTTGGAGACACCTTTGTGGATTGGGACTCTATGCTACGTGCCAGCTATCAGGGCTACGTGGACACCCTCGGGCAATGTGGGGTGGGGATTGTATCACCACACCTTGATTGACATCTACAACTCTGCAAGTCAAGATAAAAAGGGGCTACAGGAGGCAGTCCCTAGCGATGCACCAGAAGGAGACACCATCGCTCATCGCTCCCGTGATAACGGGAAGCTATTCGGAAGCCACGTGTGGTTCGTTTCCCCTAGCCTGGGGAACGAGTGGCTGATAACACCAAAAAGGACTTCGAACTGACAACGGGGAACCCACGTTCCCGATTCAACGATTTGAGTCCAAAAGGCTGGCAAGTTTATTTTCTCACCAAAAATCTCTCTCTCTCCAACACGTGAAACCCAACGGTCCCCAAAAGGCAAAAAGCCTGCATGAACTCGAGAGACTTTGATATTTCCATCGGACAATATTTTTACCCCTAGACAAAACGATAGAGCTACTTCTTATTGTTGATTATTACTATACCCGCGCTTTAGATTGAGTATTGATGACATATATTATCTGAATGTTTGTATTAACCTTACTTTTGTGCCCTTTTATAAATAAAAATGTTTAAAAATAGTACCATCAGACTTCAATGGACCTCTCTATCTTTGCTGGTAAGTGACCCAGTTATGGGGTTCATAACACCACCAATCTCCTATGTGGGACCTTATCAAATGCCTTCTGAAAATCGAGGTACACTACATCCACTGGATCTCCCTTGTCTAACTTCCTGGTTACATCCTCGAAAAACTCCAATAGATTAGTCAAGCATGATTTACCCTTGGTAAATCCATGCTGGCTCGGCCCAATCCTATCACTGCTATCTAGATATGCCACTATTTCATCCTTAATAATGGACTCTAGCATCTTCCCCACCACCGATGTCAGGCTGACAGGTCGATAGTTCTCTGTTTTCTCCCTCCCTCCTTTCTTAAAAAGTGGGATAACATTAGCCATTCTCTAATCCTCAGCAACTGATCCTGAATCTAAGGAACGTTGGAAAATGATTACCAATGCATCCGCAATTTCCAGGGCCACCTCCTTTAGTACCCTAGGATGCAGACCATCTGGACCTGGGGATTTGTCAGCCCTCAGTCCCATCAGTCTACTCATCACCGTTTCCTTCCTAATGTCAATCTGTTTCATTTCCTCTGTTACCCTATGTCCTTGGCCCATCCATACATCTGGGAGATTGCTTGTGTCTTCCTTAGTGAAAACAGATCTAAAGTACTCATTAAATTCTTCTGCCATTTCTCTGTTTCCCATAACAATTTCACCCAATTCATTCTTCTAGGGCCCAACATTGTTCTTAACTATCTTCTTTCTCTTCACATACCTAAAAAAGCTTTTGCTATCTTCCTTTATATTCCTGGCTAGCTTGCGTTTGTACCTCATTTTTTCTCCCCGTATTGCCTTTTTAGTTAAGTTCTGTTGTTCCTTAAAAACTTCCCAATCATCTGTCCTCCCACTCACCTTAGCTCTGTCATACTTCCTTTTTTTTAATGCTATGCAATCTCTGACTTCCTTTGTCAACCACTGTGTCCCCTTTCCCCCCTTTGAATCCTTCCTTCTCCGGGGGATGAACTGATTTTGCACCTTGTGCATTATTCCCAAGAATACCTGCCATTGCTGTTCCACTGTCTTTTCTGCTAGGCTATCCATCCAGTCAACTTTGGCCAGCTCCTCCCTCATGGCTCCATAGTTTCCCCTGTTCAACTGCAACACTGACACCTCCGAGCTGCCCTTATCCTTCTCAAATTGCAGATAAAAACTTATCATATTATGATCACTACCAACTAATGGCTCCTTTACTGCAAGATCACTTATCAAATCCTGTTCATTACATAACACTAAATCCAGAATAGTCTTGTCCCTGGTCGGCTCTCGTACAAGCTGTTCCAAGAATGCATCCCGTAGGCACTCTACAAACTCCCTATCCTGTGGTCCAGCACCAACCTGATTCTCCCAGTTCACCTGCATGTTGAAATCTCCCATAACTACTGCGACATTACCTTTGCCACATGCCAATGTTAACTCCCTATTCAACTTGCACCCAATATCCATGCTACTGTTTGGTGGTCTGTAGACAACGCCCATTTGGGTCCTTTTGCCCTTACTGTTCCTCAGTTCTATCCACACAGACTCTTCTCCTCCTGACCCTATGTCCCCCCTTGCAAAGGACTGAATCTCATTCCTCACCAACAGGGCCACTCCACCCCCTCTGCCCACATTTCTGTCCCTACGATAGCACGTATACCCTTGTACATTCATTTCGCAGGTCTGATCTCCCTGCAGCCATGTCTCCGTTATCCCAACAACATCATAGTTACCCATTCGCACCTGAGCTTCAAGCTCATCCGCCTTATTTCTGACACTTCGTGCATTCAGATATAGAATTTTTAGCCCATTTCTCCTCTCTCTGTTTAAATCGCTGCCTATTGTGCTTAACCCAGCTCTCCGAACTCCCAGAATTCGCCCCTAGAATTTTGTTGTCCTTCCTAAATTTACTTATTCTTTCAACACATTTAACTTCATGTTCCGTCAGACCATTCCTCTGTACATGTGTCCTCCTTATCACTTGTTCCGCCTCGCCTTTCTCTACTACACACTTAATATTCCGGAACCGTGTAGTCCCCACCTGTCCTTTATTCTTCCTCTCGCTATCCTCTCTCACATTCTGGATCCCCGCCCCCTGCAAATTTAGTTTAAACCCCCCCATTTGGGGGGCAGCTCACAAAATTATTGGAGATTCTACTAGGCATATACTTCTGAAGTATGATCACTGCAATCGCAGCCTGTAATTTTCATTTAAGAAATGAAATCTGAACCATCTGAACGAACAAAACAATTCTACGTTCCTCTGAAGGATTTGACGAACTTGACTCTCAGGAACGCAGTATGGCAGCTTGAAGCGGACGAAGGTCAGTCATCGCTGGGAGAGGGAGTGCCAGGGTAGACTTCAAGCCAGATTATAGCATTGAGGCCCGAGAGCAGACAATGAACTGGTGTTCAGCCCCACTACACTGTACCAGCCAAGATCCTCCACCTGAGCCCATCTAGTCGGCATGCATCTGACCTGTCTCCTTCTCTTCTTACTACAACCATCAGGTGGGAGGTGCTGGAGTCTTGGGCCCCATACAGCCAGGTTCAGGAATAGTTGCAGCCCTACAACCCATCTGGCTCCTGGACCAGTGTGGATGGTTTCAGAACTGACTTCACAGCCTGTAGACTCACTTTCATAGAGTCTGCTTTTGTTATGTATATTTTTTCATGGATTCTATTGTTTTTTCTATTTTCCTGTGGGTGCCCACAAGAAAATGAATCTCAAGTTTGGAAATGGTATGCGTACTTCGATAATAAATTTACTTTTAACTTTGCCGTTTGATTCAGGTTCAGCATTCCTTCAAGTCAAGTCAAGTCAAGTTGCTTTTTATTGTCATTTTGACCATAAACTGCTGGTACAGTATACGGTAAAAATGAAACAACGTTCCTCCAGGACCCTGGTGCTACATGAGACAACACAAAACTACACTAGACTATGTGAGACAACTCAAGGTTACACTAGACTACGTAAAACAACACAAAAACTATACTAGACTACAGACCTACACAGGACTACATAAAGTGCACAAAACAATGCAGGGCAGTACAATAATTAATAAATAAATAAATAAATAATAAACAAGACAATAGGCACAGTAAAGGACAAATCTCAATATAATAATAAATGATATAGATGTCAGTCTAGACTCTAGGTATTGAGGAGTCTGATGGCTTGGGGGAAGAAACTGTTGCACAGTCTGGTCGTGAGAGCCCAAATGCTTCGGTACATTTTGCCAGATGGCAGGAGGTAAATTTGAAAAGTCTCTGACCAATTACCTCCAAAACATCAGCTGTGGAACCCCAGGAGCCAACACACTTGACCACTGTTAACCACCATCAAGAACACTTACTGTGCCATCCTACACCCCACTTTAGCAAGCCTGATGACCTGTACTTCTACTCTCAACATACCAGAAGAGTCTGAGGATGGCAGCTCCAGTGTTGAGGACTGTGAAGATATGGTCAAGGGAGGCAGTGTTCTTCAGGACTACTTTGAATCTGTAAGATGGAACTCAAGGTTTCATCCTTGGATCTGAATGAATACAACACAGTTGTTACTGACTTCATCAAGACCTCCTGGATGAGTATGTGCTTTTGAGAACATACCAGATATACGCAAACAAGAAGCTGTGGATGAACCAGGAGATCTTCAGTCTGCTGAGGGTTAGACCTGTAGCATTCATGAGTGATGATCCAGAAATATACAGCAAGTCCAGGTACAATCTATGGAAAGCTACTTTAGGAGCACAAAAGCAATTCGGACTGAAGTTAAAGACAAATTAGGAAGCACTTCAGATAAGGCAGGGTTTGCTGATTCAGTGATTATCACCCAATTGCAATCACATCGCCTGTGATGAAGTGCTTTGAGAGGTTGGTCATGGCTAGAATTAATTTCTGCCTGACCAATGCCTGGGCCTGCTGCATTTTGCCTACTGCCACAACCATCTACAGTGGATGAACTCTCCTCGGTCTTTCACCACTTGTACAACAGCAAAGTCAGGCTGTTGCTTATTGATTACAGCTCAGCGTTCAACACCACCATCCCCTCAGTATTAATCAACAAGCAACAAAACCTGGGCTTCTACAGATAGATTCCTTCTTTCCTTATCAGTGTGGGTTGGAAATAACATCTCCTCCTCACTGGCAGTCAACACAGGCTTACCTCAAGGATGCATGCTTAACTCAGTGCTCTACTCTCTGTACACTCATGCCAATATAGCTAGGCACAGCTTCTTGCCGTCTATAACTTCATCGACGACACAACTGTTGTTTGCAGAATCTCAAATGGTAATAAGCAGGAGTCATACAGGAGTGAGATAGATGAGCTGGTTGTGTGATGTCGCAACAACAACCCTGCACTCAACATCAGTAACACCAAGGGATTGTTGTGAACTTTGGGAATGGAAAATGGGAGAACACAGAGCAGTTATCATCGACAGGTTAGGGAAAGGATGAGCAGCTTCAAGTTCCTGGGTGTCAACATCTCTGAAGATCTATTCTAGGCCCAACATATTGGTGCAATTATGAAGAAGCCAGCGGATATATTTCATTAGGTGTTTGAGGAGATTTGCTATGTCACCAAAGACTCTAGCATATCTGTACAGATGTATGTGGAGAACATTCTGACTGGTTGCATCACCATCTGACACGGAGGTGCAATGCACAGGGTGGGAAAAAGCTGCAGAGGGTTGTAAACTCAGCCAGATCCATTGTGGGCACTAGCCTCCCCAGCATCGAGGACATCTTCAAAAGGCATTGCCTCAAGAATGTAGCATCTATCATTAAAGACCTTCACCATCTAGGACAGTGGTTTGCAAATGTATTTGGGTTATTGTCATCTTGACTCCCAGGCCACTTCCCCAGGGCCCCCTTTCAAGCTGTTATATAAAAACTATAAAGGATTTTGATTCATGATATTCATGATGCACAGTGAAAGAAAATAGGAAATGCACTTTCAAAGCATGACAAGTAGTTGCAAAAATTATTCAAATCTTTTTAATGCTGCAAATGAAATTATTTCTTTATTTAATTGCAGTAAAATCAATTTTCATCATCAATTTTAGAGCACGATGCATTAGTAGTCCAACTATTCCCTACTTCAGTGCTTTTACACCTTTTAATATAATGGATGGGCTTGGTGCAGCTTCTCAGCATCAGGCTGAACGTCACTCAGAAAGTGTCTCAGATCCCCATGTTCAGTCATTTGCATTCTGTTTTGTTAGTTCGAAAGAATTGTTGACTGCACTGAAACCATGCACCACTAAATATGATATTGAAAAAGCAATAAAGAACATCTTGACCTTTTTCCACAGTACAGGATAGCGTTCATAGATTTCTTTCTGCAAACAAAATGTTTTGATATGATTTTTGAACCTTGTCTTCAGCTCAAAGTCATTTTATAGCGAGATCACAGCAGGCTAGGCAGCATCTATAGGGAGAAGCGCTGTCGACGTTTCGGGCCGAGACCCTTCGTCGGGACGCAAGACTGACTCATGGACCCTCACCTGATGAAGGGTCTCGGCCCGAAACGTCGACAGCGCTTCTCCCTATAGATGCTGCCTGGCCTGCTGTGTTCTACCAGCATTTTGTGTGTGTTGTTGTTTGAATTTCCAGCATCTGCAGATTTGCTCGTTATAGTGAGATCACTTCTTCTTCCATCTTTCCTGTTAATTCCTCATTACGAGTGTTCTTGAATACATTTATTGCACAACATACACACTGGTTGCTTGGTGTATAGATCCATATTTCACACTGTACTGTTCACACATCTTTTTCATTTGGGCTGCTTCTGCCATTTTCATTATGGATTAGCAACAATGGCCAATCACTGATTGTTTAAATCCAACTTCAAGCATTGCTACCAATAAAGGTGCAAGTCATGATATCATAAAAACTAGGCAAACCCTGACTCTCTGCCTGAAGGTACATAAAGTGGGGCAGTGATATCTCAGTTGGGCCGTGGGCAAGAGAAATGCGGTCAAGACGATTCAAAACAATCAATTATGAGGCACTGAGGATCAAGTGTGTATAATAAGTAATTAATTTCTTAAATTAAGCCTGTAATCCTTTAGCTGCCCTCCTTGCTACTAAGCACCCCACCACCCCCTTTATTTTTATCATCCCCTTAGAAACTCCCTCCGCCCCCATAAGGGTGATATCACCTAATTTGGATTTCTAATCTAATCCTAGCCTAGCTCATCCTCCCTTCTCATTATTATAACCAGGAGGAGGTACAGGAGTCTGAAGTATTCTGTACTTTAGGAACAGCTTTTTCTCCCTCCCATGGATGCATGAACACAACCTCATGATTTTGCTGTTGCTTTGCGCTATGTTTGATGAGGGATCTATGAATGGTGTGAATCCACGTGCAGAGTAAGGTCCAGAATTGACTCAGACTCAGGCTCAAAAGTAAACAAGACAACACAAATAAAATCAAAAGGTGAAATCAAAAACAGTAGTACCAGAAATGGAACTCCTACAACCAAGCAGTGAGTGCTCAGCATGAGTCCTTTAAGTACACACTTTCCATGAAGGAAAGTGGCAGGAAATAAGTAACAGTCTGAGTCTTAAAGGGACAGCGGCAGCTGACCATACCCTGGGGAGCTTGGATGTCTGCCACTTTTCAGTCGGGACCATGTCAATATGAATGTATGCATGTATGTATGCCATCCTATGGTTTTCTCATTTTTTTTAGTTTAATTGAGGTTCCTAGCTCAGCACCTACAGACCTCAATTCATATTGGTATCTAAATGGGAGTAGTTAAAGGAACATTGTGTGAATAATTTCACCAGCTTCCACTTTGATTACTATTAGTAATCAGGACACAAATGGTATTTGTTGAATTCTTGGTACAAACTGATTTGGATTATGTTGCAATTATAAAATTCCATAAATTACTGGTAATAGTCTAGACATAGAAATTCACTTTAATTTTCATTAAAGATATTCATTAATAAAATGATTTTTCATCAGAGTGTTAGTTCAGTACCTATGAACAACTTACTTTTCAGAAAGTGAAAATCATTTTACAAATCTATACCATGCCATGTAACAGCTTCATTGCCATAACTTTTTATTTATTCATCTTTCAGGATCTGACCTCATCAAGACCAGCAGTAACTGGTCTTACAAAGTTGAAAGTGAACTGCCTTTTTAAACAGCTCCTTTCATTTTGTTGAAGGTACCCACAATGCTGCTGGGTAGACAGTTCTCGAATTCAGAACTAGTGGTGAAGGATCAGTCAGGTCATTATGTAACTTGGACGGCAACGTGCAGTTCGTGCTGTTTCCCTCTGCGCTCCTGCAATTGTCCATTTTGTAGGCATCTGGAAGTGCTGACGGAGTATCCTAAGAGAGTAATTGTAGTGCATTTTGTAGACTATTCATGTTGCAGCCATTTTATACTTGTGTTAGAGGGAATGAAGATTTGGGGTGGTGGTTGACGCACTGATCAAGCTGTCTGATTTGTTCTGGATGTTGTTACTCATCCTATGTGTTGGAAGGATGTTCATCAGTGCAAGTGAAGAGTATTCCATCATGCCCCTGACTTGTACTTTGCAAGTGGTTCAAGGGCTTGGGGTATCAGGAATTGCAGCATACACAACGTTTCACTTGTTCCTAAAGCCACTCTCTTTATGAGACTGATCGAGTTGTGTTTCTGGTCAGTGTTGGCCTGGGATTTTAATGGTGGAGGACTCAACAATAGTCAGTGATGAAATTGTCTCTTGTTGGAGATGGTTATTGCCTGCCGCTTGCGTTCTTACCATTTAACACCCATGCCTGAATATTGACTACGTCTTGCATACTCCCATAGTTACAACTTCTACAAATGTACCATGGAGAGCATTCTGATTGGCTTCATCACCATCTCGTATGGGGGTGAGGTGAGGGGGTGGTGTCCACTGCACAAGATCAAAGTAAGTTGCAGGAACGTGTAAAACTAGTCAGCTCCGTCATGGTACTAGCCTCCGTAGTGTCCAAGACATTATCAAGCTGCGGTGCCTTTGGAAGGCAGCATCCATCATTTCCCCACCACCCTCTTCTCACTGTTACCATCAGGATGGAGGTACAGAATCCTGAGGCACACACTCAGTGATTCAGGAGCAGCTTCATCCCCTCTGCAATCCAGTTTCTAAATAGACATTGAACCCATTGACGCTACCTCACTACTTTTTAAAATTTTTGTTATTTTGCACTACTTATTTTAACATTACTATTTAATAGACATATCTATACTTGGTGTAATTCAGTTTTTCCTCTATATTTATTTATCATGCATTTCATTGTATTGCTGCTGTAAATTTAATGAATTTCACGACATGTGCCGGTGATATTAAACCTGATTCTGATATAGGCATGGGCTGCTTCGCCTTTGGATTTATGAAAATAATTGAATGTTTTGAAATCATCTAAGTGTCCCCACACGTGACCTTCTGACAGAAGGAAGATCATGGTGATGCAGCTAGAGAGGCTTGTAATAGACACTGCCCTGGAAACTGCTGGAATGCTGTCCTGGGGCCCCACTCGTGGTTTGGTATGAGATATCACTCCAATCTTTGGACGATTTCCCCCATGATAGCTATTGACTCCTTATGTTACACTCTGACAAATGTTGCCAGTATGTCAAGGTCAAAAGTGATCAGTTTTGTAATAAAATCACTTTTTATTAGAATTAAATATTTTAAAAAAATCTATCAGTAAATATACCTAGTTTTAAGCATTTCTCAAAGCCCTGAAAACAAATGAAGTTACTGGGAATTAAAACAGAACTTTCTAAAAAAAACTTAGAAGCCAGACAGAATCAATGGAAGAAGATCCCTCATCAGAGTTCTGCTGAGCATTATCTTTCATTTTTTAATTCCAGTATCTACAGTTTTTACATTTTCAGTTACCAGGGTTTTGAAGTGGATGTTAACTCAATCTGGGAAAGTGGACAGGCTAGATTGCAACACAATGGTTTTTGAGCATATGCAAAAGAACTGTGGAAACCTGAAGGGTCCAGGATCTCATTATCCTGAAAATTCCAATGTCTTTTGCACTAGTTGATTGTTTTCAGGTGAATTAGGTGCCAAGTGGAAACTGCAGGCCTATGAACATGATATAACAATGTTGAAAAGGCATTTGAACAGGTACTTGGATAGGAAAGGAGCGAAGGGACACAGGTCCAATGTGGATAAATGGGATTAGCAGAGACAGTGTGGGAGAATTGATTTAAGGGGCCCTTTTCTATTCTGTATAGCTCTATAACTCAATATAATATTCTTCAGAAAATTAATTAGTTAGGCTGATTAATTTCACAGATGATTCAAATATGTACACATTAAGCATGTCTATAAATATCATCAATAATTACGTATGAAGTACAGTTTTGCTTTGTGTTTGAAGACAATTGCTAAATTTCAGTTATTTTCCAGGCATTTATAATTTGCTGATGAAGATGAAATTAATATTTTTTTTTACAGATGGTGTGATGTTTGCTTCCAGAATTTGCTGGTATTTAATTGAATTCATTCTTCCCTCTACCAGTGAAATGTTCCCCATGCCACTGGCTGCAACACAAGCCCAAAGCATGATTGATCCACCCCCGTGCTTAACAGTTGGAGAGATGTTCTTTTCATGAAATTCTGCGCCTTTTTTCTCCAAACATACCTTTGCTCATTGCAGCCAAAAAGTTTAAAGGAACATCTAAACAAGCCTGATGCATTTTGGAAACAAGTCCTGTGGACTGATGAAGTTAAAATAGAGGGAAAATGAATTCAATTAAATACCAGCAAATTCTGGAAGCAAACATCACACCGTCTGTAAAAAAGCTGAAGATGAAAAGAGGATGGCTTCTACAACAGGATAATGATCCTAAGCACACCTCAAGATCCACAATGGACTACCTCAAGAGGCGCAAGCTGAAGGTTTTGTCATTGGCCCTTGCAGCCCCCGACCTAAACATCATCGAGAATCTGTGGCTAGACCTCAAAAGAGCAGTGCATGCAAGATGGCCCAAGAATCTCACAGAACTAGAAGCCTTTTGCAAGGAAGAATGGGCGAAAATCCCCCAAACAAGAATTGAAAGACTCTTAGCTGGCTACAGAAAGCACTTATAAGCTGTGATACTTGCCATAGGGGGTATTACTAAGTACTGACCATGCAGGGTGCCTAAACTTTTGCTTCGGGCCCTTTTCCTGTTTTGTTATTTTGAAACTGTAAAAGATGGAAATAAAAAAGTTTCTTGCTTAAAATATTAAAGAAATGTGTCATCTTTAACTTTATGTCTTTTGGAAATCAGTTCATATTTTACTCACTTAGCTATTCACAGTAACAGAAATTTTGACCAGGGGTGCCCAAACTTTTGCATGCCACTGTATGTACTTTGATAACAAATTTACCTTTAACTTTGAATTTTTCAGTAGTTCAAACCAAAATACTGTAGACACTAGACATCTGAATGCTAAACAGAGAGAATACTGGAAAAATACAATATTTTAAAGGTTCATGTCTTATCAAAGTATCCAACTCTGAAATTTTTCCTCTCCAGGTAACCATGACACCAAGAAAGAACAGCAGCATCATCATCTCCCCGCACAAAAAAAACCCAAACAAAAATGGAACAGGCACGTTGACCCCCAAATCCCCTCCCTCGCACAGGAAAAAAAGAGAATGATCAGGTGAGAAACACAGATACAAATATACCATAAGACTGAAAAAAAGTCCACAGTCCAGGTCCGCATCCAAAACACAGAAAACCTAGGCAACTTTCTCCCTCTCTGCAGAGCTATCTCACCAGCAGCAAAAAGGCAGCCTTCCCTCCCCAGCAGCAGAGCAACCCCCCAATGACAAAAAGGCAGGCGGCCGCCATTTCAATGATCTTTCATCGCTTTAATTACCAAAATGGCTCGTCGAACAATGGCTCACCGCCTTCTCGCCGTGAGGTTCCCTTATGTTGCCTCTGCCTCCCAGAATCCCCTCAGGAACTGCCCAGACGATCTCCAAACTACAAATCACAGGCTCCAACAGCTCCAGAATCACATTCAAGATGAAAAACAAATGTGAAAGATATAGAAGAAGTGAAATATATGGTTCCATGACCTATCTAGAAGATGTCGACCAAAAGAGCATTGCATTCAGGCACCATCTTGACCAAAAGACCGGACGTTGTCAGGCAGTACTTTTGGAGAGAGAAGCAGTGCTTACACTTTTAGTTGGTTTAGATATCTCTAATTTCCCCTTCTCCACATTCAATTTGTGCGTGTGTAACTATCCTTCAATATGTGAATTAACTATAAATATTCAGACTTATAAAATATGTATTCTTCACATCAGCGGGTGAGATTTGTAGAAGATATAATTTTGGCACAATTTGTTGATACCAGTTTAATTGACACAAAAGTTACAGAATTTTAAAGACAAATTACATTCAGCACATTTCAAGTGCATTCAACTTGCTTTCGATATCGGAACAGGCTATGACCGTACTGCAATGTTAGTTGTTCTGCTAAAATGATTCACTGCAATTCTCTAGGTAGCCTTTGATAATTACTCTGGAATTGAATTGTTGGCTGCAAGGAAACTTAATGGTTTTAATTTTTAAATAATTTTTAAGAATACTAACCACTACAAAATTGTATCTAATTTAATAAAACTGGTAGTTCAAAATTAGTTTATTTAATAGTAATTAATTGACCCCGCAACTAAAAACATTTATTAAACGTGATGAATCTTTTTTAGATTCAAATGTTGCAAAATTAGTAGAATTGTAATCAGAGCCATGCTTATTATCACTGACATACATCGTGAAATCTGTTGTTTTGCAGTAGCAGTACAGTACAAGACATAAAATTACTGTGTTGGAAAAATAAATAACCTATGCAAAAGATGAGAAACATAGAATATAGAATGTAGAACATTAGAGTACAGTCCAGGACATTTGGCCAGGATGTTGTGCTGACCTTTTATTCTATTCTAATATCAATCTATCCCTTCCCTCCCACATGGCCCTCCATTTTTCTATCAGCCATGTGCCTATCTAAGAGTCTCTTAAATATCCCTTATCTATCTGCCTCTAGCAGTGAATTCCACGCACCCACTGCTCTCTGGATTTAAAAAAAACTTACTGCTGACTTCCCGCTTGTACTTTCCACCAATCAAATTAAAATTATGACCCTCTTACTAGCCATTTCTGCCCTGGGGAAAAAGTCTCTGGCTGTCAACTCGTTCTATGCCTGTCATCATCTTGTACACCTCTATCAAGTCACTTTTCATCCCCCTTCGCTCTAAAAAGAAAAGTCCTACAGAGGCTCACTTAACCTGTCCTCATTAGACATACTGTGCAATCCAGTCATCCTGGCAAATCTCTCTGAAGCTAAAGCTTTCTAAAGCTTTCACATCCTTCTTTCATACCATCCTTCTTTCTGAGGTGACCAGAACTAAACACACATTTCCAATTGTGATCTAACCAAGGTTTTATAGAGCAGCAACATTACCTTATGGCTCTTGAACTCAATCCTCCAATTAGCAAAGGCCAACACACCTTACACCTTCTTACCAACCCTATCAACTTGCGTAGCAACTTTGAGGCATCTGTGGATATGCACCTCAAGAACCTGTTTCTCTAAAGTGCTAAGAATCCAGTAATTATCTCCATACAACACACACAAAATGCTGGTGGAACACAGCAGGCCAGGCAGCATCTATAAGGAGAAGCACTGTCGACGTTTTGGGCCGAGACCCTTCGTTTTGTGTGTGTTGTTTGAGTTTCCAGCATCTGCAGATTTCCTCGTGTTTGCTCTTTAAATTATCTCCATATTCTGCTTTCAATTTCGACCGTCCAAAATGTACTATATAATTTAAGAGACTCTTAGACAGACACATGGATGATAGAAAAATGGAGGGCTATGTGGGAGAGAAGGTTTAAGTTGATCTTAGAGTAGGTCAACACAGCAATGCGGGTGAAGAGCCTGCACTGTGTTGTAATATTTTATGTTCTATGTTCAATGTAATTTATTTGGAACGAGGTAGTGCTCATGGATCACTCAAAAATCTGATGGTGGAGGGGAATAAGGTGTCCTTAGAATGTTGCTTGTAGATCTTCAGGCCCCTGGACTTCCTCCCCTATCATGTAATGTGAAGAAGGCATGTCCTGGTCGGTAATGTCTTTAATAATGAACGCGGGATTTTTGAGTCATTGCCTAATGAAGATGTCCTCAGTGGTGGGGAGGATTGTGCCCGTGATCAAATTGGCTGAGTTTACGACATTTTGTAGCCTCTTCTGATCCTGTGCTTTGGAGCTTCCAGCCCAGGCTGAATCCCCTCCACCATACACCTATAGTAATATACAAGAGTCTTTTGTGATGTACCAATTCTCTTCAAACTGCTAATGAAGTAGAGCTGCTGACACACCTTCTTTGTGATAACATCAGTGTGTTGAACTCAGGATAGATCCTCTGAGATGTTGACACCCTGCAACTTGAAGCTGCTTTCCCTTTCTGCTGCTGACCCCTCAATGAGGACTGGTGCGTATCCTCCCAACCTCCTCTTCTTAATTGGATTGTTGCAAATTAGTCTGAGCTAACACTTATGTCTAAAAAATTCAAAATGAGTGCAATTACACTAGAAGCTCTTACTGTGTAAAAGCAGAATGTCTCGCTCTCACCATGGGACCATGTCATATGCAACATGTTAACCATCCAATTTTGCTTTTAAAATATTATATCTTCAATTTTAAAGGGCAAGTCAAAATGTTGTATATAAACTTACTAATAATGATTTGACTGTGATATTAAAACACTGACACTAAACCAATAATAAGTGGTTCTTGAAGTAATTTAGACAGCTCCAAAATTGATTGCCTATAAAACCAGACAGGCTGATTCAAATCAAATCTCTCAATACATACAGTGCAATCAATTACTGTGAACAGCTTCTGGCAAACAGGAATCAAACAAGGGCTTTGCTTACATAAAAGCTTGGAAGTTACCAGATGTTTACAAGGTCACAATTCCCATTATAACTTGCCTTGATATAATGTTATGTTCAGTTGGCTGTTGCATCCAGAATTATTTTAGTATTACTGTTACTATTACGCTGGGTTAAGATGATGCTGGTGAAGCAGTGACCACTTTCTGGTGGGAAACAAAGCAAGGAAAATTACTAAATACTTTATTAATCATATTTTTTCTAGTAAATGATCACTTCAATCAATAGCCCGTAAGCTCTCTTTTGGTGATGAGCTTTTGAGCTGTCTGTACTACCTGGCATTTTGGTAGTGAGAACTAAAGTCTCAAAGGTGCAGGACGATTGTGGCAAGGCATGCATGGGCCAAGTTGAGCTGGCTTGGCCCGGGCATGAGAGCGGGGAATGTACCAATGTTTGGCCATTGCTGGTGGTGATTCGATGCAGCAGAACCGAGGCAAGGTAAGCGGAGTTGAGGCAGGGTCGAGGCAGAACCCAGACCCGGGAAAGAGAAAAGAACTGAGGTTTGGTTGATTTTAGCAGTGGGTTGAATTGGAGAGGTCGGGTACAGGCCGAAACGAGACGACTGGGCCCAGGCTTGAGAGCACATCAAAGCGGTAGAGAGCAAGGAATGGCCCAAGGTTTGGATGATTTAAGCGCAGGCCCAGATTGAAATGGTCAGGGTGTCACGGCTGGAGGGGAGGGACAGGCTGGTTCAGTTTACTGCTCTGTGAGATTTACCCGTCTCTGTGCTGAACTAAGGCTGCAGTGGTGGCTGACTTCATGACTATGGGCTCACTTTTGTGAACTTCATTTATTTACTTACCTTTATTGTTTGCACAATTTGTTCTTTCTCTATCCATTGGGTGGTGGATGATCTTTTTTTAATGGGTTCCTTTGGGTTTCTTTGTTTTGTGGCTGCCTGTAAGGAGACAAATCTCTAGGTGGTATATAGTGTACATACTTTGATAATGATGTTCAGAGCAGTTGTGCACTGGATTTCTTACACTTCTAGATTCATCAGCATTGTGAATGAAGGTGAAGTGGGGTCTTCTGTGAACTGTTCAAATAAAGCAACTTGTGCTTAGGCATTGAGATTATATATGGCTCTAATTTAATCTCCAACTTCTTATCTTTTTTTAAATTTTTAACAATGGAACTGGGAATTTGGCATGTCCCCATCAACCCTTACCAATTTTTATTGATACATTATCAAAATAATTCTATCTGGATGCATAACAGCTTGGTATGTCAACCCCTCTGCACGTGACTGCAAGAAGCTGTGGAGAGTTGTTGGCAGAGTTTAGCACAGCACAGAAACCAGCCTCCCCTTCATGTATACTTCCTGTACTTACTACTGTCTCCGCAAACCAGCCAGCATAATCAGAGATACCATCCACCCTGGACCCTGGAAGATACAAAAGCCTGAAAGCTCATACCACCAGACTCAAAGACAGCTTCTGTTCCACTGCTATCAGACTGTAGAATGACTTCTTCTCTGATGAAATGGACTTTTGACCTCACAGTCTACCTCGTTCTGATCTTGGACTTTACAGTTTTCCTGCACTGCACTTCCTCTGTGGTTTATTTACTCAGCAGAATAGACCCTTCTGGCCATTCGAGCCATGCCATGAACCCCCGTCAAACCCGATTAACACTAACTTAATAAGGGACAAATTACAATGACCAATTAGCCTACCCGATATGTCTTTGGACTGTGGGAGGAAACCGGAGCATCCTGGGAAAATCCATGCATTCCATATGGAGGACGTACAGACTCCTTACAGAACAGCGCCGGAATTGAACTCGGAACTCCGTAACGGCCTGAGCTGTAATAGTGCGGCGATACCTTGGAGCCTGTAAACTTTTACACTTTATTTGCATTAATATTGTTTTACCTTGTTCTACCTCAACACTCTGTGTAATGGTCCGATCTGTATGATCAGTATGCAAGACAAACTCTTCACTGTATCTCCGTATGTGATGATAGTAAATGTCATCGAGTAGTGTAACACTGTTTCAGACAAAAACTCCTATCCAGAAACTGTGCTGATATTTGCCTATATTCAACTCAAATCCTTGAACTTCTGACATCTAGAAACAAATTAAAATCTATCAAAGCAGAATTATTCCCTAAGGCAGACAGAAATGTCCAATGTTTACACTTTACACGTAAAATGGGTGTAATGTTATTACGGCGCTGGTGACGTGGGTTCAATTCCTGCTGCTATCTGTGAGGAGTCTGTACGTTCTCCTCATGGCTGTGTGGGTTTCCTCTGGGTGCTCTGGTTTCCTCCAGCATTCCAAAGATGTAGAGGCTACTATATTAATTGGCTGCATCGGTATAATTTGGTGGCGTGGGCTCGCTGAGTTGGAAGGCCCTGTTACCGTGCTGTATCTCTAAATAAAAATGTAATTAAATAAATGCTGTGGCTGTTAAGTAATTAAAGAAGATCTAAGATACTCTCGCAAACATAACACAAACTGAAATTTGTTTTCTGTTGGTGTACACTGTATTCCCAAGGGCTATTAGAGCCTTCAGGAACTGATTTGCTTGAAAGATTCATTTGTTTAGTGGATAAAGGACAGTGCTAGACCAGTAAACACAGGCTCTGCAGCTGAAGCTTGCCGAGAGCCAGCCACGTCACATCAATGCTATATATAGCACAAGAGCAAAGAGAAATTCAGGCGTGAGAATTCATTCCATGGGTCACTGAATGTGAGATCACAAGTTAATCCAAAGAAATCTCGGAACAACTTAACAAAGTACTTTGCATTCTTATATCCCTATACTCCCCCCCCCCACTGCAAAATTAACCACTTTCATCTTAATTAGATGTTGAAGCCCAAATATTAATGAGGCAAGTCATTGTGTGCTGAACCGAATATACAGCATTAGGGCAGAGACCTATATTTGATTGTGAAGCAATTAAGTATTAGTTTGTAGGACAGGGAGATAACAAAGGAATTTATTTTTAGTTTTCACATGGTAATTACAAATTGAATCCTTTGTTTTTAATTTTGCTGATTGAACATTAAGCCTAATTCAACGAGAGCCACATCTCATTGATTTTTAAGGGTCGCTGGTGACACCTGAAGACTGTAGTATATTCCCAGGAAACATTTTCACTCATCATTTCATTAATCCAGAGTTAAAGTTAAAGTTCACAGTATACTGAAAAAAAGATTTTACTAAATGGAGGAACTGCCCCTACTTTTAACAAAAGTAAGAAGCATTTATTTGAGCTACTAAAAGAATTGATATGCAGGTAGTTTTTGTGTCAATGCATGACTAACAAGCACATCATACATTTTCCAATGATTTTCATGCTGTTAAAATTGATATTTTTCATTTATGACTTTTTAAATCCCCTAACCAGTCATCCGACACTTTTAATTTTAATTGGTTGACAATGTTATCTTAATTATTATTTCAACTATGTTTAGATGGAGAATTTAGATTTAATCCCTTTCCAGCAAAATGAACTGATTTGAGGAAGGTAAACAAGGGAAACACTAGTCACATTGGGAAAATAGGGAAGTGTTTCCATTAACAGATTCTTCCAAGAGCAGTGACCACAGGCAAAGCATAAGGGGGGAGGCGATGGAGAAGTGTTACTCAGAGTTGGTAGGATCAGAGTTCACTGCTTGTCATGTCTGTGGGAACAGAATTGACGTTTTTTTAAAAGCAGTTGGACAGACATTTGACAGAGCGTCATTTGTAATATATGTAGAAAGAGCAGGATATGGAACTGAGAGGATTGTTCTGATAAGAGCCAGAATAGCCTTGGTGGGTCAAGGAGTCACCTTCCACTCCACAACAATTCTTTGATTTGATATTTAGAAATATTTTTCTCTCTAAGGCCTATGCCATTGTTTTCATACTACCCAGTTGTATAAACTGAATGTAAAGCTACATTCAGCTGAAAGATGACACAAAATTACATAGTTTGCAAGTGCCTTGATTGGCCCGACTTCTATGTAAAATAATTTACATGTGTAGAATGCAACATAGCATCTGTATATTCATTACAGCGCTCACTATATATGGCTCACACAATAGATTCCTGTGCTGCCATGGTACCCATCTAACTTTTGAAACCAAACAATTTTTTTTCACTTTTACTGTGTCTACAGACAGTCCTATGTAGTTCATTTCTAAACAGTTGGACTTGTAAGAAGAGGTAAACAAATATCAATACTTTAATAGCAGGGATGCATTTGTTTCTTTAAGTACCTGTATATGTGACTAGATGGTTGTTTGTAGAAAAGGAGAAAAGACTTCCATTTGCAGCCATTTTCCTTGGAAATGCTGAGATGTCATTAGGACTTCCAGCCCAAGAAACCTCTTCCTGTCTTGGACCTCAAGTAATGTGGAGGTAACTACTCTGATTTTCCTCATGCAGACATATATTTGTATTTCTTGGTTGTTTCAATATATTTAAGTACATGGATTATACTGGATTCCAGTTTGAATTCCAATTCAAAGTAATCACAGATATATTCAGCTACTTTATATGAAAATGCTGGTCAGACGGATTGTAGTATTTCAGGTAATGACTTACATTTAAAGCTTACAAAGCCAATGGTATTTGAAATGAGGCCTAAATTTTTCAAATGAAATCGATTTCCTGCCTTTCACTGAATGTGGATAACATGAAATCTTACTCTTCCATCTCCTGCTGAGCCATATTGAAATCCCAATGGGTTCCAGCTTCTGGGATATTCACCTAACCTTTGAGTGATTGCTTCCTGTGAGACAATGAACGGTGTACAATCAATCAAATTTGATTACATTAAATCCTCAGATGTAGTTATTGCTTCATGGTTATGTGAACTTGAACCACTTAACTTTTATGAAAAAAATAACCCTTCAGAATATACGTCAAACAAATGGTTTGCACATGAATTGAGACTTTGGGTAAACCTGAAATCATAGTACATTGCTGAACATTTTTTAAAAAAGATCTCATACCAAGGCTGGGTTGTAGATATCCCAAGTAGTGTCTCACAGTTACTGCCTGTTTATGAGCCAGGCTAAATCTTTATAACCTCACTGCTCCCAGTGGGTCATTGATGTCATTGCTGTGGCCCTTCTGTGAGAGCCAATGTGTTGTGTTAGGAATTAAGGACTGATCACTGTCCAACATTTGAAGAAAATTAAAAAGGATTAAAATGGTTATAAGTTAAAAATAATTAAGAAAATTAATATTCATTGAAATAAAGACATATTAAATAAAACATATCCAAATTTACCTTTAAAGTATGAAGCCTGAAACAAATGAATGGTCTGTGCAACAAGTGCCAGAAGTGGAGGGAATAAAAGCTAAACAGTGTAAACACCGGAGAACCTGCAGATGCTGGAAATCCAAAGCAACACACAAAAACGCTGGAGGACCTCAGTGTATCTAGCTTCTCAGCTCAGGAATTCATGGAAGCTGTCAGCATTGGATTCTAATGCCAGGGATGTAGCCCAGTGGGATAGTTGCACGCGTGAGGCCCTGGGTTCAATCCCTAGCATTTCCAAGATGGCTGAGATGGCTGCTGTGAATTTTGAAAACTTCGGGGAAATTCCCAGAGAGGCACAGCCAGATGTTAAAGCAATGTGAGAGGGTAGAAGTGCTCATGTCTGACCATCAGTGCATTCTTAATTTTCTGCACAGGCGTGGAAATCTGGAGCACGCTGACAAGTGCCCTCAGTCAGCTGGTGGTCCTCTAATTGACCTAACTGAATTAGTGTGGGGAAATTGGCTCCTCTGTATTCATTTGCCCAGGTGTGTGTTGGGAAAAGTGGCAAATTAGCATCTGTAAAAAAGGCCCATTTTTACACTGAGACCCGATGGAGAACTTGTTGTGATGAATCTCCAACTGCCTTTAGGTCAGCTCCATTGTGAAGAAGGCAGAGTAATACTGTGAGTAGAGCCATTGTCTCACACTTCCAGTGACCTGTGGAGTTTTGTATATTCTCCCTGTGACTGCATGGGTTTCCTCCTGGGTGGATTGCGGATTGGTAGGTTAATTGGCCATTATAAATTGCCCCTGGTGTGCAGTTGAGTGGCAGAATCTGGGGAAGTTGATGGGAATGAGGGAAAATAACTTATCATGAATATTATTGGTGGAATGGGATTGCTCTGTGAGCTGGCAAAGACATGAAGGGCCAAATGGCCTCCTATGTTATCAGGGAAGATAGGAATAAGAGAAAGCAACAAGGGAAAAGCAGTGTGGAAGTTGTGTTGAAGTACGTATGCAGTGTTGATGTGCAAGTGAGAAATATTTTATAGATGGAGGAGCTTGTAGCTTCCTCCTGTGATGTGAATGAAGCTGAGACAAGTTAAGCATTGTAAACTTACACTTGGTGCAACTATTGAATGTCAGTGTTGGTTCTAGGTAGATCAGAGAGTTGGTGTTGGTTCCACTGTCCAGAGTAAGACTCAAAATATGTGATATCTTTGGAGTTGCCTACATAGGGGCAAATAGATACATGGGCAGTTTTCTTTAATGTCCTCAGGGTTTAAAATGAAACTTCTCCCACATCCCTGAAGGATCAGTTGGTCCTCACAGTAAGGAGGTGACAGTGTTGCTGCTGAATTGGCAGCTTCCCAATGCAGCCGCAACCACAGCAATTTAGAGACAGGTTGATGCTATTTCCTGTGTGGGAAAAGAGCAGTGGTCAATTGGTAAATTAAATTATCATTGTCATACGTACCATAGTATAATGAGAAACGCTATAACAGAGCACTGACGTAGTATAAGGAAATTCGTGCAGATGTAGAACTTGGATTTGAAAGAGTGGAACGATTGTAACAAAAGTAATGAGTAGATCTGCAGAGAGCAGTTTGTAACAAGTCGCCACACTCTGGCGTCAAGTGTTAAAGAGAAATGGTGTGGCTTCCATGATGTAGGTGTTCCTTGCCAGATGATTATGTTTGTGTCGGCATAACTCACATTTTGAAATTACAATCTACATGTTAGCAAGTTCTGGTAGCACTGGGGTGTAGAGTCATAGGGAAGGAATGATTATGTCACAGTGGCCATACACTCATACAGAACAGAAACAGGTACTTATGGCCATCTAAGAGCAAACTGACCAACAACCCACTTTCACTCATCTATTTTATTCTCCTCACATTTTCATCAGGTCAAAGTTCAAGGTAAATTTATTATCGAAGTACATGTCTGTCACCTAGAGATTCATTTTCTCACAGGGATGTGCAGGAAAATAAAGAAATACAATAGAGTTTATGAAAAACTATACACAACAAAGACTGACAAACATCCAATGTGTAAAAGAGGACAAATTATGCCAGTAATTCAAAAAATAAGTAAATAATATTGAGAACATAAGTTGTAGAGTTCTTAAAAGCAAGTCTATAAGTTGTGGAGTCAGTTGAGCTTTGAAGTGAGTGGATTATTGACATTGGTTCAGGAGCTTGATGGTTGTTGGATAATAACTGTTCCTGAACCTAGTGTTGTGGGGCCTAAGGCCAATGGCAGTAGCACAAAGAAAGCATGGTCTGGTTGATGAGGGTCCATGATAATTGATACTGCCCTTTTGTGGTCATACTCCTTGTAATGTGCTCAATGATCGGCTCTTCCCATCATTCCTGTGCGGATACTCCTCCCAGATTCTACCACTCAGTTTTTAATTAACTGGATTCAGTACAGACACTGTGAACAAGTTAATTAACTGGACTGAGTATGGGCTCACTTTGGTGGTAATGCACGCACTGTTGTGCAACAGGGAGTTTAGTTCATTAGCTTACATCACTTCACTTGGCCATGGTTTGCTTGCCACGTTGACAACCAGCAATATGACAAATGACGAATCAACAAAAAACTGGTTGCACTTACATGATCACATGCTCAACTATTTCAGCTCAGTGTCTGTTCCTAGCTCAAGTCAATAGTTAATACTTTGTGTTCATTATCAAACAGAGGTGCCATGAACTCCACTTACGACTTGCTGCCAGCTCACTTACCATTAAGTCAAACTGAAAGTTTCTTCATGTGGCATCCCTTACAGGGTATGTCATGAAGCAATCATGCGTTCCTTTTATTAATTCAGACTCTAGGCCACTTCAGCAGTCACCGTTTATCTCTGGTTGATTGAAATTAATGTAACCTTGCTATTTTCACAAATCATTGCTACGTCTCAATATTCTGTCCTCAGGTTTGTTCCCTTTTTGTATGGCTTGGAGCAAACCCTCAAGAATATTTAAACTCACCACACAGACAAACCTCATGTAAAGTTGGCTTCTAGTTCGCCCTTTCTTAGAGAATTGACTTTGTTTATCTTTGACGTATTTCTAAGATAAATATTCTGTAATATTTTTACCTTTTTAAATATCTTACAGTCTACTGAGCAGTTTTCATCTCCGTGCATTCACTGGGTTAATCATATGTCATTAATTCAAATCACTTTACTGTTTCCCCTCGCTGTAACTGTCACTGCATTGACCATTTTATGCTTCATAATGTCATCAGTGCTCATATATATCTGATGACTGAATTCAAAAGACTTCTTAATTAAGTGAATTTCTTCCAGACTATTGAATAACATACCTCATTAAAACAACTTCGTGTTTTAAAAATTCATTCACAGAACATTGTAATTGTTGTTCCTTGCTGGATATTATTGTTGACACTTGCTGACCAGGAGAAAGGTGCTCTCAGCATTGCTAGAATGCCTATAGTCCAGGATATTTATTGTTTCACTCATAATGAAAGCATGCTGATAATTTTCCATTTTTCACAGGGACTTGGAGTTGACAATGTTGTGCCTCTGCTATGCTATCTTCTCAGGTGGTGGATATTCTGGGTTTTGCAGCTGCTGAAGAAAAGGCTTAGCAAATTTCTGTCATGGATCCTACTCACTGCAGCCAATTTATTTTGTTGGAGGGTAAGAATGCTTTGGGTGGTGACTTACATTTGCATAAATGCTGTTGATTTTCTAGACTGATGCTGTAGCTGGATGCAACCAGTCAAGCAGAGAGTATCCATAACCTACTGGACTGTGCTATCAAGTTGGTGTAACGCGCTATAAGGTTTCACTGCTAACGTAATGGCCGCTCTGTAATGTTCCACTGCTAAGATAATGGTTTCTCGGTAGCATCAATGTTTGGGTTATGACTGGAGATAACGGGGCTTTGGAATGTATGTTAGCTACTGAGCGGGATGTTGTTCTTGCTTGTGGGTCTGGGAGAAGGGATTTTGCAGACTTTTGTCAAGGAGAGATGAAGAGAGCGGACGCGAATGAAGAGAGTTGGTAGAACGCCGGACGGAGTGGACTGAGGAGTGAGGGTCGGTTATGCTCAGAGGAGGTCGACGGGAACAAATGGATGAAACCTTGACCTCCAACGTTTGTGCATCAGACTGTTTCATGACAATGAGCCTTCTTTTTTTTTGTTTCTTTATTAACTATATAGTCAAAGTAACAATTATAAAACTCAATCATTTAATCGCATATTGTGTACTGTTTTTTATTTCGGCGTACTGATTTGTAACAGAGGACACATTGCACAGCATCCACCCAAACAAAATTTCTTCAGTTTGGCCGGGCCGAAGGTTATCATCCCCTAGATTAAGCCGCTAGCCGAACCGAGGGTTACATTGGTAAGAACACTTTGGAGGCATTAATTTTGTCTGTGCCTAATTGTACAAGGATACTCTGTTAGGAGGCATTCATTTTGTCTGTGCCTAATTGTGCCAAGGACACAGTGTTAAATCATAGCGAGAGGAACGATCTGATTAATCAAAGAATTTGCATATGAGTTGCCAAAATGTAGTTAGTGCTGTGAGCTTCCAACACTTTACCTCCTGTGGATTTCTATAATCTGATTAGAAGTTTAATCAGTCATGACAGAAACTAGATATATTGACCCTTATTCCTAGTGTTATGATATCAGTCATCGTGGTTGTTCTCATGCCATCAAGAATTGTCAACAAATTGGATTTTCAATTAAGTTGTGATTGGAATAAGTTTAAAAAAATGTAACTATTGATGGCTTTGATAATCAAATAACAGTGACAAATATACATTCTGACCACATGGAATCATCAACATCAATCAGTCAAATTGTTCTTGATTGAAATATTTGGCTGAGATTCAAACCTCAGTGCTAGCATGAACCAGGAGAAGGAATCTAATATCCAATGTGACAAGAAAAACCTTCCTTGTTGAAACCTGAGACTAATGATATTGCAACTCATAAATGTAGGTTAGGTAAAGTAAATGAAGCAAAAGCTTTTTTTCAAAAATTGTGCAGACGGCCACATTATGTGAGATTTCAGAGCTGTGTATCTGATAGTGTGGTTAGCAGCACAGGGGCACCTCAGGGGACTGTCCTGTTCACCGTCTACACTTCGCACTTCAGATACAACTCGGAGTCCTGTCACCTGCAGAAGTTTTCGGACAATTTGGCAATTGCGGGCTGTATCAGCTAGGGTCAAGAGGTTGCACACAGAAGAGTGGTGGACAATTTTGTTGAGTGGTGTGGGCTAAATCACTTGTAGCTCAACATCACTGAGACAAAGGAATTGGTGGTGGACTTCAGGAAGGTGAAAACACCCTGCATTCCCATTTGCATGAAGGGAACAGAAGTGGATGTGATTCAGGACTATAAATACCTGGGACAGTATTGGACAATAAACTGGACTGGACTAAAAATACAGGGGCTCTGTACAAGGGACCAGAGCTGACTGTACTTCCTGAGGAGGCTCCAGTTATTTAACATCTGCAGTAGTCTGCTGCAGGTGTTCTACGACTCAGTGGTGGCCAGCAGTCTGTTTTACACTGTAGTCTGCTGGGGCAGCAGGGGGAGAACAGCTGATGCCAAGAAGATCAATAAGCCCGTCAGAAAGGCTGGTTCTGCTCTGAGGCTGGAACTGGATTCCCTGGTGGTTGTGTCTGAGAGAAGGATGCTGCAGAAACCATGAAGCATTATGGACGATCCCTCTCACCCCCTCCATGACATACTGGACTAACAGCGGAGCACCTTTAGTAACAGACTGATTCCAATGAGGTGTACCACTGAACTCCACAGGAGATCCTTTCTCCCTGTGGCTGTAAGACTCTGCAACTCCTCCTCCTTAAGTTTATAAGTATATGGTTTAATTGCACATCTGTATTTTGCACTATTGTTTTAATGCACTTTTTGTATTTTCTAGTAACTCAATGCTTACATTTTGTATGTTGAAGTATATATTTTTGACAGAGCAACCTTGCAACAATAATTTCCTTCAGGATAAATAAAGTTTTATCTCATCTCATCTTATCTTATGATAAATAACATCATAGTTTACATATCAGTAAAGAAATCATGAACATTGGGCTTATTAGATTGAGGAGATGAACTTTCTCTTATTTATCGATTTTGTTCCTGTACTGTTTTCTTTATTGCCTTGGTCATTTTTTCTCTCTCTCTCTCTCTCTCTCCCTCTCCCTCTCTCTCTCTCTCTCTCTCTCTCTCTCTCTCTCCCTCTCCCTCTCCCTCTCCCTCTCCCTCTCCCTCTCCCTCTCCCTCTCCCTCTCTCTCCCCCTCTCTCGCCCTCTCTCCCTCCCTCTCCCTCCTGTTTGCTTCTCTCACTGTATTTCTGATCTTTACTTTTCGAATGGGAGGTGATGGGTGATGTGAAGTGGTGGAGAAAAGAGTTACCAAAAGTTACAGGCTGACTGGTGTGGTAGAAGCTTTGAAAACATCCAATTACTGTATATAAATCAAAAGTAGGAGAAAGACAGTCGGCTGTTCTGGTGTCTAATATTAGCAAATATGATGTAATTATAGAATCAACTCTGCACTCATCAGTACTCAGAGTAACTATCATCCCCTTGCTCACCAGGTATCTATCCACCTGTACCTTAAACATTTCAAAGCTCTCCTTCCATTATCCTGTGATATAATTCTAAAGACACATATTCCTGAGAATAACCAACTCACCTTAGTGAGTTAAATTCACCTCAGTGAATTTAGTGTCTTAAATGGGTGAGCCCTAATCATTAAATTGTGATTTGTGAATCATGGCTTTCTTCAACATCTCATTTCTATGCCCTTGCTCTTAGCACTTCACGTACCCAGTTGTCATTCAGTGGCATTCTCCTAATGCCTTAATTTCATTACTTATTAAAATTACTACCACTCTCTGTCCTTCGTGCTAGACCAGCCCTTTTCCCTTTGAAGTATGCACTTAACCCTCATCAGTTCCACATGCAAAATGTTGGAAGAACTCAGCAGGTCAGGCTGATTCTACAACGGGAAATAAATAGCCAACATTTCAGGCTGAGGCCCTTCACTGAGATTGATGAAGAAAGAGTCTTGGCATAATGGATCTACTGTTTACTTTCTTCCATAGATGCTGCCTGACTTGCTGAGCTCCTCCAGTATGTGTTGTTCAAGATTTCTAGCATCTGCATATCTCTTGTGTTTCATTGGTTCCTTCTGCTTGTTCCTTTGTGGCTTTGCTGAATACCTATTCACTCTCTTGTCACCTTTCCACAGAGTGGGTCATAGAGACACCATGCCAACTTCTGAGACTCAACCCTTTATCTACTGCCTTTCTCCACATCTTATCCTCCCTCTGATTACTCTGATTAGTTCCTTGAAAAAAACTTTCCTGATGTTAATAATCAGTGCTCTTTATAACACACACACACACACACACACACACACACACACACACACACACACACACACACACACACACACACACACACACACTCTCTCTCTCTCTCTCTCTCTCTCTCTCTCTCTCTCTCTCTCTCTCTCTCTCTCTCTCTCTCTCTTACTTTACACTACATACCCAATAAATTTTACCAAAAGAAACCTTTCAAAATAGATCCTCTAGGTTTCCTTTGCAAAATAATCTTCCAAAGTTCCTCATCATCTCAAAGCTAATAATCTGTAGAAACTTCTTTAAATACTGAGTGTATGCCATGACAAGTCATTTCCAATTATTTGTAACTTGTCTGATATTGGTATTTGAATACTTGGCAAAATTTTCTCATAAACTCTTCATTAAAAGATTTAACTGCAGCCTGTCCAAGGATTGATGTGTCATCCAATTTATTTAATCTATTAATGCTATCTGTTTGCTCTGTGCTCCACTAATTTACTGTATGTTTTTGGCACAGCCCAATCAATTCAGTTTCCCTTCATATTGATTATCATTTATACAGGAACTACAGCATTTGACATGAATATATCGGACGTAATTCCTTATAGGTTTCAGTTTTTTATCTAAGTAGAGGTGGTGTCCAGGTGTCTGGAGAGAAGGAGAGTGGTGGAAGACAGCTTTTTAGTCTGTCAATTCTAATTTGGAAATTTGTCAGCTATGTCAAGTAGGCCTTTAAAGAAGAATTCGTACAAACTTAATCTATCTTGTGATCCAGCAAGATGGACTGTACTCTTCTTCTTTATCTTGGAAACTTGTAGGCATGCTACCAAAGGCTGGTTTTAACAAATGTATCACACACAAAATGTTGGAGGAACTCAGCTGATTAGGTAACATCTATAGAGAGGAATAAACAGTCAACATTTTGGGCCCAGACCCTTCATCAAGATTGGAAAGAAAAGGCTAAGAAGCAAAATGTGTTAAAAGACAATAGACAATAGGTGCAGGAGTAGGCCATTCAGCCTTTTGAGCCATCACCACCATTCACTGTGATCATGGCTGATCATCCACAATCAGTACCCTGTTCCTGCCTTCTCCCCATGTCCCTTGACTCTGCTATCTTTAAGAACTCTATCTAACTCTTTCTTGAAAGCATCCAGAGAATTGACCTCCACTGCCTTCTGAGGCAGAGCATTCCATAGATCCACAACTCTCTGGGTGAAAAAGTTTTTCCTGAACTCTGTTCTAAATGGCCTACCCCTTATTCTTAAATTGTGGCCTCTGGTTCTGGACTCCCCCAACATTGGGAACATGTTTCCTGCCTCTAGCATGTCTAATCCCTTAATAATCTTATATGTTTCAATCAGATCCCCTCTCATCCTTCTAAATTCCAGTATACAAGCCCAGAAGCTCCAATCTTTCAACATATGACAGTCCCGCCATCCCGGGAATTAACCTCGTGAACCTACGCTGCACTCCCTGAATAGCAAGAATATCCTTCCTCAAATTTGGAGACCAAAACTGAAACAACTACTCCAGGTGTGGTCTCACCAGGGTCCTGTACAACTTCAGAAGGACCTCTTTGCTCCTATACTCAACTCCCCTTGTTATGAAGGCCAACATGCCATTAGCTTTCTCCATTGCCTGCTGTACCTGCATGCTTACTTTCAGTGACTGATGTACAAGAACACCTAGATGTTGTTGTACTTCCTCTTTTCCTAACTTGACACCATTCAGATAGTAATCTGCCTTCCTGTTCTTGCCACCAAAGTGGATAACCTCACATTTATCCACATTAAACAGCATCTGCCATGCATCTGCCCACTCACCTAACCTGTCCAAGTCACCCTGCATTCTCCTAACATCCTCCTCATATTTCACACTGCCACCCAGCTTTCTGTCATCTGCAAATTTGCTAATGTTACTTTTAATCCCTTCATCTAAATCATTAATGTATATTGTAAATAGCTGTGGTCCCAGCACTGAGCCTTGTGGTACCCCACTAGTCACTGCCTGCCATTCTGAAAAGGACCCTTTAATCCCTACTCTTTGTTTCCTGTCTGCCAACCAACTTTCTATCCATGTTAGTACCCTAACCCCAATATCATGTGCTCTAATTTTGCCCACTAATCTCCTATGTGGGACCTTATCAAAGGCTTTCTGAAAGTCCAGATACACTACATCCACTGGCTTTCCCTTGTCCATTTTCATAGTTACATCCTCAAAAATTTTAATCAATAATGATTTTACAATATGATCAGTGTATCATTCTTCTTGACTTTCACATTTTGGCCATTAGGGGTGACTTCATCATTTTCCATTCGACTTAATGCTGGGTCTCAGTCTGCTTGTCTGTTTCTAAACACATTCACATGGCTCAAATGTATTCCTTTGACTTTGTTTTGTTCATATATAGAGCAACGTTATTTAAAAGGCAGTAATATCATTCACGCAGAAGGTTCAAATGCAGCAAGTATCTGAGATGCTGTGTGAATTAATTTTGCAATAACAACATTCTTTTTAAAAAATCTGAGCTACCTATTTTTACTGCAAATGTCAAATGTGATGAGACAGCACAGCTTTTATCCTGTCATCTTCCCATTCTTTAGTGTGATATTCACGCCTAACTATATACTGTATATTGTCCTATTGTAGGAATATTATGGGAGATAACAAATAGTCTAGGTGTGTAGGTGATGGTCCTTCTGTAAGTATAGGCAAAGTATGTTAAATATGGTGAATAACCTGTTCAAGACACAGAGAATAGGCTCCACTGTGCCACAAGGAATCACAGGTTCTGGTACCCTGTGGCTTTGTATTGATCTTATGTTAGATGCAGTTCTAGTGTTAGGTGCATCTTGTGTCAGAATATTATTATTTGAAACTCTGGAAAAAAACATTACTGCCAAAGCATTTCTTCAGCATCTTTCTTGTTTTGTACTTTAAGAGATTCTCTATCAGGTTGCCCATAGACATTCTACACCACACAAGTATCAGTCTGCTGCCAATGTTGATCATGCTTTAACCACAATAAATTGTGGCATGACCTCCAGTGCAACAAAAGTCTGATTAGAGAAACATCCTTGGCCATATATTACTCCTCATCCGATACCCATGACAGTCCAATTACTTAAAAAGAATGGAAGCTCATGCCAATTTTTATCAACCCAAGGTGGCCTATTCAAATAAATATCAAATTTATTGTTTTCCCATTCCATTGTACAAAATGAATCATTTGTATCATTACCAACAAAGTTGTTATATTGACAGGCACAAGACTGCAGATGCTGGAATCTAGAGTAACAGACACAAAGCTGGAAGAATTCAGAGGTTCAGCCAGCATCTATGGAGGGAAATGGACACTCAATGTATCAGATTCAAACTCTTCACCTGGACTGTTGACATCCTGGTATTTAAAAACAAAAAAAAAGAGTATTGTAACAGGTTAACATCAAATGTTGATTATTCTGACTGATTAATAAATGAAACCTCTTAATCAGTAACTAATGCTGAAATTACATAAATGATGTGTTGGCGCGTCTAGTGATCTGAAAGTCGCTAGTTCGAGCCTTGACTGAGGCTGCGTGTGTGTCCTTGAGCAAGGCACTTAACCACACATTGCTCTGCGATGACACCGGTGCCAAGCTGTATGGATCCTAATGCCTTTCCCTTGGACGACATCGGTGGCGTGGAGAGTGGAGACTTACAGCTTGGGCAACTGCCGGTCTTCCATAAAAAAAACCTTGCCCAGGTTTGTGCCCTGGAAACTTTCCAAGGTGCAAATCCATGGTCTATCGAGACTAACGGAGGCCTACACATACATAACTGACATTTAATTTTCTTGGTTTTTCATATAATAAGAAATTTATTGTCCAGAAAAAAGTCAGGAAGTGACACAAATATAAAGCTTACTTATAAATACTATTATTTGCCTTTGTTACCCAGGAAGCCCATAGCCTTTGTCAAAGCCTCAGCCCTGATCACCAGTAGGCTTTTTCACCACAGTGTCTGACTGACAACTGAAAGTCGATCTTGGCAAGCAATTAAAGTTCCCTGACTTCCTGAGGCCTGACATGGGGCCATTCTGTCAGAAACCTCGATGCAGGTGCATTGGGAAGACCAGATTGAGAAGGTGTTTGAATGTAAGAAAGCCAGGAGCTGGTAGAGCAGTGCCAAAGACACGGCTGGAGCACATGTTGCGAGCCTATACAGGTGGGTTGTAGAGGTTTTGCTCGCTGCTCGCAGTGCAGAACCTACTCTCTCTTTGGCATTACGGGGGCTGCAAAGAAAAGAGCCATTTGGGACCGTGACAGAGACTCCTGAGCGAGCCTACAGATGGCTGTAGATCAGGAGATGTGACCTGTGGACTGATGCTGCTGGAATCCAAGCCAGAGCCTGATCAACTCTGGCTGGATCACCTGGGCAAGAGTGTCTGATCTTCAAAGACCCAAAACCCTAATGACCCCAGGTTACATCACTGATCATGTGTCCCAGTGCACCCCAGGACGTATCTTAGCAACAGGAATAACTCATATATAGGAAACAGAATAAGATTTATAACACAGCACATATTCATTTCTTGTTTTGATATGTTTACCTAGGTTTCTGATACGTTCTAGATTAAATGGTTGTAGCATGTACAGTATATTATCTGCATACAGCAGTTTATGTGGTATACTTGGGGTGAATGCAACTTTTAAAGGACTAAAGGGGGCTTTGTAATTAAGAAGGGAAGGAAATATTAACCCTGACGGTTAATATTTAGGGAGTATGCATGTGTTTGCATTGTTTATATAATGAGTGACATTATTCAAACTCTATTTGTCAGTCGCACTGTTAGAAAGGTGTGTGATGGAAAATGGCATGCAGTTGTCTGCAGACAAGATACTGTGTCTCTAGAGGCAATAATTTAATATTGAAACCACAAACAATGTACAATGATTGATTATGTACATACATGGAAATAAATGTTAATTTAAGGTAACTAGTGGAGAGAAGTATACAAATTTATCAGATGATTACTCACCACTTCATTCCCCAACTCACCATCAGGTTTGCGAAAGTAGTATTGGTCTTGTTGGTAATGTTCAAAACAGAAAACACTTAACAGAGAGAGGCACAGTTGTAGCTCACTCAACTTACTTTGAATTTGAAAGAGGGAACCCGTTGCTTGTTTGAATTGAGCCTCTACGCTCTTTCAATCAACGCAGTTTAAAAAAGACCAGTTTAGCAATGTGCTGAGTAAATTCTTCCCTTCCCACAATGTGACATATCGTGGTGACCATTTTGATACCTGCTGCTCACTCGATGCAATCAAATAACTCCAAAACCTACAAGCAACCACAGCATCCAGATACTGACATAAGGAAGGAAACAAAGCCACTCCATTGTCATTTTGGATGGAGATTGAAGTTGTCTTTTTGGTTCATCTGTTTGTTACACTAAGCTGAAGTGATGTTACCAGAACATTGCACTATCCCCATCCTGTCCATTGTAATTTAAATCCAGAGAGTTGTCAGTCAAATAAAGTTTTACGTACTCTATTTAATTAAAAGAACTCAATCACATTGAATTAATTTTGACATGATTGAGAAGGCTGCTAATTAATTGAATGAGGAGTTCATTTCTTTCTTCTGGTTATTTGCTCTGTATAACTGATAGTGAAGTTGTTATTGTACTCTTGAATAGGTCACTCAATCAATGAATCAATTCTACAGAGTGGATTTGAAAATGATGATGTTAGGCACTTCTGCCGCTTGATTTTGATTGGATGGTACACAGAATAAGTCTCAGTGCTGTTTCTGAATTTTAAACCATTATATTTTAAAAAAAAACAGCAATCCCATATTAAAGCTACCATTACAATTGGTTGGATAGTGGTGAAATAAGATCAGTGTCACATTTCTAAATTTCTCACTGTAGCTCAGTTTATGCTAATCACAGTCATGTTCAAAACTTAATCCAGGTTTCAACACTGCATTTACAGTACTGTAGATCATTAATAGTTCCAAGATTTCTCTAATGGCTGCTTTAAATCTACTAAGCATTCTTTCATAATAGGTATAAATATCTATGCTTTCGATTTCTCAAACATCAGTATTAATGTAGGTATTGCTATTGATCTAGATGAACTATTCAAGATAGTAATATTACTGAACTACAAAACAATGCTGCTATTTGAAGTACATTGTCTTTTTTGTTTAGGGCTAGTCCCTCTCATTTCAAATCAGGCACCATGTTAAATAGATGAGGGTAATTTAGAAAATTTGGTTCAGTTTCAGAACAAAATGTAGATGTATGATCATTAAAAGATCAATTAGAAACAGTGATTAATGTGAATTTGATCTTTATTATTGACACAAATTTACAGTAATGATGTCAAAATATTTTAGGGCTACAAAACACCTTTATTGTTTAATGCAAATAATTTTCAGCTGATTTTGAACAGGGGTACAATGTTATTACGGTACAACTGTTAAGACTTTCACAGATCCTTTGCAGATAGATGAAAATCCACAATTAATAAAACTGACCTAATCCAACAAATGTAAATGTTTAACTATTCTGGGTAGGTGCAGCTAAAATCGCAGGCAAATAAAACCTCAGAAACACAAAAGGATTCTGCAGATGCTGGAAATCTTAAGCAACAGAACGCTGGAGGAACTCAGTAAGCTGAGCAGTGTCTGTGGAGGGGAATAAACAGCCGACAGTTCGGGCTGGCTCCGGAGGGGAAGGTGGCAGAAGCTAAAGTAGGAAGGCTGGGGGAGGGGAAGGAAGGGAGACCAGGTGAGGCGGGGTGGTGGGAGGAGGGATGAAGGAAGAGGCTGGGAGGCGATTCTGTCGGCGGAACAGGTAATGAGCTGAAGAAGAAGTAATCTAATAGGAGAGGACAGTGAACCATGGAATAAAGGGAAGGAGGAGGGGAACCTGAGTGAGGTGATGGGTAGGTGAGGAGAAGAGAAGGGGTGAGAGGGGAATGGAAAAAGAAAGGAGGGAGGGAAATGGGGAGAAAAGACCAGAGGTTAGAGAAATCGATGATCATGCCATTCCAAAATATCCCCTCTTTAGATGCTGCCTGACTTGCTCAGTTACTCCAGCATTTTGTGTATATTAAATAAAACCTCTTGGTTTTAGAAATGCAACCACTGCATAGTCTCTCTGGTATCTGCAGCCTTTTGATTTCAATCGCTTGTCTGAATGTATGGTAAATTTGTAATGCAGACATTAAAGACAGAAAATGCTGGAAATGCTGAGCAGGTGGGCAGTGTCAGTATGGAGCAAGGTCTAGCTATTTATTCAGGTCAAAGTCATTAATCTGAAACATTAACTTTGTCTCTCTCTCTCTTTCTCCATAGATACTTTTTAATCTGTATCTGCTTTATTCCACAACATCCACGTGGTTAAGTTTTGACAGATAACTTCAGGAACTATGAAGATACATTGAAAGAGGCAGAAATAATGATACATTATCCCAGTTCCTGATGCTCAGTGCTACGTGTTGTATGGTTGTTTCACTGTACACTTGATGTCATCCACCAGATGTAATTACATTGCAAAGCTGATTTTAATTCTTGTTTGTGATTCTTTGGTTAATTTGTCCTCGAAAGTTTCAGCATTTCATGGCACACTGCCTTCATCCATCATCACAATTGAAAATGTCCTGTTTTTACTTGCTGAAAGAATAGTTAGTTCGTAGAAACTGCATATTCCTGTCTCTCCTTCCTTTGTGTTACTTTGAAAGGGTGTCATTGAGCTGCAGAACAGTCTCAACTCTGGGTCAGTGTTAAACTCATATATTATCCTGTCGACAAGAGCCAAGGTGAGGCCTCAGCGACGTAGTTTTTAAAACTTAATTCCTTTTAAAAAGCATCACTTGCAGCATCTTTCCACCTTAGTCCCATATGTTAAATGTTTTCAAATACTGTTACAAAGAGAGACTAGTTCTCATTCATGTCTTAGTGTAAATGCATAGTGAACAATCACCAGCAGTAATTTTGAGTAACCTATTACCAGTGAGCATCTTATGGGGATGTGGGAGGAAACAAGAGCAACTGGAGGAAACACATATAGTCTGTGGGAGAACTTGCAACACATATAGCATTTCAAATCAGGATTGTACCCGGGTTTCTGGCTCTGTGACGCTTCAGTGCTGCCCACATTTGGCAGGATAAACTATTTTTAAGTGATCGATGATTATGATACACCTTCTTTCATAAAGCATCTTGAGTTATGGTGTTCTCTATTAAAGGGACACTAATCATTTACTTGTGAGTTTAAATCTATTTTCTTCTTGTTAATTTCAGAACTGGTAGACTCTCCACCAGTTTACATTTCCTAGTTTCACAGGATGCAGGCTGTTCAGCTTTGTAATTCTATTATGTAGATACTATTTACACAAAGACGATATTCATATTTTATCTCACTACTTGTATTTCATTATGCAGAAATATGGTTGCCAGGTTACAGAGCACACTGTTATTATGACAGAAGGTTGCATTTTTCAATGCTGACAGTGCTGATTTCCACAGAGGATTTATCAAAGGTGGCTGCCATCTCTGACACTGATACACACTGCTTCCAATTGTTCGAACTGACATTACCATTTATAAAATATCTTAATGTTTCAGACTTATATTGACAGTAACTGGCAAAAATTATGAGCAATTTAAATAAAAGGAAACAGTCCTGCCGAAGGGTCTCGGCCCGAATTGTCTACTGTACTCTTTATACTTTACTTTTATTGTCACCAAACAATTGATACTAGAGCATACAATCATCACAGCAATATTTGATTCTGCGCTTCGCGCTCCAAATTGATGCTGCTTGGCCTGTTGAATTCCTCCAGGATTTTGTGTGTGTTGCTTTTTATCAAATAAGGGGCAATGCTCAAGGAACAAAGATCGTTTATCAGGTATGCATTTAACAGTCCTAAGGTGTGTGCTAATTGTTTTAGGGACGAGGAAATTGATTTAGAATCCACCAACGAAAAGGTGAAAATGGTATATAATGATTTGCTGTAAAGCTGTGATAGCAAGAAAAAATGTGAAGCAATTAGCAATAAAATCACAGGCAATTTATTACATAAGACTGCAAAAAATCAATATGGGAAAAAAATCAAGGTTTGAAGGTTTGAAGTTAGCTTCTAGAAGAAAACTGAGATTCTGTTCTTAAGTTTTGGATTAAACTTTGGGGAATAATGTAAAAAAAACCACAGGATAGATCTCATCAATAACATAATTCAGTGCATTCTGGTTAATTGGGACACATCAGGACCAGTACAATTTGGCCCAATTATGTGGTTGCCCCAATTAGCTGAAGTTTCATGGAAATAGCTAGAAAAGATATAAAAAAGAAAAACTACTGCTTAACTGAATAACAAATTACAAATACAAATACTTTATTGACACCAAACAATTGATACTAGAGCGTACAATCATCACAGTGATATTTGTTTCTGCGCTTCGTGCTCCCTGAAGAACATATCAAAGTAAATATAATAAAAATTTAAATTATAAATCATAATTAGAAAATAGAAAAGGGAAAGTACGGTAGTGCAAATCCGGCCCAGATCCAGGTCAGGATCTGTTCAGCAGTCTTATCACAGTTGGAAAGAAGCTGTTCCCAAGCCTGGCCGTATGAATCTTCAAGCTCCTGAACTTTCTCCCGGAGGGAAGAGGGACAAAAAGTGTGTTGGCTGGGTGGGTCGTGTCCTTGACTATCCTGGCAGCACTGCTCCGACAGTGTGTGGTGTAAAGTGAGTCCAAGGATGGAAGATTGGTTTGTGTGATGTGCTGGGCTAGGTTCACGATCTTCTGCAGCTTCTTCCGGTCTTGGACAGGACAACTTCCATACCAGGTTGTGATGTACCCTAGAAGAATGCTTTAAATGAAATATAGAATAAATGATAAAACTACTAAAACTACCACAGTACTCTAAAACTGTATTAGTTCCTAATAGTGATTGACTGAAGAATTCATTCAGGTGAATATTGACATGTTCTTTTGATCAATTGTAAATAAACAAAATCAGGCACCTAGTAGGCTGCCTTCGGACAGGGCTTTCGCCAAATGTTGTTCCTCTCCGCGGTTTGTGGCGCAACGGCAGCCTTGCCGTTTCTTTAGGATTTGTCTGTTTTTTACAAGGCCGAGTTAGTAGCTCAACACACAACCCAGCACGGAAGGACAAGGAGCTGGCAAGATTTGAATCCAGGAGCACTCGTCTCAAAGTCCAGTGTTGCTGCCACTACACCGCTGGCCTGATTCTCGACAATTGCATCCTCCAAGTATTCATTTTAATTGTAACATTCAAGATGATTGTTGATACCTTCAAATTCTTTGTAGTTCCTAATATGCTGAAGTAGTGAAATTATTTCATTTTCACTCCCAGCCTTTTCTGGCATTTCCAAGCTTGAATGCTTTGAACCGCAATGAGCAAAACAGTTCTGAATTGTCTTACTGTTTAATAATTACCAATTATCAGTGACACAACGCACTGCTTTTTGAACAGAAATTCGTAAGTAACACTATTTAAAAATTGCTTGCTCTAAGTGTCCTAGAGTGACAGTGTGCATGCGGCTGATGCTAGTTAGAAAATGTTTTGGCAACAATCTCCTGCTCCAATTAAGTGGCATAGTGTCCCAAATAAATGAAGGAAATCCTGGCTATTTTCTCTATTTGTTTTTTTTTCTTTAAGAGTTTTCACAAATAGGTGGCTGTCCCAATTCTGAATCAGAATCAGATTTATTATCACCGGCATGTGATGTGAAATTTGTTAACTTAGCAGCAGCAGTTCAATGTAATACATAATCTAGCAGAGAAAACAAATAATAAATAAAATAAAAAATAATAATAAATGAACAAGCAAATCAATTACATATATTGAATAGATTTAAAAAACATGCAAAAACGAAATACTGTATATTTAAAAAAAGGTAGTGTCCAAAGATTCAACGTCCATTTAGGAATCAGATGGCAGAGGGGAAGAAGCTGTTCCTGAATCACTGAGTGTGTGCCTACAGGCTTCTGTACCTCCTGCCTGATGATAACAGTGAGAAAAGGACATGCCCTGGGTGTTGGAGGTCCTTAATAATGGACGCTGCCTTTCTGAGACACTGCTCCCTGAAGAGGTGAGTACTTTGTAGGCTAGTACCCAAGATGGAGTTGAAGAGTTACAACCTTCTGCAGCTTCTTTCGGTCCTGTGCAGTATCCCCTCCATACCAGACAGTGATACAGCCTGTCAGAATGCTCTCCATGGTACCACTACAGAAGTTTTTGTGTGGCCCAAACTAATTAACTAATGGCTCAATTAACTGCATCTATCCAAACGTTTATAGCATTGTTTGCTTTGCAAAGATATAGTGGGAGAAGAACTCGGAAAGTTAATAGCGATGTTAAGGTTTAGATGTGAGTATGGAGCAGGATTAGTAAATTTACATATGACACAAATGGTGATGATATTGTAGATAGTGAAGAGGGTAGTTTTAGAATGATACTGACCAGCTGTTAAACTGGCCAACGCAATGACAGATGGAATTTAATCATGATAAGTGTGAGATAATGCATTTTCCTGGTAAGTGTGAGGTGACATTTGGGACATCTAATAAAGATAGGACAATAGAAGATATATTAGGGAATTTAGGGCTCTGGAGAGAATGAGAAGTCATCCATAGATCCCTAAAGTTGGAAGAGCACATTAATAATGTGGTGAAGAAGGGACATGAGGTGTTTGTTTTTATTAGCTGGGGGTAGAATTTAGGAATATGAGGATCATTGTGCAATTTAGTAAAACTTTGCTTTCATCATAACTGGAATATTGTGTGCAGTTCTGGTTGCCACATGAGACGAAGAATGTGATCAGAATGGTGTGGAAGCAGAAGAGATTTATCATGATGTTGCCTAGAATGGAACATTCAGTCATGAGAGAAGACTGGATAGTCTGGGCTTGCTTTCCTTGGAGTGGAGGAGACTGAGCAGGTTCTTGATAGAGATGTACAAAATTATGAGAGGAGGAGATCAGGTAGATGAAAAGAAAACCCTTTCCCATAAAAGACATCTAAACCAATGGCCACACGTTTAAGTTGAGGAGTTAAAAGGGGGAGTGAGGAAATTGAAGAAATGCTTCCTCATCCAGAAAAGTGAAAAAAAAACCTGGAATGCATTGCCAAAGAAGGTGGTGGAGGTAAGTATGTGGACAAGTACATAAATGCTCTTTTTCTCTGCGCCTTGGCTAATGAAACCAAGCACCCTACATGCTATCAGACAGTTCTAACTTTAAGCTTCTTTGTCTTTGTAAGGGGTAGTTAATCTGATCACAGCTGCCATTTTGCCTAATGCAGTCTCATCCTATTAGAGACATTCCCTTTGTTCCACTCTTCTTTCATTTCTAACTCTCTCTGCTCCCTAAACACGGTTGTTTTGTCTCTTTCCCAGTTCTGACAAATGGTCCTGCACCCAAAATGTCGGTTGCTCCTCTTTTCAGAGAAGTTCAACCTGAGGAATACTGATGAAGGGTCTTGGACCGAAATGCCAACTCTTTATTCCATTCCATAGATGCTGCCTGATCTGCTGAGTTCCTCTCACATTTTGTGTGTGTTGCCTGACCTGCTGAGTGTTTCAGTCTTTTTGGTTTTCATATATAAAATATTTCAATATGCATCAGCAACTTAATTGTATCCCATTCAAACTTGTTTTACTTTGTCATGAAAAAGAACATGGGATTTATTTCAATCAGGCAGACAAATGTACAGATTTTCTTTCAGATCTTCATCAGCTTTGAGGATAAATGGATACTTGTATCCAATTCAGATAATGCCAATTTTGTATTCTTCGAGCTGTGATGTAAATATTTTGGCCTAAGTATTGAAGAATGCCTGTTAAGGCATTGTGGATCAGCCAACATTTAAATATTCCACACCAAGATTTAGCTATGCTGAAGCTAAAATGTTGCATGTTATTTCATAGAATTTACAAAAGCTAAACTTTTTTTTTTCTTTGAGTGTCTCACATTGTGGAACATCCTGGTAGAAAGAGGAGGAGAAAATGGAATTAAAGGGAGGGGAGACCACCTTATCCTAGAGGCCAAGAAACTGATTTGATTCAGTGAGGAATAATGTACAAAGATGGTCCAGTTTACCATGTAGGGCATTACAAAGGTATTGTGTCTTTGTGTTTCTTTGGCTCTGAAGATGACAGTAACCCTGTAGATTTATTTGCTGCTGCAGGCAACAATATGAATGACATCACACAAAGCTGCTTGAGACGATGATAAAGATACTCATCCAAAAAACTGTGCAATGAGAAATTCATCGAAATAGTGATTCATATTGAAATAAATCCAGAGCAAACAATCACCTTGATGCAGACTTTTGGTGCCTGTCTTAAATGTTGTCTTATTTATTATGGTGTTTCCATGAGGTGCGGCATCACAGGCCCCTGCTTAGGAGGTGGATGGTGGCTGTGTCCTTGACGAGGCCTGAGGAGCAGGTTTGTGAGTTTCAGAGGTTCAGACCTGAGATAATCTGACATTATACCAAAGCAAATTACCAATGGCTGAATCTGCTTGGACACCTAGTTCTAATGCTCCAGAGTGCATATTAATTGAGTAGTTGCTAGGGTTATAATCAGATGTGATTTTATTCTGCAAGGATAACTCATTGTTCTCCATTGGTCTTACATGCTTCAACCAGATCAGAGAAGGCTTCAGGTAGATTACAATTCAATTGGAGCCTCTATCCATGCTTTCCTCTGACTTGACAAGCTACTGCAGATGCAGAAATCCTGATTCTGACTGGCACCCAAGTGAACTTAGATGGAAGTTGCCAAGGGTGGTCTCAGATCTCCAGAATTGAAGGTCCTGCCACACAATGCATGGAACTGACTGAATTTTCCAGTCACTTCAATGCCATGCATGACAATGCTGTAGAAATTAGAAACGAACATCTGTGTTGCTTGGCTTCGTGTGCCAGGTGTAGAGGACTAGATCCTAGAAGGCCATGCCACTGGAGCAGAACAATTATACCAGCTCGTTTTGGACAGCTCACTCTGTACCAGTAGATAACTGTACCAATAAAAAAGGAAGGATGTAATGTTGACACTTTATAAGGCACTGGTGAGCTTCACTTGGAGAATTGTGAGCAGTTTTGGGCCCCTTATCTAAGAAGGGATGTACTGACATTGGAGAGAGTTCAAACGATTCTGTGATTGAAAGGCTTATCATATAACCATATAACAATTACAGCATGGAAACAGGCCATCTTGGCCCTTATAGTCCGTGCCGAAAGTTTACTCTCACCTAGTCCCATCGACCTGCAATCAGCCCATAACCCTCCATTCCTTTCCTGTCCATATACCTATCTAATTTTTTTAAAATGATAAAATCGAACCTGCCTCTACCATTTCGACTGAAAGCTCATTCCACTCAGCTACCATTCTCTGAGTAAAGAGGTTCCCCTCGTGTTACCCCTAAACTTTTGCCCCTTAACTCTCAACTCATGTCCTCTTGTTTGAATCTCCCCTACTCTCAATGGAAAATGCCTATCCACGTCAACTCTATCTATCCCCCTCATAATTTTAAATACCTCTAGCAAGTCCCCACCTCAGCCTTCTACGCTCTAAAGAATAAAGACCTAACTTGTTCAACCTTTCTCTGTAACTTAGGTGCTGAAACCCAGCTAACATTCTAGTAAATCTCCTCTGTACTCTCTCTATTTTGTTGACATCTTTCCTATTATTCGGTGACTAGAACTGTACACAATACTCCAAATTTGGTCTCACCAATGCCTTGTACAATTATGAGGAGTGTTTGATGATTCTGAACCTGTACTCACCAGAATTCAGGAGAATGAGGGAAGATTTCATTGAATCCTATTGAACGTTGTCAGGCCTCAATCTGGTGGATGGTGAGTACAGGTTCCCTATGGTGGGGGAGTCTAAGACCAGAGGATATGTCCGCAGAATAGAGGGGTGTCCATTTAGAATGGAGATGAGGAGGAATTTCTTTAGCCAGGGAGTGGTGCATCCGTGGAATTTGTTGCCACAGGTAGGTGTGGAGGCCAGGTCATTTGGAATATTTAAGGCAGAGGTTGATAGAGTCTTCATTAGTCAGAGTATGCAGAGATGCAGGGAGAAAGCAGGAGGTTGGAGCTGAGAGGGAAATGGATCAGTCATGATGAAATGGCGGAGCAAACTCGATGGGCTAAATGACCTTATTCTGCCCTTTATTCTTATGGTCTTACATCCTTGCCCTGCCTTTACTCTGACTGACCTGTACTTCTTGAATTATCCATTGGAAATAATTGTAACTCTCTGCTTGCAGGGCACACTGTGTTGATTTCAGAGCCAGGCTTTGCAAGTGATATGGAAAATAAAGATACACATTCTGAAAAGGACGCTTCAACATATAACCTCTAACCACTATTGACATATTTTGCCAGGTGCTCTGCATTTGTTGGGGGAGAGCAAGGTTTCCTTCCTCTTTTGAGATCCCTCACCAGAGCATCCATAACAACACTGAAGAAATGAGTGTGCTGACAACGTTCATTGAGAGGCTCTGCAGGTGCAGAAGTCACCTTCCCTTTGGAAATGTAGGAAGCTCTTACATCATAGGATCATTGATGAGTTTTCCTGCACCTCTGCTGGCCTGGCTGTCATCAAAGGGCAACATTCTGAAGAAAGCCCTTCAGCCACTGCTCTCTCTATAGGGTCAAGGTTACATTCACTCTCAAATTCTTCCCCATAAAATTATTCCAAGCAGCGACAGCGACCTTTGCAATGTCTCCTAATCTGCCACCTGCAGTTAATCAGAGAATCAGATAGGCACTGTGCTGCAGAATGAATAATTTCATCTGTTTGATTTCAGTGAGAAGCACTGCTGGCTTTCTGTGAGTGCAGGCATTTGTTCACTACATTCATTTTCTCATAAGGACTATCATAAAGAGTCCGAATCTCTTATTGATAGGAAAAATTCAACTTTCTCAATGTATAGCTTGTTGTGAATAATTAGAAAAATTTCCTTTTGGTGAATATCATGACTTGTAGAAGCACAATAAACCTTTCATCCTGAGACCATATGGTCAATACTGCTTAGGGAGATGGATGTTGGGGAACAAAGGCTAATGTCTATTTATGTGGCTGTTCACACCAGTGTGTTGTTTAATTTCAGCAGCTGAGTGCAGGTCTGAGCACCCCAGAAGCACCAGGATGGTAATGGGAAATACCAATGGCTTTGAAAACAGCAAAACTAGCAGTGGACTGGACAATTTTCATGGATTCATCTCGGAGTCTGAATGAACACGCTACAGTTATGAACACACCAGCTGCATCTAGACCTATGTGGATGGGGATGTGCCTTTGGGCACACTCAAATCAAAAGCTGTGAATGCACCAGGAGATTTGTGGATTGCTGAGGGCCAGATCTGTAGCATTCAAGACTGGTGATCCGAAAGTATAAGAGATGTCCAGGTACAACCTATAGAAGGCCATTTTAGGGGTCAAAGAACAACTCCAACTGAGGTCAGAGACAGAATTGGATACATGAAATCTCTGGCAGTGTTTGCAGCTCATTACTTCCTCCAAAGTAAAACCTAACTCCGTGAATGGCTGTGATGCTTCACTCTCAAGGCCTTTTATGAAGACTATAAGAACATAAAGCCTTAAGACATAGGAGCAGAATTAGGCCATTTGGCCCATTGAGTCTGCTTCACCATTTCATCATGACTGATCCAATATTCTTCTCAGCCCCAATCTCCTGCCTTCTCCCTATATCCCTTCACGCCCTGACCAATCAAAAACCTATCAACCTCCAGCTGCCTGGGGCAATGGATTCCACAGATTCACCACTCTCTGGCCAAAGAAATTCCTCCTTATCTCTAACATTGCATTTGCCTTCCTCACCACAGACTCAACTTTTGCGCCTCAGATTTTCAGAAGGCCTTTAACAAGGTGCCACACATGAGGCTGCTTAACAAGCTACGAACCCATGGTATTACAAGAAAGATTCTAGCATGGATAAAGCATTGGCTAATTGGCAGGAGTTAGAGAGTGGGAATAAAGGAAACCTTTTCAGGTTAGCTGCCAACGATTAATGGTGTTCTGCAGGGGTCTACGTTGGGACCGTTTGTTCTTATGTTATATGTCAATGACTTGGATGACAGAATTGATGGGTTTGTTGCAAAGTTTGTGGATGATACAAGGATAGTAGGAAGAGCAGGTAGTTTTGAGGAAGTAGGGAGGCTATAGAAGGATTTAGATAGATTAAGAGAAATGGGCAAAGAAATGTCAGATGGCATACCATGTGTATGGTCATGTATGTTGGTAGAAGAAATAAAAGGGTAGACTATTTTCTGAATGGAGAGAAAATTAAAAAAATTTAGGTGTAAAGGTACTTGGGAGTATTCATGCAGGATTCCCTAAAGGTTAATTTACAGGTTGAGTTAGTGTGTGGAAGGCAAATGTGACATTTGCATTCATTTCAAGGGAACTTCAATATAAAAGGAAGGATTTAATGTGCTTATAGTATTGAAGTATTGTGAACAGTTTCTGGGCCCCTTATTTTAGAAACGACACTGGAGAGAGTTCAAGGGAGGTTCACGGAAATGATTGCAGGATTGAACGGCTTGTCATATGAAGAGCGTTTGATTGCTCTGGGCCTGGAATTCAGAAGAATGATTGGTGACCTAATTGCAACCTATCAAATGTTAAAAGGCCTCAATAGAGTAGATGTGGAGAGGATGTTTCCTTGGTGGGAGAGTCTAAGACCAGAGGACACAGCCTCAGAATAGAGGGGAATCTGTTTAGAATGGGTATGAGGAGGAATTTCTTCAGCCAGAGAGTAACGAATCTCTGGAATCCTTAGCCACAGGAGGCTGTGGTGGCCAAGTCTTTACTTATTTTTAAGGTAGAGGTTGATAGATTCTTGATTGGTCAGGGCATGGAGGCATACAGGGAGAAAGCAGGAGATTAGGGCTAAGAGGAAAATTGGATCAGCCATGATGAAATGACAGAGAAGACTCAATGGGCCAAATGGCTTAATTCTCCTCCTATATCTTACGGAATCCATACTTGAGATACCTGAAAGGTTTACTGTAACATCTCTATGGATGAATGGCATTTTGTTTAAAGAACTCAGACCTGTGCATAAGATGTAGCTTACTGGGAGGGTCTCCAATCCAAAGGTGCTGAACATGATGTGAAGATTACTCTGACATATATTTTGGGACATGGCATTTCCTTGAACCTTATTTGATTGGTGTGGGGCTTTTCATTTCTGGATGTGACTACTGTCACCAGCTCTTCTCAGACTCTGTTTATGGTAAGCTGAGTGAGATTCCAATTCCTCCTGGACGTTCCTTCTGGTACCTTGCTGACACAGCGGAATGATGCCAGGTGCCTGCTGAGACAGGAGCGAGTGGCCAGTTTGATGGACATGATCAGCTGATGGATGGCTGGTACCCCGGCTGGGGAGATAAAAGACGATTCTGCTGAGACACAGGCAGACACGCCACTGGACACTGAAAGAGTGTTGTGCACCCACAGGAAGGTGGGAGCTTGGAGGATCGATTCAGGGGAATCGGTCCGAAGCTCACAGTGTGTGAAGGCAGGCCGGTGGGGGCTTGTGTGTGTGTCCATCCTCACCTGGGTGATGAGTCCACCACTGAAGAATGGCCTAGCCGGGAACGGAAGGGTCATAATCGATGACCACAACAGTACAACGAAACAAGAAGACAACGGAAGGTTTGCCTGCTGCAGCTGCTCATCTCTCACTTACTCTCTCTCTCTCTCTCTCTCTCTCTCTCTCTCTCTCTCTCTCTCTCTCTCTCTCTCTCTCTCTCTCTCTCTCTCTCTCTCTCTCTCTCTCTCTCTCTCTCTCTCTCTCTCTCTCTCTCCAACATTACAACAGCAACTACCTCAACCCAAACTGAACTGAACTGAACTCTGCATTATCTTAAGACTATTCCTTTACCCCTAAATTACGATAGAGCTTGGTTTTGATTCTTATTCCTACACTTCTGTATTTATCATTGCTAACCTGTTTTATATGTATATTTGCATTTTTGACACTGTATTACTTAGTTTACTAATAAACACCTTTAGTTACAGTATCACCAGACTCCAACATATCCTTCCATTTCTGCTGGTCTGGTAACCCGGTCACGGGGTACGTGACAAATTGGGGCCTCGTCTCGGGATTTGAATTTCAAATCCTGATAACATTCATCAGGAAGGAGGTACAGGAGCCTTAGATCCAACACCACCAGGATCAGGAACAGTTATTACCCTCCAACCACAGGGCTCCTGAACCAGAGTGGATAACTTCACTCACCCCAACACTGAACTGTTTACGCCACCTATGGACTCACTTTCAAAGACTCCACAAATTATGTTCTCAATATATATTTATTTATTATTATTATTTTGCATTTTCTTCTTGTATTTCACGATTTGTTGTCTTTTGCTCATTGTTTGTCAGAATCAGAATCAGAATCAGGTTTATTGTCAGCGGTATATGACGTGAAATTTGTTAACTTAGCAGCAGCAGTTCAATGTAATACATAATATAGAAGAGAGAGAAAAAATAAATAAAATATAATATTAAATAAATAAGTAAATCAATTACATATATTGAATAGATTTTTAAAAATGTGCAAACACAGAAATACTGTATATTAAAAAAAAGTGAAGTAGTGTCCAAAGATTTAATGTCCATTTAGGAATCGGATGGCAGAGAGGAAGAAGCTGTTCCTGAATCGCTGAGTGTGTGTCTTCAGGCTTCTGTACCTCCTACCTGATGGTAACAGTGAGAAAAGTGCATGCCCTGGGTGCTGGAGGTCTTTAATAATGGATGCTGCCTTTCCGAGACGCTGCTTCCTAAAGATGTCCTGGATACTTTGTAGGCTAATACCCATAATGGAGCTGACTAGATTTATAACCTTCTGCAGCTTCTTTCGGTCCTGTGCAGTAGCCCCTCCATACCAGACAGTGATGCAGCCTGTCAGAGTGCTCTCAACGGTACGACTATAGAAGTTTTTGAGTGTATTTGTTGACATGCCAAATTTCTTCAAATTCCTAATAAAGTATAGCTGCTGTCTTGCCTTCTTTATGACTACATCGATATGTTGGGACCAGGTTAGATCTTCAGAGATCTTGACACCGAGGAACTTGAAGCTGCTCTCTCTCTCCACTTCTGATCCCTCTATGAGGATTAGTATGTGCTCCTTCGTCTTACCCTTCCTGAAGTCCATAACCAGCTCTTTCGTCTTACTGAGGTTGTTGCTGTGGCATCATTCCACTAGTTGGCATATCTCACTCCTGTACGCCCTCTCATCACCACCTGAGATTCTACCAACAATGGTTGTATCATCAGCAAATTTATAGATGGTATTTGAGCTATGCCTAGCCACACAGTCATATGTATGCAGAGAGTAGAGCAGTGGGCTAAGCACACACCCCTGAGATGCGCTAGTGTTGATCGTCAACGAGGAGGATATGTTATCATCAATTGTGCCTGTCTTTGAGTGCAGTTTTTCAGTGATTATATTGTGTTTCTTTGCAGTTACTGTGAATGCTCTCAAGAAAATGACTCTGAGAGTAGTAAATGGTGACATATGTGTACTTTGATAATAAATATACTTTGAACTGAATGATGCCTCTGGAGCTAAAATGCTGCTAGACACCTGGTTGTGCAGTGTGGTGGAAAAGCAATTACTCCTTTGGCAACATGTTGATAAAACACCCAGTTTGAAAAGATTTTTCAAGACCTTAGGCCATACAGGTTCAGCGGGCCAGATGGCCTACTCCTGCTCCAATTTCATAAGTTCTTATACATGTAGCTGCTCCCTCAAGTGACAGATATTCAGCATTTGTTCTGATGGATGCGGCCTCTGTTTCATTAAAATGAACAATTCTTCAAATCGAAACAATTGCTGAAATGTGAGCCTATTTAAACATAAATATCAAGAATATATATTGGGAACATCTTGCAATCAAGTTACTGATGGATCAGAGACTACCTAGATCTGAAAGCACAGGGGAAAGCTGGATGGGATTTGCTGTGTTCGGGATGAAGGAGAGGAGTTGATATTTATAAAGGCTGCAGAGTGGAAGGCCAGCAAGAGGTCTTTGGGATCACTTCAGCCCATATTTGTTCTGGAATCATCCATATTTACATTATGTTTTTAAAACCAAGCACAATGGTGTGAAGCAAGGTAGTCCAAATATTCTTTTAGATTTAATAGGGAATACAGTGGATTCTGGTTAATTGGGACACCTCAGGACCAGTCCTTTTTGGCCCAATTAAACGGCTGTCCCAAATACCCAGAGTTTCATAGAAATAGTTAAAACATATAAAAAAGAGAAGCTGCTGGTAAACTGAATCATGATTTGTGTATTTAAATGAAATACAGAACAAACTAGAACACTATCTCTACAGTACAGTAAAACAGTACATTAGTTCCTAATAGTTATCGATGGAGGAATTCATCAGCCATGTTCTTTTGATTGACCGTAAGGCTGATTTATACTTGTGCATTGCATTGACACCATGCCTACGCTGCACCCTATGCCATAGAGTGACGTGCACCTCCCCAGAAAAGTAACTCGCGTCACGGCAACGCAGACCGCAACAACTGTGATTGGTCCGCTTGGTAGCATCACATTTCCTCCTTCGCATTTCCGGTTGCTTCTTCTCCGCCATGTCTGTACACTGATGTGAAACAGATGAACCAAATTGTCAAATCTACCTGCCGACATGCAAAAATGTTTGAAATGCATTTCCTCGTCCTTGTCTCTCACGAAGAAACTCAACACAGTGGCATAGAATCCCCACCGCCAACTAGTGTTTTGGCGCACACCAACGCATGCTGGCTATGGTGTAGAGCGACGCAGAAGTGAAAATCAGGGCTATGGTGTAGGCTGCGGCGTAGCCCATATGGACAAGTATAAATCAGCCTTTAACTAACAAAATCAGCGCAGACACTTGGTAAAGATAATGGATTGCCTTCATAGCAACACATACAAAATGCTGGAGGAACTTAGCAGGACAGGAAGCATCTACTTTTTTCCATAGATGCTGACTGGCCCACTGAGTTCCTCCAGCATTTTGTGTGTGCTGCTTGGATTTCAAGCGTCTGCAGATTTTCTCTTGTTTGTGGATTGCCTGTATACAATTCTTAAGACCAGGGGTTCCCCACCTGGAGTCCACAGACCTCTTAGTTTATGGTAGGGGTCTATGGCATAAAACAGTTTGGGAACTCCTGCTTTAGATAATTGCATCCTTGGGATCTTCACTTTCATTATAACATTCAAGATGATTGTTGATAACTACATAATTCCTAACTTGTTGAAGTAGTGAAATCGTTTCATTTTCACTCCTGGCCATTTCTGGCATCTCCAACCTGAGTCACGGTGAGCAAAACAGTTCCAAATTGTCTTACTGCTTATTTCTCACTATCAGTGACAAAAATCACTGCTTTCTGATCACAAATATGTAAGTGATGCTATTTGAGAACTATTTGCTCTCAGCACAGCGTAGTGCCTAATGGCAATACAGCGTGCAGGCGGCTGACGCTAGTTAGAAACTGCTTGGCAGCGGTCTCCTGCCCCGATTAAGCAGCTATTTTAAAAGCAAATACTCTGAGCACAGTGTAGTGTTCAAGTGCATACAAGCACACAACTGACGCAAGCTAGGAACTGTTTAGCAACAGTCCCTGCCCCAATTAAGCAGCATATTGTCCCAAATGCACTAAGAGAATCCCAGCTAATTTTGCAATGTAGTTTTTGTCCTTTAAGAGTTGTCCCTGATAAATGGCTGGCCCAATTAACCAATGGCCCAATTAACCGGAATCCACTGTAAAGAACAAACTGAATTTGGGAAGACTTTTTTCTAACGCAGAACTATGGTACACTGCTTTTAATAGATGTGATACCTTTCAACTGGTGTACTGTGATTCTCATCCCACCAAGGAGCAGTTATACAGTAATACGAGTGAATCTGCAGATGCTGGAAATAAATAAAAGCACAAAATGCTGGCAGGACTCAGTAGGCCAGACAGCATCTGTGGGAGGAGGTAGTGACAATGTTTCGGGCCGAAATCCTTCATCAAACCCTCCTGATGAAGGGTTTTGGCCTGAAACGTCGTCACTACCTCCTCCCATAGATGCTGTCTGGCCTGCTGAGTTCTGCCAGCATTTTGTGTTTTTAGTTATACAGTAGTGACAGATTACCTGCCAAAGATACGGCAGCAGGAGCTCATCAGATCCAAAAGGCAGATGGAAGCAGGTAGAAGTTACAGTTGCTAAATATGTTCAAAATGTGACTTTGTTTTTGACTCTGGCCATGTACTTCAATTATTACTGACTTATGTTAATAAAGTCATTTGTCAAAATGTCAGATAATAGTTTTCTATACATAATTGCTTATTAGAATAGTATTAATTGTGTAAATATGAACTAGCTATCTCCTTCTTAGGGAGATTTGGCATGGTGGTAATCACCACTGGATCAGTAATCCAGAGACCCAATTATACGCTGGGTTCATGAGTTCAAATCCCACAAGGGCAGATAGTGAATTTGAATTCAATAAAAAAATTATCATGATTACCACGAAACCACGTTGATTGTCGTAAAAGCCCATCTGGTTCACTGATGTCCTTTAGGGGGGGAATCCTGCCGTCCTTACCCGGTCTGGCCTATACGTGACTCCAGACCCACAGCAATGTGGTTGACCCTTAAAAAAAATAGGGACGGGTAATAAATGCTAGCTTAGTTGGCAACACCCACATCCCATAAAAGAATAATAATAAAAAAGAAGTCACTCAGGATCAAGGATATCTTGCTTCCACTCTGATTTTGTGGGGTTCTGAGCTTGTCAGTGAATGCAACTTAGAACTTGTGGACCCTTTTACAGGTGGGTAGGTGGTAGTGGACAGTTGGGTGGGTAATGGATCACTAGTGTGGTGGTCTACCCCTGCTGTTATTTATACTGGATCTCTGCTGCTTCTTTCACATAGCTTTGAGATTTTCAATGCTGCTTTGAAAATTGCTTCTCCATTTGATTTCATGCCAAGTTAACCAGAATAATCCCTTTCCCTCCCTTCTTTAGAAGCTGATTTGTGCATTCACAGATAGCAGCTAATACAATTTCCGGCCTTGGTCACATGGCGATGAGGGAGGAAAGTGGGAAAAAAGAGGAAGAAGCAAAGTTGAGGATGGGAATGGGAAAATGAGGAGGGCATCTTCACTATCTTATGATCTAATTTCTGACTATGAATTGCAAATATGCACTATGCACTCTAATGACAGTGTGATGTCTGTGAAATGCAACAGGGAAGTGACTGAAATGACATCTCATTTTTTAACTGCATTGTATTTGTGGTTTATAAATGACAATAATCTGAATCTGAATTTGAAAGGAAAGTTACTGGAATTCAGAAGAATAAGAGGAAATCTTATAGAAACACGTAAAATTATGAAAAGGGGAAATAAAACAGAGGCAGGAAAGTTGTTTTCATTGGTAGGTGATACTAGAACTAGGGGACATAGCCTCAAGATTCAGCAGATTAGATTTAAGATGGAGATGAGGAGTAACTGCTTTCCCCAGATAGTGGTGAATCTGTGGAATTCTCTGCTTAATGAAGCAGTGGAGGCTACCTCAGTAAATATATTTAAGACAAGGTTGGATAGATTTTTGCATAGTAGGGGAATTAAGGGTTATGGGGAAAAGGCAGATAAGAGGAGATGAGTCCATGTCCAGATCAGTCCTGATCTTATTGAATGGTGGAGCAAGCTCGACAGACCAGATGGCCGACTCCTGCTCCTATTTCTTATGTTGAATCATGATGAATCATGGGAGAAAATGCTCAACCCAATTTTCCAGTGGGTGTGACTTCCACCAAGGGATAGGTGCAAACAAACAGAGAATGCTGATGTGTCACTGACTTGTGAAATGCCAGGACAGTCTTTCTTGGCAATTCAATTTTAAGTGTCCACTAATAACTCAGAGCCGGATTTCAGTTGGATTCACCTCGTTGGGGATAGAGCCACGCAAGATGCAATCAGACCATTTAGCCATCCTGACCAGTGAGCACTCAATTGTACTAATCCATTGTCCAGCACATGACCCATAGCTTCCAGTCCCAGTTTAAGTGCCTACCTGGACAACTCTTAACTCTGCCTCTGCCACTCTCTCCAGCACTGCATTATAGGTACTCACCACTCTCTTGGTGAAATTCCCAGATATTCCCTTTTCCTCATCCATCCTTTCCCACCTCCTACTGGAACCTAACTTGCTCTTACTTTCTCACTCCCAGTGAAGGTTCCAGGTCTGAAACCTTAACTGCTTCTCTCTCCACAGTTACTGCCTGACCTGCTGAATGTTTCCAGCATTTTCTGTTTTTTCCAGGTTTTGCAGCATCTGGCAAATCATTTTCTTTAATTACTATGATTTTTGGATGGGAGGCTGATAGGTCAGAATTTTAATGGCAAGGAATGTACTAATAATATTACATGTCCTGTCCATTGGCCAACTAAGCCGAGTGTGGATCACTCTGGCAGATGGTAGAGTTCATATAAACCTGGGTTTGTGGGAGAGTGAGGGGAGTCTGCCATAGGGAATGGATTGGAGTGGGTGGGGGGTGAGTCTTTAATGTTGGTGGGGAGTAAGCGTGACTGCCCCTAGTATGGTGGAAGAGCTATCTATTAGTGGGGGAAATGAGAGAAGTTTATCATTGGTAGGAGTGGAGGAGGATTTGCCATTGGTGTGGAGAGTGAGAAGAATCTAACATGGCTGACAGCAAGTGAATATGGGAGAAAGTGAGAGAAGTGTGCCTATTGGTGGCACAACAACCACTCCAGCTCAAACTCATGCTGGAATTTGTTCGTCCTTTACATCATTCTTATGGTCGCAAGACACTGCTGGATATTAAGAGCACCAAGCGCTGTAAGCCTAGCTCACAAGCTAGTTGCTGGATAGCAGATTATCTGTACATCATAGGCTTATTGTGTACCAGGTCATCGCCTGCTACAGCCACTTCTGTGACGTCAAACACATGAGGCACATGTGGCAGGGCATTCAGACCATGACAGACTACAAGTCCACCCTGGGCATTGATGACAGTGATGGCTCTTTTCCTGATAAGCTGAATGCCTTTTACGCATGGTTTGATATACAGAATGATGAGCCAGTGAGGAAGGCCCCCCAGTCTCCCTGAGGAGCAGGCACACTGCCTGGCCTTAGCTGATGTGAGGAAGACCCTAGCCAGGGCCAACTCATTTAAAGCTGTGGGGCCTGATAATATATGTGGTTGGGTGCTGAGAGACTGTGCAGCCCAGTTAACAGTGGTTCGAACAGACATTTTCACTATCTCTCTGGAACAGTTTACAGGCTTCTAGGCAGCTACCATCATCCTGGTGCCCAAGAGGGCGATGGTAACCTGCCTTAATGACTACTGTCCAGGTTTATTAACTTGTTTATTAGGAGTGCTGCACATGCAGCGACCTTAGCATTGTCAATAATCCATCCCCTCCCTTCTCCATCTGTCCCACAATCTTGTCCCAAAATTTGACCCCTTACCATCAGACAGGAGGTACCATAGCATAAGGACAAAGACTGTTAAGATGGGGAACAGCTTGTTTCCTCAGGCCATGAGATGACAAAACTCCCCACCACCACCAAGGTCTTGGCACTTATGAAGTGCCCATAGCGTCATACTGTTTACTTTTCAACTTGTGTTTTAAATGCACCTTAAGCGAAATATAAATCTATTGGAAAATATTTTAGTGTTTATTCATTTATTTGTAGTAATGTTACTTTATGCGCTGTGTGTGAGTTATATGCGCTGTGCTGTGAGCCTTGGTCCAGAGGAACACTATTTTGTTTGATGTTATACCTGTATACCGTTAAATGATAATAAACTTGAACTTAACCTTGAAAAAAATAGTGAAGAAAGTTAAGGAAGTGTGTTGTTGGTGGGGAGGGTGAGTGGAGTCCATCATGGCTATTGAAAGTCTGGGGCCTCTGCCACTGGTAACTAAAGCTATAAGAAGGGAAAAGATGAAATATGAGGGCAAACTAGCCAATAATATAAAGCAGGATAGTAGAAATTTTTTTGGTTATATAGAGAGCATAAGGGAGGTGAGAGTGATATTGGAACACTGGAAAATAATGCTAGAGAGGTAGTAATGGGGGACAAAAAATGTTAGATGAACTTAATGGGTACTTTGCATGAGTCTTCACTGTGGAAGACACTAGCAGTGTGCCAGTGGTCCGTGGGTTTCAGGCAGCTGGAGAGAGTGGCATTACTGTTGCAAAGGAAAAAGTGCTCGGCAAACTCAAAGGTCTGAAGGCGGGTAAGTCACCTTAACCAGATGGACTACACCCCAGAGTCCCGAGAGAGATTACTGAAAAGATAATAAATGCATTGGTCATGATCTTTCAAGAATTACTTGATTCTGACATGGTCTTGAAAGACTGAAATTTTGCAAATGTCACTCCACTCTTTAAGAAAGGAGGAAGGCAAAAGAAAGGAAATTATAAGCCAGTTAGCCTAACCTCAGTGGCTGAGAAAGTGTTGGAGTCTATTAAGGATGAGGTTTTGGGGTACTTGGAGACTAATGATAAAATAAGTCATAGTTACTGTAAAGGAAAATCTTGTCCGACAAATCTGTTAGATTTCTTCAAGGAAATAACAAGCAGAGTGGACAAAGGAGAGGCAGTGGATATCATTTACTTGGATTTTCAAAAGGCATTCGCTAGCATGCCACGTATGAGGCTGCTTAACAAAATAAAATTTTCAGAAGGCATTTGATAAGGTCCCACATAGGAGATTGGTGGGTAAAATCAGAGCTCATGGCATTAGGGGGAAGACATTGACATGGATAAAAAACTGGTTGGCAGATAGAAAGCAAAGGGTAGCGGTAAATAGGTGTTTCTCGGAATGGCAGGTGGTGACTAGTGGGGTGCCACAGGGCTCGGTATTGGGACCACAGCTGTTTACGATTTACGTCAACAATTTAGATGAAGGCATTGAGAATAACATCAGCAAGTTTGCTGATGATACTAAGCTGGGTGGCAGTGTGACATGTGATGAGGATGTTAGGAGAATTCAGGGTGACTTGGATAGGCTGGGTGAGTGGGCAGATACTTGGCAGATGACATTTAATGTGAATAAGTGTGAGGTTATTCACTTTGCGAGTAAGAACAGGAAGGCAGATTATTATCTGAACGGTGTATAGTTAGGTAAGGGAGAAATACAAAGAGATCTAGGAGTCCTTGTTCATCAGTCACTGAAGGTGAATGAGCAAGTGCAGCAGGCAGTGAAGAAGGCTAATGGAATGTTGGCCTTTATTACAAAGGGAATTGAGTACAAGAGCAAGGAAATCCTCTTGCATTTGTACAGGGCCCTGGTGAGACCACACCTGGAGTATTGTGTACAGTTTTGGTCTCCAGGGTTAAGGAAGGACATCCTGGCTGTAGAGGAAGTGCAGCGTAGATTCACAAGGTTAATTCCTAGGATGTCCGGACTGTCTTACGCAGAGAGGTTAGAGAGACCGGGCTTGTACACGCTGGAATTAAGGAGATTGAGAGGGGATCTGATTGAAACATATAAGATTATTAAGGGATTGGACAAGATAGAGGCAGGAAATATGTTCCAGATGCTGGGAGAGTCCAGTACCAGAGGGCATGGTTTGAGAATAAGGGGTATGTCATTTAGGACAGAGTTAAGGAAAAACTTCTTCTCCCAGAGAGTTGTGGGGGTCTGGAATGCACTGCCTCGGAAGGTAGTGGAGGCCAAATCTCTGGATGCTTTCAAGAAGGAGCTAGATAGGTATCTTATGGATAGGGGAATCAAGGGATATGGGGATGAGGCAGGAACCGGGTATTGATAGTAGATGATCAGACATTATCTCAAAATGGCGGTGCAGGCTCGAAGGGCCAAATGGTCTACTTCTGCACCTATTGTCTATTGTCTAAAATCCTATGGCATTACAGGAAAGATACAGGCATTGACAGTGAAATGGCTGACTGGCAGGAGGCAGTGATTGGGAATAAAAGGGGCCTTTTCTAGTTGGCTGCCGGTGACTAGTGATGTTCCTCAGGGGTCAGTATTGGGACCGCTACTTTTCACATTGTTTGTCAATAATTTGGATAATGAAATTGATAATTAGTGTGAAAGTTTATGGTTGATACAAAGATAGGTGGAGGGGTAGGTAATGCTGAGGAAGCAATGCGATTGCAGCAGGACTTAGACAAATTGGAAGAATGGGCAAAAAAGTGGCAGATGGAATACAGTGTTGGGAAATGTATGATAATGCATTTTGGGAAAATAAGCAATAGCACAGATTATTATCTAAATGGGGATGTTTAAATATCAGAGTTGCAGAGGGAGTTAACAGTCCTTGTGCTAGACTCCCAGAAGGTTAATTTACAGGTTGAGTCTGTGGTAAAGAAGGAAAATGCAATGTTGGCATTCATTTCAAAGGGAATAGAATATAAAAACAATGAGATAAAGCTGAGGCTCTATAAGATATTAGTCAGGCTGCACTTGGAGTATTGTCATCAGTTTAGGGCCCCATATCTCAGAAGGGATGTGTTGTTATTGGAGAGAGTCCTGAGGATGATTCTGGGAATGAAGGTTTTTTGAGGAGCTTTTGCTAGCTTTGGGCCTGTACTCATTGGAATTTAGAAGTATGTACAGGGGGGATCTCTTTGAAACCTACTGAATGTTGAAAAGACTAGATAGGGTGGATGTGGAGAGGATGTTTCCTCTGGTAGGGGTATCCAGAACTAAAGGGAACAGCCTCAAAATTGAGGGATGACCTTTTAGAACAGAAGCAAGGAGGAATATTTTTAGCCAGAGAGTAGTGAATATGTGGAATGCTCTGCTACAGACTGTGATGGAAGTCACGTCTGTGGGTATATTTAAGGTGGAAGTTGGTAGTTTCCTGATCAGTCAAGGCATCAAAGGATATGGCGAGATGGCAGGTGTATGAGGTTGAGTATGATCCGGGATCAGCCATGATGGAATGGCGGGACAGACATGTTGGGCTAATTGGCCCAACTCTGCTCATATGTCTTATGGTTTTATGGCATGGGAGGAGATGTCATTTCACCATGGGATGAGGAGTGAGAGGACTCTTCCTTGGCAGGGAAGAGGGTGATGTCAAGGTTGGTGAATAGAGTTAGATATTGTGGAAGTGAGATGGGGTTGGGGCAGCAAGAGGCGAATTATACACTGCAGAATGTAAGGGATATTGCTTGGCGTTTGTGAGATTGAATAGCATATGAGGGGATATCAGGTATTGTAGGATCTGAAGGAAAATGGAAGTGCAAGGAATCAGTTGAGGAAAGTGTAAAGCCAGGCGATATACCGCACAGGATGACAGCCTTTGGATAATAACAAGAATGAATCATCATAAATCAATGTTTCATTCTTTGTTACTGTGAATAGGCTGATTTTTTTATGCTTTTGTGTGCTCTCTGTGTTGCAGCATTTATCATTAGGAACATCAGTCAAAAGTGTAACAACTGTATTTTGTATTCTTTAGAACAGACTATGATATACAACCAGCAGTATGATTTTCATTCAACGTTAGAGAACATTTTACCCCTGGCAATTTCGTCTTCACATTCCCAACAGGAACAATTTTCTCCATGAGAACTAATCTTTATTTTAACCACAGGGAAAAATTAAGCTTGAGCCATAAATCAATTAAAATTAATATGGCTTCATTTATGAAATATCTGATTGCGCTAGCTGCATTTATGCATTTCTCATGTCCTCGATCTCCTCAGTAATTGTCAATTCCCTGGCCCTGACTACCCCCCTTTCACCATGGATGTTCAGTCCCTACACACTTCTATCCCCCAACAAGGTCTCAGAGCTCTGCAGTTCTTTCTAAGAACCAACCAGCTCCCCTTCACCACCACTTTCCTTTGTCTGGCAGAATTGGCCCTTACCCTCAACAATTTTTCCTTTGGCTCCTCCCACTTTCTCCGGATTCAAGGGTAGCCATTGGCCCCAGTGATGCCTGCCTCTTTGTTGGCTATGTAGAAACAGTCCACACTCGAAGCCTTCCCTAGTATTACTCCCCAGCACTTCCTCTACTACACTGATGACTACATTAGTGTAGCTTCATGTACTCATGCTGAGCTCATCAATTTCTTCAACTTTGCCTCTAACTTTCACCTTGCCCTTAAATTCATTTGGTCCATTTCTGACACCTCCTTCCCTTTTCTTAATCTCTCTGGCTCCATCTCTGGAGACAAACTGTCCATAAGACCATAAGACATAGGAGTAGAAATAGGCCATTCAGCCCATTGAGTCTGCTCTGCCACTCCGTCATGGCTGATCCCAGATCCCACTCAACCCCATACATCTGCCTTCTCATCATAACCTTTAATACCCTGACTAATCAGGAAACAATTAATTTTCGCTTTAAATCCACCCATGGTCTTGGCCTCCATGGCTATCTGTGGCAGAGCATTCCAGAAGTTTACTGCTCTCTGGCTAAAGAAAATTCCTCCTTCCTTTGTTCTAAAAGGTCACTCCTCATTTTGAGGCTGTCCCTCTAGCTCTGAACACCCCCACCATAGCAAACATCCTCTCCACATCCACCCTATCTAGTCCTTTCAATATTTGGTAGTTTTCAATGACATCCCACCTCGTTCTTCTAAATTTAAATGAGTACAGGCCCAAAGCTGCCAGACACTCCTCATATTTAACAACTGAAATGCCCTTCATTCCCAGAATCATCCTCATGAACCTCCTCTAGACTGTCTCCAATGACAACGCATCCTTTTTGAGATATGAGGTGCTAAACTGTTGACAATGCACCAAGTGTGGTCTGACTAGTGTCTTGTAAAGGTTCAGCATTATCTCCTTGTTTTTATATGCTATTCCCCTTGAAATAAATGCCAATATTGCGTTTGACTTCTTTACCACAGACTCAACCTGTAAATCAACCTTCTGGGAGTCTTGTATGAGGTCTCCTAAGTCCCTTTACACTGTTGACAGACATCCTTTATAAACCTACAGATTCCCCATGGTTATTTTGACTATGCCACACCCTCCCTGTCTCCTGTAAAAATGCTATTCCTCTTTCTCAGTTCCTTCGCCTCTGCCACATCTGCTCCCAGGACATGGCTTTCCTTTCCAGGACGTCAAAGATGTCCATCTTCTTTAAAAAATGGGGTTTCCCTTCTTCCATTATTGATGCTGCCCTCACCTGCATTACCCAAAGATCTGCGCTCACCTTGTCCTCTTGCCGCCTTACCAGTGACAGAGTTCCTCTTCTCCATACCTACCACCCCATCAACCTTTGCATCAAACACATCATCCTCCACAACTTCTGCCTTCTCCAAAGGGATCTTACCACTACACATATTTTTACCTCCCCCCACCCACCACATTCCATAGGGATCACTCTCTCCATAATTCCCTTGACCATTTGCCCCTCCCCATTAATCTCTCTCCCGGCACTTACCCCTGCAAGTGACCAGGTGCTACACCTGCCCATTCACCTCCTCCCTCAACTCTATTCAGGGCCCCAAGCAGTACTTCCAGGTGAGGCAACACTTCTCCTGTGAATCTGCGGGGGTTGTCTGCTGTTTCCTGTGCTCCCAGTGCGGCCTCCGCTACATTAGTGAGATCTGTTGTAAATTGAGGGATCGCTTCGTCAATAACCTCCGCTCCATCCACACAAAGTGGAAATTCCCAGTGACCAAACATATTAATTCTGATTCCCACTCCTGTTCCAACATATTGGTCCTCTCATGCCAGGGCGAGGCCTCCCTCAGTGTGAAGGAGCAACACCTTATATTTTGTCTGGGTAGCCTCCAACTTAATGGTATGGAATCAATTTCTCCTTCCAGTAAAAATAATTTCCCTCCCTTTCCCTTCTCTTCTTCTATTTCCCACTGTGGCCTTTTACTCCTTCTCACCTGCCTAATGCTTCCCCTGGATCCTCACCTTCTTCCCTTTCTCCCATGCTCCACTCTCCTTTCCTATCAGATTCCTTCTTCTCTAGCCCTTTGCCTTTCCCACCCACCAGGCTTCACCTATCACCTTCTAACTAGCTTCCTTCCCCTCCCTTCACCTTTTCTGGTATCTTCCTCCTATCTTTTCAGTCCTGAAGAAGAGTCTCAGCCCAAAATGCCAACTGTTTATTCACTTCCATAGATGCTGTTTGACCAGCTGAGTTCCTCCAGCATTTTGTATGTGTTGCGCTGGATTTCCAGCATCTGCAGACTTTCTGGTGTTTAACAAAATTATATGTCCATTGAGTTTCTTGGAATCAATTAGGATTACATACTTTCTGCAAAAGTACGCCGACAATTTAACATCAGAATTACAACCTGAAGAAATATTGTAGTCATAGGAGTGACAGCAGATGCTACAAATCTAGAACAAAACACAATACATTAGAGAACTCAGCAGGGCAGGCAACATCTATGGAGGGGAATGAACAATCAGCATTTTAGGCCAAGATCCCTCATCATGAGTGACTGCTTAGAATAATACAGCTTTTGAATCAGTAACTGGATGACTGAACTATGAATAAACTCTTGGCCAAGTATTTCTACACAATACCTTTAGTAAAACTTCTAATGTTGGTGTAAATACTGTCGCATATTGTGCTACTTGAAATGCAGATTGTACTCATCTCAGTTTGAACCTATGTGAATTTTATACAGTCGTTTCAAAAAAATCCTGAAAAGTTGGCTGTTCATCATTGGAGTTTTCTGATAATTGCTCTTTTCTGCAGGTGTTCAAGAAGATTGAATTATTTAAAATCGTATTTATTTACATTTTAAAACTTATTAAGGGACTATTGGATTGCAATTTAACTAGAAAATAATTTTGCTTAATTTGGTAATTGAATATCACAAATAACAGATGATCCTCTATATTAAATTTTTAATTTTTAGTAATATGCCTACATTCCATTTTGTGATATGCAAATTAACCCGTGTAAAAACTCAGAGTGGACTTGAATGCAATTTGGTAGATGATTTTTCATGTAAAATGGAAAACTGAAAATTAGTAACCTCAATGTTTGATGTTTTATATGAGTTACATTGAATATGTGTAGATACTGCAGTTACCAATTGGGTAAACACTGTGAGATAAACCAATATGTAAAAATCCAAGATTATATACTGTCTAACTTTTATTTCCCTGGATAAATGAATTTGGTGCATTAACATTTTTGGTTTTGATAAGAATAAAATGACTTGCACTTGCATCTGCTTTCAATGTTTCAAAATACATTTGTTATCAAGGTATGTATGGTATGCAGAATACAACTCTGAGATTTGTCTCCAGCTGGCAGCTATGAAACAAAGAAGCACCATGGAACCCGTTCAAGAAAACATCAAACACCCAACACACGAAAAAGATATTGGCAAAAAGCAAGCAGGCACATAGAATATCAACCATCAAACTAGAGTCCACTAGTATTCAGTTTAGTTCAGTTTGGCATTGCTCCGCTAACCCACTGCAGGCTGCAGGGCAAATCATTCTTCACTGAGATACCCTGACCGTATTGATCATCCCAATCAAACCGCTCCAAAACAGCGAAATAAAAGAGTATCCAGAATCCAGAAACAACGCAACATGAACCCCAAAGTCCTCCAAAATGATCTAATTATCTGGATAGACAGGGTCTGATTAGGAATAGTCAGCATGGATTTGTGCATGGAAGATCATGTTTGACAAATCTTATTGAATTTTTTGAAGAGGTTACTAGGAAAGTTGATGAGGGTAAAGCAGTGGACGTTGTCTATATGGACTTCAGTAAGGCCTTTGACAAGGTTCCGCACGGAAGGTTCAATCATGTTATTAATATTGAAGTAGTAAAATGGATTCAACAGTGACTGGATGGGAGATGCCAGAGAGTAGTAGTGGATAACTGTCAGGTTGGAGGCCGGTGACTAGTGGTGTGTCTCAGGGATCTGTATTGGGTCCAATGTTGTTTGTCATATACATTAATGATCTGGATGATGGGGTGGTAAATTGGATTAGTAAGTATGTAGATGATACTAAGATAGGTGGCGTTGTGGATAATGAAGTAGGTTTTCAAAGCTTGCAGAGAGATTTAGGCCAGTTAGAAGAGTGGGCTGAAAGATGGCAGATGGAGTTTAATGCTGATAAGTGTGAGGTGCTACATTTTGGTAGGACTAATCAAAATAGGACATACATGGTAAAAGGTAGGGCATTGAAGAATGCAGTAGAACAGAGTGATCTAGGAATAATGGTGCATAGTTCCCTGAATGTGGAATCTCATGTGGATAGGGTGGTGAAGAAAGCTTTTGGTATGCTGGCCTTTATAAATCAGAGCATTGAGTATAGGAGTTGGGATGTAATGTTAAAATTGTACAAGGCATTGGTGAGGCTGAATTTGGAGTATTGTGTACAGTTCTGGTCACCGAATTACAGGAAAGGTGTCAACAAAATAGAGAGAATACAGAGAAGATTTACTAGAATGTTACCTGGGTTTCAGCACCTAAGTTACAGGGAAAGGCTGAACAAGTTAGGTCTTTATTCTTTGGAGCGTAGAAGGTTGAGGGGGGATTTGATAGAGGTATTTAAAATAATGAGGGGGATAGATCGAGTTGACGTGGATAGGCTTTTTCCATTGAAAGTAGGGGAGATTCAAACAAGAGGACATGATTTGAGAGTTAGGGGGCAAAAGTTTAAGGGTAACACGAGGGGGAATTTCTTTACTCAGAGAGTGGTAGCTGTGTGGAATGAGCTTCCAGTAGAAGTGGTAGAGGCAGGTTCGGTATTGTCATTTAAAGTAAAATTGGATAGGTATATAGACAGGAAAGGAATGGAGGGTTATGGGCTGAGTGCGGGCCAGTGGGACTAGGTGAGTGTAATCATCGGCATGGACTAGAAGGGCCGAGAAGGCCTGTTTCCGTGCTGTAATTGTTGTATAGTTATATGGGTATAGAGTCCTTAGCCTCTCTGATCAATCCTTGCAATGTGAATCTCAAGACTTCTGCACTTTCTTCCAACAGTGACTAATGATAGGGAGAGGAAGGTCAGTCAAATGCAGACAGACAGAGCTGAACACTCACCCATCCTCTGCTCTCGCCCTCATCAACTTCAACCTTGCTCGATGCTTCAGTCAGAGAAAAGCAATGGAGTCGATCGTGGGCTTGTGCCGTTGACGCCTCAATCAGACAGAAACAATGGAGTCATAATGTTCCAAACAATTTCAGAGCCTAGTTACTTAAAAAAATTGGCTATTATTTCCGCAACGAAATGTAGCAGCTATTTTTCCTCGTCTTTAACAAGTTTATTTGGTGGCGTCATTAGAAAGTTTAACTTGGAAATCTGAACTCTCAGTTTTTCTCTGAATCACAGCAGAATCACACTTATTAAACAGTGTATGTAATCAGAGCCATGGTTTAAAGCTACATGTGATTTACTGTAATTCTGGCGTTTGAATCCCCACTGGCAAAGAGTTTTATGATTAAACCAAGCAAATAATAGCTAATAATTCATGAAATTCTATCTGCTGTTTCTTGTCACTGTAGCCTTATCACCTAGCAGCAATGATAGGCCACAAACTTTTTCCTCACAATTTTGGACTATTATCAGTTCAAAGACATCTGGAAATGCTTCCATGTTTTGAGGAAGAGTTTTAGCCGGAAACATTTATTTTTATTCCCCTCCGTAGGTGCTGCCTGACTGGCTGAGTTCCTCCAGTATTTTGTGTGTGTTGCTTGTGTTTCCAGTTGCTTCCAACTTGGAGAATAAAAATTACACATCATGTTCCTCACAGGGTTTAATTCTTGTTTTGTCTTTAATCCTTGTTTGGCTGTCAAGCAAGAACATCAAAAGTGTAGTAGTAATATATATATTGCATCTGCTACAAGTTACATGAGGTGCAGTAATGTCTTTTAAAGAGGATTTTGCAGAATATAAGGTACAACATTTTGTTTAATGAGTTCCCAACTTTAAAATTCTAGTGGAGCTAAGTCAAGCTGCTGTGAAGAAAAAATACAGGCAAATAAATGTCAAATCAATAGTTAGGTCCTATTTGAACACATGGTCTAGTTTGAATATGCTGCTTTGCAAAAGAGGGTAAAACCATGGGAACAATGCAAATAAGATTCAGGGCAACACACACAAAACACTGGAGGAATTCAGCAGGTCAGGCAGCGTCTATGGAAACGAGTAAACAGTTGAGGTTTCAGCCTGAGAATCTTCTTCAGGGCTGAGAAGGAAGGGTGAAGATGCCAGAATAAAAAGATGGGGGAAGGGGTAAGAGGCCCACTGGAAGGTGATAGGTGAAGCCAGGTGGGTGGAAAATCAAGAATCTGATAGCAGAGGAGAGTGGACAATATGAGAAAGAGAAGGAGGAGGGAACCCAGGGTAAGAAGATGTGAAAGGTCAGAGTGGGGAATGGAGGAGAGGGGAGGGAGGAAGGGTGGACAAATCGATAGTCAAGATACCCAGATGGAATATAAAGTGTTGCTCCTCCACCCTGAAGGTGGCCTCATCTTGGCAAAAGAGGAGGCCACGGATCGTCACATCAGAACTGGAATGGGAATCGGAGTTAAAATGTTTGGCCACCGGTAAGAGACTTCATCAGGAGCAGCGGACACAATTCCTACATACTAGGAATGAAAAAAAAACTGAATTGTGAGGAAAATTAGGAGTAATAAGAGCTTCTTCCATATACACATGGAAAGTTAACAGGAAATCTATTAGGTTGTTATCAGTTATGAAAAATCTGGATAAATTGAGAAAATAGCTTTAATTCACAGAGTTACTAACTCAAAGAGAAGTCTGTATTCAACAGCACCTTTCATAACCTTAGGAGATAATAAAACGTTCTGCAAAGCGTGAATTCCTTATATATAAGTAATTGTTATTACGACAGAAATTTAAGGCTTTCAATTGACAAAAAAATTAGTGATTTGGTACAAGCAGTTTTTTAAATGCCAGGAGCAGTTACCAAAAACAATCACAGATGCAAAATCTGGATTAGTTTTAAAAAGTAAAGTGAATCATTATTTGAAAAACTAGCAAGACCTGTGGTTCAAGGTACCCACTAGTCATTTCAGGAAGTGGGCACAGATGGGACAGCAAAGTGGTAAACAGAAGAGTTTCTACAGATGCTGGAAATCCAGGGCAACACACACAAAATGCTGCAGAAACTCAGCAGGTCAGGCAGTAGCTATGGAACAGAATAACGAAGGTGAGCAGCGTGAGGTCACAGTCCATGTCAATATCAATGACATAGAGGTTCTGCGAGGTGAGGTCAGGAAGTTAGATGCTAAAATTAAAGGACTTGATCTCCAGGGTGGTGCTCTCTAGTTGAGAGGTACTGCAAAATCAGCCTCTCACTCATTGCCAACAAAACTAAAATGCTGATTATTGAGTTCAGTAAAGGGAAAGAGGGTGTACAAACACTTGTGTACATTGGGAGATCAGTGGTGGAATTGTCAGCAGCTTTTAATTTCTAGGCATTAACATATTGCATGACTTGTCATGGGTCCAGCAGACAGACTCAATTACAAGGAAAGTGCACCAGTGCCCTTAATTTCTTAGGAGGTTAAGGTGATTTGACTTGTTATCAAGCACTCTAATAAACTTCTACAGTTGTAGTGCTGAAAGTATCCTGACTGATTGCTTTGACGTCTGGTATAGCTATTTGTATGTACAGTGTCATGTATTACAACTCCAGAAACTAATCAAAAGAAAACACAGCAGCCATGATGAGCTTGTCCAGTTAGTATCTATTCTTCTTAGTGAGATGCCCACATATGACGTGGTGGCATAATAATGTATGCCATTCACGTGCTTATATACAACCCATATTGAATTATGTAAACAAATAAGGAATACTTAATCAAACAATATATTTACAATATTACTGAAATATCAAATGCACCGCACTCTTCCCTGCTTAGTTACAAACTCTAACTCAATATAGAATACAACTTCTGGACATGTTGGCATCATGAACACTACATGCCTAGCTACTTGATCTGCTGATCTGTCCCAAACACCAGACAGAGCTTCAAGCCAACACTTTCATTTTGACCACGCCTAGATGACTGGCATGTAGCTCTTCCAAGCTCTCAAATTGGATGGTACAACAACTTTCAATCCCCACAAAAGGCAAACTCCATCAAGAGCAAGTTCATCCCAGCTCTGGTAAAATAGGGTAACTGGAATTTCTGCTGCACATTCCACCATTTTGGATTGCCATGTGGACCTGAGACAATGTGGGGTATTCTCTTGTTTCCCTTTGGATTTTCTCTGCTGTAATAGGGAGACTTTTGATTTGCCTTTGGGAGAATATGTCAAGAGGAGTATCCTCTTTTGTAAATTTTTTAGGTATTTCCTTTTCCAAGGGTGAATGGGACAATCCATCACCATTTCCATGATTAGTTGTCCTCTTGAATTTTATCTTGTAATTGTGTCCCCCAAGAAATAGAGCCCAACGCTGCATTAATGCTGCTGCTGTTAGTGGACCACCCTAGTGTGGATAGAAAATGGACACTAGTCGCTGATGATAAGTAATGATTTAAACTTTCTCCTGTGCATGTACTGGTTGAAATGTTTTAAATCCCAAACCAGGCTCAAGGCCTCTCTGTCAACCTGTGCATAGATTTTCTCTGCAACAGAAAAGGAAGGTGATGCAAAGGCTTTGGAGGAGGTCACTTCCATCAGTCAAAGCATGTGGCATGACTGCACCTATAAGGCAAGATGTCACAGGTAAGGTTTGCTGGATGGTGTGGATCATGAAGTGTCAGTATAGTTTCTGATGTAACCATTTCCTTTACCTTTGGAAAGCCACCTCACACTGCTTTGACCATTGCTATTTCTTCCCAATCTATAGCAATGAGTTCAGTGGGTGGAGAACAGTAGCCAGGTTTAGCAGGAACCTTTTATAGTAATTTACAAATCCTGAAACGGGTCATGTCCTTTGGCTTTGGGGCATGCATCACTGCTTGGATTTTTTCAGCCCACTTGAGTAATCTCTGTGCTTGGTTTAAAGAATTCACACATGTTGCATTGTGCTCTAAGACCATAGTCTTCTAATTCTTTTAACACTGTCTTGATATTTTGGAGATGTTTCTTGCCGGTAACAATGATCTCATCTGTAACACTGAGTACCTGGGCATCCTTGCATCTCCTGTTCCACAGCTTTCTGCCAGAGTGGAGGTGCAGATGCTACTCCAAAAATAAGCCTATTATAACGATAAAGCTCCTTGTGAGTGTTTATGGTGAGAAACACTTTGAACTCTTCTTCCATCTCCAACTGTAGGTAGGTCTCATCTAAGTACCAACCTAATGCTGCATGCCCACTTCAAGGAAGCAGGATTTGGTTAGGGATGCAGTTAACCAGTTGCTAACTGATTATGTGTTGTAGGAACATTTGCCCTTAGAGCAGACCGTTATGTTCTGCCTTAGAGTCTTTGAAAATTCACCGTCAATTCAGTCAGATGACCAGCATCAGCACAGGGAAATTCTAACAGTGATTCACAATGATTCACCGATGTACAGGCAGCTATCATCAGTCAAGCTAAACAGATTGTTGATCATGCTGGCACATCCTTTATCATGCCATATGACTAACTGTGACACACAGTAACTGGGAAGCATCCATCTTTATGGTGGAGTATTAGTGAATGCTGCTTTCTCATCTGGCCTGCTGTTGCCGTTTGCCAGTAGGTCTCCATAGGCTCTGCTTTGCTGGCGGGTGTAGATCATGTGCATTTGCTGGGAGAATGAATTGGGAACACCAAAATGAGCTTAGAAGAAAAAATTAAAATATAATAATAAATGCTTCAGTACTCAGTTGAAAAGGCTGGGACCTAAGTACTAATATTCAATGTATATTCATTGTAAACTATACAAGGTGATGGGCTAAAACTTTCTGAAGACCAGAACCATGCACAAAATGCTGAAGGAACTCAGCCGGTCAGGCTGCATCTATGGAAAGGAATAAAGAGTCTATATTTCAGACCGAGACTCTTCATTAGCACTGAATTACACCGTGGCCTGAATGTCTGTTCTTTTACGAGGAAATCTGCAGATGCTGGAAATTCAAACAACAACACACACAAAATGCTGTTGACGAAGGGTCTCGGCCCGAAACGTCGACAGTGTTTCTCCCTATAGATGCTGCCTGGCCTGCTGTGTTCCACCAGCATTTTGTGTCTGTTCTTTATTGCTTTCTGCAGTGTTTTTAGTATTTCTGTAATATTTGAGTAATTATATATATCATAGTTGTACTCTATAGTACAATTAGTCATTGTAAACATGATACCTAGAGAGCAATACATTACATATTTGAGTTGAAATGCATTCTATGTTGAGTTCGAGTTTATAGCTGAGTAGTGAGGAGTTTAGCATATTTAGTATTTCAGTAATAGTTGAGTAATATTGTAAATATGTTGTTTGATTAATCATTCTTTGTTAACATGATTCATCATGGGTTACGTTAGATGTATGGGAATGGCGTACGTCATTATGGTACCACATAATGTGAATGGCTTGCTAAATGATAAACTATGCACATGAGTATCCCACAGCTTGTGTGCTTTTCTTTCAATTAGTTTCTGGAGTTACAAAGCATAACACTTTGCATAGAAACTGCCTGCCCTGCTGAGTTCCTCCAGCATTACTCTGGACTTCCAGTAAATGCGGAATCTCTTGTGTTTTTTTGAAGAGCCAAACCTCTTGATTGCTCTCCGTTTGGAGCATAAACTTTCTGAACTCTGCCCTGCTTTGGATGATAGATAGATAGATAGATAGATACTTTATTCATCCCCATGGGGAAATTCAACTTTTTTTCCAATGTCCCATACACTTGTTGTAGCAAAACTAATTACATACAATACTTAACTCAGTAAAAAATATGATATGCATCTAAATCACTATCTCAAAAAGCATTAATAATAGCTTTTAAAAAGTTCTTAAGTCCTGGCGGTAGAATTGTAAAGCCTAATGGCATTGGGGAGTATTGACCTCTTCATCCTGTCTGAGGAGCATTGCATCGATAGTAACCTGTCGCTGAAACTGCTTCTCTGTCTCTGGATGGTGCTATGTAGAGGATGTTCAGAGTTATCCATAATTGACCGTAGCCTACTCAGCGCCCTTCGCTCAGCTACCGATGTTAAACTCTCCAGTACTTTGCCCACGACAGAGCCCGCCTTCCTTACCAGCTTATTAAGACGTGAGGCGTCCCTCTTCTTAATGCTTCCTCCCCAACACGCCACCACAAAGAAGAGGGCGCTCTCCACAACTGACCTATAGAACATCTTCAGCATCTCACTACAGACATTGAATGACGCCAACCTTCTTAGGAAGTACAGTCGACTCTGTGCCTTCCTGCACAAGGCATCTGTGTTGGCAGTCCAGTCTAGCTTCTCGTCTAACTGTACTCCCAGATACTTGTAGGTCTTAACCTGCTCCACACATTCTCCATTAATGATCACTGGCTCCATATGAGGCCTAGATCTCCTAAAGTCCACCACCATCTCCTTGGTCTTGGTGATATTGAGATGCAGATATTGAGAGGCAGGATGGGGAGGCATTGTGCAGAATCTTGTTGATCTGTCAGCCCCTTCATTTGATTGGAGGAAGACAGCTATTTTCTAAGTGCTTTGGAAGGTCAGATATGTTGAGAAGTTTGCAACCACCCATTGACACATGACACGTGACAGAATGTTTGCTGGTACCGAACATTCATTTTCAGCTGTTTCAAGGGTGAATTCGCTCCAGCACATTCACACAATTCATACCGCAAAGAGGGTTTTGCCCTTTGGATCCTGAGTTACTTTTCAACAAGTTCACATCTTTGGATCCACATGACGAGGAATCTAAAGCTTTTGTGATAACTGCAGGCAGTGAGTTAGCTGAGCGCAAGTTCTGGGCCAAATATATTCCAACTGATTTGCTTAGTTTTTTTGTATTATTTATGAAATTGGACCTACTGGGCAGGATGTTTAATTTTCTCAAGACCTCTCAATGTTAAGAATGGCATTAAAATAGGCAGACATTTGCCAGGTCAGATCTGGTCTACTCTAAGCAACACACACAAAATGCTGGAGGAAATCAGCTGATCAGGCAGCATTTAAGGAAATGAATAAGGAGTTGATGTTCTGGGCCAAGACCTTTCTTCAGGACTTTATGGTTATGTGTTTCTAGTTTATTTTTACACTTTTACTGCCTGTTATGAATTGCTCATGGAGTCTAGCAATGACCCTATTTTTTCTGTTTTAATGGCTCTGTGATATTTCATCCTCTGCTGGATATGTGCCTTCAACTCTTCTTGGGAACTTGCCTTCGGTGTCATCTTTGTCTACATGGCTTCCAGTTCCATTTTGAGGCCTCCTTGTGTGGACCCACTGAGGATCCCAGGTACCTACATTCGAATGACTGCTTCTCCCACAACTTTTCCCTTTGAATTGTACACTTTGCCCTCTCCACTATGCAGAGATACCAGAGAGCCCTGTCTTACTCTCTGCCACAGCTCTTGGCCTCTCTCTCCTCTGAATGCCATGGACCTCACAGATGTTTCATCCTCCACTGAATCCAAGCCTTCAACCACCAATTATTCACCTTCCTTGTGTCCAGGAAGGATCAGAAGATTGCACATCTCCAGACTGGTGCAGAACCTGCTGACTTCAACTCCATTTCTGATGGCCCTGGATGAGCCCAGACTGTGATTCCTCCACCTCCTGCTTGGAAGTCAATTCGATCGGACACCCCCAGATGATTCCAGACCATGGATATAACTGTTGCTAACTCAATTTCCAACAAATTATTTGGCATTTAGCTCTTGCATCAGCCCGGATCTTGGTACCATCTCCTCCAGGCTGAGACCTTCCTCATTGCTACTGAGCTCTTGGGCTCCCTTTCCCCACCACCGTTCTCCAAACCCGGGTCTCTCCCCTGTCAGGTCCTCATAGCTTCAATCCTCTTCCCACTCTACTTGACTCCCAAACCACTTCCCCGCCTCCGACACGAACAACTCTCTTCCCCGCTCTGATCTCAGCTCTAATCCCTGTCAGGTCTTCATCATTGCCTCCAAACTTCCTCTCTCTTCAACTTGAGGGTCTGAGTTTGAGGAGTTAGGAAAGCTTGAATCGGTTAGGACTTTATTTCCTACAGTGCAGGAGAATGAGCGGAGATTTGATAGAGGCGTACAAAATTACGAGGAGTATAGATAGGGTTAATGCAAGCAGGCTTTTTCCACTGAGGTCAGACTAGAACTAGAGGTCAAAGGTTAAGAGTGAGAGGTGATATACTTCAGGAAAAGCTAATGGAGAACTTCTTCATTCAGAGGGTAAAGAGATCATGGAACAAGATACCAACAGAAGAGTGGATGCGGATTTGATAGAAATATTTTAGAGAAGTTTGGATAAGTACATGGATGGAAGGGGTATTGAAGGGCTATGGTCCAGTTGCAGGCCGTTGGGACTGGGCAGAATAACAGTTTAGCACAGAATAGGTGTGCTGAAGGGTCTGTTTCTGTGCTGTAGGGATTTTTGACTCTGTGATTTTATGACTCAAAATCAGAAAGTGCTGGATTGCTCAGTCTGTTGGGTAGTGTGGGTAGAGATAGATAGCCAGCTAATATTTTAAATTAATGACATTTATTGTAACTGACGATGCTCTGATGAAAGTTCATGATCTAAAGTGTCACTTGCACTTTTTTCTCCATAATTGCTACATTTGTTGGCAAATATCTTCTTTGGTTTACCTTAGGTACCCTGCATCTTAGACTGAACAACAGGCTGAATGCAGCCTACGATAGCTGTTATATTAATTTTATTTAGAGATACAAAACTCTAAATAACAGTAACAGGCCCTTCCAACTCAATGAGCCCACACTGCCCAATTACACCCATGTGACCAATTAACTGACTGACCTGTATATTTTTAGAATTTGGGTGGAGTCCAGAGACCATGAAGGAACACCATGTGGTCATGGGAAGAACATTCAAACTTGCAACTGGATCAACTTGAGAAAATAACTTGTTGCTAGGAACCAGGAGATGTAATATAGATAAATGAAGCAAGGCTAAGGACAGTCATTGAAAATCAATGAAAATCAATTGATTTCCAAAATCAATGATATTGGAAATCAGAAATAACATTTAAAAAATGCAGGAAATACTCTACAGCATAAGCTTCAACATAAGCTTGAGGAACAGCACCTCATCTGCCAGCCTTTGGGACTCAATGTTACATTCAATGATTTCAGGTAACTCACTTTTCCTGTCAGAAATCACTGAAGGAGAAAGAATTTGGGTGAGGCTTGAGCTTGAGGGACTAATGGTGCTGGGGTCGGCAACTGGTGTTTTAGCTAATGGTCAATGTTATGGGGCCCGCGTGCAAGTGTGAGTGGTACCTTCCCCGAAGGAGACTGTCCGAGTTGGGTTCTGGGAGATAATGTGACGGATCCACCTGAAACTGGCATACCCCTCTGAAAGGTATGAGGGTCATGCTTGGGCTTTCACTGCCTTTCACTAAATGCCACTTCACAAAATGAGGTATGCCATCTGTTAACATACCAGATGCTTGAACAACCTGACACCAGAACCATGCTCAGTTCAACTAAGTTGCTGGTTCCCAAAGAAATTCTTCATGTTTGAGGCACAAGACCTTGGTGACCCACACTCAGTGATACAGGGACAGCTTCTTCACCTTCATCATCAGATTTATGAATAGTCCATAGATACTACTTTATTATTCCTATTTATTTTAATAATTTATAGCAAATTTACATCTTTGCTCTGTAACGCTGCTGCAAAGCAACACATTTCTCATTATATAAGACTGTGACAATAAAACCAGATTCTGATTTTGATTACGTGTGACTCAAAACACATGGATGTAGCCACTACAGCTTGAACGTTGGAGTTCAGAGGTCAATCTCAGTGTCCTCTGTAAGGAGTCCGTACATCCTCCCTGCAGAATGTTTGGGTTCCCCCCCCCCCCCCCGAGTCTCCAGTTTCCTCCCACAATTCAAAGATGTACTGAGTAGTTTAATTGGTTATTGTAAATTGTCCCGTGATTAGGTTAGGATTAAATCGGGGTTGTCAGGTTTTGCTGGGGCAGCACAGCTTGAAGGGCTGGAAGGGCCTACTCCGTGCTCCATTGCTAAATAAAATAAATAAACAATAGTAGAATGCAGAGCAATTTTACAGCATAAACGGGAGATGAAAATACTCTGAGGACACAACCACATGACTCACTAAAAACAGATAATGCATAGATTAATAAAATTAGCACAATATAACGACACAGGATCAGGTATTTAATTTTAGAAGGACAATAACGAAAAGTAGTTATCTTGCTTTGAACCTTGATTTCGACCACCAGTAGTTATTTCCATAATATAATAAAGAAAAGGATGTATGGAGACTGTGGCATTAAGAATTGCAAGAGAGAGACCAGCTGAGTGGACATACTTAATAGGTAAACGTGGAGTAGGCTGGAGTTCACAAAGGAGAAAAGCTCAAGGATGATCTCATAGAGGATTTAAATGAATGGAAATGTTTGATAGAATAGACATAGAAAAGAAATGCTTCCACTTAAGGGTTGCCTTAACTAAATATTAAAATAAATGCGAGTCATTAATAAAGAGTGGGCTTAGGCAACACTTACTTCACCAAAATTAGTAAGAAAGTGAAACATGCTGCTATACTGAGTAGAGCCAAGCGGTCAGGTACAGAGGCATGGGCTCTGGGCTGAATTAAGCAGACTTTCAGTTGTTGGAACTGATCATTTACAGTGAAGAATTTTAGCTTCTTCCTTCCTGTAGTCACTACTTGCAAGGCCGGTCAGGGAATATTCACGCACTCTCTATTTTCCCCACCCTTACGGCTTTGCTGGAAAACTAAATGGCACATGTCACACTGGTTACGATCCTACACGTGCAGGCTGGATTTACCTCAACCTGCACCCTGACAGTAGGTGAAGAAATACTGCCGGCTGCTCTCCATTTCTGTTGGGATTAGGCACGATATTAATCTCAGAGCAGCAAGCAGATGCCTGTCAATGGATGCTTGAACACTGAAGCCAATGCTGCAACAGAAAGCAGAAAAGGCCAGAAGTATAGCAGTGCGATTTCTGTTGCTCCTCCTTTTCTCCCAAGCCAGCAACACTGGGCAGGATAGTGGCAGGGCTGATGCCTAAAAATCTTTTAAAACCATGGATCCTCCAAAGTGTGACATGCGCACCTGAAATAGACATCCACTTAAGTTTCATTTAAATTTTGATGCATTTTAAGTTTCCTTCAAATTCTGCTATGTCACTGCTATTGAACTGAAAGAAAACAAATATTAGTGTAGGAGACAGATGACATATGGTGCACCCTCTTCCCTCTTCCCTTCCTCCCCAGCCCAATGGCTTATACTTGAAGCTGTCTCTCTCCTGGGCAATCTCCATTCATTTCAAAGCCTTAGCTTACTGCCAGTTGAATATTTGCATTTGATTTAGGTTTAGCCAACCATCTTTCAGACCTGCTGAAAGAATTGTGTTCTTACTTGTGTAATACAGCATATTCTGGGTATGAGTGTGTGTGAGCGCAGCTGTTGGCTCAGCCGTGTCCTGTGGTGCTTACTTCCAACTGAGAAAGGTAACTGGAGAAATTACTTGAATTTCTAGAATTCATGTAAAATATGCTTTTTATTGCAGTATTGAAGACTAGTCTGCTTCATTTTCTATATAGTGAGCAGCTATGCCCCAAAGGCTGAGCATTTTAATAAGATTAATATATTCATTCCAATTGCAAAAAAATTAATATTTCAGGCACCACTGCCTGGGGACTAATGTGTCAATTATGTTACTTTTTATTTTGTGCATTCACCTAGTGTAATCTTTCTGAAGATATCAGTCTAAACTAAAGCAGACACAAACCCATATGAAGTTTACTCAGATAAAAGTAATCTCCCCTCGATTCTGTCAGCTCTCTGGAACAAGTTTGAAAGATTTAACATTTTAATGCAGCTTTGAATATATGATGATTAATACAAAGTTTACGTCTGTTGGATTGACAGAAAAGAAGATGGGAAAATGGTAAAGTAGTTTTAATGCCCAGCTTCTGCTTGAGCACCTTTCACTGGAGGAGGAGGAGGAGACAGCTGACCTTAAGTAAGCATGTCAGGGTCTGTATTCCAAACTAACAAAAATCCAGCAGATTCGTAAAATGGAAAGAAAACATTACAAGTGCTCGAAGTAATTTAAATCAGGCAGCATCTTTGATGAGAAATCGGAATTAGCATTTCAAAATGATAAACCCAATAGATTCTGCAAATATGAGTAAGTCTGCAGATGCTGGAAATCCAAAGCAACACATGCAAAAAGCTGGAGGAACTCAGCAGGTCAGGCACCATCTATGGAAGTGAATAAACAGTCGATGTTTTGGGCATAGATCCTTCTTCAGGACTGAGGAGGAAGGGGGAAGATGCTAGAATAAGCAGGTAGTGGGAGGGGAAAGAGGCTAGCTGGAAGGTGATAGGTGAAGCCAGGTGGTGGGAAAGGTCAAGGGCTGGAGAAGTAAGAATCTGATAGGAGACAAGAGTGGCTTCCCTTTCTCATATTGTTCACTCTCCTCTCCCATCAGATTTTTCCTTCTCCAGTCTTTGACCTTTCCCACCTACCTGGCTTCACCTATTACCTTCCAGCAAATCTCCTTCCCCTCCCCTCACCTTTTTATTTTGGCATCTTCCTGATGCACCATCAATAACTCTCTGAGACGTAAGGCGAGATATCGGCTTTTATTGACTGGAAGAAAGAACTAGCAGCAATTGACCACCATGCTACATCCTGGAGACTGAAAGGCAGGCCTCAGGCCCCAATCGCCTTTATCCAGGGGTCTGTGGGAGGAGCCACAGGAGCAGTCAGCAGGGGGGGGGGGCATGTACAGACAGGTATATGTAGTTCACCACACTTCCCCTCCCCCCTTCCTTCTCAGACCAGAAGAAGAGTCGCAGCCCAAAACGTCAACTCTTTTCCATGGATTCTGCAAATGCTGGTAATTCACAGTAATGCACTCAAAACAGCAGAGGAACCTAGCAGGTCAGGCAGCATCAATGGAGGGGAATTCTTAAAATCCTTAGATTCAGTGTAAGTTCCATTAGATTGGAAAATAGTGGCGTAACTCTTTTATTTGAAAATGAAGACAAAAACCTGAAAATAAGTACATCTGTTAAAGGGTAAATAGCAAGCTCCTTGGAAGAAATCACAGTAATCAAGTTGTCACTATGAGGGATCAGTGCAGTTCTTTGAACATGTGCTATGAACAAGAGAAGGTTAAGAGGCTACTTCAGAGTATTTTGGTAAACACAGATGTAATTAAAGGTTAGCTGGGCAATAGGAAACAGAGTAGGCATAAAAAAGTCTTTTTTTCAGGTTGATGATACACAGCTAGAACTATGCCACAAGAATATATTTAAACAAAGTCATTATGGATTCATGAAAGGGAATAGTTTTTCATTAATTTACTAGAGCTCTTAGAGGAATAGATAAAGAGGAACAATAGAGATGAGGTGCATTTAGACTTTAAGAAAGCTTTCAATAAAATCCAACACAGGTGCCTCAAAATGTCATGAGTAGATGCAATTAAGGATAATATATTGGCATTGATTTGGAGCTAGTTAACAGACAAAAATTAAATAAAGTTATAACTAGGTCTGACCCAGGTTGATAGGACTACTTCAGGGATTGGATAATTGGGTTCCTCAACAATTCACCATCAATATTAATGATTTATCTGCAAGGACCAATGTCATATTTCACATTTGCTGATGAAACAATTTCAGATGGGAAGGTGAGCACAGAAGAAGATGTAAAGAGGCTCCAAGGTGATATGGATACACTTAATGATTAGGTGAAGGCATAACAAAAGGATAATTATGTAGAAAAATGAGAGTTCACCCAGTTCAGTGAACACAGCAGAAAAGCAGAGTCTTTTACAAAATCATAATAGAATACTCAAAGAGGACTGGGTCCTTTTGCACACAAATAATTGAAAGCTAACATATGTACAATAAACACTGAAAGACAAATTACATTTTAGCCTCTTTTTTATAGGGTCTGAGTACAGGCTTAAATGTAACTTACTGTTATTATATAAGATCATGATAGGACAGTACCTGGGTACTATAATACAGTCTTGCTCACTGTACTTGGTTTGAAGCTACAATCATATTAGATGTATCTTATTGAATGGTTGGGTGGACATAGAGTCACAGGGCATTACAGCACAAAATACGCCCTTCAGCCCATCTAATCCACACTGACCTGTTTTTCTATGTAGATCCATTTACCCACTACCGGACTATAGCCCTCCATGATATTTTCATCCATTTACCTATCGAAACTTTTCTTATATGTTGCAGCTGAACCCATACCCACACTTCCACTGGCAGCTTATACCATACTTGCACCACCCTCTGAGTGGAGAGTGAAGAAGATAGAAGATTGGTTGACTGGCAGGAGACAAAACGTGGCAATAGAGGGGACCTTTTCTGGTCGTCTGTTGGAAACTACTGGTGTTCTGCAGGGGTCTGATTTGGGAACACTTCACATTACATGTCAACAATTGGTATGATGGAATTGATGGTTTTGTGCTCAAGTTTGTGGATGATACAAAAATGGGTGGAGGAGCAGGTAATGTTGAGGAAGCTGGAAGACTGAAGAAAGATTTAATCATATTAAGAGAATGAATGAAGAAGTGGTAGGTGGAATACAGTGTAGGGGAGTGTATGGTCATGCACTTTGGTAGAAGGAATAAAGGCACAGTCTATTTTCTAAATGGGGGGCAAATTCAGAAATTGAGGTGCAGGATTCATTAAAGGTTAACTTGCAGGTTGGAATAAGGAATGCAAATAACAATGTTAGCATACATTTCAGAAGGACTAGAATTTAAAAGTAAGGATCTACAGTGCCTATAAAAAGTATTCACCCCGCCTGGAAGTTATCATGTTTTATTGTTTTACAACATTGAACCACAGTGGATATAATTTGACTTTTTTGACACTGAGCAACAGAAAAAGTGTCAAAGTGAAAACAGATCTCTACAAAGTCATCTAAGTAATTAATTACAAATATAAAACGCAAAATAATTGATTGCGTAAGTATTCATCATCCTTTAATATGATACACCAAATCATCATTGGTGCAGCCAACTGGTTTTAGAGGTCACATAATTAGTTAAATGGAGATCTGTTTTTGGAGACCTCTGTGCAGTCAAAATGTTTCAATTGACTGTAGTAAAAATACACCTGTATCTGGAAGGTCGAACTGCTGGTGAGTCAGTATCCTGGCAAAAGCTACACCATGAAGTCAATAGAACACTCCTAGCAACTCTGCAAAAAGGTTATTGAAAAGCACAAGTCAGGAGATGGCTACAAGAAAACTTCCAAATCGCTGAATATCCCTTGGAGTACAGTTAAGTCAATCATCAAGAAATGGAAAGAATATGGCACAGCTGTAAGTATGCTTAGAGGAGATCATCCTCAAACACTGAGTTACTGTGCAAGAAGGGGACTAGTGAGGAAGGCCATCAAGAGGCCTATGACAACTCTGGCAAGCTTCAGTGGCTGAGATGGAAGAGAATGCATACAGCAACTGTTGCCTGGGTGCTTCACCAGTCACAGCTTTATAGGAGAGTGGCAAAGAGAAAACCACTGTTGAAAAATAAAACTCACATGAAATCTCAGCTAGAGTTTGTCAGAAGGCATGTGGGAGACACTGAAGTCAGTTGGAAGAGGGTTTTATGGTCTGATAAAACCAAAATTGAGCTTTTTGGTCATCAGACTAAAGGCTGTGTTTGGCATAAGCCAAACACTGCACATCATCAAAAACGCACCATCCCTAGCATGAAGCATGGTGGTGGCTGTATCATGCTGTGGAGATGCTTCACTGCAGCAGGCCCTGGATGTCTTGTGAAGGTAGAGGGTAAAATGAATGCAGCAAAATACAGAGAAATCCTGGAGGAAATCCTGACACAGTCTGTAAGAGAACTGCAACTTGGGAAAAGATTTCTTTTCCAGCAAGACAATGACCCCAGCATAAAGCCAAAGCTACACAGGAATTGCTTAAAACAACAAAGTTAATGTCCAGGAGTGGACAAGACAGACTCCAGACCTTAATCCAATTGAGTATTTGTGGCTGGACTTCAAAAGGGCTGTTCACTCATGATCCCCATGCAATCTGACAGAGCTTGAGCAGTTTTGTAAAGAAGAATGGGGAAAATTACAGTATCCAGATGTGCAAAGCTGATAGAGATCTAGCCACACAGCCACAAGGCTGTAATTGCTGCCAAAGGTGCATCTACTAAATACTGACTTAAAGGGTGTGAGTGCTTATGCAATCAATTATTTTGTGTTTTATATTTGTAATTAATTTACATCACTGTGTAGAGATCTGCTTTCACTTTGACACAAATTAGTTTTTTTCTGTTGATCAATGTCAAAGAAAGCCAATTTTATTCCACTGTGATTCAATGTTGTAAAGCAATAAAACATGAAAAGTTCCAAGGGGTGTGAACATTTTATAGGCACTGTAAGGCATTGGTCAGACCACGCATGGAGCATTGTGAGCAGTTTTGATCCCCTTATCTAAGAAAGGGTTTGCTGACATTGGAGGGTATCCAGAAGTAGTTCATTAGAATGATCCCAGGAATGAAAGGAGGAGCGATCCATGGCATTGGGTCTGTACTCGCTGGAGGTTGAGGGGGAATCTGGAGTTTGAAGAGTGAGGGGTGATCCCATTTCATTCTCTTTTGTTGTGCGAGGGGAGGGAGTTTTTTTGTTCCATTTTGTGTGAGTGGATCAATATTCTGGTTCTGTTTTTCTGTATGAGGGTAAAGAGTTTGGGGTCGATTTCTTGTTCCATTTTGTCCAAGGGGAAGGGATTTGGGGTCAATGTTCTTGTTCTGGTTTGTGCAGTGGGGAGGGATTTTGGGATCAATTTTTTTGTTCCATTTTGTGCGAGGGGAAGAGATTTGGGGTTGATGTTCCGTTTTGTGCAGGGCGAGGGAGTTTGGGGTCAATTTTTTTGGTTCCATTTTGTGCAGAGGGAGGGAGTTTGGGGGTTGATGATCAGAATACCATTCCTTTTTGTGTATGGGTGAATTTTATGTTTCTTTCTGAACAATTTTCATGTTCTTTCTTTATTTCATGACTATCTGGTGAAGATGAATCTCAGAGTTGTTAATGGATACATACTTTGATAATAATTAACCTTTGAACCTTTTGAATAGATCTAGATAAAGTGGACATGGAGAAGATGTTTTCCATAGTCAAGGAATCTATGACAAGACAGCAAAGCCTCAGAATATAAGGACACCCCTTTAGAACAGAGATGAAGAGAAATTTCTTTAGTCAGAGAATAGTGAATCTATGGAATTCATTGCCACAGATGGCTATGGTGGCCAAGTCATTGAACATATTTAAAATGGAGGTTGATAGGTTCTTGATTAGTAAGGGCATGAAAGATTATGGGGGAAGCTAGGAGAATGGGGTTGAGAGGGATAATTAATTGGTCATGATAGAATGGTAGAGCAGGCTTGTTGGGCCAAATAGTTTAATTCTACCTGATGTCTTTATGGTCTTGATTAGTAAGGATGTTAAAGGTTATGGGGAGAAGGTAGAAGAATGACAGAATAAATCAGGCATGATGGAATGGTGGAGCAGACTTGGGCTGAATTGCCCAATTCTGTTCAATATCTTTTTTTTAATAATTTTTTTAATTGAAGTTCATCATCAAACTAACATTTCCATAAGATGGATTTCAGACATTGTACATATATATCATATAATCATATATATCACAAATCTCCACAAAGTATTTATCTGAGGTATACAGTCATAGAAAAGAGTGGAAAGAAAAAACAAGCAAAAGGAAAGAACTATGTACAAGTAGGGAGTGATCTTTTTTTTTTACAACATATTCATTGATTTGTGAGAATAAAATCAGGCCTATGAGGCATTATGTAGTTAAACCATTTTTCCCAGTATGAATCAAATTGTTCCAAATTGGATAAAATTCTCTTACATTTGATTGGATTTAATAGCCCATTGACATTAAAAGAAATGAATTTTACCTTGTCCTTAGCCATCTGTATTTATCTGTCAATGTACCATTGAAATTAGAATAAAACTTAATCGAACTACTCCCTGAACAAATAAGAACCAAGAAACGCAAATAACAACAAAAATGGCAACAAACATGTGATTCCAAGGCTGAGGTCTCTAGTAGATGACCCTGTGTTGAGCTAGAGGAAATGTCTAGCTATGGGGGATAACCCCTACTACTTGTGAGTTGAGGGCCCCCATTGCAGTATTCATAAAAGTCAGTGAACAAATCCATTACACAGAAAAGATTTCCCTGTGTACTCCTCCTATATATATATATACATACATACATACACACACACATTACATACACATATATATATTCTCATTTTGGTGGGGAAAAAGGAGTAAGTGAGAGAATAAAGAATAACAACTAAGTAACATAAAATCCACATTATAATAAGTATTTCTTGAGATAGGTATATCACCGTGTACTTATGCTTCCGTTTAGCTTCTCAACATTTTTAAAGTTAGCCAAACCTTATGGCTCCTCTGAAGGGGGTGAGGACTGTCTTTGGGAAACTCCCGGTCTCTTCCTGATATATTTCTCTTGGTCTCCTCCCATCTCCTGCCTTCTCGATTCTCGCACTATTTCCCAAGCAGAGCGGGACAATTCCTCAGCCAGGCTTTCCCTCATTTTGGTCACGCTGACGGGCAACCCTTTGGCCTTCATATCTGTAGTCACCTCTTCCACCATCTGGTACAACCGCATCCCATTGTCATAAAACACTCGAAGTTTAGCAGGGTACGGAGTTTGAAATCCAATCTTGTTTTGCTTTAGTACTCGCTTTACTTCAGAGTATTCTTTGCATTTCTGCAGGACCGCGGGGAGGGGGGGGTGGTAATCTTGGTCAAAATATATTAATTTATCGTCGTAAAACACTCTCTTCTTACCCCAGGCCCTTTGTAGAATCTACTCCTTGGTGCTGTACCGCAGGAATTTTATTATTATTGAGCGTGGCTTTCTATCCTGGGTAGGTTTTGGGACGAGCGCGCGGTCGGCTCTCTCGACTTCCAGCTTCAGCTGGGGGAAGATCCAACGCGTCCCACAGTAACTTTTCGACAAGCTCTGTCATAGACGAGCTCTCCGCTCTTTCAGGAACGTTGTAGATTCTGATATTTTTCCGTCGTGATCTTCCCTCCAGGTCAAGCTGTTTACCTTCTTGGTGATGTATGATTTTTATTGTCTTGCTCAGTATCCGTTTCACGTTTTGAACGCGATCTTCCACCTTCTCAATGTGAGTCTCTGCCACCGCTATTTTTTGATTAACGCTGGCGAGCTCTGCCTTAATATCCCGGAGCTGCTGCTTTATATCTTTCTGGACCTCCATTATTTCTTTCAGGATTTCGAAGATATTCGCCGCTTCGACTGAACGAGGCCCGGCGGCCGCCTGGCTCACATGCGGTCGGGTCGGAGAGCCACTCGCTGCACTCCTCCCGGACGCAGGCTCCGCAGTGTCGCTTTTTAAATTTCCATTCCTTTTCCCCATTATTGCCCCTCTTTTCATTTCAAATATTTTTCAAAAAATATTATATTTGATGGGATAACGGGGCTTAATACGTGTTTTTCCGGAGGAGCTTGTGACTTAAGCGGCCATTCTCGATGATGATGTCACCGGAACTATCCTGTTCCAATATCTTACTATCTTAAAGTTTTAAGTTTCCCCTCAGGTTCCCCTTTAATTTTTTACCTTTCACCCTAAACATGATTTCTAGTTCTCGTCTCATTCGACTTCAGGGGAAAAAGCCTGCGTGTACGGTATTAACCAGATCTATACTCCTCCGATTTCAAACCTCCGCTGCCTTGCAGCTATACCTGCTCACGGGAAAGGCTTTCGGAGTAAACCCCAAGGAAAAGTCCGGAGTTGGAGTCCCGAAGGCGGCTGACTGCTGTACCCAGCACCGACACGGCAACTCCTGCGATGCTGCTGGCACCAAACTGTATTGACTTTCGTCGTTCCTTTGGACCTGTCATCAGCATGGAGGGAGGGTCCCACTGCATGGGCAACAGACGGATCTCCATATCAACTCTGCCCTGGCTTGTGCCCTGAAGAAGCCACTCCCAGTGACTACCAGAGGCGCAATACCCATGGTCGACCATGACCAATGGAGGCCACACACACATATACTCCTCAGAATCGTGCATGCCTCTATACTATCTGCTTATTCTCCAGTGCTCCAGGGAATAAAACCTTATCCTATTCCACTTTTCCCTATAACTCAGGTTCTCAAATCCCCACAGCATCCTTGTAAATTTACTCTGCACCCTTATTGATATACTTCCCAGAGAGAGGTGAGCAGAAGTCACATAACACTCCAAATTTAGCTTCAAAAAAGTCAAGATTGCAACACCTGTACAAAATGCTTTGACTTCTGATGACCAAAGTGTCAAAAGCTCTTGTTATGACCCTTATCTTCTGTGACCCCACTTTTGAGGAATTATGGATCTGTATTCTCAGATCCCTCTGTTCCACCACACTCTTCAGTGCCCTTCCATTCACTCTGTAAGACCTATCCTGGATTATCCTCTCAAAGTGCTGTTACGAACCCCGTAACTGGGTGACTTACCAGCAAAGATAGAGACGTCCGTTGAAGTCTGATGATACTATTTTTAACAGTATTTATTAGTAAAAATACACAAAAATAATATCAATGCAAATATACAGATAATATACGTCGTCAATACTAAACCTAAAAGTACGGGTATAATAATAATCAATAAGAAATAAGCTCTATTGTTGTCTAGGGGATAATGTATTGTCCAATGGAAATATAAAGTTCACTGCAGTTCCACAAGCTGCCGTCTTTTGTTTGTCGCTGTGTTGCAATTGTTGGAGAGAGAGAGAGGGGAAGAGAAAAACTTGCCGGCTTTCCTTTATGATTTTGATCCGTCAGGTGTCTCGTTGTCGTGGCCGTTCAAGTGTGACCTCTCCTTTAGCTAAACCGTTCTTCCGTGGTGAGCTCGCCACCCAGGCAAGGGAGGACGCACACGAGCCCCCACCGGCTTTCACTATAACACGCTGTCACGGGATTTCTAGCGTTTCTCCTGGTGCGTCTAAAGGGGTGTTCCCCAGACCCCTCTTTTATCCTCACTCACAGGGTCTCAGATGTCAATCAGGTTGGGATGATGCAATCCCTCAACCAGACCACTCTGGTTGTCCCCTGAGGGGTTTCAATGAATAGTACAGTACTCAATACACAATTCCGTCTCCAAGAGACAATGGCAGTAATCAGTGGTTCCGTTCCGCTGATGTCAGGAGACAATCCAAACCTTGTGTATTCTGCATCTCTCTCTCTCTCTCTCTCTCATGATGTGTATCTCTCTCATTTGCTGGGTCTCAGACCCGAAATAATAGCGATTCTCAAAAAGGAGGGGGCGACTTTGTACCCTTCGGCCCCTCAGAGTTGCCCCACCTTCGTAACAGTGCAACACCTTATACTTATCTGCATTAAGTCCCATCGCAGACTTTCAGCTGCTCCAGATCTCATTGCGAGCTTTGATTCCCTTTCTTGCGGTCCATCATGCCCCCAATCTTGATGTCATTCACAAATTGCTGATCCAGTTTGCCATGTTATCGCCAAAATCATTAATAGAAATGACCAACAATGATGGACCCAGCACCGATCACTGCGGCATGCAATTAGTAACAGAGCTCCAATTATTGGAACAGCCATCTACAACTACTCTGTCTTCTTCAGCTAAGCCAAAGCTAAATCCTATTTATTACTTTATCCTGAATGCCAAGTGATTTAACCTTCTGCGCCAACCTCCCATGTGTGACTTAGATAAAGGTTTTGTTAAAGTTCATGTAGACTATGTCTATTGTCTTTCCTTCATTAACCTTCTTAGCAACATCCTCAAAAACTATAAGTTTGGCTGGACATGATCTGTTCCACACAAAGATCTATCCCCAGTCAGTCCTGACTATCGAAATACTTATATTATTCATCCTGTCCCTTAGAATATCTTCCATGATTTACCCATGAATGATGTCAGTTCATCTGCCTGTAATTTCATGATTTTAACCCGGAGATGTTCATCCTGCCTGTAATTTCAACCCGGAGAAGTGTGAGGTGGTACACTTTGGAAGGACAAACTCCAAGGCAGAGTACAAAGTAAATGGCAGGATACTTGGTAGTGTGGAGGAGCAGAGGGATCTGGGGGTACATGTCCACAGATCCCTGAAAGTTGCTTCACAGGTAGATAGGGTATTTAAGAAAGCTTATGGGGTGTTAGCTTTCATAAGTCGAGGGATAGAGTTTAAGAGACACAATGTAATGATGCAGCTCTATTAAACTCTAGTTAGGCCACACTTGGAGTACTGTGTCCAGTTCTGGTCACCTCACTATAGGAAGGATGTGGAAGCATTGGAAAGGGTACAGAGGAGATTTACCAGGATGCTGCCTGGTTTAGAGAGTATGGATTATGATCAGAGATTAAGGGGGCTAGGGCTTTACTCTTTGGAGAGAAGGAGGATGAGAGGAGACATGATAGAGGTGTACAAGATATTAAGAGGAATAGACAGAGTGGACAGCCAGCGCCTCTTCCCCAGGGCACCACTGCTCAGTACAAGAGGACATGGCTTTAAGTTGAGGGGAGGGAAGTTCAAGGGGGATATTAGAGGAAGGTTTTTCACTCAGAGAGTGGTTGGTGCGTGGAATGTACTGCCTGAGTCTGTGGTGGAGGTAGACACACTAGTGAAGTTTAAGAGACTACTAGACAGGTATATGGAGGAATTTAAGGTGGGGGGGTTGTATGTGAGGCAGGGTTTGAGGGTCAGCATAACATTGTGGGCTGAAGGGCCTGTAATGTGCTGTACTATTCTATGTTCTATGTTCTATGGTTTATCCTTAGATACTTTCTTAAACAACGGAACAACTGCTGTTATCCTTCAAAGTTCGAAGCAAATGTATTAACAAAGTACATACCTGTCACTATATACAACCCTGAGATTCATTTTCTTTCAGGCATGCTCAATAAATCCATAATAGAACAATAACCAAAATAGAATCAATGAAAGACTGCATCAATTGGGTATACAACCAATCTGCAAAAGACAGCAAACTGTACAAGTGTAAAAGGAATGAAATAATAAAAATAAATTTATAGGCAACAAATATTGAGAACATGAGATGAAATGTTGTTGAAAGTGAGTCTATAGGTTGTGGGAACATTTCAGTGATGGGGCAAATGAAGTTGAGTGAAGTTATCCCCTTTGGTTCAAGAGTCTGATGTTTGAGGGGTAATAACTGTTCCTGAACCTGGTGGTGTGAGTCCTGAGGCCCCTGTGTCCTCTTCCTGATAGCAGCAGGAAGAAGGTACAGGAAGTGAGCATGGCCTGGGTGATGGGGGCCCCTGATGATGGATGCTGCTTTCCTGCAACAACTCTTGGTGTAGTTGTGCTCAGTGGTGGGGAGGGTTTTACTTGTGATGGACTGCGTTGAATCCATTACACTTTGTAGGATTTTCAACTCAAGGGCATTGATGTTTCCATACCAGGTTATGAAGCAGCCAGTCAACATACTTTCCACCACACATCTGTAAAAGTTTGTCAATGTTTTAATGGCACATCAAATCTTCACAAAGCCTTAAGGAAGTAGAAGTACTGCCATGCTTCCTTCGTAATTGCATTTACATGCTGGGCCCAGAGCAGGTCCTCTGAAATGGTAACACCAAGGAATATGAAGTTGCTGATCCTTTCCACCTCTGATCCTCTGGTGAAGACTGGCTAATGCACCTCTGCTTGCTCCTGAAGTCAATAATCAGCTCCTTAGTTTTGCTGGCATTGTGAGAAGGTGTTGTCACTTCTGAGCCAGATTTTCAACCTTGCTCCTATATGCTGATTCATCAATCCCTGCCACAACTATTGAACATCCTTTGTTGATTGAAGTTTAGTCCAGAATTGCCACTTTGCCCATGAGATGGCTGTACAGAGATCATACCTAGACCTCTTGCAACTTACTACGTTGCCAGACCTGAATGTCACTGATCTGGCCCTTAGCAGACTGTGGATCTCCTGTACCTCACCTGTGGCTAAGGACATTTTAAATATCTCTGCCCTTCGTCTTTTTCTTACCCAGGGTCTCAATATGCATTGATAAACCAAGGTTCTGTAACATTGTAGGCCTTGTTTTTTATTCTAACAGAAACATGCAAATTCTGTTCTCTCAATATTTCACTTTTGAAGACCTCCTTCTTCCAAGAGCACCTTTACTGGAAAACACCCTATCCCAATCCATGATATCTTATGATGCCAGCAAAGTTGACCTTTCTCCAATTTAGATTCCCACCCTAGGGTCTAGGGCCTTATCCACAATTATCCTGAAACTAATGGAATTACGATCACTAGATCCAAAGTGTTCCCTTTCAACATTTCTGTCACCTGCCCTGTCTCATTCCCTAAGAGGAGATTGTATTACCACACCTTCTCTAGTTGGGACCTCTGCATATTGATTAAGGAAACTTTCCTGAACAGATAGGAATTTGACAAACATTATCCCATCCAGTCTTTCTACAATATGGGAATCCTAGTCAATATGTGGAAAGTAAAAATCATCTACTATCACAACCTTATTTACCTTGCAACTATACATCTGCAAATTTTCTCCTTTAAATCCTGATGGCTATTGACAGGTCTATAATATAATCCCTTTAGCATGGTCATCCCTTTCTTCTTCCTCAATTCCCCCCATATTCCCTCAGTGCATGAGCCTCCTACTAAATCTCTCTGAGCTCTGCCATGGCATTTTCCCTGTTGAGTAATTCATCCCTTCCCGATTAATACCTCCCCTGCTCTCTTCTCTAAAATAACAGAACCGTGAAACTTTTACTTGTCACTCCTACCCCTCCTGCAACTACATCTGACCAATGGCTACAACATAACAATTCCATGTGCTTATTAGTTCCATAAAGCTAGTATTTTGATTTCTGACTTTGCATGTAGACTTAATATCTACTTTCTCCACAACTACTCCACTGGCTGCTCTGCACTCCGGTTCTTAATCCCCTGCAACTCTAATTTAAACCCTCCGGGCAGCACTAGTAAACCTTCCTGCAAAGATATTGGCTCCCCTCCTGTTCAGGTGAGCATTGTGTCATTGGTACAGGTCCCACGTTCCCTGGAAGGGTGCCAATGAGTCCTCACTCCAGCACCATCTCTTTAGCCACTGTTTCTGGTAGTCCTAGCATTTGGCATTTGCAGAAGATCTGAGATCACCATCCTGGAGGTCTTGTCATTAACTTGGCACTTAACTCCCTGAGCTCACTTTGTATCACTCTTTTTGCCTATGTCATTGGTACTAATGTGGACCATGGCCTCTGACTGTTCACCTTTCCCCTTAAGAATGCTTTGGAGTTGCTCCAGGATGTCTCTGACTCTGGAACCTGGGAGACAATATACCATCTGGGAGTCTTGTTCTCACCCACAGACTGCCTGTCTGTGCCCATAACCAGTGAGTCCCCTATCTCCATTGCTTGCTTCTTCTTCCCCCTTCCCTACTGAGACACAGAGCCAAACTCAGTGCCAGAGACCTGACTGCTCTGACTTTCCTCTGTTTGTGGAGCTGAACAGCGTTCTCCTGTTCCTGACTGACATTTACACTCGATCTAAGTAGATTGTAAATTTATGAAGCTGACTTGTTGATGACAAATAATGAATCATGCCAATCCAGATAAAACATGTATTTAAAAACAAATAGCTTTCCCAAAGTTACAATGGTTTTCTGCATGAACATCTAATCTTGAAATAAAACAAAAAATCTTTGTTTCCCATTTCAGATTTAAAACTAAACTACCAAAAAATGAAAGGTAGAGATTTAAGTTAAGATTAAGTTGGATAACTACTTTGCATGCAATCTTATGAGGTGCTTATACTGTTATTAAAAACTACAATGAAATGCTAACTAATCATGAGAACTGCAGGATTATGGAAAATGATTGATAGAATAGATCCTGAAAGGCTGTTTTGCTTAATTGGAGAGCCCAGAATTGGCATATAGTGCCAGGATAAGGGATCAGTGAAATGTACACCTTAGATTACACACAATAACTCTTCAGAATTTATCTTCTCAAAGCACTATGGATGTTTGGTTATGGTTGTGTCACTGGCCGAATCAAAGATGGTGATGAATCAGCACAGAGGAGGTTAGCTGGAAATCTGGCTGAATGGTGCTGCAGCAACCTTTCACTCGGTGTCAGCAAGACCAAAGAGCTGGTTATTGTCCATAGGAGGAGGAAACCTGAAGTCCATGAGCCAGTCTCATCAGCTGATCAGAGGTGGAAATGGTCAACAACTTTAATGTTACAATTTCAGAGGATTTGTCCTGGGTTCAGCATTTAAGTGCTATTACAAAGAAAGCATGGCAGTGCCTCTACCTTTTTAGAAGATTGTGAAGATTCAGATGTTAGCTAAAACTTTGACAAACTTCTAAGCATGTGTAATGAAGAATATACTGATTGGTTGCATCACAACCTGTTATGGAAGCATAAAAAGTGGTGGATACTGCTCAGTTTATCATGGGTAAGCTCTTCCACCATTGAGCACATATGCAAGGAGTGATATCGCAGGAAAGCAGCATCCATCATCGAGGACTCTCACCTTCCAGGCCTTGCTCTCTTCTAACTGCTGTCACCAGGAAGGAGGCACAGTAGCTTCAGGACTCACACCACCAGGTTCAGGAACAGTTATTACCCCTCAACCATCAAGCTCTAGAACCAGAGGGGACAGTTTCACTCACCTCAACACTGAAGTGAACACATCCTGTGGACTCACTTTCAAGGTCTCTGCATCTCATATTCACGATACTTAGTGCTTACTCATTCTTCGTGTATTTGCACAGTACGTTGTCTTTTGCACATTGGTTATTTGTCTGTCTTGTGTGCCATTTTCACTGATTCTGTTGTGTTTCTTTGTATTTACTGTGGATGCCCTCAAGAAAATGAATCTTAGTATATGGTAACATACATGAACTTTGATAATAAATTTACTTTGTACTTTGAACTTTGATAGAGATATAGAATGGTGGGCAGACTGAAGGGGCTTTCTGCCATCCTTGTTTTATTTCTTATGCTTTCATGTACATAATGTAACACAGCAGCAATTGGAGCAGAACTGATAAATTACATTCTTAGCCACCAACAACAAGAAGCAACATCATATGAGAAGTATGTTGATTATTTGACAGTGGGAAATGTTTCACTTTTTAAAAAGCAGAGACTTATCATCACCTCAAGTCTTTTTAAAAAATAAAATAACTTAATAGAACATTAAAGTGATAACTGACTGCGTTCTGCTCAAGGTTCGAATTCTTTATCTCTCCCAAGGAACAAGAAAATGGAATTTAATTGCCCACATCCATCAGCTTTGACAGTATACAGTTTTATTTGAATGTAGAACTGTTTGTGTAAGTTAACTGGATGTTTTACTTGTATAATGCGAGGTGTTTAACGTGGTAGTGATTTGTCTTTGAAAATATAAGTACTTTTCTAAATACTTTCAAAAATTATTTTTGTAATTTATAATAATTTTATGCCCTTGCACTGACCAGATGCTACAAAATAATAAATTTTGCATCTTAGAAGTCAATGATGATTCTGTTGTTCCAAATTTCTTTAGTAATTTGGAGTCCATTCTCTTCATTACTGGTGTGAAATACAGCAACAGTGGTTAGGTGTGTTTATCTTTAAAAGAAAATCAGTTTCCAAAAGAAAAAAATAGCCTAATCATTGCAAATACCAATAATTTTCATACTATTAAAATTTATGGGATTAAACTTGGTAGAACCCTCTCTTTCCCATTGTCAGTGAGTGCAGGGATTAATTTCACATGTTGCTACATACTAGCTGTCCACTAATTCGATTATTGGGTGCAGCCAGAGGATACCTAATTAAGTGACCAATTTAGTGAATGGCTTGCAGTAAGTGCAGCTATTTTCATTTTATTATGGGCAGGAGCATTATACCTGCAGCAGGTTTTGGGCATTCATTCTAACCAATGGTTTTTGAAGAATATTACAGCACAGGGGGCACACGTTCTCTAGTTTTTGGACGAAACAACATTGACCTTGGTGGAGAGAAACAATAGCTCATAAACTGTTACAGATCCCCATGAGAGAAGAAAGCTGTGGCAACCAACAGTGGGAGTTAAACCCTGTGAATCTGAATGCAGTTCTGAAAGATTTTCAATAACCTATTAAGTGTGGTCAAGCTCAATGAAGGTGCTTCAGCTTCGATATCCCATGTTGGGTTGCGGTTGGGGAGAAGTTTGGCAAAAGTTGAATAATGGGAAAGATTGGGCACATAATGGAGAGGAGTAAAGTGCTGGGTACATTCACGGAGCTCCTGCATAATTGAGGCATGACTACCCTAATCGTGGCTGAACAGCTCAGCGTTCAAGTATTCTGCCCTCAACACAATGTGAGTACTGTAAAGGCAATGGCTCTTGATGCTATGGGAAAGCTGGACATCCAGTTGAGTGCATGTGCTCAGGGTGAAGGAAATGCATTCTACTCTGGATCAGAGGTTAGAAACTCCTAGATGTGATGGCATCCGTTAGTCTCGCGAGACCATAGATCTGTGTCTGGAAAGTCTTGAGTGTCCTCTCCAGGGCACTGGCCTGGGCAAGGTTGTATGGAAGAGCGGCAGTTGCCCATGCAGCAAGTCTCCCCTCTCCACGTCACCGATGTTGTCCAAGGGAAGGGCAAGAGCTGATACAACTTGGCACCATTGACATTGCAGGAGTTGCCAGAGCGAGGTTGAAGGCAACGTCGGACTGCCTTAGGGACTCCAGCTCCGGATTGTCCTCAGGGTTTACTCCCGAAGCCTTTCCCATGAGTGGGTATGGCTACAAGGCAGCAGAGGTTTGAAATCAGAGTTTTCCCTCTCTTAGATGGACTGCCTTCCCAGGCTGACGAGCTCCATCTACCCGAAGCACCGGTTTTAAGGCACCGGGACCCACCTTTGCCCCTTCTCCTGTCAGTAGAAACAGTTCCGCCGGGCTTAGAGGCTAAACCACACGAGAAGGCCAGGAGTTGGACTTGGTTGTCAGAGGCTATTTGAGGCACATGCCGTGAGGAGCACTTTTAGGTAGTGGGAGCTTGTCCCCACTATCACCCCTTGGCTTGACAACCTTGGAACCGCTCCTAGATGTATTGGTGCTATAAATATTGAGAAATATACCTGATATAATCATTATATATACCTGAACTATAATCACTATGTATTAGCTATTTACTATGCTATGTAATCACTTCTAGGTACCGAATATTAATATGTATTATTTTACTAGACACATTTTGTTATGTGTTGTTTTCACTAGATACTTTGTACTCTCTTAGCTGCATATTATGGCACTTACAGAACACCTGTTTGTTTTGCAACACTATTAGCTGAGATGCATCCCATGTATTACACTCAGCCTTTGTTTAGTACGAGATAACGGTGGCGGACAGGATGCTGCGAGCAGGAATGTAATGTGAGGGAGGTTGTCTGAAAAACATAATCTTGGCCACGAATAAGGCCCCAATGCGAACGGGTGAAAAACAATGATGAAAAACAATGGAGGCAAGAGCGATTAATTAATTCATATATAGATGATATGCAATTAAAACTTGATTGGGTATGCTGATGAAACCGAAATGTAACTGAGATAAGAAATTACTATAAAGAATGCTGTACACCGGAGCTCGGTGGGCTTTTGGTGACAAGTTCATTGATTGCCTCAGCCTTTGTTTGCAAATAAAGGTTTAATTTTCTTGAAGAATTGTCTGAGTCTCCAAGTCATTTCAAGTAACCACGACATAAACCACAATATTCCAGATTTCACCTACATTTCTGGACCAGGAACGGTGAGCTGGATTCCATTAGATTTGATACATTTTTAAGCAGAACGCTAAGGTGTAGATAACTAATGATTAGAATGGTCCCAAGGATGAGGTATTTGCGCAATAAGGTTAGATTGGAAATGCCAGAGTCGTTCTGCTGGGAACAAAGAAAGCTGAGAGGAGATTATATATGCAGCTGTGTATAAGGACATGATTCGCTTAAATTGAGTGGATAGAAGGAAGCTGTTTCATTTAGCATGGATCATTAGACACAGATTTGGTTAAACTTCCAGTACAAGTTTAACTGTCATTTAATGATACAGCAAAATAAAACAGCATTCCTCTGAATCCAAGGTGCAAAACAGAATATATACAGTCTCACACAGTACACAACATATAGTACATATAGTTAAGATCGCACATACAGTCACAAAACAGAAATAATAATATACACCTGGATGCCGGAGTGGCAGGGCCTGAAGATTGATGATGCTTGGGTTGTTGGCCTGGAACTGCATTTCTGTAAGAGCAACCACACAGCAGTTCCTCGTCATGCGCCAGGCAGCTACAGACAAGTGCAATCTAGCCTGTCTTCCACTGGGGGTAGCACTGATGGGAGGGGCTAGCCGTCAACTCAGCACAGAATCCAGCGCACCCACCGCACCTCTGCTTTCCTCACACTGCCTCTGGAGTCTCTTCCCATGGGCAGCTGCAACACACAATTCCACAGCACGAAGACTTGATTCAGGCAATAACTGAGGGCTATGCAGCTCCCCTGCCATCGATCCCAATCTCGCCAGAGAGCCATTGAACCAGACTTGCAGTATTCTACATTACCAATGTCCAGTAGGGTCTTACGATCACAGGAAAAAATGCCCAAAACAATTATTTGCACCATTTGTTGGACTGTACTCCACCTGCTTCCCTGGGTGGCTGTAACAGGGGATGTCATGGAACTCAACAAGTGAAGACCCATCAATATCCAGTGAGGCAGACTTGCTATACTTGGTGTCCTTAATATCCAGCGGTGTCTTGCAATCATGAGAATGATGTATGAGTCGAACAAATTACACCATTAGTTGGACCTGGAGAGGCCAGTGCAGCCAAACGCACTGCCATATTATCAGAAATTAACGTATTAAATGAAAACAATAGGGCTGTATGAGGAAAATCTTTTATGCTTAGAGATTAGGTTTTAGACTTCACTGCCCACAGCAGGGGGGAGAGGGGGCAGGGCAGCATGGAAATGGGATTAATCAATTCTTTCTAAGGGCACTTGGGAGAAATAGTTTTCAAGTTCCTAGGAAAAAGTGGAGGAAAGTGGCTAAGGGAATTCTAGGAAGCAACGTAAATTCGATGAGCTGAATGTCTTCCTTCTGTCCTCTAACTATTTTATGGTTCTATAACTTTAGCAGCCACAGGCAGTACAATTTTGGTCTTGCTTAGGGTACCTATGTAGCTCCTTGCTACCTTTCCATCACCTACACGAGACACCAAGAGTCTGATAGAATATTCTCTACTCTACTGATTGAGAGCCTTGCTGAAGTTACATTACACCATTCAGGAGATAATTAGTAAAAGAACATCCAACTTACCACAGTGGATGTTTACTGCTTTCATCACCATGCAATGAGGCTGCAAAGTGAACCATCAAACCATACCTACATGGACAGTGATCTCCACTCTCTGGCACAAGGGCAGTAGATACCTGGGAAATAACACTTCATCCAAATGTCCCTCCAAATCACACTTACTCCTAACCCAAACCTATATTTCAATTCCTTCAGAATCACTGGGTTAAAGTCTTGTGCTCTTTTATACAATAACAAACTGGAGGCACCTAGTTTCTTAAGGTTGTCACACCGGTGAGGGGGGTGGGGCAGTGGGGAACAGTGGTGGGGGAGGGTGGGGATAAGAACCCACAAACTCTTAAATGCTCCCAATGATGTGCATCTCAAATAGCCTCTGACAACCAAATCAGCTCCTGGCCTTCACGTGTAGCTTAGCTCCTAAGCCTGGTGGAACTGTTTTTACTGACAGGAGAAGACGCAAAGGCGGGTTACTAGTGCCTTCGAACTACTCCCTCTGGGCAGATAGGGCTTGTCAGCTGGAATTGCAGCTCATCTAGCAGAAGTAAAACTCTGATCTCAAATCTCTGCTGCCTTGTGGCTATACCCATTCACGGGGAAAGCTTTGAGAGTTAATCCTGAGGAAAAATTTGGAGTTGGAGCCCCTAATGCAGTCCTACATTGAGTTCAACGCTGACTAGCAATTCCTGTTGTGCCACTGGTGTCAAACTCTCTAAGTCTCTGCTGTTCCTTGCATTCGTCAGTTGTATGCAAAGGCGGAACCTGCACCATGGGCAACAGCTTGCTCTACATATTGTACTGCCCTCTTTGCATACTAACTTGTGCATTGACTGAACGTAGACAACTAGGATGCAACGTATATAGTTGACCCTGACCAATGGAGAGGCTCTGTGGAGGCACCTTCACTATATGAATTGTAGAGCACCAAAGACAGCTCTCTATCACCTCAAGGATAATTAGGGACGGGAAATATACTAGCATAGCCAGAAATGCCTACAACCTGTGAATGAATGAAGGGATTGTCATTGAAATGTCAATATAAGTTTAGAATTATGCATGCACAACAAATGAAAATAGGCACATTTGTTTATTAATTTTTGAATTTGTAATAAATGCTGCTTTTAATTAATTGCACCCAAAGGCAATTCATCAATTACACAAACAGCAGCCACAAATCTTTTGTTGCTCTGCTATAAAAGAATCACAGAGGCATGAAATATAAACCAAAGTTCCAGACACTATATTAATTCTAAATCCATCAATGTTTGATGCAAAACAATAGTTTTGTTTTATATAATAAATTAAAAAGCTGAAAATATAGCTAGAAACAATTCAACAAAAATAGCATATTTTCTGTAAATCAAGTTAGTTTAATACATTGCAATATAAACCACATCTATGAACAAATTCTGTAGAATTCCTTTGAGATTAAGATAGTAGGACTGCACAACATCTAATGGATATTATTAGAGCTTCAGAAATATTTAGAATAATATCAAAACATGTATTTGAGCTGCAAGTTTTGTAGTGTATTTAATATTTCAGTAATACTTGAGTATTATTGTAAATATGTTGTTTGATTAAGCATTTTTTGTTTGTTCACATAATTCATTATAGGTTATATGTAGGAAGTATGTGAATGGCATACGTCATTCTGCCACCAGCTCGTATGTGAGAATCTCACAAAAGTAAAGCTAAGTGGAAACATTTTCCAGGACTCCTGTGTTTTTCTTTTCATTAGTTTTTGGAGTTACAAAACATAACAGTGGCAATGAGTAAGTTGTAAAATGAACTTGAGATGACTGCCTACCTGTTGAAGCACAGCACATTTTGTTTTCTTCAGAAGGAGAGAGAGAGAGATGTTTGAGTTAAGAAAAATAGTGCAAAACATATTTCAAAGGGAGAAAGATGGTGGGGCTTGAAAAATAGGCAGAGAACAGACAAAATTCATGAGTACACAGACAGTGAGTACTGGGTGGTAATAATAAAGAAATTTAAAAACACAGAAATGGCCAGATTCATCAGAATGATAGATGCATTTGATTGCACAGCAGATAACTGGGTGATGTATACTGAATGAATGAGCAGTATTTTGAAGGAAATAAAAATAGTCAATGAAAAGTGAGTGCAATGCAAAAGGATACAGTTGCATAGAAGCTTGACTGCTCCAACCAAACCAGCTGGAATGAGCTTAGGTGATCATGTGATAATAATGCAGGAACATTTAGAACCAAAATAATTGTTGACTGCTGAATGCTTTAAGTTTCTAAGTGAAATCAAATGGAAGGGGTTTCTATTTCAGCAAACATGGCTGAATCGAAGAAGTTGTCTGATTATTGTCAGTTCAGTGATGGGTTTTGTGATGCACTGAGAGATCATTTAGTTTGTGGAAACTTACAAGAAAGTGCACAAAAATGGCTCCTAACTGAAGCACAACTCATATTTTAAAGCGCAGTTGAAATCACAGTATCAATGGAAACAGCAGCCAGAGATGCAATTGAGTTGCAGTCAGGAATGAAAATGAGCATGAACAAAATTACAATATCTAAATATAAACCTGGCTGGCCAAACAAATTGTGTTGCTGTTGTGGCAGGTGCTCACATACACCAGACCAACGCAGGTTTAAAGGAGAAATTTGCAGAAAATGCAACAAAGTAGGAAACATACAAAGAGCATGTCAGGCAGACAAAAATAAATGGACTACACAGGGAAAGAAAAGAGATAAAAAGTCAAGTTGCAGTTTCAAAAAGAACACTAATTTGCATGCTGTTGATGGAAAATCTGTTAATGATACGAGTTTGTTGCTGACTCTCGAGTCAGAGAACTCGGGGGAAAAAAGCGCCGAGACAGACTTTAACATCGTAAATCAGCGAATTGTTCTGTTTACGTCCCTACTTTCATTGAGTGACAGCTCTCTACCCCTTTATTAGAGAGAGAGAGAGAGATAGAGAGAGCCTATGGCATTTTGAATTGTTGGCTGAACTATTAGTTTTTGTTGGTCTTTCTTGGGGGCATTGCTATTTCTTGCTTGGTGGATAGAGGGTGATACTTTTTTTGCTGAGGTACATGGGGACAGTGAGGGTCCTTGCTTTGTTGCTGCTTGTACATGGAAGATGGAGGAGTAGGGGGTGCTTTCTGGATCTAAAGTTTTTACTGTCTTTTATTCTTTGGGGCACTCCTGTTTTCATGGATGTCTGTGAAGAGCACGAATTTCATACTGTCTATTGTATACATTCACTGATAGTAATTGGAACTATTGACAATTAATTATTGAGTGACACAGGACTTGAGATTTACAATGTGAAAAATAAAAAGAGACAAGCAATAGGACTAACACCAGAAGTGAATGGCAAGCCAATTAATTAAAATAAAATTGGATAATGGCTCAGTTGTTTCAGATATTCCACAAAGTGAGTTTGAGTAGCATTTCAAAGATACTGAACTGAAGACTGCAGATATCCAACTAAGCACTTATACTGGAGAAAAGATGACTCCTGTGGGAATGAAATTCGTAACCATGAAGTACAACAATCAACAAGCCATATTGGACTTGTAAATAGTTAAAAATTGGAGGGCCGGCATTGTGGGGCTGTGATTGGCTGAGACAATCACAACTTTATTGGAGATCCATCCACCATTTGCATATCACATCACCTGAAATAGAGTCAACTAAAAGCAAATTAAGAAAGGTACTGGATGATGCCACAGCAGTGTTCAAGGATGGCATATCAAGCATATCAAGGGTAAGTAGTGCTAAATTAAAACACCACATTCAAGTTTTGCAAAGCCCATTTGGTTCCTTGTATCATCCGTGATAAAGTAGCCAGTGAGTTAGATCGCATGGAGGCTGAACGAGTTCTTACCAAGGTTGGTTGAAGCCCATAGGCAAGACCAGTGGTCACAGTAGCCAAGAAGGATGGTTCTGTCAGGATCTGTGGTGATTTTAAAGCCACCATCAATCAATACTGGAAGTAGATCAATATCTTCCTTCCAGGATAGAGGATATCTCTGTAAATCTTTCAGGAGGGAAACAATTCACCAAAGTAGACTTAGCTGAGGGCTATCTACAGATAGAGATAGAAGAAGAGTCCGAAGTGTTTCTCACCATAAACACTCACAAAAGACTTTATCACTATAATAGGCTTATTTTTGGAGTAGAATCTGCACCTGTGCTCTGGCAGAAAGCTGTGGACTACGTGCTGCAAGGCTGTCCCGACCTGCAAGGTTTGTCCATCATCATCGATGAAGACCTTAACACCATTAGTACTTCTTACGAGGTCGAGTTGCTAGCTCGACGCTCAACCCAGCATGGATGCAAAACGTGCAAGGCAGCTGGATTCGAACTCGGGACATCTTGCCCCAAAGTCCATTGCTGATGCCACTACACCACCAGCCGGCTTTGATGATGTTGAGACTAGAGCTTGATTTGGATTTAAGTGAGGGAGAGTTGCACAGTGTCAGCCTCACTCTCTCTTCCCAATTCCCATCTGGATCCAGTGGCAAGACAAGAGTCGAGATGGCTGGAGATGGGACTAGGCACAGAGGGTAACCAGGATGTCTCCTGTGTATTGTCAGGCTCTATGTGTTCCATGACGCTTGCAGAGACCACCTTCTTGACCGTTGGATCTTCCGTTGGTCTTGTCCGCTCAATCCACTGGAGTCTGTCTTCACAAGCTGGGATAGACAACTCCCTATCTCACCGAGGGTTTGAGACTCATAGGTTACCCTCATCTGGTTTAGCCGGCTTGTCGAAGCCGTTACCTGGGGTGTGGCCGCTGTCGCATGCAAACAGCTATGGGGAGCCACAGGTGAGAGCTGGGTGCCAGGTGGGGACCAAAGGTGGACAAACTGCCTGAAAAGGACGCAACATGTTCCCCCACCAGAGGTGCTACCCCTCCCTGACACCCCATACACCCAGCACGCAGTGTTGCCTGGATGACATAATTATAATCGATGAGGATGACAAAGACTATCTCCAAAACCTAAAGTCACTGTTAAAAGATTAGAAGAATATGGGCTCAGAGCACAACACGACATGTGTGAATTCTGTAAAAAAAGGCATCACTTACTATGGTCACACCATTGACACACAGGTATTACACAAGTGTGCTAAGAAAATTTAAGCAATGTCCCATGGTCAAAGGATGTGTCATAGTTCCCTTTTAGGATTTGTCAATTATTATGGCAGGTTCCTGCCAAACCTGGCTATTGTGCTTCAACCATTGAACTCATTACTACAGTTTGGGAAGAAATGGCAATACAAAATCAGTGTGAGCTGGCGTTCCAAAAGGCAAAGGAAATGGTGACATCAGACACAGTACTCTTACATCATAATCAACATTGTCTAGTGAAGCTTTTCTGTGACACCTTGCCTTTTGGTAGAGGTGCAGTCATACCACAGGTTATGAGTGATGGAATTGAATGTCCCATAGCAGTTCCTTACTGCTGCAGAGAACAATTATGCACAGATTGACAGAGACCTTGAGTCTGGTTTGGGGTGTAAAGTGTTTCAACCAGTACTTGCATGCGAGGGAGTTTACCCTCATTTCTGACCATCAACGACTGGTGTCTATTTTCAAACCACAGAAAGGTGTTCCACTAACAGCAGCAGTACAAGTGCAACGATGACCCTGTTTCCTGGAGGACAGAATTACAAGAACAAATTCAAGAGGACAACTAATCATGGAAATGCTAATAGATTGTCCCATTTACCTTTGGAAATGGAAATACCTAAAAAATATACAAAAGAGGACACTCCTCTTGACATATTCTCCCAAAGGCAAATCAGAAGTCTCCCTACTACAGCAGAGAAGATCCAAAGGGAAACAAGAAAGTACCCCACACAGTCTCATGTCTATGTGGCAAGTCAAAATGGGTGGAATGTGCAGCAGAAATTTCAGGTCCCCTATTTTTACCAATGTTGCAATGAACTTGCCCTTGAAGGGGGTTGTCTTATGTGGGCAAAATGAAAGTGTTGGCTCAAGCTTTGTTTGGTGGTCAGGGATAAATCAGCAGATTGGGCAGCTTTCTATACACTGTTCATGATGCAGTCTCGTCCAGATAATGCCAAGAGAAGTAACTCTCTCTGTCCCTGGGAATGGCCTGAGTTTCCCTGGCAGAGCATTCATGTGGATTTTGCTGGACCATTCATGGGCATCAATTTCTTGGTGGTAGTGGATGCAGCTACAAAGTGACCAGAAGAGTTCACAGTAATCTCCATTACACACTGTTGATGTGTTGAGAAAGCTCTCCTCAAGAACCAAGGATTTAATGAGTAACAATGGATTACAGTTTATAGCTGCGGAGTTTCAGTCATTCCTGCAAATCAATGGGTTCCTCGGACCGAATCTCTGAAGGAGTACGCAGGACAAACCGATGAGTCAAATTGAGGGCTCCTCAAACAAAGATGTTTCACTCCTGGGCAAACAGTCTTGGTGAGTGACTACAGAGATGATTAAAAGTGGTTCTTGGAAAGATTAAGGACAGAACTGGACCACTCTCCTACACAGTGGAAATTAGTCTACTCGATCAGTTGAGGCAAGCAGAGTCAATTGTTAAAGAAGAAAGGTGTCCAGAGCTGTCAGAACCACTGTCTGTAGAACTAGAGTCAACCCCTACAACCACCAGAGAGGAGGCACCAGAACCTGAGATTGTTTCACAGCTACAAGTTTCACCTGCCAAGCAGAGTGAACGTCTGCCCCGCCCTCACCCCCATCAGGAAAGACATTATCCCACAAGAGTAAGAAGTCCTCCATGGTGATTAAATCTTTAGGCTTGAGTAGGACAATTTAAAATTTACTATGCTGAGGTATCTATAAAGTAGCTGTATTATATAGTATATTCTAAATATATGTGTATATATATATAAGATTACTAGAAAGCAATACGTTACATATTTGAGTGAGATGCATTCTATATTGTTGGAGTTTATAGCTAAGTAAGGAGGCATGTAGTGTATTTAATATTTCAGTTATATTTGAGTAATATTGTAAGTATATTGGTTTATTAAGCATTCTTTAGAGTAAGTTTATTGAGTGTATAGTGGTGGAAAACTGCATCAAGGAGCACAGGAGGTGTATCTGTTTGGGTTACCCAGAGAAATTGCAATGGCCATGGGATTGACTTCGACAGCACAAAACTACTCTGCCACGCCAATGACTTTTGGGACCGCCTGGTAAAGTAAGTCAATGAAATAAAACCAGAGGAAAAGAATTTTAACAAAGACGAAAGGCTTGCTTTAAGTAAGAACTGGAATGCGATTGTAAAGAAGGTGGGAGAGTGGAAACCTGAACGAGGACTAAACAATCAAGAGAGATGGACTATAAATACCACTGGACTAGACATACCCAGGTATCATCCCTGAAGAAGATGGCAGATTTTGTCATCAAAACATCAGTTTAATCAATACTTCTATCTGGCTGGAAGCCTGAGAACAATTTATTCGTCATATACACCAAGAAAAGACAAGATCCTTTTTTTACTAAGAAGATATGTTTTCCAGGGCTCCTGTGTTGTTTTTTTGATTAGTTCCTGGAGCCCTTCAAAAGGACCACAACCTTGTCGTGGTTTGGATGCTTATGTGCTTCAATGACTCAGAGAGGTATGTTGGTTGGAGTCAGGCCTTCATGCTTTGGCTCTTGGTAGGGTCACCCATGCTAAACAGATCAAAGGGTAGTGGTCAGACAAAGAGTGGTCCTCAGGTCCTCCAGGTTCAGGGGTTTAGCTCAGGGCTATCAACCCTGACTACCGGTAGTAAAACAAAATTGTTACAGAAACAGCAATGAAGTGCTACCTCTGAGTGTGATGGTATTCCTGGGTCTGCACCCTGGACTTGCATGACTGCCAGTAGTGAAAATTGAGAAGAAGCTACTGACATGATGAAGGAAGCCCTGAACACCACAAAAGATGGAGGGCCTTCATTGCTGCCCTAAATGCCAGAAGCAACATGGGCAGTAAGTAAGTGAGTAAGTAAGTGTTTAGAGTTATGTAAGTAAGTAAGTTTAATATGGACTCGGGTGACAGTTCTAATGGAAAGGTTATGGACATCATTGTGGTACAGATAATGAAATAATGAATTCTTGAAGTTAGAAAGTCTCTCAGAATATCTGTAACCAGGTGACTGTTGAATATCATTTTTTATTGTTAAAGTGCACTTATATATTCACTCTGGTAATGCTAACATAGCTGCCTGTGCCTTTAAGAGAAAATGGTGACATCATTTTGCACCCGTGGGGTAGAAAGAAGAGTTGCAAGGTTCCAGAAAGGACATCGAATGCTAGTCATACGGTGAGGAAAGGTGAATAATATCCATGCAAATTTGTTTATACTTGTTTGTAAATCTAGAATATTGGTAATTTGACATGTTTTACATGTGAATACTTTAGATTTTCACAAGTAAGGTATCGGCACTGGATAGTGTAGTTGTGCAAAGTTCCTTATTGGCCTAGTGGGTTAGGTTTTTGTAATATAAACTCCAAGGCAATATTTTGTAAAAGTTTATTTTAGTCTATCTTTATTGTTTCATGACCAAATGTGAATGTAACAGACTAATGTGTTAATCTCTGTTTACATAGCAGGAGTGAGGAGAACTCATTTCAGTGTCTAGCCTATATGTGTTTGGAGGTTAAGTACATGTGTGCCAAAGTTAAGATGAGATGTATTTATTCATATTTTTGATGTTGTGGATAAGGTACAGGGTTGGTGGGATTCTAATATTGTTTGTAATCTTTTAGAATTGCCTCTACCACATTGGTTTTGTATATATTTTTAAATTTATTTTCATACTGCATACGTAACAAGGGTGTGGTCTGAAATTAAGCTGAGATTGTAACAGCGGGAACTGTGTTTTCTTTCAAATTCATTTTGTCATTTTTGTTTTGATATCCTCTATCTGCATTAAAACATCTAAAACAGATCAAGGAATTAAAGACCTGAAAAAGTATTTCCTGCCCTGCGTGTGTACTTTTCCCCAGGCTGCATATCTTTATTTAAAATCACAGAGTAGCCTTGGTACCGAACTTAACGTAGAGAGTAGAAACTATTTGTTCCTGCATTGAAATTGTTGCCAATACTCAAAGTACACGAGCATAGCAACAGGGCCCAAATGTGATTCGGCATCTATTTGACTGTTGCAATTTCCATTGTATCACAAAAAGCAGCAGTAAAACTTCAGACTGCTGTTATGCAATATCACCCTGCAGCCATGTACAGTCAGACTGTGACTGAGGGAGCTGGGGTTATTATCATGACAGTTCGTACACATTGCACTGGTAAAGGAGGGAGTGAATACTCCTGATGGATGGAGAAGTACCTGTGATTCATACTATGATGTAGAGTCCTAAAGGGAATGACAGCAGTTCTGTGAAGCATGACATTTTTTAATCTTTTTTTCAAGAAGACAGCATTCATTCTCCTGTCTGTACCATTCCTCCACTACCATTGCTATTACTTGTCAGCCTGCCAGACCAAACTGCTGCCACACATGTAAAGATTGGTCTCCTTGGTATTCATGATCATTAGCTTGATCAACCAAGGATATTGATGGCTAGATCAGGGAAAAGACGAAGAAAGTTTATGTCAAATATAGAAGGTTGTTACCAAACAAGCTCCTTGTTTTAGAAGAGATAGGGGTAAAAACTCAGCAAAGAAATTAGAAAGGAACTGGAGTGACTTGGAAATAATAAATGCATTAAATGCTAAGGGGAAATGACTACGCTTCTTCATGCCAAACAGCAGAAAAGGTTGACAGTAACTGTTATTTATTCTTTCAGTTCAGCATAGGAGGCTCAGACCATCTTTTAAAGAATATATATGTTTTTTATTGTAATTTTGTCCTATGAAATCATCATTGTAAATGATGCTTTTTGTTATGTTTGTACTGACTGAAATAAATTAATTTCATTCATTCATGTCCTTATTCTGAGGACTGTCATAGTTATCTGAACCTTAGAGAGTTTCAGTGCACACTTCCAACCCAGACAGAGAGAGACACAGAGATTTTGCAGATTCTGGAAATCATGAGCCACGCAAATTGTTACGTGGTGGGCAACAATGAATATTGAATTGAGTCAGGTTTTATAAACAAACATAAACATTTATTAAACTCTGCTCAACAAAAGTGAAAAGTAAACAAATGACTAACTTAACCGGAAGTTAACTACTATACGGCAATTTAACAAACAGCCAAACTCCGGAATAGTTCTTAAAGTGGTAAATTTGAACACAGTCTTAAAGTGGCAAATTCGAAAGTCCAAGTGATTTATACAGTCTGTAAGGAGAGACTTCCATGAAAACTGGTTTCTTCTAAGATGTGATATTACTGCTAATCCTAGCCAAGCAATGCCTTGACCAAAGGATTCACGAAGAAGGAAATAAAATGACTTTTTGCTGGAGGGCGAAAACTGCACAAACATTCCAGAGATCTTGCTGGGGTTATCTCAGATGCAGGCCACTATTCCTGAACGAAGATTCAATAAGTTCGATCCTTTACAAAACCGCCGAACGACACCAACTTTACTCAATCCTTCAGGTTCCCGTACTTTGGTAAAGTCTTCACTCTCCAATACCAGACTGTGGAGGTAAAACAGAGGTGCACCAAACAAATACTGGCAGCAACTGGCGAAACTGCCAGCACGACGGTTTTGCACCTTACAATAGAAAGTGAAAACTCCACTTTAAAATGAAACTGCGTTATTAGATGAATGTGCAGCAAAACTAACTTACGAACTAACCGTGTGACAACGGGGGTTTCCCCTTATATACCTATTGGAACATTCCATCATGTGACCTCACATCAGCAGGAAAATTACATCACCCCACCATCACAAGACCATTACATCATGCTCACAAGATACTCAATTACATCATGGTCATAAGACAGTCACAAGATACCCACGGGGTTTGTAACAATATAAAATGCTGGAGAATTCTCAAGTCGGGCATCAAATATAGAGGGAAATGAGGAGTTGACGTTATGCTGCCTGACCTGTTGAGTTCCTCCAGCATTTTGTGTGTGCCGCATTCAGAGACATCCTCTCTTGGTTGAACCTGATTTGTGCTGAATTATTTGTGCTGTTGTTATGTTGATTTATTCCTGTTCTTGTGCTTTTCTATTAAATACATTCATGCTTCAGTCTGGATAAGCTCTCCTGAGTTTCTCAGCATTAGTTAACATAACCTGCCACTAGAAATGACAAAAATGGACTTGTCTCGATATATCTCCCTTTGGTATTCAGGAGCATAATTTTTATATGATGCAGCAACTAATTTGGGAATGCCATAACTTCAACGGCAAGCTAGTACAAAGAATGGCTTCCAGCACTAACAGACAAAATATTGAAATGAAACATGAAACTCATTAGACAGTTGCAGTTTAATGAGCTTGTCAAAGTTTTTATAAATGACATTCAATCCAAGGTAACAAGCTAATACTCCAGGAGTTTTACTAAAATGGAGATTCATACCTGGAGATCAGCAGGTTTAATTGGTGGAAATTCCGATTTTCCAGTCTTTAAGTGAGAAGGAGTTCTCTTGAGCACTGTGAATTTTTAATTTTATGGTCTGTACATCTGTTTTCATACATAAGAAAAGAGATTTCTCTTGTAAAATTAGAATCAGTTGCCCAGAAAAACATGCAGATCCTGGATCAGGTAGGAGAAGAAATGTTGGGGAAGCAGCCTGATACTAAGGTCTGTTTTTGGATAGAGGTAAATAGAAATCAGAGGGATATTAGTGGAGAATTGGACATCAGGGAAAAAGATATATTGTATAATTAGCATCTGGTGCTTCAAGGGAATGGTAATTGCAGAGGAGGCTTGAAGATGAAGAAGTTTGTTGATGAGAGGGTTATGTCTCTAAATAAATCTGCTGTGGATGAAGGAAACAATTCTTTTTCTCTTGGCCAACAACTAGGTGCGGTGATAGAGAACCTTTTTATCTGATTGTTTACTCAAAACTCAGGAAACCCAGCTAACATGGATTAATAAAAATGTTGTTGAAATATATAAACTATGCCTCATTAATGACATATCCCTCAATACCATGCAAGTGAGCTTCTGTGGGTGTTGGGTTCCAAGTTTAGATTTGTAACATTTTACTTTCTCACTTCAACTAGTACTTTCCTTTTAGAATTTTTTTTAGCTCAACAGCATCTCCAATTTCTGTTATAAGTCTTTCAAACATAAAGGCAAACTTCTGTTTGCTTTTTTTGTGACCTTATCCAATATCGTTATAATCTTCAAAGGTCAAAGGTCAAATTAATGTCAGAGAAATGTATACAATATACATTCTGAAATGCTTTTTCTTTGCAAAAAATCCACAAAGAATAAACAACAGTTAAACATGAGAAACCCAAAGTCCCTTCAGCTCCCCCCTCCCACGCATAAGCGTTGGCAAGCAAAGATTTCCCCTCCCCCCACCAGCAAAAATAATCGTGCATTGATACAGTCGTTGAGCCCAAGCGTGTGCTAAGTGATAGCAAAGACACAGTTACCCCAAAAGCTTCGTATTTCATCTGAATTCGACAACTCATAGGTTCTCTCTCTCTCTGGCAAGGGAGAGGGAGGTGTCCCCCATTTTCACAGCGAGTGGGGGACATAACAACAACCCGCTGGTTTATGATTTTAAAAATGTCCGTTTCATCGCTTTTTTTGAGCTCTGTGTATGAAGATCACAAATAACTCAGCAAAATATTTTCCAGCCTCCCCGACGACGCATGAGTCTTCGGCTGTGACACTGACCCTCAATCCGCACGTCTCCAAAGCCCCGAGTTTTTAAGCTTCTGAACACGATCGAGATTCTCAGGCCAAACCTTTGGCATGTCGAATAGCGGCCAGTCGTGGAACCCCGAGAACGGGTCCCATTCCCACAAAGAACCAAAGCCTGTGTGTAACACCAGGTCAGGGGCTTCAAAAAAACCCTGAAAGGAAAAAATAAAGATATTAAAGGTAGAAATAGAGCTGTTTCTGAAGATACAAGCAAAGGAGTTGCCATTTCAATGAGTTTCAAGTCAAGATCACAAAAAAAATCTATGTATAAGTTCAAATTATTTGAACATTTCTGGCTACAGGAAATAATTTCATGTAAAAAATTGATTGTGAAATAAGCAACAAAAAATGTTCAAGTTTAACGTTAAGAATGAATTACATGATTTTGGCTGAGTGACTTTAAATTTTCCTTTTATTCCATGTTTCCTAGAATTGAAATACATTTAATTAGCTCTCTGTCCTTTTCTGATTTTTTTTCTCTTCTCACAATCATCACTGTATCCATTGAACAAGTTTGTTATTAAGTAGTTGATCTGATTATTAAGTTTACTAAGAGAACCCATTGCACAAACTTCAGGTATCTCACATGTGATCCAAGCTAAAACTAAAACTTGGATCAACTAAATGAGAGAAAAGTACACTGGTTTGGAGACTTTATGCGAAAATCAGATGCACTTAAAATGTAACAATCATTAATGTAAAAAAATTGTTTTATTTGAGTATTTTTTATTATGAATAGAGAATAATTTTGAAATATAAAAAAAACTGGTTGTTGAAGCATCGGAGTAGTTTCAACAGCCACAATGGTTTCAGGACATGATTAGAAGTTGGAATTGTGGGTGCTATATGTTTTAAAATCAGTGTTCTCATTTGAACATATTTGTACTTTGGTAGTTTGGAGAGATACTTCATTTTCACCTCTGAAGCTTTTGCCAAATCCATTTACATTTCACAGAATGTGAAATTTACCATGAACTAGTGCAGCTGGGCAGTGTATAAAATTACACTGTAAAGATGAGTGTTTTATTAATATTCCTTTCTGTAGTTGAGTGGGAAAATTTTGATTAACACAGCTGAAAATGGGTTCATCACAAAAAATTTTTATGATATTAAATTCAACAGCTTTTGAAGTATTTCTTTTTTGTTCTTAAATTGACAAAACAGCTCAATTAGAAAAAGTATCCTCAAAGCCTGAGATGATGCATAATGAGCAATAAAAATGGTGAGTAATTTGTTCTGCAGCTTTGGCCATTTTTGTAGGTGAGGCTGGATTATAGAGTAATGCTTTAAAATTTAGGTCAAAGGATTGCAGGAGCTTAATTTGAGGTTAATATATTCCACTAATGTGCTGGTTACAGTAAAAAAAAGAGTGCAACCCATCCAGAAGCTCCAATGGTTAGAAATATTTTCTCAGTCATTTGTTTACTGAAAGTAGCAAATGCGCTTAGAGTATGAAAACAAGGAGAATTTCTATCTCCAGACCATCAAATAGCAGGATAGAATAGAGAATGATCATGGCATAAAAATACATAACTGAAATACAGGAAAGATAGAAATAAAGTTGAAAGAGTACAGGGAAAATTTGCACAGATGTTTCTGGGTCAGGAGGATCTGAGTTATAAGGAAAGATTGACTAGGTTAGGACTGTATTCCTTGGAGCATTGAAGATTAAGAGGAGATTTGATAGGAGTATACAAAATTATGAGGGGTATAGATAGGGTAAACGTCAGCAGGCCTTTTCCACTGAGGTTAGATGGGACTACAACCAGTGGTCATGGGTTAAAAGTTTAATGGGAACATGAGGGGGAACTTCTTCATTCAGAGGGTTGTGAGTGTGGAATGAGCTGTCCACACAAGTGGTGCATGTGAACTTGATTTCAATGTTTAAGAGACGTTTGGAGAGGTAGATGGATGGTAGGGGTATGGAGGGCCATGGTCTGAGTGCAGGTCAATGGGAGCAGACAGTTTAAATAGTTTGTAACAGACTGGATGGGCAGAAGGACCTGTTTCTGTGCTGTACTTTTGTATGACACTATGAAATAGGACAGCACTTCCACAGGGTTTAGCTGGAGCTACTGGGAAAATAATTTTGAACACCTGTCAAGAAGAGCTTTAGCAGCACTTCTCTACAACTGTGGACATTAATGGTGCATAACTTCATGTCCAAGCTATTGATGAACTAACCTGTGCTAGCCTTTGTAGCTAGTGTTTCAAAATTAGACTCAGGTTTAATATCATTGACATATGTTGTGAAATTTGTTGCTTTGTGACAGCAGAACAATGCATATAACATGCTATAAATTCTAATACTATATATATATATGTGTGTGTGTGTGTGTGTATGTTACAAAATTAAGTAACTAGTGCAAAAACAGAGCAAAATAATGAGTCTGCATTCTGGGGTTCAATGTCTGTTCAGAAATCTGATGGTGGAGGGGAAGAAGCTGTTCCCAACATGTTGAGTGTATGTCTTCCGAGCCGTCTCTATTTCCTGAGGAGACTGAGGTCCTTTAACATCTGCCGGACGATGCTGAAGATGTTCTACGAGTCTGTGGTGGCCAGTGCTATCATGTTTGCTGTTGTGTGCTGGGGCAGCAGGCTGAGGGTAGCAGACACCAACAGAATCAACAAACTCATTCGTAAGGCCAGTGATGCTGTGGGGGTGGAACTGGACTCTCTGACGGTGGTGTCTGAAAAGAGGATGCTGTCCAAGTTGCATGCCATCTTTGACAATGACTCCCATCCACTCCATAATGTACTGGTTAGGCACAGGAGTACATTCAGCCAGAGCCTCATTCTATCGAGATGTAACACTGAGCGGCATAGGAAGTCATTCCTGCCTGTGGCCATCAAACTTTACAACTCCTCCCTCGGAATGTCAGACACCCTGAGCCAATAGGCTGGTCCTGGACTTATTTCCACTTGGCATTACTAACTTATTATTATTTAATTATTTATGGTTTTATATTGCTATATTTCTTTACTATTCTTGGTGCGGCTGTAATGAAACCCAATTTCCCTCAGGATCAATAAAGTATGTCTGTCTGTTCAGGCTCCTGTACCTCCTATCTGGTAGTAATAATGAGAAGAGAGTATGTCCTCCATGGTGGAGGTCCTTAATGATGGATGCCGCCATTTTGAGGCAATGCCTTTTGAAGATGTCCTTGATGCTGCGGAGGCTAGTGCCCACGATGGAGCTGGCTGAGTTTACAACCCTCTGCAGTTTTTTACAACCCTGCACTGTGCAATCCTTTCAAGATGGTGATGCAACCAGTTAGAATGCTCTACATGATACATATGTAGAAATTTGCTAGTCTTAGGTAACACAACAAATCCCCTCAAACTCCGAATGAACTATAGCTGCTGGCATGCCCTCTTCATAATTTCAGCAATATGTTGAGCTCATGGCAGACTCTCACAGATGTTGACACCCAAGAACGTGAAACTGTTCACCCTTTCCACTGTCGGCCCCTCAATGAGGACTGGTGTGCAATCCTTCAACTTCCCCTTCCTGAAGTCCACAATTAATTCCTTGGATTTACTGACATTGAATACAAAGTTGTTGTGACACAACTCAACCAGCTGATCTATCTCACTCCTAGTGAGCTCTTAGTCACCATCTGAGATTCCTCTGTCTCCAGTTATCGGCAAACTTATAGATGGCATTTGCACTGTGCCTAGCCATACAGTTATGGGTGTAGAGAGAGCAGAGCAGCAGGCTACGTACATATCGTTGAGATGCACTAGTGTTGATTGTCAGCAAGGCTGATCTCCCTACTGACTGTGGTCTCCCAGGATCCAATTGCAGAGACAGAGCTTGAAGTGAAACAGTCTGATAAATTCCGAGACAAGGAACATGGTCAGATATTTCTCTATTGTTGGATTGGAGTTTGAAGTGGCAGAACTGGACACAGGGATGGGAGAATTGGATTATTGACAATTCACAGTCTGTGCAACAATGTAAAATTTTTACACAAATAACATCACACCAAAAATGCAGAAAAAGAGTAGTTAAGGCCTGCCGTCTGCTACTTAACCCCTTTATTCATAGACCACTGTTGTAATTGGAAATCAAGCATTTTTGCAAATAATCTGCATCATTGCTGAATGCCCAGATTCTTTGTGCTTAGGCACAACACCTGCATGGATGCACACAATCCCAGGCTCTGTACTACACTTTTCCCTTTAGAGCATTCTAACTGGATTCAGTGATCGATTTTATATCTCTATCTGATTACACTTTCCGTAGAAAAAATCCACTGAGCGATTAAATTTCTAGGCTGATGAATCTGCACAATGTTCTTTTCACATTATGTTTCTCCTAAGAGTGAAATTGGAGTTGTACTTTGTTCAATGGCAGTGATATGTTAAATTGTTAAAACAAGTCTATTTTTTTCCCACGGTAGAAATGGCCACAGGGTCAGGGAAGGGTTAAACCAGCTCTCAGTCGAGGATTGCTTAATATCATGCTATGTGATCATAATCCCATCTAGGTTTCACAATTTACTAATGCATTCTGAAACTCAGCTGATAACTGCCTGGTATTACTTTAGATCCATTCATTACAACCTATCTATCGTATGCTTTCTTGCTTTACACTGAGAGTCAGCAGCAAGCGAGCATACTTGGTGCCCTTTCTAGAAGGTTTTAGTCATTTTCATTCTATCCCCATTCCAGCTGTGACAGGTCTCTTCTCTTTTGCTACGATGAGGCCATTCTCTGGGAGGAGGAGCAACAATTCTTATTCCATCTAGGTAGCCTCCAAACTGATGGCATGAACATTGATTTCTCCATCTGATTTTTCCCCTCCCCCTTCCCTCTTCTATTCCTTACTCTGGCATCTTACCTCTTTTTCTCACCCACCTATTACCTCCTGGTGCCCTTCCCATGGAGGAGGTAACCCTTTCTACCATGGTCTACTCAGTTCCCTTCTTCTCCAGCCCATGACCTTTTCCACATACCTGGCTTCAACTTTCACCTTCTAGCTAGTCCTCATTCCACTCCCCCTACCTTTTTTATTCTGGCATCTTCCCCCTTCCTTTTTGGTCCTGAAGTAGGGTCTTGGCCCAAAATGTTGACTTTATTGATTTTCATACATACTGCCTGACCTGCTGAGTTGCTCCAACATTTTGTGTGTTTTGACCTGGATTTAAGCATCTGCAGAACGTCTGTCTATGAAACTGTTTTAGAGCTGCTTTTTCTATATTTCATCACACTGTTTTGAAATTGTCTGAGTGCCATTAAAACTGTGAAATGCACTTCCACTGTTGATGGAGAAGCATTTCCTGGTTCTAATCAACATTTAGTAACTTTTATGCAGTTGTTGTTCCCACTTTCTGCCTGATATAATCTCACAAAAAGCTGGTGAATCAACAATTGACATAGAAAACTTACTGAGATATTTCTTGAATGGATACTACCTAAATTAAAGCATGATTTACAATTGTTATGCTGGCCTTAATAGTTTTAGAGGACATTGCATAATGAAATAAAAGGATCTTTCCTTTGTACTATTAACACTCCTGTGTGTTGATTACTTTCTATCACATCTAGTTTTGGTACTTAAGTGGTGTAGTCAAGAGCAACACCAAACAATTCGGCCTCTGATGATTGTCCTTCACTTTGAAATGGAAGACTTGCAATTTCAATTTTCACCTTTTCAAACAGTGCTCACATGATCAAAGGTTTGAAACACAGTATTTCATGGCTATTATTTGAGATAAGTACAGGAGACAAGCTGAATTTTTAAGCAACTGTCCAATTCACTCCTATTAATTTCCTTCTTACATACTTATCCAATTAGAAGCTTTCAGCTCACATCAATGAAAATGTTCCCATTTCTCCCTCGATTCTTTCATCTCATGCTTAGCACTTAGTGCTGCAGCAAAATCTATTACTTAAATAGTGTGAGAAAAGGCACTGATCACATTAAAGCAAAAGAGAAGGCATATAATATAGCAAAAAATAGTGGAAAGCTGGAGGATTGGGAAGCTTTTAAAACCAACAAAAGGCAACTAAAAAGCAATAAGGAGAGTACAGATGAAATATGAAGGTAAGTTAGCCACCAATATAAAAAAGGATAGCAAAAAAATTGTTTCCAGATATGTAAAGACTCAAGTGGATATCAGACTGCTGGAAAATGATGCTGGATTTTGCAATAGGGGATAATAAAATGGCAGATGAACAATAGGTATTTTGCATCATTCTTCATTGTGGAAGACACCAGCAGTATGCCAGAAATTTTTTCAAGAGTGTCATTGGGCAGAAGTGGGTGAAGTTGCTACTACCAAGGAGAAGATATTTGGGAAACTGAAAAGTCTGAAGGCAGATGAGACATCTGGAACTAGATGGACTACATACCAGGGTTTTGAAAGAGGTAGCTGAAGAGACTGGGGAGGCATTAGTGATGATCTTCCAAGAATAACGAGATTCTGGAATGGTTTTGGAGGGCTGGAAAATTGAAAATGTCACTCCACCCTTTAAGAGGGGAGGGAGGCAAAAGGCAGGAAATTATAGGCCAGTTAGCCTGATTTTAGTGATTGGGAAGATGCTGGATTCCATTATTAAAAATGAGGTTTTGAAGTACTTGGAGAAACATGATAATACAGGTTGAAGTCAGTATTATTTATTTAAGTTGAAATCTTGATTGCCAAGTCTATTGGAATTATTTGAGGAAATAACAGGCAGGATAGACAAAGGAGAGTCAATAAATGTTTCCTTGGATTTTCTGAAGTTCTTTGACAAGGTACTGCACATGAAGCTGCTAAACAAAATAAGAACCCATGGTATTACAGGAAAGATACTAGCAAGAATAGTGGATTAGCCGACTAGAAGGAGGCAGAGCGGTAATAAAGGGAACCTATTTTGGTTGGTTGCCAGTGACTAGCGGTGTTCCATGGGGTCGGTGTTGGGGCTGCCTCTTTTCACTTTAGATGTTAATGATTTGGATAGTGGAATTGATGACTTTGTGGCCAAGTTTGCAGAAGATACAAAGGTAGGTGGAGGGGCAGGTGGTGTTGAGGAAGTAGGGAGTCTGCAGAAAGACATAGACAGAAGAGTAAAGAAGTGACAGATGGAATACAGTGTAGGGGAGTGTATGGTAATGCAGCTTGATAGAAGGAATAAAAACGTAGACCGTTTTCTAAATGGGAAGCAAATTCTGAAATCAGAGGTGTAAAGGGACTTAGGAATCCTCTTGTAGAATTCCTTAAAGGTTGACTTGCAGGTTGAGTCAGTGGTAAGGAAGATAAATTCAATATAGGCATTCATCTGAAATGGAGTAGAGCATAAAAACAAAGGATGTAATGCTGAGGCTTTGTAAGGCATTAGTCAGACCACACTTGCAGTATTGTGTGCAATCTTTGGCCCTTTATCTAAGAATGGTTGTTCTGACATTAGAGACGGTCCAGAGGAAGTTCATGAGAATGATTCTGGGAATGAAAGTGGAAATATATGAGGAACGTTTGATGGCTCTGGGACTGTACCACTGGAGTTTAGAAGAATGAGGAGGGATCTCTTTGAAACCTATTGAATATTAAAAGACCCAGACGGAGTAAAAATGGAGTAGTTGTTTCTATTTGTGGGCAAGTCTAGGACCAGAGGGCATAGCTTCAGAAAACAATGATGTCCCATTAGAACAGGGAAGAGAAGGATTTTCATTAGCCAGAGGGGAGTGATTCTGTGGAATTAATTGCCACAAATGACTGTGGAGCTTTAGTCTTTGGGTATATTTAAGGCGGAGGTTGCTAGTTTCTTGATTAGTAAGGGTTTTAATAGAAGGCAGAGGAATGGTGTTGAGAGTGATAACGGTCTTGATGGAATGGCAGAGCAGACTCGATGGGCTGAAAGGCCTAATTTTGCTCCTAGTTTTGTTCTTAAGGAAGGAGATTTAAAGTTGTTTGAGGGGAAAGATTTTTTTTAACAGAGTGGTTGATAGCTGGAATGTACTGCCTGAGGAGGTGATATCCAACCGGCATTCACACAAACACATAAAAAGTCAAGGCATAGGAGGATACAATACATACAAGGGCAATTTGTTTCAATGGGCAAAAAGGCTAGTATAGACCTGGAGGGCTGAAGAGCCTTTTTGTGTACTGTATGTTTCTATGATTCTCTGACTCTAGAATAAGCATTGGAATCTATAGCTAATGGAAAGGAAATAGTGATGGAAAGGATTAGATTTCACCAGCACTTTATTTCACACTAACAGATGACTGCAATGAACAGTTAGATCTACATGTATGCGTGTTTTATTAAATTGGCATCTTCCATTTGGTTGCACACAGAATCTAATTTCATTTGCCCCTCCAGGGAAATAAAAGGAAGATCTAAAAGTAATTGCCTAATTCATTACACTCTTGTAATGATCATTCTTTGTTGGATGAGTATTTTAACATCAATATAAAAGAGTTGCATTTCAGTTCAACTTCTTTACTGCAAAATCTAAACATTCCCTTCCCACCCAACCCGAAGTTTTGAGGCTCTTCAAGTGCTTGTTGTTGATGATTGGTTGACATCATGTTAGGGTTCAGTAACAGATGTACGTGAAAGTCATATTCCAACATGAACTGAATTTAAGTTCTGCTATTGAACTTGTAGCAGTCAGTTTAAGAGCAGCAACTCTTGCTTTTAGATAGACTGCTGATGGTGAATCGGAATTTATCAACTTCACTTGTCCCATTAACTCACTGACACTATCTGCTTGCACAACACCCCCCCCCCCATTTCTCTCACTTGCAACAAAGACATGTGTCTTGAAATAATTTCAAATGCGAAATAGCACACACAGGATGATATCTGAAATGCCCAATTGATACTCACTTAAGAGTGAAGAATAAGCGAGAAATTTGAATGTACCTGGAACCGAGTTTTCAGGAAGACTTGGAGTGGGGTGGTGGTAAGGATTACTTTAAAGGATTTACTCTAATTTAAGAAATAATCCAGAAATACAGCAGTGCTAGTGGGAACAAGTAATTATAGCAGCAGTGCACCAGTTACAGTTTTGACATGGGCCTGTCATTGCAAACTCCTGTAGTGCACAGGCATTACTTAATACTTACTACATATATTTTGCCAATGAACTTGCATCATGTGTGACTGGGGCTAGACACAGTCAGGGGAAATCTATGTGGAGGGAAAACCAGCAATTATAGACCTAATTGAGGCCTGGGGTCTAGTAGGTAATGTCAGGAATGTTGAAAGATGGAGCTAAGTATTGACAATCAGGATCAGGAGTGGGTTCATGATGAAGAAAAGTTCTGAATAGAAAGTAGGCATGAATGTTTGTGTTGGAGATCTGGTGATGGAGATTGGGGATAAGGCCCAAACTGAGAGGGCAATGAAATGTTTTCCTTTTGGCCAGATGACTGCACTCCCTCCACCACCAGCCCACAATGGCTGAAATGTTTACCAGCTAAGTCTAGTTTGGGAAGTATGTAAAGGAATGTGGAAGAAAAACATCAGAAACAAGACGGGTTATAAAATATGGAGAGATTCCAATCAAACGTAGAAGTTCAAAGGTTACAAAATGTTATATCAGCGAGATTGTGGAAGCATAATTTCAAGGTATACCTTATCAAAAATGGGAATAGACTCAAAAAGACTCACATAGACCACTTGTTCTCAGCACAAGATGAAATGAGAATAATGAGCCAGTCCTCATCGGGAATCAGAGGTAGAGACGGTCAGCGACTTTAGTACATTTGGGATAGATCCAGTTGTAGATATTACTGTTGAGACAATGCATACCCTGATCATGTTCCAAAGTCTTTCAATTTCCTTTTAAGTCAAGATATTTCTGATATCTTTTCACTTATTGATTTCTGTATGTTATGTGTGCTTGGAAAGTATGTATCTATTAATTAAGTTGTACTTGCTTGCTTATCCTGTAATATATCCGGACAATTAGTATGGATGGTCCTATCTGTAATAGGACCGGTTGTAATATAATTTGTAGGACTCTGACTCTAAAACTGGATAAAGTTGTATTTATAGTAAGGTATGATGTCTTTTATGAGTTTGCATTTTAAAGCAAGATTTTAGTGAATGTTAACCCTTGATTGTGTCTGTGTAAGTAATCAGCTTGAGTTAAACTGCTGCAGGATCCTGTAATGTTTGGATTGTTTCTGGTTTCTGCATTATCGTCATGAATTTGTTTGTCTTTTCTAATGTATTGTTGATAATTTTTTGTGCTAATACCTGGTCCTTTATTGTCACAAGGAATTCTATTTCTGGGAAGAGATCTCCAACTCTGAACTAGGCATTTGACGCTTCTTCATGAACCCCTATTCTGCTTAGATTGTGGGGATGGCTTCCATGGAGGGCCATGCTCTTCCATTGGTTAACTTTTTCTTCTGTAGTGATAATTTCTTCATTTTTCTAGGTTGTGCTTTTAATTTTAGTGGCGTGCAATTCTTATCACAATTGTGTATGCTCACATTGAGTGCTGAATCCTGTTTCATAGATGAAAATACAGTACAGTGCAAAAGTCTTAGGCACGTATATCTATCTAGGATGTCTAAGGCTTCGGCACATACTGTATTTTACAACGTGGAGCGGAAAGCGAGTTTGTAAATCTGGTGAGAGCAAAGGATGTTGGGAATGGTGAGGCTGGAACGCTGCGGGAGGGGCATGGGACAAGTGGCAGAGAAGGAGTGCCAGGGTTGGTGTATGGCATTGGTGCAGACACATCCAGCCTTGGGACACCAGGCAAGGTCAATTAATTTCAAACAACTGGCTTATTGATCATTACAAAATGTTTCTCTGGTGCTTCCTGCTCCCTCCCCTCTTCCTTCCCCTTTTCCTAAACATTATTCCCCTCTCTCTGCTCCCTTCCCACTCTCAGTCCACAACAGAGACTCATATCATAATCAGGTTTATCATTACTCACTTATGTCATGAAATTTGTTTTTTTTTGTGGCAGCTGTATAGTACAATACATAAAATTACTGCAGTACCTCACAAAAGGTTTGGGCACCCAAGCTATACATTATGTATGTTCCTCAGACTTCTGCACAGTACTGTTTATCCTAAGGGGTTTTATCTGGCCATTGTGCAATTTTTTAATGTCTGTTAGTCCTCTTCCTCCTTCTGTCCTAAGTACTGGTAATCTTAATATACATAATATTTTCTAAAATTTGTCATTTCAGTTCTTAATTCTCTTTTTAAATTTTCCAGATCGACTTCAGACCAAAATATTATGCCAAAAGAATATGTTAATATGGGTTTGTTATATTTTTACTATTGTGTTCTTTTTGGCTGATTTCCGTAAGCCTTCTTTCAAATGTTTTCCCTTTATCACACTATAATCTATTTTCTTTGCTTGTTAATATCCCAGATACTTATATGTTTCATATTCATCCATCAGCTGTATTGTATTCTGGTGCTCTGTTTTATATTCCACAAGCTCTATCGTACCTTTGTTTATGTTTAATGTTCTGCACTTATCTAGTCCAAAATTCATATTTATCTCTTTAGAAAATAGTTTTACTATTTGAATTAATTGCCCTAGCTTTACTGATGAAGGTGCATATGACTTCAAATTGTCCAAGGTGTAAAGGTGTAATTGAATTGATAGTTTTTTATTTCATACCCTATTTTCTGCTGATGCAGTAAATTAAAGAGTGGGCTTAAAGTGAGACAAAACGATAGCAGGCTTAGACAGGTGCCCTGGAAATTGCTAGAAAATTATTATTATTGTTATTTTCTTTCTGTCTCTAAGTGCATAATTTGTTGTCTTTTGCACACTGGTTGTCTGCCCTGTTGGTGCATTCTTTCACTGATTCTATTATGGTTATTGGATTTATTGCATATGCCCACAAGAAAATGAAGCTCATGGTTGTATATGGTGACAACCATATGGTTGTATATAGTGTCTGAGAATAAATTTACTTGGAACTATGAACCTTGAGAACAGTTGTGTTTGAACATTCCACTGAAATAAGTCTTACAATGATTGAAAAGGAGGTAGTTGACAGAGAATATGATTGAAAAGAGTCAAGAAGTGAGGCCTGCAACATATCTAAAGGTTGGAAGTGGCACAAGTATCTGTCGAGTCTTCAAGATCAACATTTTACAGTTATGAAGACTGAAGAGAAATCAAAATCCAGTCAATCAGTTGAGTTTGTGAAGTGTTTTAAATTATTTTCACTCTTCCCCTTTAAAGGGGGAAGTAGTACTGTATTAATATATAAATAATTGAAATGTGAGGTAATTTATGATAATTCTTCAGGTGTGTGTAGTCTGAGAAGAGGTATAAATATATCAGATGTATCCTCTAGAGTTCTTCCTGTTAACTGCAAGTTACTCTACACATTACTTCAGCAGGCTTTAGGAACCCATAGGTGTAGATGTACTATAATATTAATATGATTAAAACTTTTAAATGTTCTTAACAAATATGGGACATGTTTGAAATATTTCTTTCTATGGTGGATAGCTGCTACCAGCACAATGTTCAAAATCTGTGCCAGAGTCAATAATCACCTCAAATCCTCACGGGAATCTCTACTGCTGGAAATTCATACATGTAAATGCAAATTCAGAAAAATAACTGATTCATCTGTAATATTTGTCATATTTCTAAGATTGTAATTTGAATCAATCAAACAAAAAAGAAACTTTCTTATCAGGTTGTTTATTGCTAATATTGCTATTAAAAAGCAAACAAAAAATACACAGTTGTCCAGCCTTAACGTAAACAAGCATTTTTTGGAATAATTACAATAAGTGAAATATATATTACCATGAATCACAACATGTATTCTTCTACATATCCAACTCTAAAAAGGGCTGAAGTCAAACCCAAGGGTTTATAATAGTAGGTAGTCTAAATGCAAATTCACAGGCTGAAACAGAAATGGAATATTATAATATCTTGAAATAACTGAAACTTTGTAAGTGCCACATTGCAAATCAGAATTGTTAATGTGTTCACCAATAAAAATTCTTATTGCAAAAAAAAAATCAAGGTTCCTTCCCCCAGTATTGTTCAGTTAATCAAATGGACTTTCCTCATAATTATACTGGATCCAACTTTCATGTTATTACCCACGAATTTCTATTGAATAGCAAGTTTGAATAAAGATGCAAACAGATAAAGTTCAACTATGTGTGTTTCATATTTTTAATAAAGTACAGTAAATGATTAATCTATGCACCTTTAGTTGATTGGACACCAGCCAGCACTTCTCACCAAGCTGGTTGTAGTCTCTATATGCACACTCCTTAGCCTGATATGAACATTGGCCGAAAACTAGGACCTGACTTTAAAATAAAATTCCAAAGCAGTCAAATCATCTCCAGCCAGAAGTGCTAAGCTGTGGATCCATTGTAACTTCCCAAAATGCCAAAATTCTAGACCTTCCTGGCTAGAGACAGGAGACATAAGAGACAGCAGATGCTGGAACCTGCAGCAAGAAACAACTTGCTGAAGGACTTGGGCAGCATTTGTGGGAGGATAGCTGTTGTCGATGTTTTGCTCAAAACTCTGCATCAGGTCAGAGAGTGGTCTTACCTCTTCACATTAAAAGTTCATCTCCTCCAACAGTTGCTGCTCAAGCCATTGAATTCCTCCAGCAGACTGTCTGTTGCTACCTTAAATTGGCATTTGGCTCCTTATAATACAAATAATTAATGAGGGGTTTAACACTTGCTGAAGGATCTCCTTCTGGAAACAGGCTATTGCTCAGTATTGGATTTCAATTGCACAGATTACCTGTTTACAATCTATTTCCAGCCTTTTGGATGGCGGTATCAGATCAAACTTTGCTGATGGTAAGCAGTTGGCTGAGTGTAGGAGTAATGAAGGGGGATAAAGAAATGCTTCATAGTTAGATAGTCAGTCTCAGTGAATATGCTTTGCTGATGGAATGCAAAGTGGACAATGCGAAGTCATCCACTTTGTTAACCAAAAAAAAGGTAGAGCATGTCTTAAAAATGGTGCTTGGAAAGGAGAACTGAAGAATCACCATTGAGCCAAAGATATGTTAAGAAAGGATAGCTGACAGTGACTTACGTTTCTGTCAATCAATCTGAAGTGATATTGTGACATGCAAACCACAGAGGTGACATTTTTACTATCTACACATATGAAAAGAATAATGAGATTTATCTTCCCAATGGGTCAGAATTTTATGAAAATCAGTGGTCATGGTGAAAGCTAATTTGCAGTTCCTGCAATTGTTATTCATGGGGTGAGTGATTCACACCATTGTGTTACCACCAATCTTGCCTAATCCACACTGAAATCCCTGAAGCTTAATATATTTATTCCCTGTGTCGTTATCTAAACTCATACAAGGTTTAGACATGTTTCTATATCCTTTATGTATCCTTACAGTACACAGAATAGGGAAAAATAGTATTATTTTGTTACAATGATGATGAAGAGGTATACAGGAGTGAGGTAGATCAGCTAGTTTAATGGTGTTGAAACAATAACCTTGCAGTCAACATCAGGAATTGATTGTGGATTTCAAGAAGGGGAAATCGAGGGAACACACTCCAGTTTTCATCGAGGGATCAGCCTTGGAAAGAGTGAACATTCAGTTTCAAGTTCCTGGGAGTCAACATTTCCGAAAATCATTTGGAGCTTGAGGAAAATTGGTATGTCACCAAAGATCCTCACAATTTTATACAGGTGTACTGTGTAGAGCATTATAACTGATTGCATCACTGTCTGGTGTGGAGGGGCCACTGCACAGGATCGGAAAAAACTGCCGGAAGTTGCAAACACAGTCAGCTTCCGCATGGACACTCACCTCCTGTGCATCAAAGACATCTTCAGAAGGTGATGCCTCAAAAAGGAGGATGTACAGGAGCCTAAAGACACACATTCAATGTTTTAGGAACAGCTTCTTTCCTGCTGCCATCAGATATCTGAATGGACAATGAACCTAGGTACACTACCTCACTATTTTTTCCTTTTTGCTCTCTTTCTGCACGACTTATTCAATTATTTAAAGTGTATATATATATTTTTTCTCACCCCTTATGGATGATGCGTATGTATATTTTTCCTTCAATCTTGACTCCTTTATCAGAGGCCCTGGAGCTTCAGGGTTCAGCGCAATATCCTTGCTGTTCCTAGTAGTGTGCTCTTCTGGGCCGAGATCTCAGATGTTGTTCCTGGAACTTGTTGAAGCCACTCTCCCAGTCAGGTGTCACAGTTGGGATTACTCTGGCTTTAACTTTCCACATCGCTTCTATCTGCTCTTCCAAGCCTTGGTATTTCTTCAGCTTCTTGTATTCTTTCTTCTGGATGTTACTGTCATTCAGGTTGGCCACATCTATCATGATTGCTTTCTTCTGTTTCTTGTTCAGTATTACTGTGTCTGGTTAGCTGGTCAGTACCTGCTTGTAAATCTGCGTTTGGAAGTCCCACCGAATCTTAGCTCCGTCATTCTCCACTACCATCTCAGTGCAGATGTTCCTGTACACAATTCCTGTAACTCGGTTGTGTTGTTCAGTGTATGCTGTCCCTGCCTGCGTCTTGCACCCTGCTACTATGTACTGGATGGTGTCAGTGGATTCCTTGCACACTTTCTGTGGGTCTTGTTTGGTGTGATAGACCCCGGCTTCTATTGCTCTTGCGCTCAGCACATGTTACTGTGTAGCCATGAGCTGTCCCTCAGCCCTGCCATTTCCAGCCATTGCTCGGACTTCCTTATGTCAGCCACCTCCGATATCTGGCGACAGTACATCCCATGCAGTGGCTTTTCCTGCCATGGCCTCTGGTCCTCTGGCTCTGCTCCACCCACTTCCGTTTCCATGACCCCTGCTGCTGTCTGAGGTATTCTCCCAGCAGGTCATCCTTGGACTGTGGCCTTGACACTTCCAAGTCCTCATCCTCCCTTATTCCATGCTTCCAGGTAATCCATCTGGGCTGTTTGCCTGGACTTGGAGCCTCGCATGATTACTTTGTCTACCAGTAGTTGGTACTTGGAGCCTCTGGTTTCATTACTAATCCCTCTCTGAGCAGGGCTCAGGAATTTACACATGTTCCTTCAGCTTGGTGGATAGGAGTTTGATAGGAGCTTTCACGTCATTGTTTCAGGCAGGTTATAGGCCGATAGTATTACAGCGTTGCTCCTTTGTGAGGATCTTTTGTTATGAGTACTGTACTGTCCTTCCCTGAGTTAGCTAGTCAGGCTGAGAGCCTGCTTCAAGCAGCTGGTTCATCTGAGCTGCCAGTTGTGTAGGCATGCCTGGTGAGGTCCGGTTCCTCATACTTTCTGCCCGTTGCTGGACATCCACTGCTCTAGTGGTGACTGGTTCTTCGTCTGGGAGATTACAGAGGCTTGCTTGTTGGTCTTTCGGCCATTGGGCACTGGTTTTATGTGATGCTTCTTTCTTCCATACACTCTTCTAGTACTCCTCAGTTGCTGTTTCGATTGGCTCAGGTACTGGCATGTTGTTGCTCTGGAACTGTGCAAATACTTCTCCTGGTTCTTTGGAGAAGAGAGCATTTATCCTCTTGGCCTCTGCGTCCTTAGTGTATCGCTGTAGTCTGATAGCCAGAGTTGTTTACTGTTGCTTGGCTGTTTCCAGGGCATCGGCTATGGACATACCTCTGTACTTCCTTAGAGGCCGAAATGAGTCGTCGGTCTTCCCACCCTTCTGCAGCTCATTTAGTCTGCTGACCTCCAACCTTGTGGTTTTCATCTTGGCTTCTAGTCATTGTTTCCAGGATCTGGGTGTGGGGGTGTGTTATAACAGTACGCTCCACTGTATTTCATTCTGTAGTCTAGCATTTCTAGGACTGCTGCGGCTGATGCTTATAGCATATATCGGGTATTGGTCTCAGTTATGTTGTAGCAACCTCCAATATAACTGAGACCAATACATTTGTTATTGTAAATTATAGTTTTACTTATTATGCATTGCAATGTACTACTGCCACAGAACAACATATTTCACGACATATGTCAACGATTTTAAAACCAGTCTCCGATTCTGATACTTCTCTGGATTTCAGAATTAAAGCAAAAATGAAATACTTGTTTCCTTTGGAGATATTGACCAAAGTAAGCAGCTGAATAAAATTGTTTACCCAAAATACCTCAAGCTAATTTTTGTCCAAATTAACTAGCTAGATCAATACCAGAAGAACTTAAACTGATGTTGCATTATTGTATACTAATTTTTTTTAAAGTTTGCTATAAATACGTAGTTGAGCATTGAGGTATCATAATGTGTAATGCTGAAAACTTAACTGCCTTTTGGTGATTTAAAACATACTTTCCATTGACGTCTGTTTACTGCGGTGGAATTACGACCTTGTAAGAGATATAACTGAGCTTAGAAGTACGTAATCACTACTGCCTTGAAAAGAAAACTTACCGAGTTATTAGTCTAATTCATTAGCGTGGGTGCATTTACAACTGTAATCATTTCTTGGCAATGTCCAGATGCTGCAGTCTTTCAATAAGATAAACAACAAAAATTGACATTATTCATTATTTTAATTGAGTAGTAAAACAGTGGTGTGATGAGATTTTTTTCAATATTCATTTCTTTATGAGCAGTTGATATATTGCATATCCTAATTGGATAAATGATATTGACTCTTCTAGAAGAAGAAGAAATTACAAAACTGAATGAAGTACTTTTACTCAGGCTTCATGTAAACCGAGCACCACTGTAAATAATGTATTTGACAGTTTTCAAATAAACAGTCTGAATTATAAAACATGTCCAGGACAGAATGACCCACTGTGAATATCCTGGAAACTTTAGGACTGCATCTGATTTTCCTGAGAAAAAGACTTTTTCTCATTTCGATAGTTTCTCATTTGATTCCAGATGAAAAAATTATCAGGGTCTGAATTGAAAATGGAATGGATGTGAAGGATTAAATTTGAGAACCTTCACATTGATATTGTATTAGGAAAACAAGTAATGCAAGAGATGGGAACAAATGCCTGTGTAGCATTTTGGTTACATAGAATACAACTTGTAACATCCACCTCCATCTTTCATGGAAAGCTGCTTCCATCATCTATCACAATTAATCATAGAATACTGCTTCCAACATTCATCCCATCATTCATGAAATACTGCATCCAACATCTATCACCATTGAAGTTAATGGAACCTATGAGGGGTGATTGATAAGTTCGTGGCCTAAGGTAGAAGGAGTCAATTTTAGAAAACCTAGCACATCTATTTTTCAACATAGTCCCCTTCTACACTTACACACTTAGTCCAGTGGTCGTGGAGCATACCGATCTAGGACCTCCAGAAAGTGTCCACAGCAGGGGTGATTGATAAGTTTGTGGCCTAAGGTAGAAGGACATGAGTTATACAGCTCTCGTTACATGCACATGCAGTTCACCTCTTTGAGTGATTATGCAGAAAGTTTGAAGTTAATAACTCATCTCCTTCTACCTTAGGCCACAAACTTATCACCCCTGCTGTGGACACTTTCTGGAGGTCCAAGATTGGTATGCTCCATGACCACTGGACTAAGTGTGTAAGTGTAGGAGGGGACTATGTTGAAAAATAAATGTGCAAGGTTTTCTAAAATAGACTCCCTCTACCTTAGGCTATGAACTTATCAATCACCCCTTGTAATTTTGGAAGTCACAGATTTCATATATTTATTTTGTGCAACTAATACCTCTGAAATAGCAAATTAAGAGCAAACCTAACCTTATTTAATTAAAGAAAAAAGTTGATGTCTCCACTGATTGGTGCATTCGAACACACAAACTAGAGGCATGGTGGTCCAATAATTGCATGAACTGCATTCTCTAACATGTGGTCCGCTTGAAGACATTTCAGCATTCAATAAGATCAATGTTGATCATACCACAACATTAACTCTGTTCTTTTTACACCCACCTCAGTGATCTTTCCATTGGGATGAAATTATCAATCTCCATCTTAAAAATATCCAAAGACTACTTCCTCCACTCTTTCAGAAAGGGTGTTCCAAAGATTTATTGTGCTCTGAGGGAATAAAATGTCTCATCTGAAAGGATGAAGAAGACATAATTGATTTATTAGGTGGAAGAATGTAGTTATGTACTAGAGTACAAAGGGAAGTGGCAAAAAATAAAGATTATTATTATTTTTGAATATACAGTATTCATTTTAATTTGGATATCTCTAAGGCAATACAATCAAAAGCAGTAAAGATTAAAATGGGCTGCCAAAAGGGAATTATGCGTGGTTTTAAAAAAATGGGACTGAGATCGCCTATTTTGAATATAGACCAGTATACATAGAAATAGATGTCTAGCTGGTGTAATCAATTGGAAAATGACTGGAGATTGATAATGATGCATTGGCTTTTCCAGTATTTTCTGCTTTTGCTTCACATTTCCAGTATTACTTTAATTCAGAAGATGCAAGTATCTCTGGTCAGACCAACAATTATAGAGATGGTAATCTTCATAAGCTACGGCAATCCTCTTGGTGGAGATACTCCCAGATAACCTGTCAGAAGTTCCAGGAATATGATGAAGAAACTACAATAGTTTCCTTTATACATTGAACTTCTAGAATCAGCCATGAATTCTAGGTTACTAGCTAGCAGATTGTAATTTCACTTGTTTAGCAGGTTTGTATTGTCCATGACAATCAATAGTCAGAGTTACACACAACAAAATATTGGAGAACTCAGAAAGTCAGGCAGCATCTATGGAGAGAAGTAAACAGTTGACATAAAGATTGAACTAAATTATTCAGCTCCATCGTGGGTATCAGCCTCCATAGTATCCAGGACATCTTCAAGGAATGGTACCTTAGGAAGGCGGTTCTGTAATTAAGGATTTCCACCACCCAGGATGTGTCCTCTTTGAATTTGTACCATAGTGGAAGAGGTACAGAAGTCTAAAGGCACACCCTCAGCGATTCAGGAATAGCTTCTTCCCCTCTGCCATCTGATTTCTAAATGGACATTGAACCCATGAATTTCATTGTCATCTATTTCATTGTACTGCTGCCTTAAAGATAATAAAGTTTACAACATATGCCAGTGATATTAAATCAGATTCTGATTTTAGATCACCACCCTTCATCAGGCCTGGAAAGGAAGGGGAAGGAAGCCAAAAAATAAGGTGGGGGAGGGGAAAGATCGCAAGCTGTTTGGGGAGGAGATGTGGTGGAGGAAGGTGGGATGAAGAAGCTGGAAAAGTAGGAAAGGACAAGAAGAACTCTATCCCTGTTATGGCAGTGGGGAAAGATGGGGTTGTGGCCAGTTGTCTGGGAAATGGAGGATAACTGGTAAGTTCCCCTTGACCTTACCTACCATGAGCCTCTGCATCCAGCACATTATTCTCTGCTACCACTGCTATTTCCAATGGAATCCTACCACCAAATACATCTTTTCCTCCCTCCCCCACTCTCTGCTTTCTGCAGTGCCCACTCTCTCTGTGATTCTCTTGTCAATTCCCTGTCCATTCACTTCCTTCCTCACTTGCATTCAGGGACTCACAGTCCTTCTAGGTGAGGTAACTCTTCACCTATTAGCCTGTTGGGGTCACCTATTGCATCTGGTCTTCCCACTGTGGTCTCCTCTTCATTGGGAAGACCCAAAATATAGATTGGGAGACCACTTTGTTGAGCACATTTGTTCAGTCTGTAACAGGCAGGACTTCACAATGGCCAGCCATGTTCATTCCACTCCTCATTCCTATTCTGACATGTCAATCCATGTCCTCCTCTACTGCCACGACAAGGACACTCTCAGGCTGGAGGAGCAACACCTCATATTCTCTCTGAGTAATGGCATGAAAATCAATTTCTCTATCTTCTGGTAATTTCTCCACCTGTCTCTTTTTTCTAATCCCCATTAAGGCTCTGATTTTACCCCTTCTCCTCACTTGCCCTTTACCTCCTTCTGGTTTCCTTCCTCTTATATACCACTCCCCTCTCCTATCAGATTCCTTCATTTTTAACTTTCTTCTTCTTCCACCTATCACCTCCCAGCTTCTCACATCATTCTCCCCTTCCCCACCCACCTAGCTTCTCCCCCACAAGGCTTCACCTATCACTTTGTACTCTTTCTCTTAACCCCACTCTCTTATTCTGGCTTCTTCCTCCTTGCTTTTCAGTCCTGATGAAGGGCCTTGGCTTGAAATATCAAATTCTTCACTCCTCTCCATAGATACTGCCTAACCTACTAAGATCCTCCGGCATTGTATGCGTCTTAACCCGAATTTCTAGTATCTGCAGAATCTTCTACGTTTGCATTCAATGATCAACTATGTTCCTCAATATATGCTCTTCCTCTGCCGAATGCTGCCTTTCTGTTCTACTGGCTAGTAGTGAAGGGAGAAAATCAGAACTGGTTTCTTCACAACCATCTCAAATGCTTCACTTCCATTTTCTAGTTATCAAATGGAACTGTGTTGTAAATACTCCATGATCTGACTAAAAGGGTTCTCCACATCCTCAGTTTGGCCTGCCAGGAGACCAGTTTGATGAAACATACATGTTAGTCAATATCAAAACAATCATTACTAAACCATAATCTGTAAACTGTAAAAACCTATGAATATTTCCATTCTGATTAATAGCCACCTACATTTCAAATGTTGTATGTTAGTATTTCTTTCTCCCAAAAAACATAATGCTCATGGCTTTCACTTTATTTGATTGAACCACCATAATAAACATCTGAACTTATGCAATCAAGACTTTCCAAACTACGTGAAGTATTAAGCAGTTTAATAATAGTCCATTACTTTAATCAGAGTTAATCAGAAGAATAGGAGATTGTACTTCTATCAGAATCATTTTGATGTCATAAGACAAAAGAAACACTTGTTGATTAACTGACAGAGAACTGGAAATAAATAAGATTTAATTGAACAGACCAGACAGTTATTTACAGTATAACAGGATGTAATTTTGAAGTGTGGTTCATTATTGGTATTAGTCACAATCTGCTATAATTAAGCAAAGAACATTTTCAACATTGCATAAACATTTTTCTTGCAAATATATTGTTGTTCCTTCATTGTCACTATTTATCAAAATTGGAACCTTTTACCCATCCTAACTAGTGCAGGAAGGAAGCTCATTATTTTGTTCTCAAGGACAATAAGACTTAAGTAATAAATACTGGCCCTATCCACGGTGTCCATGATCTTGTATTGACTTTTTGTTTTACTTTGCATTTTAATTAATACAAAATTAACTATAAAATATTTCATTTTTGATAATTTTTTGGATATATTTATTCCTTAATTTCCCTATGTTTTATTTGATCTATTCAGCTTTGCATTGCAACTTGACCTATCTGTGAATACAACTTATAAGAAACATACATACAGGAAATGAGTGAAGAGATTTAAGATAATTTCTTCATCACATTTAAATGTAGATGATATGATTTATTTAAACCTATGCATTCTTTATGCAGCTGCATCTTTCTTCAAGTACAGGTATGTACTAGCATACTCAATGGGAGTCATGTTTCTGAAGGTAATTTTAATAGGGTGGTCTCTCAGTACTATTTCATATATTAACCAACTATCAACCCCTTTTTGTATGTTTTGACTTCTCGACATTGCAATGCTGGTTTTTAGACCATAAGACCATAGGACAGAAGGACAGAATTAAGCCACTTGGCTTAGCGAATCTTCTCCGCCATTCCATAATGGCAGATCTATTTTCCTTCTCAATTCCATTCTCCTGCCTTTTCTCCTTAACCTTTGATGCCCTGTCTAACAAAGAACCTATCAACCTCTGATTTAAATATACTTAATGATTTGGCCTCCACAGCTGTTTGTGGCAATGAATTCCACAGATTCACCATCCTCAGGCTAAAGAAATTTCTTTTGATCTCTGTTCTAAATGTATGCCCCTCTATCCTGAGGCTGTGCCCTTTGGTCCTAGACTCACCCATTATTGAAAATATCCTATTCACGTCCACCCTGTGTATAACTTCCAAAATTTGATAGGTTTAAATGAGATTCCCCTCTCATTCTTCCAAACTCTAGTGATATAGGCCCAGAGCTATCAAATACTCCTCATTAAAGCTTTCATTCTCGTGAATCTCCTCTGGATCTTCTTCAATGCCAGCACATTGTTTCTGAGATAAAGAGTCCACAGTTGCTTACAATACTCCGATTGTCTCAGGCCAATGCCTTATAAAACATCAGTGTCCTCTCCTCGCCCTTATGTTCTAGTTCTCTCAGAATGAATGCTAACATTGCATTTGCTTTCCTTACCACCGACTCAACATGAAAGTTAACCTTTAGAAAATCCTGCACAAGGACTCCGAAGTTCCTTTGCACATCTGATTTCTGAATTTTCTCTCCAATTAGAATATAGTCTATGCCCTTATTCCTTCTACCAAAGTGCCATACCATACACTTTCCTACACTATACTCCATCTGCCACTTCTTTGCCCATTCTCCAATTTGTCCAAGTCCTTCTGCAGACTCCCTGATTCCTCAATGCTAACTGCTCCTTTGCCTATCTTTATATCATCTGCAAACTTGGCCACGAAGCCATCAATTCTGTAATCCAAATCGCTGACTTATAACATGAAAAGAAGTAGTTCCAATGAAACCCTATTTGTCATGGGCAACCACCCAGAATTGGCCTCCTTTTATCTGACACTGGCTCCTTCCAATCAGATAATCTTCTATCCAAGCTAGTATCTTTCCTGTAATGCTATGGGCTCTTACCTTGTTAAGCAGCCTCACGTGTGGCATTTTGTCAAACACCTTCTGCACATCCAAGTAAACAACATCCACTGACTCTCCTTTGTCTATCCTGTCTGTTATTTTCTGAAAGTATTCCAAAAAATTTTTCTGGCAAGATTTCCTCTTAAGGAAACCATGTTACTTTGGCCTACTTTTATCATGGACTACCAAGTATGATGAAACCACTTTCTTAATAACGGACTCCAATATCTTCCCAATCACTGAAGTAAGGTTACCTGGTCTAAAATTTCCTTTCTTCTGCCTCCATTCTTTCGTAAAGAGTGGAGTGCAATTTTCCACTCCTCCGGAACCATTGCAGAATCCAGTGATTCTTCAAAGTTCCAAGTCCAAAGTACATTTATTATCAAAGTAAATATGCTATATACAACCTTGAGATTTGTCTCCTTACAGGAAGCCACAAAGAAAAAGATATCCAATAGAACCCTTTACGAAAGTAGACTGTCAAACACCAATAGGCAAAAAAAAGAAGAAATTGTGCAATAAAAAGTAAGCAAAGAACAGTTATAAAGTCGGTCATCACTGTAGCTATTCAGGAGCCTGTTAGTTGCAGGCCACGGCCTCAGTTCAGCGCAGTGATGAGTAAACTTCGCCAAGCAGTGAGCTGAATACTGGCCCACCCCTCATCTCTGGACCCATCTCCCTGTTCTTTTCAATCTGGCCTGGTGCTTAAATTAGCCAAACATTGGCATATTTCTTGCTCTCAGACCCAGGCCCTGCCTTTTCGATACACTCTCGGGCCAGGCCCTGCAACCTTGATTTGGCCTATATCTGACCTTCCAGAAAGATTATTACTAATGCCTCCACAATCTCATCAACTACCTCTTTCAGAATCCTGGGGTGGAGTCTGTCAGGTCTAGATGATTTATTTACCTTCAAACCTTTCAACTTCCAGTGCACCTTCTCCTTAGTAATAGCAACTACACTCATCTCTGTCCCCTGACACTCTAGAATTTCTAGCTTACTGCTGGCATCTTCTACAGTAAAGACTAACATAAAATACTTATTAAGTTCATCTAGCATTTCTTTGTCCCTATTACTACTTTTTGAGTGTCATTGTCAGCGGTCCAATACTCACTTTTGTCTCTCTTTCACTCTTTATATATCTGAAAAATCTTTTGGTATCCGTTTGATATTTTTGGATAGCATACATTCATATTTCAGTTTTTCTCTCCTTATGGCATTTTAGTTGCCTTCTGTTAGTTTTTAAAAGCTTCCCAATTCTCTAACTTTCTATTAACTTTTGCTGTATTATATGCTGTTTTATTTTTGTGCTGTCTTTGATATCTCTTGTCACCATGGTTGCCTCATCCTCCCCTTAGAATAATTTTTCACCTTCTCCTGCACCTCCTGAATTGCTCCCAGAACTACAGCTATTGTTGTTCTGCCATCATCCCTGTTAATGTTCTCTTGTAATCAATTTTGGCCATCTCCTCTCTCATGCCTCTGTAATTCCCTTTACTCCACTATAATACTGAAACATCTGACTTTATCTTCACTCTTTCAAACTGAAATGTGAGTTCTATCATAATATGATCACTGCCTCCGAAGGGTCCCTTTAGTTTAAGCTCCCTAATTAAATCTGGTTCATTACTCACACCCACTCCAGAATTGCCTTTCCCCAAGGGGGCTCAACCACAAACTATTCTAAAAAGATATCTCATAGGCATTCTACAAATCCCCTGCTTGGGATCCAACACCAACCTGATTTTTCAAATCTAACTGCATATTGAAAACCTGCATGACTATTGTAACATTGCTCTTATTTCATGCCTTTTCTATTTCTTCTTGAAATTTATATCTAACATCCTGGCTACTGTTCAGGAGCCCAACAGAGTCTTTTTACCCTTGCAGTTTAATAACTCTACCCACAAGGATTCTACATCTTCTGATCCTATGTCACCTCTTTTAAGGATTTTATTTCATTTTTTACAAACAGAGCCATCTCACTCACTCTGCCTATCTGCTTGTCCTTTTGATACAATATCCTTGGATATTAAGCTCCAAACTATGATCTTCTTTCAGCCACGTTTCAGTGATGCCCACAATGTTATACCCGTCAATCTGTAACCTGGCTACAAGATCATCTTCCTGATTCCATATATTGTGTGCATTCAAATATAACGCCTTCAGACCTGTATTCATCACCCTTTACAATTTTGTTCCCTTATCACAATTCACCTCATCCCACTGACTGCAGTTTTGCTCTACCATCTGCCTGTGTCCATCCTCACAGTTTCACTACATACTGCATCGACTGTATACCAACTGCTCCATCCTCACCTCTATCACCTCGGTTCCCATTCTCCTGCCAACAGTTTAATCCCTCCCCAACAGATCTAACAAATCCGCCCATAAGGATATTGGTCCCCCTTGGGTTCAAGTGCAACCTATCCTTTTTATACCCATTCCTTCTACAGAAGAGATCTTAATGGTTCAGAAATCTGAAACTCTGCCCCCTGCACCACTTCCAGCAACTCATTCATCTGTACCATCATCCTATTCCTGCCCTGACTAGCACATGTCACTGGGAGTAATCCAGAGATTACTACCTTGGGGGTCCTTCTCTTCAGCCTTTTCCCTGACTCCCTATACACACAGTGCAGGACCTCTTCTTGTTTTCTATCTATGTTATTGGTGCCATTCTTCACTACAGCCTCTGGCTGATCAACTTCTCTACTGAAAATTTTCTGCAGCTGTTCTGAGGCATCCTGGATCCTAGCACTTGGAAGGCAACCCGCCATTCTGGCCTCTCTTTTGCAGCCACGGAATCTCCTATCTGTCCCCTAACTACCACAAACGCTCTTCCTGAATTACCCTTCCCTGCTGAGCTTCAGAGTGTGCCACAGTGCCACTGGCCTGGTTACTGCTGCTGTGCCCTGATAGGTCATCTCCCCTCCCCCCACCCCACCCCAGCAGCATCCAAAGGGATATATTGGTTGCTGGGGTGAATGGCTACAGCAAAACCCTGTACTGACTGCTTACTCCCCTTACTTCTCCTGGCAGTCACCCATCTACTATCTGAGGCTTGCACTTTGGGTGTGACCACCTCAGCAGAAGTCTCATCTATGAAGCTTTTGGTCTCACAGATGGTCCCGAGAGCAGCACATCCTGCTCCAGCTCCAGTCCTTTGAGTTTGTCAGTCAGGAGCTAAATGTGGATGTCCTTCCTGCAGATGTAGTCTTCAGGTAGACCTTTAGGTACCCTGAAATCCCACATCTCACAGGAGGAGCATACTACTGCCTGAACTATCATTGCACCTACACATTTTATGGCTCTAACTTCTCAAACTTAAGGTCTAGTCTGCACCTGTTCTTGCTCAATCCTATTGAGCCAAAGCCTGACCACTATAACACTGCCCACTCCAACAAGGGTCGCTCCTTTCAAACCCTACTTCTTCTTATTACCCCTTGCTAATTAATCCCAGTTAATATTAACCCAAGCAACTTTCTGTCATTTAGATGTCCTGACAGGCCATGCTCACATTTTAAAACTGTCATGTAAAGTCCACAAAGTCTTCAATTCACTCTGCAGTCTCTCATTCTGCAGACATTTGGTTATTGGGAGACTCATCAATGGATTGCAATAGATTGCAAGATTTTGTGCCTTGATTTGTTAAACAGATCGTGTAATAATTTAATATATTAAGTTTGATTTGTTTGATCATTGTATACAAATGTGGTGTATGGAATCCAAATTGTAAATAATTGGTTGTGAAATGCTTTGACTCACATTTCATTTATTTCATGCAATATAAAACCAAGCAACAGCCTTGAATCCTTCCCTGCTTCTGTGCTATCAAAGTGTCTGACAGCTGGACTTGGTTGGGATACACTTTCCTGAGATAAACATTGAAATGCTTGATATCTTTATTGTTTATGTCATTAAACATTTATTGACTACTTGATTAGCATAAACTATATTGTCTGCATGTTTGAGAAAATGGCAAACTATTGAACCTTGATCTGAGACACTAAACTCCCTGGGTCTTCCACCAAGTGTTCCTCCTCCAGGAGAGATGTGCTGCCACCTAGTACCACATAATAGTACTACAACCTCTATGACAATGGTGGAGGATGGCCACACTGCAGGCCTGTGACTAATTCAGGAGTTACCTTATATCCTGACAGAATTTATGTAGTAACACTTTATTAGTAATAATAATAAGATATCAATAATATGACCCACTGCAATCTGCTTACAGCTGAAATAGGTCCACAGCTGATGGAATCTGCCTGGCCCCACAGTTGTTTCTGGAGCAGAGGGACACTAAAGCCACCTACATTAGACTATTGTTTATGGACTGCAGCTCTGTCTTCAATACTATAACTCAAGAGTTCCCAGCCTGGGTTTCACGGACCCCTTGATGAATGGCAGGGGTCCATGGCATCAGAAAGGTTGGGAACTCCTGCTATAATTCCAACCCAACTCATCACCAACCTTCAGACTCTGGAAGTCAATACCTCCCTCTACAATTGGATCTTTGATTCCTGAACAACAGACTGCAATCAGTAAGGATAGACAGGAACATATCCACCACGATTATTCTGTACACTGGTGTAACTCTCTCAGAGACATGTTTCATTGAGATGTTTATTTTATGTTTTTGTCATAAATTCATGATTATTTTATCATCTTAAAATTTTTTATGTAAGTTTTATTTTTATGTAGAGTTTAATGGGTCACATGACCGGAGTTTAATAAAAGCATGACTGTGGTATTATGGGTCAGAACCAAAATGGAAGCAGAAAAAGACATATGGCCCTAAAATAACCTTATTCTGCATGTGGTCCAAGAGGCGTACATGGTAATTGTTTTATATTGTGTATAATGTTGTTGATGTGCCTTTATATGGACAGTGTGATATATTTTTATTGACTTATTTGATTTCAGCATACTTGTGTTGTGCTAATGTGTTTGGGCCTGTTTATCGGTGGACACTAGCTTAAGGGACTTTAAAAGACTGAGAGATGTATGCTTCAAACTTATGACCTTTATTTTCTGTATGTTGCATGACCATTATTTCATTGGACTGATGCAGTTACAACTGGCACTCCACAAAGTTGCATCCTCAGCTCCCCACACATGACAGTGTGGCCAGAGTTTGCTGTAGTTTCATCTATAAGTTTGCAGATGCTATCACAATACAGGGCTGTATTTCAAACAATGAGGAGTCAGAGTACAGGAAAATGGTAGAGAGCTTAATAGCATGCTATCATGACAACAATATCGGCAAAACAAAAGAGCTAGTCATTAACTTCAGGAAGGTAGGGGTGTGCACATGCTCTTGTCAACATTAATGGTGTAGAGCCTGAGAGAGTGAAAAGATTCAAGTTCTGAGGTGAGAACATCATAAATAGCTGGTCCTGATTTAGCCATGAAGACATTAAGATCAAGAAAGCTCACCAATACCTCTACTTCCTCAGGAGGCTAAAGAAATTTAGCCTCCTGAAGAAGTATACTCTTACCAGTTTTATTAATCCACCATAGAAAGCATCTTGCCCGTTTGCATCAGAGCTTGGTATGACAGCAGTTTTCCCTGGACCACAAGAAACTGCAGAATGTTGAGGACACAGCTCACCAGTTTAAGAAAGCCAGACTATCCTCCATGGCCTCCTCAAAACTTCCTGCTGCCTTAGTAAAGCAGTCAGCAAAGGCCTCGCTCACCCTGTATATTCTCCTTTCTTACTCTTTCCACCGGCAGCAGATACTACAACCTGACAGCATGTACCACCAAGCTCAAGAACAGCTTCTATCCTGCTGTTATAAGACTACTGAATTGTTCCCTCGTACAATAAAATAGACTCTTGACCTCACAATCTACCTCGTTGTGATCTTGCACCTTATTGTTACCTATGTTGTGCTTTTTCAGTAGCTGTTAGACTTTAGTCTGGATCTATTATTGTTTTCCTGTATCTACCTCAGTGTACTGCATAACTAATTGATCTGTATGAAGAGTATGCAATACAGTACAAGCTTTGCACTGTAGTTTAGTACATGTGACAATAATAAACCAACTCAATTCAACGGCAGGAAATGGTGTGAGTTGTTTTGGACTTTTGTTGTAAAAACTGACTTGCTTTGAAGAACTGCTACCTGGATCCCCATGCGAAATGAAATACATGGTGACATTTGACATTAGAACAGTGTCAGGTGGCCTTGTGACCATCTATAAGAAGATACAATCCCAATGGGAGATCTTATGGTAAAGTATAAACACAGTGTTCCACATAGTAAATGAGTCAAAGGGAGTCATAGAGAAGTACAGCACAGAAACAGGCCCTTTGACCCATCTAGTCCATGTTGAAACCATTTAACCTGCCTACTTTCAATGACCTGTACCGGGATCACAGCCATACACCTAACATCCACATAACTATCCAAGCTTCTCTTAAATATTGAAATCGAGCTTGCAGGGACCACTTGTGCTGGCAACTCATTCCACACTCACACGACCCTGAGTGTAGAAGTTTCTCCTTATGTTCCCCTTAGATTTCTCACATTTCAGCCTTAACTCATGACCTCTGGTTGTATTCCCACCTAACCACAGTGGAAGCAGCCTGCTTGCATTTGTGCTACCTATATCCCTCATACTATTGTATACCTCTATCAAATCTCTCCTCAATCTTCTACGTTCTAAAGACAATCCTAACGTATTCAATCTTTCCATATAACTTGGGTCCTCCAGACCCGGCAACATCCTTGTAGATTTTCTCTGCACTCTTTCAACCTTGTTTACATCTTTCCTGTAGGTAGATGACCAAAGCTGCAAACAATATTCCAAATTCAGCCTCACCAACGTCTTATACAACTTCAACGTAACATCCCATCTTTTGCACTCAATATATTGATTAATGAAGTGCAATGTGTCAAAAGTTTCCTTTACGACCCTAGCTACATGTGACACCACTTTCAACTAATTGTGCACCCGGTTTCTCAGATCCCTTTGGTCTACCACACACTTCAGTGCCTTCAGTCACTGTATGACCTACCCAGGTTGGTCCTACCAAAGTGCAAAACCTTGCACTTGTCTGCATTAAATTGCATCTGCTATTTTTTAGCCCATTTTCCCAGCTGGTGCAGATCCCTCTGCAAGCCATGATAGCTTTCCTCACTGTCCAATTCAGCCCCAATACTGGTGTCATCCAGTTTGCTGATCCAGATAACTGCATTATCACCCAGATTGTTGATGTAGATGACAAACAACAATGGAGCCAGTACCGATCCCTGCGGCACCACTAGCCACAGGCCTCCAGTCAGAGAGACAAACCTCTACTACCACTCTCTGGCCTCCATGCACGGTTGAGTTACTGGACATACCAGATTAAGGTTGTGTCCATTAGATTGTGTATTACTGACCTGCATGGTGAATGAAAGAGCAGAGAAGAGCAACTCAGCAGCTGGGCCTGAAGGCATGTAGTTTGCCAACAGAGTATCAATAATGGATGGTAGGCTATTTTTTTTCCTCTGTATTTCAAATTGGCAATGTTTAATAAAGAGGAAAAAACAAAAGTGAATATGCTGCTTCACCAGTTGTGTTCTGGGTTAGTCAGCCGTATGAATGGCATACCCTGAGAATTGCTCCAATCCTTATTCGAGGGGCACTGCACACATTCAGGAGATTTCAGGCTTGATGTGGAGTTGACTGAAAAGTAGCTATTGGATTTGCCACTTTGGATGTCTGAGGCAATCAGTGGTCTGGTCACCAGAGAAGTGAAAACAAAATATGTTGTATTTTTAAATCCAGAGAAACACAAATTAGTCAGAGCTATCTAATGCAGTACAACAGTGGTATTAAGCATTTTGAGGACAGCAGTCATAAATCAAAAATTGTCTGCCAAGGTAAAAGGTGACCAATTGCACATTACTCAAGAGAAATAAAAGATCCAATATGTTTACCGTGATATGAGCATGCATGTATTTCTAATATTCTCCTTATAAAACATTTCTGCACTACCTCCAATGTCTCTATATCATTTTTAGAATTTGGTGACCCGAACTGAATGTAATATTCTATGTACGCTGTAATCAAGATATAGAAACAAACCTTGGTGTTTGGTTTAATTTTTGTTTTTGCCTTTGCTGGATTGTGGTACACCTTTTATTTATTGGAGTGTTTGTATACTGCCATCTCTTGTTCTTCTATCCCACCTTGAACTGTGCTACCACCAAGCAACCTCTCTGTTCATCCCTTCAAAAATATGCTACCTCCCATTTATTCCTGTTGAATATAGTTTGTCACTATTTGCTCATACTAAAAGTTTATTAATGTCCATCTGTAATTTACTTCAATTTAACTTTGGCCTTTTTTTCTGGAAATGTTTGATGAAATGTTCTGGGGGGCGGGAGGAGCTTCACACGGTGACTGTCTAAATTCTGCCTGTAGATTGTTGTTGCCACCTCAGGATTGACTATCCCCTCCCACCAAATTTGATATTATCCACAAATTTCTCTTGCAGTATCCATTCCAATAAAGCCTCTTCAAAGTGCAATCAGTTATGTATATATTACTTTATAACCAGGGTTTCACTGGTTTTAGACAAAGTATAAAATGCATCCTAATGTTAGCCAAGGAGATTCAAAATATGCATGTAATTTACATTCTGTACATCACAGAAAAAGCCATAATGCAATACCTGTCTTTCGCCACAAATCCCACATAATAGTGGCTCAATTGATATTCCCAAATTATTTGCTTAAGCTACTTAAACAAAGAAACTCATCTGTAAACTCATGGGGTCTCAAGTTCTGCCAAAGTTTGCTCCTTGCTCTTCTCCTGAATTGAAATGTTTTTGATGAGCTTCCTAATGAAAATCAATAGGTAGTTCTTGCTTCATTACTCTTTAACTTGGTTGTTAGTGACTCTATTGACACTGGCTGTTAAGAGGCAATATGTAGATTGATCGAAAATCAATTGTAATGTCAGCATCTCCTTGTATTTACAACAATGTTGTTGGTAATATATACAGCACCGTGCAAAGGTCTTAGACACATTTATACAACTAGGGTACCTAAGACTTTTACACAGTACTGTAGTAATTTTATGTATTGCACTGTACTGCTGCCATAAGACAACAAAAACAAATTTCATGACATATGTGAGTGATGAAAAACCTGATTCTGATATGGGTTTCTGTTGTGGACTGAGAGTGGGAAGGGGGCAGGGAGAGTGGAACCATGGTTGGGAAAAGGGAAAGGGGGAGGGGAGGAAGAGGGAAGCAGCAGAGAGACATTCTGTAATGATCAACAAAACAATTATTTGGAATCAAATGACCTTGCCCGGTGTCTCAGCGCTGGGTGTGTCTGCCCCTGTGCTGTCCCCTACCCTGGCACTCCTTTGCCAGTGATCTCACACCTCTCTCATGGTACTCCACCTTGCCATTCCCAACCATTCTTTGTTCCTGCCAGATTTACAAACTCACTCTCCTCTCCACATTGTCAAATACAGCACATTGTGAAAAAGTCTTAGCTATATAGACTGTATATGTGCCTAAGACTTTCTCACAGTACTGTAAATGAATTGCTATGAACTGAAAATCTTTAAAGAGACTTCATATAGACTATACAAAACAAAGATTCTTCAATAATTTTTGTGGCATCAGATAGTACATTGATTGACCAGCCACTGTACGTTTTCTCATACCACATCTTGGGTAACTGGACCCATGCTGTAGCATCTTATTTTTTTTCTCTTCCAAAACTGTGATAGAATTCTGAGCAAAGTGCCAGAGGCCAGGCCAAGATATTTCCAGCATTTGAAGACTGCCATGAGATAATCTGATGAGCTCCCTCCACCCACCTCATGTTCTATGCGAGCACTCACTTAAGAACTAACCCAGAATCCAGTTCCTTTGTATGATTGCAGAATAGATTTAGATTTCAAACGTCTGAAATACATTTAGTTAACTAAAGGGAATTATGCTGGAGTAGCCTGGGGTATTCTTCCTTTTCTCTGTGATACTGGCTTTTGTTCTGTGTTGGATTCGGTCCTTCTGTACTGATGCCTATTGTCATATCCTGTTGCTTTGATAAGGGCTGATTGTATCACTCAGTGAACAGAACTCATGGCTATACTTAGAACATATTCTTCTATTAAGCACAAAACAGCAGTTTCATCAATGACAAATAGCAGCACATGCTTGTTTTGAGGTAATAACAACAGAATAAACGTCTTTTGGATTCACTGAGAAGGGAAGATAATGAAGCTAAATGAAATGGAGACATGAACATGAATCCCATAGTGGCAACAGAATTATTTGATCTAAGTAATTAAATAAAGTTTGATTAAAAAGCTACTTTTAGTGATAATGATCAAAACACCTACCTGGTTATCATTATATCCCATATGCAACTGGAGATTTAACTTCCTCATAAACAGACCTCAACAGAGATAAATGATAGCAATATCCTCTCCTCAATCATCAACACAAGTGTACCTCAATGCTCTATGCTTAACCCCTGCTCTACTCCCTATACACACATGAATGTGTGATTAAGCACAACTCCAATGTCATTCAAATTTGCCAATGACACTTGCTTTGTTGGATGAATCGTGGGCGTTGATGAGTCAGCATAGCAGAGGTAGATAGGACCTGTTTAAGTGGTGCTGCAAAAACTGCTTTCTTAGTGTTAACTTCAGACGCTTCAGATTGTTGGCTTTAGGAAGGGAAAGGGAGAGGCGGACAGGTGCCAGTCTAACAGATTGGGAAATACTGTTTAACAGTTTGGAGAGTTGAGGATGAAGTAAAAGGAAAGAAGAGTGTGGAAAAGTCTCCAAAATAAATAAAAAGGCAAGAAGTTTAGAAAGGGATAGTAATTTAACTTCTGGTAACATGGGGGGGGGGGGGTGAAATTGAAAAGGGTAATGAATACTGGATTGGAGGTGTTAAATTTGATGTACACAGTATATGAAATAAACTAGATGATCTTGTATGCTGTTAGAAATTGGCAAATATAATTTGGGCATCATTGAGTTACGGCTGAAAGAAGATCAGTTGGGATATGAACATAAAAAATACATATTGCATTGGAAGGACAGGCAGGTAGGCAGAGATGTTGTGGTGGCTCAGATGGTAAAAACTGAAATCAAATCCTTAGAAAGAAGTGAAATATGATCGGAAAATGTCGAATCCTTGTGGGTCGAGTTAAGAAACTACAGGGTTAAAAAGACCCTGATGGGAGTGAAATACAGGCCTCCAAACAGTAGCCAGGATGTGGACTACAAATTACAACAGGAGACATGTAACAAGGGCGATGTTACAAAAGTCATGGGGATTTCTATGTACAGGTACATTGGGAAAATCACATCGCCAGTGGATCCCAAAAGAAAGAATCAGAGGAATGCCTATGAGATAGCTTTTAGAGCAGCATATGTTTGAGCCCACTAGACAATTCTGGATTGTGTGTAGTGTAATGAAATGGATTTGATTAGGGAGCTTAAGGTAAAAGGAGCCAGTGATTATAATGTGATAGATGTCACTTAGAGTTTGAGAGGCTGAAGCTAAATTAAAATGCATCAGTATTACAATGGAGTAAAGGCAACTATAGAGGCACGAGAGAGGAGCTTGTGAGAGAAAAAGTTGATGAAGACAAAGCAGTGGATGGTGTCTATGTGGACTCTAGCAAGGTTTTGAAAAAGTCCCACATGGGAGGTTGGTCAAGAAGGCTCAGCTGCTTGGCATTCAAATTGAGTAAGTAAACTAGATTAGAAATTGGCTTCAGGAGAGAAGCCAGAGAGTGGTATTAGGTGGTTGCCTCTCTGACTGGAGGCCTGTGACTAGTGGTGTGTTTCAGGGATCAGTGTTATGTCTGTTGTTGTTGTTCTCTATATCATCCAATAATGTAGTGAATTGAATATGCAAATTTGCAGATAGCACCAAGATTGGGGACGTAGTAGACAGCGAGGAAGGCTATCAGAGCTTGCTGTAGGATCTGGACCAGCTGGAAAAATGGGCTGAAAAATGGCAGATGGAATTTACTGCAGACAAGTGTGAGGTTTATCATGTACTTCATTATACTACTGCCATAAAGTTAAAAATTTCATGACGTATGCCAGTGATATTAAATCTGATTCTGATAAGGGGAGATTTGATTGAGGTATTCAAAATTATGAGGGATAAAGATAGAGCAAGTGCAGGCAGATTTTTTCCTCTGAGATTAGAAGAGATTAGAACTAGACGTCATGGATTAAGGGTGAAAGGTGAAATATTTAAGGAGAACATGAGGGGAACATCTTCACTCAAAAGGTGGTGGGAGTGTGGAATGAACTGCCCAGTTGAAGTCGTGGATGCGGGTTCAATTTGAACATTTAAGAGAAATTTGGATAGGTACATGGATCGGAGTGCTATGATCTGGGTGAAAGTCAATTTAACTAGACAGAATAAGACTTTGGCATGGACTAATGAGCCAAAGGGTCTGCTTCTGTGTTGTGGTCTGAGTGCAAGTCGATTCAACTAAGCAGATTAAGACTTTTGTGTGGACTAGGTGGGCCAAATGGCCTGTTTCTGTGCTGTAGTCTTCTATGACTCTATGACTATATGAACTGGTCAAAGTTGATTTGAAAGGGACACTAGCAGGGATGATGGAAGAACAGCAATGGCTGGAGAATTTAGAAGAAATTCAGAAGATGCAGGGTAAATATATCCCAAAGAAGAAGTATTCTAAAAGAAGGAAGAGAAAACCTTGGCTGACAAGGAAAATCAAAGACACCATAAAAGCAAGGCGGAGGTCATATACTATAGCAAAAATTGGTAGTGAGTTAGAGGATTGGGAAGCTTTAAAAACACAGAAAGCAACTGGAAAAAAAGCAATAAGTAAAGGTGAAATATAAAGTTAAGTTAGCCAATAATATAAAAGAGGATACCAAAAGATTTTTTCAGCAATATAAAGAGAGAGTGGATATTGGACTGCTGGAAAATGAGAGGTAGTAACTGCAGACAAAAAAATGACATTTAAGTATTTTGCATCAGTGTTCACTGTGGAAGACACTAACGGAGTGAAAAAGTTGAGAGTGTCAGAGGGCAGAAGTGAGAGTTGTTGTCATTACTAGGGAGAAGGTGCTTGGGGAGCTGAAAGGTCTGAAGGTAGATAAGTCACCTGAACCAAATGGACTATACCCAAGGGTTCTGAAAGAGGAAGCTGAAGAGATTGTGGAGGCATTAGTAGTGACCTATCAAGGATCACTAGATTCTGGAATGTTCCCAGAGGATGGAAAAATAGAAAATGTTACTCCATCTTTTAGCAAGAGAGAGAGATGAAAGACAGGCCAGTTAGCCTAACTTTAGAGGTTGGTAAGATATTGGACTCCATCATTAAGGATGAGGTTGTGGGGTACTTGGAGGCCCATGATAAAATAGGCTGAAGTCAGCATGGTTTCTGAAGGGGAAATTTGCGTGACAAACCTGTTGGATTTATCTGAGAAATAACATGTCATGGTCCTGCCTGGCAATTCCCCATCTCGCTATTACCTCCTTAATTGGGCCTTAATCCCCTCATCTGATTTCCAATTATTCCCAGTTCCACTAATTACAGCACACCTGATTCCCATTAGCAAACACAGGATAAAAGTCGGGCATCACAGCTCTATTTTGCTAGTTTGTTGGTTGACTCTAGTGTGAGTTAATCTTGTTTCTTGATTGCTTAGGACTGGCAGTTCTAAGCTCTGCATTGTTTCCTGGATACTGTATGTAAACCTTGTCTTCATGTAAAGACTCTGCTAGATACCGTTTTCCCATTTGTGATAGTGCTAATGCCTCATGACTCTGCCTTCGTGCCTGTTTCCTGCACTTGGGTTTGTCCTCAGACTCGTCCTTGCAACATAACAGGCAGGATAGACAAAGGGGAGTCAGTTGATGTTGCTTACTTAGATTTTCAAAAGGCCTTTGTCAAGGTTCCACATATGAGGATAAGAGCCCATGGTATTACAGGAATGATGCTAGTTTGGATAGAAAATAGGCTGACAGGTAGAGGCAAAAAGTGGGATAAAGAGGTCCTTTTCTGGTTGTATGCCAGTGATTCATGGTGTTCTGCAGAATTCACAGTTGGGACTTCCTGTTGTCACTCATTTTTATGTGATTTGTCAATGTTTTGGAATGCAGAATTGTTGACTTTGTGTCCAAATTTGTGGACAATACAAAGATAGGTGGAAAGCAAGTAGGTTTGAGGAATCAGGGAGGCTGCAGAAGGACATAGAAAGATCAAAAGAATAGGCTAAGAAGTTGCAAATGGAAGAGTGTAGGGAAGTGTATGGTCATCTACTTTGGTAAAGCATAGACTATTTTTAAAATGGGGAGCAAATTCAGAAAATGGAGGTACAAAAGGACTTGGGAGTCCTCATGCAGGATTCTCTAAAGGTTTACTTACACATTGAGTCATGGAAGGCAAATCCATTATTAGCATTCATTTCGAGAGGACTAGAACATAAAAGCAAGAATGTAATGCTGAAGTTTTGAGTCATTGGTCAGACCGCACTTGGAATATTGTGAGCAGTTTTGGGCCCTTATCTCTGAAAGGATATGCTGTCATTGAAGATAATCCAAATGAGGTGTTCATGAAAATGATCCTGAGAATGAAAGGGTTAACATATGAGGAGCATTTGACAACTCTGGGCCTGCCTGTACTCACTAGAATTTAGAAGAATGAGGCCTACATAGAGTGGTCATGGAGAGGAGTTTTCCTATAGTGGGGGAGTCTGACACTGGTGGACATGGCCTCAGAAAAGGATGTCTCTTTAAGGTAGAGATGAGGAGGAATTACTTTAGCCAGAGGGTGGTGATTCCATTGAATTGATTGCCACAGATGGCTGAGGAGGCAAAGTTATTGGGTATACTTAAAGCGGAGGCCTCCAGGTTCTTAATTAATAAGGGCATCATAGGTTATGGGAGAAGGCAGGATCATGGAGTTGAGAGGGACAATAAATCAGCCATGGTGGAATGGCAGCGCAGATTTGATAGGCTGAATGGTCTAATTTTGCGATTATATTTTATGGTCCACATTAGGCATTGGCGGTGAAGAGAGGCAGCAGCTTTAATTTACTGGGTATTTACATATCGTATAATCTGTTCTGGGCTCTGCATACAGGTGCAATCATAAGAAAAGTGCTCCAGTGTCTTTACTTTCTTAGGAGGTTAAGGAAGTTCAGCTCGTCATTGACAACTCCAACAAAATTCCACAGTTGTATTTTTGAAAATATCCCATTTGGTTGCCTCATGATCTAGTACAGCATTTTGAATGTAAGGGATGTAAGAGTCTGCAGAGAGTAGTGGGCTTCGCCCAAGACAGGACCCAGGCTGTAAAAATAGGGGACAAGCTCTCCTCTACAATCACTCTGAGCACTGGTGCCCCACAAGGCTGTGTACTCAGCCCCCTGCTGTGCTCACTGTACACCCTTGATTGTGTAGCCAAGTTTCCATCAAACTCAATATATAAGTTTGCTGATGACACCACACTTGTAGGCTGTATCTCGGGTAATGATGAATTTGAGTACAGAGAGGAAATTAAGAACCTGGTGGCATGGTGCAAAGACAATAACCTATCCCTCAACGTCAGCAAGATGAAGGAATTGGTTGTTGACTTTAGAAGGAGTAGCAGATTGCATGACCCCATCTACATCGGTGGTGCGCAGGTGGAACAGGTCAAAAGCTTTTAGTTCCTTGGGGTCAATATCACAAATGACCTGACTTAGTCTAACCAAGCAGAGTCTACTGTCAAGAAGGCCCACCAGCACCTTTACTTCCTGAGAAAGCTGAAGAAATTTGGCCTGTCCCCTAAAACCCTCACTAATTTTTATAGATGCACCATAGAAAGCATTCTTCTAGGGTGCATCACAACCTGGTATGGAAGTTGTCCTGTCCAAGACTGGAAGAAACTGTCGAAGATTGTGAACACAGCCCAGCACATCACACAAACCAATCTTCCGTCCCTGGACTCACTTTATACCGCACGCTATCAGAGCAGTGCTGCCAGGATAATTAAGGACACGACCCACCCAGCCAACACACTTTTTGTCCCTCTTCCCTCCCGGAGAAAGTTCAGGAGCTTGAAGATTCGTACGGCCAGATTTGGGAACAGCTTCTTTCCAACTGTGATAAGACTGCTGAACGGATCCTGACCTGGATCTGGGCCGTACCTTCCAAATATCCGGACCTGTCTCTCGTTTTTTTTTGCTTTACCTTACTTACACTTTTTTATTTTGTATTTATGGTTTAAATTTTTATTATATTTACTATCGATTCGTACTCCAGGGAGCATGAAGCGCAGAATCAAATATCGCTGTGGTGATTGTATGCTCTAGTATCAATTGTTTGGTGACAATAAAGCAATAAAGAGACAGCGTTTAACACCATCGTCCCTCATACCCTCTGCTCCAAATTGTCTCACCTTACTGTGCCACCTGACCTCTGCGATTGGATTTACAGCTTCCTGACCAACAGAAGTCAGCAGGTAAGGATGGGACAGGTCACCTCGGATATTCGAATCACCAACACCGGCGCCCCCCCAGGGGTGTGTCCTCTCTCCACTGCTGTTCTCCCTCTACACCAATGACTGCACCTCCTCCAACCCCTATGTGAAGCTTTTGAAGTTTGCAGATGACACTACCGTCATCGGACTCATCCAGAATAGTGATGAGTCTGCATATCGACAGCAGGTGGACCAACTGGCGCTCTGGTGCAGTCGGAACAATCTGGAGCTGAACACGCTCAAGACAAAGGAGATGATAGTGGATTTCAGGAGACATCCCTCCGCTATGTCTCCCTTCACAGTCCTCAGCAGCCCTGTGTCCACCGTGGAGAACTTCAGGTTCCTGGGAACCACCATCTCTCAGGATCTGAAGTGGGAGCAGAACATCAGCTCCATCCTGAAGAAGGCCCAGCAGCGGATGTATTTCCTGCGGCTCTTGAGGAAATACGGTCTGCCTCAGGAATTGCTGCTGCAGTTCTACACTGCAGTCATTGAGTCTGTCCTGTGCACCTCCATCATTGTGTGGTTTGGAGCCGCCACCAAGCAGGATAGAAGCAGACTACAGCGCACAGTGAGGAGTGCCGAGCGCATCATTGGAGCCTCCCTGCCCTCTATTGTGGACCTGTACTCTTCCAGGTTGAAGAAGAGGGCGGGGAACATCATAAAGGACTCCTCCCATCCTGCGCATGGACTGTTTGATCTGCTTCCGTCTGGTAGGCGCTTCAGATCCCTCCAGACTAAGACTAATAGGCACTGGAGAAGTTTTTTCCCTACTGCGGTCACTTTGCTGAACAGTTAACTGCCGGTTAACTGTCGGCTAACTATTACTTGGATTGCACTACCTGTATGTATAATCTATATTTTCATTTATATTTATCATTATTATTGTTATGAGCAGAGACAACATCTGCCAGAAGTAAATTCCTTGTATGTGCATAGGTACTTGGCGATTAAAGTCTGATTCTGATAAAGGATACATCATGGACACATCCTTTCCCACCACCGGTGCTATCTACAGAAGATGCTGCTTCAAAAGGGCTACATTTATCATCAAAAGTCCCCACCATCCAGGCCTGGCTATCTTTTTTCAGCTACCATTGGGCAGGTGCAGATATTCTGCAGATACTGGAAATCTTGAACAACACACACAAAATGTTGAAGGATCTCAGCAGGTCAGAAGGCATCTATGGAAAGGAATAAATGGTCAATGTTTTGAGCCAAGACTGTTGATTAGGACCTGACATGTTGACTGTTTTTTCCTCAATAGAGTCTCTCCAGCATTTTGTGTGTGTGTTCCTGAGAACTGCTCATAATCCAAACTATTCGTAATTAGGAAAACAAGTCTGTGAAAGAGGATCACTGATGCAGATGGGACAGGAGAGTGAGCGGGCGTGGGAAAAGCAACCACCATCTGGCTTCACTGTCTTGATGAGTGAATGGATGAGTCTGTTTGGTGCTCCGGGCTCTGCTCAACCTGACACAGCTCCAGATTGTTAAGGCTTGAAGGAGAGGAGCCACATTAAGACACACTTGGTTCTCACCTGGTAGAAGCTGCCTCCAGCACAGCAGCAACTTGCAAATCCATCACTTTCATCCTTCCAGTCTCCCAAACACTCTTTCATGAGAATAGGTTGTCCATAAATTAGGCATCTGTAACTGGGTAGGACCCCATGCAGTAAGTTTCTCCCAATCAGTACTCTCTAAAATGGCTGACAGGCCATATGTTTCCAGAGGCAAAGAGTGTTAGACAATAATTAATGGTCTTTCATTCTAGGCAGAAATAATATAAAAAAATAAGTGAAACGTAAACCACCCGAAAGGCACAGCAAAGTCTCTAAAGAGTGATAATGGGATGATATTATTGGCGCGTGTGTACATTTACAGCATTTGCAATGTTTATAATGCAGAATTAAAAGAATTAGAAGAGGAATGATATAACCTCTCTACGAACAAACATTTTTACATTTAACCATGCTGTTTCAGTAACTTCTGAGATAAAATTTGAATTTTTCTCAATTATTTTTTCTTTATCTTCATCTTAGAAATTTCAGTTATGTTTCTGAATTCTCATTTTCTTTTCTAAGTTGGGTGACTGGAATTTTGGAACAGAACTAATATATGAATCAGAAGTGCTGTCTAAACTATTGGAACTCATGAAAAATGCAGAAAACCCAACTGCAATTGCTGGAAATCTGAAACAAGCCCTAAAAATAACAAGAAATTCACATCTGGTCAGCTGGCACGGTGAGGAGACAAGAGGTTAATCAATGTCCCAAGAATGATTTGCTTTTCAACACTGAGTCAGTCAGGCACACACACACACACAGTTAGAGAGGCAGGAGGGAAGGAAAACCATATGCACACAAATCTGCAGGGATCATAACAAATCACCCCGGCTAAGTGATGCAGAGATACGAAAGAATCAGCAAGAGTGTTAATTATTTAGAAAGTCAGTGAAATGTGAGGAAAATGAAAGCATGTAAAGCTAGGGACTGGTTAGACATGTAAGGAAAATGGATTAGGCTAAAGGCTGGAATCTAATGCTTGGATCTAGAATGCTGAAAAAAATGTAAAGAACATTAAGAAAACAGAAGCAGGGGTGGCCCCTCAAGCCTGTCCCACTATTTACAATGATCATGACTGATCTGCCCCAGGCATGTCTCCCTTTTCTGTGTCAGTTCCCCAACCATTCAAATATTTATCTTCCTCCACTTTGAATAGTGACTTGGCTCCTACAACCCTCAGTGTTAGAAAATTCCAGAGTTTCACAATTCTCTGTCAGAAGAAATTTCTCCACACATCAGTTTTAAATGATTGCCTCCTCATCTTGTATCAATATCCCTTTATTGGAGACTCCCTGCATGAGAGGAAACATCTCAAAATCTTACCCTGTCATGCCCATCCCCTGGATGTTATATTTTTCATTAAGATTACCCTAATTTTTTTCAAAACTGCAAAGAATATAGATTCAGCTCCTTTAGCTTGCTGTGATCAGACATCCTTTCAAGCCAGCGAGCCCCTGTTAAATAACTTGTATTTCTACTATATCCTTTCTGAGATGAGAGGTTGCAATTTGTGTGCAGTAATCCAGGTGTGGCCTCACCGACATCCTACACAATTGTAACAAGACTTCCCTATTTCTGAACTTTAACTCCCTTCCAATAAAGATAATGTGCCGTTTATCTTCTTAACTACATCCTGCACCACCTTGTTAACATTTTAAGCTTCTTGGGCAAGAACACTTCATCACTTGCAACCTACCTTCATTAAATTAATAGTCTGCCTTTGATTCCTCTTTCCTGACCTCACAATACAGTACCGTACTTTATTTAATTGAATTGAATTCACTTTATTTCTTACATCCTTCATATACATGAGGAGTAAAAATCTTTGTCACGTCTCTGTCTAAATGTGGAATGTGCAATTTATAACAATTTATAATTAGTAGTATGTACAACAACAATATAACATAGAAATACAGTTGTGTCAGCATGAATTAAGCAGTCTGATGGCCTGGTGGAAGAAGCTGTCCTGGAGCCTGTTGGTCCTGGCTTTTATGCTGAGGTACAGTTTCCCAGATGGTAGCAGCTGGAACAGTTTGTGGTCGGGGTGACTTGGGTCCCCAATGATCCTCTGGGCCTTTTTCACGCACCTGTCTTTGTAAATGTCCTGATTTGTGGGAAGTTCACATCTACAGATGCGTTGGGCTGTCTGCCCCACTCTTTGCAGTCCTGCGGTTGAAGGAAGTACAGTTTCCATGCCAGGCAGTGATGCAGCCAGTCAGGATGCTCTGAATTGTGCCCCTAGAGGAATTTCTTAGGATTTAGGGGCCCATACCAAACTTCTTCAACTGTTCGAGGTTGAAAGTATTCCATTTGTGATATTTTTACCTACCTACATTACCTATCCACCAATTTGCAAACTCCCTTTATAAGAGTCCTGTTATCCTCATCACAACATACCCTTCCATTTATTTTTGTGTCACCAGCTATCTTTGATAGCTTCCACTCTGCCCCTGCTCCAGGTCACTGGTCTGTGTAATAACCAGTCTTTGAAACTGTGCTAGCACACTTTGCCCGAATGTTTTTCTGAAAAACTGTAATGTTTTTCTTCTGTTTTTTTTTGCACATGATATCAATGACAGAAAGGGCAGAATGGAAGGAGGAGCTCACTTACTGACACACGGACACTTTCTTGATGTACTTGTGGATAAAATAAAGACTGCTTATCCAACAATAAGCTAACCTGCACGCAATTCTCACATCCCAACTGAGAGCTTTGAAATTAGTGTATTAGACAAAAGAGATTCACATAAGTAACTTTCTCGCATAGAAAGAAGGCTAAGTACGTTGGTCAATGCTGTGGTAGTGTGAAATATTGATGTTTCCTGTGTTTGGGCAGCGACTATCCAGAAAAAAGCAAATCAGCAAGTAGGGAAGGAAGAAGAGCACAGTGATTTTGATTTGGAAGCGTGGGAAACTAGTTGTTAGTGGGAGGATGCTTTGTGGAAAGGAGGATTTGCAAATACACAATAGTGACAAGTAGGTAAAAATTTAAAGTATGAAATACTCGAGTACGCGTTAAACATATTAGTGAGATAAAAATAGAGGCCTGGATGAGTTCAGAATAAGGGTTTTTCCTCTTAAATAACCAAAAGAAATAATCATAAGAATCTCTATTTAGAATAGAAATGGAGGGACAAATTAGAGGGAAAAGGTTTTAGCAAATTCCTTAAAATATGTAGCCAATTGGCAGCTTTTTCAAACATTCGGTGCCATTCTTTAAGTCAGCTTCAATCTGATGTGTCAGATTGTCTGAATTTGACCAGGTATAGAGTGAGGATAGTTTATTCTTCTGCTTGTGCATGATGTTAATGCATCAGTGGTTTATCAACAGCCTTCAAAAACTGCATGAAATTTGAATGAATTGCAAATGCATGAAATCAGATGTCATCCTGGAACATGAATGGAAATGGAGAATGGCTCTCCAAGTTTCAGGTCACTAGAGAAAGCTGCAAGATCACAAGCTGAAAATATCACACCACAGTCCCTAAAAGCACAATTTACCACATTGAGGAATAACACTCAGGATAATAGAGTAACAGGCACAGATTGATAGGCAAAGAAAACAAGTCGGAAATTAAATTAAAATGAAATGCTTAGGTGAGGTTTCTGTCCAGATTTTCTTTCTTTCATTACTATTGCATAGGTAGAGCACCAAGAATGGATCCTAGGGCAGTGGTGTGCTTCTTTTGCACAATGTGTGGTGTCCTTCAGGACAACACCTGTGAGAAGTGCATCTGGCTGCAGCTCCTGACAGTGTTAGGGAACTGGAGCTTGAATTGGATGATCTACAAATCTTTCAGGAGAATGATAAATTGATAGACAGGAGTTTCAGAGAGGCACTCACACTCAAGTTGTAGGAGAGGGAAAGGGAATAGGCAGACAGTGCAGAGTACCCTTGTGGCCATTCCCTTCAGTAACAACTACAGTATATTGCTTTGGGTATTGTTGAAAGAGGAGCTGACCCACCAGGGGAGAGCTACAGTGATCAGGTCTCTGGCACTGAGTCTAACTCTAAGGCTCAGCAGGGAGGTGGCAGCGGAGGTGGGGGGGGGGGGGAGAGAAGAGGAGAGTGGTGGTGCTAAGGGATTCAATAGTTAGGTGAACAGACAGGAGATTCTGTGGACATGAAAGAGACACATTGATGGTATGTTGCCTTCCAGGTACCAGGTTCAGGATGTCTCAGACTGGATCCACAGCGTTCTTAAGGAGGAGGATTAGCAGCCAGAAGTCATGGTACATATTGCTACTAGTAATATAGGTAGGGAAATGGGATTGTCGGATTCTGATGTTTTTAATCAAAGGTTCTTTTGGAAGTCAGGAAAGAGGCACAAAATGTGTTGCTTCTTAATCATTCTATTAAGTGTTAATAGAATAAAGAAAATTGAAAACCAACAGTAACAGAAACAGAGGCTTATAGCAGAAGGGAAAAAATAAGCACAGGATAGCAGAGTCTCCTTATACCACATAGATAAGAAGCATTCCATTCAAATTCATAGATGAGTTAACCAATTGGATAGCCCCAATTGAAATATTGCAATACCAAGAGAAGCTTCCAGAGCATTCCAGAATCACACTGAGCAACTGCACACAAATACTGTGACCACTAGGAAATATAATAAACAGTTACATGTATATAGCTAGTTATATAAAATGGAAGCCGGTAATTAATTGTTAACAAGCAAAGAAAATAACAATTATACAGTCTAATCTGACAATCCCTCCCCTTTGCTTCTAACTCACACATTTTAGAATCATTACATCTGAAAATTTAGAGGCAGAAAAATTTGTGGTTTCTGTGTCAAGTATAAAATAATCAAAAACTACCTGAGCTGAGAAGTATCAGAGGGTATATATTCATTTAAGTATTCATATGATTATGCCATGATTAGATAGACTAATTAGTCAGCATATTTAAGTGAGTTTGAACTTTTCTATTAATGATCAGCCTTAAACAAGTAAAAAAGAGGTAAATTATGATAAGCCATATTAGTGCAAATAATATGACTCATAATATTGAGCAATCCCAGCTTCTGAGACTTAAATGAATACATTCAAAGAAATCCCATCCATCAGACTGATATATTTTAGCTGTTTCTTTATGAATATGATCAGCCAAATCAGTTATGCCTTCAGACTCATCAGGTATGTAAGTACGACACTTCTTGTCTGTAACCGCACATGTTCCCCCACCCCCTACCGCTATGAGAAGGTCCAATGCCATATGATTCTGAAGAACCATCTTACATATGGCGACAATTTTTGTTACTTTTTCCCAAGGCATCAGCTGTGTCATTGCTCACCCCTTCTAAAGAGGCAGCAACATTTCAAATCTCTCTCATACTCCTTGCAACACCATAAAATGTGAATAAAATTGATACAAAACGATCTTCTGCAATGTCTTGTTTACTTCTAGACTCGGGGTAAAGATAAAGGTGTGTGTATGGCTCATAGCAGGAAATACACACCCTAAATAACAAGATCCTATCCAATTACATGGAAGAGAGTTACAGGCTTCATTTCTGCACATAACGTTCATATTGTTCCATGAATTTTTACTGACAGGAGTCTTCTGATGCATTTCATCAATGAAAATTATAGTCATTACTTCATTTAGGGTGATGTAAAATGTATTTGCATAAACCATGCCCTACTGGAGTGGTACCTTCTGATCTGAGGTGAAAGGTAGCTTTTATATTGAACACATGAAAAGATTTGTCATGAACATTAGATGCAAATATGGAGATATCCCAGGATAAGATATTATGGGGTCAAATAGGATATGATTCCCTAAATCATTCTGATTATACTTGCATAAATAATTCAGTTTAAGGTGGCGTGTGAGGGGCATGATCATTGGGTATTTATGTTTCTCCGGAGAATATCAACATTGCTGGAATTTGGGAAGGAAGTCTGAGAATCAGAGTGGGAGTGCTGCAGGAGCCATTTTGATCTTGTTTTCTTCTCATCGGGGTTAACAGAGGCGGGACTGAGCAGGCATGTGACGTTGGGCAGTGAGGCGCGGAAGATATAAAAGGACAGAAATCCTGATTCGGGTTTAATTTGGAGAAGCAAGTCTGAGAATCAGAGTGGAAGTGCTGTGGGAGCCGATTTGATTTTTTTTTCTTCTCATTGGGGTTAAGAGAGGCGGGACTGCACAGCCGTGTGACGTTGGGCAGTGAAGTGCAGAAGATTTAAAAGGAACACAGCCTTATACAGCGGGCAGCATTGTTTGTGGGCAGTGGAGGGAGCCTGGAGCAGAGTGAAGGCTTAAGGGCTTTGGCTCAATGGGCTTAGGTGGAAACGGGCGAGGCAAGGTAGGTTTAGTTTTCAATTTTTCCTGTTATTTGAGGAAAGGGGGAATTATGAGTGTGAGGGCAGCTTGTTGTTCTCAGTATCGGATGTGGGAGGTCCTGGAGTCTCCTAGCCTCCCGGACCCCATATCTGCACCACGTGCGCCGAGCTGCAGCTCCTAAGGGACCGTGTTAGGGAACTAGAGCTGCAGCTCGATGACCTGCGTCTGGTCAGGAAGAGTGAGTAGTTGATAGAGAGGAGTTACAGGCAGGTGGTCACACAAGGGCCATGAGAGGCAGACAAGTGGGTCACAGTTAGGAGGGGGAAGGGGAAGAGTAAGGTATTAGAGAGTGCCCCAGTGGCTGTACCCCTTGACAATAAGAACTCCTGTTTGAGTACTGTTGGGGGGGACAGCCTACCTGGGGGAAGGAACAGTGGCCGTGCCTCCGGCACAGAGTAAGGCCCTGTAGCTCTGAAGGGTGGGGAAAGGAAGAGGAAGGCAGTAGTAATAGGGGACTCAATAGTTAGGGGGTCAGATAGGTGATTCTGTGGATGCAGTCAGGAGACCCGGATGGTAGTTTGCCTCCCTGGTGCCAGGATCCGGGATGTTTCTGATCGTGTCCAAGATATCCTGAAGTGGGAGGGTGAGGAGCCAGAGGTCGTGGTACATATAGGTACCAATAACATTGGTAGGAAAAGGGAAGAGGTCCTGAAAGGAGAATATAAGGAGTTAGGAAGGGAGTTGAGAAGGAGAACTGCAAAGGTAGTAATCTCGGGATTATTGCCTGTGCCACACGACAGTGAGAGTAGGAATGGAATGAGGTGGAGGATACATGCATGGCTGAGGGATTGGAGCAAAGGGCAGGGATTCAAGTTTCCGGATCATTGGGACCTCTTTTGGGGCAGGTGTGACCTGTACAAAAAGGATGGGTTGCACTTGAATCCTAGGGGGACCAATATCCTGGCGGGGAGATTTGCTAAGGCTTCTGGGGAGACTTTAAACTAGAATGGTTGGGGGGCGGTGGGAATTAAATTGAAGAGACTAGGAGAGAGGAGGTTAGTTCACAAATAGAGAAAGCTTGTAGACAGTGTGTGAGGGAGGATAGGCAGGTGATAGAGAAGGGAAGCGCTCAGACCAGCGATGTAGGGGAGAAGGAAGAAAAAGAAGATAGTAAAGTTGTTTGCACCATTAGGGATAAACAGAGAGTGAGAGGTCATGAATTTCTTAAATGCATTTATTTTAATGCTAGAAGCATTGTAAGAAAGGTGGATGAGCTTAGAGCATGAATTGATACCTGGAAATATGATGTTGTAGCTATTAGTGAAACATGGTTGCAGAAGGGGTGTGATTGGCAACTAAATATTCCTGGATTTCGTTGCTTCAGGTGTGATAGAATTGGAGGGGCAAGAAGGGGAGGTTGTCAGTGAAAATATTACAATGGTGCTTTGGCAGGATAGATTAGAGGGCTCATCTAGGGAGTCTATTTGGGTGGAATTGAGGAATGGGAAAGGTGTAGTAACACTTATAGGGGTATATTATAGACCACCTAATGGGGAGCAAGAATTGGAGAAGCAAATTTGTAAGGAGATAGCAGATATTTGTAGTAAGCTCAAGGTTGTGATTGTGGGAGATTTTAATTTTCCACACATAGACTGGGAAGCCCATTCTGTAAAAGGGCTGGATGATTTGGAGTGTGTAAAATGTGTGCAGGTTAGTTTTTTGCAGCAATACATAGAGGTACCAACTAGAGAAGGGGCAGTGTTGGATCACCCATTAGGGAATGAGATAGGTAAGGTGACGGAGGTATGTGTTGGGGAGCACTTCGGGTCCAGTGAATACAATGCCATTAGTTTCAATATAATTATGGAGAAGGATAGGTCTGGACCCGGGGTTGATATTTTTGATTGGAGAAAGGCTAACTTTGAGGAGATGTGAATGGATTTAGAAAGAGTGGATTGGGACAATTTGTTTTATGGGAAGGATGTAATAGAGAAATGGAGGTCATTTTAAAGATGAAATTTTGAGGGTACAGAATCTTTATGTTCCTGTTAGGTTGAAAGGAAAGGTTAGAAGTTTGAGAGAGCCATGGTTTACAAGGGATATTGGAAACTTGGCTTGGAAAAAGAGAGATATCTACAATAAATATAGGCAGCATGGAGTACATGAGGTGCTTGAGGAATATAAAGAATGTAAAAAGAATCTTAAAGAAATTAGAAAAGCTAAAAGAAGATATGAGGTTGCTTTGGCAAGTAAGGTGAAAATAAATCCAAAGGGTTTCCACAGTTATATTAATAGCAAAAGGATAGTGAGGGATAAAATTGGTCCCTTAGAGAATCAGAGTGGACAGCTATGTGTGGAGCCAAAAGAGATGGGGGAGATTTTGAACAATTTCTTTTCTTCGATATTCACTAAGGAGAAGGATATTGAATTGTGTAAGGTAAGGGAAACAAGTAGGGAAGTTATGGAAAATATAATGATTAAAGAAGAGGAAGTACTGGCGCTTTTAAAGAATATAAATGTGGATAAGTCTCCAGATCCTGACAGGATATTCCCTAGGACCTTGAGGGAAGTTAGTGTAGAAATAGCAGGGGCTCTGACAGAAACATTTCAAATGTCATTAGAAACAGGGTTGGTGCCAGAGGATTGGTGTATTGCTCATGTGGTTCCATTGGTTAAAAAGGGTTCTAAGAGTAAACCTAGCAATTATCGGCCTGTAAGTTTGACATCAGTGGTGGGTAAATTAATGGAAAGTATTCTTGGAGATGGTGAGGTCAGCAGGAAACGCTCATGGAGTGAGCACTGTTTCAGATTCGCTCCATAACCTTTACTTTTTTTAACCTATGATCACCCTTATTTAACTTACTTTTACCTACACCAAAAGATTCTTGCTACTTTCTTGGACTTATCTTTAAGAGTTTATTGTGAATTTTGAAGAAATGAATACAGAAATGGCTCTTAGATCTAAAGGGTGAGAACCTGGGAAAGATCCTAATGGGAACGGGAAGAAGAAAAAGACCGATCCTAAGTGCACTGAATTGACCTATGAAATATTATTGGAGGTTTTAAATGAAAAATTTGAAGAACAACGACAAATTTTCAAACAAGATATAAAGGCTTTTCAAGATTATATGGATAAGACGGATTCAGTAGTTAACCAGCAGCAAGTTCTAATCGCAACTTTGCAAGAGGACGCTCGGAAGCGAGACTTGATAATTGAAAAACTGGAGCAGAAATTACTTTCGATGATTAAACAGGTGGAAACACTTAAAGCCAAGAGTGTCAACTTTGAGAATCGGTCCAGAAGACAGAACTTACGCATACTTGGTCTCCCAGAAGGTATTGAACAAGGGGACCTCTCGAAGTACTTTGCTCAACCTTTAAAGGATGCGTTCCCTTCTGTATTCCCAGACAGTCCTCCGTTACTTGATCGCACTCACAGAATTATGCGTCGATCACCAAGTGCTTCAGCTAAACCACCGGTTGTAATTGTCCGATTTCATTATGTGCATGTTAAAGAGCAACTTATTTGTGTGGCTTGGCGTGTAGGGATGGTCAAATTTCAAGAATTCAATTTTCGATTAGTGGAAGATTTTAGTCCAGAAGTAATGAAGGCAAGGCTTCTTTTTAAACCTCTGATGTCCGAATGTTATGAGAAAAATCTAAAACCTACGCTCTTATACCCTGCGAAGCTCAGAATCTCGCCTCCCAATGCATCTCGGCGTGTTTTCCTTTCTACATCTGAAGCGAGAAGCTTTCTGAATGAGAACTTCCCTACTGCTATGGATTCTCATCTCTAATAAATGAGTGATTTTGATCGTTGCAAGATGGTTTTTGTTTCCAAAACCAGATTTTGTTTCTGGCTATTGGTGTAGGTTTACTCTATATTTTATACTCTAGTTAAAGTTTTTTTTTTTGATGTACTAATCTTTTTATTTTACTTACTTCAATCACTGTACTTTATCTTTGGTCATTTTTATTAATCCTTCGAAGGTGAATTTTTTTTACTAAGATGGCGGTTTCTTCTCTAAAATATTTTTGGCTTTTTTTTGATTTCGCCATTTTTTTCCTCTCATCTTCTTCCTATAATGCATTTCTTATCACAGATTAATTTTTTTTTTGGTTTGTTTGGGTTTTAACCCGATTTATAAGTTACTAGTGATTATATTCTTTTTGGTTTTTTTACTACCAATTATATTAAGAAGTTTGGTTTTAGTATAGTGATTATTATTTCTTTAGAGTTTGGGTGGACCTTTTTTAACCTTTATATATGGAGTTGCCTTCTGCTGATATGGGGGTAGATTTAGTTTCATCTCTCCTTTTTCCCAGCCTTTTCCTGGCTGGGGGGATCTTTTCTCCTCTTGGGTGGGGGGTGGGGGGTGTTTTTCTAAATCTTATGTTCTTTACATCAGTTTTTTTTAGTTTCTTCATTTGGGCTGATTTTAAACTACTAAAATGTCCGCGATGTCGTCACTTCTGGGTCCGCCCCTTATTTTTGTTCCTCTTCCGGGTGCATGAGTTCATAATTTGGTTAACCTTTTATATACCAAAGGGTTGATTTCAGAAATATGGCTCAGACCATTAATTTTGACTCTTGGAATACTAATGGCTTAAACCATCCGATTAAACGGAAAAAGATTTTCAAAGTATTCCAAAGACTTAATGCACATATTATTTTTGTACAAGAAACTCATGTGAGGAAAGAGGATAATTATTGCTTTTTTAGGTTTTGGAGGGGTCAACAGTACCATTTGAATTCGAATGCTAAAGTAAAGGGAGTTTCAATTTTTGTTGGCTCCTCTATTGCATTTGTCCAGCACGATATCTTTTCGGATCCGAATGATAGATTTTTGTTAATTACTGGCTTACTTTTTAACAAAAAGGTTGCTATGGTTAATGTTTATGCCCCAAATGTGATTTATCCCAATTTTTTGAAGTCCTTATTTACTTCTCTACCTAATCTAAATGAATATAAGTTAATAAATGGTGGTGACTTTAATTGTTGTTTAAATCCTTTGTTGGACAAATCTATATCTACTCAGACTTTACCTAATAAGTCGGCCACTTATATTAACTCTTTTTTGACTGATAATGGAATTTTTGATATTTGGAGATTTCGGCATTCTAAGGACAAAGAGTTTTCATTTTTCTCACATGTTTATCATTCCTACTCAAGAATCGATTATTTTTTTATTGACTCTTGTTTTATTCCATCGGTAATTGGTTGTAATTAAGATATTATAGCCATCTCTGACCATGCTCCATTAAAACTTTCTATTAAATTTACGGATACAGCTTCTAGTGCTAGGCAATGGTGATTTGATTCTACGTTACTGCAAGATCCGGATTTTATTAAATTTATGAAGGAACAGATTGATTTCTTCTTTTCAACTAATTCCACGGATGATATTTCTTGCGGAACACTTTGGGACACTTTTAAAGCAAATATACGTGGACAGATTATCTCCTACTCCGTTGGTCTGAGAAAACGCATTAAGAAGGAAACTCTTTTATTGGTTGATAAAATTAAAGAGATTGACAAGAAATATTCGACTACTCCTAGTAAGGAGCTTTACAAACAAAGGGTTGAACTTCAAATGGAACATAGTTTATTACTTACATCTTCGATTGAAAATCAATTAATGAAAATCAGATCTGATTTTTATATACATAGTGATAAATCGGGTAAACTGTTAGCTAGTCAATTGACGAATGCTTTGGTTAAATGTCAAATTACTAAGATTCGTCAGCAGAATGGGGATCTGACAGTTAACCATGGGATGAGATAAACAAATCATTTCAAGACTTTTATACCTCCCTGTATCATTCTGAATTCCCTCATGATTATAATACCATGTGTGATTTTCTTGGGAAATTGAATTTTCCAAAATTATCATCAGATGATCTTTCAATATTAGAAACTTCTATTACGGATGCAGAAATTAAAGGGGTTATTTCTTCTATGAATTCTGGGAAAGCACCAGGTCCAGATGGGTTTACAGTAGAATTTTTAAAATGTTTTTCCTCTACTCTTTCTCCTTGGTTATGCAGGGTTTTTGAAGAAGCAATTAGATTGGGTAATCTGCCACAATCTTTTTATAGAGCTTCCATTTCTTTAATATTGAAGAAAGATAAAGACCCTACTGACTGTGCATCCTATAGACCAATATCTTTATTGAATGTAGATTCCAAGATCTTTTCCAAGTTACTGGCATCCCGGCTGGAGAAGGTATTACCCCAAATTATTTTGGAAGATCAAACTGGTTTTATTAAAAATCGCTATTCTTTTTTTAATGTTAGGAGATTATTGAATATTGTTTATACTCCTTCACATAGCACTTCAGAATGTTTCATTTCATTAGATGCGGAGAAAGCATTTGATAGAGTTGAATGGCCATACTTATTTAATGTGCTTGAGAAGTTTAATTTTAGTCCGACATTCATTTCCTGGATTAAACTGATATATCATACTCCAGTAGCCTCGGTGCTTACTAACAATCAAAGATCTCCCTTTTTTTGTTCATTTCGGGGTACTAGACAAGTCTGTCCTCTTAGTCCATTATTATTTGATATTGCTTTAGAACCCTTGGCAATTGCTATCAGAGAATCACAGAACATTTTTGGCATTAATCATGGGATGGATATACATAAGCTATCATTATATGCAGATGATTTATTATTATTTATTTCTGATCCTGAGAAATCCATTCCTGCAGTTATATCATTGTTGGCTCAATTTAGTAATTTTTCAGGGTATAAATTAAATCTTAATAAGAGTGAATTGTTTCCTTTAAATAGACAGGTTCCAATTTATGGAAATTTACCTTTTAAATTAGTTAATGACTCTTTTATTTACGGGGATTAAAATCACAAAAAACTATAAGGACTTATTTAAGGTTATTTTTTCACCCCTAATTGATCAGATTAATTGTTTGTTTACTAAATGGTCACCAGTATCTATATCTCTAATAGGTCAGATTAATGCTATTAAGATGGTTATTTTCCCCAAGTTTTTATATATATTTCAAGCGGTACCAATTTTTATTCCGAAATCTTTTTTTGCTAATGTTGATTCAAAAATTTCCTCATATATATGGCAGAATAAAAATCCTAGATTAGGTAAAAAATATTTATAGAAGGCAAGGAAGGAAGGTGGATTGGCATTGCCTAATTTTAGATTTTATTATTGGGCAGTTAATATCCGATATTTGATATGTTGGTTAAAGGATTGGGATTTATCTTTTAGCCCTCATTGGGTGAACCTGGAAATTAAATCTGTACAAGGATTTTCATTGGGTTCTATTTTAGGGTCTTCTCTTCCCATTGCTCTTTCTAAATCGCTGAAACGAATTGACAATCTGATAGTTAAACATACTTTACGTATATGGTTTCAATTTCAGAAATTTTTTGAATTGACTCAGTTTGTTTTAAATATTCCTATTGTATCCAATTGCTTTTTTTATCCTTCTATTATAGACCAAGCTTATTCAGCTTGGAAGACTAAAGGATTACTACGATTTTCCGATTTATTTTTGGATAATTGTTTTATGTCTTTTGAACAATTATCTAATAAATATAATTTACCTAGATTTCAATTTTTTTAGATATTTACAGATTAGGAATTTCTTAAATACTGTACTTCCTACTTTTCCAAATTTTGTGTCTTCAGGTATTTTGGAGAATTTGTTTGAACTAAATTCTTCTCAGAAAGGGCTAATATCAAAACTTTACAATATAATTATAAAGATACGTTCAGAGCCCTTCCATAAGATTAAAAATGATTGGGAAAGAGAACTTAACCTTACTATCCCTATTGAGAATTGGGAAAAAATTCTTCAATTAGTTAATACATCATCTATATGTGCTAAACATTCATTAATACAGTTTAAGGTTGTGCATAGGGCTCATATGTCCAAGGATAAATTGGCTCATTTTTATTCCTATATAAATCCTATTTGTGACACATGTCATTCTGAGATAGTGTCTTTAACTCATAAGTTCTGGTCGTGTCCGCTTTTGAAAAAATATTGGAAAGACATTTTTGATATTATTTCTACGGTATTGAACATTGATTTACAACCTCATCCTATTACTGCAATTTTTGGTTTACCAATGATGGACTCACTCCATTTATCCTCTTCTGCTTGTCGAATGATTGCATTTCTTACATTAATGGCTAGAAGATCTATTTTGTTGAATTGGAGAAATTAATCCTCCTACTGTATTTCATTGGTTTTCTCAAACTATGTTATGTCTAAATTTAGAAAAAATTATAAGTGTTGTATTTGATACTTCTATTAAATTTGAAAAGATATGGAGACCATTTATTCAATATTTTCATATGATGTAATATGACCCTGTTCCAAGCCTATTTGTTTTTCCAGTTTCGATTTTATATATGTTGAGAGGATCGGAGTTCACAACACTGATGATTTTGTATTTTTGTGAGATATTATAAACAGCCCCTTTTTTCCCATTTTTTTCTTTTTCTTTTTTCTTTTTTTTTCTTTATTAGTTATTAGATTATTAGATTAGTTTTCTTTTGCATAATTTTTTTTTCTTTTTCTTTTTTCTGTTTTTTTTAAATATATATTATGATATACCTAGGTTTGCCTTGTTTATTTGTTACTTGTATTGTCCATGATTTGGGAATACTCATTTATACTGTAACTATTGCTTATGTATTCTTTCATGTTCAGTTGTAATGTGTATGTTTGTAATCCCATTATCTATGTATCAATTTTATTTTGTTGATATTAATAATAATAAAAAGATTGAAAAAGAAAGAAAGAGATGGTATATATAATTATCTGGATAGACAGGGTCTGATTAGGAACAGTCAACATGGATTTGTGTATGGAAGGTCATGTTTGACAAATCTTACTGAATTTTTTGAAGAGGTTACTAGGAAAGTTGATGAGGGTAAAGCAGTGGATGTTGTCTATATGGATTTCAGTAAGGCCTTTGACAATGTTCCACAAGAAGGTTAGTTAGGAAAGTTCAATCGTTAGGTATTAATATTGAAGTAGTAAAATGGATTCAACAGTGGCTGGATGGGAGATGCCAGAGAGTAGTGGTGGATAAGTGTTTGTCAGGTTGGAGGCCTGTGACTAGTGGTGTGCCTCAGGGCTCTGTACTGGGTCCAATGTTGTTTGTCATATACATTAATGATCTGGATGATGGGGTGGTAAATTGGATTAGTAAGTATGCAGCTGATGCTAAGATAGGCGGCATTGTGGATAATGAAGTAGGTTTTCAAAGCCTGCAGAGAGATTTAGGCCAGTTAGAAGAGTGGGCTGAAAGATGGCAGATGGAGTTTAATGCTGATAAGTGTGAGGTGCTACATTTTGGTAGGAATAATCAAAATAGGACATACATGGTAAATGGTAGGGCATTGAGGATTACAGTAGAACAGAGTGATCTAGGAATAATGGTGCATAGTTCCCTGAAGGTGGAATCTCATGTGGATAGGTTGGTGAAGAAAGCTTTTGGTATGCTGGCCTTTATAAATCAGAGCATTGAGTATAGGAGTTGGGATGTAATGTTAAAATTGTACAAGGCATTGGTGAGGCCAAATTTGGAGTATTGTGTACAGTTCTGGTCACCGAATTACAGGAAAGATGTCAACAAAATAGAGAGAGTACAGAGGAAATCTACTACAATGTTACCTGGGTTTCAGCACCTAAGTTACAGAGAAAGGTTGAATAAGTTAGGTCTTTATTCTTTAGAGCTTAGAAGGCTGAGGGGGGACTTGCTAGAGGTATTTAAAATTATGAGGGGAATAGATAGAGTTGACGTGGATAGGCTTTTTCCATTGAGAGTAGGGGAGATTCCAACAAGACATAAGGGGAAGAAGTTTAGGGGTAACTCGAAGGGGAACTTCTTTACTCAGGGAGTGGTAGCTGTGTGGAACCAACTTCCAGTAGAAGTGGTAGAGGCAGGCTCGATATTGTCATTTAAAAAAATTTGGATAGGTATATGGACAGGAAAGGAATGGAGGGTTATGGGCTGAGTGCAGTTAGATGGGACTAGGTGAGAGTAAGCGTTCAGCATGGAATAGAAGGGCCGAGATGGCCTGATTCCGTGCTATAATTGTTATATGGTTATATGTTAAATGGTTAAAGAAAGTTGCATGTTTGTTCCGGATCTGCAGGAATGGCTAGCGTTAGTGAATATTTTGAAGTATGCAGTTTACATTGACATACCCAACAGCAAGAAGGGTTAACAGCAGCAGCAAATTCATGTGATGAAAGAAGAAAATACATTGAGTAATCTCAACTGGCACATTGTGGGCAGGAAAATTTGGTAAAAATATAACAACAACAAATAATATTACAATAAGCCATAATGTCCAGTAGTTATTGATTTTTTTGAAGTCTTCTGGATAGTTAGTGATTTGCTCACTCTAGCCCAGCAGTGTAGGGACTGGGTAAAGGTCACCAGCACATTAATCTTGATACTTGTTGTCCTTGTCAGGTAATAACCACAGTTCCTTAAGTTATAGCTGGGGAAGGTAGTAGGGATAAGCTCCCACTATCTCGTAACTGCTCCTAATGGTGTGCGTATCATATAGCCTCTGACAGCCAACTATCTGCCATATTGTGTATATCAGACTCTGGGAGATCAAGGACACAGGATGCCATGTTACTGTCTCAAATGGTCTTAATTTAGTTTTTTATTTGGGCTTACTCTGATTCTACATAAGAACATAGGTAACTAGACATTATTATAAAACAAGATACAAAAAGTTTTTTTTATCAGTAATACAGTATAAGGAGTAAACAAGAAATGAGACTGAATTTCAGACCACTGGTAAATAACGTTGAAGATGTAGTAATAGGGGACAAAGAAATGGCAGACAAACTTAGTAAGTTTTTTGTGTCAGTCTTCACTGTGAAAGACACTAGCAAAATGCCAGACATGCAAGAGTGTCAAGGTGTGTCAGGAGTTGTTATTACTAAAGAGAAGGTGCTTGGGAAGCTGAAAGGTCTAACGGTAGATAAACTACCTGGGCCAGATGAACTACACTCTAGGTTTCTGAAAGAGGAAGATGTAAAGATTGTGGAGGGATTAGTAGTGATCGTTTAAATATTCTTTTAGAATGCTTTTTCCTCTTTGGGTTGTATATATCTTTTGACTTCCAAATTGATTCCAGAAATTCCAGCCTTTGCTGCTCTGCCATCACCCCTGCCAGTGTTCTTTTCCAATCAATCCTGGTCAACTCCTCTTTCTTGCCTCTGTAATTCTGTTTACCCCACAGTAATACTGATACATCTGGCTTTAGCTTCTCAAATTTCAGGGTGAATTCGATCATACCTGATCCTGAGGTTTCTTTTACCTTAAGTTCTCTAAAGAATTCAAAATACACAATCTAAAATAGCTGATCCCCTAGTGGGCTCAACAATGAGCTGCTTTAAAAAGCTATCTCATAGGCATTCTAGAAATTGACCCTCCTGGAATTCAGCACCAACCTGATTTTCCCAAACTACTTGCATATTGAAAACCCCATGATTATAGTAACCTTGCTGTTTTATCTCCCATTGTAACGCTGCCTTCTCTGCCTTCCTCCTGCCTTTTTGGTACAATGTGTATCCTAGGGCATTAAGCTCCCAGCTATAATCTTTTATCAGCCATGATTTAAGTGAAGCCTACAATATCATACGTGCTGATCTGTAACTGTGCAAATTTGTCTACCTTATTCCATATATTGCATACATTCAAATATAACACTTTCAGTCCTGTATTCACACTTCTCAATTTCATCCACTTTTTATGTTGCAGCTTACCAAATTGACTGCAATTTTGGTCCATTAACAACCTCTCCTCACTGCACATTGTCTCTGTAAACCCATTACCTCATCTTCAGGACTAGCACTCCATTTCCCATTCTTCTGCCAAATTATTTTCTCCTGAACAACTCTAGCCAACCTGCCTGCAGGGATATTGGACTCCCTTGGGTTCAGGTGTAACCCGTCCCTTTTTCACAGGTCATACTTTGCCCAGAAGAGATCCCGATGATGCATAAATCTGAATCCTGCCCCTACACTCGTTCCTCAGCCATGCATTCACTGGCCAAGTCATCCTATTCTTCCCCTCACTGGCACATGGCTCCAGCAGCAATCAGAGATTACTACCTTGGAGATAATGCATCTCAGCTTTCTACCGAGCTGTCTAAAATCTCTCTTCAGGACCTCCTCACATTGTTTACCTGTGACATTGGTGCCAATATGTACCAAGACTTCTAGCTGCTCACTCTTGCTCTTGAGCATGCAATGTACCCAATTCGAGACATCTCTGATAGCGGCACCAGGGAGGCAATATACCATTCAGATGTCTCTATCGTGCCAACAGAACCTCATCTCTGTTCCTCTGACTGTGGAATCTCCTATCAACACTGTTATCCTCTTCTTCTTTCTGCTCCTCTGAGCCACATCACCAGACTCAATGCCACAGACCCAGTCAGTGTGACTATCCTATGGTAGGTCATCCCTCATAATAGTATCTAAAGTTATATTCTTATTATTGAGACAAATGGCTACAGGTGTACTTTGCACTGGCTGCGCATTTCCCTTTCTTCTCCTGACGGTCACCCAGTTATCTGTCTCCTGCAATCTAAGGGTGACTACTGCCCTGTAAATCCTGTCTATTATCTCCTCTATCTCCTGTATCAGTTGAGGATAGGCGGAGCTTAGGAGGAATGCTGGCGCCAAATGGTGACTTCTTTGCTCGCATCTTTGGAAACAGCTCTATTTCTACCTTTAATATCTTTATTTTTCCATTTCAGGGTTCTTTTGAAGACCCTGACCTGGTGTTACACGTAGGCTTCGGTTCTTTGTGGGAATGGGACCCGTTCTCGGGGTTCCATGACTGGCCGTTATTCGATATGCCAAGTGTTTGGCCTGAGAATCTCGATTGTGTTTGAAAGCTTAATATCTCAGGGCTCTGGAGACGGGTGGATCGAGGGTCCTTGTCACGGCAGGAGAGTCGTGTGTCATTGGGGAGGCCGGAAAATCTTTCGCTGTGGACCCGAAGACCCAAGGTCCTTGAACACAGAGCTTGAAAAAAGCGATGATATGGACTTTTAACATTGTAAACCAGCGGGTTGCTGTTATGTCTCCTGCTAACTGTGAAAGTGGGGGAACCTCCCTCTCCCTTGCCAGGGAGAAAGAGAACCAGTGGGTTGTTGAATTTTGGATGAAATGTGAAACCTTTGGGGTAACTTTGATCTGTGTCTTTGCTATTGCTTAGCTCACGCTTGTGCTCGGTAGTGGGTGCAATTTTTTTTTGCCGGTGGGGGGAGGGGGGAATGTTGCTCACCGCCGCTTAGGCGCAGGAAGGGGAAGCTGGGGAGGGGTTTGGGGTTCTCGTGTTTAACTGTCGTTAATTCTTTGGGGGCACTTCTCTGTTTTCATGGATGTTTGTGAAGAAAAAGCATTTCAGGATATATATTGTATACATTTCTCTGACATTAAATTTGCCCTTTGAACCTTTGAAGATTATCGAGCTGCAGATCCAATTCGTTAATACATTCTGTGAGGAGAGGAAGCTTGGTGCACCTGATGCAGATGTCTTTATCTGGGAGACTAGAGGTCTCCTAGACTTCCCACACCCCACGGACAGTACAGAACACTGTCCATGAGCCATTCTCACAACACTCCTATCCATTAATAGATAGGATGAACAAATAAGCACAGAAAAAGTGGAGTGCCTCAGGGATCTGTTCTGGGACACCTATTCTTCGTGATTTTTATAAGTGACCTGGATGAGGAAGTGGAGGGATGGGTTAGTAAATTTGCTGATGACACTAAGACTTGAGGTGTTGTGGATAACGTGGAGGGCTAGCAGAGTTTACAACGGGACATTGATAGGACGCAAAACTGGGCCGAGAAGTGGCAGGTGGTGTTCAACCCAGATAGGTGTGAGGTGGTTCATCTTGCTAGGTCAAATATGATGGCAGAATATAGCATTAATGGTAAGACTCTTGGCAGTGTGTAGGATCAGAGGGATCTTGGGGTCCGAGTCCATAGGACACTCAAAGCTGCTGTGCAGATTGACTTGTGGTTAGGAAGGCATATGGTGCATTGGCCTTCATCAATCGTGGAATTGAATTTAAGAGCTGAGAAGTAATGTTGCAGCTATATAGGACCCTGGTCAGAACCCACTTGGAGTACTGTACTCAATTTTGGTTGCCTCACTATAGATAGGACGTGGAAACCATAGAAAGGGTGCAGAGGAGATTTACAAGGATGTTGCCTGGATTAGAGAGCATGCCTTATGAGAATAGTTTGAGTGAACTCGGCCTTTTCTCCTTGGAGCGACGGAGAATGAGAGGTGACATGATAGAAGTTTACAAGATAATGAGAGGCATTGATTGTGTGGATAGTCAGAGGATTTTACCCAGGGCTGAAACGGCTAGCATGAGAGGGCATAATTTTAAGGTGCTTGGATGTAGGTATAGAGGAGATGTCAGGGGTAAGTTTTTTACGGAGACAGTGGTGAGTGCGTGGAATGGGCTGCCGATGGCGGTGGTGGAGGCGGAAACGATAGGGTCTTTTAAGAGACTGCTGGATGGGTACATGGAGTTTAAAATAATAGAGGGTTACGGATAAAGCCTAGGTAGTTCTAAGGTGGGAACATGTTTGGCACAGCTTTGTGTGCCGAAGGGCCTGTATTGTGTGGTATGTTTTCTACGTTTCTCTGTTTCTAAAAAGAGAAACCTACCAAATACTTAACCTCACTTAAGCCCGATCTCGCCTAAGCAAAAGCCACTCTGACTTTGGCACAAGGAACAGAATGGCCACTCTGCTTGCTCCTGTGCTATTTTTATTGGCCTTTTCTCATGAATCCCTCTCGCTGATTGTTCGCTCCTCAACTCAGAGAAACTGCCACAAAGTTCCGCCTTTAAAATCTTAATCACTGTCCTGATTGAAAGCTAGCTCTTTTTACGCACCCCTGAGCTCAACTGTCCAACTCAGAACTTGTAGTTGGATTCACTGGACTTGCTGATTGAATGATGAAACTGAATCAGAATCACCGGCATGTGTCGTGGCATTTGTTAACTTAGCATCAGCAGTTCAATGCAACACATAATCTAGAAGAAAGGAACAAAATATAATAATAATACATAAATAAGTAAATTAATTACAGTATACGTAATATTAAATAGATTAAAAATCATGCAAAAACAGAAACAATATATATTAAAAAAGCGAGATAGTGTCCAAGAGTTCAATGTCCATTTAGGAATCTGATAGCAGAGGGGAAGAAGCTGTTCCTGAATCGCTGAGTGTGTGCCTTTGGGTTTCTGTACTTCCTACCTGATGGTAACAGTGAGAGAAGGGCATGCCCTGGGCCCTGGAGGTGCTTAATAATGGATGCTGTCTTTCTGAAGCACTGCTCCTTGAAGATGTCCTGGGTTCTTTGTAGGTTAGTACCCAAGATGGAGCTGACGAAATTTGCAATCCTCTGCAGCTTCTTTCGGTCCTTTGCAGTAGCCCCCCACCCATAGCAAACAGTGATGCAGCCTGTCAGAATGCTTTTCATGGTACATCTATAGAAGTTTTTGAGTGTGTTTGTTGACATACCAAATCTATTCAAACTCCTAAAGAAGTACAGCCGCTGTCTTGCCTTCTTTATAACTGCATTGATATGTTGAGACCAGGTTAGATCTTGACACCCAGGAACTTGAAGCTGCTCACTCTCTCCACTTCTGATTCCTCTATGAGGATTGGTATGTGTTCCTTCGTCTTACCCTTCCTGAAGTCCACAATCAGCTCTTTCGTCGTACTGACGTCGAGTGCCAGGTTTCTGCGACAGCACTCCAGTGGTTGGCATATCTTGCTCCTGCCTTAAGAACAGGACACCATTTTGACCATCAAGCAGCTGCTACTTGAGAGGGGTCCCCCATAGTCAACTAACTATGTACTGAGTGTGGGCATCAAACATTTAAACTTTGATCAAGCGCATTACTAGAAACAGCCTCAAAGCCGGATAGATTGACTGCACTGCTTGTAAACATGGACCCTCACCGTAATGCTACGTTATTCGATTTTGTAGAAGAATAACCACCAAGATGCTGTTAAGACTGCCATCGAGTAGCCATGTTTATGTACAGAGTAAATGCTTTACCTGTGACAGGGCTTCCGAATGCAGGTGCAATGCACATTGCTGCCTTTAAAGTTTGAAATACTTTCGGTTGTTCTTCATGAAGAGTCACAGAGCCACCTGAGTGCTTTCTGCCCTTCAGCAGGTTGATGAATGGTTGAGAAATTTCAGCTTATGAATCATGTTGTAGTTTCACAAACCCAGAAATAACTGGAGTCACTGAACTGTTGTAGGGGGCTTTGCTGACTGAACAGCTTTTGCACAATCCTCAGTGATTTTCTGCTTACCTCGGGAGATTTTCTGTCCCGAGCAAATTATTTCTTGCTGCAATTATGCCTTGTCTTGACCTGCTTTGTGACCTTTGGAGGATTGATAATCGTGCAAATAAAGCACATCAATGTTCGTGCTGGTCGGAAGCTTCGGATGCAAACAGGAATTCATCCATTCGTTGAAACAATGGCTGGTGAGTTCCTCAGCTGTTGTCTCAGAGCCACGTGATAGACTGTGGAACGGTCATGGGGCCCTTGCTGTTGCCTCATCCATTGGTACGAAGAGGACCAGAATTCGCTGGGCATATCAATTGCTGTAAACCTCTTTTGTCATGGCTTCAGGGCATTGAAAATAGTAGATGTATCTGCCATTATAGGGGTGAGCTTGTCAATACATTGATTACGAACCCAGTAATCCACTACCAGTCTCCTATCATAGGTTCTATCCTCAATCCTGCGTAACCTCACTCCTTTGGTCTTTATTGGAGCAAGCTGTGGCATAGCTATCAATCTTATTGCTTCATCACTCTCATCCTCATTTGAGTGACTGGAGTCTGCTGTAGAGTCCATGTCATGTCCACCCTGTAGTTCCTCGGAATTCAGATGGTGCTGTTGTCTGTTCGATGTAGGCTGGAGTCACTGTTTCGGAGGACTCTCTGAGGTACGGGGTGTCTCCCCAGGAGGACCATCAGATGTAGTGTCACTGGTAAGACCACCGCCTTGAAGTACTGGCTGCTCTTGCTCCTATCAATTCAGTCTGACTTGAAGCTTTGTGCACTTCTCTTCCTTTTGATTACTTTTATCACGCTGTTTTTCTGCTTGTCCAGTTAATTCAGAGATTTACTCTTTGGGCTTTTTACTGTCTCAATCATGTCATTTTTATAGTTTTGTAGATTATTGCAACTTTTGCGTTTCATTTCCAATTGATTAGTTTTTACTCGCCCCATTAACTTTTTCATTCGCTCGTGCATTCGATCAAACTGACTACGCAATCTTATCTTTAACTTACACATTCCAGGTTTTTCCTTCCTTCAGGAATTCCCTGGGTCTTACACATGCCTTTCTATTCTTAATAAACTTACCATTGTTGGTATTTTTAATCCAGATTTTTTCATTAATTTTATCAAACTGATGTTTTATTCACATGAAGAACTCAGTTTCACAACTTTGGCCAATGTCTTGATTAGATATTAATTTGAATGCACTTTTTAATACTTTGACCTTGATCTTAAAATATTAGTAGATTGCAACTGATAGGGTGTCCTGCACCCAACATTTTAATTGATTGTCCTGCACCCAAAGTTTAATCAGATTGCCATGCAATCAAAATTTTATAGATTGTCCTGCAACTGATTGTCCTGTAATAAAAGTTTTAATAAATTGCCATGCAACTGAACTTTCAATAGATTGTCCTATTTAACCCTACTGGTTTGTACAGCTGAGCCTAATATTAATTTCAGTGCTCATCTTGATTTCTACAATTGTTTTTTCAAAATAACGTCATTGCTGTTCCTCTCTCCAACTTCCATCTGATGATATATTGAAGCCAGATCTAAGTTTTCTCTCAAACAATTTGGAATTAGAGAAAACCTAGATCTGGTTTCAATATATCATTAGTTTAGGTGCCAAAAAATTTCCACTTTGTGATTCTTCCAAGTCCTTAAATCTTCGCAACCATCCTTGCTTACTGCTCCACATTGTTGGATTCTGATATTTTTTATCCAAGTTTGTTTTGGAAGTTAGGAAAGAGGCACAAAACTTGTTGCTTCTTGATTATTTTGATGGGCACTAATACAGTGTTCCCCAACCTATTTTAGCCCAACACCCCTCTAAAGCACTTTCATACTCGCCAGTGCCCCCCTAAAGCACCTTCATACTTGCTATTGATCCTCTTAGGCACTATATACTTTCCAGCACACCCATGGTGTAAAAACATGTCTACCATATGCTAACATGAGAAAAATTATTCTGCTTTAAATTTTTATTTGTCTTTATGCCTAGTACCTGAAATATCTAGTTCAACTTGTGACAGCAAAAACCTTAAGTCCCCATGCGTAACAATGTCCAAGTGGTTTCTGCTTTATGTGGTTTACTGTACTGAAGCCTCTTTCAACAAAATAGGAAGATGGAAATGCTATGAAGTTAGGCTCTTCTCCAAAGACCAAGAAACTTCATATGACAGTGTAGCCACATACAACAAAAGTCAATAGTTTTGAAAAGCATTTTTGCAATTTTATCATTAAGAATTTCAATAATTTCTTTTTGCAAGTTCTCTTTCTGTTCTTCCACCTTACAAAGAAATAGGCTAATGACCCAGTCTGGAATTTACAGGTCTTTCAAATCCTTGAATGTATTCTGAAAATTCTTCTTCAGTAACTGAAGGTATAAGCAGTGCTCTTGCAAATCACCATCTGTGAAAGAGAGTGCCATATTTTCCATGCAGGGAAACTGAGAACATTCTTCTCCCAATGTTTTGCTTATATATTTCCAATTTTCCAATAGAAATGGACACTGCACTTTTTGCCTACTTTAATTTTTTTTATTGAGTTTTCAAATGATTACAGAAAGAAAAAAAAATCTACCCTTCCCCCCTCCCCTTAACCCCTCCCCCTAACGTCTCTATAGAAGGAAAGAAAAAGAAAAAGAAGAAAAAAAGAAAGAAAGAATGCCTGGTTATCGGAAGAACCCCACATGCTCCACGGAGTTCATAATAACCTTAGTATATATATTTATTTCTTTCCCCAAATGACTAATTATTTTATCTTCGGAGCACCTATATATTTAATCCTGTCTTTTGTAAATAAGGGTGCCAAATTTTCAAAAATGTTTCATATTTATCTCTTAAATTATAAGTAATTTTTTCAAGTGAAATACAGCTGGAAATTTCATTCTTCCAATGATCTATACTTAAGTATGAATCCAATTTCCAAGTAACTGCAATAGCCTTTTTGGCTACTGCCAGTGCAATTTTTATGAATTCTTTCTGATATTTATTCAATTTGGGTTTCGGTTTTATCCCTTCAATATCACCTAATAAAAATAATATTGGGTTATGTGGAAGTTGTCTTCCAATAATTTGTTCCAGTAAAACTCTTAAATTTGTCCAAAAAGGTTGAATTTTAGAACAAGACCAAGTAGAATGTAAAAAGTACTGATTTCTTGGTTACATCGGAAACACTGATCAGATAAATTTGGGTTTAATTTATTTATTTTTTGTGGTGTAATATATAATTGTTGTAAAAAATTATATTGCACTAATCTTAACCAGACATTTATTGTATTTGTCATACTATCAAGACATAGTCTTGACCAATTTGTTTCTTCAATTTTAATATTGAAGTCAGTTTCCCATTTTTGTCTTGACTTATGGATTCCTTGTTTAATTGCCTGTTTTTGAATCAAACTATACATACAAGAAATAAATTTAAAAATTTTTCCTTTTTGAATTAAAGTTTCTGTTTCATTAGGTTTCAGCAATAACATTGTTTGACCCAATTTATCTCTTAAATAAGCCCTTAATTGGAAATAACAAAAAAGAGTGTTGTTTGATATTTTGTATTTATTCTTTAATTGATCAAATGACATTAATATACCTCCTTCAAAACAATCTCCTATATATCTAATCCCTTTTTGAAACCAATTATATAAAAGTTGATTATCCATTGTAAAAGGAGTAAGTCTATTTTGAATTAAAGATCTCTTTGCTCATAAAGAATTCCTTATTTCATCATCAACATTTACCTTATTCCATAAATCAATCAAATGTTTTAATATAGGAGATTCTTTCTTTTCCCGTATCCATTCAGATTCCCGTTTATATATAAAATCTTCTGGTGTATTTTCTCCTATTTTATCTAGTTCTATTCTAATCCATGCCGGTTTATCTTTATCAAAAAAAGATGCAATAAACCTAAGTTGATTTACTTTATAATAATTCTTAAAATTTGGAAGTTGTAACCCTCCTAGATCAAATTTCCATGTCAATTTTTCCAATGATATTCTTGACATCTTACCTTTCCAAAGGAACTTCCTCACATATTTATTTAACTCTTGAAAAAACTTCTGGGGTAGTTGTATTGGTAGTGATTGGAATAAGTATTGTAATCCAGGGAATATATTCATTTTTACGGCATTTACTCTACCTACTAATGTTATTGGTAATATCATCCATTTATCAAGATCTTCTTGAATTTTTTTTCAATAATGGTAAATAATTTAATTCATATAAGTTCTTTATATCAGCATCAACTCTTATACCTAAATATTTTATACCATTTATCGGCCATCTAAATTGAGTTATTAATCAACATTGACTATAATCTCCTTTAGTAAGAGGTAAAATTTCACTTTTATCCCAATTTATTTTGTAGCCTGATATTTTCCCATATTCTTCTAATCTAGAGGATAATTTACGCAACAAGTACAATGGGTCTGTTAAATAAAGCAGAACATCATCAACAAATAAGTTAATCTTGTATTCCTCCTGGTTAACTCTGAAACCTTTAATATCTGGGTCCATTCTAATTAATTCAGCTAATGGTTCTATCGCCAACACAAATAAAGCAGGTGATAATGGACAACCTTGCCTAGTTGACCTTGTTAACTGAAATGGTGTTGAAATTTGACCATTTGTCACTACTTTAGCTTTGGGATTAGTATTTAAGGTTTTAATCCATTTTATAAAGGATACTCCTAATCCATATTTTTCCAATACCTTAAATAAAAAATCCCATTCCAATCTATCAAATGCTTTTTCTGCATCTAAAGCAACTACCACACATTTCCTCCCTTTTTTGTGCTAAATGAATTATGCCAAGTAACCGGGTTACATTATCTGCCGATTGTCTATTTTTAATAAATCCTGTTTGATCCATATGTATTAATTTTGGTAAGTATTTAGATAATCTACTAGATAAAATGTTTGCTATTATTTTTTAGTCAGTGTTTAACAAAGAATTAGGTCTATATGATGTTGGCTTTAAAAGATCTCTTTTTTTTGGCAATACTGTTAAAATAGCGGTCGAAAAAGATTCTGGAAATTTATGCGTTCTTTCCGCTTGATGTATTAACTCCATAAAAGGAGGAATTAATAAATCTTTAAACTTTTTATAAAATTCGGGCGGAAAACCATCTTCTCCTGGGAATTTATTACTTTGAAATGATCCTAGAGCTTCTTCGACCTCTTTTAATGTAAAAGGCATATCTAATCCCTTCTGTTCTTCTGAATTCAATTTTGGAAGAGTTATTTGTGATAAAAATCTTTCTATGTTGACATTATCATTTTGTGATTCTGATTTAAACAGTTTGGAATAAAAATTCTTAAAAGTTTCATTAATTTCTAAAGGTTTATAAGTAATTTTATTTACTCTTGTTCAGATTGCATTTATCGTTTTAGAAGTCTAGTCTGTTTTTAACTACCAAGCAAGAACCTTATGTGATCTTTCACCTAGTTCATAATATCTCTGTTTAGTTCTCATAATTGCTTTTTCTGTTCAATACGTCTGAAGTGTATTATATTGTAACTTCTTGTTAACAAGTTGTCTTCGTTTTTCTTCTGTCATATATCTTTGAGATTCTTTTTATAATTTTGTAATCTCTTTTTCCAATTGATCTATTTCTATCATATATTCCTTCTTAATTTTAGAAGTATAACTTATTATCTGACCTTCCAAATATGCCTTCATTGCTTCCCACAATATAAATTTATCATCAACTGAATGTGAATTTGTATCTAAAAAAAACTGAATCTGCTTTTTCATAAAATCACAAAAATCTTGACATTTTAATAATATTGAATTAAATCTCCATCTATAAATCAATTCCTCTTTATCTATCATTATCATTGTCATTATCAAAGGAGAATGATCTGACAATATTCTTGCTTTATATTCCATATTTTTCACTCTGTCTTGAATATTCATTGTTAATAGGAAAAAATCTATCCTTGAATAAGTTTTGTGTCTATTTGAATAAAATGAATAATCTCTTTCTTTTGGGTTAATTTTTCTCCATATATCAATCAAATTTAAATCTTTCATCAATGATAAAGTTAATTTTGCTACTTTTGATTTTGTGACAACCTTTGTTGATCTATTTAAAACTGGATCTAGACAAAAGTTAAAATCTCCACCTATTAATATTTTGTCATGTGCGTAAGCCAAATTCAAAAAGACCTCTTGGATAAATTTTACATCTTTTTCATTTGGTGCATAAATATTCATAAGAGTCTATAGTTCTGAAAAAATTTGACAATGTATAATTACATATCTCCCCGCCGAATCAATTAATACGTTTTGTATTTTAATTGGTAAATTTTTATTAACCAAAATTGCAACTCCTCTTGCCTTTGAGTTAAATGAAGCCGCAATAACATTTCCAACCCAATCTCTTTTTAATTTCTGATGTTCTATCTCTGTTAAGTGTGTTTCTTGTATAAAAGCTATATCTATTTTCATTTTCTTAATGTATTTTAAGATTCTTTTTCTTTTCACCGGTCCATTAAGCCCATTAACATTAAAACTTTAAAAATTCAGTAAATTAGTCATTATTTTTAATTGGGTTACTCCAATCTATAATAATACCTAATCTTTCAACTTTCATGGTACCTTGGGGAGTCTATTTAAAATTCTCCATGTTGCTATGTGTGTCCCCACCGATCATCCAGGCAAAGAAAGAAAGATAGGAGAAAAATAGCTTATAAAGAAAAGAACAAAATACCCCCCTACTAATGTTGTGGATAAAAAAGAACACAACATTACCCCCCTCTGTTGTATGGGTCATGGCAATCACCATGATTACACACGTGAATCCCATAGCAATCGATCCAAAGCTCCCCCAGCTCCCCCGCAACATAAAAAAGTATATATATGAGAAGAAAAAAAATATTACTACTCTCAATTAATATTTCTCAAATTTTGCCTTTCTCCCCCTGTATCATCCTTAAATGTCCATCACTTCCATTCACTGTCCCTGTCTTCATCTTTAATCCATTACGCTTTGAAATCTCTATGTGCAGTTAGCGAATATTTGGGAGTTTTGTGCGAACTCTTCCGCTTCTCGATAATCGGTAAAAAATCTTCTTTTTCCATCCTCCAAAAAAATTATCAGTGTTGCTGGGTGACGGATTATGAATTTATAACCCTTTTCCCATAAAGCTTTTTTCACTGGGTTAAATTCCTTCTTTCTCTTCACAAGGTTATAACTTGTATCAGGATAGAAAAGAACCGCTTTCCCTTCTATCATCAATGGCCCTTTTCTCTTTCTGGCACATTGGGCAGCCGCCTTCAGGATCTTTTCTTTGTCTTGATATCTTAAGCATTTTATCAAAATTGATCGTGGATTTTGATCAGCTTGAGGTCTTGACCTTGAGGCTCTATGAGCCCTTTCAATTTCAATTAGAGTTCCTTCTTCCATTTCCAAGTTTTCAGGGATCCATTTTTGAAAAAAATTTATTGGATCTTCTCCTTCTATATCTTCTTTAAGTCCAACAATCTTAATACTGTTTTGTCTGCTAAAATTTTCAAGCTTATCCACTTTTTCCAATAACTGTTTTCTTTCTGATGTCCAAGCAGAAATATTATCTTCCATTTTGTTCATTCTTTCAACCATGTCTTCCGTTGTAACTTCCAAGTCTGTAATTCTCTTTTCCATTTTATCCTGTCTTTTTATCATTTTGTCAAACATAATCTGCATATTTTTCATATCTTTTTGATTTCTTTTAATGCGTTTAATTTTTCTAATTTACGCATTATTTGCATCAAAGTTTTTTTCTATATTTCCAGAAAAACTTTTACCTCCATCTTCATCTGATTTATCCAGAGAATCTGAATCTACCTCAGATTCACTTTCACTTCCGGTTTCAATCGTAACTGGGATTTGTAGTTCAGGTTGCTCGTGTTTGCGCATGCTCCTTCCTTCACGTTTGCGCAATTCTTGTTGGTCTTTTTCTTTAGAGATGGTTGATGTTGCCGCAGTTTCCTGTTCTGTATCGCCGGAGGTAAGATGTACTTGAGCCCGCGGTTCTCTCGTAGCAGCGGGCCTTGATTCTGTTCCAACTTGCTCTGTCTTCAGGATAATAGTTTTCTTCTGCTTCTGTTTATGAGACATAGTTTGAAACAATCCGGAGTAGTTTATAAGTAACTTTTAGAAAGTATTTACTAACTTTTCTTCACTTAAACATTAATTTACTGATTTTTTACGGGAGAGCTGGTTTCCCACGTCTCGATCCTACGTCATCACGTGACGTCCCCCCACTTTTTGCCTACATTAAATTGAAATTCTTACCCTGCAGTTTCATATTTAGTATGTTCATTTTGTCACACAGATTAGCTAGGTATGCCACATTTCCACCTAGAAGTTCAATCTTGTTTTCCAAGCTTTTGTCGTCTTTGAGCAAAAACTCAACCACATTGTCAAAAAGATCAAAGAAATGTTTTAAGCGGCAGCCTTTTGACAGCCAGCACACTTCAGTGTAAAGAAGCAAGTGTTCAAACTCTCCATTGTTATCTGGGCATAATAGACTAAATATTTTGCTATTTAATTGATGAGCTATAATTTTGCTGATAGTAGATATTACACGAGTTAAGTTTGAGAAAAAGTCACTGGCAGAGGTTTTTGGCTGCGAGTTGTTGGTGATGAATTACACAATGGTTTGCAAACAAAGATGGAATTTCTTTTTTCATAAATGCCACTAAACCAGCATGGTGGTGAACTGTCATATAGTGTGCTGTAACTATTATACAAGAAATCATGTTCCTAATCAGAATACTTCTATCCTCAATATACAGCCTGAGCTCATCAAAGAATGATTCTCTGTTGATAGTTGTTTTTTACTCTTTACATAAGAGAATTTCTTCATAAGCCTTTCCATTTTTGATAAGCCAAACATATGCCATTAGCAGTACCTTGTTGACTTATCCACTTGTATCCCAAATTCTGTTTTTTGTAGCTCTGTGCATAGTTGATATTCAATGTCTTCACTTATTTCAGCAATACAACAAGCTACTAAGTTATTACTCAAAGGAAATGATTTTAAAATACTGGTATCCATTTCTCATACAGCAGGCCTTATTAATCTTTCACCAATTGTTTGGGATTTTCCACAATTTGCTATCATTTTGGAAATGTTATAAGAAGCAATGAGGCCACTATCAGGGTCATTTTGATAAATGACTCAAGTGTGCAACCCTTTTCAAAAGCTTCTTTCATCTTCTTGAACTGAGTAATACCATAAGTAGCCTTTTCAATATATCTTTTACCGATGGGTTCCTGCAATCTTGATGGTTTCATGGCTTCCTTAGACAGTACAGTATTACAAATAAGGCACATGGAGCATTACTGATCTGATGGGAATGGAACAAAACCATACTCCAGGTACGTAACATTGTATTGACACATTTTCTGTAGTTTCTGTTTCTTAGCAGGATTAGAATTCAAGGCTACACCACCTTCAGACTCATAGAGATCACGCCATAAGTATTTATCCATCATTAACGGGGCTAAATTAAAATTAAAAATTAACACAAACTGGGAATGCCTATCAGATGTTGACAATGGCAGCGAGTTGACATAGATGGAACGATAGTAGCGGCACACAAGTGAACAGCGAAACAAAGATGAAGATGATCACAACAGAGAAAATTATGTTGACAATGATTCCAATAGGAATCTGAATGTTAGTTGGTGTTCAGCAAGATACCTTTATACTATTCCAGTTAGCATGATTGACCAGTCATGTAAGATCTTATTATTATAGTGCCAAAGTTAATTTGCTGCTTACTGCACCCCACCCCCCCAGGAATCTTGAAAGCCCTCCCCGCTCCAATGACTTCTATTTCCCCTAACACCCCTTTAGGACATGTAACTGTCCCCATTGGGAATTGCTGCATTAATAGAACAAAGAAAATTGAAAATGGCCAGTAACAGAAGTAGAGGTTAGCAGCGGAAGAGAAGGAAGATGCAAAGGATAGTGGAGCCTTGTAGTTCACATTTTACCACAGAGACAAGAAACATTCCATTCAGATTTGCAAATAAGAGTTAACCAATCAAATAACCCCTATTCAAACAATGCAATACCAACAACATCACGACATTGTCTAGTCCACAGATGGCATTCTGAAGATTGAGTATAGGGAGCTAGGAAGGAAACTAAAAATTAGGACTTCAAGGGTAGGATCCTCAGGATTACTGCCTAGACATATGCGAATGAGTGTAAGAATAGGATGATATGGCAGGTGAATGTTTGGCTGAAGCATGGGGGCAGGGATTCAGATTTGGGCATCATTGGGATTTCTTCTGGGAAAATATGATCTGTACAAAAGGGATGGTTTGCACCTGAACTCAAGAGGGACCAACGTCCTTGCAGGCAGGTTTGCTAGAGCTGCTGGGGAGGGCTGAAAGGAGGTTGGCGGGGGAATGGAAATTGGAGTGATTGGTCAGAGGTTGCAGAAGTTGGTGTAAAGGTAGGTGTAATATGTGAGAGATTTTTTTGGAAGATAGGCAATGGATAGAGTATAATTGCTGTTAGATAGATGGGTTGTAATCTGTTTACTTTAATGCAATAAATAGCAGGTGTAAGGCTGATGAACCTGGAGCATAGATCACTACATGCTCAGGGAATGGCTGCTGGATATTCCAGGGTTTGGGTGTTTCAAAAGCTTCAAGGAAGGAGGTAACAGAGATGGGGGAGTGATATTGCTGATCAGGGATAGTATCATTTCTGCCGAAAGGGAGGACATTGTAGAGGGATTATTGATTGAGTCCGTACTCTGCTGTACTCCTCTATGTTTGAAGTTCCATAAGGAAAAATGAATGTACTTTCTTCTGGACATTAAGTAACTTGCTTTGTAAACATTTTTCTTCTTTGATTCTAATCTTGCTTCTGTATCAGAAGCGGTGACTAGAAGATTCCTTCCAGAATTTGAATAAGTAATCTAGTCTGACATCAGTGTTAGTTCGAGGGAGCTTTGTGATTATTGGGGGTATTAAATTAAGACTTGTTTGTCAGCAAGAAATCCTGTGACATTATCTCAAACAAGCTGTTCTGACCATCTTTCTTTTCTAAGCCAAGACCATCAAAGTTATTGTTAAAAAATTACTAACCAGAGTCTGCATTATTAATCTAGAGACAGGAGTCAAAATCCCCACAATGGCAGCTAAGGAATTTAAATTGGAGTAATTAAGTACTTTTTTTAGGAAATGTAACCACAGTAGCTGGATTGTTGTAAAAACCCATCTGGTTCATTCTTGTTTCTCAAGGATGGAAAGTTGAAATGCCCTGAAATGTGGTTGGCTATTGGCTGTCTAATTCCACATTTCAGAGCAATTATTAATGACAATAAACTGCAGTATTGCCAGCATTATTCATGAACAATGGAAGCAAAATCAACTAACTATTGTTTTTTTGAAAACGCAAACATGAGGAAATCTGCAGATGCTGGAAATACAAGCAACATACACAAAATGCTGGTGGAACGCAGCAGGCCAGGCAGCTTTGAATTTTTTACTGTCTTTTCTTTCAGTTAGTCCTGACAAAGGTTCTCAGCCTGAAATGTTGACTGTACTTCTTTGTGTAGATGCTGCCCGGCCTGCTGCGTTCCACCAGCGTTTCGGGTGTGTTGCTTGATTATTGTTTTGTTATTTATTGACCACATGTGTGACCTTCTGTTTGCCAACAAACGATTACTGTGTTTGTCAGGCCCTGAACTGGTTTAGCATGCAAGACAAATTTCACCCTGATGACTTTTTAATCCAAATGGATAAAATGAATGATTTGTCTGAAAATATGCATCCCCCACAATCCTGCGCAACCTAAGATTCATTTTCAATATAAGCCTAAGAAAATGGAATTATCTCAGTGTGAGATTAGATTTTTTTTGTCAAAGTAAAGGTGAAATGGCATAACTTAGATATCACATTGTGTTATCCCCTTTCCCACCTTCTTACTCTTGATTTCCCTTTCTTTTTCTCCAGTCCTGATGAAGGGTCTCGGCTCAAAATGTTGACTGCATTCTTTTCCATTGATACTACATGGCCTGCTGAGTTCCTCCAGCATTTTGCTGCATCTGCTCTCAGGATGAGGCTTTTCATTCCATGACTAAGGAGATGAACTCCTTCAAAGAATGGGGCTTCCCTTCCTTTCCCATCAACAATGTCCTCAACCACATCTTTTCCACTATGCACATCTGCCCTCATCCCATCCTCTTGCCACCCCTCCAGGGATAGGTTTCCTCTTTTCCTCACCTACTGCCTCACCAGCCTCCACGTCCAGCACATAATTCTCCATAACTTCCACTGTCACCAACAAACAGGACCCCACCACCAAGGACATCCTTCCCTCCCTCCCCGCACTTTCTACTTTCCGCAGGGATTGCTCCCTACGTGACTCCCTTGTCCATTCATCCCTCCCCACTTGTCTCCATCCTGGCGCCTATCCTTGCAAGTGAAACAAGCACTATACCTGTCCCTATACCTCCTCCCTCACTACCTTTCAGGGCCTCAAACAGTCCTTCCAAGTGAGGCGACACTTCACCTCTGAATCTGTTGGGGTCATCTACTATATGTGATGCTCACAGTGTGGCCTCCCATATATCGGTGAGACCTGACGTAGGTTGGGAGACCACTTCACTAAACACCTATGCGCCATCCACCCAAAGAAAGTGGGATCTCCCAGAGGCCCCTCATTTTAGTTCCATTTCCCATTCCCATTCTGTCATGTCAATCCATGGCCTCCTCTACTGTCATGATGGGGTCACACTCAGGCTGAAGGAACGGCACCTTGTATTCCGTCTGGGTAGCCTCAAACCTGATGGCATAAACATTGATTTCTTGAACTTCTGGAAATGCCCCCCCCCCCCCCCCCCCCCCACTCTCCTTCACCATTCCCCATTCCCATTTCCCTCTCTCACTTTACCTCCTTACTTGCCCATCGCTGCTTCTGGTGCTACTCCCCCTTTTCTTTCTTCCATGACGTTCTGTCCTCTCCAATCGGATTCCCCCTTCTTCAGCCCTGTATCTCTTTCACCAACCAATTTCCCATCTCTTTACTTCACCCCCTCCCCGATGTCACCTATCACCACGTGTTTCTTCCTGCCCTCCCCCCACCTTCTTACTCTGACTCCTCATCTTTTTCTCTCCAGTCCTGATGAAGGGTCTCGGCCCGAAACGCTGACTGTACTCTTTTCCATCGACGCTGACTAGGCTGCTGAGTTCTTCCAGCATGGTGTGTGTGTAACTTAGAATTCAATTGTGGCATATCAATATTTCACTGGACATCTGCTCTACCCACAAAACTAACAACTGTTTATTCTCCAATAACATGCTGTTATTTTGTCAGCAAATCTTAACTAAAAAAAAACTTGATAATTAAGAGCCATCCATGCAAAAAGGGAAATAGTCAATTAAATTGGATGGCACCCACAAACCAGTGCTTGATTAACTTGGTCTCAGGGGCTTTTAAGATTGGCAGCAGCCCAGTGAAATGCCACTCTTAGAGTTACAGAGTAATGTAGAATGGTATAGCACAAAGACGATCTATATCCCACCATCTTCGTGCTCACCATCAGTTATCCATCCACAGAAATCCCATTTATCAGCAGCCAGTTCAAACCCTTCTATGCTCTGTCAGTTCTAGTGTTTGTCTATTTAAATAGAGAGCTTTTAAATCTATTACCCACTTGGGCAGACATTCCAGATTCTAATAATCCTTTAGGTGAAAAGAAATCTTCTCCAGGTTCCTTCTAAACCTCTTAAATCTTTCTGCAAGTCTATGTTCTTGAGTTAACTCCATCTCTGTTAGACACCTTGACCACGGGGAACTATTTCTCCATTGTGCCCCCAGATTTTGGGGTAAGGACAGTGAATAAAAGTGCTTTCTCAATGTCCCCAAAGGTGGTAGAAAAGTGAGAGGTGGAATCTGAAGGGGCAGATTTCAGAACGTGGCTGGGGTGTATATTGAGCTGCTGGGATCATTGATGAGCTTTGTGAAGGAACACGAAAGAGTCCAAAAGCGATGTTACGTAGAACTTTGCACATCGCCTGGTACTTAGTATTTTTTCAGGAGAATGGAAAACAACTCTGTTTTTGACAAACGGTAATTAAATAGCTGGTGACTGATTTTCAGTTTCAGTTATAAAACAGGATGTGGCGCATGTCAGTCAGCTTAGTGAAAACATGCACTTGTTACTCTAGGCAGGTGACGGACGTCTTTTTGCAAAGATAATAGAGTGTTATGCTGTTCATCAATCCCCCTGCAAGTCTGCACCATGATCACTCTCAACACTGGTGCTCTGAAGGTTATGTCCTCAGCTCTTTCCTCTACTCCCTGTATACTCATAATTACATGGCCAGATTCTGCTCCAACTCCATCTAAAGTTTGCAGATGCTACCACCCTAGTGGGTTGTACCTCAAATGACAATGAGTTGGAGTACAGGAAGGAGATAGATAGCTTAATGACAGAGCTATGTTGGACCAAACTCGATGGGCCAAATGACCTAATTATGCTCCTATAACTTATTGTCTTCATAACATAGTGTTCTGACACCACATTTCCTCAATGTCAGTGAAACAAAATAGTTGTCATTTGACTGCAAGAAGGGAAGTAGTGTACATGCTCCTATATATGTCAGCAGTGCTAAGATTAAGAAGGTCGAGAGCTTCATGTTCCTCGGAGTGAAAGTCACCAAGTGCATGACCTGGTCACAACCATGTAGATGCCAGAGCCAAGAAAGCTCTGTTATGCCGTTGGCCCCCTCCTTTGTGAAAATCGCAAGAACTCTAGTTAAGGGGGGGTCAACTGACCCGAGAGAGAGACGTGCGAAAGACCACGTTCTTCCAAGAAGCAGAATAAAAAGTGACTTTGACTATCGTCTCATGGAGACCACCTGAAAAGCCCTCGGGCAAAGTGGGCTGGTTGAGAGAGAGATCGCATTACCTGCAACTTGATTGACACCTGCGACCCCGTGAAGAAGTATAAAGGCGGGTCTGAGGGGAGGACCCTCAGACGCACCAAGGAGACACCAAGGAAGCATGATACCGATTCCCGTGGGAGCGGGAAGCCATTTTTTTTTAGGAGGCCACTTGCGTCAGATTCCGGATCGGGAATCTGTGGCTGAAGCCAAAGGAAAATCGCTTTTAGCTAACAACTGATTCCAGGGAATTGTTTCGCAAAGACAACGGGCAAGTGTTTTTCTTTCACCAGTCCTCTCTCTCTCCAACACGTGAAATGCCAGCGGTTCCCAAACGGAAAAGACTGCAGATTTCTAAGTGACTTTAATATTCAATTGGACTCAGTATTACCCCTAGACAACTATAGAGCTTATTTCTGATTAATTATTATTACACCGGTGTTTTAGATTGAGTATTGACGACGTATATGATCTGAATGTTTGTATTAACCTTACGTTTGTGCCCCTTTTTGAATAAAACGTTTGAAAATAGTAGCATCAGACTCAGCTGATCCATCTATCTTTGCTGGTAAGTTACCTGGTTACGGGGTTTTCGTAACAGCTCACTGATGCTTCCTCTTCTTCAGGAGGATGAAGAAATTTGGCACATACCCGTTAACGGTACCAGTTTTTATTGATGCATCAGAGATTGCATTCCGGATGCATAACTGCTCTGCACATGACCACAAGAAACTGCAGAGAGTTGGGGATGTAGCTCAGCACATAATGGAAACTAGCCTCCCCACCATGGACTCTGTCTACACTTATAATCAAAGACCCCACCCACCCCAAACATTCTCACTTCAAACCCGTCTCATCAGGTAAAAGATACAAAAACCTGAAAGCATGTACCATCAAGCTCAAGAACAATTTCTACCCTGCTATCATAAGACTATTGAATAGTTCCCTAGAATGATAATATAGACTCTTCACCTCACTATCTACCTCAATATGACCTTCCGCCTTATTGTTTACCTGCAATGCACTTTCTCTGTAACTGTTACACTTTGAAGTACATTCTGTAAATTTTACCTTGTAGTATTTTGGTGCAATGGATTGATCAGTGTGAGCAGTATACAAGACAAGCTTTTCATTGTACCTTGATACTTGTGACAATAATAAACCAATTCCAATTCCAAAGAGATACTAGACGTGCTGTAGCATCATGTCAGATGTATCCATGAGCTATGTCATGAAAAGATCTGTTGTCCATTCTGAGGATAAGATTCCTGATACTGTACCAGTATTACCACCCTGCTTGAGACAATTTCATTATCAAACAGTCAGCCAATCCAGTTTGCTTCCCTTTATGCCAAGGAGACAGAATGAAAGAGTTTGTAAAACATTGAAAAGGGCATACTAGTAGAGTGCTACAGGGAGTCTCCCTGTGGTTTTATTCTGCTGACCTCCATGCCTAGAATAATCAGCCTTCCATAGTGAACTCAGTATAAAGACCTCTCATCGATTAACTCCTGCCCTAGTTGTGAATGTAACTCCTGGATCAAATTGGTTGGGCACAAGATTGTTGAGATTAGCGCAGGGGAGGAAGACTTCTGGTAGACCCATGGAAAAACACATTCAGCTGTTGTAATATTTTCACAATGATAAAATCTGCATTTGCCATTAAATTAATCTTAAATTACTTGTAGAGCAAGAGACCTGATATTTTCATTGCTTTCATAGCTTTCATGTAGACATTGTGGAGCAGATAAATTGCTACAATTTGTCTACTGAACTTTGGCCAAGCATGTGGCTGAATAGTCAGAGGATTTAAATGCACTGTGAGGTGCAGTCAATCTGGTTCCTATTTCATGATTATTGTTTAAAGACAGATTGCTTTAAATGTGACAGACTGGGCGGGGAAGTAGCTCAGTTCATTGGTGAATAATCCTTATATAGAAGGCTGCGTGCATCCATTGTATAAATAGCAGACTTCTTACTATTTAAGCAGATCTTCATTGATCTGAATCTCACAAGTAATTGTAAATAGCATGTTTTCAAGAAATGAAAAGAATAAGTTGCATTGAATCTGACAATTAACATTGTTCCTATTTAATCATGAAGTAGTTAAGTAATATAAACAGGTCATGTAATTCACCAAACCATGTCAAGGGAACTTTTTTGTAGATGTAAACTTAGTACTCTGACTGATCCTCTTTCTGAAATTTATAAGACACTCAAAGCCTACAGGAATAGTAAAATTTGAAGTCTTTCATTGTTTCACTCTGATTATGCTCATCTAGCTAGAGGACCTTCAGATTATAAGTTTATCTTTAATTGCTGCTTTAAATAATTTGGAAGCACACTACATGAAAAGAGGTCAAATAAAAAGCTTCACAAATCAGTTTGCTATGTGGCAGGAATACGAATGGCAGTACAAAGGAACAGATGGTACATTCTGTTCAGTCAACAACTCAGTAGTTCTGGACAAAGAAAAATCCAATACAAGCTTGATTTTCAGGCAACGATGAAGCTCTCAGATAAAAGTTTTTGAGCAAGGCAATAAATGACATGAATAACAAATGTACTTCATTCACAAGCCATGGGTATCACTTCCAAAGCCAGTATTTACAGTTCATTCCTTATGCCCTTGAAATAAATAGTCTTTGGGACATTTCCGAGGTAGCTAACAATCAAGAGCAAAGCTACGTGTCTGGAGTAATACAGATGACTGAGTGTTCTAAGGGTAGCAGACTTCCTTTTCTGCTGAAAATTAGTGTCTTGATGCAGGGCTTCAACCCAAAACAGTGACAAATTCCCTTCCTTCCTCAGATATTGTCTGATCTGCTGAGTTCTTCCAGCAGATTTTTTGTTGTGATTAGTGAACTAGTTTTCTATAATATGCAAATGATGGCTAAATTTAATCCTGTATTTAAAAAAAATTAAGCCATATTTGTTTACTCCCAAAGATTTTTAATATGCTTTTAACTGCCATTTTAATCAATTTGGTCTTGTGAATGTGATGGAAGTCACCAGGAAGACATTGAAGCTGGTGAGATAGAAGTCTTTATTTATCACAACAAGCAGGCATTCTTCTTACGGTCAAAGGTAACAGCAGTTGAATCAGTACAATCTCAATAGTTACAATGAAATACAGTAATTTACTCCAATATTTTGGATTGACAATGTTTCCATTAAATTACATATTTCAGTGCGAGGCATCTCTGAATGTTCAAACCCTCCTGTTGTTACAGATATTCTTAAAAACTCCTGAAGATGGAGAGCCAGATACCAGACATACTCAGTAGAGGTTCACCAACCAAAATGTACATCACGTTTTAATACCATTTAGATCAAAGGGAACAGCAGGTGATTCACCCAGTTTCTATTGTTATAATGGTATCATTTACTTCAATATGTTGAGTTGGCAATGCCTCTTTTGAATTACGCATCTACAGAGGGAGACACCTCTGAATGTTCAAACACTCCTGTTGGCAGAGATGAGTCTGCAACCCTCTGTAACCTCTTTTGATCCTGTCTATTCGAGCCTCCATAAAAAGCAGTAATGCCACCAGTCAGAGCACTCTCCCCTATACACCTGTGGAAATTAGTGATTTATGATGTGTTCTGATTTACTGTTTCATTCCAGAGGTCATTACTTCCTTCGTGACACTGAAGAAGGCCATTTGGCCCATGGAGTCTATGTTGTCCCTTTAACAGAATTCTATTTTCCCACTTATTCTCTATAACCTTTCCTCTCATGAACAGCCATGACTTCCACCTGATTCTCCAACTGCCTGCACTAGTTGGAGTTACATAATCAAATAACCTGCTAGACTTCATTTTTGATGTGAGAGTGAGGCAGAGCACATGGGAGAAACCCACACAGTCACAGGGAGAAAATGCAAATTTCATACCGCCAGCAGCAGAGGCTAGGATCGAACCTGCATCGATGCAGCTGTGAGGAACCCATGCCCCTGCACTGACTAATTCTGTGTATCCAACAAGAGGAAGCTTCATCTTCTGCTTTGTCAGACCACATGACTCAGCAGAAAGAGCTTGGACATTTGACGTCTTTTCTGCCTTTGGAACCATCACAGAGCCTGCTGAGTGATGCTCCAGGTGGATATGGAGCAAGGAGTGTGTCCTGTGGACCAGTACTGCTGGGATTACAAACCGGGTCCTGATAAACTCTGGCTGGATCACTGGTGCAAGAGTGTCTGATGTTGAAATCTTCGAAACCCCGATGACCCCAGGTTACATCACTGATGTGTGTCCCGGCGCATCCTCGGATGTACCTCAGCATCAGCAGCTCACAATGTAGAGCATTAACGATCAGGCCATCTCTCCTTCTGAAGTTCTGCCCTTCTCAGGGTTGCATGATCAGTGCCATTGATTTGCAATGTTCCAGTGGCTTAGCAAAAGGTATTTTTAAGTGGTGCTTTTGCATCAAGTACTGTAGAATATCATCATAATCAAATGTAATACATTTGAGAATAGACAAAGAAATAGGCTGGTACTGCTCATTATAAGACTATTGTGAAAAGCCCCATGGTGTAAAGATTGTTGTGTATTCGTACATGATTAATTTTTAAAATAAGTTGTGTGATGATCTGACATTATCATTACAATCAGAACAAGTTGTGTAATTTATTTCAGACTAACAGCAACAATTGTGTATCTGATGTAGATACGGGACTGCAGATGTGGAAACCAGGAGCAAAATCAAAACAAACTGTTGAAAGAACTCCAACAACGGGCCAGGCCGTATCTGTGCAGAGAAATGGACGACTGATGTCTCAGTATGCGACCCTTCAGCTGGACTGCTGACGTCAAAATATTGACCGTCAATTGCTTGTTACAGATGCTGCCTGACCAGCTGAGTTCCTCCATTGGTTTGGTTTTTACTTGATACAAATGTGATTGCTGCATAGTCAATGACCTAATTGCATAATTATTTATAAATATATCATGGTCATGACATCAGAAACTTTGCTCCAAGGAGCCTTTTGGATCCGAATCAGCAGGAAAATTGTGATTTGAATGTTATTTTTGGGAAAAGATATACAGCTGTTAAAAAGGAGCAGTTGTTTGAGGGCGGGTTTTGGTGTCAGTTCAAAACTCAGGCTGCAAGGAGAATAGAAAGACTGGCACCATTTAAACCTCTGAATCACATATAAATCCTACGGGGCAACTTGCAGCTTTTCCAGCTATATGAGGTGGGAATTTGGGCAGTATGAAATCTATTCCATGATATTATACAGAAAGCCCTACCTTCCTTGCATCACCAGTAAAAACAATCAAACTAACCTTTTTGAACTTTGTTTATTATATATATTATAAATATATATACATAATATAATTAAATATATAAATATATATATTTAAATGACTCCTTTTAAAATGGGTGAAAATCATTCACTGCATTTTCAAATAGCAAAGTAGTTTTGCTCCAAATATGCTAAAGTCACTAACTGTGATGTTTTTTTAATACTGTCTCAATTGGGGCTATTAAAGTTAACAGGCCATGATTATTTCCACACTTCATTCTCATACTTAATTCCGAATGGACTTGATTTTATTGGAAACCTGCATGGTTACTATTTACAGTGCTAAATGGTAAAATCCTCATGAAGTATTCCATACTTTAATCATAGTTAACAAATATTGTAAAGCATGGCACTGAAGCAACACTATTCCAGAATTGCAGTTTGTCACAGCAGATGACAAGGACACCAAATTAATTATAAGATGTACAAATCATCTGGGATGACAAGCACAGTGCAGATTTGACCATCCTGTCAAAGTTTGGACTTCAGCTGTCATGGTGATTACATGACATACTCTCACAGACATGAAAGGGGATATTACCCTACAAGCAATTGATCCCAAATTGTCGCTGGCAGCATTATTTTGCCTCACGGGAAAAAAAGAGTTGAACAAACTAAGGCTGATCATTTTGTATGTTCTCAGAATACTTTAAAATTGGACAAGGTGCCTGAGCTGTGTTGAGGAGCAGGCTAAGATATGTTTTGCTTGGAGGTCTGGACCTGTTAATCTGTAAGCATTATTCTATTTAAGTTAAGCAGTGTAAGAGGTTATAAAAGTTCATCTAAATGCTGCAAAAGATTTATGGACTCATTCTTATTTTATTATTCCAGAATTAGACCAGGAAAAATAGTCTTCCAGTGATTTTTTGCTACATTGTAAATCCTTTTAAATAAAAATATATTTTGATTGAGGAAGATTAATACAAAACTATATTGGCCATTTTAACTCCTAGCAGATTCCCTTTCCTTCTATGTTCTAGAAAACAAGCCAACTTCAATCAACGAGTACTGCTTCACCATGGAATATGATCAAGGCATTTAAACACAAGTCATTAGGTTATTGAAGCAGCAACAATACTTTGCTCTCTTCAGTTCAATGAAATGTCTTCATGTTATTTTGATGCGCAAGTTATGAGAGAACTGCATCATTCTGTCACATTCTGTTAGCCGAATTTGGTTGCTTCTTGTCTGATTTGGTTTACCAACTTATATCTGCATCATTAATATCTTTTAGTCCTGATTGAATTCAATTTAAGCTTGATATTTTAAGTCCAATAAGAAGAGAAAGATTACATTTATTTGGTAACTTTCAAAACCTTTGGACATTGTTGCAGTCATTTTAAGCTCGTGAGGAACTTTTGAACACATCAATAAGTGGAGGCCATTTTGTCCCTCAAATCTACCAATCGTTCAGTCGAATTATAATACCACTATGAGAAGTAGCTACCTATATACATCACTATCTTAATTCTTCAGTTAATGAAAAGCTAGCAATGGCAGATTTAGTTGTTCTAGAATTAGCTGACGTGCAGAATTTTCTAAATTTCTTTTTCGTTTTTTCATTAGTATTTGTTAATCTCATTCCTAAAAGGTACATCATTAAATTACAGTAACTTCAATCAATCAGTTCCATGGTTGCTTAGCATTTTCTTCTGTCCCTAAATACCTGTACTCTATTGTCTCACTTTTTCATATAGTTATGAAAGCAAGGTTTTTCTGTGAGATTTGATAGCCTCTGGAAATATTTTATCATATTCTTTCTGCTGATTATTGCTTTTTAATGTTTTGTTACTGATGACTCTTTCCAATCTCTCACTTGACAGCATGGAGTAGTTTGATGGTTTCATCTACATTAGTAAGTATGGAAGAGAAACAGAGCATTGAGTACAAACTGGCAGTTGTGATGACCTTAGCCTGATATTGGCTATTGTACAGAAAAGTCAATGTATATCAAATGATTTTGGTCTCCTGACAAAGCTGACAGGCCAACTCCTGCCTTGCAATGATAGAGTAAAACTGTGGGCACAAATGATGTAGTTATAAGGCACATAAAAATTTTTCTATTAAAAGTAGCGGGTGGCACATAAATCAATTTCTGGTCTGATGTTCATTAATCACATATGTGTCCTTACTTTAGCATGCACTTGTTTGATCACATCTTACAAACTACTTCATTAATGCTTTCATTAATCAAATTTATTTTACGTTAAATGCTGATCCAAGACAGCTTGATATTCTTATCAAAGCACTAAAATGTGGTGTAATCATGAATGGGAGAGCAGAAAAATAATAATTTTATTAATAACATTTTTATTTTTTCTGAAACTTGTGTCAAATTCTGTCTTCACACTATTTTCTTTCTCCAGTCTGCTGAATGTAATTTCTTTTAAAACAAACCATAAGAAATCAATTACCTCTGAAAAGTGGAGATAATTCATTTTTATATCATGATCATTCTGCAGCAAAGGATACTTTTTGATGGTTTGTATTTAATTCAGTTGAGACAATAATTAAAGCAATGGCATTTAAAAAAACAAATTCATATATTTGGAAGCAAACCAAAGGAAATGTAAACATTATGTCTGATGCACCATCAATAACTCTCGGAGACGTGAGTCGAGATAAGCTTTTATTAGCTGGAAGAAAGCACCGTCAGCAGCAAGAGCCCACCACACAACATCCTGGAGACTGAGGGAGGAGCAGTGCCTCCAATCGCCTTTATACAGGGGTCTGTGGGAGAAGCCACAGGAGCAGTCAGCAGAGGGGCGTGTCCAGACAGGTATACGTAGTTCACCACATTCACCCCCCCTTTGTTTTAAAAGAAAGTCCCCATGGGGCGAAGTTTCTTACAAGTATATTTACAGGTTAAGTCTATCAGGTGGTCGAATCTGTCGCTGCGATCTACGTAGCTCCGGCTGCGATCTACGTAGCACCGGTGGTGATTGCACCGGAGATGGTGGTTGTGCTGGTTCCGGCCTGACTTGAGGTGTCAGCCCGTTAGGCGTCAGTAATCCCTCATGCGTGTGTGAGGCGCCCGGTATGGGAGTGTCGTGAGGAGTCTGTGTAGGGCTTGGTGTGCGCGGTGTCAGGTGGGTGTACACCTCAGTGGGTACAGGGTTCATAGTTACCGTGGAGTGTTCAGGGTAGTGGTCTGCTGCTCCTGCGGGCACCAGGTCGCGGACGGAGACCGTGTCCTCCCGCCCATCAGGTAAGACCACGTAGGCATACTGGGGGTTCACATGTAGAAGGTGAACCCTCTCGACCATCGGGGAGTATTTATTGCTCCTCACGTATTTCTGGAGCAGCACTGGCCCTGGGGACGTCAGCCAAGCCGGTAGGGTGGTCCCAGTGGCAGACTTCCTGGGAAAAGAAAAGAGGCACTCATGGGGGTTAGCATTGGTGGACGTGCATAACAGGGAGCGGATAGAGTGGAGTACCTCGGGGAGGACCTCCTGCCATTGAGAGACCGGCAACCCTTTTGACTTAAGGGCTAAGAGTGTGGCCTTCCACACTGTGGCATTCTCCATCTCCACCTGTCCATTTCCCCGGGGATTATAGCTTGTGGTCCTACTAGTAGCAATGCCCCTAGCCAGCAGGTACTGGCGCAGCTCGTCACTCATAAAGGAGGACCCTCTATCACTGTGGATATAGCAGGGATATCCGAACAGAGTGAAAAGCTGGCGCAGGGCTTTTATGACGGACGTGGCAGTGGTGTCGGGGCAGGGGATGGTAAAGGGGAACCACGAGTACTCATCGATAATGTTGAGAAAGTAGGCATTGCGGTCGGTGGAGGGAAGGTGGCCCTTAAAGTCAACACTCAGTAGCTCAAAGGGGCGGGTGGCCTTGATAAGTTGCGCCTTTTCAGGACGGTAGAAGTGCGGTTTGCACTCAGCACAGACTTGGCAGTCCCTGGTCATCGTCCTGATGTCCTCAAGGGAGTAGGGCAGGTTCCGGGCTTTCATGAAATGGTAAAATCGGGTGACCCCCGGGTGGCAAAGATGTGCACGGAGGGCGTATAGCTGGTCGAGCTGCGCGCTGGCACACGCTCCCCAGGATAGGGCATCAGGGGGCTCATTGAGCCTTCCAGGCCGGTACAGGATATCATAGTTGTAGGTGGAAAGTTCCATTCTCCACTGCAAAATTTTATCATTTTTGATTTTGCCCTGCTGTTGGTTGCTGAACATGAACACAACTGAGCACTGGTCGGTCAGCAGGGTGAACCGTTTGCCGGTGAGATAGTGCCTCCAGTGCCTAATAGCTTCCCCTTTGGCCTGGGCTTCTTTCTCCACCGCGGAGTGCCGAATTTCAGGGCCTTGAAGGGTACGAGAGAAGAATGCTACCGGCCTTCCTGCCTGATTGAGGGTAGCAGCCAGCGCGAAGTCAGAGGCGTCACTCTCTACTTGGAAGGGAATGGTCTCGTCCACCGCATGCATCGTTGCTTTGGCAATGTCCCCTTTAATGCGGCAGAAGGCCGCGTGGGCCTCGGCTGAGAGGGGAAATGAGGTGGACTTGACCAGGGGGTGGGCCTTGTCTGCGTAGTGAGGGACCCATTGGGCGTAATAGGAAAAGAAGCCCAGGCACCGTCTGAGGGCTCTGAGGGTGGTGAGAAGAGGGAGTTCTAACAGGGGGCGCATACGGTCAGGATCAGGGCCAATGACCCCGTTCTCCACGACATACCCAAGGATAGCGAGTCGGGTGGTTCCGAACACACACTTGTCCCTGTTATAGTTAAGGTTCAGAGCTTTGGCCACTTGGAAAAATCGTTGGAGGTTGGTGTTGTGATCCAGCCAGTGGTGACCGCAGATGGTGATGTTATCCAGATATGGAAATGTGGCCTTCAGTTGGCACTGGTCCACCATCCGGTCCATTTCCCTCTGGAAGACAGAGACACCATTCGTGACACCGAAGGGGACGCGCAGGAAGTGATAGAGCCTGCCGCCCGCCTCGAAGGCAGTGTAGGGGCAGTCCTCCGGGCAGATGGGGAGCTGATGGTAAGCGGATTTCAGGTCTATGGTCGAGTACACCTTGTACTGAGCTATCTGGTTGACCATATCCGCGATGCGGGGTAGGGGGTACGCATCAAGCTGCGTGAACCTATTGATGGTCTGGCTATAGTCCACGACCATCCTATTTTTCTGCTCTGTCTGAACAACGACCACCAGGGCCCTCCAAGAACTTGTGCTTGGCTCAATGATCCCTTCCCTGAGCAGCCGCTGCACCTCCGACTGAATGAAGGCCCTGTCCCCCGCGCTGTACCTCCTGCTTTTAGTTGCCACAGGTTTACAGTCGGGAGTCAGGCTGGCGAACAGCGGTGGGGGAGGGATCTTGAGGATGGAGAGGCTGCAAGTGGTGTCAGTAGTGCAGTTGTCGGCATGGTGCTGGGTGGGATGTGCGGGTCGGTGTGTGTGTGTGTTCAGTAGCGGGGTATATGATGAAGTCCCCACAAAACTGAGGATTCCTGACAGTGAGTCATGGGAGGGGCCCGTCATATGCCATAGTCACACTTTTCTGGTGGCTCTGGAAGTCGAGCCCCAATAGCACAGGGGCACACAGTTGAGGCATGACCAGTAGTGCAAAGTCCCGATATTCTGTGCCCTGCACCACCAATATCGCTACACAACCCCTCCGGATGTCTGTGGAATGCGACCCAGAAGCCATGGTGACCGTCTGGCTTACCGGCCGTGTCACGAGTCCGCAGCATTGCACCGTGTCCGGGTCAATAAAACTCTCAGTGCTGCCCGTGTCAAACAGGTAGCTAGTCCTGTGCCCCTCCACCAGGATGTCCATCATTGACCTTGCAAGCTGGTGTGGGGCGCTTTGGTCGAGGGTTACGGAGGCCAGAGTTGAATCGCTGTCTTGGGGCCCGGTAAGCACCGGTGGGGCGAGGTGGTGCTGACAAAGATGGCCGCTCCCATGTCTCGCACGAGGCGGGCAGGCAAGATGGTGGCGACCAAGACGTCGGCCCCCATGCCTCGCACGACGCGGGCAGGCAAGATGGCGGCGACCAAGATGGCGGCCCCAATGCCTCACACGCGGCGCTGCTTGACCCCGCTCGTGGTTTAGACTTACAGACCTTGGCGAGATGGCCCTTCTTTCCGCAGCTGGAGCAGGTAGCTTCTCGGGCCGGGCAGCGTTTTCGGGGGTGCTTTTCGATTCCGCAGAAGTAACACTGTGCAGACTTGCGACTGGCAGCAGCCGTGGTCGATTGCGGGGAGTGCACGGACTTGCGACTGGCAGCAGCCGAGGTCGATTCACCAGCGGGTGGTAGGGCCTGCGGCGTCCACGGGGCCGGCGGGAGATCGCACGGCTGGACAGCGTCAGCGTTGTGCAGAGCAGCCTCCAGCGTGTCGGCCAGCTCGATCGCCGAGCATAAGGTAAGATCGACGTTTTCCAGCAGCCGCTGGTGCACGTACACTGACCTGATCCCCGTAACGAAGGCGTCTCGTACCAGGAGCTCCGCATGCTGTTCCGCTGTCAGTCCCCTGCAGTCGCAGGCCCGCACGAGTGTCTGTAGGGCCCGGACAAACTCAGCGCTCGACTCTCCGGCCTGCTGCCACCGCGTCGCTAAGCGATGTCTTGCGTAGACGGTGTTCATCGGCCACAGGTACTGTCTTTTGAGGGCGTCCAGTGCCCCTTGGTAGGTCGGCAGGTCCCTGATTAGGGAGTATACCCGCGGACTGACCCTGGAAGGGAGGATTTTGCGCATGATAGCAGGCTCAGTCACGGGAATCTCTTCCAAGTATGATTGGAAGCATGCAAGCCAGAGTTCAAAGGCAAGAGCTGCTTCTGGGGCTTGAGGATCAATGTCCAATTTTTCCGGACGTAAAATACTTTCCACGTTTTAAAATTCCAGCTAATAAAATTGATGCACCATCAATAACTCTCGGAGACGTGAGTCGAGATAGGCTTTTATTAGCTGGAAGAAAGCACTGTCAGCAGCGTCAGCAGCAAGAGCCCACCACACAGCATCCTGGAGACTGAGGGAGGAGCAGTGCCCCAATCGCCTTTATACAGGGGTCTGTGGAAGGAGCCACAGGAGCAGTCAGCAGAGGGGCGTGTCCAGACAGGTATATGTAGTTCAACACAATGTCAAAGGGAATATTTTTCCTGGTGAATCCAGTACAGTAGCAAATTTATTAATAAAAATGTTCTGTTACGGGTGGACAGTTTCTCATTACAGTTAATTTCTAAAAGAATCTTGATTTAAAAGGTAAAATTACATGAAAAAAATAGTTGCATGATATTTCTTAAGGTAGTTTAAATCAACTAAGACTTCCCTCCCCATAAAACTCAACATGAAGGCCCTTAATTGTACATGAAACAGACAACATCATTACCAGTGCTATTGCAATTTTAGCTAGACTGAAAGCACTATGAGGCCTTACTGGTCAATGTGTCTACGAAATTATCAGTAATTGAATTAATAATGAGGCTAAATGTGGTGTTGAATTTTGCCTAAAATAAGAAAATTATTCTGAGGTTCTAATTTTTGAATGTCGCTGCAATGTACTGCCAACCCTGTTCTAGGGTGGCTGTGACTTATTGTAGAAGGGCAGCTTGCATCTCCTGCTGATTCTCAAGGTTTGTACTGGTGGGAATTCTTGCTTCTAGCAGGTTCAATCGTGCTGAAGTTGTCTCAGGAGGACAAAATGGACTCAGTGCTCCAGAGTGGGGATCAGCTACAGGGCTAAGGCGTACCACCATAAAACCAAAGTATGTTTTCGAAACAGTGACACAGAAGTTTTATGCGGCGGCTTTCAGATGACCCTAGTGCAATTTGAAAGGAAGCTACTGGGGTAATAACTGAAATGCTCAGCAATGCTTTTTGTCTCTGAGTCATGTAGATAACAAGAAAGCTATCTCTGTCATGATCCCTGTGGCTTGCCACAGAGCACCTGTATTGTTATCTTAATTAGAGTTGTTAAGCCCTTGTGGTTTTCCCCCGTTTGACCTTGTCAAGTGAATTGGGACTGGCAAATGTTTCCTACAGTCCATGATTATTTAAGGAAGACACTCAGTAGGTGCCTTAGTGGGGTCATTGTGATGGGGAAGATGAATTCTAGTGGTATCACTCAGTTATTCCTGTGAAGCTCTGATTTTGATTTTTAACCTCTTGTTTCTGTCTCTTCCTGGGGATCCTGCCCTTCCTTTTCAGCTGGGTCCAGTCCTGCTTCAGCCCACCGCGACAATCTCAGTGGAAACTAGATGATACAGTATTGTGACACTCTGGGGGGAGGGATTCATGGTTGTCAGCCCAGCCCAGCATTCTAAATGACCAGTACTATTTATTGTTCTTATGTTATGTTGTCTTTTGTGGAATTATGGTGGGATGTTCATTTATTTTTCCATTTTAGCTTGGGTTGTACAGTTATTTACTTGTGTATTTGTGGGTCACCCTGACTGTAACCGGGGTGTGTGATCATCACCTCCCCATCTGTATGTGACTGAATGGGATCTATTCCGGGTCATAGTGCCCGTTCTGATTTTGTGTTTATCACAATAAAGATGGCTGTTGAGTTGAACAAGCTTCTCTTGTTTGTCATCATGAACCGAATGCTTGCCACATTGGTGTCAGGAGTGGGATTAGAAATTGACGGCGAGATTGAAGAGTTACGACTTCGGATGTAGTGCCTTAGGACCTGGGGAATAAATCCAGGGATTGAGTCGTATGCCTCCCCTGCATCCCTGAGTGGGCTCCCAAAAAGGGGACATCAACCTGGAGGGAAGACCTGGGCATTGAGCATTGTGCCTTCCCAGGGAACCCCAATGGGGTGAGCTCCCCAACCCGGGGGACACGGTGGAGAGCATCACCCGCCTTCTTCGTGACCTGCACTGAGGCACCCAAGACGCCACAACCATGGGAGGATGTGCAACATGGCAGACACCACTGATGCTGCTGGAGCAAGCGGAAGACTAAAGGTCCACCCTGAAGCTCCCTAGGTGCAATGATACCAGTCACCTGGAGCCTTAACTTGCATAAGTCAAATTTGCCACATGAAACGATGGTTGGAGTCCCATCGAGATGGCGGTGCACCTTGCCCTGGCATGGAGGGTGTTGCCCTGTGGGCTTTCCTTGACCTAATGCCAGCTGAGCAGTGTGGTTACAGGGCCCTTGTAGTGCTGTGGGAGTGGTGTATTGGGCAGAGGACATTAGAGGAAGCAATGGGGGAAGATCTGGGCAGCAGGTGGATCCATGTGGAAACAGGGCAGTGAAATAAACCCAGAACATAAAAGTAACCATAATAGAATCAGTGAAAGACCACACCAACTTGGCCATTCAACCAGTGTGCAAAACACAACAAACTGTGCAATCACAGAAAGAAAGAAATAATAACAATAAGTAATAAATATCGAGAACATGAGATGAAAAGTTCTTGAAACGTGAGTCCATAGGTTGTAGGATTATTTCAGTGATGGGGCAAATGAAAATGAGTGAAGTTATCCTCTTTGGTTCAAGAACCTGATGGTTGAGTGGTAATAACTGTTCCTGGATTTGGTGATTTGAATCCATTACCTTCTTCCTGATGGCAGCAGTGAGAAGAGAGCAAGTCCTGGGCGGTGGGGGTTCCTGATGATGGATGCTGTTTTCCTGCAACAATGTTTTGTGTAGATGTCCCTAATGGTGGGGAGGCCTTTACCTGTGATGGGCTGGGCCACTTCCGCTACTTTTTGTCTGATTTTCCATTCAAGGGCATTGGTCTTTCCATTCAGGCTGCGATGCAGCTAGTCACTATACTCTCCTCCACACATCTACAGAAGTGTATCAAAGTCTTAGATGTTCTGTTGAATATTCACAAACCCCTAAATCAGTAGAAGCACTGCCCTGCTTTCTTCATTTTTGCACTTACATGCTGGGCCCAGCACAGGTCCTCCAAAATAATAAAACTGAGTAATTTGAAGTTGCTGACCCTCTCCACCTCTGATCTTCCAAGGAAGACTGGCTAATGGACCTCTGGTTTTCTCCTCCTAGAGTCAATAACCAGCTCCCTTGTTTTACTGACATTGATGTCATGGCACTACTCAGCCAGATATTCAATCTCCCTCCTGTATGCTGATTTAAGATGTCCCCAAGTGGCTGCCTCTTCGAGATCATCTGCTTAAATTTCTCTCTTCAGTATCTCTTTTTTTTTTCTTTTCGAGGTAGTTGGGCTTCTCTTGAGCTCCTGATCTGCAATGGCACTCAAACGTTTTTGGGGTGGATGAGTTCCACTCCTGGACTTCGCCAGCCGACCGTCTTCTGACATTGTCTAGATGTGGCTTAAAAAAATGGCACCTCAAGGTCGCAGCCCTGTGTATAACGTATTTCAGGCCCGTGTTGCTGACTGAGGCATTGTGGGAGAAGGAACATCAGGATTTGGTTGTGGCCGGATGCTCGGACTGAGGTCTCTGCAGTCAAGCGATCAGGCTCTCTGTCTCTTTCTCTTGATGGTGGGGAGAGTTTGCTGCTGATTCTTGAGTTGGAGTATCTAGGAATAAAAAAAACAAAACAGCAGACTGTAATATTGTAACAGTGACTGTCAGTCTCCCCTTTTGCTGTGAAATGGGTGACCTCTCTCTGTCCCTTGTTAGTGAGACAGAGAGAGAGCCCGTGGCATGTCAGACTGTTAGGTAAACAATAGTTCTTTTTGACTGCAGATCAAGGTCTCTCTTTGGGAGATTTGCTATTGCTTGTTGGGTGGTTGGTGCTGACCACAGGGGAGGGGGAGAGGGAGAGGGAGTTTGGGGTTCTAACATTTTTCTGTCATTCGTTCTTTTGGGGTTCTTCTGTTTCTCGTGCAGATCTGCGAAGACTAAGTATTTCCAGTTGTATACTGTAAACATTTTCTGGTAATAAATGGAACCATTTGAACCTTTGATTTAGCCGATGACAAATTTGAATACGGCATTGGAGCTGTGCCTAGCCATGCAGTTATGTGTAAAGTGAGTAGAGCAGGGTCTAAGCACACAGCCTTGTGTTGTACCAGTGCTGATGGAGATCGTGGAGGAGATGGTGTTGCCAATCTGAACTGTCAGGGGTCTGCAAGTGAGGAAATTGAGGATCTAAATCACAAGGAGGTATTGAGGCCCAGGTCTTGAAGCTTATTGATTAGTTTTGAGGGGACAATGGTACTGAATGCAAAGCTGTAGTCAATAAAGAGCATCCTGACATATGCACCTTTGCTGTCTAAATGTTCTAGGATTGTGTGAAGATGGCATCTACTGTGGACCTGTTGCTCCAGTAGGCAAAATGCAACGGATCCAAGTCACTTCTCAGGCAGGAGTTGATATTTTTCATCACAAACCTCTCAAAACACTTCATCACTATGATGCAAGTACTACTGATGATGGTTACTGAGGCAGTTTACCGGGTCTTCTTAGGCACTGGTATAATTGAAGCCTGCTTGACCAGGTGGATACCTCAAACTGCTGAAGCGAGAGGTTGAGGATATCAGTGAACACTCCAGCCAGAGTGTTTAGAACAGGTCTTTAGTACTTGGCCAGATACCCCGTCTGGGCTGGGTGCTTTCCATGGGTTCACCCTCCTGAAGGCTGCTCGCACATCGGGCTCTGAGACTGAAACCACACAATCATCGGGGGCTGTAGTAGTTTGTGATGGTACCTCCAAATTTTGAAGCCAAGGCTGAGCATGGAAGGCATTGAGCTCATGTGGAAGTGAAGCCCTGCTGTTGGCTATGGTGCTCGAGTTAACTTTATAAGAAGTTATAGTATCAAGCTCCGCCACAACTGTCGAGCATGCAAAGTTGATACTTACTTATGCCTTGTAATTTTAACCAATTTTTTAAGGTTGTCTTTCAGTCTTCTACATCCCAATGTATAAAGACCTAACCTGGCCAACTTCTCCCTAATGAGAAACTCACTGCTGGAGTGCTGATCTGAAAGAGAATGCTAACATTGGTTTGATATCCTTCCAGCAAATTTTACAGATTTTCTGGAATTAGTGGTATTTTATCTACTATTGATAGCCAAGTTTTCAGAAACATGTGAGAAAACAGAGTCACTGCTTCTGAGCAGACGTTGAGTTTTGTGCCAGGGCTGAAGATTTGGTCTTTAAGTCTTCTTCATTTGAAGAAGATTTTTGTAGGTGCATTGAAGGCAGTGGTGAATTTGATTGTCAATATTGGCCTTCAGTGAGAGCTGGCTCTCATGGTAAAGGAAGAGATTAACCTTTTCCAGGGTCTCACTCTGAAACTTTCTTAGGAGGACAGCATGTTACACAGAAATGGTTTGGTAGAGAAGCTTGGTCAGGTAGACATTGAGTGTACCGATCACACTTCAGAATTGGGGTAAGTTTGCCAACGACTTGCTGCAGTAAAAGATAATTGCTGCTTCAGAACTTCCTATAAATGACAGCTAATTTAATTTCACACAGGTCTGTATACTTGCAAATCCAATTAGGTTGGATTGGAAGCTGTCGATTATTGGAGTGGCTAACAATTTCACTAAGGTGAAATACAAAAGATCATGCATGGAATTACACACAGATATTCTACTCTGGACCTTGAATAACTAATAGTTGCTTGTCAAGATAAGGCAATGTCTTGTTCAACTCTTTAAAACTGAGAGAATGACTAATAAAACACACACAAATGCTGGAGGAACTCAGGAGGCCAGGCAGCATCTATAAAAAAGAGTAAGCAGTTGACGTTTTGGGCTGAGATCCTACATCAGTCCTGATGATATTACAGCATTTTGTGTTTGTTGCTTTGGATTTCCAGCATCTGCAGATTTTCTTGTGAATAGACAATGAGTCTTCCCTCACCTTTCTTTTGTTAACTGGCTGCACATCTTGCCCCCTTGTGCATTCTCTCCCGGTCATCCTTCTGCAGTGCGCTGCAGAGTGTGCTGTGGTGTTGGCTGCACTGATTGTGTTTGCCACTTCCCTCCTTTATTACAGGACTGTCTGAAATAACCCTCACACTGAGTGCTATCCGTGATGCATTGCCCCTTGGAGTGAGACTGTAAACCCACCGCATCTTTTGTTAGCAAGGTAATTTGTAACTGATAATGCACTGATTTAAAAGATGTTAGGCATCTTGCAAAGAAGTCAATTTTCTCTTTCAAACGATTAAGGTAAATTGTAAGCTTTCAGAGAGCAAGGGACCTATTGATTTTGCTTACTATACCGTCTGACCTCTCATCATGCTCTAATGAAGAGCCTGATGATTTCAGATTCCAGACTTTATGTGAGCCACTGGCAAGCAGCTACATTTGAAGAATAGAGTTTCATACTGCAGGGAATCTCAGACAAAGTCTGGGAGAAAAGTTCAAAGAAGGGAAGAGTTGAACTTTTAACATCTACCTGACCCTACAAATGAAATTTGCAAATTTTAGGGTCAATGTGCCTGATCCATTTTTGTTTGTTTCTTTTGTGTGAAGGGAGGGATTTGGGGGTGTTGATGTAGCTGATCCGTTTTAAATTTTTTATGTGGGAGGGATTTGGGGGGGGTTAATGTGCTTAATCTGCTTTGTTCCTTTTTTATATTGAAGGAGGGATTTGTGGGATTGATGTTCCTGATCTGTTTTGTTTGTTTGTTTATGTGGGGGGGGGGGGAATTTTGGGGATTGATGTGTCTGATCTGTTTTGCTTGTTTTTTATGTGGGGGAGAATTTTGGGGATTGATGTGTCAGATCTGTTTTGATTGTTTTTTATGTGGGAGGAGGGATTTGTGGGATTGATGTTCCTGATCTGTTTTGTTTGTTTGTTTATGTGGGAGGGGGAATTTTGGGGATTGATGTGTCTGATCTGTTTTGTTTGTTTTTTATGTGGGAGGAGGGATCTGGGGTTTGATGTGTCTGATCTGTTTTGTTTGTTTTTTATGTGGGAGGAGGGATCTGGGGTTTGATGTGTCTGATCTGTTTTGTTTGTTTTTTATGTGGGAGGAGGGATCTGGGGTTTGATGTGTCTGATCTGTTTTGTTTGTTTTTTATGTGGGAGGAGGGATCTGGGTGTTTGATGTGTCTGATCTGTTTTGTTTGTTTTTTATGTGGGAGGAGGGATCTGGGGTTTGATGTGTCTGATCTGTTTTGTTTTTTATGTGGGAGGAGGGATCTGGGGGTTGATGTGTCTGATCTGTTTTGTTTGTTGGTTTATGTGGGAGGAGGGATCTGGGGATTGATGTGTCTGATCTGTTTTGTTTGTTTTTTATGTGGGAGGAGGGATCTGGGGTTTGATGTGTCTGATCTGTTTGTTTTTTATGTGGGAGGAGGGATCTGGGGTTTGATGTGTCTGATCTGTTTTGTTTGTTTTTTATGTGGGAGGAGGGATCTGGGGTTTGATGTGTCTGATCTGTTTTGTTTGTTTATGTGGGAGGAGGGATCTGGGGTTTGATGTGTCTGATCTGTTTTGTTTGTTTTTTATGTGGGAGGAGGGATCTGGGGTTTGATGTGTCTGATCTGTTTTGTTTGTTTTTTATGTGGGGGGTGATTTTGGGGCTTGATGTGTCTGATCTGTTTGTTTGTTTTTTATGTGGGAGGAGGGATCTGGGGGTTGATGTGTCTGATCTGTTTTTGTTTTTTATGTGGGAGGAGGGATCTGTGGGTTGATGTGTCTGATCTGTTTTGTTTTTTATGTAGGGGGGTTTTTTGGGGATTGATATGTCTGATCTGTTTTGTTTGTTTTTTATGTGGGAGGAGGGATCTGGGGTTTGATGTGTCTAATCTGTTTTGTTTGTTTTTTATGTGGGAGGAGGGATCTGGGGGTTTGATGTGTCTGATCTGTTTTGTTTGTTTTTTATGTGGGAGGAGGGATCTGGGGGTTGATGTGTCTGATCTGTTTTGTTTGTTTTTTATGTGGGGGGGATTTTGGGGTTTGATGTGTCTGATCTGTTTTGTTTGTTTTTTATGTGGGAGGAGGGATCTGGGGGTTGATGTGTCTGATCTGTTTTGTTTGTTTTTTATGTGGGGGGGATTTTGGGGCTTGATGTGTCTGATCTGTTTTGTTTGTTTTTTATGTGGGGGGGATTTTGGGGATTGATGTGTCTGATCTGTTTTGTTTGTTTTTTTACGTGGGAGGAGGGACTTGGGGGGTTTGTTGATAGTTCTTCCTTTCTTTTCTTTCTTGGTATCATGGCAACCTGGAAAACTGAAGAATTTCAGAGTTGTATACTTTGACAATAAAATGAATCTTTGGACCTTTGAACCTCTGTCTCGTTTTATTTGTTATTTTTGTGCAGGAGGAGGGAAATGGGGTTTGATATGTCTGTTTTGTTTTGATTTTTTGTGCAGAGAGCTGGGATTTTGGAGTTGCCTTTCTTTTCTTTATTGGTTTTCATGGCTACCTTGAGAAGAATTTCAAGTTGTATACTTTGATAATAAATGAGCCTTTGAAATTAAAAATATACCTTAAGTAACCTGTTTTCTATAAATCACCTTCCAACTCCAGATCACTTCAGCAGGAAGCTCTGATAATATCTTTGGAATCTGATTAAAACTGCTGTACTTTTAAACAACAGTTACACTGCATATCCTGAACGAAACCTATAAAGAGTTCTTTATTTAAATACGAATTAAAATCCATGTATGCAACTCACTCCTTAGTTCAGGCTGTAGCTAAGGTGGATAGTGTTTTCTGACTAGCTGCCAGAAGTTGAGCTAAGTTCTTCTGGAAAATTCAGCACCAGCTTTTAAAAGTTTTATATAATACGACAAAAAGTTCATTGAAATGTTTGTCGCACAGGAGAAAAGATGAAAGACTTTTAGTTAGCCAAACAAGTGGACTGCTGCTCTGCTACAGATTGATGCTGATAATCATGCTGGCACTAGCTGAAAAGTAGTTTTCTCTTGTCTAACATGTGGTAATCACATGTGACATTCATTAAAACCTGAGTATACCTGAAGTCTGTATAATTTATTGATAGACAGAGGTTAGAATCAAGTAGATAGCCAGAGGATATCTGGATATAAAGGATGGAATCCAATCAAAAGTAAGCATTTTGGGAGGGTATTTAAAACAGAATGATATATTTGCAAATTGTTCAGCTCACAGAAAGAGAAAAGATGATTATGCTTGTCAAGCTAGGCACATGCAATGTATAAAGTAGCACAAAGGTTAAGTAGAAATCCTGACAACTCAAAAAACGTTCAGTGTTATATTTTCATCATTTTAGTTGGATTTATCTGAGGATAGCATAACCGGAGTGTTTAACCTTCCAGATCACAGATTCCACACACTTAGGCTTTGAAATTATATAGACAGGTAACAAACAACAAATGCCTAATTTCCCTTCATTATAATCTGGATGATATTTGCATAAAATTATACTGATAATGACTATGAGTATTATGTGCTTCTGAGTTCAGAGATCTGAGGCTAAAGTTCATACTGATGGGAAATCCTCTAAAAATAATCAGGAAGGCTAATGAAACATTGGCCATTGTATCAAGAACTCCCTGTAGTCTTTCCCAGTGTATTAGCAAAGGCTGTATGAAATAGATCAGGTACTTGTTGCATAAAGAGTTCTTTAAAAATAAAACAATGTGGGTGATTGCTCCCGAGAGCTACCACGTGGTCCATTTTGCGTTTTGAGGGGATGAGTCGAATGGGCTACACTGTGTAGCATTAAATGCTCCAAATGTGTGTATGCATGGGTTGACTGCAAACAGGCAAAGTTAATTCTTAGATGACAGCTTTCTTGGCTTGGTCCTAGCTGTGCTTTTATATCCTAGTGGCAAAGTGCTCTCCAAGGGTGATGGCTGGCTGAGGCAAGAAGTTGGAGGTGTACTAATAAAGGTGTTTACTCACACCATTTCTATTTCCCACCCACCTCAGAGCTTTACCACCCCCTGCAAGCATCTACAAACTGCTTAATCTTTCATTGACCTAACCTGCATACAGATAGTTCTTGCTCATCACTTTGCAAATTCCAAAATGCTGAATACAGATTTACAATTAGGACTTCCAGTCTGGATGTGCTCTTTGACTAAAGACAGAAATAATGGAGGAATAGCAGATGAGCCGAGCTTCTTGGCAATGCCCCGCACACAGATGTAATAGCATATAGACAGAGACATGTAACAGCCAATGAGTGTACATGTTCCACAGCACCTTGTTGCTTATGTATTGAAGTACTATCAGAGAAATGGCAAAATGTGCCAATCATTTGTTAAATGGAACAAAAATTAAAGTGCTGGAAAATCTCAGCAGGTCTGGTACCATCTGTGGAGGCAAAGGGAAGGTGAACATTTTAGCTTGAGCCCCTTCTGCAGGACTGAGTGTGTAGAGGGAAGAGAGCCAGTATATATAAATAAGAAATCTAGGTGATTGGTGGAACCAGATGAGGAGGGGTGACGGCCAAATGGAGCAAAGCTGGGCAAGGTGAAAATGGATTTGGAGGCTGGTAGGTGATGGGTGAAAACACCGGGGGGGGGGGGGGGCAGAGGGAAACCAGTTGGGAGAGATAGGAAAGGTGAATTAAGGGAGTGAACCCCAGGTAGAAAGTATGTGGGTGATGGGCAAACAGAAGCAGATGATGGAGGGTGATGGGTTTGGGTAGTGAGGGATGGGAGTAAGAGAAGGAAATGGTGAATAAAGTGAGAGGGACCCTGGACGGATTGGTGAAAGTGGGAAAGGAACGCAGGGGAGTGGGTTACCTGGAACACAAAGATTCAATGCTCATACCATTGAGGTGAAGGCTACCCAGTGGAGTATGAGGTTCAGACTGATGAACTCGTTTCCCATGGCATCCATCCCCAGCTCTGCCTTTCCCTCACTGATGACAGCACTGGTGCTGCTTCCAGCATTCATAAACTTTATCACTTTTGCTGCATGTTTCCACCCTGTCCTCAAATTTACCTGAACTATCTTTGAAAAAGCTCCCCCTTTTCTTAATCCCTTTGTCTCCATATTGGGAGCAAAGCAATCTACCATTATCCCCTTTCAACCTATGGATTCCCACAGCTATCCATCTACACCTCCTCGACTGTGTCTCCTGTAAGAACACCATCCATTTCCCTCAATTTCTTTGCAGCAATCATACCCATTCTCAGTGTGAGTCTTTCCATTCCAGGACCTCTGAAATATCGCCCTTCTTCAGGAAATGTGACTTATCCTCTGTTATAGTTTGTGGTGCCCTTGTGGGGTAATGTAATGGGTGATAGATGGCACATATTGTTCATAATAGAATTTGTTTACATAATTCACAAACACCATCATTGAGTTGTTGTGTTCACTTTAAGAGACGGTGTCTGATGTAATGAGGTCAGTGTAAGGTGATTGCTTTTGGTTTGTTTGTAATGGAAGTAAAGGGCTAAGGCTTTTGTTAACCACATGAAATGACTCTCACATGTTTTATTCACAAAGCTCTACATTGGTGACCCCGATGCTCTTCGATGATCCCAGAGTTACTCAATGACATGTTGGCCAACACAGGTGCTTCGAAGCTGCTGGAGTTTTGGTAGCAAAATGCTACCACGTGGTTTGCACAGGTGGAAGCCCAGTTCACACTGTGAGAAATCAACGCAGACAATACCAAAGTTTGCAATGTTGTAGCATCACTAAGTAGTTCCACTGCCACCAGAGTGGTGAATCTACTGGAAGACATGCTTGCAAGTGATAAATATGTCTCTATGAAAACTCACCTCTTATAGAATTCTGGTCTGAGCTCACCTAAAAGTTGTTCCCCTTGCCTGGCCTGGGTGACACAAGACCTTTAGAACTAATGGACCACGTGGTAGCTCTCGTGGCAATCACCACCCTTGTTTTATTTTTAAAGAACACTTTATGCAACAAAAACCTGATCTATTTCATACAACCCTTGATAATACACTGGGAAAGACTCCAGGGAGCTTGCTAAAATGGCCAACAGTCTGCACCTAGCCTGGCAGAGGTGTATAATTCCACCTCCTTTCCCTGTCTCAATAAGTCCTGTCAGCAAAGCCTTCAGCATACTCATACCCATGGCTCTGGACTGGACAATGCTGGGTCGATGTTTGTCCATGCTGTGGCACGAATGCCATGATGTGCTGGCCATCATGCAGTGTCGAAGTGCCCGCGCGTTGAGACATCGGAGGTCTATGAACACTGTGGATGCCAGGGTCATCTTATTATGGACCCGCTTTAAGGGCGATACTCCTTGTGTGGCACGAGCGTTTAAGTGAGTGTGCTGCCAGCATCATCCATAGATTATAAGGCAAAGAACGAGACTCTTGCTGAAGGCCACCAACAGCAGCAGGATCCAGATGTGTGGGACATGACGTGTGATGATCTGCTTCAGTGGACAATGCAACACATGGACTCTGTCGTGGCTAAGCTTGCTGGACTTCCACTTGGCGCAGATTCCCTGTGCATTGAGGATGTTCCCAAAACTGTTGTTATAACCCTATTTGAGTTTCTGCACAAGCCTTTTGGGGTGAAAAATGCAGCTTAGACGTTTGAGTGACTAATGAATTCTGCGTTAAAAGAGTAAGATTTTCTTTTTGTTCACCTGGATGACATACTTGCCACCAGTGCATCCAAAACCAAATGCTTAACTCATCTTTGCACACTTTTGAAGCACTTAAGCTAAGATGGGCTGATTATTAACCCTGCTAAATGCCAGTTCAGCTTGTCTACTCTTGACTTTCTCGACCATTGCAGCTCCACAGAAGGTGTGACACCTCTGCTGTCAAAGGTCACTGCTATGATGGACTTTCCAGTACTCCGCACTGCCATAGCACTGCAAGAGTGTTCAGATATGGTGAACTTATATCACTGTTTCAATCCGTGAGCTACTGCACTTATACTCCCTTTGTTTAGCACCCTTGAAGGTAGTGCCCCTTATCACATGCTTGAGTGATCAGTGGATATATCGACACCAAACAAGCTCTTTTGAATGTAAGCCTACTGGTGCTCCTGCTTCCCAATGCACCTATAGCCTTATCTGCTTGATAATAATTATTCATCAGCAGAATTAAAGGACTATAATTTCAGAGTGGCAGGATCCCTTAAGATGCAGAGAATGATTACATACAGTATATGTCACCGTATGTAGCTTGTGATTCGAATTATTGTGGGAGTACTCAATAAGTCCAATAACCATAATAGAATTAATGAAAGACCATACCTAACAAAGCAGATGGACAGCCAATGTGCAAAAGACTGAGTAAATACAAAAGGAAAGAAATAATAATAATAAATAGGGTCGGTAAGTGAGGAAATTGCAGATCCAATTGCACAAGGAGGTATTGAGTTCTAAGTCTTGATGTTTATTGATTAGTTTAGAGGGGGTGATAGTACTGAATGTTGAACTGTAGTCATTAAAGAGCATCCTGATGTATGCATGTCTAGATGTTCCACTGTGGAGTGAAGAGCTAAAGAAATGGCATCTGCTGTGGATCTGTTCTCCCCATATGCAAAGTACAGCAGATCCAAGTTGCTTTTCAGACAGGAATTGATATGTTTCATCACCTACCTCTCAAAACACTTCTTCACTGTGGATGTAGGTGCTACTAGATGATAGTCATTGACTTCTTAGGCCTGCTTGAATTAGGTGGGTACCTCAGACTACCAAAGTGAGAGGTTAAAGATCTCAGCGAACACTCCAGCCAGTTGATTAGCACAGGTCTTTAGTAGTTGGCCTGGTACTCTACCTGGGCTGAATGCCTTCACATGGATTCAACCTCCTGAAGGATGCTCTCATTAAGTCAGTTCAAAACTACATTGATTAAACAGAAATTACACACTGCAGCTTTCAGTGAGAGTGATTCAAAAGAGGGACATTTAGTAGTTTTGTATGTAGCCTGCAGAACATCACCACGATTCATTGGTGCCATCTTGGTAATAGAGTTATAGATGGAGTTCCTCTTGTCCTGGCCTACCACCACATGAGGCTCTGCATCCAACAAATCATACTCCACAACTTTCACCTTCTTCAATGGGATCCTACCGCCAAACATGTCTTTATCTTCACTCACACTCTGCTTTCCGTAGGGATCACTCCCTCCATAATTTCCTTGTCAATTTGTCCCTTCCCACTGATTTCCCTCCTGGCACATATCCCTGCAGGTGATAGAAATGCTACATCTGCCCATTCACCTCCTCCTTTACCTCAATTCAGGGTCGCCAACAATCTTTTGAGGTTAGGCAACATGTCATCTGTGAACCCTGTTGGTATTATCTATTGTACTTGGTGCTCCCAATGTGACCTCCTCTACATTGGTGTAAATTGAACTTGAGGGACTGCTTTGTCGAGCATCTCTGCTCCATCCACCAAAAGTGGAACTTCCCAGAGCTCAACCATTTCTATCCCCATTCCCGTTCCGACATGTTGGTCCGTGGCTTTCTCTTTTTCTATGATGAAGCCACTCTCAGGGTGGAGGAGCAACATCTCATATTCCATCTAGGTAGTCTCCAACCTGATGGCATGAACATCAACTTCTTCTGGGGACACTGGGGACAAGGAAATCCTATAGGAGAACAGCCTAAACACTGGCTTTTCCCCCTTTCCTTTCCAGTTCTGATGAAGGGTCGTAGCTTCAAATGTCATCTGTTTATTCATTTCCATAGATGATGCTTGACCTGCTGAGTTCCTTCAGCATTGTGTGTGTTGCTGTGGATTTCCAGCATCTGCATAATCTCTTGTTTTTTTATATATAAGCAATATGCATGCTTCTGTCTGAGTTGCTACCATACACACCACAGGCACTTGAATCACACCTCAGATACTTGGAGTGGCCTGGTGTGAGCTTCCAGGTGTGATGCTGCCTGCAGCTTCCTAAAAAAAGAACTAATGTCATGGAGGCTGTAAAAGAGCTAAGTCTCCAAATGGAGCATGAAAAACTTACGATGATGATTGGGAAAAGTGAATGTGAGGTCCTTAGCATCCAGAGAATGATTCACTCACAGGCAAACAGTCTCATGAGCTGGCAGAGCAGCTGCTTGCTAGATGGACATTTGACCAGCAGGGTGCAGGTGGGCTCTCCTTTTGTAAAGAGGCTGAAACAACTACCTCACATCATAGAAACAGATGTGGAAGATCCCAAACCAGTTTTTGAAAAGAAACCACTGAACTGGGAGGAAAGTATGCAACTCCATTTTAAAATTCTTGACAGAACGGAAGCCCTGAAAGCGGCCTACAGCCGCTACATTAGGCACCACGCAGAACTGAAGAGCATATTGGCTGATTTCCTACAGTTCCTCCTCAGAAGAAAACCACAAGATGTCATCACCTTGGCTGCAGAATATTTCTCCTCCTCCTCCAGCTTCAGCACAGAGCAGTCACCCTTTCTGACCTCCAACAAATTGAGTCCCTTCAGAGAACCTTATATTTTCATTAAAATGCTTAAGTGTAAAAAAAAAGGAAAAACTTAGAAAAAAAAAGTGAGTGAGACAACTCTTTGCTGCAGAAGGTGAAATTTATTCAGGTTTCATATTCAATATTTCCTGTACTGCCATTTGCTGAGGGAATTGAGGAAACTGTTCAGGGAATCATTCTTTCCATGGATCTTTAACACATAGAGTATACTACTGCCCACTAACTTTTTTGTAAGGTACGAATGTGTTATAATCAGCATCAATGAAAGCTTCTTCCAAACCTGTTAGCAAACCTTCCCCATAATCAAATGAAACATAGCCTTTTCTCAGAATAGAGGAATGGTCCTTTAGAGCAGAGAAGAGGAGGAATTTCTTCAGAGAGTGGTTTATCTGTGAAATTCATTACTGCAGATGGCTGTGGAAGGTGAAGTATGTTTTAGAGCAGAGGGTGATAAGCTGATGATTAGTCAGAGCATCAAAGGTGATGGGGAGAAGGCAGATGAATGGTGTTGAGAAGGATAAAAAATCAGTTGTGATGGAATGGCAGAGCAGACCCAAAGGTTCATTTGTTATCGAAGTATACAACTCTGAATTTCTTTCTCTACAGATAGCCACAAAACCATGAAAAAGGAAGGCAGCACGATCATCAATTCCCCCAAATCAATCCCCCCCGCACAAAAACCCCCAAAAATTAAACAGGCATATTGACCCCCAAATCCCTCTCCCCTATATATACAAATAAGAGAAAGATCAGGTGAAAAACACATGAAAAAACTATAAGACTAAAGAAAGTCTACAGTCCACATCTGTATCCACAACGCAGAAAACCCGGGTAACATTTTCCATCACAGCGGTGGGCCTTTCCCTCTCTGGTAGCAGAGTGATCCCCCAAAGACTCAGTCAGCTGAATGTTCTAATTCTGCTCCTATATCTTATGGTCTTAAGATCTTTTTATAGTTGCTAAAATATTACAGGGTTTTCCAAACTGAGGAACAGCTTTTGGCAGAAAACCGTTTTTCTGTTTTGACTAAATATTTGTACTTGGCAGCTCAGGTGATCTTTTTGAATGTCCCTTTATCTCCACTCCTGTAGTCCTTCTCCTTCTCCAGGCATAGCATTGAACAAGGGTTTGCTGTTGCTGAAGTTGGTGATGGGGATGCAGGCATCTTCACTAAGGCTGATACAGGAGGTAACTCTGTCAGTGTATCCATCAATGCTGTCAGTGCTACTTTTAAAAATATTCCAATCAGTGGAATCAAAGCAGTCTCTTAGCATATCCTTGGCTTTATCAGACCATATTTTTACAACTTAATTAGCGGGCTTTACTGTTTTCAAATGTTGCCTGTATGCAGGGATGAACTGCATCTTAGCATGGTCAGAACATTGAGTGGGGCATGGGTATGGCATGATAGGCATTTTTAATCGAGCTGCAGCAATGGTGCAGAATGTTAGCCTCCCTTGTTGCACATTTAATGTGTATGTGAAAAGAGGGAAGTTCCTGTTTTAAAGTCCCATGATTAATATCATCTATTATAATAACAACAGAGTCTGATTAGTCTTTTTCAGCCTTGTCAACCAGATCAGCAAACAATTGTAGTGCCTTGCAGGCTTTAGACATGGGACAAAATGGCAGAAGTAAATACTCAAGGAGAATATAAGCGTTTGTAATTGAGGAATACAGCTTCAATAAAAGCTATACAAATCTGCCTGACAACAGTCATGTCTCTGCACCAACTTCGATTGATAGAGAAGCGCACACTGCCGCACTTTTTCTCATTGTAGAGTTTTGTGAAAAGGTGAATGAGAATGTATAATTTATGAATGAACAATTGACATATTAGCTATGGATAGAGAATGAGTTATTTTCTTAGTTAGTCCACAACTTGGGAGAAATGTCACTGATCCATCTATTTTTGACAGATCAGAGGCAATAAATGTGATTACTTGATGTATGTCAACTTGAAAAATTACCCTGTTTAGGATTATGCTTGATTCTGTTCCATAAAGCAAGTTTATTCTGTTTTAAGTTTTACCCTTGAGGTTTGTTCTTGTTTCTTGGATTGGAAGAAACCAAAAGATCAGCCTCGATGCCTCAGTGGACAGACATCTATCCTAGTAATGAAACATGCCAGCCAGGCAAGTTGCCACTTCTTGCTCAGTGCTGAGGCCACATATTTCACTCACTCTAAGTTGTCATAATACTTTGTGTAAAAGAGATAAAAGTCCTGTAAGTTTTTGAGCTTCACCCTTTCTGTTGACTTGTTTGGAAGCACCTCTTGTGAACAATGACTTAATTATTGAGGGAGTTGAATCCCTTTCGGGATTTTGAAATAAAGACTTTACGAGTACACGGTTATTGTGAAATGAAAAAAAAAGACTAATTAATAATCTTTGTTGTGAGTAGTCCTTTAGGGAAGAGCAACCCTAAATGTGAAATTATTTTTCAATGAGGTGGTGAATGAAGTGATATAATTGAAAACTACAGTCCTTAAACTGAAGGAAAGAAATCACGGGGATGTGAAATACAATTTGACATCAGAATCAGGTTTATTGTCACTGACGTATGTCATGAAATTTGTTGTTTTGCAGCAGTAGTACAACAAGATGATAAACATTACTGTAAGTTACAACAAGAGATATAAAAAATGTAGTGTAAAAAGAGAGTAAAAGTGTTCATGGACCATTCAGAAATATGATGGCAGAGGGACAGAAGCTGGTCCTCAAATGATGGAACACAATAAAATCTTCCTCCTGGCAACATTGGACCCTTTCCAGTTCATTTATAACTCAAATTGATCTACTGATAATGTAATAGCGTCTGTCCTCCACTCTGTCCTGTCCCACCTGTAAAATGGGGTCTTATATACCAGAATGCTGTTTATAGACCAGTTCGGCATTCAACAGCATCTAGTGGGGAAACTGTCCTTGCTGCAAACCAACACCTCCCTTTGCAACTGGATATGAGACGTCTTAACAGTAAGTCCACAGCAGTCCATGTGGCCAGCAACATCTGTAGTCCCATTACACTGAGCAATGTCACTCCCCAAGGTTGCATGCTCACTCCGCTGCTGTTCACACTGCTGAAGCAGGACTGTGTCGCAGGACCCACTCAAACCATGTCATCGTTTGCGAATGACACAACAGTGGCTGGTCTCATCAAGAACGATGACGAGACGGAGCATAGAGAGGAAGTGGAGTGGCTGGTGGATTGGTCTGAGAAGAACAACCCAAGCCTGAATGTAGCAAAGACAAACGATATCACTGTGGACTTCAGAAAGGTGCAGATGAACCATTGCTATCTGCAAATACATGGCTTCTCCATAAGAGAGATAAGTTCACACATTTCCTGGGAGTTTACATTATGGATGACCTCACCTGGTTCCTAATATTACCCACCCGAACAAGAAGGCACTGCAGCACCTCCACTTCCTAAGATGATTGAGGCAAGTAAGGCTCCCCTCCCCCATTCTTAACTGCTTTTTACAGGAGCACTATTGAGAGCGTTCTGACAAGTTGCATCTCCATCTTATCCGGGAGCAGCCGAGCATCGGACCAGAAGGTCTGTGAAAATGGCTGAATGGATCATAGGTGTCTCCTTACCATACATCAGGGACAGCTATCAGGAGCACTGCATGTGCATTGCTTCCAGCAATTGCAGTCATTGTTGCTCTGCCATCATCCCTGCCAGTGTTATTTTCCAGTGAATTCTGGCCAGCTCTTCTCTTATGTCTCTGTAATTCCCTTTGTTCCACTGTAATACTGATACATCTGACTTTAGCTTCTCCTTCCCAAATTTCAGGGTGAATTCAATCATATAGTGATCACTTGCCCCTAAAGGTTCTTTTATCTTAAGCTCTCTAATCAATTCCGGTTCATTGCACAACACCTAATCCAGAATAGCTGATCCCTTAGTGGGCTCAACCACAAACTGCTCTGAAAAGTGATCTGTAGGCATTCTATAAAATCCCCCTCTTGGGATTCAGCACAAACCTAATTTTCTCAATCTATTTGCATATTGAAATCCCCCATGACTTTACTAACATTTCCCTTTTGGCATGCATTTTCTATCTCCCATTGTAATTTGTAGGCCACATCCTTACTACTGTTTTGGGGGTCTATATACAAATCCTAACGGGGTATTTTACACTTGCGAAATTATTCAACATCTTTGAACCCTATGTCGTATCTGATTTCATATTTTACCAACAGAGCAATGCCACCCCTTCTGCCTTCCTGCCTGTCCTTTCGATACAATGTGTAGTATCCTTGGACATTAAGCTCCCAGCTATAATCTTCTTTCAGACATGATTCAGTGATGCCTTTAACATCATATATGCCACTCTATAACTGTGCTACAAGTTCATCTACCTTATTCCATATACTGTGTGCATTCAAATATAACACCTTCAGTCCTGTATTTGCCTTTTTTGATTTTGTCTGCCTTTTGCATTACAGCTCATGCTGTTGACCGCAATTTTGCCCTATCATCCGCTTCTCCTTTCTAGGAGTCTCACTACACATATTCTCTGTTTGTATATCAACTACCTCAGCCTTAGCTCTATCACTCTAGTTCCCATCCCCCTACCAAATTAGTTTAAATCCTCCTGAACAACTCTAGCCAACCTGCCCACAAGGATATCGGTCCCCCTTAGGTTCAGGTGTAACCCATCCCTTTCGTACAGGTTGCCTTCCCCAAAAGAGATCTGAAACCCTACCCCCTGCACCATTTCCTCAGACATGCATTCACCTGCCAAATGATCCTATTCTTACCCGCACTGGTGTGTGGCACAGGCAGCAATCCAGAGATTACTACCCAGAGGCCCTTGTTTTTCAGCTTTCTACCTAGCAGCTTAAAATATCTCTTCAGGACCTCCTCAGCTTGTCTATCTATGTCATTGATGCCAATATACACCAAGACTTCTGGCTGTTCACCCTCCCCCTTGAGAATGCCATGGACCCGATCTGAGGCATCCCTCACTCTGCCACGTGGGAGTTAACATACCATCTGGGTGTCCCCATCGTGCTCACAGAATCTCATCTCTGTCCTTCTGACTATGGAATATTGTATCAACACTGCATTCCTCTTCATCTCTTTGATCTTCTGAGCCACAGCATTAGACACAGTGCCATTCACCCTGTCACTCTAGTGGGTGTCCCCCCCCCAAATAGGATCTAAAGTTGTATATTTATTGAGGGGTATGGCCACAGTTGTACTCTGCACTGGCTCTGCACTTCCCCTCCTTCTCCTGACAGTCACCCAGTTATGTGTCTCCTGCAATCTAGGGATGACTACCCCCCTGTAGCTCCTGTACCTCCTCGTTCTCCTGTATGAGTCGAAGGTCATCAAGCTATATTCTCTCAGGAATTGCAGTTCAGTGCACCTGGTACAGATGTGTTTATTCAGGAGATTGGATATCTCCTAGACTTCCCACATCCCACATAAAGTACAAGACACTGCCCCGGTGCCATTCTTGCTACACTACTATGCCCCTAACGGATAAAAATGACCAAATAAGAACAGAAAGAGAGAAACTTACCACATACTTTACTTCACCCAAGCTTGATCTCGCCTGAGCCTAATGAGCGAAAACCACTCTAAACACCGGTACAGCCAATAGAACGGCTTCTCCGCTTGCACTTATTTTTATTGGCCCTTTCTAATGAATCCCACTCACTGATTGGTTGCTCCTTAACTCAGAGAAACTGCCACGAAGCTCTGCTTTTATTAATCTTGAACGCTGACCTCACTGAAAAGTAGCTCAGAAGGACCTCTATCACCCGGAATGCTATTCAGCAACATTCTTCTGTCCCAAATATACAGGATAGTGTCCCAAATGAAGGGAATCCTGGCTATTTACTTGATTAATATTTGTTCTTTACAAGTTGTCCCAAATAAGCAGCAACACTAATTAACTGATAGCCCAATTAACCAGAATCCACTGTGCGTGCTGTTATGATCCCAGCCCCCTCCTTTGTGAGAATCGCCAGAGCCCTAGTGAAGGGGGGGTCAATGACCCAAGAGAGAGAGAGATACGTGCGGTGTCCCTCGTTTCACGGCGAGGCAAAGCTGGCGACTGTGGTCATTGTCTCGTGGAGACACCTTTGTGAATTGGGAACTGTACTACGTGTATACCCTCAGGGCAACGTGGGTGGAGAGATGGAGAGAGATTACATCATCCCAACCTGATTGACATCTGAGACCCCGTGAGTTCAGATAAAAGAGGGGTTGTAAAGACGGCCCCCCAGACGCACCAGAAGACACGCTAGAAATCCTGCGACAGCGTTTAATAGCGACAGCCGGTGGTGGGGTTCGTGTGCGTCTTTTCCTTGCCTGGGATTGGCGACCTCACCACGAAAGAACGGCTTTAGCTACCGGAGAGGCCACAAGTGGACGGCCACCCCCCAACAAGACTCCGACGGATCGAACTCCTAAAGGTTGGAAAAAACCCGCCGGGTAACTGTTTCATTCAATCTCTCTCTCTCTCTTTCTAACAAAAGTGCACCACCGCGACACCCCAGAAGACGGCAGCTGGTGGAACTGCAGTGAATGCAAGAGACTTTTCGATATACAGCGGACAATATATACCTTACCCCTAGACAACGATAGAGCTTATTTCTTATTGATTATTACTATACCTGCGCTTTAGATTGAGTATTGACGATGTATGTTATCTGAATGTTTGTATTAACCTTACTTTTGTGCCCCTTTATAAATAAAAACGTTTGAAAATGGTACCATCAGACTTCAGCGGACCTCTCTATCTTTGCTGGTAAGTGATCCAGTTACGGGATACGTAACAGTGTGTATAATAGATTATAATACAAACATTTGTAATTACATATATTACATTATATATGATATATTATATATAATTATTTTCTACATTTTATATATATTTAATACATTTCTTATTGTAAAACAACAGATTTCATGTCAAATGCTAATAATACTAAACTTGCTTCTGATTCTGCCTCTCATAATTTTATACAACTTAACAAGTTTTATTCTCTTTTGCTTCAAAGTGAAAGACGTTACCTTGCTCAACCTTTTCTCATATGGCATGTTCTGTAATCTGGGCAGTATCCTGGTAAATCTCCTCTGAGTGCTCTGCAAAGCTTCAATATCCTTCCTATGATGAGGTGACCAGAAATTTTGCTGGCTCTGGGCTTCACAATCACAACGTACACCCATTGCGTCTTCTTCATTGTGCCTCTGGAGGTCTAATGGTCGTTGAAAATTTGATTCCATGTGCTCTACCTCACAGGTGGTGCTGATCACCCATCATATATCTGCTTGTTGATCTCCTATCTGTTTAAAGGCACTCCATGTGCTTACCCTTCCATCAATGTATACAGCCCTAAAGCCATCCTCTGATTTTGGCTTCTTGATAGTCATAGAGTCATACAAATATACAGTACTGTAACAGGCCCTTCCGCACATCTAGTCCACGCCAAAACCATTTATATTGCCTACTCTTGTTAATTTGCACTGGGACCATAGCGCTCTATACCCCTGCCATCCGTGTACCTATCCAAACTCCTCTTGAATGTTGAAATCAAGCTTATGTGAACCACTTGTGTTGGTAACTCATTCCACACTCTCATGACCTGCTAATTGAAGAAGTCTCCCCATTAGCTCTGGTTGCAGTCCCACCCAACATCAGTGGAATAGTCTGCTTGGATTAACCCTATCTATATCCCACAGAATTTTATATACCTCTATCAAATCTCCCTTCAATCTTCTATGTTCTAAGGAATGCAGTCATAACCTATTCAATCCTCCCCTAGAGCTCAGGTCCCCCAGACCAGGCAGCATCCTTATAAATTTTCTCTGTACTCTTTCTGCCTTGTTTACATCTTTCCCATAGGTAGGTGACCAAAACTGCACACTAAACTCTGGATTAGTCCTCACCAATGTCTTATACAACTTCGTCATAAATTCCATCTCCTCTATTCAATACATTGATTTATGAAGGCCAATGTGCCAAAAGCTTTCTTTATGACCCTATCAACCTGTGACACCACTTTAAATGACTTACGGACCTGTATTCCCAGATCCCCTCGTTCTACCACACTCCATGATGTCCTGCTATTCACTGTGTAATGCCTACCCAGGTTGGTGCAAAGTGTAAAACCTTCCACTAAAATCTGCCATCTTCAGCCTATTTTTCCAGCTGGTGCTGATCCCTCTACCACCATGATAGCTTTCCTCACTGTCCAATTCACCCCCAATCTTGGTGTCATCTGCAAATTGGCTGATCCAGTTGATCACATTATCATCCATATTTTTGATATAGTTAACAAATAACAAAGGATCTTGAACCGATCGTTGCAGCACACCACTAGTCACAGGCCTCCAGTCAGAGAGGCAACCATCTACTACCATTCTCTGGCTTCTCCCACAAAGGCAATGTTTAATCCAATTTACTGTCTCCTCTTGAATGCCGAGCCGCTGATCCTTTTTGACCAACCTCCCATAAGGGACCTTGTCAAATGCTTTGCTAAAGTCCATGTAGGCAACATCCACTGCCTTGCCTTCATCCACTTTCCTGATAGCAATCAACCACATATGAATAATACCACATACGAAGTCATGCTGATTTTGCTTAATCAGTCCATGTTTATCCAAATATATATACAGTCTCATAGAATGCCTTCCAATAACTTTCCCAGAACTAATGCCAGACTCACTTGCCTGGTTTATATTTAGAGCCTTTCTTAAACAGTGAAACAACATTGGCTATCCTCCAATCCTCTAGTATTTCCCCTTTTACTAAGGATGATTTAAATATCTCTGCTAGGGCTCTGGCAGTTTCTACATTTCCTTCCTGTAGGGTCTGAGGGAACAACTTGTGAGGCTGTGGGGATTTATTTGCCTCAGGATAGCAAATGCCTCCTCCTCAGTAATCTGCACAGGGTCCATGAAGTTGATGTCACTTTGCCTCACATCTGTATCTATCTCCTGAGTAAATACAGATACAAGAATTATTTAAGATCTCCCCCATCGGTTTTAGCTCCACACATGGATTACCATTCCAGTCTTCCAGAGGACCAATTTTGTCTCTTGCAATCTGTTTGCACTTAACATATCTGGAGAGTCCCTTAGGATTCTCCTTCACTTTGTCTGCTCGAGCAACTTCATGCCTTCTTTTAGCCCTCCTGATTTCTTTCTTACACAGTTAATTTCTCAAAGTTGCAGATTAAAAGACCACAGCTTTTCTCTCTAAACCATTCTGCCACACTACTTTCTTTCCTCCAATAACACTCCTCAAAAGCTCTTTGACCTTTATCCCATTTATCCCTATATCCATTTTATTTGACAGCTCTACAGTACAGATTTTGAGATAATGTTCATTATTAAGGATGTTAAATAACCACCTTTTTGGATGTAATCATCAGTTACTTAATGCAAGAAAGTCTGACAGTCTTGAATTAACAAGGCTATTCAGTGTACTTTTATGATAATTTGATGGCACTTTTAGTTCCAAAAGAAGCATTGCGATGGAATCATGAGATGAAAATGCATGTCGGCCCTGGGGAATAAATAGCCTTGAAAAGCAAAAATGCCATGGGAACTTTAACTCACAGCTGCAGAATTTGCTCCATGGTGATAAATCATGAAGTTAATGCAACTCATTATTTAAAATGGACAATAGCCCGAATAACTTTAAATACATGATGAATTATCCGTATGTACCACACTATTCTTTTTTCCCATATTTCAGATTCCTCTTAGGAGGATGGATCAGTCTGTCCATAAACAGGTAAATACTTGTAGCTTGTAGTCACTGTACATGATGGTAATGCACTGACAGAAATACATTTTTACTTTTACAGGATGTTTCTTTATCAGTTAATGTACTGTCTCCGATCTGGGCGTATGGCTGGCACTCTAATATTACTCAATATAAGCCATCAGGTTTTAAAAGAAGTAAACATTCAGCTGGTTTCTGAGTGAATTATAGGAAGCATCAGTGAAATCAATCCCAGGAATTGTGGCATTTTAAAGTTAAGTGACTTATTGATCAAGCTCTGTGTATTACATCATCTTTTATCTTTGTTCATTTCATTTCTATCTGTGTGTATCCCTGTCCACTGTTCAGGTTAGCAAGATACTGCTGACTGAATTAAATTGACTTTATTTCTTACATCCTACACATACATGAAGAGTAAAAATCTTTACGTCTCCGTCTAAATGTGCAGTGTGAAATCCTAGTAATTTATAATAAGTTATAATAAGTAGAACAGTCAATGTAACATAGAGTACACTCAAATCAGTGTGAGTTAGTCAGTCTGATGGCCTGGTGGAAGGAGCTGTCTCGGAGCCTGTTGGTCCTGGCTTTTATGCTGTGGTACCGTTTCCCGGATGTTAGCAGCTGGAATAGACTGTGGTGATCAGGAAAGGCTGTTTCTGTTTGTGCTCATTATCTTCCATTCATAGGCATTAGCACCCGCTTACAGTATTTCAAACTTACTAATTTCAAAAAAAAAATTGGCCCAAAGTTCATTGCAATCAGTCAGGAAATACGTTTTGTTCTTGTACCACCATATACTTTGTGCATTGTCAAAAGCACAAACGAGAAACTATTCAGTCATCTTCACAGGATATTAGTGATCTGAGTGAAAAGTGGAAGTAAATATCTTGTTACCAGATTAAAGGATAGTGAAGCGTAATGAGTGAAGAAATTGTCATCCATTAAATTGTATACAGACAGACACTATTAAAAGAATCAGATAAAATCAAAAATGTAACAACAAATCCCCAAAAACCAAAATATGAATGAATAAGACCAGAAATCTGCAATTTTCATGATCATTGTCCTGAAATGACTTGCTTTAAGCTTCTGTGCCAAGTTCAGAATTTATTCACCACTCAAACCTGAAAATTCCTGTGGTTGAATCTATCTCAGCCATGTATCAACAGTACACTTTGGACATCAGCTTCTCATTTCAGTGGTTAATTATGCATTTACCTTAGCTGAGGTTTCTGTAAGATTGCACATAAATCTTAAAGAATATGGCTTGTCTTGTTTTATTTTGACATGTACTTTTTGAGATTATTAATTAACTGGCTAGTGTATACCAATGAAGATGTTAAGAAACTGGCTAGTGTATATAAATAAGACCATAAAACATAGGAGCAGAATTAGGCCATTTGGCCCATCAAATCTGCTCCACCATTCAATCATGGCTGATCCTTTTTTTTCCTCCTCAGCCCCACTCCCCGGTCTTCTCTCTGTAACCTTTGATGCCATGTCCAATCAAGCTCTGCCTTAAATACACCCAACGACCTGGCCTTCATAGCTGCACGTGGCAACAAATTCCACAAATTCACCACCCTTTGGCTAAAGAAATTTCTCCGCATCTCTGTTTTGAAAGGGCGCCCCTCTATCTTGAGGCTGTTCCCTCTTGTCCTAGACTCTCCCACCATGGGAAACATCCTTTTCACATCTACTCTGTCTAGGACTTACAACATTCGAAAGGTTTCACTGAGATCCCCCTCATCTTTCTGAATTCCAGTGAGTACTGACCCAGAGCCATCAAACGTTCCTCATATAATAACCCTTTCATACCTGAATTATCCTTGTGAATCTCCTAAGGACCCTCTCCAATGCCAGCACATCTTTTCTAAGATGAGGGGCCCAGAACTGTTCACAATACTCAGAGTGAGACCTCACCAGTGCCTTATAAAGCCTCAGCATCACATTCTTTCTCTTGTATTCTAGACCTCTTGAAATGAATGCTAACATGTTAGTTGCCTTCCTCAAAGCTGACTCTACCTGCAAGTTAACCTCTAAGGTGTTCTGTACAGGGACGCCCAAGTCTCTCTGCATCTTGGATTTTTGGATTTTCTCCCCACTTAGAAAATAGTCTGCACATTCATTTCTATTGTTACGAAGCTGTTATGTAGCTCAGTATCTTTTTTTTATCATTTTCGCTGATTCAGAAATATGTTTTGCACAGATGAGCCAATGTATTTTCAGCTCTATTAATTAAAATACACCTGGTTATCATTTTGAAATAAAACAAGAACAAAAACATTATATTTCTTTATCCTTGAGTGGTGCAGGTTCTCAGCCTGAAATATTGACTATCTCTTTACCTTCTCAGATAATAATAATATACTACTACTACTAATAATAATATTATTAATAATAATAATAATAATAATAACAACACCACCGCCATGACGATGACGACGACGACGCCGGCTGGTGGTGTAGTGGCATCAGCACCGGACTTCGTAGCAAAGGCTCACGAGTTGGAATCCAGCCGGCTCCAAAAAACCTGGAGAGGGATGAGCTCCGCCGGGTTTCAGATGCTCAAGACACGCCGTACAATGAGCAATCGTCCAAAAGATCATTGCAAAAAGTTTGTCATGATGGTGCCCTGATGACTCCACCAGGAGTTAACGGCGTGCGCACGCACGCACGTACAGAGCGTTTTTCATAGAAACAATGTATTTCATAGTGCTTTACAATAGGATAAAGTACAAACACCAAAATAAAGGACAAAAATATATTAGTTAAAAGCACGATTAAATAAAATAGGTTTTGAGCTGGTGTTTAAAAGTATCAACTGAGTCTGCAGTTTTAGATACTGAGTTCCACAGTTTACGAGCATAGTTTAAAAAAAATGGACTTGCTAGCTTTCTTTTGAGGGAGATTGTTTATATTTAAGAGACTGGCGGAAGAAGACCTGAGAGCTTTAGCAGGATTTTAAACAAAAATGATGTATTCCAGCGCAGACTGTCAAGAGCTTTAAAATCAAGTAAGAGTAATTTAAGATCAATTTTTAAAAATACAGTAAGCCAACGCAGAGTAGTTAGATGCTGCCCAAGCCTCTGAGTTCCTCCCGCAGTATGTTTGTTATTGCGCGGCCTAGCACTTGCAGTCTTGTGAGTGTACGATCCTTGATGCTGTAGAATTCTGGTTAATTTTAGGGTCTGTGGAAATTAATTTTTTTGAATCTGAAACTATAAAGATCAGAATTTTAAGTGAATTTTTTGATCACCACAAGGTAAAATCTCTGACTGTAATCTTCAAACTTATAAGGTAGATATCTGCAAAACTAAATGTGAGGATATTGGGTTTGCTGACAGTGAAACCCTGAACTCAAACAAAGACCTTCATATATAGATAGCTATAGGTACACTCAGTAAAGGGAGGATACAGTATACTGCAACTACCTACTCTTCAAAAACTAGTTCACTTTCAGAATCAGAATATGGTTTATTGTCACTGGCATGTGACGTGAAATTTATTAACTTAGCAGCAGCAGTTCAATATAATACAAAATATAGAAAAAAACAAAATAAAATAATATAAGTATACTGAATAGATTAAAAATTGGGCAGAAAACAGAAATAATATATATTTAAAAAGTGAGGTAGTGTCCAAGGGTTCAATGTCCATTTAGGAATTGGGTGGCAGAGGGGAAGAAGCTGTTCCTGAATCGCTGAGTGTGTGCCTTTAGGCTTCTGTACCTCCTACCTGATGGTAACAGGAGGAAAAGGGCATGCCCTGGGTGCTGAAGGTCCTTAATTATGGATGCTGCCTTTCTGAGACACCGCTCCTTGAATATGTCCTGGGTACTTTGTAGGCTAGTACCCAAGATGGAGCCAACTGAATTTACAATCCTCTGCAGGTTCTTTTGGTCTTGTGCAGTAGTCATAGGCTGATCAAATTCTTCCGGTCATCCTCACTCCCCTGCCTTTTCCCCATACCCTTTGATGCCCTGGCTAATCAAGAACCTATCTATCTCTGCCTTAAATGCACTCAATGACTTGGCCTTCACAGCCTCTTATGGCAACAAATTCCACAGATTATAAGAAATCCACAGAAAGGAAATAATAATAATAAATAAATAATCAATAAATATTGAGACATGAGATGTAGAGTCCTTGAAAGTGAACCTATCAGTTGTGGGAACAATTCAGTGATGGGACAGATGGGACTGACAAGTATCTGGGAGTACAGTTAGACGAGAAGCTTGACTGGACTGCCAACACAGATGCCTTGTGCAGGAAGGCACAGAGTCGAATGTACTTCCTAAGAAGGTTGGCGTCATTCAGTGTCTGCAGTGAGATGCTGAAGATGTTCTATAGGTCAGTTGTGGAGAGCACCCTCTTCTTTGTGGTGGCGTGTTGGGGAGGAAGCATTAAGAAGAGGGACGCCTCACGTCTTAATAAGCTGGTAAGGAAGGCGGGCTCTGTCGTGGGCAAAGTACTGGAGAGTTTAACATCGGTAGCTGAGCGAAGGGCGCTGAGTAGGCTACGGTCAATTATGGATAACTCTGAACATCCTCTACATAGCACCATCCAGAGACAGAGAAGCAGTTTCAGTGACAGGTTACTATCGATGCAATGCTCCTCAGACAGGATGAAGAGGTCAATACTCCCCAATGCCATTAGGCTTTACAATTCTACCTCCAGGACTTAAGAACTTTTTTAAAAGCTATTAATGCTTTTTGAGACGGTGATTTAGATGCATATCATATTTTTTTTACTGAGTTAAGTATTGTATGTAATTAGTTTTGCTACAGCAAGTGTATGGGACATTGGAAAAAAAGTTGAATTTCCCCATGGGGATGAATAAAGTATCTATCTATCTATCTATCTATCTATCTATCTATGAAGTTGAGTGAAGTTATTTCCTCTGGTTCAAGAGCCTGATGGTTGAGGGATAATAACTGTTCTTGAACCTGGTGGTGTGAGTCCTGAGGCTCCTGGACCTTCTTCCTGATGGCAACAGTGAGAAGAGAACATGACCTGGGTGGTGGGGGTCCTTGATGTTGGATCCTGCTTTCCTGCAACAACGTTTCATGCAGATGGCTCAACGGTGAGGATGACTGGGCCAAATGCTCTACTTATTGTAGGATTTTCCATTGAGGAGCATTGGCATTTCTATATGAGGCTGTAATGCAGCCACTCAATACACTATTCACCAGACATCTATAGAAGATTTAGATGTCATGCCAAATCTTCGCAGACTTCTAAGGAAGTAGACGTGCTGCCATGCTTTCTATGTCATTACACTTGCTTGCTGGACCCATGATAGATCCTCTGAAATGATACCACAAGGAATTTAAAGTTGCTGACCCTCTCCACCGCCGATTCTCTGATGATGTCTGGCACATGGACTCTTTGCACAAGCAAACTTTCCAACTATCTGAGATGCTATGTGATATTATCAATCAGGCCTGCACGCTTCCATGAATTAATGAACTTAGACAGCTTGTCTGGTTTGAATCAAGCCGAATTGAATAACTCATTGTTTTGCGCTCCTACTCATGAGAAGCCAGTTCAAGTGCTGTGAAGCAGCGTCCTGCATTTCAAAGACAGTGAGTCTGTTTGTTAAGCTATCTTTTTAATTTCAAACCGATTATTGCTTGCAATTTACATTAGGAACTTAACACTGGTTCCAATTTATGACAGAAAGCTGAACAAAGAATATGGATTGGAAGTTTAACTTACTCAAAAACAACACTTTGATATCTAGAAGTGTCAGCTGTGTTTAGAATGCTGACCCTGGCAGAAAAAAAGAGCCCCCTGGCCCAGGAAGTGAATATCCATCACCACTTACTCATGGCTGATCTCGATAATCCATAACTTTTAAATTTTTCACAGAACATCTGTAACCAGAGAGCTGTGCCTGTCTGGTGACAGCACTGCCCTCACCTGCTCAGAGGTCACACCACCTGCCAGTCAACATTTTGCCCCTCCCAACTAATCAATGCACACTTAACCATTGGCCACCTTAATTGGATTAACCTGTCTAGCACCAAGCCATTGGCCCCCTGACCTATAAAGGGTGCTACATGTGTTGGCTCGCTCTCTTTTGCCATCCTCGAGGGACCACCCTGCTTCACTCCAGGCTGAAGGCCGCAGAACGGCGGTGGAGTCATATGGTGAGGTGTGCATTGAATAGGGTTGTGAGAGTGTTTATTGTTGTTCCTTTAGCAAACAGCCGTGCTTGCCCATAGTCAAGGGGGGCAGGTATTATAGTTATTTTTCCCGTGCTTGTATGTGTACTTGTACTCCGTCCCGACACCGTTTTCCCGTGTATTGTACTGCAGACCTGACTTTTCCCACACTCCTCTATTCTAAGAGCATTTGTGCGAATATTGTGGCTGCTTGTGTTGTTCCCAAGCTTTTTCTCCCCTTGTAAATAAACTCATTATTAAAACTCTGTGTCCAGAGCTCTTCCCTTTGAGACCCAAAGAATCTTCCTCATTTCCATCACAACAATATCTCATCAATTATCCACTTGAAGAGTAAACAAAAGAGATGGTTGTTGACTTCAGGAGGGAACAGAGCGACCACTCCCTGCTGAACATTGATGGCTCCTCGGTAGAGATTGTTAAGAGCACCAAATTTCTTGGTGTCCATCTGGCGGAGAATCTCACCTGGTCCCTCAACACCAGCAGCGGCTCTACTTTCTACGAAGGCTGAGGAAAGTCCATCTCCCACCCCCCATCCTCATCACATTCTACAGGGGTTGTATTGAGAGCATCCTGAGCAGCTGCATCATTGCCTGGTACGGAAATTGCACCATCTCGGATCACAAGACCCTGCAGCGGACAGTGAGGTCAGCTGAGAAGATCAGCGGGGTCTCTCTTCCCGCCATTACGGACATTTACACTATACGCTGCATCCACAAAGCAAACAACATTATGAAGGACCCCACGCACCCCTCATACAAACTCTTCTCCCTCCTGCTGTCTGGAAAAAGGCACTGAAGCATTCGGGCTCTCACGACCAGGCTATGTAACAGTTTCTTCCCCCAAGCTATCAGGCTCCTCAGTACCCAGAGCCTGGACTGACACCATACTGCCCTATTGTCTTGTTTATTATTTATTGTAATGCCTGCACTGTTTTGTGCACTTTATGCAGTCCTGGGTAGGTCTGTAGTCTAGTGTAGTTTTTTTTCTATGTTGTTTTTTTACATAGTTCAGTCTAGTTTTTGTACTGTGTGTTTGTAACACCATGGTCCTGAAAAACGTTGTCTCGTTTTTATTATGTATTGTACCAGCGGTTATGGTCGAAATGACAATAAAAGTGATTTGACTTGACTTGAACAACGATGCATTATTTGAATATAGGAAGAATGGTTTAAGCAACATGGATGCGTATTGCAGCCAGGGTTGAATGCAAATGTTAGAGCTTTGGACATGTTAGTCATATAGTTCACCTGCATAGCACCTGTGTTGGTATCATTATGTGTGTCAATTTGATTTACATTTTGTGCATATTGCAGGTTTTTGCATTTGAAATACTGCTCATATTGGCCATTGAAGAAAGTGATATCACCTCTGAAATTTGCTCACAGTAGGAGTATGCAAGTCCTCACCTCACTCACACTCCATGCGTATTACTTAAAGGGTTCACAGATTACTTGCAGCTTAGCTGCTGACTGATTTGGAGGAGTGTTGATTGTCAGGGTGGTCTGACTCATACTAGCAATCTTCCTAAGAAATATGCTGCTCTCTACCTGGCTTTAGGCCAGTTACTTCCACATCACATATCATAAGGAAAACCTGAATTAATATTGACCTTATCTAAGCTGCTGGCTGTGAGGGTTATAGAGATGAGGTGGGGGCATTTAATCATTCTCTTGCTGCTCAGCTGTCTCCCGACCTACTTTGACTTCTTGTCTATTTGGGAATATTCAATATAATGGGAGGGGATAGAACCAAACAGCTTCAATTCCATTGACTTCATCAACAATTGCAAGCTAATTGTGGAATGAGGTGTGAAGTTGAATTTCAGAAGGAGGAATTGGTATTTTTTTTATTAATGAAGTCATTGGATATAAATGCCATGGGCAAGGCCTGCATTTATTGTCCATCTGAACAGAATGGCCAACTGGGTCAATCGGGGGAGGACAAAAAGTTAATTGCATTGCTGTGGCATGGCGTCACATTCAGATCCAACCAAGTAAAGGCAGCAAAATTTCCTTCCCTGAAGACATCGGCAAATCAGATAGCTTTTTATGAGAATTGATGGTTTTGTAGGCACTGTTACTGATTCTAGTGTTTTCCATATTTGTGATGCTGTGAGTTCACTGTTATCGTCAATCCTGTTAGTACCACTGCTGGTCACATTCTCTGTCATAGATACTTCAAAAAGGTCAAGCAAGTTCTCTGTGGAGAGGTTTGGATGCTGGTTAGTGGCAGGGAGCTGGGTTGAGGGGTTGTGGGACGTTACCCAGACTTGTCTCTCAATACTTGATTGTCGAGGCATCAGCTATACACCATCTTCTTCAGCAAGAGCAACAGATGTGTTTGAGTGATTATACTACCATGGATGAATAGCTGGGCAACGTGTGCAAGCTGCTGGATGGATGGTGTGAAGTTGGGAGTGGCAGCAGTGTGTGAGGGGGATATGAATTCTAGGACAGAGGCTGGTGTAAGGTATTAAACTCATTGATATGGCACAGTATAAAGACATTCATCTCACTGAGTTAACTGTTGAACCCCCACTTTTACATTAACCCTCCCTTAACATATACTCTCCACATACCCATCAACTCCCCCCTTGATTCTACAGCCCATTTACAGAGTAGGGACAATTTACAGTGGCTGAGTAACCTCCAAACCTATACATTTTTGGGAGGTAATTGATGGGTATGGTGGACTGCATGTCCTACTAAATTAAAGTGTTACAATACTTTTTGGAGATTGAATTTGAAGAGAACTTTATTAAAGTTTGTCACTTATGAGGTCACTGGACCTACCACAGTCCAAGTCCCTGGGTCTTTGCACATCATGTTGACCATGACAACTCTCCTCTCCTACCTTTGCTCTTTCCTTCCCTCCTCCTTATAGAATGAGACAGAATTTCAGGGTGCCTGGTCTCACTCGTGCAGTCATTGCCTTGAGAAAGCCTCAAAGACACGTGTAATAACCTCCACTAATAGATTCAAACTGGAATGAATCAGCGCCAACTTGTTTCAACTGGTGTTTGAACTGGTGCTTGAACTCTCCAAATTGGGCCCAGTAAGTTTAAACTAAAAGCAACAAAAGGGTAGTTAGTGTTGGTAAACATAGTAATGGTCGGTTCATACACTTATTTTGCTTCCTATCAAAGAGATGCAGTTTAATCATGCAAGGCCCATAACTCAGGCCTAATGAGAATAAACTCTCTGCCTTTAAATTTATTGCAAGATCTGCAGAGTTACTGAAATTGAGAACAGTTTAATCCATTATTAACTCCAGAAGATGACATTCCCAGGACAAGAACATTACAGCTTTGCTATGTTCTTATGGATTGTTTTTATATTAGTAATGTTTTAATTCACATTATTTTATATCTTTGCCTATGGATAGCTCTTTTAATTAATTTTGCTAAAATGTGCAGTAGCTCTTTTTTCTCTAGCTTGGGGCATATGTACCCATGATAAAATAGTTCTGTGAGATTATCATTAAAATGAGAGGCATAGATTTATCAGTGTGAAGTGCCAGTTGCAAGCTTACTGACTGTGGTCAGCTGAATTCTGAATTACTGTGGTGCCAGCAGAAAATGCAGCTGTGTAGTTAACTCAGTTAAGAACAAATCTTTCCAGATATTAATGAAGGTTATCAATGAGCTTTGCAATGAAGAAAGAAAATTATTGTTGGAAATCTGAAATACATAAAGAAATGCTGGGAACAAGACCTCAAGCTTCTAGAAGGTAACTACCAATTAACCTATTGTCTATTTCTAATATATTCTGTTCCTCTCTCAGACAAAATAAAATCCTTTCATAACCTTAGGCTATGATGAACAATGATTGTAAATGAAGTACTTTCTGTATTATGGTGATTATCATACATGGAGAAATGGGGCATATTCTTAACATAGGCTGATGTCTTCAATCGATAGTGAGCTAAATGATTTGTTCCTCTGATACTGTTCAAGGACAAATTATAACTAAGAAACAAACTTTAAACATTGCTAGGGAATCCTTAAGGATCGATTGTCGATGATGTGAGCCAATAATCCACTACCTACAACGCAGCACTCATTCGGTAATTCACTGCTTCTTATTCTCGGTCAAAGTCCCAAATAGAGGGGCCAGAGTTTTGGAATAATCTACATCGTAGAGGTTCTGAAGATAGGCGAACTGATAGCTTAGTACGACATCTGTGCTTAAAGACTAACTTATTCATGCATTCATTCATTCATTCATTATTCATTTACTCCAGTTTGTGGCAATGTCAGAACTTATTGACCTTCATAAGGTGGTGGCTTTTCTAGTAAAGATACTCCCACAGAACTGTTCAGGAAACTGTTCGTCCTGACGAAGGGTCTCGGCCTGAAACGTCGACAGTGCTTCTCCTTATAGATGCTGCCTGGCCTGCTGTGTTCCACCAGTGTTTTGTGTGTGTTGTTTGAATTTCCAGTATCTGCAGATTTCCTCGTGTCGGCTGTACCTTCTTGGTGGATGCATGATCGATAATGACATCGGCTGTGATAAACTTTACACCATTACTAGAAGTTAAATTCTTTCTCAACATGAACCAGTTTTCAGTTCTCAATATGGACTGTAAATTGCAAGCAGTAAATTGAAGTTAAAAGCATGCCTTTGCACTGTCTATGGAGCACAGGCTGGCCCACAGGCTAAGAGATAGGATTTGCAAAATAGTGACCATTAGTCATTTGCATATGCATCAACCAAATATTAAAACCATGGGCAATCTGGTGTCTGGTGCCCTGTCTTCAGAAATTTTTAGAATATCCATGTCAATTAGTTTGTCCTAGCAGAGTTTTTGGACATTTAGTTGTGTCTTCCACTGGAGATAAGATAATTCAAAGGAAGAATTGTCAACCCAAAGTATTGAAGTAAATGATGTCATTGTAACTATTGAAATTGTTTGTGATGAATATAAGCTTCTATGTCACCAGCTTCAGTTATTTTGACAAAATAACTTTGTGGCTATTAAAATTTACCTCATTATATATTGAACATATTTATAATTATAAAGCTAGTCAGAGTCAGAATCAGGTTTAATATCACCTGCATATGCCATGAAATTTGTTTGCCACCACCATACAGTGCAATACACAATAATAAACTATAAATTATAATAATTTTATATATACAGAATAAGTGTAAAAAGAGAGAAAAAATAGTGAGGTAGTGTACTTGTCCATTCAGAAATTTGATGACAAAGGAGATGAAGAGTTCCTAAAATGTTGAGTGTGTGTCTTCATGTTCCTTTATCTTCTCCTTGATGATAGCAATAAGAAGAGGATGTATCCTAGGTGATGGAGGTCCTTCATGATGGATGCAACCTTTTTAAAGCATCACCTTTTGAAGGTGTCCTTGATGCTGGGGGAGGGGGGGGTGAGGGCCCATGGTGGAGCTGGCTGAGTTTGCCACTTTCTGCAGCTCTTTTCTGATCCTGTGCCATGCCAGACAGTGACGCAACCAGTCAGCGTGCACCCCACTGTGCATCTGTGTAAATTTGCTAGAGCCTTTTGTGACATAACAAATCCCCTTGAACACCTAATGAAATATAGCAACTGTTGTGCCTTCATTGTAATTGCATCAATAGGTGTAAATGACTAAGTAATATCAATCTTGTTTAATCTTGGAACACTTTTAGCATTTAACATTTTCCAGGCATAGGCATCTTAAATCAGTACTGTTTGTTTTACATGTAAAGCAAATTTGTTTTACATGTAAGCATAACATTAACATTATTCAATAACTTATTTCCTTTTAATCAGATCACACCTTTAACATTGTTCTTGAGATTGGTGAGTTAACTTCTCAGCTCACCAAATCTTTTTTATTTTGCAAAAAGACTCATAACTTTTTCAGTTTCCTATTCGGAAAGATTTATTCCAATGGTTGACCGGTTCCATGTTCCTATTTGCAGATGGATCTCTGTATATTAACGATATTGCTTGTTGTAATCTTATAAATATTAATTGTTATATATGTCAGGAGTATTGTTGAAAATTTGCATTCTTCATAGTTGCTCGTGGACTGCAATTAGCAAACTACAGGGTTCCTGCATAATTCCACAATGGTCCAAAACTAATAATGTTAGATATTCTGCTCTAGCTTTCCTAACAATAAGTAATTAAATTGTTGATGCATCATAAATGTACCATGAAATATCATTTTGAGGTAAACTCATTATTATTCTTTATATTTTGGGAGATGATCAACTATTGTGACATCTCTTCATAATATTCCAGTTGAGATGATTCTTCATTTAATGTAATCATTTCAGATATTAGTTTACCCACTGATGCCATAACATTGTTGTGTTGTTTGATACTCAGCATTACAGTTCCATAAATTGTACTTCCAATTTAACACATCGAAGATTTGCCAAAATTGAATGGTTAGCTAGAGACTTCTCAAAATATTGTTAACAGAAATTGATAAAAGACCATTCTGATTGACAAGTAATTAATCTTTAATCCAGATATTAATACAACATCTAATCATCATGGTGAGTGAACAAACAAAACTATAGTGAATTGCATGGATGAATACATCAAAGCCAGGCAAGTTTATTCAACTAAGTTTTTTAAAGAAATGATAGTGCTGATTACTTTATGGAAGTTATCCTTCAAATTGGAATGTGGAGATTAACCTACTTAGCAAAGCTGGTGTTGAAACATATCTAGGTAAAGAATATTTAAACTATGACTTCATTTGTAGTTTTCGAGAGCAGATAAAGTGTACACTCTCAAAGGAGCAGGCTATCTACAACACTGCTCCTCGACAGAGAAGTTCCATTGAAACAACTTTGGTAAAAGAAGGATCAAAGGTAGGAACAAGAAACAAGTTGTAAGACAATTTAAGTGCTTCAGGACTGCAGTCAAATAATTTATGATGAAGTTGAAATTGTCCCAAAATTTCTTGGCTCAGCAGTAATCAGCTCTTGTCATCTTGAAACAACACTATGAAAGTTCATAGCATTGAAATACATAACTCTTAAGGATACTGATAACACCATACCCTAAGCTTTCTGCCTCATTTTATTCAGAAGGTTACAGAAAACATTTCTTGGCTCCTGGAGAATTGCTAAGAAGAGGTGATCTCTAATTACAAAGGATTAAATAATGTGAAAAGATTAGCGAAATGTAGTCTTTTCAGACCTGTTGGAGATTACTGACAGAAGGTTTCATAGAAATATTGAAGATGGCAAACAGTGGAGAGAAGTCCACGATTGAGGATAAAGATTGACTTATGGGAAGCAATGATGTGGAAAGTGATGCCAGCCTTTTTTTTGCCTCTGTCACAATCTCTTTGATGATTCCCTTCATAATGCTTAACTGGATTCTCAATTGAATCTGCCATTTCTTGTACATTTACCCTTATCCTTCTCTTTTCTCCTAGAACATGACAGAGATTCCTTTGTACTCTTCTTTGGTTTATCAGCATCCATATTCAGCAAATCAGTCCCCATAACTTTTACTTCTGAAGCCTTTAAACATATCTTTTCTCACCTTCCCTCTCAACTTTCAATCTTCCATCTGGTGGCTGTCAAGAATTTATCTCCCTCTGCCTTATAACAATATAAGACTGCTTTCATCACATCGAGGAAGAAAGCTTCAAAGGTTCACAAACATCTGAAAAAAAGAAATGTTCTGCAACTATATAAATATGTGATAGTTTGAGTTCTGGGTATTCCCACAAGAAAAAGATCATACTCTCCTCATCAGCCTGACAGGATCCTACACCAACATCTCTTAAGTGTAGTTAGAGATGGACAATAAATGCCGGTCACTGGTGACACCCAGATCCTGACAAAATAATGAAGAGTAAATATTTCTTCTGAATAAGATATTCATGATGCAGCTGAGGTTATAATTCAGGCTGTAATCTTACAGCATAGCTGTCCAATCATACATTAACATTCTGTTTCTCTTTCTCTCTCCACGTACACAACAAACTCTAAAAAAAAACTCAAGCTTTCTATTTTAAATGCTTATGTCAAAATTGCACTTCATACGTATTAATAGTTTTGGACATCTGGCTTGTACATCTTTGTCTTGACCAGTTTCCTCCCCACATCACGATTTACCTGCTTTCACAACTTCCCAAGGACAACCTGTTTACCTAAGTAATAACAGACATTAATTCTTTCCTGTGGTTAATTTATTCCTTTGTTTTATTTGTTACACAAGTCATTGCATGTTATCATGATGGTCAGTGTTTCAGTCGCATATGTCATTGTGTAGGCACTTCTAGTATATGTTGTGAAGATATTTAGAGCAGAACAAAACTCGGTCCTTTTTTCTCATTGGTAACCTTGTGTCTCATTTCTGGTGTCTAGGAATCAGTTGCATCACGATCAGTTATGGCTATGTAGTTTAGTATGATTCTCAGTAACAAATTCATGAACTACCATCTGTATAACCATGAGCAATGCGGCTATAAAAATCTATAAAAGGATTGATGATCTACCTGAGAATAAAAGATTTGACAATTAACAGTCAGTTCACACCAATAGTAGTCCACTGAGAAAGAATAACATTATTCTATAACATTATAATAACATTATTCAGAAAGAATAACCAATACATTTATTTTATTAATTTATTGAGATACAGGCGCTTTTGGCTCTTTGAGCCATGTCGCCCAGCAACCCCTGACTTAACCCTAGCTTAATCACAAGACAATTTTTTTTGTGCCATACTCTGCCAGAGCTTCAGTGACCACTTATTTTTTCAAGTGGTTTTTTTGGAGGGATGATTCTGTGAGTGGAGCCCCGACATCCTTCTCACATAGCAGTGTTTTTTTTAAAATGAGGCCGAGATGTGAGCGCGACACTCAACCTGGCACGGATGGAAAGCGTGTCCAGGAGCGGCCGGACTGGATTCGAAATTGTCATGGGTCATGCTTGAAAATTGTGCAACTTTTGGTGATGACATCATTTCCTGTATAATGCATCTTTTAGGGCACTTTGGAGTGTTATGATACCAGCCCCCTCCTTTGTGAGAATTGCAAGAGCCCTAGAAAAGGGGGGGTCAATGACCCAAAAGAGAGAGAGAGAGACAGGCTGAATGGACACAGGAAATGGAAAGACATTCCACTGGGACAAAAGCTGGTGACTGTGGCATTGTTCTCAGGAGACACCTGGGAACTGCAGACGTGCCAACTCGCAGGGACATTGTAAAGCCCTCGGGCAAAGTGGGCTGGTTGAGAGAGAGATTGCACCACCTGCAACCTGATTGACACCTGAGATCCCGTGAGGCAGTATAAAGAAGGGTCTGAAAGAGGACGACCCTCAGACGCACCAAGGAGACACCAAGAAGCACGATAACGCTTCCCGTGGGAACGGGAAGCCATTTTGAAATAAGCCACGTGCGTTAAATTCCGAATGCGGGGTTTGTGGCTGGAACCAACGGAAGATCGCTTTTAACTAACAACGGGGAAGATCGCTCCCCTGATTACACGGATGTAAACGGCAAGTTTTTCGTTTTATCTCTCTCTCTCTCCAACACGTGAAACCGAAAGCCTGCAGACTTCAGAGTGACTCTTTATATTTCCAATTGGACTCAGTATTATATACCCTAGACAACGAAAGAGCCTATTTCTGATTGATTATGGTTACACCGGTGTTTTAGATTGAGTTTTGACGATTTGAATGTTTTGTATTAACCATACGTTTGTGCCCTTATTGAATAAAACGTTTGAAAATAGTAGCATCCGACTCAGCTGATCCATCTATCTTTGCTGGTAAGTTACCTGGTTACGGGGTTTTCGTAACAAGTGGGGTTCTCGTCTTGGGATTTGACACCAAAAAGGGGGAGGTCAGTCAATCGGGCTGTAAGTCCAAACTTAAATCTGGTTACGCAGGTAGTCAGACGGGAAACCAGCAAAGATGGATGTGGGTGAATTCATGAGAAACCCGACGGTAGAGGCGCTAGGGAAGGCTACAAAATCAGACTTAGTAAGTTTGGCGCAGGCCTTAGACCTCACAGCGGTGAAGCCAGCAATGAAAAAGCAGGAAGTGCTAAGGGTCATACAACAGCACTACGTTGGGAAGAAGGTGTTTACAGCTGAGGATTTGGAAAATATTCCCGAAAGGAGATTAGTGAGTGGGACAAATCAGGCAGAGTTGGAGAAAGCAAGGCTGGAACATGAGTTTAAAATAAAGCAGCTAGAAATAGACGCAGCTCAGAAGGCTGCAGAGAGAGAAGCCGAGAGGGCAAGAGAAGCCGAGAGGGCAAGAGAAGCCGAGAGGGAAAGAGAGCAGGTGTTCAAACTAAAGCAGCTAGAAGCAGAAGAGAGAGAGAAACAGAGGAACTATGAATTGGAGCTGGACAGGCGAAAACAAGAGCGAAGAACTCAAGGGGGAGAGAAAGAGGGGTTTGATATTAGTCGGGCGTTGAGGTTGGTCCCCCCGTTCGAGGAGACGGATGTTGATAGTTATTTCTTGCTCTTTGAAAAGGTGGCAGAGAATCAGCAGTGGCCCAGAGAGCAATGGGTGGCGTTGTTACAAAGTGTGTTACGAGGAAAAGCACAGCGGGTATATGCCGCGCTGCCCACAGAAAGGGACGGGAATTATGATCAAGTAAAGGAGGCCATTCTCCGAGGTTACGAGTTAGTACCTGAGGCGTATAGACAAAGGTTCCGAAATTTAAAAAGAGGGTGGAATCAAACGTATACCGAGCTAGCCCATGAGAAGGGTGTGCTCTTGAATCGTTGGTGCACAGCTGAAAAGGTGGCCGAGGACTATGGGCGTCTCAGGGAGCTAGTTTTGATTGAGGAATTTAAAAGTTGCGTTCCGGAAGAGATCCGAATGTATTTAAATGAGAGGACGAATCAGTCCATCTCAGAGATGGCTAGGCTCGCAGATGAATATGCCCTAACCCACAAGACAAAGTTTTCCTCGCCAAAAAGTTACCCGAGAGACCGTCGGAATGGTAGGGACAGTCCGCCGGCTAAGGGAGAGACTCCACCGGGAGCTAGCACAAAAAGTGAGGATAACAGACAGGAAACCTGGAGATCTCCTGGTTTAAACTGTTTTAATTGTGGAAAGGTGGGACATATTGCATCAATGTGCTTTGCTCTGAGAAAGGAGCCAGAGAGGGAGAGAGCAGCGATCCCTATCGGGCGTTCAGTGGTAATCAGGACGTTGACAAGAGGGCCCCAGGTAGATGGAGTACCGGAGGGGCGGGAGACATTTAGTTCCGAAGGAACCGTGTCTTTGAGGGAAGGGGACCCCCCCATCCCTGTACGAATTTGGAGAGACACGGGGGCGGAACTATCGTTAATTAGCCGTAATGTGTTAAATTTCGGCCCTCGGACGGGGGAGGTTGCCCTGAGAGGAATCGGGAACCAGATCACGGTCGTGCCTTTGCATAGGGTCTTTCTTGATTGCGAGTTGGTGTCGGGACCTGTGGAGCTAGGAGTCCTGCCGGAGTTACCGGGGGAGGGCGTGGACCTCCTGTTGGGTAATGACCTCGCGGGTGGGAAGATGGGAACCGCCCTGATAGTTGAGGCCCCGCCCATGGAGTCCCCGAGCTATCGCGCATGCGCGGTCACTCGCAGCCTGTCGAGAGCGGCGACTGGGACCGCGCGCAGTTTGAAATTGGCCCAGACGTTTTTACCGACCCTGCACCACGAGGGTTCAGAGGGTGGTAAAACGGAAGGTAGTAAAGTAAAATGGGGTAAGGGTAAGGAGATAGCCCTCCCCTTAGTGAAGAGAAAGGTCCTAGAGGTAGGAAATAAAGATGAGAAACGGATAAAGCTGTTAAAACGTCCAGAGTTGGACGTGGTTGATCTGTCTGGTTTGGCAGAATTGTTTGGAGAAGTTGAGAGTCCTAAAGATGTTCTCGATGGTCCCGAGAGTGAAATGAGGGCAGTCTTAGAGGAGAAGGGTACCCTTGCCGTGGAGAAGTCAGCTGAAATGGCCGAGGAGGTTGTTTCAGCTCGCAGGGTTGCGCCTTCCCCAACGGGGGGCTGCCTAGAGAGTAACTGGAAGGATCGGGGGACGTTAGAATTTGAAAAAGGTACGGGTATTGAAAGCCTGGAAGGGGCCAATGTCCCGTTTGAGTGTGTCCAAGATGGGGGCGCACGTGGTGCTGAACCTGGTAACAGAGCTCAGGGGAAGTCTGAGGTGTTTGATTCAGGGGGACGGGGCGGCCGTCCTCGTGAGTCAGATAGACCTGGTTCGGGGAAAAAGGGGTTAACCTTGGGAAGTGTGAGTTCCCAGAGGGTTGTACAGAAGGGGGTCTTCAGAGTTAATGTGGAGTTTACGAATGGGGAGATAACTGTTGTTGTGGAGGGAGACGGGAAATCTGTAATTCCCAAATCAAAGGAAGAAAATTTAAGGTCTGGATTGATGTCAGAAGCAGCAACCAGGCTGCAGAGACAATGGCTTGGTAACACGGTGCCTGCGAATCAATTACAGGTTGATTTGGAATGTAAAGGTGCCCCACACGCTATTGTTATTCAAGAGGGTGCTGTGAAAAGGCAGAATTTGAAATGCTGTCTGAACAAAGCGAGATCGCTTGCGGATCTTAAATTGGAAACTAATAGCATGACGGGTCCTGAAGAGGAAAACGACAAATGGCCTAAAATTAAGGAATTGGGTGGTCTAAGTTTGGAACACGCTGACAAAATAACTCCTATGAAAGGAGCGGGCGAAAGCTTATTTCGCCAGGGTGCCCAAGATCGCCACGAGGGAATTAACCGGAAAAAAGGCGAGGGTTAATGGGGGCGCGATTTTTAAAATAGCAGAAGCCGGTTTTAAGGGATTTTGACAAAGTATGTGAATAATAAAGACAACACCCATGGAAGCTTGACTGTTAAGTTTGAAAGTAGCATAAAAATTTGTCTTTTGCATGAACCTTTGTAGATGTATGTAAGCTAAGATCACACCTCCTTAGTTATGTTGCCGAAGAAAGCAAATAAATAAGGTGGTTATTGAGCTGAAGTTTGATGCTACCAGGCGTTAGTAGGGCACACGAGGTTAAGGTATTAAAGGAAAGGGGCACTGTACTTGTTAACTGTTTAGATGCTGACTTGAATGTATAACTGTAGTACTCTGTATTAGATTCAAAATTTCTGTAAGACTGTACCACTCTGGGTTTTAACCGCTGGTAAAAACCTTTTTAAGAGGGGAGGTGTTATGATACCAGCCCCCTCCTTTGTGAGAATTGCAAGAGCCCTAGAAAAGGGGGGGTCAATGACCCAAAAGAGAGAGAGAGAGACAGGCTGAATGGACACAGGAAATGGAAAGACATTCCACTGGGACAAAAGCTGGTGACTGTGGCATTGTTCTCAGGAGACACCTGGGAACTGCAGACGTGCCAACTCGCAGGGACATTGTAAAGCCCTCGGGCAAAGTGGGCTGGTTGAGAGAGAGATTGCACCACCTGCAACCTGATTGACACCTGAGATCCCGTGAGGCAGTATAAAGAAGGGTCTGAAAGAGGACGACCCTCAGACGCACCAAGGAGACACCAAGAAGCACGATAACGCTTCCCGTGGGAACGGGAAGCCATTTTGAAATAAGCCACGTGCGTTAAATTCCGAATGCGGGGTTTGTGGCTGGAACCAACGGAAGATCGCTTTTAACTAACAACGGGGAAGATCGCTCCCCTGATTACACGGATGTAAACGGCAAGTTTTTCGTTTTATCTCTCTCTCTCTCCAACACGTGAAACCGAAAGCCTGCAGACTTCAGAGTGACTCTTTATATTTCCAATTGGACTCAGTATTATATACCCTAGACAACGAAAGAGCCTATTTCTGATTGATTATGGTTACACCGGTGTTTTAGATTGAGTTTTGACGATTTGAATGTTTTGTATTAACCATACGTTTGTGCCCTTATTGAATAAAACGTTTGAAAATAGTAGCATCCGACTCAGCTGATCCATCTATCTTTGCTGGTAAGTTACCTGGTTACGGGGTTTTCGTAACAGGAGGAACTTGAGTCATGTTGCCATGGGTTTGCCCATCATTGGTTACTCCTGCAGCAACAGTGTTGGCCTGTGAGAAGTCTGCAAAATTAATTATATACTTGACTAAATCAATCACCCTGATCTCCCCACCTCAATAAAGCCAGTCTTCAAATTTCAGGCAATGTCTTGATGTCCCCAAAATGTGTCCTGTCGGACCCCGTGCTTCAGTGCTGTCAAACTCCTGTCCTCCTTTTTTCCTCTACTTCCTACCCTCAGTACCTCCCTCAACAATAACTTTGTGGGTGCCTCCCTGATCTCTCCTTGCCCCTTTGAATGGCTGCTATCAAAGATACTCCAACTACCATTAATAACAATCCACTGTAACTGTGGCAGAAGCATTAGTGTGAAGGGGCTGGTGATGTTGGCCTGCCTGTGGTCCAGCATCTGGCAGTGTGGGGTGGTGGTGTCTGGTGGAGGTAGGGGATTGTCCTGGCAGTATCTGGCTTCAGTGGGTGGAGGTGGCAGGTTAGGGGGAAAGAGGTAGCTCAGCAGAGTCCCAGAGATAATCTTGGGGGGCGTTCTGTAGTTATAAAAATGTTTACCCATGCTTTCACACCATTCTTGGCAGTCCTTGGTAGCTGCAGACATTTCTGATTTTCTTCATGATATTCTGATAGGTCAGGTATGCAATGAGATACCAGGGCCTGGAGATTCAATACCTCACCAAACTCTTCAAATGCAAATGTGCCTCTAATGGTAGGATGTGCTACCTATCATTTTGATAAAAGCAAATGGGAAATGATCAGAACCCTGAAATATGAGTTTATCTTTCTCACCAACTTATATTTACAGCATATAACACTCACAGCTTAATTATTCATCCCATCTTCCCATCATGCGGGAGTATAATGCTTGATTGAATCTCCCTTTGTGAGCTAGATTCATAATCTATGCAAAAAAATACTGGTTATACTAACATCAATTTTGCAGCATTATTAGTAGTAATTATAATATCCTTGACAGTCTTTCTATTTTATGGTTTTTTAGGCAAGTTTTACAAAGATAGGTAAAGATGATACAAAACAGGTAATGTTGAGGAAGCAGATCTTTGTAGAAGGACTTAGACAGATTATAAGATTGGGCGAAGAAGTGACAGATGAATACAGTGTAGGGAAATGCATGGTCGTGCACTTTGATAGAAGGAATAAAGTCGTAGACTATTTTTTAACTGGGAAACAAATTCAGAAATTGGAGGTGCAAAGGAACTTGGGAAACCTAAAGCAGGAATTCCTAAAGGTTAACCTGTATGATAAGACCATAAGATATAGGAGCAGAATTAAGCCATTTGGCCTATCAAGTCTTGGCCCATTAATAAGTAGGTAGTAAGGAAGGCAAATGCAAATTCAGCATTCATTTTGAGAAGAATAAAACTAAAAGCAAGGATGTAATGCTGAGGCTTTTAAGGCATCAATAGGACTGTATTTGGAATATTCTGAGCAGTTTTCAAAATCAGAATCAAATTTATTTTCACTGACATATGTTGTGAAATTTGTTGATTTGCAGCATCAGTACTGCACAATATGTCAAAATTATTACAAACAATAAGAAATCTATAAAATCAACTAAGTAGTGTAAAAAGGGAGTAAAAATGAGGTAGTGTTCATGGGTTCTTGGTCAATTCAGAAATCTGAAGGCGCAGATGAAGAAGCTGTTTCTAGAACTTAATACGTTTGTCTTCAGGCTCCTGTGCCTTCTCCCTGATTGTAGCAATGAGAAGAGGGTATATCCGGATGGTGAGGGTCTTTAATGATCAATGCTGCCTTCTTGATGCATCGCCCTATTGAAGATGTCCTTGCTGGCAGGGGGCTACTGCCCTGATGAAACCAGTTTTCCCACCATCAAGGACATTTTCAAAATGCCCCATATCTAGGAAATGTTGTGCTGACATTGGAGGGACCAGAGGAGGTTTACAAGAAAGATCCCAGGAATGCTTGTGGAGCATTTCATGGCTCTGGGCCTGTATTCACTGAAATTTAGAAGGAGTTCATTGAAAATTTCTGAACTTTAAAAAGCTTAGATGGAGTGGACAAGGAGAGATTGTTTCTAATAGGAGAGACAAGGACCAGAGGGCACAGCTTCAGGATAGAGAAATGTCTCTAGAGCAGAGATGAGGAGGAATTTCTTTTGCCAGGGGTGATGAAGATGGTGAATCTGTGGAATACGTTGCCACAGGCGGCCATGGAGGCCAAGTCATTGGGTATATTTAAAGTGGAGATTGATAGGTTCTTATTTAATTACTGCATCAAAGGTTAAGGGGAGAACAGGGATGAGAGGGACATTACATTAGCCATGATCAAATTTGATGAGCTGAATTGCCTGATTTTGTCCCATGTCACTGCCCTTATGTATGTAGTGTTAGTAAAATATCTACAATATGTTCCACCACCAGAAAATGAATTAGAACATTAGAAAGTTTTTGACAAAAACAGGCCATTTAGCCCAACAAAGCTTGCCAAATTCCTATTCACATAGTGTGTTGAAATAATTATCGAGTTTAGATTTGAAAGTCTCTAAGGAACTACTCTCAACTACACAAATAGGTAGTTTGTTCCATGTGCTCCCAACTCACTGTGTAAAGAAGTACTTCCTGATGTTTGTCTGAAATTTTCCTTTAACATAGTCTACACTGTGTCCTTGTTGATGGATTAATTTTTGAGGTAGAAGCTGGCATCCTCCTTACTTATACTCTTAATGATTTTAAACACTTCTTTCATGTCTCCTCTCATTCTACATCTACTTAGGCTAAAAGTATTTAATTCTTTCAATCTTTCTTCATAGCTCATACCCTGTAGACCTGGAATGAGTCCCATCGCCCTCCTCTGAAGTCTCTCCAGTGCCTTCACATCCCTCACAAAATATGGAGACCAAAATTGTACACAGTATTCAAAGTGTGGCCTCACAAGCACATTATACAGCTTAAGGACAATGTCTGTACATTTGAACTCCACTAAGCGCATCATATAGCTCAATATTCTATTGTTTTTCATAATTGTTTCTGTGCATTGTCTAGATGTTGAGAGTGATGAGTCTACCAGGACACACAAATCCTTCTCATACAGTGCACTTTGCACATTTTTATCTACTATGTCTACTTCCCATATGTAATACTTTACATTTACTTACATTAAGCTTCATCTGCCATTTACCCACCCACAACTGTATTTTGTTTCAATCTATCTGAATTGATTCTGCTGCCTGAATGTTATCAGCACATCCCCCTAATTTTGTGTCATCTGCAAACTTTATTAGTTTATTTGTTATGTGCTTATCCAAATCATGCCAACATTATTTTTTTTCAACTCATACATCACATTTTAATATCAAAAGTAATCAGTTGGTGCAGTTCTGCTTTGAAATCTAGACTATACTGATTACCTCTTTGCAAGAATAAGTAAAGAAAGAAAAGCCATACATCTTTGGTAGCTTATGTCACTGGTGCTCTCAGGGTTAACAGAAAATCATTTATAACATTCAAGGCGACAAAATTGTAACTGTCCCTCTACAATGCTCCATAGATCATTTCAAATAACATGAGTATTTTTATCTTCTGTTTTTCATTTGCATGGCTATAAATAATCATTGCTGTATCCATTATTTAAATGAGTGAGATTAAATTTGGCATGAGTTTAGAGTCAAGTTGTCCCGGACTAGTCTAATAACATTACAGTCCCGAGGTTTAATATAGCAGTTTCTGCATTTGATAATTAGAGTAATTCGGCAATAGCAGCCAGCTGAATTATATCCCAAGTATATTTTATTCTCTCAGCAATTGTTGAACTTTTTTTACATTTTTATATTAGCTATTGAAAAAAATGTTCAAGACTTCTGGTACAAGATTTTATTATTCCAGCAGCAACGAGCACTGTTAGAATGCCTTGTCCTGCTCTATAACAATGCAAATTACAAAATGAAAGGACAAAATAACTTTGGTTCAATTTTGAGTTGCTAATAAAAGACACATGGAAGAAAGAAGTCTACACTCTAACCAAAAGCTTAGTTGAAGATCTACAATTGGAGATTGGAAAATTGCTTTCTAGGATGTCTCCATATGATTGATATAGTGTATAATTCTATCTGAAATCCAGGGCAAACCTAAAATTTCTAACAAAATATTTTTTTTTCTCTAACTACTTACACTGTGCTCTTATAGTGACATTACATTTCTGTAAAGTTTTCCTTTTAACTCACACTTTTCAGCAGTGTTTTTGTTCCATTTGTGGTTTTTTTTGTTCCCTGGGTTATTTTCTACTTTGTTTTATAAAAGTGAAACCACAAAAGAATAAGGACCTAGAAGATCACTGATGTCATTACAGAGTGCAGAGGTCAATGATCACTTACTTGTAAGACTGCCACAACAAATCTTAAGAGTCCCAAAGGACAAAGTCAACAGATACAGCAAATTGCCTATTTTACACTTTGCTCTGTAGACTGTGGAGTGCATGAAGGATATACAGTGAGCTCATAGTATGGAATTTTCAGTACTAAAGAGGACCTGTGGTCAGGATGGTTGAGCCAATGGAACTGAGACACCTTGTCTTATGTAGGGTATTGGGAGATTGGGTACTTGAGGTTCCAATCAAAACCTGGTGGAGATGGGGGGGGGGGTGGTGTTGGGTGGAAGAATACAGAGATTGGGAATCTGGAATTTGTGGGTTAGGACAGGACGTCTATGGAAGGCCAGTGTGATAGAGGACATAAAGAATTCAGGTATATAAAAATAACTCTGGATTGGGTTCCCAGTGCTGTATCGAGGCTGTATCAAGAGGCTATTTTAAATTCAGCTGAGGTAGTAGTCACTGCCTTAGGATAGTTATGTTATTGACACTTAAATGTGTTCTTTCAAGTCAAGTCATTTATTTTCATTTAACTATATACATTTATATCGTCAATTGAGATTATGTTTCTCTGGACCAGGGTGTAAAGCACAGTAGTACATGTAAACACACATATAACACACAATAATTTAGGTAGATAAGAACTAAATTTACAGATGAATTAATCACAGGTGAACAAACTAAAGAGCATGAATTAAATATTGTGGGGTACAGAAAAAATTAACCAGTGACACTTTGATGCAGCTGAGAGTTCAGAAGCTGAATGGCCTGAGGGAAGAAGCTGTTTCCCATCCTGACCGTCCTTGTCTTTATGCATCGGAGCCTTCTGCCTGATGGTAGAAGTTTAAAGAGGATGCTAGATGGATGGGTGGGATCCTTGATAATCCTGAAAAATATCCCCCGTGGATGGTAGGTAGATCCCTATGAGCCGCTCAGCCACTCTCATGATCTTCTGGTCCGATGCTCTGCTGCTCCCAAAACAGATGGAAATGCAGCTCTCAGTGGTGCTCCTGTAAACTTGTAAATTTCTTACACAAGTTGTGCATAAATTTATGTTCAAAATTTTCTTCTGAATGTTGTGCCTCTGATGTTATCTGCTATCAATACTGCTGCAAGCAAGTATTTCATTGCACCTCAGCTTACACATACTTATGTCGGTGACTGAGTTGTCAGACTGAGTCACCCAAACATGATTGTTCCAGGAGCAATGATTGGAAGTTGCTCTTCAGAACAATGTGACCAAATGATTGAAGAGTAAATCGGGTAATTGGTGCAAAGGCAATAAACAACTGGAGCTGCCCTTAAATGTCTGGAGAGGTGATTCAGCCGGAAAATGATCTCAGTTGTGTTCCTCTTTGGGAATATGCATGAGATTGAATTAAGCAGTACTACAGCTATGAATTCTGGGCTTTTATAGCTTCACTAATGGCTAACTAGGACTGAACCTTTCCAGGTTACATTTCTAAAGGAGGTACCGGTAATTTGTATAGGAGACTTGTGTGGTTTTGTGTGAGCCCCCTAGGTTCTGTATGTTATTGTGCAGTGAGTCCAGAATACTTAGAAATTACTTATTTGATTACGGTAGATTAAAGTACGTTCTGTGGTTATTCTGTGGGAAGACATGAGCTATTCTGGGAACCAAACAATTAAAGCTGAGGAATGCCTTTATTTAAAACTGTGATGCAAATATTAAAGTTTTGAAGGTAAAGTCTGAATCTATTTGATACTTTCCCAGACAACTAACAGTTATTGAAGAAGGCAATCTGTTGGTGCTAAATGTTAAACATCATTTCATATTCTATTTGTTGCCCTGTCAGGTCCCACTGAAGCCTGATTTTAATTAATATGTGTACCATCAGATCCTAGGAGACTTTAAATAATAAAGTACATCAGAATAATTTGTAGCCACCTATCCATCAACCTATCAATGATTAATACATGTGTGATTTCCAAAGTGATTTGTGGAAAAGATTAATGTTATGCAGAATTCCAAAAGGAACAGGGACAAGAATATTCCAAATTTTTTTTAAAACCACAGTCAATGTAATTTCCTTATCCTCTATGTGTTATACCAAGGCTAATGCATTCTGTACACAGTACAGTTAAATGATAACATCAGTCTTAAAACTCAAAGGAAAAGATTAAACTAAATTAGAGAAAGCGTATGTTGGTATTTGATGCTTTAGTTCCCAGAGTCATACTAGTTGCCATTGTATTAATACTTAACTCTGAAAATTAGATCATATAACACCACGTTCTTGAGCACTGTGTGATCTAACTTCAATGAAAAATTAAATATTAATGAAGCTCAAGGACATATTGCATAGATCATTCAGAGAATTAATCTGTGATTCTCTGTGCACCTGATGCAAAATGCACACAAAATTCTGAAAACATGCAGCAATATTCAACAAAATACAAATCAACACCTGTTGGCAACATCTATAATATTTCAGTGGCTTTCAATACACATGTGAAACTTGCTTTTGTGTGATTCAGAGAAAGTTTCTGAACCAAGTTCAAGATCTGTGCAAGAAACTCACTTCAGAAAGACCCCCTTAGTCTCCTTCAGGGCCCCCATGATGGAGCTCCCTAACTCCTAAGCCTAAATCTTCCCACCCACTAATTTCACAGCTGAATTGATCAGAAAGAATTTCCAGCATCTGGCAACCCTCCTGATTACTGTCCTATATTTCTGACTGATTACTGTACCCTTTGAATACCAGTCTTGCCCTCCATCATCTGGAGCTTAGAATGCACTACAAAACAGTATAGCATAGCACAGGAACAGGCCCTTCGGCCCACAATGTTGTGCTGAACCAATTAAATCAGTAATCAACTTAACTAATCTCTTCAGCCTGCACAACGTCCATGTCCTTTTTTCCTCACTTTCATGTGCCCATCTAAACATCTCTTAAGGGTTCCTAATGTACCTGCCTCTACTACTACCCCTGGCAGTGCACAGCAGCCAACCCTATTCTCTGTGTAAAACTCCTGCCCCACATCTCCTTTGAAATTAACTCCGCTCACCTTAAATACACGCCTTCTGGTATTAGACGTTTCAATGCTGGGAAAAAGATGTGGTCCTACCTATGCCTCTTGTGATCTGACTAACCTCTATCAGATCTCCCTTCAGCCTCCATCATTCCAGAGAAAACAGTCCAAATTTGTTCATCCTCACTTCATAGCACATCTTCTAATCTGGGCAGCATCCTGATAAACCTCTTCTGCACCATCTCCAAAGCTATGACATCCTTCCTAGAACTCAATGTAATATTCCAGGTGTAGGTTAACCCGAGTTTTATGAAGTTGGAACATAATTTCCTGACTTTTGAACGTAGTGCCTTGACTAATAAAGGAAAGCATGGCATATGCTTTTTTAAAGTGCCCTATTGACCTGTGTAGCCACTTTTAGGGAGCTCTTAACTTAGATGCTAAGATCCCTCTGCTCATCAACACTGTTAAGGGTCTTGTCCACTTTACAGCTTACCTACCAAGGTACAACACTTCATATTTGGCCATGTTAAATTCCATCTGCCATGTCTGCAACTGATCTATATCCTACTGTATTTGTTGCCAGTTAGCTATGTTTTCCACAAAACCACCAATCTTCTTGTTTCTTTGAGTGCTCTGTGAAAGGATTGTACCTTAGGCATAACTAATCATTACCCCTGTAGGTCTTTGAGCACAATATTGTTTGACACGCTGTGCAGAGAATAAGTAAACTGCCTTCAGAAGAGCAAATCTGAGTCAATGGATGATTTTTGTTTGCCTAATATTAATATCTAATATACAGAAATAGTCATTGTGAATACAAATCAGCATTACGTAAAACTGATGTTGGACAATATGTCTGTTATCATAGATCCTCAGATCCATATAAAAATTTTGAATGTATATTTGACTTTTCTTAAGCTGCGTTCCTAGGATATACAACTAAAATTTATTTTGCCAAACAGATTGGTACGTCTGGGACAAAAACACTAAATCACACTTTCATACTTTGTATAGATTTGACATATTTTCATGGACCCTCTATTAATTGATAATGTATTTTCTGATCTATTTAAGGTGGGTGTAGGGATATTGCAGGCATGCTTATATATGTCAGCAGAACAAGTTAAAATATCTCTCCATTCTTATTCTAGTTTTTAGCCATTAAATATTATTAGGAACATAAAATACATATCCTTAATGTGCTAATATTTGGAATTATGCTCAGAATGATATAATTAGTCCAATGTGCCTTGATTGTAATAACAGCCATTGTAAATGTCTTAATTCCAAAGCTCTTCAGAATTTATTTTTGGCATACAGATGTCATAGGCAAGGCCAACATTTATTGTTAACCTTACATCAAATATTTCATGGTAAATTACCTCAGATAGCAATTGACCAATCAGATTGGGATGGACTTAGGTTTACTGATGGATCAAACTATCTACAGAAAAATTACTTTAACTTAAATGATGTTAGAGAATTTGTTTTTACTGAGAATTCAGCAGCAACATGCCTATTTTTAACAAGTCCTTTATACTGAATTGTAAATCTCAAATTACGATCATGAGATGGGAAGTTGTTTTTCAGATTATGATTATATACCTCTATTATTAGTCCAGTAGCATAAATTATAATTCTGCTGCAGCTATATTGAGGAAACAAGACAGTTGACAATAACATAGCACCAGCTGTATAATTTTTTAAATATAACTTGTCACTTATTCCTCTGGAATGATGGCCTTAAAATTTTGATTAAAAATGAAACAGAATTTTATAATATCCATTTACTGTCAAAATTAATGTTCTATGCAATATAACTATATAACTACTGAACAGGAAATTAACTTTAAAACTCATAAATACAGTACATTTTATTAAAAGGTGTTAAAGAGAAACACATAGAATCTATTGACAATTTATAGTACTTAAATCACCGGAAATAAAATTGCCAGATTCAGTGGCTCTTAACGCAAGGCTCAGTTTTCATGTTCTTTACTTTGCTAAAGAAAATAATCCCATGTTTGCATTTATGATCTTTCAGAGTAACCAATCAATAGTTAACTAGACTTTTTTAAATGGTAATAACTTTAAACAATTCAAAACAATTAAAGCAAAGCTCAGATGACAACACCAAATTCATCTCTGTAAATGCATTTCTTGGCATATTCCTTTGAAAAAACCTTTAGTAAATATTATTGCCAGGTTACCTTGCTTAGTCTGTAAGAAATATTGATAAATACTTACAGACTAAAATGATAAATTGCCAAGCACGGGAATACTCTGTGTCAAGGTTTAATTAAAATTTATCAGGGATCATCAGAGGGCAAAACTAATTCTGAATAAGTCATAGTGTGTCCTATGTTGCTGCTGAATAACCTCCCTAACAGAAATTAATTTTGATAACACAGGTATTCTAATAAGGTAAGGTAACACAATATTTTGCTATTGGTTTTTATACAACCAATGACAATCTGTGCAAACAAATAACATAGTTAGAATAACAAATTTCTGTGAATAATTTAGATGACCTTTTGATTTGAAAATGTTTAAGTTTTGTATTAGTGTATTATCATGTGTACTGAAAGACAGTGAAAAACTTTTGTTTGAGTGTATTCCAAAGAACTTAATTTTCTGCTTAATGTTAATCAGACATTAATTGTGGTTGTGCTTACGTTGCACCATGGCTTAAGGACAAATGCAAGATGTTGTCAGTTAATCTGGATTGATTGTAATTTCAATTTTAATATGATTGCATACCCATATATCATTCAATTTTAAGTAGACTTTTAGTGCTACCAATGAATCTTCTTTCATAGCATTTCTTCTGGTCAATGCTACGAAAAAATGCCAATCTGAAAGCATGAAACATCATCAATTAGAATCAGGTTTATTATCAATGACAGCTGCAATGAGCGTTAATGTTTTGTGGCAATATTATAACCATATAACCATATAACAATCACAGCACGGAAACAGGCCATTCCGGCACTCCTAGTCCATGCCGAACTCTTAATCTCACCTAGTCCCACCTACCCGCACACAGCCCATAACCCTCCACTCCTTTCCTGTCCATATACCTATCCAATTTTACCTTAAATGACACAACTGAACTGGCCTCTACTACTTCTACAGGAAGCTCATTCCACACAGCTATCACTCTCTGAGTAAAGAAATACCCCCTCGTGTTTCCCTTAAACTTTTGCCCCCTAACTCTCAAATCATGTCCTCTCGTTTGAATCTCCCCTACTCTCAATGGAAACAGTCTATTTACATCAACTCTATCTATCCCTCTCAACATTTTAAATACCTCGATCAAATCCCCCCTCAACCTTCTACGCTCCAATGAATAGAGACCTAACTTGTTCAACCTTTCTCTGTAACTTAAGTGCTGAAACCCAGGTAACATCCTAGTAAATTGTCTCTGCACTCTCTCTAATTTATTGATATCTTTCCTATAATTCGGTGACTAGAACTGTACACAATATTCCAAATTTGGCCTTACCAATGTCTTGTACAATTTTAACATTACATCCCAACTTCTGTACTCAATGCTCTGATTTATAAAGGCCAGCGTTCCAAAAGCCTTCTTCACCACCCTATCTACATGAGACTCCACCTTCAGGGAACTATGCACTGTTATTCCTAGATCTCTCTGTTCCACTGCATTCCTCAATGCCCTACCATTTACCCTGTATGTTCTATTTGGATTATTCCTGCCAAAATGTAGAACCTCACACTTCTCCGCATTAAACTCCATCTGCCAACGTTCAGCCCATTCTTCTAACCGGCATAAATCTCCCTGCAAGCTTTGAAAACCCACCTCATTATCCACAACACCTCCTAACTTAGTATCATCAGCATACTTACTAATCCAATTTACCACCCCATCATCCAGATCATTTATGTATATTACAAACAACATTGGGCCCAAAACAGATATTACAATGCAAGATGTGAAAATTATGCTAGAAGTTATAAAAATAGATAAATAATGGAAAAGACAAATATCAAGGGGTCATGGACTGTTCAGAAGTGCTGTTCCTGGATCACTGAGTGGGGTCTTCAGTGGTATCACCTCCTTGATGTTAGTAAAGTGAAGAAGCCATGTCCCAGATAATGAGGGTCTCTAATGGAAGATGCTGCCTTCTTGAGGCACTGCCTCTTGAAGATCTCCTTGATGGTGGGGAGGACTGTGCCTATGATGTGCCTGAGTCTGCATCCCCTTGTAATCCTGTGCATTGGAGGCATTATATCAGGCTATAACGCAGCCAGTCAAAATGCTCTCACCATTTACCTGCAGAAATTTACAAGAGTCTTTGCTGATGTACCAGATCTCCTTGGACTCCTGACAGAATTGTTGGAGATCCTACATTGTGATTGCATCTGAAATTCATTCTATTAAAATTGGAGGCAGAGGTGCGACACAATGGAACATTTTCAGAAGAACCAATAAACTAGGATCAGGAGCAGGCAGACTGTGCTTCAGCATTCGAAAAGATTATGATTAATCTAATTGTAACTTCTCCTCGACATTCCCACCTACCTGCAGTAACCTTACATCCTCTTACTTGTTAAGAATCAATTTACTTCTGTCTTAACAATACTCAAGGATTTTTCTTCCAGGTCCCTTGAGGAAGTGAGTTCCAAAGACTCTCAACCCTTCAGAAAAGAAAAACTTCTCCTGACAAATGAATAACCCTTATTTTTAGAGTTGACTTGTTGTAATGTGATTATTATTAAAAGTAAGTTAATACTAATCGGAAGCTGTTGGTAACGAGAGTCTGGTTCTGGGCTTGGTGGGGTTTTACTCCCATGTGCATTGTAAATAGTTCGACCACCCCTGCCGTATGAGGGTCCTGAAAGCCTCTGTATTGTAAATATCATTTACCGTCCCAGGTAAAGATGTTCTTTTGGCCATGAAATTGTCGAGTGGTCCTTTTGTAAAGTAGAAGTTACAACGTATTTTTGGCGACGAGGTGAACTGGTTTTGTGGACAGGTTGGCCCATTTCGAGCAGGAGCTGTGAGAGGATGAAGAGCCGCATGTTCAGATAGCTACATTCGGGACTATCAGTGAATTCGAGGAGCGAGCTGAGGAGTGGCTGGAGTATGAGGAAAGGCTGAGACACTTTTTCTGTGCTAATGGAATTGCTGAGGAGGCTAAGAAGCACTCTATTCTCCTGTGTGTGTGGGACAAAGACTTACAAGTTGATAAGGAACTTGGCCACACCACGGAAACCGGGAGAAATTCCATATGACGAACTGGCCAAGCTCGTGGGGAACCACCACATTCCGAAACCTTCGGTGATACTCCAACAGTTCAAGTTTCACAGCCATTTCAGGAAGCCTGGTCAGCCTGTGGCCAATTTTGTGGCTGAGCTTCGGCAGCTGTCGGAGCAATGTGATTTCTGAGCCGTGTTGCACGACATGCTCCATGATAGATTAGTATGCGGTATTAATAATGACGACGCACGACGCCGCTTGCTGGGGGAAACCCCACCGTTGATATTCAAGAAAGCCCTAGAGATTGCTCAAGGCATGGAGATGGCTGCTAATAATGCCAAGGATATCCAGAAAGGACATGGGGGTGGGGGGGTCGCAGTCGGTGGCGGTGCACCAAGTCAGGAGGGAGACTGGTAAACAGGCAAAGCGGGTGGAATGTTTTCGGTGTGGAGGGATGCACGATGAAAATGTTTGCAAATTCAAAGATACTGTAGCAAAAAGGGACATTTAGCTAAAAAGTGCAGGAGTTTAAAGGGTAAGGTTAAGCCTGGGCAGGGGAGAGCTCAACAGACTCAGGCAGCCACACACCACCTGGGAGAAGCAGACGATGAGGCAGCGTGTGCCTACAACATGTTTGGGGTGGAAACGGATCAGGGACCACCTGAACCATATTATGCCACAGTCACTGTCAGGGGAAAGGACATTAAGTTCGAGATTGATTCAGGGGCCACTGCATCCGTCATTAGTGAAGAGACCTACAGGAGGACATGGGGATCCAACCTGCCTCCCATCAGACCATCTAAGCTCCAACTCAGGACCTATACGGGGCAGCCCATACCTCATTTAGGGGTGTTATATGTGGATATTTCAGCCAGGGGCCAGAAGGCTGAAGCCAGGCTGGTGATAGCTAAGGGCAGTGGGCCCAGTCTTTTGGGCTGCGATTGGCTTCGCAAAATCCAGTTCAACTGGCATGAAATTAAGTATGCACACACGACGGAGGACATTCTGCAGCGGTATAGAGACGTTTTCAGGGACGAGCTGGGCACACTGAAGGGCGTGACCGTGAAACTCCATGTTGACCCTGAGGCCACACCACGTTTTTTTAAGCCCAGGTCGGTGCCCTATGCCATGAAAGGCAAAGTTGAGGAGGAGCTGGAATGTTTACAGGGGCTGGGCATCACTGAGCCTGTCTGGTTTTCAAGGTGGGTGGCTCCCATTGTTCCAGTTTTGAAGACACATAAAACGGTGAGGATATGTGGGGACTACAAGCGTACGGTGAATCGGGTCTCTAAGCTGGAGGAGTACCCATTGCCACAGGTGGATGACCTATTTGTGACCCTCTCAGCGGGTAAGCTGTTCACAAAGCTGGACATGAGCCAGGCCTACCAACAGCTGCTGCTCGATGAGGATTCAAAGGAGTACGTCACCATCAATACGCACAAGGGATTATTCAAATACAGTCGCCTGGTGTTTGGAGTGGGGTCTAGCCCCGCCATTTTCCAAAGGACAATGGACGCATTGCTGCAGGGGATTCCACACGTAGCAGTGTACCTTGATGATATTTTGATCACGGGAGCCACGGAGGGGGAGCATCTGGCTAATTTAGAACAGGTGCTGAAGAGACTCTCAGATGCAGGGCTGCGGCTGAAACATGGAAAATGTGTGTTCCTGGCTCCGAGTGTGACCTACCTGGGTCACAAGGTTACAGCTGAGGGGCTTTGCCCAGTGGAGGACAAAGTGAGAGCTATTAAGGAGGCTCTAAATCCCAAGAGCGTCACTGAACTCAGATCATTTTTGGGCATGGCGAATTATTATGGCAAGTTTCTTCCGGACCTCTCAAAGGTTTTGGCTCCACTGTATAAGCTGCTTCACAAAGACACTAAGTGGTGGTGGGGTGAAGAGCGGGAGGAAGCTTTCAAGGAAGTGAAAGAACTCCTCCACTCAGCGAAGCTGCTTGTTCACTATGAACCAGACAAGGAGATCATCATTTCATGTGACGCTTCGCCCTATGGAGTCGGGGCAGTTCTCTCACACATAATGGAGGACCATTCAGAGCAGCCGATTGGTTTTGCTTCACGTACCCTGACGGCTGCTGAGAAGGGATATTCACAGCTAGACAAAGAAGGTCTGGCCATTGTTTCTGCAGTCAAACGTTTTCATCAGTACCTCTATGGACGTGCATTCACAATTTATACGGACCATAAACCATTGATGAGCCTCTTTAGTGAGACCGGTTGCATCCCACTGCTAGCCTCATCCAGAATACAGCTTTGGGCTCTCGCATTGTCAGCCTACCAGTATACTATCGTGTACAGAGCGGGTGGGGATAGTGCAAACGCCGATGCGCTGAGTCGACTCCCTTTACCTGAGACGCCTGTTACTGCATATGTGCCTCCAGAGACTGTGTTTTCATTGGAGAGGCTGTCAGAGCCAGTTGTAAAGGTGACCCAGATCAAGCAATGGACAGAGAGGGACCCAGTCCTGTCTCAAGTCAAGACTTTTCTTTTACAAGGTTGCCCCAGAGTTGTGGAAGGAGAGGAACTGAGGCCTTATGCCAACCGCAAGTCAGAACTGAGTCTGCAGGATGGTTGCATTATTTGGGGGGCGAGGGTCATTGTGCCTCCCCCGGCCATTCACAGATTGTGGAGGAAATTCATGAGACTCATCCAGGGGTGTCTCGAATGAAAAGCCTTGCACGATTCTACGTCTGGTGGCCAGGAATGGATCAGGATCTGGAGAACAAGGTAAAATCATGCACGCAATATCAGACCAATCAGAACATGCCACCACCAGTTCCTTTGCACCCATGGGAGTGGCCAGTCTACCCCTGGTCTAAGCTATGTTTGGACTTTGCTGGCCCCTTTATGGGACAGATGTTTCTTGTAATGGTAGATGCCCATTCCAAATGGATTGAAGCTCACATCATGAGCAACATCACAGCCCCCTCAACCATAGACAAACTCAGGCCAGTGTTTGCAGTCCACGGGTTGCCTGACACTCTGGTCACTGATAATGGCCCGATGTTCACCTGTGAGCTGTTCAGTGAGTTCATGCGGCAGAATGGCTTTCGCCACATTCGGACGGCCCCTTTCCACCCAGCCTCAAATGGTTTGGCTGAGTGGGTTGTTCAGACAGTGAAGGAAGGCCTGAAGTAGATGACAGGGGACTCTCTTAGTACACGACTTTCGCGTTTCCTGTTTAAATACCGCCTCACTCCACAGACTACGACTGCACGCACTCCAGCAGAGATGCTGATGGGGCGTAGGCCTAAGTCAAGATTGGACCTGCTGCACCCGGACATGAAGGCAAAAGTGGAGAGAAAGCAGGAAAAGCAGAAGGAGGGACACGATCAACATGCACGAGAGAGACAGTTACAACTCGATGACAATGTCTATGTGAGAAGCTTCAGCAGTAGCAATAATCAGCAATGGCTACCTGTTATTCTCAATCAGAGTGGTCCAGTCTCCTATGTTGTTAAACTGACTGATGGGTGTGTTTTCCACAGATATTAGGACCATGTGCGCCTGTGTCATGATACTGGCTCAGAGGAAGACAGTTCCATGGAGTTTCCAACGATGAGACAGACTACTGGGGAAGCATGTCCACCAATGACTTTGCCAGAGAGAGACAGACACATGCTGGCAGAGGGGGCAGAGGCCCCTGAAGAGGATGGACATTCTCACACGGACACACAGACCCCTCTCATGCCCTCAACAGTAGATCCACACAACACATCCTCACCAGCGGTGCCTGCCGGGTCACCGGGAGTAGTGCGTAGATCGCAGCGCCCTCGCAAACCTCCTGACAGACTGAATCTTTGGATTGGACAGTTTTTTTGTTGTTGTTAGATTGAATGTTGAATTTGCCATGTTTTTTAGGTGTTCTGTTTTGATAACCTGTTGCTAACGATACCACTGTTTTCATTTCCCAGTTCTTCTATATTTGGGGAATGTTGGATTTTAAAGGGGGGGAGAAGTGTTGTAATGTGAGTATTATTAAAATTAAGTTAATACTGATCGGGAAGCTGTTGGTAACAAAAGGCTGGTTACGGGGTTGGCAGGGTTTTACTCCCGGTGTGCATTGTATATAGTTCCTTCACCCATGCCGCATGAGGTACCTGGAAGCCTCTGTATTGTAAATATCATTTGCTGTCCCAGATAAAGATGATCTTTTGGCCATAAAATTGCTGAGTGGTCCTTTATTAAAGTAGAAGTTACCACAACTGTCATTCCTGATTTTTCCATGAGAGAAGGTACCTTCTCCTTATCCATTGTGTTAAGATTACATATCTTCCAAACGAGCCCCTGCTCCCCTTTATAGTTGAGTAAACCTTCTCAGCTCTGCTAGCAGTTTATTTATATCCTTCCTTAGAGAAGATCAAAATTTTGCACAATACTCCATATGCAGTCTCACCAATGCCCCAATGGAAGCATATGCTCGCTACTTTTGTTTTCAAGTTCCATCATAATGAAAGATAACTTTCTGAATACTTTCTGTGCTTACCTTTTGTGAATCTTGAACTTGGGCACCTTCTTCTGCACATCAGAATCTTGTCACCTTTTTAATTTCTCTTTATCAATTTCAATGCCAGGCCAGATGGATTGGAAAGGCCGGGTGTAGGGACCGAAGCTGAGGGTTGGGCTGGTTCTGCTCACTGCTCTGCAACATTTACTTTACTCTTTTCTGCGCTGAGGCTGAGGCGGTGGTCTGCTCCAGCTACTCTGGGCTTCGTGCCTGCGGGCTCCGTGATATTTAGTCCTCTGTGTGTTGAACTGAGGCTGAGGTTGTGAGCCTGCTCTGGCCTTCATGTCTGAGAACACACTTACACTCTAAATGCTATTTGCTTACTTCTATTGTTTGCACAATTTTTTTGTTTGCACATTGGGTGTTTGCTGGTCTCTTTTTAATGGATTCTTCTGGGTTTCTTGTTTTGTGGCTGACAGTAACGAGTTGACTCTCAAGGTTGTAGAATGTATACATACTTTGATAATAAATGTACTTTGAATTATTTGAATTTTTTAGAATAGCTCACATTTTCGGCATTAGATCTTCATTGTCTCACTCAACTGAAATACGTACCTATGTGGCCTCTTTATATTCCCTTCATAATTTACTTTCCTACCTTTCTTTGTGTCATCAGCAATTCCAGCAACCACACCTTCTGTGTTTACATTCGAGTCATTTGGCACTACTGAACAGGAACACATTTCTGTTTCTGAACATCATTAGGGTTTGCTTTGAAGTAGGCTTGACATGTCTGACATATGTTACTGAATGTGCATATATTAAATTAAAATATTAGAACTACAAAATAAACTTATAACAAGGAATCAGTTTATACCAGCATTGAAATGCCTTTCCTCTGAGTAAGTAATTTTACTCACATTTACTTCATTATTCCAATTTTCCTTCAACCATCTTTCCTTCATCTTCACTTTTTATCAGTCATTCAGTTTAATGTAAAGTGTAGGCATAATTTCTTCTTCCATTATTAACCCTAAATATAAATTCCACAAGGTTACAAAAGTATACTATGTTTTAATGCCCACCATTTAAAATCTATTACATTTAATGTTATTTATGCTGGGATCAGTATGTTTCTATTTGCCCTATTCTATCCATCCAAATATTCAGTTCATATTGGGCATTTTTTTTTCAGAGGCAGCTTTCTAGTCAATCTGCATCATACATTTTCCATGCTTCATTTTCCTCAATATGCAGTGGATTTCCATAGTGCAGTTGTGGTTTAGCTGAGATTTTATTAGCATTTTACTCAGGACTATCATTATCACTTATTATCACTTGGCTGTTATAGCCATGTCATATATTATTGGTCTTATGTGCTAAACTCTCAATAGAACAGTGCGCAAGCATTAAATCTTATTCAGGCATTTGGCTCCATTTATTGCAATGAAACTCAATTTCAGAAACAGTATACAGTCCATATTTTCCATTATAGTGGAAGTATTTATTGCTTGTGATATTTTGTGCAGGTTAGCTATTTCTTTATCAGTATCTCGTAAGTAAAAGCTTGCATTTTCTGCAGGTTTATCACTCTGAGTGGTTGCCTTTAATCTTGTTCTTTCACTCCCTCCTCATTTCCCAGAGGCAAGTCTTTTGTTAGTTACTGCAGTTCATATTTTCAGGCAATGAACTCTATGTCAATTTAAGCCCATTCATCCGTTATAAGATTATCCGTTTTTAGCTTTCTTTGGTCTTCCAATTAATTAATAACATCCACTACTTTTGTAACACAACAAAAATTTCATTGCTGTATTTCTTAGTGAGCTGAAGAGGACTCTATACAGCACTACTTCCTTGTGATTACAATAAATTAAATGTTTATCTCTTCTCTTTAAGCCAATTTTTATTGGGGCTGCTATATTATCTTAATTCTCAAAAAAACAGAACTTCCCTAAAAATCTACCATTGTTAACTTGTCAAATTATTTCCCAAGGGTCTTGTATTTATTAACCAAAGCTTTTCTCTAAATGAATGTTGGCCATACCTTCAAAACTTTCACCTAACCTCCTCACAACTAGATCTAATGAGATTACCCACTTATTAGAGAAATATATTGAATAGGTAGGCCAGTATACCCATGGCTAACTTCCTCAAATCTTCTTAATAGGAAGAGGAATTGAAGGAATCAGGATAGGCTGTTCATGAAAGAAAGTATTTTGTGACGTGTGAATGAAGGTGAAAATGCATTTCTGATGTGGGGAGCAGTATGATTTTGAGAACAGAGTAAATCATTGTTGTGATAGCATTTGGAGAAAAGTTTTCCTGACTGCATGTTGAAACCCAAAGTATCAATTTAGAAACAATTTATTGTATAATTATAATGTTTTAAATGGACCAAAACATCCAATTTTAAAAAGAGAAATTTGGAATTACTAGTTGAGTTTCTCATACATTTTCAGAAATATATAATTAATAAATAATGGTGAAGAAACATTTGGAAAGATTTTGCATAATTTTATTTTTTTTCCTCTTGCAGCGCTACAGAAGGGATGGTAAATCCAGATCCAAATCCTCTAATTTGCAATGAGCTAAAAAAGTGAAAGTGAATTTAGGTTTTACCCTTGGTTTAGATTACCTGCTGCTACCAAGAATGTAGAAAATGTAACATTTAATTTGCACCCAGCACATTCCAACTGATAGCAATATGAGTAAGACCAAGTGGTTTTTATTTCAGGAGTTTAAGACTTAAACTTTCGGACAGAATTCAGAATTTTCAATGTTCATTCATGGAAAAGGTATTAAACAACGTCAAAAATTTTTACAAATTACCATGGAAAATCAACTGTTTACCTTTATGGTTTTATGTTGAGCATTTGATGGTTAAAGTCCTGTATTCGCTGGTATTTAGAAGAATAAGGGTGACCTCATTGAAACCTATCGAATGGCAAAAGGCTTAGATAGAGTGGATGTGGAGAGGATGTTTCCTATGGTGGGCCAAGGCAGTCGCAGAATAGAGGGGTGTCCTTTTAGAATGGAGATGAGGAGGAATTTCTTTAGCCAGAGAGTGGGAAACTGTGGAATTCATTGCCAAAGGTAGCTGTGGAGGCCAAGTCTGTATGTATATTTAAGGCAGAGGTTGCTAGATTCTTGATTGGTCAGGGCATAAAGGGATACTGGGGGGAAGGCAGGAGACTGGGGCTGAGTGGAAAACATGGATCAGCCATGATTAAATGGCAAAACAGACTCAATGGGCCAAATGGCCTAATTCTGCTCCTATATCTTATTGTCTTATGTTTGGTAATTTAGTTTCCTTCAACATGAGTGAAAGAGCGTTTTGAGTTTACCAGCACCTTGTACTCCACAACATTTTCAATGTGGTACCAGTTTTTAAATGTTTCTGAGGGATATATCTGCTTTTCAAGCTGCTTTCACTGCTTTTTGAAGTTGGAAGGTATTAAGTGCATCAATATACCAGCACACATCCCTCCTATATTTAATGATGCAGAAAACAACAAGAAGCTGTCAGTACTAAAGTGGGATTACTTGCACAGGAGCACTCAGTCTTGCTATGTTTTTTTGTACTAAGGGTAAGAAAGAGCACATAAAAATTAATTACATTGCACGCATATGAAAAATCTTATGGATGCTGGTTAGGGCCAGCAGGAACAAAATCAGGAATTATCTGACATGTCCACTTTGTGTTGTTAAGATTGCATCCTACCAGATACCAGGTCCTCAAGGATTCTGAAGAACTGAGTGGTTGTTACAATTTATTGCTACAGTTCCTAGTCACTGTTAATTTCCTGATGTTTGTTAATGAAGAACCATAGAGGGCTGTTGGGCTGATGGATATCTGATCTTTTAGCAGATGATTGTGCCTTTAGATAAGAAGATCTTGTTAGGGTGGGCATGGAAGAAATGGGTTTACCCAAATTCCACCGGAAACCCAGAGGCAGAGTCCTGACTCTGCACATGAAAATCCGAAAGCTGTAGATGCTAAAATTCTGAAAGAAACTTCAAACAAAACAGTAAAGAATGGAAAAAAGATCAGCAAGTCATGCAGCATTTGTGTCTGGAAAAGCAGAGCTTAACATTTAAGTTCTAAATTGATCTTTGGAAATTCTCTAAATCATGGGAGCTCTCAGACACCTGTAAAGGGATATGCAACATTTGCTTCTCAATCCATGGGCTATTGTGCAACAAGCTGCTTGAAAAGGACTCATCTGGCTCAGAAATATTTACAAGCAATTAGCAAGCAGGTGTGTTGAATGTGAGCCATCAAGTGGAAGTATTTCGGAGAAGGAAGAACGAAGTATGGTTAAAGGGATAGGTCTAATGAGACATGGTGAGAGATGGGAAGAGAGCTTTAAGATGCAGAAGCCAAATAACTAAAAGTATCTGTAAAAATTTGGCAATCTATAACCTCACTAAGCAACACATCACTATAATGGGGGCATTTGGCAGATGTATCAGTATTACAGTGGAGTAAAGTGAATTACAGAGGCATGAGAGAGGTGGGTAGTCAAAGTTGATTGGAAGGGAGCACCAGCAGGGATGATGGCAGAGCAGTAATGGCTGGAATTTCTGGGAGCAATTTGGACGATGCAGAATAGATATCCTGAAGAAGTGGTATTCTAAAGGAAGGAAGACGTAACTGTGCAGACAAGGGAAGTCAAAGCTTACATAAAGGCAAAAAAAGAGGTATATAATAGAGCAAAAATTAGTGGGAAGTTAGGGGTTTGGGAAGCCTTTAAAAATCAACAGAAGGCAACTAAAAAGTCAAAGAAGGAAAAGATAGAATACGAAGGTAAGCTAGCCAGTAATGATAAAGAGGATACACAAAGTTTCTTTAGATAGATAAAGTGGAAAAAGAGCGGTGAGAGAAGATATTGGATCACTGGAAAATGATGCTGGAGAGGTAGTAATGAGGCACAAGGAAATGGCCGATCAACTGAATAAGTATTTTGCATCTGTCTTCACTATGGAAGACATGAGCAGTATACCGGAAGTTTGAGAGTGTCAAGGACAGAAGTGTGTGAAATTGCTATTACTAGGGAGAAGGTGTTTGGGAAACTGAAAGGTCTGAAGATAGATAAGTCACCTGGATCATATAATCTACACCCCAGGGTTCTGAAAGAGGTGGCTGATGAGAATGGGGAGATATTGGTATTGGCTTTTCAAGAATCAGTGGATTCTGACAAGTTTCTGGATTGGAGAAGTGCAAAGGTCACTCTACTCTTTAAGAAGGAAGACAGGCAGAAGAAAGGGAAATTATAGGCCAGTTAATCTGCCCTCAGTGATTGTGAAGATTTTGGAATCGACTGTTAAGACCGTGGTCTTGGAAGCATACAATAACATAGACTGTAGTCAGCATGGTTTCCTGAAAGGGAAATCGGGCCTGACAAAGTTGTTGGAATTCGTTGAAGAAATAACAAACAGGCTAGACAAAGGAGAATCAGCAGATGTTGTGTACTTGGATTTTCAGAAGGCCTTTGAGGAGCCACCCATGATGCTGCTTAACAAGTTAAGAGTTAAGGTATTACAGGGCAGGGAACTAGTACGGATAATGCAGTGGTTGATTGGCAGGAGGCAAAGAGTGGGAATAAAGTGAGACTTTCTGGTTGGCTGCTGGTGGCTAGTAGTGTTCCACAGGGGTTTGTGTTAGGACCCCTTCTTTTCATATTATATGTCAATGACTTGGATGATGGAATTGATGGCTTTGTTGCAAAGTTTGTGGATGATATGATGGTAGGTGGAGGGGCAGGTAGGATGTGGAAATAGGGAAGCCACAGAAGGACAGACAGTGTCACGGTCCTTATTGTTAATTCCCTATCTTTCTCCTAATTTCCGTTGATTGTGCCACAGTTCCAACCACTAATTTCCCATTTGCTTCCAGTGCTATCTCTCTCCATGGCCGACATGAGAAGAACCCTGTGCAGGGTCAACCCACAGAGGCTGCTGGACCAGACAACATCCCTGGTAGAGTGCTCAGAGGATGTGCAGACCAGCTAGCAGATGTTCTCACTGACATCTTCAACATCTCCCTGAGCAGCGCCACCATTCCAACGTGCTTCAAGGCCGCCACCATCGTCCCCGTGCTGAAGAAGTCTTCAGTGTCCTGCCTAAATGACTACCATCCCATTGCACTTACATCCATCATCATGAAGTGTTTCGAGAGGCTCATCATGAGGCATATCAAGGTCCTGTTGCCCCCCTCACTGGACCCCCTGCAGTTTGCGTACCATCCCAACTGCTCAACAGATGATGCCATTGCCACCACCCTCCACCTGGCCCTAACCCACCTGGACAAAAAAGACACATACGTTCAGATGCTGTTCATAGACGTTAGTTCAGCATTCAACACAATCATCCCTCAGAAACTGATTGGAAAGCTGAGCCTACTGGGCCTGAACACCTCCCTCTGCAACTGGATCCTAGACTTCCTGACTGGGAGATCTCAGTCAGTCTGGATCGGGAGCAGCATCTCCAACACCATCACACTGAGCACGGGGGCTCCCCAGGGCTGTGTGCTCAGTCCACTGCTGTTCACTTTGCTGACCCACGACTGTGCTGCAACACACAGCTCGAACCATATCATCAAGTTCACCAATGACACGACCGTGGTGGGTCTCATCAGCAAGAATGACGAGTCAGCTTACAGAGAGGAGGTGCAGCGCCAACAACCTGTCTCTTAATGTGAACAAAACAAAAGAGATGGTTGTTGACTTCAGGAGGGCATGGAGCGACCACTCCCTGCTGAAAATCGACGGCTCCTCAGTAGAGATCGTAAAGAGCACCAAATTTCTTGGTGTTCACCTGACGGAGAATCTCACCTGGTCCCTCAACACCAGCTCCATAGCAAAGAAAGCCCAGCAGCGTCTCTAATTTTTGCGAAAGCTGAGGAAAGCCCATCTCCCACTCCTCATCCCCATCACATTCTACAGGGGTTGTATTGAGAGCGTCCTGAGCAACTGCATCACTGCCTGGTTTGGAAATTGTACCATCTTGGATCGCAAGACCCTGCAGCGGATAGTGAGGTCAGCTGAGAAGATCATCGGGGTCTCTCTTCCCGCCATCATGGACATTTACACTACACGCTGCATCCGCAAAGCAAACAACATTATGAAGGACCCCACGCACCCGTCATACAATCTCTTCTCCCTCCTGCCATCTGGAAAAAGGCTCCGAAGCATTCGGGCTCTTACGACTAGACTATATAACAGTTTCTTCCCCCAAGCTATCAGACTCCTCAATACCCGAAGCCTGGACTGACACCTTGCCCTTCTGTCCTGTTTATTATTTATTGTAATGCTGGTACTGTTTTTGTGCACTTTATGCAGTCCAGTGTAGGTCTGTAGTCTAGTGTAGCTTTCTGTTTTTTTTTTATGACGTAGTTCAGTCTAGTTTTTGTACTGTGTCATGTAAACTATGGTCCTGAAAAATGTTCTCATTTTTACTATGCACTGTACCAGCAGTTATGGTCAAAATGACAATAAAAGTTGACTTGACTTGACTTCTCTTTGATGACGGCACACCTGGTTTCCATCAAGACCAGCAGCAAAAGAACCCTGGTGTTACAACCACTAGTCGCCAGATCGTTGGTTTTGCCTGTGTGGTAATTAACGTTTTCCAGCTGCTTAGGACCATGTGTTCTAGGTTTTGCTCCAGTTTCAAGGTTTACCTATGAAACTCCGTCCCTCCGTGTCAAGATCCCTCCTGTTTGCTGTTCAACATTCACGTCTGTGTAAGCATCCTAATGCAATCTCCGTGCCTGTGTCCTGCACTTGGGTTCGCTTCAATCGCTCATTGCAACAGACAGATTAGGAGAATGAGCAAAGAAGTGGCAGGTGGAATACAGCATTGGGAAGTGTATGGTGATGCACTTCATTATAAGAAATAAAAGCGTAAACAATTTTCCAAATGGAGAAAAAAAAAATCAAAAATCTGAGGTGCAAAGGGACTTGAGAGTCCTCATGCAGGTTTCTCTAAAGTTTAATTTGCAGGTTGAGTCAGGGGTGAGGAAAGCAAATGCAATGTTAGCAGTCATTTTCAGAGGACGTGAATATAAATATAATGATGTAATGTTAAAGATTTATAAGCAACTGGTGAGGATTTACTTGGAATATTGTGAGCAATTTTTCATTCCTTATTGAAGAGAGGATGTGCTGACTTTGGAGAGGGTTCAAAGGAGGTTCATAAAAATGATTCCGGGATCACGTGAAGAGTGTTTGATGGCTGTAGACTTGTACTCAATGGATTTCAGAAGAATGAGGGGGTATCTCTTTGAAAGCTAATAAATGTTGAAAGGCCTTGATAGAGTAGATATGGAGAGAATGATTCCTCTGATGTGGGAGTCTGAGACCAGATGACATAGCCTCAGAATAGATGGATGTCCATTTAGAACAGAGATGAGGAGGAATTTCTTTAGCCGGAGATGATGAATCTGCGGAATTCTTTGCCACAGATGGCTGTGGAGGCCAAGCCATTGGGTATATTTAAGGCAGAGTTTGATAGATTCTTGACTAGTTAGGGCACAAAGGGAGAAGCCAGGAAATTGGGACTGAGAGAGAAATGGATTGGCCATGATGAAATGGCAGAGCAGACTCGATGGTCCAAATCACCTAATTCTCCTTTCTCTTATGGTCTTATTGCCTTAAGACAATGGGCTAGTCATCTCTTAGGAAGTCCCCAAGCCCACACTTTGGCAGTGCAGCAGGTGTGCCCAGTCTGCTAAAAGGTTAACTGGCATGATCGATTCACTGGCACCTGCCGTGCCCAGCTTGTGCCAGGTAATAGTCATTTTCCTAATGGAGAGCAAAGTCAAAATTAGGATACTAGAATCAGAGAAATGAAAGTTACAGGGAGAAACCAAAGTTTGGGAATGTATGCATCAAAATAAAAGTCTACTCAAAGATCAGTAATGATAAATGGAAGCAGATCCAATTAATACTTTGTTGGAATGTTATTAAACTTATTTATTGGGTTGAAGTTTGTTGGAATGTGACTAGAAAATGGAAAGTTTTTCTTTTCTTTGCACTAGTAACTTTGAATGATTTTATAGATTGGTTTGCATCAGAATGTAAGCAAAATTGGACTGCTGCAATGTGCTCACTTTCAATTCACTTCAAAGCTGGATTAAGAAAGACTCATGAATACAAATAACTCTGATACCCTTTTGCAGATACACACCACTTCTTCTGAATTTAATAAAATAGGATAGGCATGTCCTTAAATAATTTGGCCTACAGTATTTTCAGTTTAGAAGTCAGACATACAATAATTCAATAATACTAAGATTATCAAATGCCACATTTATAGCTTAATGTATTAAGCATCCTCTGAGGTGAAGCCTTTATTAACTTTCTGACCTGGATTTACATCAACCCCCTCAAACCTACCATCACAAATGGCCTCAAAGTGCCCATTGTCTCAGCCATCAATAAATAATTCTCCAGTCACATTTATTGTCATTCTCCATGTCAATTCCCTTTCTTCTCCAATCCTCACTTTCTCCTGTACCTGACAACAGAGGTGGGGGAAAGGCTTGTCATAACATTTATAATTGGAAATTTAACTTCTCAACCCTCATGTTTTCTGCCCTCCATTCACCTGAATGAGTAAATCTACTGTGTTACTCCTCTACCTGGGATCATTGCCTGTGCTATCTGTATACATATAGTCATAGTCATGCTATAAACAGTCAGTGTGGAATCAATCAGCACTGCCCATCAATCCAACTATCAAGAACCTATCTACACTACTCCCATTTTATTCACTCTGCATCCCCATTTACTCACCCAAATTCCAACATGCACTACACATTATCGCCAATCTTACTAATTAACCTGCCAACCTGCATGTCTTCCACATGCAGAAATAAACTGGAAGACTTGGAAGAAACCCACATGGTCACAAAGAGAATCTGTGTGCCAGTGAGGGTAAGAATAGGATGATTTGGCCGATGGATGTGTGGCTGAGGAATCGGTGCAGGAGGCAGGGTTTCAGATGTTTGGATCTTTGGGATCTCTTCTGGGGAAGGTATGACCTGTACAAAAGGGATGCATTACACCTGAAACCATGAGGGACCAGTATCCTTGAGGGCAGATTTACCAGAACTGTTGGGGAGGGGATAAACTAATTAGGCAAGGGGATGGGAAACTGAGTGATGGGGCTGAGGGTGGAGCAGTTAATATACAAGCAGGGGAACTGTGTAGTAAGTCTGTGAGGAAGGACAGGCAGATGATAGGGCAAAATTGCTGTTAGTGAGATGAGTTGCAGCGTAACGGGGACAAAATTGACAAGGGTGATGAATACAGGACTGAAGGTGTTATGTTTGAAAGAAAACAGTATACAGAATAAGGTAGATGATTGACAGGGATAACATTGTAGGCATCACTGAGTTGTGATTAAAAGAAGATTATGGATGGTAGTTTAATAACCGAGGATACACATTGCATTAAAATGACAGGCAAGTAGGCAAAGGGAGTGGCATGGCTCTGTTGGTAAAGAAATGAAATCAAATCCTTCAAAAGAGATTGTATGTAATTAGTTTTGTACAATACAAGTATTGTATTGTAATTAGTTTTGCTACAATAAGTGTATGGGACATTGGAAAAAATGTTGAATTTCCCCATGGGGATGAATAAAGTATCTATCTATCTATCTATCTATCTATCTATCTACCTATCTTATAGGATCATAAAGTATAGAATCATTGTGGGTAAAGTTAAGGAACTGCAAGGGTATAAAGACCTGATGGGAGTTATATACAGGTCTCCAAAGAGCAGGCAGGATGTGAGCTGCAATTACAACAGTAAGAGAAAGTGCATGTCAAAAGGGCAATGTTAAGATAGCCATGGGGAAATTCAAGATGCAGGTAGATTGGAAGAGCAGGTTGGTACTGAGTTTGGATCCCAAGGGAGAGAATTTGCAGAATGCCCATGAGATGGCTTCTTAGAGCAGCTTGTGGTTGAGTCCAATAGGGGATCAGTTGTTCTGGATTGGGAGTTGTGTAATGAGCTGGATTTGATTAGGGAGCTTAAGGTAAAGGAACTCTTAGGAGTCAGTGATCATAATATGATAGAATTCACCTGCAATATGACAGAGGGAAGCTAAAGTCAGATGTATCAGTATTACAGTGGAGTAAAGGGATTTACAGAGGCATGAGAAAGGAACTGGCCAAAGTTGATTAGAAGAGAAGACTAGCAAGGATCACGGCAGAGCAACAATGGCTGGAATTTCTGGAAGCAATTTAAAAGGCACAGGATAGATATTTTCAAAAGAAGAAATATTTTAAAGACAGGTTGATGCAACTGTGACGGACAAGGAAAGTAAAAACCAACAAAAAAACAAGAGAGAGCATTTAATAGAGCAAAGATTAGTGGAAAGTTAGAGGATTGAGAAGCTTTTTAAAACCAACAGAAGGCAAAAAAAGTCTTAAGGAAGGAAAAGGTGAAATACGACGGTAAGCTAGCCAATAATATTAGAGAAGATATTAAAAATGTATTTATATATAATGTGTATAAGAGAGGCGAGAGTAGATATCAGACTGTTGAAAATGGTGAGGTAGTAATTGAGGACAAGGAAATGGTGGATGAACTAAAATAAGTATTTTGCATCAGTCTTCATTGTGGAAGACACAAGCACTATGCCTGAAGTTACAGAGTATCAGGGGGCAGAAGTGAGTGCAATTGTAATTACTATGAGGAAGGTTCTTGGGAAGCTGAAATATCTGAAGGTAGATAAGTTACCTGGACCAGATTGACTACACCCCAGGGTTCTGAAAGAGGTATCTAAAGAGATGGAGGAGGCATTAGTAATCATCTTTCAAGAATAAATATATTCTGGCATGGTTTTGGATGACTAAAGATGACTGGAAATGTTACTGCACTTTTCAAGAAGAAAGAGGCAGAGCAAAGGAAATGATAGGCCAGTTAGCCTAAGCTAGGGAATGCTAGGGAAGATGTTGGAGTCAATTTTTAAGGATGAGGTTTTGAGGTAGATGGAGGCACATGATAAAACAGGTCAAGGTCAACATGGTTTCTTTAAGGGAAAATCTTGCCTAACAACTTTTTTGTAACTCTTTGAGGAACTAGCAGGTAGGATAGACAAAGGAGAGTCAGTGGATGTTGTTTACTTGGATTTTCAGAAGGCCTTTGACAAGGTGCCACACATGAGGCTATCAACTAAGCTAAGAGCCCATGGTATTACAGGAACAATACTGGCATGGATAGAGCATTGGCTGATTGACAAAAGGCAGCATGGGAATAAAGGGAGACTTATCTAATTGGCTGTCGGTGACTACCGGTGTTCTGCAGGGGTTGCCATTGGGACTGCTTCATTATGCCAATGATTTGGATGATGGAATTGATAGCTTTGTGGCCAAGTTCGTGGATGATATGAAAATAGGTGGAGGAACAGATAGTGTTGAGGAAGTAAGGAAGCTGCAGGACTTGGATTGGGAGAATAGTCAAAGAAGTGGAAGATGGAATGTAATGTCGGGAAGTGTATGGTCATGCACTTTGGTAGCAGAAATAAAAGCACATAAAGGTTTCTAAACGGGGAGAAAAGTCAAGAATCTGAGGTGCAATGGGATATGGGATTCCTTGTGCAGGATTCCCTAAAGGTTAACTTGCAGGTTGAGTCGGTGGTGAAGAAGGCAAATGCAATTTTAGCATTCATTTCAAGAGGACTAGAATATAGAAACAAAGATGTAATGCTGAGCTTCATAAGGCACTTGACGAGGCCTCATTTGGAGTATTGTGAGCAGTTTTGGTCCTCTTATTTAAGAAAGGATATACTGACATTGGAAATTCACAAAAATGATTCCAGGAATGAAAGACTTAACATATGAGAAAAGTTTGATGGCTCTAGGCGTGTACCCACTGGAATTCAGAAGAATGAGGGAGGATCTCATTGAAATATATTTAATGATGAAAGGCCTTGAGAGAGGAAGATGATATTTCCTATAGTGTGGGAGACTTGGACCAGAGGGTGCAACCTCAGAATAGAGGGATGTGCATTTAGAATGGAGATGAGGAAGACTTTTTTTAGCCAGACAGTGGCGAATCTGTGGAATTCGTTACCACATGCAGCAGTGGAGGTTCAGTCATTGGGTGTATTTAAGGTGGTGGTTGATATGTTCTTGGTAAGTTAGGGCATGAAAGGTTAAGGGCAGAAGGTAGGAGAATGGTGTTGAGAAGGAAATGTTTCAACCATAATCAAAATGGCGTAGCAGAATCAATGGGCCAAATGACTTATTTTTGTTCTCTGCCTTGTGGTCTAATGTCAAATTCCACATAGACATTAAGTGGAGGTCATAACTGAACCCTGGTCTCCAGCACAATGAAGCATCAGTTTTATCATTTATGTTGCCTTGTACCTACATGCCTGTGATGCTGATAGAAGCAAATACTTCATTGTACCTGTACATCACTGTAATTGTGCTTGTGATACTAAAATCAACTAGACTTGACAAAGACGGCTGTAAAGACCAAGTCATTGGTTAAATTTAAAGTGGGGGCTGATATGTTTCTGATTAGTAAGGGAATCAAAATTATGAGAAGAAAGCAGGATGGAGAGAGAAAATAAATCAGCCACGATTGTGTGGCAGATTATACTTGATGGGTAAATGACCTAATTCTGCTTTTCTGTCTTATGAACGTGACTTGTGCCACTGTGCTGCCTGACCAGAAATATCAATCTACTTCAGGTATGAAGGGGTTGAACCTGTTGGCCAGGAGCTTCCTGAATTCCAACAGGGTACCGTACATAGCAGCAGGCCTTCAGAAAACTTTGGCTCCAACACCACCATGAAAGCACCATGTAAAAACTGAGAAGGATTTTTTAAAATTAATTTTTTTGAGTTTCTACAATACAACTACAAAAAAATCAACAAAATGGAGATTTATACAGTGCAAAATAAACGTGCCTAATATATAATTCATAACAATTAAGGAAAAAGCACCCAAAATAAAATCATATAAAGTTAGTGTCCTCCCCACCCTCCCACTACAAAACTCCAGGCCAACAATTTCAGTGTGTTCATTTCAGTTTAAATAACACTGACTGATAAAGACATTTCGGAACAATTGACATAAATATTTTGAGGAAATGAAAACAAAAACAGAATATTTTTATAGAGTACAAGTTTTTGAAAAACAACTGTAGAAAAATTATGACAATGAATCTCATTGAAACCTACTGGATCCTGAAAGGCCTGCACGGAGTAGGAGAGTCTATAATCAAATGGCAAGCTCTAAAATAAAGTCCCTTTAAAACTGAGATGAGGAAGAATATCTTTAGCCAGGGGGCTGTGAATCTGTGGAATTTTCAGCCATGAGGATGATTACTCATCTATGTGTCAGGAGACATGTTAACCCCTCAACTGCCTTGGCAAAGCAGAACTACTGAAGTTTTCTCCTAGGCCTCGGAATACATGAGATAAGAATTACCTCAGTACTATGTTCCTCACAAACTCACAGCAGACTATTAGAATTTCTGACTCTGCAGTCAAACCTTGGCTCAGCACGAGGAGTTATATCTTTCCTAATGTGTTTTTTATAATCTCTAGTCTCTAGATCTCACTACTTGTCACAGCTGTCGTTGAGCATTGCTGTTGTTATTGCATTGCTTAGCAATTATCCTTTGACATTAGGTCGGCCATTATATAATCGTTTGGACATTTCATTTAGTACTTCGAAAAAATTTGTTGGAATGTTTGATCAGTGTTTGAATCTACATCTCATGAGAACACTGAGAAATTCTGTCTTTTTACACCAGCTCCTTGCATATTGTAATGCATTGATGAATAATAAAAGTGCCTCCAACTACAGCTACACTGAGACTGGAGTTATCTATCTGTAGCTTCTGAAAACAAGTAAAACTTTTGAGTGAAGGAATACAAGGTAAGGTTCAAGTCCTTAAACTAAAAGGAACAGAAATGAGGGTTACATCTGTTGGAGTGACCAGGATAATGAAGAGAATTTATGTAAATGCAAATTAGGTTATTGACTGAGGCACAGCTTAGGAGGGCTAATGGCACCTAACGGCGACTCCTTTGCTTGCATCTTTGGAAACAGCTCAATTTCCATCTTTAGTATCTCTAGTTTTTCCCTTTCAGGGTTCTTTTGAAGACCCTGACCTGGAGTTACACGCAGACTACAGATCTTTGTGGGAATTGGACCCGCTCTTGGGGTTCCATAACTGGCCATTGTTCCTCACACCAAAGGCTTGACCTAAGAGTCCGGCTCGAATTTGGAAGCCTAGGACCTCAGGGCTCAGGAGACGGGTGGATCGAGGGTCGGTGTCACGACGGGAGACCTGTGTGTCGTCGGGGGAGTTGGGATTTCTGCTGTGTGCCTGGAATCCCAGGATCTTTACGATCTTTGGGCACAGAGCTGGAATAAGCAACGTAATGGACTCTTAACATTGTAAACCAGGAAGTTGTTTGTTATGCCTCCCCGCTCGCTGGGAAAATGGAGACATTAGAGAGAGAGAGAAACTATGGTATGTGGAATACCGGGTGAAGCGCAAGGCCTTCGGGGTAACTGCAAGTCTGTGTCTTTGCTGTTGCTTTGCTCACGCTTGAGCGCTCGGTGGCCGTGACGATGCTTTTCTTTTTGCCGGTGGGGGAGGGGGGACCGTTGCTTGCTGCGGCTTACACGTGGGAGGCGGAGCTGGGGGGGGCTACTTTGGGGTTCTCACATTTAACTCTTGTTTATTCTTTGGGGCACTTCTCTGTTTTCATCGATGTTTGCAAAGCAAAGGCATTTCAGGATGTATATTGTATGTATTTCTCTGACATTAAATTGTACCTTTGAAGGAAATGGCAAGGAAGAGAATTCTGCTGGATCTTATTGGCTAATGATGCCAATTCATATCAGTACCACAGGGTTGTTGCCTTTAAATGGCATAAATCCAGCACTTTTTCCCCTGCTTCAGATTACACCATCTGTGGTATTTGGTGTCTTTGTGGGGTTAAATCTTCCCAAGGAATTGGTACTTGGATCAATGGTGAAGGAAGCCATTCAAATAAAACTAGAGAAAATTAATTTTTAAAAAGGATGAAGGTCTCACTGTAAGAAACACCTGGAATCTGAATGTAAACAAGGTGGGAGAGTGGAAACCTGATTGGACGAGGACTAACCAATCAGAAGGGCCGGATGAGGGGATTTTAAGTATATAATCATTAAACATTAAACATTCAATTTACGCTGGAGATGGAGAAGAATGGTTGCCTCCCGTTCCTGGACATTCTAACATGATGGAAACTGGACTGTAGCCTCAGACATGGGATTTATCGTTAACCGACTCACATGGGCTTACACCTCAACAATAACAGTTACCATCACACCTCCCAGTATTGAGCAGTTCTTTCTATTTTGTTTAACCATGTGAAAATTATTTCAGACCCGGAGGGTCTCCATGAGGAAATATGACAGTTACACTCGGTATTCCCACAGAATGGCTACAAGGTGAAGAATGTCAATCGGGCCCTTTAAAAGGCCGATGGAAAACCAAGAAACCTAACAACGAGGAAGAACCAGTCATTACCTCCTGTCTTCTCTGTATTTCCATGGTTTCTGGAAGATTCACCATGATCCTGAAGAAATACCGGATTAATACCATCGACAAACCCATAAAGAAGCTCAAATCACAGCTTGCGAGGGTGAAATTTGATCTGGGACTCAGGATTCCCTGTGAATGTGGAGCAGCGTATGCCATCCAGACATGGTGGAAAACTGCATCAAAAAGCAATACATCAAAAAGATGTATTCATTTGAGTTACCCAGAGAAATTGGCAGTAGCAGAATATTGCGTTCACAATGGCCATAGGATTGACTTCAATGGCACAATACTACTGTGTCACACCAGTGGGTTTTAGGACTGCTTGGTGAAGGAAGCCATTGAAGTAAAAATAATTTCAAAAAATATGAAGTTCTTGCTCCAAGTAAGAACTGGAACTTGATTGCAAACAAGGTCGAACAGTGGAAACCGATTGGATGAAAAGTAACTAATCAGGATGGATGGACAATAGGAGTATCAATACCACCAGACTAGACATACCTGGGCATAATTCCTAATGAAGATGGCAGAGCTTGTCATTGAAACATTGGTTAAAATTGATACTTGTACCAGATGGAAGCCGAGAAGAGTTTATTCATCATGTATGCTGGGAAAGCATTAGATCCTTTTTTAACAACACTCCTTTTCTGTATTTACCAGAAGACTGATCAGATCTGACTACCTGAAGTTTACTCAGGCTTCATTACACTCTTACGTAGTTTTATAAAATTGTACTTCAGCTGCAAATGGCAGATTGCATTCAACTCTGGTTGCCCCATTATAGGAAGGATGTGGAGGCTCTGGAGAGGGTGCAGAAGTTCAACAGGAAACTACCTGGATTAAATAGCATGAGCTATGAGGAGAGTTGACAAACTTGAGATGCTTTTTCTGGAGTGGCAGAAACTGAGGAGAGATCTGATAGAGGTGTATAAGACTATGAGAGGCATAGGGCAGACTGCCGGTATCTATTCCCAGGGTCAAAATGTCTAATGCTGGATGGCATTAATTTAAGTTGAGAGGGAATAAGTTCAAAAGAGATGTGCAGAGCAAGATTTTATATAGAGATACATTGCCTATAAAATATATTCACCCCTCCCCCTGGAAGTTATCATGTTTTATTGTTTTACAACATTGAATTACAGTGGATCTAATTTCACTTTTTGACTGATCAACAAGGAAAGACTTTTCTGTCAAAGTGAAAACTGATCTCTACAAAGTGATCTAAATTAACTACTAATATAAAACAGAAAATGATTCATTGCATAGGTATCTACCCCTTCAAGTCAGTGTTTTGTAGATGCACTTACAGCCTTGGCTTTACAAATCTGGACACTGCAGTTTTTCTGAATTCTTCTTTACAAAACTGCTCAAGCTCTGTCAGATTGCTTGGGGATCGTAATTGAACAGCCCTTTTCAAGTCCAGCCACAAATTCTCAATTGGATTAAGGTCTAGACTCTAACTTGGCCACTCCAGGACATTAACTTTGTTGTTTTTAAGCCATTCCTGTAGTCAGTACATTTGGATATGGCCTAAGTTTGGAGTGAGAGACATTGATAGTTCATAGACTTCAATGTGAACAGGGTTAGAGGGAACAGAAAACAATAAATACCAAGCCAAACAGGGCCATTAACTAAAACTCTCAAATGGAAAACAAAGCCTATACTGCAGAGGAGATGAATAACTAAATGTAAAATGAATACCGCTAGTCTTCAGAGACAGTTGACTCGACAGTCCAGTTTCTCAGGCAAGGCTGAATGCAAGCAGGCAGTGAAACAACGCTGTACTTTGCTCAAGTTTCAACAAGTGCTACAATAAAAAGAAAGGAGTTAAATACTATCACAGTGAAATAATTAGCTGACACATGCATATACATGAGCGCAATTGCCATATTTGCTGCGCTGCCGAATTCATGGTTGTGACAGGACCCCTTCCCTAGGCACAGCTCCTGAGGCGCCACAGACCTGTGTCCACTGGATGTCCAGATGAGTGATTTGTCCAAGATGTCCTTTGCCGGGATCCAAGTACGTTCTTCTGGATCATACCCTTCCCAGTCCATAAGGTACTGAACCTTACCAAAGGGAACCATCTACCAGGCGGGGAGGAGGGGGAGGTGGGGTGACTGGGGCCAGGGGAGAGGTGGTAAACAGCTTGAGCTGGGAAACATTGAACACTGGGTGGATCTTCAGTGATGCTGGCAGACATAATCTATACAACACTGTTATGAAACCGGTAACTGGTTTCACTTACCAGCAAAGATAGATATGTCAGTTGAAGTCCAATGGTACTATTTTCAAAAGTTTTATTAATAAAGGGGCACAAAAATTAAGGTTAATACAAACATTCAGATAACATGCGTCAATACTCAATCTAAAACGCAGGTACATTAATAATCACTCAGAAATAAGCTCTTTCGTTGTCTAGGGTATAATACTGAGTCCAATTGGAAATATAAAGAGTCACTCTGAAGTCTGCAGGCTTTTCCCTTTTGGTTTCACGTGTTGGAGAGAGAGAGAGATAAAACGGAAAAACTTGCCCGAAATATCCGTGGAATCAGGGGAGCGATCTTCCCCGTTGTTAGTTAAAAGCGATCTTCCGTTGGTTCCAGCCACAAACCCCGCATTCGGAATTTAACGCACGTGGCTTATTTCAAAATGGCTTCCCGTTCCCATGGGAAGCGGTATCGTGCTTCTTGGTGTCTCCTTGGTGCGTCTGAGGGTCGTCCTCTTTCAGACCCTTCTTTATACTGCCTCACGGGATCTCAGGTGTCAATCAGGTTGCAGGTGATGCAATCTCTCTCTCAACCAGCCCACTTTGCCCGAGGGCTTTACAATGTCCCTGCGAGTTGGCACGTCTGCAGTTCCCAGGTGTCTCCTGAGAACAATGCCACAGTCTCCAGCTTTTGTCCCAGTGGAATGTGGTATCCAGCACGTCGCTGTCTTTCCATTTCCTGTGTCCATTCAGCCTGTCTCTCTCTCTCTCTCTTGCTCTCTCTCTCGGGTCATTGACCCCCCTTTCACTAGGGCTGTTGCAATTCTCACAAAGGAGGGGGCTGGTATCATAACAACACCTTGTTGACAGCCTTTTCCACTATAAACAATCCCATATAGCTCGGTGCCAATTTACAGCTCTTAACTTTTAGGGGAAGATCCTTTAATGCCAACCAAATCTCCTCTCCTGGCTTGAATGGCCTTACCTATTGGAGGAACCGATCAGTCTGCTAGGCATGTTATTTCTGGGCGCGCAGCAGAGAAGCCCTGTCCTGTTTCCAGGTGCGCTTGTAGCGCTGGATCAGCTGTTCAGCAGCAGGAACTCCTACGTCGATCTCCTGATCAGGGAAGAGCGGGGGCTGGAATCCCTTCTGGCACTCAAAGGGGGACATACCCATGGAGGTTGACTGGAGATTATTGTGGGCGATCTCTGCCCAAACCAATTGGGAGCTGCAGGATATGGAGTTGGAAGAGGCGAGGGAGCTCGCAGTTGTCTCTAACTCTTGGTTCACTCTCTCAGTCTGGCCATTCGACTGAGAGTGGAAACTAGATGAGAGGCTGTCTGTGGCTCCTACACGACAGCAGAAAGCATTCTAAAAGTGGGAAGTGAACTGTGGTGTATGATCAGACATCATGTCTTAAGGGAAGCCATGGAGCCTGAACACATGTTGAAATATGAATGTGGCAGACTCACAAGCTGGGGGAGGGCAATGAAGTGGGCAGCCTTGGAAAACAGATTCACAATGACTAAAATGATAGTGTTTCCATGAGACATGGGCAGATCAGTGATGAAATCTACTGAAGGTGGGACCAGAAGTGGTGGGGCACAGGCAGTGGACATAGCACACGCGCAGGACGCTGGTGTGATGTCTTGTTCCGAGCGCAGGTGGAACAGGCAGATACAAAGTCGTGGACATCCTGGGAAATAGACGACCACCAAAATTATCTGTTTATAAACTCCTGGCTCCATTGAATTCATGGATGTCCAGCTAGACAGGAGGAATGACCCTATTCCAACACTTGGAAATGCACCACAGTAGGGACAAACAGCTGGTTGGGAGGGGTCCCACCCAGGCTTAGGTCCGACTGTTGGGCAGCCCTCACCTCTGCTTCTATTTCCCAGATCACCAGAGCAATACGTGAGTGAGGAAGAATGGGCTCTGGATTGGCATTGTTCTCGGATACGTCGAACTGCCGGCAGAGAGTGTCAGCTTTTGTATTCATGCTGCCACGAGGATAGGTGAGGCTGAAACTGACCCGTGTGAAGAAGAGAGCCCGCCGGGCTTGACAACAGCTGAGTCTCTTTGCATCCTAAATATAGGAGAGGTTCTTGTGACCTGTCCAGACTATGGATGGATGCTCTACACCCTCCAGTCAGTGTCGCCATTCCTTCAAGGTCACCGTGACAGCCACAAGTTCCTGGTTCCCAACATTGTTATTCCTCTCGGTTGGAGTCAAGTGATGGGGAGGAAAGGCACAAGGGTGCAACGTGCTATCTGCTGAGAGAGGACAGCTCCAATGCTGACATTTGATGCACCCACCTCAACAATGAATGACTGTGGTCGGTCTGAGTGTTACAGCAGTGGGGCAACGGTGAAACGTCGCTTTAACTCTGGAAATGCATGGTCGGCACCATCTTACCAATGGAATCTTGCCAAAGACTTTTTGGTGAGTGTATTTATAGGAGCTTCAATAGAGCTGAAATTCCAGATGAAACGATGATAAAAGCTCACAAACCCCATGAAGCATCGTACCTGTTTGACTGTAGATGGTTTGGGCCACTCTGTAACAGCCTGAACTTTACTAGGTCTATATGAAGACTGGTTGTGGTTGCCCGAAATGTGCTGCTGGAGGTGGTGATGGTGGAGGCAAATGCAATAATGGCATTTGAGAGGCTCTTAGGCCATGAACACCCAGAGAATGGAGAATTAAGGATCTGTGTAGGCAGAAGAGACACATTGTTATGTTACATGAGAATGTTCTTGGATCTGGCTTGGTAAGGCAGAACCTCCAATTATCTACTTAAAACTACAACATTTTGTTTGTTAGGACAGTAGAAAGCATTAAAACACTCATTTTGGTGTGTGTGGGCCCGTCTCACAGCAGCACGCCTCCTACTCTGTCTAATCCGTGGTTGCATTTGTGTTCTAGCCTGTGGGGAAATCCAAAAATACTACCCTCAACCCCCACCCCCAACAGCTCTACTTTTATATCCACTGCATTGATATGAAATGCTGCAGTAATACGTTATCCGGTACGAACCACTGAACCAGAAACAATCATCACTTGTCATCACACTTCACATCCCACCCATGTGTTCAAGTGACTTGCACTTTCTCATGGTTGTACTCCCATAGTAATTTTGTACCCCATGGCCACCATATTGTATTCCCACAGTCATAACCACAGCTTCTGCAGTTAGTTCTGTTATGTTCAAGGCCACAGTGGTGGCGAGGACATTTGACAAACTCAAAGATTAACCCTTTAAATGCATTCCACCCCTCGAATGTTGCAACCCCATTGCACCAGGCCCACAGGCTTTAATACAACTCTTGCGGATGGCCCACCACTTTAGAAGCAAATCACATCACTGCTAATCATAAAAACAAAATAGTTATAGAAACACCCTAATGCATTGTGGCTACTCCTCAGCCTTCTGGTGCTCCAAAGGGCCTCCAGTTCGTACTGGGGTATAATAGTAATGGAGCTGTCTCTGATCTACTGAATGTTGGTTATGGTCAACCAAATCCATTATATTTTCTGACTCATCAGGGATGTATGTACAACACTCCTGGCTTATTATAGTGCAGGCGCCTCCTTCCTTTGCTAGGATATAATCCAGTAACATTCTATTTTTTAGGGCCACTGTCATCATGACTGAAAGCCATCACAGCACCTGCTTTTTTTGCTCCAAAGCCAGCTCAGACGCATTGGCTAACACCTCCATGGCTGAGGCCATCAGGGTGACCTCCCCTGAAAACCAGGCAGTGCTATGGGGGGGGGGGGGGGGGGGGGAAACTGATCGGTCTCCATGATACCACTTTTCTAACATGCTAGGTCATCAGTGTGATACATATATGGCACCATATAACCCAGGCTGCTGCAGCCTGATCAGCCCATGGGGAACCAAGGGAAGGCCTGGGACCTGTACACTCTGTACTCACCATTCAATGAGGGAAAGAAACCTGCCCCAGAAAAGTTGTATTTCCACACAGTAGTAACACACTGCGTTGTACTATTAAGGTGCATAGAGACACTGTCAGGAATCTTTTGGATCCGTGGGAAGTCCCCAAGGGCCCCAAATCTTGGTGCTCTACTTCACCTGAATATAGTTAAGTTACCTAATTGTGGTTTGTTTTACCTGTTATTTTTCCCATGAAGGTTTCTCGTGCTGTTTTTTTGGTAACTGCAGGTTTCTTGTGTGACCTTGTACTACTAAAGTTACATGCGTTGAGCGCTCATTGCTCGGTCTTGAGCTAGCCTTTCCATAGTAATGTTCATTCCAAATGACCTGTATATCTTCATTGATTCATCTGTGAATAAGCTCTCTTAAGTGTTTCATACTTGAGTCTCCAGTTACTCTGTGCCTCAATCTCTAGACTGAGTTCAACATTACTGCAAGACTGACACGGACACAGTGGAGTGTGAAAAGCTGTGTATGGCATTGGCCTGTTAAGGAGTAGCTATTGGGAGACACGAACACATGCTCCAGGAGGTACTAACCTTGCTGCACAAGTTCCCCGAATCTGGTGGGTGAGATTTACATTCTTTTGAGATCGGTTCTAGTTCCGTGCACTTGCCTGTGCATCCTGCCATGGATTTTCATAACTCACATAAAGAATCATTAAGCCTATCAGCCCCTGAGATGGTAACTCAAGCCTTGCTAGGGGCTTTTGATACAATGCCCCTTAGCATTTGATTTGCAGCTTTCCAAGTTCCTTTCAGATCAAAGTAAGGTGGCATACATCATCTCACTGTATTCGGGCAACATGGCACTATGGGAGAAGGATTCACACACCTGCTTCGATATAGTCCTCTTTACTAGACCAATAAGGAGGATGTTCAATCATCCCACCAGGAGTCAGGCGGCAGCTAACTGGTCTGTGGTAGTCTACTCGATAGAATTCCGCACTATCGAATGGCTGGAACATGGAGATGGTGATGACCATTTTTCAACAGGGATTTAATAATGACCTTAAGGATGTTACAGCGGTTGGAGACCAGCTGAAGATCTGGAGAGTCTCATAGACCTGGCAATCTGAATTGATAACTGATTATCCTGTGAGGAGGCTAGAAAGATGGTGAACTTTTTCAAACATTCCTCATGCTTGTTTGATGCCTTCTTCAGCTCCATGTTCCAGGACTCCTGCTAGACCTCCACCGAATCCTTCTCCTTAGGAGCCAAAGCAAGTAGACAGAACCAGACTCTCTAACTGAGTGAAAGAGACGAAGAAGAGAAAAGTGCTGAGTTTACTGTGGTGAGGCTCGCCATTTTTGGGCTTTTTGTCCGGAGTTGTTGGGAGAATCCCAGAACTGTCCCGTGAAGGTAAGAACTGTAATGATCCCTAGCCTCTCTTCTGGTTTGATGAATTCCGGAGTCATGTTACCTTCACTATTGTCTTAGGGAAAACATCAGCATGTCCTTGGAGTCCTTATTGACTCTGGGTGCTGTGGAGAATTTCCTATCTCTTGGGCTGGCCAGGTGACAAAGTGCCTTTTTCCCATCTGGACCAGCCACTCATTGCATCTGCTCTGGATGGGAGACCATTGATCCTGGGGCAAATTTGTTATCTCATTTCTCTTCTTTTTTTTAAAATATTATTTATTTATTGAATTTTAGAAATTACAAGAATAAATGTAATAATGAAATGGTAAGAAAAGTGATATTAAGCCTCCCCCCTCCCCTTAACCCTCCCCCCTTAATCCTTATCTAAAGAAAAAAATAAGAAAGAAAGAAAGAAAAGAGAAGAAAGATTGCCTGGATATCGGAGGATCCCCACATGTTCCATGGAGTTCAAAATAATTTTGATATTTATGTTCACTTTCCCCAATTACTATAATTTTATTTTCAAAGGACCTATGTATCTAATCCTATCTTTTGTAAGTATGGTGACCAAATTTTCAAAAATATCTCATATTCATTTCTTAAATTATACGTAATTTTTTCAAATGGAATACAACTATGTATTTCATTATTCCAACGATCCATAGTTAAATTTAAATCAGATTTCCAAGTAACTGCAATAACTTTTTTGGCTACTGCCAAAGCAATTTTTATAAATTTTTTCTGATACTTATTCAATTTAAATTTTGTTATTGTCCCTTCAATGTCTCCTAATAAAAATAGCAATGGACTATGTGGAAGCTGTACTCTAATAATTTGTTCCAATAAAAATCTTAAATTAATCCAAAATGGATTCTCTTCTTAAACTTAATATCGGCCAGGACATGGCATCTGTTCAATGTTATCTTATCCACTCCGCTGAGATTCAACTAATTCTTGGTCATCTCTGGATTTTCACATTCCTCTGATCAATTGGTCCACTAGTGCCATTCTGTGTTGTTGAACCTCATCCCTGATCGATTGCTTAACTTCGGAGTTGGTAACAGAACTTCTCCAGTTGTCTTCAGTACTTTCCAAGTTTGTTCCTAGATCTCCCAAGTTGCCTGCAACATCTTCCATATGTTGCCAGCAAGAACTCCCAAGAGGCCTGTTGAGTTGCCTGAAAGATCTCCCAAGTTACCTGCTGGTTGCCTGCGAGATCTCCTGAGTTGTTTCCGAGAGGCCAGCCCGTGTTTCCAAGAGGTCAGCTTGAGTTTCCAAGATGTCAGCCCAAGTTTCTGAGAGGCTAACCTGAGTTTCCAAGATGACAGCTTGAGTTTCCAAAGTGCCACTCCTCAGAACTGAACTCTAAGTCATCTGAGTTGTCTAGAGTGCCTCCAGACTATTTGGACTTGCTGGAGGTATTTAGCAAAAGAGAGCCACAGTACTACCTCCACCTCCCCATATTATTGATGGACAAACAGTGTATACAGTATTACATGTGGCAATAATTCAAGATGCAATAATTGGGGGACAGGGAAGGATATGGTCTGGAGCAGAGGTGCTTTGTTCCTCCTTGGGTCATTTTTGACCCTGAATTGAATACAGACCTTCACAACCACCATTCTGATCGACTTGAGACTTTCAGGAAGTAGACCTAGAGGGGGTTGGCGGGTCCAATAGTGAATCCATTGGATCAGCAGCAGTGCTCCAAGGGTCTCAGGCCTCAATGCTCTACTTGAATATTGTGAACTTACTTAATTCAATAGTTCAATAATTCCATTTAATATCAGAGAATGCACAATATACAATCTGAAATTCTTGCTCTTCACAGACATCCACAAAATGAGAAGAATACCCCAAAGAATGAATGAAGTAAAAACGCAAGAACCCCAAAGCCCCCTTCTTCCCCGTTCCACATGCAAGCAGCAACAAAGCATCAATCCTCCCCTGCTTACTTCAGCAAAATGTATCAGCACCCACCATCCGCCAAGCAAGCAACAGAGACCATGATCTGCAGTACAGAAAAACTAATTATTCACCCGACAACAAGCTGTGTGAACTGACAGCCAGAATCTCCTATCAGTGGGAAACAAAGGAATGTAATGTTTTGTGCTTCATGGAGAACTGGCTGATGGAGGAGATACTGGATCATGCCATTGAGCCCTCTGAGTTCTCCCTGTTCTAGGCAGAGGTGTACAAACCTCTCTGGGAAGAGTAAAGAAGGTGGGGTATACTTCATGGTCAATAATGCTTGGTGTAGCCGCCAGAATGTGCATGCCCTCAAATCCTTTAGTTCCCTAGGTCTGGAGTACCTGTACTATCTGGCTGCCTAGAGTGTGCACGGCTGTTATTATCTCAGCTGTGTATATTCCGCTGCAGGGTGATACTGACCTGGCTCTCAAGGAACTGTACAAGACCATCAGCACCCCGGAGACGGCACACCCGGAGGTTGCTTTCATTGTTGCCGGAGACTTTAATTGAGTGTCGCTGACTAAAATCTCTCCAAAGTTTTGTCAACAAATCCAGGTGAGCACAGGGGGAGATAGCATACTCGACCACTGCTACTCTGCCTCCCACAACACTTACAAAGAACTCCTCCGTCCATTGCTTGGGAAGACGGATCACTCCTCCATCCTGCTTCTACCCATGTACAAGCAGAAGCTTAAACAAGAGCCAGCCATAGTTAAAACCCTCCACTGCTGGTCCGGCCAATCAGCCTCCATGCTACAGGACTGCTATGATGACATGATCTGGAAAGTCTTTCATGATGAGGATGTCTCCGAGTTCATGGAAGGGGTCACAAGCTTCAACCAGAAGTGCATTGAGGACGTCGTCCTCCAAAAATCAGACAGGGTCTATTCAAACCAGAAACCCCGGAACAACAATCCTGTGCACACTGCCCTCACTGCGCAAGTCAGAGCTTTCACTGCTGGTAACCACGAAATGCAGCCACGACCTGCACAAAGTCATCAAGGCAGCAAAATGACAATATAGGGACAAGATTCAGACACAACTCTCCACGAGGAACACACGCAGCTCATGGCAAGGTCTGCACACCGTGGCAGACTTCAACGCTAAACGCAGTGGTGCTGCCAACATCGCTGCCTCTCTCCCAGATGAGCTAAATCCTTTATAGTGCTTAGTTTGATGTCATCAATAATGAGCCCCCGAGGGGAGCCGCTGATGAGACCTGCACCTTGGTCATCTCTGAGGCTGAAGTACGCAGGTATTTCCAACGAGTGGACAGGTGCAAGGCTGCTGGACCAGGCAGCATCCCAGGGTAAGTACTTCGAATGTGTGTGACACAACTGGCTGGTGTGTTAGCAGACACTTTTAATCTCTCCCTCTGCCAGTGTAAACTGTGCTCCTGCTTCAAAATATCCACCATTATTCCTGTACCTAGAAAGACCAAGGTAACATATCTGAACGATTGGTGTCCTGTCGCACTCACCTCAATAATAAGCAAATGCTTTGAGAGGCTGGTCAAGGACCACATCTACAGCATGATACCACCCACACTGGGCCCTCTATAATTTGCCTACCGAAGGTTTTCAAAGCTTGCAGAGGGATTTGGATCTGCTGGAAAGATGGGCTGAAAAATGACAGATGGAGTTTAATACAGACAAGTGTGAGGTATTGCACTTTGGAAGGACAATCAAAGGTAGAACATGCAAGGTAAATGGTAGGACACTGAGGAGTGCAGTAGAACAGAGGGATCTGGGAATACAGATACAAAATTCCCTAAAAGTGGTGTCACAGGTAGATAGGGTCGTAAAGAGAGCTTTTGGTACATTGGCCTTTATAAATCAAAGTATTGAGTATAAGAGTTGGAATGATATGGTAAGGTTGAATAAGGCATTGGTAAGGCCAAATTTGGAGTATCGTGCAGTTTTGGTCACCAAATTACAGGAAGAATATTAATAAGGTTGAAAGAGTGCAGAGAAGGTTTATAATGATGTTGTGGGGACTTGAGAAACTGAGTTACATAGAAAGGTTGAATAGGTTAGGACTTTATTCCCTGGCGCATTGAAGAATGAGGGAAGATTTGATAGAGGTATATAAAATTATGATGGGTATAGATAGAATGAATGCAAGTAGGCTTTTTCAACTGAGGCTAGGGGAGAAAAGAAGGACATGGGTTATGGGTGAAGGGGGGGGGAAAGTTTAAAGGGAACATGGGGGGGGTTCTTCACACAGAGTGGTGGGAGTGTGGAATGAGCTGCCAGATGAAGTGGTAAATGCAGGCTCACTTTTAACATTTAAGAAAAACTTGGACAGGTACATAGATGAGGGGTATGGAGGGATATAGTCCAGGTGCAGGTCAGTAGGACTAGGTAGAAAAATGGTTCAGCACAGCCAAGAGGGGCCAAAGGGCCTGTTTCTGTGCTGTAAAGTTCTATGGTTCTATGACACAACCGACTGACAGATGACACAATAGCCACAAGTCTACACACCATTCTTACACATCTGGAGAAGCGGGATGCTTACGTGGGAATGCTGTTCTTGGACTACAGTTCAGCATTCAACACCATAATTCCATCCAGGCTCGACAAGAAGCTCAGAGACCTCAGCCTTCACCCTGCCTTGTGCAGCTGAATCCTGGACTTGTCAGATTGCCAGCAGGTGGTAAGAGTGGGCTCCCTCACCTCTGCCCATCTGACCCTCAACACAGGTGCCCCTCGGGTGTGTATTAATCCCTCTCCTTTACTCTGTGTAAACCCATGACTGTGTCACCATCTACAGCTCCAATCTGCTAATTAAATTTGCAGAGGATACTGCATTGTTTGTCCTTATCTCAAATAATAACAAGACAGTCTACAGAAAAGAGGTCATCACCCTGACACAGTGGTGTCAAGAAAGCAACCTCTCCCTCAATGTCACAAAAATGAAGGAGCTGGTTGTGGACAACAGGAGGAACTGAGACAGGCCAAACCCTATTGACGTCAATGGATCTGGAATTGAGAGGGTGAACAGCTTTAAGTTCCTTGGCATACACATCACGGAGGACCTAACTTGTTCTGTACATACCGGCTGTGTGGTGAAAAAAGCACAACAGTGCCTCTTTCACCTCAGATGGTTAAAGAAGTTCGGCATGAGTTGCCAGATCCAAAGAACTTTCTACAGGGGCACAATTGAGAGCATCCTGACTGGCTGCATCACTGCCTGGTATGGGAACTGTACTTCTGTCAATCGCAGAGAGTGGTGCAGACAGCCCAGTGCATCTGTGGATGTAAACTTCCCACTATTCAGGACATTTACAGTGACAGGTGTGTAAAAAGGGCCCAAAGGATCATTGGGGACCTGAGTCACCCCAACCACAATCTATTCCAGCTGCTACTATCTGGGAAATTGTATTGAAGTAATATAAAAGCCAGGACCAATAGACTCCGAAACATCTTCTTCCACCAGGCCATCAGTCTGATTAACTCACGCTGATACAATTGTATTCCTAAGCTATATTGACTGTCCTGTTGTATATTTTACTGTACATACTATTCATTACAAATTACTGTAACTTGCACATTGCATATTCAGATGGAGAGGTAATGTAAAGATTTTTATTCCTCATCTATGTGAAGGATGTTAGAAATAAAGTCAATTCAATTCAATCTGGCATATCACAGGCTCTCTCTCTCCCTAATAAAGGGGTAGAGAGGTGTCACAAAGTGAGAGGAGATACCAACAAAAGCAAAACAACTTGTGGCTTGGTTTTTCTGTTAACTGCTCCCTGAAGTTTTCTCGTGTTGTTTATTGGTAACTGTGGGTTTCTCATGCGGCCTTGTGCTATTTAAGTTATCTACACAGCACTCATTGCTCAGCCTTGGACTAGCCTTTCCATAGCGATGTCCATTCTGAGTAACTTGCGTATCTTTGTTGATTTGTATGTGAATAATCTCTTGTCAGTGTGCAATACTCGAGTGTCTTGTTACTTCACATCTGGGTTCGCTAGCCTGAGTTCATCATTACAGGTACCTGAGCTGTTAATCTTCGGTACCTGCCCATCATAACAGCAATGGTATTTATTCCTGGATTGTGGCATTACACTCAACATTGGTACTCCGATCTGCCTCTGATCATATGCTGGTACATAGCATCGTTTTTACATTCCCATCAACAGTCATAGCTGGCAAGCTCATGACGGATTCATTCCTTGTCCAGCATTCACAGTCATTCGGAGGGACAGGGATCAGTGCTCCTATGCCTGAGTGTGTTAGAATCTGGAGCACACCCAACACTCGATATGTTCAGACAATAACCATATTCGTATGATATTCTGAGAATGGCATATGTCAGGATCACCATCGCTGTAGTGGCGAGGAGCAGCAAAATCATGGTCATTTCTGCAATGTAGGGAAGCACTCTATCACTCCCTTTTAGTTAATCATTGGGAGTTTAGACACACCATTCCTTGTTCTCCCAGAAGTACCACACTTCAGTTACTCCCCAGCCCCTGTACCACAATGCTTCGTCCCCTGCCACCGCTCCCACCCAGCAGCTCATTCGGCAGGTGTATCCATACCTTCCCTGACTCCTCTTCCAATTCCACCTCCTCCACCTTTGGTGGGTCAGACGTTGTCAAATGTTGAAACAACAGGGACCCTCCCTGACCTGCTGATCTGGATTTCAAGTTGTCCACTGCCTGTTGTGGGATGCACAACCAGCCCTACAGGGTAGATGTCAGTGTTAACAATTTAATCTGATATCTCAGCAGCCCATTCATCCGCCTGCGGAGAGTTGGGAACATGGATAACCCAGAGGATCCCGGACTCTGTGGCCCATTCTTGGACCTTGGTTCTCCCAAAACGTGAGCCATTGCCCAACTGTATTCCCAAGGGATACCAGACATGGAGGATAAATGTTTGAAACCCTTAATTGTATGCCATTGATCAGTATGGCTACAGGGAATTGCCACCAGTATTCCAGAGTAAGCATCCACCATGGTCAACACATAGCTTCTAATTATGCACAGGTAAAGGTCCAATATAGACAACTTGCCAAATTTGGCCTGCTCCCTGTACCTCTCTGGATTCATTCCTTGGGGCTCAGCGGCCATCCCCTTGGCTTTATCTGCTAGCATATTGGACAATTTGCTGCTGCTGCTTTGGGCTTCATCATGTGTCAAAGCTACCACTCAAGACTCTGCCAATTTCATTACTCCTTCCACTGTTAGATGTCCAATCTTTTGTTATGCCCACACAGCCAAACGACCTCGACCTTCCTCCTCTGGGTTTGCTGTGGCTGGCATTATCTGAGCATCGGGTAGATGGAGCTTGTCAGCCTGGGAAGGCAGTCCATCTAAGAGAGGGAAAACTCTGATTTCAAACCTCCGCTGCCTTGCGGCCATACCCACTCATGGGAAAGGCTTCTGGAGTAAACCCTGAGGACAAATCCGGAGCTGGAGTCCCTAAGGCAGTCCGACGTTGCCTTCAACCTCATTCTGGAAACTCCTGCGACGACACTGGTGCCAAGCTGTATCGGCCCTTGCCCTTCCCTTGGACAACATCGGTGGTGTGGAGAGAGGAGACTTGCTGCTTGGGCAACTGCTGGTCTTCCATACAACCTTGCCCAGGCCTACACCCTGGAGAGGGCTTTCCAGGCGCTGATCCATGGTCTCGCAAGACTAACGGATGCCATCATAATCTGAGCAGCTCTGTCAACAGCAGCATTGTGTGCCGCCTCTTCGTGTCACAAGAAGTGTGGCAATCGATAAGGTAGACAGTAACCTGCTACTGCTGGGTGTTGTCCCATATGCTTTCCCAGCTGGATCGTCCTCAAAGTGGTCATCCAGGTACTGCATCTCCTAATTTTGCCCATTGCATTGGGACATCCATATGGCCATCACATTCACCACGGTCCAGGAGACGGGGTATATAAGCATCGGCCCTGTGACCTTGCATGGGGGCATAGTTATGACCACCAGTCTGCCAGCTGGCTGCATCCTCCCACCCCTCAGCTGTTACTGCTTTCCCCATTGCGGAGTGCAGGGCAGCAATCTTCCACCGCTGTTTGCCTCTCCACCAATGGCTGGAGCTGATGGTGAGCCGCGCATACGTTTTCTCCTCATTTGGTTTGGTGAGGGGTTGAGGACTGCAACCTCATCGGACATGCTATGGTCATTGACAGTTAGGACAATAACCCGCTCATGGAGGCAGCTCATCCCATCAAGCCCTTTCTCCCCACAGTCTGTTATATAATACTTCCATTTAATTGTAGAAGAGATCTGAGCTCAGCCTTCTTTGTGGTTCACGTTATCAGATATTACCCATTGCGTCATAGATATGTGGGGGTCCCAAGACTACCTGAGGCTCAGCATCTGAGCTGATTTCATGCTCAGTGGCTCAGAGTTCCCAGTAAAAGGCTAGGGGCTGTCTCTTAAAACATCTCTATCTGGTTGCAGCCTCAGGAAGGGTCTTGTTCCAAAACCTGAAGGGGACCCAACATCCTTTCATTAAAGGCCACGGACTAGATTCAGTCACTTGAGACGGTGTGGAGACCTGTAGTTCAAAAAGGTACCTCGTCGTCTTGGGGCAGGGGGAGGACCTGTCTGACAGTCTCAAAGGCAGCTTGTTGGTCAAGATCCTACCGGAAAGGGGTCTTTTTTCTGAGATACCTGATAAAATGGTCTCAGTATCATCAAAAGATGGGGAGTACAGTGCCTTGAAAAAGTATTTAGTCCCCACAACTATTTTCACATTTTCCTGTCTCATTTTCTAAATTTAAAATGTATTGAATTAGATTTTTTGAGCTAATCTACAAAACATTGTGCATCAAAACAAAGTTTCCAAAACCTGTCAACAGTTAACTAAAAATTAAAAGCCAAAATTGTGAGTCTGAAAAGGTATTCATCCCCTTTTCGCTGGTCCAATATACCATATTAATTTACAAACATACTGTAGCAATGTGCTACACACGGTGCTGAAATAACGACATGCAGTCGGTAAGTCGTTTGGAGACTAGTTTATTCAAACTACGCGGCGCTGGCATTTAATCCTTAGTGCCCGCACTCTCTGGGCGGAAATGACATCAGAGGTGCATTACTAAAGTCTCCCCCCGCGCGCTGGCTATTTGTGAGCCGGTTCGCCTGCGCAGAAAGTAGGTTGCCACATAACTCCCCCCCCCCTCCCCCCAGAACCGGCGATACACCCCCCCAATGTCCACAGTCTGGATCAGCCTCTATTTGGGAGGTCTGCGTCTGCGCCGTGGTGCCTGAATCTCGACCGGCTGCGCCAAGTCCACATGGGCTGGTTTGAGTCGGTCCACCGTGAAAACCTCCTCCCTCCCCGCAATGTCCAGAACGTACGTGGACCCATTGTTGTTGATCACCTTGAATGGCCCCTCATATGGCCGCTGTAGCGGTGCCCAGTGTCCACCCCTTCGTACAAACACAAACTTACAGTTCTGCAGGTCTTTGGGTACATGGGTCGGGGTCCATCCGTGCTGTAAAGTCGGTATGGGGGCCAGGTTGCCGAGCCTTTCGCGTAGCCTGTCCAGGACTGCTGCGGGTTCTTCCTCTTGCCCCCTTGGGGCTGGTATGAACTCTCCCAGGATGGCCAGGGGAGCGCCGTACACCAACTCGGCCGACGAGGTGTGCAGATCCTCTTTGGGCGCTGTACGAATTCCAAGGAAGCTCAGGGAAGCTTGTCCACCCAGTTAGGTCCGCTCAGGCGGGCCATGAGAGCCGACCTCAAGTGACGGTGGAAGCGTTCCACTAGTCCGTTTGACTGTGGGTGGTAGGTAGTTGTGTGGTGTAGCTGTGTTCCCAACAGGCTGGCCACAGCCGACCACAGGCTGGAGGTGAACTGGGCGCCTCTGTCAGAGGTAATGTGGTCTGGTACCCCGAAGCGTGCTACCCAGGTTGCAATCAGTGCTCGGGCTCAGGAATCGGCAGATGTGTCGGTGAGCGGGACCGCCTCTGGCCACCTTGTGAACTGGTCTACCATAGTTAGGAGGTACCGCACCCCTCGGGACACTGGTAGGGGGCCCATGATATCCACATGAATGTGGTTGAACCTCTAGTGGGTGGGTTCGAACTGCTGCGGTGTGGCTTTAGTGTGCCGCTGCACCTTGGCTGTTTGGCACTGCGCGCACGTTCTGGCCCATTCACTGACCTGCTTGCGAAGTCTGTGCCATGCGAACTTGCTGGAGACCAGCCGGACAGTTGTCCTGATAGATGGGTGCGCCAAACTGTGTATGGAGTCGAAAACTCGCCGCCTCCAGGCTGCCGGGATGATGGGGCGAGGTTGGCCGGTAGCCACGTCGCACAGGAGGGTCCTATCACCTGGGCCTATGAGGAAGTCCTGCAGCTGCAAACCCGAGACTGCAGTCCTGTAGCTGGGCATCTCGTCATCTGCCTGCTGCGCCTTCACCAGTGCTGCATAGTCCAGCCCCAGGGACAGGGCCTGGACAGCTGATCTGGAGAGTGCGTCCGCCACAATGTTGTCCTTTCCCGAGACATGCTGGATGTCTGTCGTGTACTCGGAGATGTAGGACAGATGTTACTGCTGGCAAGCCGACCAGGGATCGGACACCTTTCTGAACGTGAAGGTCAATGGTTTGTGGTCCGTGAACGTGGTGAACAGCCTGCCTTCTAAGAAGTACCTGAAATGCCGGATTGCCAGATACAGTGCCAACAGCTCCCAGTTGAAAGCACTGTACTTGAGTTCGGGTGGTCGTAGGTGCTTGCTGAAGAATGCCAGGGGTTGCCAGCGCCCCTTGATGAGCTGCTCCAGCACCCCACCAACTGCTGTGTCGGATGCGTCCACTGTGAGGGCGGTCAGAACGTCCGTTCTGGGGTGCACCAGCATCGCGGCATCTGCTAAGGCTTCCTTGGGTTTAACGAAAGTGGCCGTGGCCTCTTTGTCCCAAGTAATGTCCTTGCCTTTACCCGACATCAGGGTGAACAAAGGGTGCATGATACAGGCTGCTGAGGGGAGGAAACGGTGATAGAAGTTCACCATACCAACGAACTCCTGTAGGCCTTTGACCGTGTTGGGCCGGGCAAAGTGGCGGATCGCGTCTACCTTGGCGGGCAGAGGTGTTGCCCCATCTTTGGTAATCCTGTGGCCCAGGAAGTCGATGGTATCAAGACCGAACTGGCATTTGGCCGGGTTGATCGTGAGGCTGAAGTCACTCAGGCGGGAGTAGAGCTGGCGGAGGAGGGACAGATGCTCCTGACGACAACTGCTGGCTATAAGGATGTTGTCCAAATAGATGAACGCAAAGTCCAGGTCGCGTCTCACCACATCCATTAGCTGCTGGAACGTCTGTGCAGCATTCTTCAGGCCGAACGGCATTCAGAGGAACTCGAACAGGCCGATGAGTGCTGTTTTGGGGATGTCTTCAGGGTGCACCGGGATTTGATGGTATTCCCGGACGAGGTCTACTTTGGAAAATATTCTTGCCCCATGCAGGTTTGCTGCAAAGTCCTGTATGTGTGGTATGGGGTAGTAGTCTGGAGTGGTAGCCTCGTTCAGTCTGTGGTAGTCGCCGCATGGTCTCCAACCCCCGGCTGCTTTGGGCACCATGTGCAGGGGGGAGGCCCATGGGCTGTCAGACCTCCGTACGATCCCCAATTCCTCCATCCTCTTGAACTCCTCCTTCGCCAGGTGGAGCTTTTCCGGGGGGAGCCTTCATGCACGGGTGTGGAAGGGTGGTCTCTGGGTCGGGATGTGGTGCTGTACCCCGTGTCTGGGCATGGCTGTCGTGAACTGCGGTGCCAGAATCGATGGAAAGTCTGCCAGGATTCTGGTGAATTCGTTATCTGACAGCGTGACGGAGTCCAGGTGTGGGGCCGGCAACTTGGCTTCACCCAGGGAGAACGTCTGGAAAGTCTCGGCATGTACCAGTCTTTTCCCTTGCAAGTCGACCAGCAGGCTGTGAGCTCGCGAGAAGTCCGCCCCCAGGAGTGGTTGGGCCACCGCGGCCAGTGTGAAGTCCCACGTGAACCGGCTGGTGCCGAACTGCAGCTGCACTGTGCGGGTGCCGTAGGTCCGTATTGTGCTGCTGTTTGCAGCCCTCAGGGTGGGTCCTGGCTTCCTGTTGCGGATGTCGTACCCCGTCGGGGGCAAGACGCTGAACTCCGCTCCAGTGTCGACCAAGAAGCGTCGACCCGACTGTTTGTCCCAGACGTACAAGAGGCTTTCCTGGTGGCCAGCCGCCATTGTCATTAGCGGCAGCTGGCCCTGGCTCTTGCAGGGTGAGCAACAACGGCGGGCTTTTGTGCCCCACCGCTGGTGGTAGAAACACCACTGTTCACTGGCCTCCTCAGTCCTGCCTCTGTGTTGTGTGCACCCCACTGCCGGGCCTGGTCTGGTCTGCTGTTGGGCACGTGGCCTGGTAATCTGACCGACGGACGCCACGCTCTCCCTCTTGGCTTTCCACAGCACGTCTGCTCGGGCTGCCACCTTCCGGGGGTCGCTGAAATCTGCGTCGGCCAGCAGCAGATGTATGTCCTCGGGCAGTTGCTCTAGGAATGCTTGCTCGAACATGAGGCAGGGCTTGTGTCCGTCAGCCAGGGACCGCATCTGGTTCATCAATGCTGACGGCAGTCTGTCTCCCAAACCGTCCAGGTGAAGCAGGCGGGCACCTCGCTCACGCCGTGAGAGGCCAAAGGTCCCAATGAGCAGTGCTTTGAATGCTTCATATTTGCCTTCTTCCGAGGGCGACTGTATGAAATCCGCAACCTGGGCGGCCGTCTCCTGGTCAAGGGCACTCACCACGTGGTAGTAACGCGTGGAATCAGAAGATATCTGCCGAATCTGGAACTGGGCTTCTGCTTGGCTAAACCACACGCATGGTCGCAGCATCCAGAAAGTCGGCAGTTTTAGCGAAACTGCGTGAACAGATGAAGAGTCGGTCATCTTTGGTCCAAATCCCATTTGGACCGTCGGGGTCACCAATGTAGCGATGTGCTACACACAGCACTGTAATAATGACACGCAGTCGGTAAGTTTTTTGGAGACTAGTTTATTCAAACTTCGCGGCGCTGACATTTAATCCCTAGCGCCTCCCCTCTCCGGGTGGAAATGACGTCAGAGGTGCATTACCAAAGTCTCCCCCCGCGCGATGGCTATTTGTGAGCCAGTTCGCCTGCGCAGAAAGTGGGTCACCACAACATCCAGTTTGCTGATGTGGAAAATTGTTTTCATTGAATTCATAAGAATAAAAAAAACCCTCTTTCTGAGATATGCCCTCCAACTTTCCAACAGATTCAAGGCACTTGAGGACCTTGATTTCAAAAATGAATGGACAGCCATCAAAGAGACAATCCATGAGACGGGAAGAAGTCCTGGGGAAAAGAACATTTGAACATAAGGAGAGAATTATACCAGAATAATGGAAGCAACCAACGAGAGAACACCAAAGAAAAAAGGAATTGAAGCAGAACTTGGAATGAGAAAGTAGAGACACAGAGGGAATATGAGTAATATGACAGAACCAAAGGAAGTTAGGAGAAACATCAAGAGGGACAGGAGAGAGTACATCAACACCCTTGCATCCCAAGCAGGTGCCTCAGCAAATGGAAATATAAAAGAATTAGACAATACTACCAAGAAACTAAATGACAAGTTCAACCAGATCAACACCCAAGAGAAGGATAAAGATGGAAATGTCTCAAGTAAAGAAGAGAAATAGCTTCAATGTTGGTCACAGTACTTCAGTGAGCTTCTGGACAGACCATATCCTCTGGAATCTTTGTTAATTCCAGAAGCACCATCAGATTTGGAGGTCAACTGTGCCAAGTTTTTCAACAGACCAAACCAAAGTAAAGGCAAAACAGCATTCAAGACAAATCATGGAAATTATGATAGACAAACATAAACCTGGGGAAGGGTACACCACCACCACCTCAAAGGCTCTGAACGTACCTCAGAGCTCAGTGCAGTCTATCGTGAAACCACAGCCACCCTGCCTAGGTCAGGCCGCCTCTCTAAACTTAGTTGTTGGAGAACAACAGCACTTATAAGAAAGGCTACTGTGATGCCGACAGTCACTCTGTGTGAGCTGTAGAAGTTGGTGGCTGCAACTGGAGATAACTTTTATGGCTCCATCATCTCTAAGGCCTTGCATGGAAGTGGCATGGAAGAAACCCTGACCAAAATAAAACATATCCTTGTCCATAAAGACTTGTGAAGTGTCACTCAGAAGATATGGTAAAAATGTAGAAGAAAGTCTTCTGGCTGGATGAGACCAAAGTGGAACATTCTGGCCTCAACACTAGGCAGTGTGGTGTAAATCTAATACTGGGCATCAGCCATGTAACATCATTCCTACTTTAAGGTATGGTGGAGGGTAGCATCATGCTGTGGGGATGCTTTTCAGCAGCAGTGTTTGGAAGTCTGGTCAGGATTGATGGGAAGATGGATGCTGCTAAATAGAGGGAGATTCTGGGTAATAATTTGCAAGCCTCTGCCAGAAAGATAAAATTCAGGAAGAAGGTAATCTTTCAGTAGGACAACAACCCATTGCACACCGTTGGAGCAACCATGGAATGGCTTTGAGTGGCTTCAAATTAAGAAAATTGATGTCCTTGAGTGACCCATTCAGAGTCCTGATCTTAACCCGATCAAATATCTGGCTAGAGAACTCTCTTGGTGGCGCTAGATAGAGTAGGTCACATTTTTGGCTCTGCTCCGGTCATTTTTCAATTTCCTAATCACCCTTTTATTACATATATCAAAGGGTCTTAACTTTATATGTTTGAGTCCTGAAGTTTAATCGACGGAAATGACTTCCAGAACAAGAAAGGCATTAGCCGAAGGCAAGGAAACTGGTAATGGAAATGGGAAGAAAGAAGATCAGTCTACACAGCCACAATTTACTTTACAAGATATTTCAAATTTATTGGATGAAAAATTGGATGAAAAACTTGACAAAAGATTCGCTGGATTGGAAGTATTGTTGAACAAATCAAAGGTAAAATGAAAGCACTTGAAAAAGAGAACAAAAAACAACAATGGCAAATTTCTGAGCTTATTGAAGCTGGGAAACAGAGAGATTCCAGAATTAATTCTTTTGAAAAGAAATTAAATTTGACTACTCATACTTTGGAGCAGTATAAAGTCAAGGTTATTGATTTGGAGAGTTGCAGTTACAGACAGAATTTGCGAATAATAGGACTCAGTGAAGACGTCGAGAGCGGGAACCTTACTGAATTTTTCTATCAATTCTTAATGGAAGTTTTTGGTGCCGAGTTCCTTACCTCCCCTCCGGTACTTGATCACATGCATAGGTCATTAAAGGCAACACCACCGAAAGAGTTAAAACCGCGTCACGTTATTCTTCGATTTCACTATGTGGGTACTAAGTGGCACTTATTCGATTTGCTCATCGTAAAGGAATTATTGAACATCAAAATCTTGTTTTGTTTGGTTGAAGGTTATTGTCCTGAGGTAATGCAAGAAAGATTGCACTTTAAAGTGGTGATATCAGAATTTTATCAAAGGAATCTTCGACCAGCTTTGCTGTTCCCCACCCGCTTAAGAGTGGTCTTACCCGATAAATCGTTTAAATAAGTTGAAGACACAAAACAATTTCTCAAAGAACATTGTTTGAGCTCGGATGTTTAATTAACTTTCTGTTTCTTTATGTCTGTATATACCAGGTTCATTAAGTAATAATCAGCTTATAGACTCAAACATTTTAAGTTCGTGGAGTCTTGCCCTTGGGCTGATGTTTTGGATACTTTGTTTTGGCTTATGTCTGTTTTATATTAATGTTGTCTTCCTTTTCCTTTATTATTTTACTTTTTTATTTTTAACTGTTTGTTTTAGAAAATTGTTAAGATTTTGACTTGGTGATTAATTACTATGAAGATTGTACTCTTTTATTTTTAAAGACCTTGATTTTTAAAATTAGCTTCTGTTTGTCATTTTTTTGTAATGTTTTAGCTACGGTTGATGTATTTTTCTTTAAAATTTGCAGACTTGCCATCAAGAGAGATGGGGATTGGACAGTTCTTAGATAGTCTCCTGGCTGCTTATTGGCCAGGTTTCGTGACTTTGGGGGAAGGGGGAAGGGGGAAGGTCTTTTTATAGTTCAGTATTTTTCATTTGGGCTGCCTTGAAACTACAAGAATGTCTGTATCGTCGTAACTTCCAGTTCCTCTTTAAACTCTTTTTCCTCTTCCTGGTTCATGAGTTCCCTATGCAACTTGGCTAACCCTTTACATACCATATGGTTTATTTAAGAAAAATGGATAATATTATCAACTTATTTTCATGGAACACGAATGTTTTGTATCACCCAATTAAACGGAAGAAGATTTTTAAAGTCTTTCATAGATTGAATGCTCAGATTAGTTTTGCGCAGGAGACTCGTGAGGAAGGAGGATAATCAGCATTTTTTAAGGTTTTGGAAAGAGCAACAGTTTCACTCAATCTCATCGATCAAAGTGAAAGGTATCTCCATTTTTATTGACCTTTCGATTTAATTCCTTCAGTATGATACAATTTCAGATCCATATGGTAGATTTCTATTAATTACTGGTTTACTTTATAACCAGAAAGTAGTTTTGGTTAATGTTTATGACTATACTGAATACTGACTATACTGAATTCTTTAAGCAGTTACTTATATCTCTGCCCAATTTAAATGAATACAGGTTAATAATGGGCGGAGATTTTAATTGTTGTTTGAATACTATGATGGATAGGTCTGCACCCAATCAGGTGCTTCCAAGCAAATCTGCTACATTTATTCATTCCCTTTTAGTTGACTTGGGAAATTTTAGAAATTTGGAGGTTTTTATATCCTAATGATAAAGAGTTCTCTTTCTTTTCTCATGTTTATCATATTTACTCTAGAACTGATTACTTATTTATGAATTCTCAATTAGTTTTGTCTGTAACTACCTGTGTGTATGATGCAATTGCCATTTCTGATCATGCGCCTTTGAAATTATCAATTGAACTTAGTGATGTAACTTTTAGTACTAGACAGTGGCAGTTTAATTCTATTTTACTTCAGGATTTAAATTTTGTCAATTTCATTAAAGAACAGATTGCTTTTTTCTTTTCATCTAATTCAACAGAAGAAATTTCCAGTGGGATATTATGGGATACCTTTAAAACATATATCTGTGGACAAATTATTTCATACTCTGCTGGATTGAAAACACAAATTAATAGTGAGATACATACATTGATAAGATTAAAGAAATTAATAAAAATATTCTATTGCTCCCAATTTGAAGCTTTATAAAGAGACAGTTGAACTTTAGATGCAACATAGTTTGTTATTAACATCCCCGATTGAAAATGAATTACTTAAACTAGGAGTCATTTTTATATTATGGTGATAAATCAGGTAAATTGTTGGCTAACCAAGTGAAATCTGCTTTAGCGAATCATCAGATTAATAAAGTTCATAGACAGGATGGTATTTTGATGCTTAACCATGATGAAATTAATAATTCTTTTCAAGAATTTTATACTAATTTTTATCAATCAGAATTTCCTGATGATCCTACCATAATGCATGAATTTTTAAAGAAACAAAATATTTCAAAATTATCAGCTGATAAACATTTAGCATTAGATGCACCCATTACCAAAGAGGAAATAAACAAGGCAATTTTTTTCAATAAACTCTGGTAAAGCACCTGGCCCGGATGGATATACAGCTGAATTTTAATTTTTTTTTTCAGATTTACTTTCTCCCTGGTTATGTAAAATTTTTAAAGATGCCTTATTGGTAGGTAAATTACCACAATCCTTTTATGAAACATCTGTATCTTTAATTCCTAAAAAAGATGAAGATCCCACTGAATGTGCATCATACAGACCTATATCTTTGTTAAATGTGGATTCTAAAATCTTCTCCAAAATATTAGCAATTAGATTAGCGGAGGTATTGTCTCAAATTATTTCCAAGGATCAGACAGGATTTATTAAAATTGTTACTCACATTTTAATGTTAGGAGGAACGAACATTGTATACACTACTTCATCTAATACTCCAGAATGTGCTATTTTGCTCAATGCCGTGAAAGCATTTGAAAGACTTGAATGGGAATATTTATTTAATATACTTGAGAAATTTAATTTTAGCTCAAAATTTATATCGTGGATTCAAGTGTTATACACCCTTGGCTGCTGTATTTACCAATAATCAGAGATCCCCCCCTTTTTTTTTTAAGGATTTTTCAAGGTACTAGACAGGGCTGTCCTTTAAGCCCTTTATTATTTGATATTGCCCTAGAGTCCTTGTCAATTGCTATTCATGATTCACCTAATATATTTGGCATTATTCGTGGGGATGGGACCCATAAAATATCACTATATTCAGATGACCTGTTATTATATATTTCTAACCCAGAGAAATCCATTTCTGCAGTAATAACACTACTTGCTCAGTTCAGTAGTTTTTCTGGTTATAAATTAAATCTTGGTAAGAGTGAGCTTTTCCCATTAAATATGCAAGTTCCAATTTATAGACAATCATTATTTAGATTGGTTACTGATTATTTTACTTATTTGGGGATTAAAATTACTAAGAAGTTTAAGGATCTAATTAAAGTTAATTTTTACCCTTTAATTGATCATGTTAAACAACTGTTTACTAAATGGACCCCACTGTCCTTATCTTTCATTGGTAGAATTAATTCTATTAAGATGTTTATTTTACCTAAACTTCTGTATCTATTTCAGCCGGTGTCAATTTTTATTCCTAAATCTTTTTTTGATATCGTTGAGTCTAAAATTTCTTCATATATATGGCAGTATAGAAATCCCAGGTTAAGTAAGAAATATTTACAGAAATCAAAAAAACAAAGTGGTTTGGCTTTGCCGAATCTTAGATTTTATTATTGGACAATTAATATTTGATATTTAATGTTTTGGACACAACAGTTGGATGAAACTCAATCTCCACGATGGATGAGCCTCGAGCGAAAGTCGGCACAGGGGTTTTCACTGGCTTCTAGCTTAGGAGCTGCGCATCCTTTTGCAATTACTAAATTGAATAAACAAATGATAAATCTAATAGTTAAACATACAATACAAATATGGTTTCAATTTCATAAATTTTTTGGATTGAATAAATTTATTGTCGAGTCCTATTATATCTAACTTTTTTTTCCAACCATCTAGAAGTGATCAAGCCTTTTTTAAATGGAAAACAAAAGGAATAACATACTTTCTTGATTTCTTCATGGATGATTGTTTTATGTCTTTTGAACAGTTGTTTAAGAAATATAATTTGCCTAGATCAAACTTTTTCAGATACTTACAGATTAGAAACTTTCTGAATGCTACTTTACCTACCTTTCCGATGTTACATCAAATCGAAGTTACAGAAAAAATTTAGGTTTAAACCTCTATCCGAAGAGCTTAATAGCAATTATTTATGGTTTGATTATGAAAATACATCTAGGTACATCTGATAAAATTAAGAATGAGTGGAAAAGAGAACTTCAAATATCTTTACAGAGAAAGGGGAAATTTTTTTAAAACTAATTAATACTTCTTGAATGTGTGCCAGACATGCTTTGATTCAATTTAAGGTGGTTCATCGAGCTCATATGTTCAAGGATAAGTTAGCTCGTTTTTACCATGATATAAATCCTGTTTATGATAGATATAATTCTGAAGTAGCTTCCTTGACACATATGTTCTGGTCTTGTCCTCTCTAGGAAAATATTGGAAAGATATTTTTGATATTATTTCAGTAGCTCTGTGTGTTGATTTATAACCTCATCCTATTATGGCAATTTTTGGACTACCGGTGATAGACTCTAGTCATTTATCCTCATCAGCTTGTCATTTAATTGCATTTATGACATTAATAGCCAGAAGATCCATTTTACTTAAATGGTAAGATTCCAACCCTGCCCCCCCCACCACATTTCAATGGTTTTTCCAAACGATAGCATGTCTAAATTTGGAAACAAAATAGGAACAGTACTATGGGCCCTTTGGTTAAATTTGAAGAAACTTGGAGGCCATTTATTCAATATTTTCATATGATATAAGTCTACCTTTTCTGAATCCTTTTTTGTTATTTTTTTGTTCATGTATAGAGGAGCGGAGTTAATGACAAATTATAATTTTAACTGATGAAATATGGCAGTTCATTCTTTGTTTTTTTGTTTTTTTTTAGTTTAGTTGTTCTTAGTTTAGGGCTTTTTTTTCTCTCTTTTTATAAATATCTTTTTCATGGTTAATTACTAAGAGATTGGGAGGTTAAACTCCATTTGCTATTTGAAATATGTGTTTTTACATATTAACCATTATTAAAGTATTCTTGATCTCTATGTACCATTATCAATATTGGTATGTTTATTAATTTGAAATTTAATAAAAAGATTGAAAAAGAAAGAAATATGTCTGGCTAGAGCTCAAGACTGCCATCCACCACTGCTCCCCAACTAACCTGGAACAGCTTGTGCAATTCTAAAAGGAGGAATGGGCAAACCTTGCCTCATCACATTGTACAAAGCTAATGGAGACTTAGTCAAAAAGACAACCTGCTATAACAGCTGGGAGAGGTGGTTCAACTAAGTACTGAGTAAAGGGGGATGAATACTTTGACATTTCAGTTTTTGAATGCTTAGTTTTTCATGCTTTACAATTTTCCCTGTTTTTAGGCTGTACTGTGAATAAAAGGAACATGTGTTTCACAATGAAAATTCTAAATTAATTTGATCAAAATCCCTGGTTGTAATACTCATTTATATGAACAAAATGTTGGGGATTGAATATTTTTATAAGATATTGTATTCTTAACAACCACACTACTAATGGTTTCCACTGATTTCTGTCTGTACTGATCCCCCAGCTCCACCAGTTCCTTGGAGGGGTGGTTGTTACCAAGGAGGTCTCCATTTAGAGTCTCCACTCTTGCTCTTCCTCTAGCTGGTTAACACATTGTCTCAGGGCGCAGGATTGTCTGGGAGCGTGGAGAGCTCTGCAGGCTGAGGGGTGCTTGGAGACGGAATAATTGGTCAGATGTAAATGTAGTAACCCTGGCTGGTTGTGCTTTCAAGGGCTGGAGGAAATGAGGAGGGAGAGTTTCCACTGGTGGATTTATTGGATTCCCATCCAGCCTCACCTCCCGATCTTCATTATCAGAGAAAATATTCCAATCTCAGGAATATCCACATGCCATTCACATTCCAGCCCGCTGTGAAGCCTGGAGAAGTTAACCTCAAGCTCTTTGACCACTCTAATGTTATACCCATTCCACTGATATGAAATGCTACAGTGAATAAACTAATATATTAGCATCAGTTCAAAACATTGAACCAAAACCAATCATCATTAATCACCGCAAGTCCTACCCATGGGTTCATCACACTTCACGGGCCCCACCTAGGGGTTCACTGTTCTTCATGAATCCCACCCATGGCATCACCGCACTTCACGAGTCCCGCCCATTGTTTCACCACACTTCTCGAGTCCCAACCATGGGATCTCACGGCTATATTCCCAGAGTATATTGCATTTTCATGGTTGTATTGTATATCCATTGTCACCGTATTGTATTCCCACAGTCGTACGCAAACTTCTGTAGCAAGTTCTGTTACGTTTAATGGCTCAGTAGTGGTGAAGTCATTCGGCAAACACAAAGATGAACTTTTAACAATACACTTGGATCTAATTACTAGTTTAGTTAGCTTAGCACAACATTGTGTTCCTTGCTGTACATTGGAGGTTCATTGTGGGTGCCATTTTCTCTGCCTGCTTCTCCTCATATTGCCAAATCCCCGTAAACAATCAAATCTGTATCCTGCTCTTTCACTGAGGCCTTTGCTTCTCATTTTCAGCTCCTACCCTCATTCTTCCTCCACTCTCCCTTTAAAGAGAAATAGACCATGTGGGGTCTCACTGCCAACTCTGCAAGCTGTCGTTCATCTTCCTAGAACTTTGGAATCACATTATCCTGCAGCACTGGAAGAGTCCATTTGGTGCAGTGTCCATATCTGTTGGTTTATTGTTGCCTAGCTTTATTGTCCTTTCTAGGTCTGTTCCCCTGAAGGATACAGCAACCAATTCTTATCCAAGTTCTTTTTGTAACTGGAAAGTCTTCCTGGCTCAGTCACCTATTTAAGGTCTGAGTTCCAAACCACCACTGGTCTCCATGTGAAGTATGTTTTCCTCAACTCTTTTTTAAACCTATCATAACCTTAAAGTATGCTCATATTAACTTTTGTGAAAATGGAAAACAGAGATCTAATTAAATCTCATTTAAATCCCTCTACCTTCTCTCATCATATGAAAACCCACCCTAGACCTTGTAATTTTTATTCACAGGTGACATTCTCAATACCTGGCAATAACCTTGGAAACTGCATCTGTACTTCCTCTTGTACTATCACGTTTTTCCTGTCAATTAGATGTGAGCATAAATTTTGTATATCTGATGAATTACAGGCATGTTTTAAGTCAGTATGAATAACTTTAAATAATGTAGTTACTTGATTCAGCTCCCTAGACTCTTTCCACACTAATCCCAACCTTACCATCAAACCTGTTATAGAGTAGCAGGCTAACCTCTACCTTGCTGAGGCCAGGTGGCAACTTTCAGATATCTCCTCAAAACTACCTCTTGAAGAGGACCCCACTCCTTACCATCAGGGAACTCTCTCCAACATCATCAGCTCTGGAGAACTCCCATCCACTGACACCAGACTCATAGATCCCTTACCCCACACTGCTCACTTCTTCCTCTTACCCAAGATCCACAAACATGACTGTCCTGGTAGACTGATTGTCTCTGCCTGCTCCTGCCCCACTGAACTCATGCTCCAAGCTTTCTTTGGTAATTCTCCCCAACTCTTCCTGTGCTACATTGATGACTGCATTGGTGCTGCTTCTAGTAGCCATGCTGAACTCGTCAATTTCATCAACTTTGCCTCCAGCTTCCACCATGCCCTTAATATCGCTTGGTTCTCTTCTGGTACCTCTCTCCCCTTTCTCAATCTCTCTGTCCCTATCTCCGGAGAAAAGCTGTCAACTGACATCTTTTATAAACCTACAGATTCCCATTGCTATCTTTACTCTATGAAAAGACAGGCGTAACTGGGGCTATGTGGGTACCCATTGCTACCTCTCAAATCTGGAGAAAGTGGGGGGAGTGCGGGCTGAAGGAGAAATTATTGAGGGTGAGAACCAGTTCTGCCAGATGGAGGAGGGTTGTGGTGGAGGAAAGATAGTTGTTTTTTTTATTGGGAAAGAAACGGAGAGCTTTAAAAGCCTTCTTGATGGGAAAGAGAAGTGTATAGGCACTGCATATCCGTGGTGTAAACAAGGTAGTCAGCTGCCGGGGAATTAAAAGTTAGCAAGGAGACTGAGAGCATGAGAAATGGTCCAGATGTAGATGGGAAGGGAATAAACCAAAAGCAATAGAATAGAGTCGAGGTATGAGGCCATGAGTTCAGTGGGGCAGGGGCAGGAGCAGAGGTAAAGATAACCATGGGAAAAAGTAGGTTTATGAAAGATGTTGATCGACAGCTTGTCTCTAGAGATGGAGACAGAGGGATCGAGAAACTGGAGAGAGGTGTCAGAAATGTTAGGTGTCAAGATGTTGGAGGCAAAGTTAATGAGATTGACAATTTCAGCATGGGTGCATGAAGCTGCACCAATGTAGCACTGGAAGAGTTGGGAAGAATTACCAAGGAAGACTTTACCCTTACTCTTCCCACCATGTCTCCTGTAAAAATCCTATGCCCTTTTCTCAGTTCCTTCGTCTAATGGAACATAGAGATCTACAGTATATTACAGGCCCTTCAGCCCACAATATTGTGCAACCAGTAACCTACTCTAGAAACTGCCAAGAATTTCCCTACTGCAGAGCCCTCTATTTTTATAAGCTCCATGTAGCTATCTAAGAGTCTCTTAAAAAACCCTATTGTATCCACCTCTACCACCTTCACTGGCAGTGCATTCCATGCACCCACCACTCTCTGTGTGAAAAAATTACCTCAGGCATCCCCCCTGTACCTACTTCCAAGCACCTTAAAACTATGCCCCTTCCTGCTAGCCATTTCAACCCTGGGAGAAAAGACTGGCTATCCACACAATCAATGCCTCTCATCATCTTATACACCTCTATCAGGTCACCTCTCATCCTCTGTCGCTCCAAGGAGAAAGGGCTAGGTTCACTCAAGCTATTCTCATATGACATGTTCTCCAATCCAGGCAACATCCTTGTAAATCTCCTCTGCACTCTCTCCATGGTATTCACATCCTTCTGAGACATCTCTGCCACATCTGATCAAAGGATTCAGTTTTCTGTCCTTGGACATCAGAGGTTTCCCTTCCTCTACCATTGCTGTTGTTCTCACTTGCATCTCCTCCATTTCCTGAACATCCATCCTCCCACCTCTTTAACAGTGTTAGAGTTCCTCTTGTCTTTATCTATACCCATGAGCCTCCGCATCCAACACATCATTCTCTGCAATTTCCCCCATCTCCTAAGGGATCCTACCAACAAACACATCTTTACCTCTCCACCTACCCCACCTGCCACCACTATTCACTTTCTACAGGGATCTCCATGATTCTCTTGTCTATTCATCCCTCCCCACTAATCTCCCTCCTGGCACATATCCCTGCAAGCAGCCAAAGTGCTACACTGCCAATTCACATTCTCCCTCATCTCCATTTAGGGCCCCAAACTGTCCTTCCAGGTGAGGCAAAACTTCACCTGCAAATCTACGAGGGTTATCTATTCTATCCAGTGCTCCCAATGTGGCCTCCTCTATATTGGTGAGACCCTTTTCAAATTGGGGGACCACTTCATCGAGCGCCTCTGCTCCATCTGCCAAAAGCAGAACTTCCTGCTGACAAAACATTTTAATTCTGATTCCTATCCCCATTCTGCCATGCCAGCCCATGGCCACCTCTTGTGCCAAGATGAGGCCACTCTCAGGGTGGAGGAGCAACACCTTATATTATGTCAGGATAGTTTCCAAACTGACGGCATAATTATCGATTTCTCCTGCCTGTTATAAATATATTTCCCTCTACTTTCCCCTTCTTCTATTCTACATTCTGGCCTTTTACCACTTCTTACCTGCCTAACCCCTCCCCCTGGTCTCTTTCCTCCTTCCCTTTCTGCTACGGTCCACCTTCCTCTCCTATCGGGTTCCTTCATTTCCAGCCATTTCCCTTTCCCAACCACCTGACTTCCCCAATCACCTTCCACCTATCCTTCCAATCCCCCCCCCCCCCCCACCATGTTTTTATTCTGCTATCTTCCTCCTTCTTTTCCAGTCATGAAGAAGGGTTTCGGCCTGAAACATCGACTGCTTGTTCATATCCATTGATGCTGTCTGACCTGCTACGTTCCTTCAGCATTTTAGGTGTGTTACCTTGACCACAGTCAGAAATGAGATAAGAAACCCTGCCAAACCTCTGGCACGATTGGTAAAGTGGGGGATGCTGATTGTACTTTAGAGGCTTATTCTGACAGTGAATGGGAAGGCAGTTCAGAGTGAGGGTAAAAAAAAGAGGATGTCAGTGCTCCAATACTAAATTGAGTTCTACAAATACAAATGAAACCTAGCTGCTACAGGAACTGTCAGCCAGGCATCAGGTGAAGAGGGAAAAGGGCAGTCTCGATCCAAATGACAGCTGTCCATTTCATTCACAGATGTTGCCTGACTCATGAAGATCCTTCAGCAGTTTGTTCTGAAGATTTCAGGACTTGCGCTCTCTTGTGTCTGTCTGCAAGTGCCTTTAATTACCTCTCCAGCCATCCGTTAGCATGTAAGTTATTATCACTCTGTAATCGGATCATGGCACAAGCTCTTGTAATTCCAGTCTTGCTTTCATAGAACTGTTCCATGCCTGGGAAATAATTGCACATGTTGGCAATGTGTGCAAAATTAGACTTTAACAAAGGCAGTCACATTGCTATGGGTGTCGGGTGGGCGAGTTGGCTAAGATAGATTGGAAAAATAAATTGAAAGATTCAAAAGTAGATAAACACTGACAGACATTCAATAAAACATTTCCTAACTCCCAATGAATAAGTGACAAAACTGGTGATAACACTGGAGAAAAAAATACCAGACAATTCGATGGTGAAACAGACAACCTTCTGGAAGAACTCAGGAGTTGAATAACATCTGTGAGAGAAAAGAAATTATCAGTGTTCTGCTTGACCCACTGAGTTCCTTTATTTGCTGAAGCGGATTCCAGTATCTGTCAGCTCTGTATCTCCAAACCAAGGCAGTAAATGAAAAAGGATCTAGTGCTTTCCCAGAGTATATGATGAATAAACTCTTCTCAGACTTCCAGCCAGGTACAGGTATTTATTTTAACTGACGTTTCGATGACAAACTCTGCCATTTTCATTAGGGATGATGCCTAGGGATGTCTAATCTGGTGGTATTTATACCGCTATCATCCATCCCTCTTGGTTGGTTAGTCCTCCTCCAATTAGATTTCTGCTGTCCTACTTTGTTTACAAATTCCAGTTCTTACTTAGATAAAGACCTTCATCTAAAATTCTTTTCCTTTAGCTTTATTTCAATGGCTTCCTTCACAGGTCTCACTCTAAGAACTGGAATTTGATTGTAAGCAAGGTAGGACAACGGAAACTTGATTGGATGAGGACTAACCAGTCAGAAGGGATGGATGATGGGGGTATAAATACCACCGGACCAGACATGCCCAGGCTTCATCCCTAATGAAGATAGGAGAGTTTGTCATTGAAGCATCAGTTAAAATTGATACCTGTACCCAACTAGAAGCCTGAGAGGAGCTTATTCATGGCAGCAAAACTTACTGCACCTGATGAACTGCATTCTAGAGTTCAAAAAGAGGTGACAGCAGAAATAGTGAAATCATTTCTATTAATTTTTAAGAATTCCCCAGATTCTACAAACATTCTCTTGAAATAAGAGTGTTATTCAAGAAAGGGTGTTATAAAAAATGAAGAAGGGAAGTTGGTGGGGAAGGAAGCTGATAAGTGGAATTAAAGTCTACAAACAAGTCTATGCAGGTTAAGAATGTAGCAAAGACATGCCAGGAGGAATATAAAGAAGGGGAATGTAATGTCATTCATTTCTTTAGAAAATTAGAAACAAATATAAAATTAATTCATGTGAGACTATGGTGTTTGTAAACCATTGGCATAAAATGCATAATTGGTAAGATAAATAGAATAAAAGCAGAAAATAATTAAAAATATTCACCAAAACAAGGTGCAGAAACATGTATTTTTAAAAGAAGTGTATAAAAAATCTTCCATTATAATTCTGAGATTTATGAGGTGACAGCTAAGATCAATTTAGGACTTGCAGACTTCCCCAGAGACAAAAGGTGCCTGGTGAAGTGGGAAGATAGATTGTTTATGAGGCGCTGCAGTCCTTCAGCCGTTCAGGCTCTGACTTTTTGTTTCATCCCAAATGCTTCTTCTCTGTCTTGTCTTGTCCAGTAAAATGGCGGTGCGCTTGGATGCAGCTGCCATTCTGGGTCCAATCAAAGGTGTATTTATTCATCTTGCTTGTCTTTTTATAATCGTAGGTCACTGCTGGACACTGAGAACATCAGGTGCTGCACGACTATGCCATCAACGAGGTGTTCAATAGCGATGGAGCTGGACTTATTGCTTACTGTTGTCGTGTTGTTGCCTGGACTTGTCATGTACCGTTGTACTACGTTGGTGTGTGGCACAAAAAACTGTTGCGAGTGATCATCTTGAAAGTTCACTGGTTCATTGGTAAGACTGAGAGCAGATGAGCTGCCTTGCTTTGGTTGTGGCGAGGATTAGGCCAAAGCTACAGGCTCGCCTGTGGCAGCTGACCAGGAAAGGCAATGTGGGAGATCCTCTGAGAGGCGCACTGAAATCTGTCCTTGGGTTGGGGGCTGCCCTCTGGTGTTCACTCAGTGCTGCCCTCTGGTCTTTGCTCAGTTCTACCCTCCAGTGTTTGTTTGCTGGACGAACAAGCTGAACCAGAACAACTTATCATCATTTCTACAGTCATGCCAGACAGGAACTTGGGATATATTTTTTTCTTTTATTTGTGACTGTGTTTTTCAGAAATTATAACCATATGTGTTCTGTTCTGTTTGCAGTGTGCCGTGGTTTGTAGGTAGTGTATTTTGCAGATAGGCTCTGGAGTAATACTGTTTTGTTTGGCTATATCCATGTATGGTTGAATGATAATTAAACTTTAACTTAAGTGGTCAGGGATTTCCAGGAGTCGGAAAGGCAGATTCCACAGATCCTTCTTGACTTGCTGAGTTCTTCCAGCAGTTCTTTTTAGAGCACTGGATTCCAGCATCTACAGTTTCTGTTGTATCTCTAATTTGTATCCAATAAACAATAATATCCTATTTTGTATATCTTTGAGGCAGCTTTGGAGCACAGCCTTAAACACTTTTCCTGTCTACCTGAGAAATCTCTTCCAAGATCAGTGCTCAGAACAGTGGGAGTCCATTAATGGGCATGTAAAGGACAAAGCCTATTCAATGAAACCTAATAAGTATAATTAATGCCTTAACACTGGGGATGCTGGACCAGTACTGGACACTGTTATTGGTTCATTTAACTTTCCAGTGCATTTGGAGATATTGTAGTAGGATATTTGATGGCATCTATGCAGTGTCTTGAAGTAACTTCCTAGGTTATCTAGGATGGCAAGGGTCACTGATGTCTTGTAGGCATTGAGTTTTATTCCCAGTAGCAATGTCATCTTTAGTTCAGCATTCAACACAATAATCCCTCAGAAACTGATTGAATAGCTGAGCCTATTGGGCCTGAACACCTCCCTCTGCAACTGGATCCTAGATTTCCTGACTGGGAGACCTCAGTCAGTCCGGATTGGGAGCAGCATCTCCAACACCATCACGCTGAGCACAGGGACCCCCCAGGGTTGTGTGCTCAGTCCACTGCTGTTCACTCTGCTGACCCACGACTGTGCTGCAACACACAGCTCTAACCATATCATCAAGTTCACCAATGACATGACCGTGGTGGGTCTCATCAGCAAGAACGACGAGTCGGCTTACAGAGAGGAGGTGCAGCGGCTAATGGACTGGTGCAGAGCCAACAACCTGTCTCTTAATGTGAACAAAACAAAAGAGATGGTTGTTGACTTCAGGAGGGCATGGAACGACCACTCCCCGCTGAACATTGACGGCTCCACGGTAGAGATCGTAAAGAGCACCAAATTTCTTGGTGTTCACCTGATGGAGAATCTCACCTGGTCCCTCAACACCAGCTCCATAGCAAAGAAAGCCCAGCAGCGTCTCTACTTTCTGTGAAGGCTGAGGAAAGTCCATCTCCCACCCCCCATCCTCACCACATTCTACAGAGGTTGTATTGAGAGCATCCTGAGCAGTTGCATCACTGCCTGGTTGGGAAATTGCACCATCTCAGATCGCAAGACCTTGCAGCGGATAGTGAGGTCAGCTGAGGGGATCATCGGGGTCTCTCTTCCTGCCATCACAGACATTTACACTACACGCTGCATCCACAAAGGAAACAGCATTATGAAGGACCCCATGCACCCCTCATACAATCTCTTCTCCCTCCTGCCGTCTGGGAAAAGGCTTCGAAGCATTCGGGCTCTCACGACCAGACTATATAGCAGTTTCTTCCCCCAAGCAATCAGACTCCACAATACCCGAAGCCTGGACTGACACCTTGCCCTACTGTCCTGTTTATTATTTATTGTAATGCCGGTACTGTTTTTGTGCACTTTATGCAGTCCAGTGTAGGTCTGTAGTCTAGCATAGCTTTCTCTGTGTTTTTTTTTATTACGTAGTTCAATCTAGTTTTTTGTACTGTGTCATGTAAACCATGGTCCTGAAAAACGTTGTCTCATTTTTACTATGCACTGTACCAGCAGTTATGTTCAAAATGACAATAAAAGTTGACTTGAATTGACTTGACTTGATCTACTGTGGTTTGAGTGTTTTTCATGGCTAGAATGAACTCCTGCCTGAACAAGGACCTAGACATGCTGTAATTTGTCTAACACAACAAATCTACAGTTGATGCAATCTCATTGGCTCCCCACATGGCTTTGAAACACCTAGACAATAGCAAAACATATGTATATCAAGGCTGCTGTTCATCGATTACCGCTCAATGTTCAGCACTATCATCCCCTCAACTCAAATCGACAAACTTCAAAACATCTGACTCTGTACCCCCCTCTGCAATGACTCCTCAACTTGCTTGCCAATGACACCACTGTTGTTCGCAGAACCTCTGACGGTATAAAGGAGGAATAGAGGATGAGATAATTCATTGGGTTATGTGGTGTTGCAACGACAACCTTGTATTCAATGTCAGCAAGACCAAGGAATTGATTGTAGACTTCAGGAAGGGGAAGTTGGGTGAACACACACCAGTACTCATGAAGAGGTCAATGGTGGAAAGGGTAAGTAGTTTCAAGTTCCTGGGCATTAACAACTAAAAGTAACTATCCTGGGCCCAACACATTGACACAATCACTAAGAAGGCATGCCGGTGCTCTGCTTCATTGTGAGTTTGAGGAGATTTGGAATGTCATTGAAGGCTCTTACAAATTTCTGCAGATGTACAGTGGAGAGCTTTCTGACTGGCTGCATCACAGTTTGGTATGGAGCTTCTGAATACACAGAATCACAAGGGGTTGCAGAGATTTGTGGATTCAGCCAGCTCCATTGCGAGCACAACACTTCCCATTGTTCTGTGTTCTATGTCCTATGTCTGCCTGGTAATCCCATCCCATGACTGAGCTCAGTATGGAGTGCCTTTTTCAGGAGTCTACCTAATTAAAGAACATCATATTGCATGATCAATATCTTATGAGGGCGAAAAGTGAGTACCACTGAACAAAACATCAGGGGAGTTGGTAGAAGTAGGAATGAAAACGGTTGCCTAAAAGCAACAAAGGCAACAGGATATCTTTCTCAGGCTGTATCATTCCAGACAGCCAACTGGAAATTGGGATCTCTCTTCAATCAATAAAATGAGAGAACATGCTCTGTTGTATTCCTAACTTTGAGACATAAGTAATACACACAAAATGATGGAGGAATTCAGCAGGTCAGACAGCATCTATGGAGGGGAATAAACAGTCAATGTTTCAGGCAATTCTGATGTTCCTCCAGCACTTTATATGTGTTGCTCTGGATTTCCAGCAACTGTAGAAATCTCCCGTGTTTGGGACATGAGTTCTTTATATTACATTATCTTTGCAATGCATTGTGAATGACGGCTCTATCTAGAGAATAATAATTAATTCAACAATTTTAATTTGTTTTGTCTCTTCAATAATATAACATTTATTCAAGACTTAGTTCCCTGTCAGAAGGCATTCTTCTTGGTGACAATGACAAAGAAATTGTAGAACTCACCAACACAGAATGAACTATAATTTAATGAAAATGAATAGACCTTGTGACAAGTTGTGGTCTGTCATCATGGATTTACTCTGATTATGTTTCTATCTCGAAGAAGTGGCCATTGTTTTTGATATCTTAATTATGTATGATAAATACTCCTAACATGCAATTTACTTATTATAATTAGATGTCCACAGATCAAGATTGTGGTGATATGACGTGTAAGAACATGATTGGAGAGAGTTCTGAGCATGTGCAGAAATGATAGAAAGATTGAGAAAAACATGGCATCGTAAGCACATTGTGGTTCTTGTTAAATAAAAGTTCTGTTTCTTCCAGAACATGGTTCTTTATTAGTAACCCACGGAATGTATGATTATTAAGAACACAACATGGTGTCAGAAGTCACTCTAGAAGAGTAATAAGTTTCCTAACATGGGAGAATTGAAGATACTTTTCTGAGAAGAGTTTGAACTGTTTTGGTGTTTGCTAACAGTTTTATAAATGGAAGGTTTGCAGCCTCCAACAACACTTCAATTGTCTGGGAACACAGCTGAGAACTGGAGAAAATTTAAGCAACGTTTTGTCTTGTACGTATCGGCGATTGAAGCAGATAGAAAACTGGAAAAACCGAAGGCTGCGCTTCTACTCCAATTGATGATGCAATTGAGGTATATAATAATTTTATTTTTGAAAATGGAGATAATTTAAACTTAAAATCGATAATGGACAAATCTGAAGCATTTTGTATACCAAAGTGTAATGTGACGTATGAGCAGCATGAATTTTTTACATGTACGCAAAGAGCTGGTGAAACTATTGATCAATATGTTACTGAATTGAGACACCGGAATAAAACATGTGAGTTTGGAGAACTGACAGACTCTCTCATTAAAGACAGAATTGTTTGTGGCATTCTGGATAATGGTCTGAGAGAGAAAGACTGTTACAAGAACAAGACTTAGACTTTGAAAAAGTTTTGATGCTCTGCAAAGCTTCAGAAACCATGACATCACAGGCTAAAGAACTTTTCGTTGAGAACTGCAACATAGATGCTGTGAGAAATTGGGAACATATTAGAAAAAATAATAAAATGACAGCAAAACTGACAGAGAGCAAGACGTCATCTGAGAGAAAAAAGCTATGTGATCACAGTGGGCGGCAGCAACAGCCAAAACAGTGTCCAGCGTATGGGAAAATGAGCATCAACTGCGGTAAGAGGAATAATTTTTCACGCTGTTGCAGAAGTAGAAAGAAAATAAAACAAGTAAATGCCGTGCTTGAAAATGAACTTGAGGAGTTTTATATAGATGTGTTTTGTGAAAACAAAGAAAGAATGACTGGACTATTCCATTGCAAATGAACCAAAACAATATTCTGTTTAAACTTGATACTGGAGCACAAGTAAATGTTCTTGCAGAATCTGAGTTTACTGCATTAAAGCCAAGACCAAAGTTACATAAGACAAATATAAAAGTGACTGGGTATTCAGGTGCAGACATTTCAGTTAAAGGAACATGTGTGGCAAAAGTATCACACAAAAATATTGTGAACACACTTTCACTTGTGGTGTTGCCAAGGAATGGACAGTCAATACTGGGTTTATCTGCCTGTGAGAGACTGAATTTGGTGAAAAGAGTCTTAGTCCTGGACAATGACACAGTCAGAATACAGTGACTTGATGAAAGAGTATGAGGACTTGTTTAAAGGGCTTGGTTGTCTTCCAGAAGAGCACACGATTATAATTGACAACACAGTGCCACCTGTAGTACATCCATGTAGAAAAGTGCCTTTTGCATTACATCATCAACTGAAAACAACGCTCGACAGAATGGAATGGCTAGGAGTCAAAAAATTGATGAACTGACTGAATGGGTCAATTTGCTTGTCATTGTTGATAAGAAAAATGGAAAACTGAGGATTTGCTTAGATCCAAGAGACTTCAATCGAGCCATTAAAAGAGAGCATTTCAAATTGCCTACTTGTGAAGAAATGTCGCAAATTGCTAATGCAAAGTACTTTAGTAAATTAGATACATCCTCTGGATTCTGGCAACTTAAACTAGATGAACGGAGTTCAAAGTTGTGTACCTTTAACACTCCTTTTGCCAGATACCTTTTTTTAGATTTCCCTTTGGAATTGCATCAGCTCTTGAAGTGTACCATAAAACCATTCACATGCTATATGAGGGCGTGGCTACTTCCATGGACGATATTATTGTTGGGGATAATCTAAACAAGAGCATGACACCAGACTCAGACACGTCTTTGAGGCAACACGCAAGGCAAACCTAAAGTTGAATAAAGACAAATGTCAGCTAGGAGTGACTGAATTACCTTTGTGGGTGATATCTTCAGCAATGAGCGTGTGTGTCCTGATCCATTGAAGGTTTCTGCTATTGAGAACATGCCAAGACCGCAATATAAAAATGATGTTCAAAGGTTCATGGGAGTGGTCAACTCATAAAATTCTTAACCAATCTTTTGGAACAGCTTGCTTCATTGAGGCAGCTAATAGAAAAGAAAAACAAATGGAGCCTGAATCATGAACAGGAGAAGGCATGGCAAAATCTCAAGAAAGTGCCCACCAAAGAACCTGTGTTGAAATTCTATGATGCTGAGAGACCCATCAAAATCTCATGTGATGCATTTCAAGCAGGCTTAGGGGCAGTATTACTCCAGAAACATGAGAAGGAATGGCTACCAGTGGCATATGCATCTCGTTCATTATCTGATCCAGAATCAAGAAATTGCAAAATTGGTGTCTTCTTGTCAAATATGCCTCAAATACCAACCTAGCAACCCTATGGAGCTATTGCGTCCACCTCCTAGCCCTCAGAGACCTTATCAGAAGGTAGGCGTTGATCTTTTTGTAACTGACAACAAAGATTATCTATTAATAACAGGTTACTACTCTTTTTATCCTGCAGTGTGTGGTTTGAGCAGAACAACTGCAGAGAGTGTAATTACATGCTTGAAATCAGTTTTTTCCAGACATAGTGTACCTGATGAAGTTTTCACAGACAATGGTCCACAATTCAATGGTGAATGCATGAGACATTTTGCTCATGAATGGGGCTTTGTTCATACAACATCTAGTCCATTTCTCCCTCAGTCCAATGGATTAGTTGAGAAGTCAGTAGGAATGATCAAGAAACCGATGCACAAAACAAAAGATAGTGGAGGTGATTTTTATAAAGCTTTGTTAGCCTATCACAGTACTCCACTTGAATGTGGATTTTGACCTGCTCGGCTCTTGATGGGACACCGTTTCAGATCAATCTGCCAATCTCCTTCTGAGAACAGAGGGAGGTGAACAAGTGAAAAGATGGAAAGATGAACACAAAACAAGGCAGAAAATATACTTTGATAGATATTCTCGTCCATTACCTGAACTGTACCAAGGAGATGAAGTAAGGATACAAGACAAAATGAACACATGGACACAGAAAGCTACAGTACTTGAAGAGGTACAACCCAGATCATATATGGTCCAAACAGAAGGAGCAGTGTTAAGAAATCACAAAGACCTCAAGAAAGAACCAACTTCAGATTTTCAGTTAACTGATGCAGACCAGACAAAACATGGGAATATTGAAACACAAGAACTGTGTGAACAACTTAGAAGGTCTACTTGTGTTCACAAGCCCCCAGAGAGACGGATAGAGACATGTTAAATTATGCATTTGCTCTGGTCAGTGTTGCTAATTGTTTTTCTTTTTAAGGAAAGGAAGATATGGTGATATGACGTGTAAGAACATGATTGGAGAGAATTCTGAGCATGTGCAGAAACGATAGAAAGATCGAGAAAAACATGGCATTGTAAGCATGTTGTGGTTGTTGTTAAGTGAGAGTTCTATTTCTTCCAGAACATGGTTCTTTATTAGTAACCTATGGTACGTATGAATATTAAGAACACAACAAAAATTATAGCAAATTCCAATATCTCATAACTGAATAACTCACAGTTAAAAAAGGCACACATATAATAGGCATATTGGAGGAAGAAAACTACTCCAAAAGAATATGATGCATATTCAATGGTTGAATATTCTCTGGAAAATAAGGAAGAAGGAAAATTGGGGAAGAAAATTGACAATTTTTATAAATATGGAATAAGTACACAAAAAGGGCAAACATATGGTCTCCTAAATTCAAAGTCACAATTCAATATTGTTTGTGCTGATCTGATATTTTTCAAAACTATTTTCTTCGTGTTATTAAAATTATTGCATAATTTCATTTATGGGTTAAAATCAGTTTTGAAATATAAGAATCAGACCATAGTGCAGTTGTGTCCAACGATTTGTTCATGTATTGACAGTAGAAGTAGTATGAGCACCTTAGAGATTGGGCCTTTCTGTTGTCTTAAAGTATTTCATATGTGTCATTGAGTTGGAATGTAGCAAAAAGGAGAAGAGAGACACAAAGGAAATGTAAGTATAAAATGATGTTCAAATCTTTAACTTAATTGATTATAAATCAAATGTAACTGGCTGGAATTATTTTCAATGATTTGTTTTAGAAAAGAAACTTACAAAATAATCAAACTTGCTCCTGCTTTGAAGTATAAGAAACAGCTTTGTGCTCTGCAGTGGGAGCATCGGTACCTCAGAGCAGCCTTTCACTCAATCAGGTTATGAGTCTGTACATCAATCCTGCTTTACAATCACTTACCCCTTTTTTCATTTTGTTTTTCCTGAACGTACTGCATGCTCTTCCCTGCCAAACACTGTTTTCCACCCCGAGAAAGCTACATCATGGAATGAAAAGGAAAAACGTGTTGATCTTTCTGACCAGTCTGGAGGCTATTGACTGATTTTTAAAATCAGAATTTAGTTTGTTACATAGGAAAGAATTACTTGAGGTTAGAGAGAGAATGAGAATAGATTTCTTTTGAACACCGTGCTATGTCAGAAGCAGCTGCAATACTTCCTTAATCTGTAGAAGAAATTAAACTCTTATTATTTATTTATTTCTAAGTAAATTTTTCAAGGTACTAAAGATCCTGCAACAAATACAGCTTTTTAGTTACCCCCTATTAATTATTCATTGTTCTTTTCACATGTGGAATTAGTAAAAATAATGTACTTATTTTGAAGAGACTGCAGATACTGGAATCGGGAGCATTACTGATTATGACAGGAAATTTTATGAGACCCTCCCTCTGTGTTTTCTACACTCTAGTTCCAACATCTGCCGCAGCTTGTACCTCCATTTCTCTGCACTGCAGACTCTTCAAGGTATTCTAACTTTAAAGAGTTTTTCTTCCTCTCTTCAACGGGAGTTTTGTGAGATCCTCTCACATTGCTTTCCCTCTGTGGTTTCTAATTCATCCAGCAGAATGTTTATAACTCATTTATAGGACTGAGATTATTTTTCCAACCAGTATTACTAATGTTGGTGTGTACTCTAGCAACAAGTGATCGGTTGCTAACTCAGTCTTGTATTTTATTATCTTCTCAGGATACCTTGCAATATTCCAAAAACAGTAACTTTAGTCAACCTCCATCAATATTTACTGCATCAATATCCTTCTCAAGGAATTGTTACCTGCCAGAGGTCAAAGACTGCAAGAATGGAAATGATATAGATGTAGATTTAGGCATTAAAAAATAGGTGGGATAAGGTCAAGCAAGATGTCAAAATATTTTTAAAACCTCAAAGCAAACCGCAAACTGTGTCAAACCTATCTACTTCTGAGAGGCAGTCTGAGGTGAGAACAGCCATTCTTTTCCCAGCAGACAGTCCATCTATTTGAATACTGTCAAGATGCTGAGAGCTTCTAACATAGTACTACTCCCTGTTCCCACTTCCAGCAGCAGTGGATCTAAATGAGGTTGAGGTGTCCTCTAGAGTGCTCCCTGTCTACTCCAATCATCAGGCTTGACCGGGCAGGAAACCTGCCAATGCAAAACCACAGATTCCTCAGGTTCCCCAGCAGCACCTTCTAGCCCCTCTGCCCATACAGTCAAGAATTAGCTAGCACATGCATGATGTCCTGTTTATAAACGATGGGTTTGAACCCACTCTGGCGCCGGAAAATATGACTCAAATTAACATTACGCTAAGCCGTGAAGACAAAAGCGACTGCAAATTATGGAAATCTGGAATAATACAAAGCTGCTTTTGGCTTTATTGGAAGTTCTATTCCTTTGATGGGACATTATTGTGAAATACTGTCTGTCAATTTGTTCATTTGAAAAATTCCACCTTTTAAGTGGATTTTTCATTGTAACTATCTGAAAAGATAAAACAAGTAATTAGCTGCACGAATGTCACCCTCGTGTTTGTGAGAGACCACTGCATGAAAAGTGACTGTCACACTTTCCCAGAGAACCACTACTTTAGTATAGTCAAATGTGAACGAAGCACTTCAAAAGAAATGCCTAAACATTTCATAAGTGAAACACTTTCAAAACAAAATCACTGAAGATGACTCAATCTTCGTGGTATTTAACAAGCATGTATACTCTCACTTATTTTTGAAAGCTGCAAATTTTTGATAGGAAAATTATGTTACCTCCGAAAGAGTCTTTTGTATATTATGTAACATAGATTCCAATTCTAGTCTGGTGAAAGTTAGGTATTTTTAATGTTTTCACTAGAAATAGTAGTTTTTACAGTTGCATTACTTCACAAATAAAGGAAAATATCTTGTTCATGTTAAGGCAAATTCACTTCTTTGGCAGTTCTTTTAAAAATATAAACTCCTTTTTTCTACTTGTCCCACCTGTCTGGCACTTATCCCTGCAAATGTGACAAGTGCTACGCCTCCTCCCTCACCACCATTCAGTCCCAAACTGTCCTTCCACATGAGGTGATACTTTATCTGTGGGTCTGTTGGGGTCATCTATTGTATCCGGTGATCTGGATATGTCTTCTTCTGCATTGATGAGACCCAATGATTGAGAAACAGCTTTGTCAAGCACCTTTGCACTATCTTTCACCACAAAAGGCAGAATCTTCCAGAGGCTATTTCAATTCAACCTCCCATTTCCATTCTGACATATTGGTCCAGGGCCTTCTCTACAGCCGTGATGAGGCCAAGCTCAGGTTAGAGGAGCAATGCATCATATTGTGCTTGGGTAGCCTCCAACCTGTTGGCATGAACATCCATTTCTCTAACCCTTGGTAATTTTTCCTTTCTCCCTCCTTCTCCAATTGTTCCATTTCTCATTTGGGTTACACTCTCACTCCTTCTCTTCTCCACCCTTGGAACCCTTTCTCCCTCTCTTTTTTCCATGGTCCATTGTCCTCTGCTTCTTCAGCCCTTTGCCTCTACCACCTACCGTGCCCCCCCAACCCCCCAACAGCCTTCCTCCTCACCAGGTCTCAACTATCACCTCCCAGCTTGCATTTCTTCTCCTCCCCCGACCTTATTCTGGCTTCCGCTCCCTACCTTTCCAATCCTGATGAAGGATCTCAGTCCAAAATGTCAACTGTTTATTCCCCTTCATAGATGCTGCCTGATGTGCTAAGTTTCGTCAGCATTTTATGTGCGTTGCTCAAGATTCCCAGCATCTTCAGGATCTCCTGTGACCTTTAAAAATAGCACATTTTGAATTTGATTTGTACTAAAAAGTACAAAAAAAATCTAATCCTTTGTGGAATTCTCTGAAATCCCATATTGTGAGAAGCTGCAATCTTTAGACTTTCATTTGGGAGTTCAGAGCCACTTGAATCAAAAGCAGTACAAGCAATTATAAATGTAAAATACACTTCACTTAAGCACCAGCTTAAGACGTATTGTGGAAGACATCAAATGAGATGAGAATTATTTCCTTCTGTTTTTGAATATATATTTAAGGCTGAATCAATAATGAAGCTTGATGACTGTACTGAGTATTTTCTCCAGTTGTTAAAATTTGCTTTGGTCTCCTTATTTTGGAAGATGATAAAGATTTTCTGATAACATCGTGAAGAATTGTGAATAATATCATAATCTTGGTAACGCAATCTAAAGAATACTAAACACTCTTCAGTATTTGATAATTGACTCAACAGAAATCATGTGCAATATAACATTTTGCTTAATCTTCCATTGATATTCATAGACTTTCCTCTTCCAAATCCACTGGATTCCCATTAACTGGGATACATCGGGACCAGTACATGTAGGCCTAATTAGCTGAATTAGCCTAACTGGCTGCCCTAATTAGCTGAAGTTTGATGGAGTTAGATAAAAAGATATAAAAAAGACAAATCACTGTTTAACTGAGTTGTAAATTATGTATTTAAATGAAAACAGAACAAATTAGAATGCTCTCAGTACTACTATAGTACTATAAAATTGTATTATTTCTCAATAGTAATCAATGGAGAAATTAATCTGGTCTACACTGCCATGTCTTTTTGATTGAATGTAATTGAACAAGATCAGCACAGGCACCTAGTGTAGGTAATGGACTGCCTTTATACAATTCTTGCAACGATTGCATCTACCAAATATTCATTTTAGTTGTAACGTTCAAGACAATTTTCAACATCTTCAAATTCTTTGCCGTTCTTAACTTGTTGAATTAGTGAAATAGTTTCATTTTCACTCCTGGCCGTTTCTGGCGTCTCCAAGCCTGAATGCTTGAACTCGCAGTGAGCAAAACAGTTTTGAATAATCCTGCTGCTTATTTCTCATCAACTATCAGTGACACAAATCACTGTTTTTTTTGAACACATGCAACTAACGCTATTTGAAAACTGATCCCTCTAAGCACGATGTACTGTCTAACACCCACGCGACTGATGCTAGTTAGAAACTGTTTGGTAATGGTCTCCTGCCCCAGTCAAATAGTATCCCCCCCCCAATAAAAGAAGGGAATAACAGCTATTTTCTTGATTAATTGTTGTTCTTCGTTAGCCCAAATAAAAACCTGCCTGATTAATAAATGGCCGAATTAACCAGAATCCACTGTAAATGCACCTCAATCATTCACAAGGACATTGAATTTTTCCTCTTTAGAATTTCATTGTAAATGCTGATGGAAATGCTGGATGGCATATTTTTGATCCAATGAGTGTAATTTTTTAAATTAAAGCTCTGATTTTGTGATAGCGATGATGACTAAACACCCTGGTTATGACTGTAAATTATCAACAACTGATCCTACAACAAAACAGCCTTCAGTAAAGTTTGTAAAATACATTTGGCAGCACTGGGTGTCTGTGTTTCATAATTACAACTAATCAAACTATCTTAGCAAAGACAAACAAACTTGCCTAAACTCAGCTGCAGGTACTAACTGTAACTTCTGGACCCATGTGAAATAATGATTTGATAGCTAATTGTATGTTGCTCATGATTTTCAATTTCATTGAATTCAGAATAAATGGATATTTTGAAGTACCAGTTTCACTCTAATTGTCAAATGGTTGCAGTCCTTCTCCTGCTCGTATGTTGGTGCTCAGTGCTGCTCAAGGAAACAGTGGGAAAAACACAGGAGGCCTATTAACAGCTGCAGGTTGCAGCTCAAATATATTGGGATTCGCTTCATCATCCAATCTGCAGTTTGATTGTCAACAAACAGTGATTACAGTCTAAACATTAATTTGCCTCTTTTGTTTACTGCTGTTGATGAATCTACTGGCTACCACATTTATTTCAAAATTCCATCACATGCCTAAAAATTGGACCTACTTGTTCACATTCTTATCCCATTAAGAGGTGTGGGTTACATGTTGGATCGTGCTAACAGTATTTTTCTGATTGATTAGTGATCACTGGGTGAATTAACCAATCAATATTGGACATGATTCATCATAGTTCAACTGATGATAACCTGGTGCCAGTCAAAATGTTGATGATGTCATAGGTTACACAGTTAACATTTCCTTCATTGTGGTCAGAAAATGGAATTTCAGAGGGAAACTTACAGCCTGCCTAAACAAGGAGTAGATAATGCAGGGTTTGGGAGTTATATGGGAATTAAAATTTTCTGTCACATTTGTGGCCTGCATGCAGGTGATCCCAACCTCACTTTTCAATAGCCAACATCACTCATTAATGGCAGTCTTTTATTTACAATCACTTTGACCTTTCTCTCAACATCAACAATTCTGAAGAGCCAATTATTGACAACTAAAGGAAGAAATTGGTGGTCCTCATCAAGTGATCGGAGATGGAGAGGGTCAGTACCTTTAAGTTCCTTGGTGTTATCCTATCAAAGGATCTGTCCTAGGACTGATGTGTAAGTGTCAAAGAAGGCACAAAAGTGCCTCTACTTTCTTAGAAGTTTGTTAACAAATATCTACATATGCATGTGGCCAAGTGGTTAAGGCGTTCGTCTAGTGATCTGAAGGTCGCTAGCTCGAGCCTTGACTGAGGCTGCGTGTGTGTCCTTGTGCAAGGCACTTAACCACACATTGCTCTGCGATGACACCGGTGCCAAGCTGCTTGGGTCCTAATGCCCTTCCCTTGGACAACATCGGTGGTGAGGAGAGGGGAGACTTGCAGCTTGGGCAACTGCTGGTCTTCCATACAAAACTTTCCAAGGTGCAAATCCATGGTCTATTGAGACTAACGGAGGTCTACAAAATACAATATGCGTAGTGGAGAGTACCCTGACTGGTTGCATCACAGACTGGCATGACAACACCAATGCCCAAGAATGGGAAACTCTAGAAAACGTGGTAGCTCAGTCCATCACAGGAAACACTCTCCCTACCACTGAGCACATTTACAAAGTGCACTGCCACAACAAGGCAGCATTGATCATTAAAAATCCTTACCAAATGTGTTCTTTTGTCACCAATGCCATTTGGGAAGGAGCCTTAGGTCCAACACCACTGGGTTCAGGAACATCAACCATTAGGCTCCTGAACCAACATGGATAACTTCACTCACTTCACTCTGAACGGATTCCACATCCTGTGGACTCATTTTCAAGGACTCTAGAACTATTGTTCTCTATTATTTATTTATTTGTTTTTTTTTTTTTGCATTTTGGTTGTTTGTCAGTCTTTGTCTGTGTGTAGTTTTTCATTGATTCGAATGTATTTTTTTTTTGGTTTTCCTTTGAACACCTGCAAGGAAATGAATGTTGAAATAGTATATGGTGGCATTTACTTACATTGATAGAAAATTTACTTTGAACCTGAAATTTGAATGCTGTGATCGCTGGTCCATTGATAATCCTGAACCTTGTAATAGTGTGAAGTAATGCAAGGCTTCAGTGTCAGTATTTTTATCATCAAAATAAACTTTATTCATAATTTTAAAAAATTACATGACTAAACCATGCAATGCCTTTTTATTCTTACAATCCCAGACAATGCATTAAGTAATGTTCAATTACATTTCTTAAAGCCAATAGCACTGTTGCCATTCAAATGGCCTCCTGATGTAGTACACTGCTACAATAATTCAGGGACTTCCTCTACAAATGTGGCCTCTCCCTATCGAGTAGTGGAAGAACCCTATACTGTGATCCCTTCCCCACTGAGCCCTTGTTGCTGCTGTACCAAGCTTCAGTGTGTCCATCAGCACCTCCTCCTGCAGCCTGGAATGTGCTAGTCAGCAGCATTCCTCTATGGACGTCTCAAGTGCTGGCAGACAAACAACTTGTAGCTTTCACAGAGCTGATCATCTTCCAGCAGCACTTGATGCTCGTCTGCGTGTCCCCCCCTGGAAACAGCACTTAGATCAGAGAATCCTCTGTTACGCGGCTGCTTGGGATGAACCAGCAAACAGGCCGTTGCATCTTTCTCCACACCCTCTTGGACAACGTTTTACACTATCCACAACCTCAGCAACCTTTGTGTTACCTCCAAGGTTACTAACCCACCCACTCACTTCCTCATCCAAGTCGTTTATAAAAATCACAAAAAGCAGGGATCTCAGAACAGATCCCTGCCAAACATGACCTCCAAATAGAGTACAGTCCATCTACTACCATGCTCTGCCTTCTGTGGGCAAGCTAATCTGGAGCCAACCCATCCAAGTTTGCATGCCTTTTGAATTTTTGAATGATGAATCTTGTTCAATGCATTACTGAAATCCATAATTCACCACATCCACCGCTCTACCTTCATCATTTTGCTTTACCTGTTACCTTCCTTGAGCAAAGATATAACATTTACCTCCCCCAATCTTCAGGTACTACTGCAGTGGCCAGAAAGGACAGAAAGATCATCACCAAAGGCACAGCAATCTCTTCCCTCAATTCCCGTAGTAACCTGTGATAGATTCTGCCCTTTCCCAGGGGGAGGGTGAGAGCTGATGCTTGTGTGTGGAAGGGGGGAGGGGAAATTTGGGGTTCTGATGTTTCCATCACTCATTGTGATTGTGGATGTCTCTGCAAAGAGTAAGAATTTCAGTTTGTATATTGTATACATTCTCTGATTTTAAACTGAACCATTGAAAGTATTTATTAATGACCTCCCCTACCTCTTCCAGCTCCAGTACATGCTGCACGTCCCATTTTATCCCTGCTTAGTCCTGCTCTCACTGTAGTCATCCTTCTGTTCTTCACATATGTGTGAAAAACCTTGAGGTTTTTTCTAATCCTATTCACTCTCATGTCCCATTTTGGTGCTCTTAAGTCCCTTTTTAAACTCCTTGACTACCTTGTAACTTTCAAGAGTCCTGTCTGACTTTTGTTTCCTAAACCTTAAGTATGTTTACCTTATCTTCTTGACTATATTCTCCACCTCTTTTGTGAACCATGGTTCATTCACCCTACCATCCTTTCCTTGCCTCAGTGGAACAAATCTTATCCAGAACTCCATACACAGTGGTGGCCCTCCCTGTTCAAGGTCAATTATGGATGTTTCGTCCTAGCTCTCTATGTTGTTGGTGCAATGTTGTCTATGTCTGACAAGGCCAATGTGAGAGTGACAGTCTCTGTTACAAAGGTTGCATGTATATGTAGTGCCAGCTCTGTTGGAGCTGCAGTGTTCCTTTCTATGGGCTCATTTATCTTCTTCCCTTTTCAGTTCTTTTCCTCTTGACAAGGTGTTGCTTGAGGGTGCTTCCCCCACCTATTACGGTTGGCTGCAAGTCCCTCCCAGCACTCAGTGTTGATGCCCAATGCCATTGTTTTACTGACAGACATCCTTGTAGCTCAGTGTGGGTCTCTTGCCTGAAGCCAGTTCCACCCATAGGATGTCTCTTGCGATGCTGTCATCCTGTGTGCAGTGCACATGGCCTAGCCAGTGCAGTCTACTTTGCCCGAGCAGAGTTCACACATTAGGGAGGCCGGCACAAGAGAAAACCTCAGCATTGATTGATCTGTCTCTCTAGGCGATACCCAAGATACAGCAAAGCAATCTTAAATGGAAGGTGTTGAGTCTTCTCTCCTACTTAGTGTTTGTTGTCCAGGTCTCGCTGCTGTACCGTGCACTGGTGACATGTGTTGTACACTGCCAGTTTTGTTTTGTCTGACAGTTTTGAGTTCTCCCAGTCTCGTGCGGTGTGGCAGGCAAATTTTGTAGCAGACTTCCCAATGCACTTGTCGATTTCGGCATCTAAGGAGAGGTTGTCACTGATGATAGATCCCACCAGTTCACAGTTATCAGTGGTAATGACTGGTGGTATCTCCACGTCTTGTCCCAAGATGTTTGTTGTTTTCGGGCTGATAGATCAAGTTCCTTGCAGGCCAGGGAGCAGTGATCCATCAGACTCTGGAGGTGCTGCAAGGTGTGGGTTGCAACTGCGCACCATCAGCAAATAACATGTCTCTGATCACAGCCTTGCATGCTTTGGTTTTGCCTCTTAGGCAGGTGAGGTTAAAAAGCCTGACATCTGATCTAGTGAGGAGGTAGATCTGTTCTGCTGGAGTGCCAAATGCGTGCTTCAGGAGAAGAACAAAGAAGATCACTGGGTTGAGAACACAGCCTTGCTTAAAAATCACGGTCTGTGTTAATGGACTCTGAAGTGCTGTTGTTGTCCTGCACACTTCTCTTCATGCTGTTGTGGAAGGATTCAATTATGCTCTTAGTGAACAACCTACCTTGGAGAGGATCTGAAAGAGCCCATCTCTGCTGACTGAGTCAAATGCCTCGGTGAGATTAATAAATGCAAAGTACAGGAACTTCTTCTGTTCCCTGCACTTCTCCTGAAGCTGTCAGAGAGAGAAAATCATGTTCATTTTTGACCTTCCAGCACAGAAGCAACTCTGTGACTTCCAACTAGACATGTTAAGCAAACTTCTGTAGGTGGGCCAAGAAGACTAGGGAAAAGACTTTGTCAGCAGCACTCAAGAGGGAGATGCCCCATAGCTTTTGCAGTCTCTTCTCTCACCTTTTTTTTGTAGAAGGTAATAACCTCGGTACCCCTCCTATCCTGAGGTACAGCTCCTTCCTGCCAGCACTGACAGAGGACTTCAAGCAGCAGGTACAGTAGAACTGAAATGAATTAAATTGATTTCACTTTATTTCTTACATCCTTCACATACATGAGGAGTAAAAATCTTTACAGTGCATCTCTATCTAAATGTGCAATGTTCAATTTTATAGTAATTTGTAATAATAGTATGTACAATAGTACAGTCAATATAACATAGAAATACATTTGTATCAGTATGAATTAATCAATCTGATGGCCTGGTGGAGAAGCTGTCCTGGAGCTGGTTGGTCCTGGCTTTTGTGCTGCGGTACTGTTCCTCGAAAGCTGGAGCAGTTTGTGGTTGGGTGACTTGAATTTCCAATGATCCTTTGGGCCCTTTTTACACACCTGTCACCGTAGATGTCCTGATTAGTGGGAAGTTCACATCCACAGATACACTGGGCTATCCGCACCACTCTCTGTGATTGAGGGAAGTACAGTTCCCATACCAGGCAATGTTGCAGCCAGTCAGGATGCTCTCAATTGTGCCCCTATAGAAATTCCTTAGGATCTGGGGGCCCATACCAAACTTCTTCAACCGTCTGAGGTAAAAGAGACGCTGTTGTGCTTTTTTCACCACACAGTTGGTATGTACAGACCATGTGAGATCCTCGGGGATGTTTATGCCTTAAAGCTGTACACCCTCTTAATCTTAGATCCATTGATATCAGTAGGGGTTAGCCTGTCTCCATTCCACCTGTAGTCCAATGTTTTACGACATTGGGACATTGAGGGAGAAGTTGTTTCTTTGACTCCACTCTATGAAGGTGATGACTTCTTCTCTGTAGACTGCCTCGTTATTATTTGAGATTAGGCCAATCAATGTAGTATCGTCGGCATCATCTGTCGATCAGTTGTGACAGTAGGTGAATTTTAAGAGGTCTAGTGTGGGTGGTAGCATGCTGCAAATGTAGTCCTTGACCAGCCTATCAAAGCATTTGCTTATTATTATTAAGGTGAGTGCGACAGGATACCAGTTATTCAGATATGTTACCTTGGTCTTTTTAGGTACAGGGAGAATGGTGACTGTCTCGAAGCAGGACGGCACTCTACACTGGGAGAGGGAGAGATTAAAACTATCTGTAAGCACACTTGCCAGTTGTGCCATGCACATCCTGAGTACCAGCCCTGGGATGCCAGTCCGGCAGCCTTGTGACTGTCCACTCATTGGAAACACCTGCATACTTCAGCTTCCGAGATGACTAAGGTGCAGGTCACTTTGTTGCTCTCCTTGGGGGGGTTCAGTGTTGGCAACATCAAACCAAGTGTAAAAAAGATTTAGCTCACCTGAGAGAGAGGCAGCGATGTTGGCAATGCCATTGCGCTTAGCTTTGAAATCTGCAATTTTGTGGAGACTTTGTCATAAACTGTGTGTATTGTTGATGGAGAGTTGTGTCTGGATCTTGTCCCTGTATTGTCGTTTTGCTGCCTTGATGACTTTGCGTAGATCATAGCTGCATTTCTTGCGCTTCTGCTGATTACCGGCAACGTAAGCTCTGTCTCGCGCAGTAAGTGCTGTTTGCACAGAACTGTTGAGCAGGATTTCTGGTTTGGGTAGACCCTGACTGATTTCTGGGGGACAACATCCTTAATGCACTTCAGGATGAAGCTCTTGACCCCTTCTGTGAACTCGGAGACATCCTCATCAGAAAAGACATTCCAGTTGACGTCATCAAAGCACTCCTGTTGCATGGAGACCGATTGGTCGGACCAACAGTGGACAGTTTTAACTATGGTCGCCTCTTGTTTCGGCTTCTGCCTGTACCTCGGCAGCAGCAAGATGGAGGAGTGAGCTGACCTTCCAAACGGCGGATGGAGGAACACTTTGTAAGTGTTTCGCAGTAGCAGTGATCGAGTATGCTATCTTCCCGTATGCTCACCTTGATGTTTAGACAAAACTTCGGGGAGACTTTAGACAGCGACACTCTATTAAGGTCTCCAGCAATGATGAAGACAGCCTCTGGGTGTGCTGCCTCTAGGGTGCTGATGGTCTTGCGGCGCTTGTTCGGGTCTAGACGAATCCCATCTTTGCCTGGTACCTTCTATGAGAGCAAGCTACCAATGGCATTGCTGAGGTTGGCTCTGCTCCTAGTTCTTCCAATGACAGCAGGCACTTAATGGCATTTAGGGCTGATGTGGTGACAGTCTGGAGTAGGGGTCAGAGCAATATATGATTACTTCCCATTGATGGATCTGAGGGGAGCCGTCTTGCTGTGCAAGGGGCTGAGGGATTTCCTGGTGCCACCGTACATACCCCTGATATTGCCCGCCAGTGGTGTGGTCTGGATGGCTGCAATGAGTTGCATCCAGTTCTCGGTACAGCGCTTGGCAGTTGCTGAATTTTACTTCCCTGATTAGCAACACCGCTCCCCAACCTCTTTTACCTTCCTCCCTGCCCCTTCTGAAACATCTAAAACATCCAGCAGCCATGCCTGCTCTGATGACAGCCAAGTCTCTGCAATGGCCACCGCATCATTCATCCACGTTCTTCATTCGCCACCTTTGTTCCTGATGCTGAAGCTTGGCATATCACCCCTGCGGTCTATATCAGTTATGTAAATACAAGTCTCCCTATGAAAGGTTATAACAATATCCAACAAATACTCTAAATTTGCTCACATCAGAGAGAGAGAGAATACTCTATGAGAGTTAATTTTTGGACTAAGGATATCCTCAATTTTTTATATCGATATTAGAAAGTATCCCAAAGGCAACTCAAGGAGATGGGTTTTCACCAGAACACCATCCATTCAACTGGCTGCAGCAGAGAACTGGAAAAGTTTTAGTCTGAGGTCCCCAGCCTGGGGTCCACGGACTCTTTAGTTGATGGTAGGGGTCGATGGCATAAAAAAGTTTGGGAGCCCTTGCTTTAATTCAAGACACTCATCATGGCCTCGCAAAAAAGGTGATTAAGAATCCTCCTCATTTGCATGCTAGCTTCTGTGTGCAGGTAATACACAAAAAGTGCTGGAGGAACTAAGCAGTCCAGGCAGCATCTGTGGAAAAGTGTAGAGTTGTCAACTGAGTTCCTCCAGCACTGTTTGCGCGTTACTTGGATTTCCAGCATCTTGTTTATGTATAGCGTAGGCTCTGCATCGATCGGTGAGACCCTATGGATGTCAAGCAGTCCTGGTTCTACTTCAGTGGACTTACTGCCTAACTCAGAACAAGTGAATCTCCAATACTTCCCAATGGCAGAACCGAGTGATTGCAGAGAAGGGAAGGTAGCTATGTGGCTACTATTTCCAAGGAAATAGTGAAGTGTTTATATAAACTGGAAGGCTGAAACCTTCACTCAGGGGCATCTCTAGCAGGATCACAGCAGAGTCCTCAGGTTGTATTCGGTCAGTTTATTTTGTTGTCAGCACTAAGGAGGTGATGCTAATTTTATATGACAGTATTAATCAGGAGGTATATTTTTGCACTTATACCTACATTTAAAGAATTGAGAATTGTAGACAACACACACAAAATACTGGTGGAACACAGCAGGCCAGGCAGCATCTATACGGAGAAGCACTGTCGACGTTTCGGGCCGAGACCCTTCGTCAGTACTAACTGAAAGGAAAGATAGTAAGAGATTTGAAAGTAGTGGGGGGAGGGGGAAATGCGAAATGATAAGAGAAGACCGGAGGGGGTGGGATGAAGCTAAGAGCTGGAAAGGTGATTGGCGAAAGTGATACGGAGCTGGAGAAGGGAAAGGATCATGGGACGGGAGGTCTCGGGAGAAAGAAAGGAGGGGCGGGGGGAAAGCACCAGAGGGAGATAGAGAACAGGCAAACAACTAAATATGTCAGGGATAGGGTAAGAAGGGGAGGAGGGGCATTAATGAAAGTTAGAGAAGTCAATGTTCATGCCATCAGGTTGGAGGCTACCCAGCCGGTATATAAGGTGTTGTTCCTCCAACCTGAGTTTGGATTCATTTTGACAGTAGAGGAGGCCATGGATAGACATATCAGAATGGGAATGGAACGTGGAATTAAAATGTGTGGCCATTTGAATCATAAAGTGTTAGATTGTCTGAATAAAACAATCCAAGATTGTCAGGCAGCTGCTGTAGAGAGAGAAACAGAATTAACATTTCAGACCTGAAACATTATCTCTGGCCTGACTGCAGAGAAATATACTCCAGCATTTTCTCTTTTTATTTCAGGTGTAGATATTAATTATTTCAGCATCTGTAATGTTTTACTCTCCGGCAATGGAATTATCAATGTAAGTCATTTAGTGGAATCAACAGCCAAACCATTTTCTTTTTCGATTCTTCGGCACTGATCCTTCATAGGTAGTTAGATAAGGTCACACAAGTGCGATCATATTTTTATATGACATGAAGATTGTAGTTTGACGATGTGAAAATGCAATTGCTATTATGATACCTTCAGAAACTTTTTTCAGCTGTTATTTTCTGAATAACCTTGGTGTGTAATATCCAATGAGAGATTTCCTGCAGATTTTAAAAGTAGGTATTAAACAAGATGATCAAATTGAATTAAACTGTTGAATTCTGGTTATTTGTTGAATCTGTTGAATATCCGTAGAATTTTGATAACTTGATAAAGTCAATTGATATAACCTAAATTGAATATTCTCGATTTATATAATTTTAAATTTAATTTTTTGACACAATATATAAAAGGTAAGTGCTTGCAATTTGTAACATATCTAGGATCAACTTGACAAGGATGTGGTTAATTTAATTTTGCAAAAATTTGTCAAGGATGCTTCCCTGTAATTTGCAGGATGAGTTTGGTATTTTATCAATAATCTGTTACATTTTAATAGAATATGTCAGCAGTTCAATTCATTACAATTCTGCATGTGGTTTATATGTGTAAGTGTTCATGTTTATAAGTACGTGAGTGTGTATTCACATGAACAGCTATGTATATGTTTATGTTTACTTTAGTTTTGATTTACAGAATCTTATGAGTTTATATGTGCTGTTGCTGATTACAAGTTAAATGCTAATGCTTTTGCATAAAATGTCTCCACTGTTTGCTATCTTACCACTATTTTAATGATTACACGCACTAACATATTTTGGAGTGTTCTTGATCACTACTTTTTATCAGAATAACATATGAATATTATTATTATTTATTTCCAGGCTTAGATCTTTCTATGAAATATTAAAGTTTGTAATTAAATGTCTCATGGCATGTCTTGGAACCAATGAAGCAATATTACTTGTCTATGTCATAGAACTGATTTTATCACAGCTCCTAGTCAATAAAACAACAAGTATTTATAGTTTCTTACCTGAGACAACAAGCTTCCATAATTTTTAAAATGTCTCCTGTCAATGTTAGCAATAATCTTGGGTTATTCTTATTTTCCTAATTGCAGTCATCAGCACTCACATTAATTTCATACACATTGTATATCTTAAAAAAGTCAAAGAATGCATTAAGTAAAAAATACTTCTTAACCATAAAATATACAGTAGGGTTTCCGCACTTACATCATTCTGGTAACATTAGCAGGCTATTTCAGATTCAGATTTCCTTATCACATGCATTAACAATGAACTAAGGATGATCTGGGAGCAGCCTGCCTGTGCAACAGTAACAATTAAACTAAACAATAACAGCAAAAGGAGTCCCTATCTACCCTCCAACTCACCCATCCATGCATACACAGATAGGCTTCCAACCTGAGGACAGGCCACCTCCAGGCCTTCACTCCTTGGCTCTGTACTCTCAGACATTGGGCCTAAAATCTCCAGTCTCTGGCCTAGACTCACAGACATCAGGCCTCTGATCTCGGGACAGGCCAAACCAGGGGTTTCAACCTTCGGGCCTCTACCTCTGGATTTGCCCACTTTAGTCTTTGGCCCTTAGGCTTCTATTCCAAAACCCCCTCCCCGGATTTGCTAACCTTTGGACTTCACCAATGAATTTTCTGAGAAACAAATAGTATTTATATTTGGCACTTATGAGTACAGATTGAGAGAGGATGATCTTCAATATCTCTGCTCCTCTCTCTGGAACTCTCTACCTTCCACAGATGTAGCTTTTTAAAACCCATCTCTCTAACCAGTAACCTTTAATCGACTTCCTTGTCCCAGCATGTATGCTTGTATGCACATTACAAAATGACGAACAGGAAAGTATGAGCTGAGCCCAACAATCCTGCCCAACATCTTAGATGTCTGAATACGACGAACGCAGGGAGCTTTTACTGAATAAACACAAGTTATTGATAATTTCATGATTAACAATGAAAATCATGCATTTCAATATAACATTAAAGTTCCGAATATTTTCAAAAAGTCACCAAGGATGCAAGGATCAGGAAGTGGACGAAAGTTCAAGGATTGAAGGTAATGTCTTTGCTATATTTAGACTGAGGACATTTCTACTTATCCAGGGCTGGACACTGAGCTGCCATCCTGTTTAGAGAGGTAGGTATAATGGGGCGATGATAAAGGAAATATTGAGTAGAAGCAGACAATGTTATCCATGACGACCATAAACACAAAGCACGGCAAGGGATTCTGTGTGTTGTATGCCAAAATGAATGCAAGTGATTTATACAGAATAGCACAGAGTAATAGTCAAAACCTCTTCCCAATACCAACACCTCCAAAGATACATAATTGAACCATTTAATTAGATCTAGTACTTCTCTATAAGAGTCTTCCATTTAAGCACACCGAGGATGATAGCAATTTAAAAAAAATACAATCAATTCTGAATTAATTAATAATTTATCAATAACTTCTGAGCATGTTAAACGAGACTGGAAATTCAGAGTTCAAAATAAATTTATTATCTACTAATTTTCTGCATATGTCATTATATACAACCCTGAGGTTCACTTTATTGTGGGCATTTGCAGAAAATACAAAGAAACATAACGGAACCAATGAAAGACCATGCACGAGATGGACAAACAACCAATGTGCAAAATACAACAAACTGTACAAGTGTAAAAAGTAAGTAAGTAAATAAATAAATACATAAATAAATAAATTAATAAATAAATACATAATAAATATCAAGAACATGAGATGAAGAGTCCTTGAAAGTGAATCCCTAGACTATGTTCAGTTAGGTACTGGGGTGAGTAAAGTTGCTTGATGGTTCAGGAGTTTGATGGCTGTAGAGCAATAACTGTTCCTGAACTTGGTGGTGTGGTCCTGGCACTCCTGTATCTTCTTCCTGATGGCAGCAGCAAGATGGAGTATGGCCTGCATTTTGTGGGTCCTTGATGCTGGATGCTATTTTCCTGCAACAGCACTCATTGTCGATGTGCTCAGTGGTGGGAAGAGCTTTAGCTGTGATGGACCGGGCTGAATCCATTACCTTTTGTAGGCTTTTCTGTTCAAGAGGAATGCTGTTTCCATGATGCAACCAGACAATGTACTCTCCAATGCATATCTATAGAATTGTGTCAACATTCTGGATGACATACCGAATCTATGCAAACTTCTAAGAAAGTAGAGGCAGTGATGTGCTTTATTTGTAATGGCACTTACATGCTGAAGCCAGGACAGGTCCTCTGAAATGATAACCCTGAGGAAGTTAAAGTTGCTGATCCTCTCCACCTCTGATCCCCTGATGAGGACTGGCTCGTGGACCTCTGGGTTCCTCCTCCTGTAGTCAATAATCAGCTCCTTTTGGTCTTGCTGACATTGAGTGAGAAGTTGTTGCAGTGGCACACTCAGGCCAATTTTCAATCATGCTCCTATCTGCTGATCTATCACCAGCTTTGATTAGGCTAACAATAGTGATGTCGTCAGCAAGCTTTAAATATGGCTTTGCAGCTGGGTCTAGCCTCACAGTCATAAGTATAAAGTGAGTAGGACAGTGGGCTAAAGACACGACGGTTAATCACACACTGCCTGTCTAGACAGTAGTTATTCTGATTTTGATTTCACCCAGAGCATATTGTGCTTGGAATCAATCTATAGCAATAGCAAAGTTAACTTGGGCACCTCCAGGTACAATCCATGTGAACAGGTTTAAACTTTCCAGACATCAGACAGGCATTAAATCATGTCATTATTTAAGTAACACCCAGTTCAGCCTATATCAGCTTATACTAGCTGTAGGACAAAGGTCTACAGACAGTGCTGCAACAATTAATTTTTATTTTTCCAGAATCCATCATTGCCAACAGTGCTAGCTACACTCCATTACTGAAGGAGTTGTTGGCATGGCTGGTTGGAGACCTCAAGTCTGAAGGCAAATACCTAGGTGTCAGTCAAAAGCTGTCTGATGTATTTATCATAAATACAAGATATTCTGGAGATGCTGGAAATCTGGAGCAACACATACAAAATGCTGCAGGAACTCAGCAGGTCATGATGCATCTATAAATAGGAAGAAATAGTCAATGTTTCAGGCTGGGACCCTCATCAGAAATGGAAAGGAAGGGGGAAGAAGTCAGAATAAGAAGGTGGAGAGATGGAAAGAAGTAGAAGCTGGCAGGTGATAGGTGAATCCAGGCGAGGGGGAAGGGCAATGAAGTGGGAAGGTGGGAGGTGATAGGTGGAAGAAGTAATGGGCTGAAGAAAAGGGTATCTGATAGGAGAGGAGAGTGGAGTATGGGAGAAGGGGAAGGAGGCGGTGTGCTTGACAGAGGTGATGGGACGTGAGAAGGGGTGAGTGGAGAGCCAGAATGGGGAATGGATAAAGAGAGTAGGAAGAAGGGAATCTAGAGAAATGAATGTTTATGCCATCAATTTGGAAGCTATCGGATGGAATATGATGTGTTGTTCCTCCAGACTGAGTTTGACCTCATCATGCATGGACTGAAATGTCAAAATGGGATTGGGAAGTTGAATTGAAATGGATAGCCACCAGGCCCCTGTCCTGAAAGATTAATCAGAATCAGAACCTTTGACCTGAAGCATTACTCTTTCCACAGATGCTACTGTACTGTTTAAGTTCTTCTAGCATTTTCTCTTTTTGTTTTGGATTCCAGCTTTAGCAGGTTTACTTGTTTCCCACTTCTGACTTCATCTTTTTTGCTTGGACTGCTTTCTCGCTGGAGGTCACCATCACGTTGATTCTCAATTTTATCCCCGCAGGATCTTTCGAAGCTGCCATTTCTCGCAATTTGTTTCTGATAGAGACATCACACGGTGCTGTATTCATGTTTAAATGACTTTGCCTAGTTGATTTCAATGGGGAACAGATGGCACCTCAGGCAGTAATTACACAACTTCCCTTAATAACCCAGCACCTGTTTTCCACTCCCTAACGTGCAGTTGGTTGAGGATAACAAGAAGAATTTCCTCATGCTGAATGCCACGTTTCTAGGAATCACTGTAGGTCCTCCACTTTGGATGAGTCCACACTACTGGACATTTTCAATAACTGGTGCTATCCAGAAAGATGGATGCTCATGGATAAAGGCCTTTTATCTCATTTTCCTGACCAATCATTCAAGTGCGCACTCCGAATACAGCAACTGAATGCAGAGAGAGTGAGAGTTGCTAAAGGACCATGACTGTAATGTAAAATCCCAATGACAAGATTTTGTGGAGGCTACTTCATAATTCTGCTGCATGCTGCGTGACCTTGCCAATCAATAAGAATAGCAACCAATTCATGATGCTTGTGGGATTTCATTGCATGCGTTGTCAGCTCCCAGCACCCTGACCATTCATTTCTGGGAAAACACATTATCCATCAACTCAAAAAAAATCCACGTTACTGCAAAGATGGAAAGGATAAACATTAACACAAATTCTGCAGATGCTAGAAAACCAAAGCAACATTTACAGCATGTTGGAGGACCTCAGCAGGTCATTACAAGAACATTATTCAATTTTTTGTTGTAACAGGCAAAGATATTTTAAGCCCATAATATATTTCTGCCTCAAGAAATTGTTACTATTATTGAAGCGCAGTCACTGTAAAGAGAATGTGTTTAAAATAGAAGGAACTGCACATCAGTTGATAATAAAGCTGTGCTGGCTTAATTAACCCAAGATGAGTCAACCTGAGAAGGAACACTATGGATGGAATTTGACCTCAAGCACTTTTTCAACTGAGATTTGCTTTTTTTTACAAATGTTTCAAATGTGACATAAAATTTACACAAACACACGCACGAATGCACACACACATTCTGTGTAAGGGTAAGTTAATTGCTTGGGGCAAAAACAAATGCGGACAGTCGAGTTGTGAATCTTTCATCCCAGGCTATAATTACTCATCTATTCTACTTCAATGAAGATTTGATTTCACCACATTGTGACATAGTACTCTGGGGTCACATCCTGTATTAGCTCTAGGATATGTCTTCGGCCATGACAGATATAACAAACAGTCTAAGAGAAATTATTATTATATAACGGTTTTTTTCTTAAACATAAAGATTTGGATGTTTGTCTCCTTTACCATGGAAATCTGTCACTTAAAATAAAAATCATCCTTTCACACTTATTCAATTTTTATTTTGCTTATTTGATACAAATAAAATCAAACATGAGAATGCCTAAAACTATTATTGGGAATACTTTATCCTCTAATTCTAAGCTGGTTGTCATGAAGCTAATTCTATGTTATAAATATTTATTCACCAGTATTTCAACAATTACAATATCTGAACATATGAACTGATTTTATGAGCAGGAGTGGAAAAATTATAGAAATTCTCAGAGAGACCAAGTCAACTGTGCTTTAGTCCATTAAGTGATGGGGAAATCACTTCTCCCATTCAGCACACAGAAGCACCATAATCGCAAATTGCATCAAATCATTCATTCCAATTTCTCAAGCCCAGAAATGCTGGGAAATTTCATACATAGGTTAGAAATAAAACCAGTACCATTTGTTTTATAGCACGCCGTGTTCTTGCTGAACATTCTGCTGGTTGAATAAGTAGTTGTCCTAGGCAACAATCCTAAAGCTATTGCACCTGGTAGTCTCCCATCTGACTACCCGTTTGGCCTGAATCTGCTAAGTTCTCAAAAGGAGTAGAAAGGGAACACTGATTTCCTGTTTTCCATTAATATGTTAAAATATGAGAAAACACAGATGCTGAAGAAAATCCAATTTGTTAGGGAATAAATCACAATAAATACTAACTGAGCAGAATTTCTGACATCTGGATCTCTCAATGTAACTAGAGCACTCAATAGTGTTGGCATTATGGTGAAACAATAGAGGATATACACCATTTAATACATTCAATCCATTCAAATATTATTTTTCATATTTTAAGTATTTTCCAGATGCCCACATTCTGTTTCTCTGCATACCTGTCAATGTTTTCATACATTCAAAGGGATCTGGGAATACAGATACATAATTCATTGAAAGTGGCATCATCGGTAGATAGGGTCATAAAGAAAGCTTTTGGTACATTGGCCTTCATAAATCAATACACTGCTTACAGAAGGTGGAACGTTATGTTGAAGTTGTATGAGATGTTGGTAAGGCCTAATTTGGAGTAGTGTGTGCAGTTTTGGTCATCCACCTACAGGAAAGATGTAAATAAGGTTGACGCAGAGAAAAATTACAAGGATGTTGCTGGGTCAGAAGGACCTGAGTTATAAGGAAAGATTGAATAGGTCAGGACCATGTACTAGAATGTAGAAGATTGAGGGGAGATTTGATAGAGGTATGCAAAATTATGATGGGTATAGATAGGGTAAATGCAAACAGGCTTTTTCCACTGAGGTTGGGTGTGACGACAACCAGAGGTATTGGGTTTAGGGTGAAAAGTGAAAAGTTTAAGGGGAACATTAGGGGAATCTTCTTTACTCAGAGGTTCATGAAATTGTGCAATTCGCTGCTAGCACAAGTGGTCCATGTGAGCTTGATTTCAACATTCAAGAGACGTTTGGATAGGTACATGGATATGGAGGGCTATGGTCCTGGTGCAGGTCATTGGGAATAGTTAGTTTAAATGGTTTGGCATGGACTAGATGGGCCAAAGGGCTTGTCTCTGTGCTGTACCTCTCCATAACTCTGTGATATTCATTCGGAAAACAGCATATTTGTGGAGACATAAGAAGCTGTTGATGCTGGAATCTGGAACAACCAACAAGATGCTAGAGGAACTTCTCAGGCCAGGCAGCATCTGTGCTGAGTGGTGGGGGGGAATGGTGATAGACAATGTTTCAGGTTGAGGTCATTCATCTGGAGCAGCTAGTACAGATGAAGGGTCCTGAATCAAAGAGATAACAGCTTATTTATGGAGTTGTTTCATCAAATTCTGTTCCACTGTTGAAATAAAAGGGATTGGACTTAAGAACACACGACCAACCTTTATTGCCCATCCCTAACTGCATCTGAGTCATTGCTGAGCCTCCTTCTAGAACCAGAACTCCTTCTGTGGAAATATTTCCATCGTGTTTTTTGAGAAAGTTCCATGATTAACACCCAGCAGTGACATATTGGCAAATCAAGATGGTGGAATGAATGGAAAAAATGACTAGGAAGTAATGAAAGGAACAGCCCCTTTAAAATGCCGAATGAGGAGGAGAGAGGAAAATATATCTAGTGGCGGAAATTCTTTGAAGATGGCAGATGCTGTGGAATTGAAGTTTTGAATGCTTCTTCCAGACCCACATATTCTCCTATACTGTTGTTAACAAAGTCTCTGACTGCATCTTGTCCATTTCCTGTGCCCGTACCTCTGCCCTCGGCCACTCTCCGCTAAAGCAGAACAAGGATAGAGTTCCATGGTCATCACCTTGTACCCTACCTGATGCACCATCAAAACTCTCTCTGAGACGTGAAGATGAGATATCGGATTTTATTGACTGGAAGAAAGAACAAGCAGTAGTTGACCACCATACTACATCCTGGAGACTGAGGGCCGGGCTCAGGCCTCAATCGCCTTTATACAGGGGTCTGTGGGAGGAGCCATGGTCAGTGGGAGGAGCCACAGGAGCAGTCAGCAGAGGGCTTGTCCAGACAGGTATATGTAGTTCATCACATTCACCCCCCCTTTGTTTTAAAAGAGAGTCCCCATGGGGCGAAGTTTCTTACAAGTATATTTACAGGTTAAGTCTATCAGGTGGTCGAATCTGTCGCTGCGATCTACGTAGCACCGGCTGTGATTGCACAGGTGCTGGTGGTGATTGCACAGGTGCCGGTGGTGGTGATTGCACAGGTGCCGGTGGTGGTGATTGCACAGGTGCTGGTGGTGATTGCACCGGAGACGGTGGTTGTGCTGGTTTCATCCTAACTGGAGGTGTCAGCCCACTAGGCATAAGTGATCCCTCATGCGTGTGCGAGGCGCCTGGTATATGTGTGTAGGGGATGCCCGGTATAGGAGTGTCGTGAGGAGTCTGTGTAGGGCTCGGTGTGTGCGGTGTCACCTTGGGTACAGGGTTCATAGTTACCGTGGAGTGTTCGGGGTAGTGGTCTGCTGCTCCTGCAGGCGCCAGGACACGGACGGAGACCGTGTCCTCCCGCCCATCAGGTAAGACCACGTAAGCATACTGGGGGTTCGCATGTAGAAGGTGAACCCTCTCGACCAGCGGGGAGTATTTATTGCTCCTCGCATGTTTCCGGAGCAGCACTGGCCCTGGGGACGTCAGCCAAGCTGGTAGGGTGGTCCCAGTGGCAGACTTCCTGGGAAAAGAGAATAAGCGCTCTTGAGGGGTGGCATTGGTGGATGTACATAACAGGGAGCGGATAGAGTGGAGTGCCTCGGGGAGGACCTCCTGCCATCGAGAGACTGGCAACCCCTTTGACTTAAGGGCTAAAAGTGTGGCCTTCCACACTGTGGCATTCTCCCTCTCCACCTGTCCATTTCCCCGGGGATTATAACTCGTGGTCCAACTTGTAGCAATGCCCCTAGCCAGCAGGTACCAGCACAGCTCGTCACTCATAAAGGAGGACCCTCTATCACTGTGGATATAGCAGGGATATCCGAACAGAGTGAAGAGCTGGCGCAGGGCTTTTATGACGGACGTGGTAGTGGTGTCGGGGCAGGGGATGGCAAAGGGGAACCGCGAGTACTCGTCGATAATGTTGAGAAAGTAGACGTTGTGGTCCGTGGAGGAAAGGGGGCCCTTAAAGTCAACACTCAGTCACTCAAAGGGGTGGGTGGCCTTGATAAGTTGCGCCTTTTCAGGACGGTAGAAGTGCAGTTTGCACTCAGCGCAGACTTGGCAGTCCCTGGTCATCGTCCTGATGTCCTCAAGGGAGTAAGGCAGGTTCCGGGCTTTCACAAAATGGTAAAATCGTGTGACCCCCAGGTGGCAAAGATGTGCATGGAGGGCGTATAGCTGGTCGAGCTGTGCGCTGGCACTCGCTCCCCGGGATAGGGCATCAGGGGGCTCATTGAGTCTTCCAGGCCGGTACAGTATATCATAGTTGTAGGTGGAGAGTTCTATTCTCCACTGCAAAATTTTATCATTTTTGATTTTGCCCCGCTGTTGGTTGCTGAACATGAACGCAACCGAGCGCTGGTCGGTCAGCAAGGTGAACCTTTTGCTGGCGAGATAGCGCCTCCAGTGCCTAATAGCTTCCACTACGGCCTGGGCTTCTTTCTCCACTGTGGAGTGCCGGATTTCAGAGCCTTGAAGGGTACGAGAAAAGAATGCTACTGGCCTGCCTGCCTGATTGAGGGTAGCAGCAAGCGCGAAATCGGAGGCGTCACTCTCTACTTGGAAGGGAATGGTCTCGTCCACCGCATGCATCGTTGCTTTGGCAATGTCCCCTTTAATGCAGCTGAAGACTGCGCAGGCCTTGGCAGAGAGGGGCAAAGTGGTAGACTTGACCAGGGGGCGGGCCTTGTCTGCGTAATGGGGGACCCATTGGGCGTAATAGAAAAAGAAGCCCAGGCACCGTCTGAGGGCTTTGAGGGTGGTGGGAAGAGGGAGTTCTAACAGGGGGCTCATACAATTGGGATCAGGGCCAATGACCCCGGTTTCCACGACATACCCAAGGATAGCGAGTCGGGTGGTTCCGAACACACACTTGTCCCTATTATAAGTAAGGTTCAGGGCTTTGGCCACTTGGAAAAATCGTTGGAGGTTGGCGTTGTGATCCGGCCAGTCGTGACCACAGATGGTGATGTTATCCAGATAGGGAAATGTGGCCTTCAGTTGGCACTGGTCCACCATCCTGTCCATTTCCCTCTGGAAGACAGAGACACCATTTGTGACACTGAATGGGACGCGCAGGAAGTGATAGAGCCTGCCGCCCGCCTCGAAGGCGGTGTAGGGGCGGTCCTCTGGGCGGATGGGGAGCTGGTGATAAGCGGATTTCAGATCTATTGTCGAGTACACCTTGTACTGAGCTATCTGGTTGACCATATCCGTGATGTGGGGTAAGGGGTACGCGTCAAGCTGCGTGAACCTATTGATGGTTTGACTATAGTCCACGACCATCCTATTTTTCTGCCCGGTCCAAACAACAACCACCTGGGCCCTCCAAGGGCTTGTGCTTTGCTCGATGATCCCCTCCCTGAGCAGCCGCTGCACCTCTGACTGAATGAAGGCCCTGTCCCCCGCGCTGTACCTCCTGCTTTTAGTCACCACCGGTTTACAGTCGGAGGTCAGGTTGGTGAACAGTGGTGGGGGAGGGAACTTGAGGGTGGAGAGGCTGCAAGTGGTGTCAGTAGTGCAGCTGTCGGCATGGTGCTGGGTGGGATGTGTGGGTTGGTGTGTGTGTGTGGTCGGTAGCAGGGTATATGGCGAAGTCCCACAAAACTGAGGATTCCTGACAGTGAGTGGTGGGAGGGGCCCGTCATATGCCATAGTCACACTTTTGAGGTGGCTCTGGAAGTCCAGCCCCAATAGCACAGGCACGCACAGTTGAGGCATGACCAGTAGCGCAAAGTTCCGATATTCTGTGCCCTGCACCACCAATGTCGCTACACAACCCACCCAGATGTCTGTGGAATATGACCCAGAAGCCAAGGTGACCCTCTGGCTTACCGGCCGTGCGAGTCCACAGCGTTGCACCGTGTCCGGGTCAATAAAACTCTCAGTGCTGCCCGTGTCAAACAGGCAGCTAGTCCTGTGCCCCTCCACCAGGATGTCCATCATTGACCTTGCAAGCTGGTGTGGAGTGCTTTGGTCGAGGGTTACGGAGGCCAGAGTTGAACTGCCGTCTTGGTGCCCGGTAAGCACCGGTGGGTCAGAGGCGGGACGAGGTGGTGCCAACAAAGATGACCGCCCCCATCCGGGCAGGCAAGATGGCGGCCCCCATGCCTCACATGCAGCGCTGCCTGACCCCTCTCGTGGTTTAGACTTACAGACCTTGGCGAAATGGCCCTTCTTCCCGCAGCTGGAGCAGGTCGCTTCTCGGGCCAGGCAGTGTTTTCGGGGGTGCTTTTTGAGTCCGCAGAAGTAACACTGCATGGGCTTGCAACTGGCAGCAGCTGTGGTTGGGTTCGGGGAGTTCATGGAATCGCGACTGGCAGCGGCGTTGGCGAATTCGCTCGCGGGAACCGGCGGCGGTGGGGTCTGAGGTGTCCATGGAACCGGCAGTGGATCGCACGGCTGGACAGCATCAGCGTTGTGCAGAGCAGCCTCCAGCGTGTCGGCCGTCTCGATCGCCGAGCGTAAGGTAAGATCGGCATTTTCCAGCAGCCGCTGGCGCATGTACACTGACCTGATCCCTGTAACAAAGGCATCTCGTATGAGGAGCTCCACATGCTGTTCCGCCGTCAGTCCCCTGCAGTCGCAGGCCTGCACGAGTGTCTGTAGGGCTCGGAGAAACTCGGCGCTCGACTCTCCAGGCCGCTGTCGTCGCGTAGCTAAGCGATGTCTTGCGTAGACAGTGTTCTCCAGCCGCAGTTACTGTCTTTTGAGGGCGTCCAGTGCCCCTTGGTAGGTCGACAGGTCTCTGATAAGTGAGTAAACTTTCGGGGTGACCCTCGAGAGGAGAATTCTGTGCATAACAGCGGGGTCAGTTGCACGAACCTCCTCCATGTATGATTGGAAGCATGCAAGCCAGAGTTCAAAGGCAAGAGCTGCTTCAGGGGCTTGGGGGTCCAAATCCAATTTTTCCAGACGTAAAATACTTCCCATGTTTTAAAACTTCCAGTTAATAAAATTGATGCACCATCAATAACTCTCTCTGAGACGTGAAGGCGAGATATCCGCTTTTATTGACTAGAAGAAAGAACAAGCAGTAGTTGACCACCATACTACATCCTGGAGACTGAGGGCCGGGCTCAGGCCTCAATCGCCTTTATACCGGGGTCTGTGGGAGGAGCCACGGTCAGTGGGAGGAGCCACAGGAGCAGTCAGCAGGGGGCGTGTCCAGACAGGTATACGTAGTTCACCACATTCACCCCCCCTTTGTTTTAAAAGAGAGTCCCCATGGGACAAAGTTTCTTACAAGTATATTTACAGGTTAAGTCTATCAGGTGGTCGAATCTGTCGCTGCGATCTACAAAGCACCGACTGTGATTGCACAGGTGCCGGTGGTGATTGCACCGGAGACGGTGGTTGTGCTGGTTCCGTCCTAACTGGAGGTGTCAGCACACTAGGCGTCAGTGATCCCTCATGCGTGTGCGAGGCGCCCGGTATGGGAGTGTCATGAGGAGTCTGTGTAGGGCTCGGTGTGCGCGGTGTCACCTCGGGTACAGGGTTCATAGTTACCGTGGAGTGTTCGGGGTAGTGGTCTGCTGCTCCTGCAGGCGCCAGGTCGCGGACGGAGACCGTGTCCTCCCGCCCATCAGGTAAGACCACGTAAGCATACTGGGGGTTCGCATGTAGAAGGTGAACCCTCTCGACCAGCGGGGAGTATTTATTGCTCCTCGCATGTTTCCGGAGCAGCACTGGCCCTGGGGACGTCAGCCAAGCTGGTAGGGTGGTCCCAGTGGCAGACTTCCTGGGAAAAGAGAATAGGCCGAGATGGCCTGTTTCCGTGCTGTAATTGTTATATGGTTATTCCCATCAGCAAACATCTGTACTCTGACCTTACAATGGAAGGAAGGTTATTAATGAAGCACCTGAAAATGATTGGGCCTACATCATGGACCTGAGCTTCTCGGTAATTTCCTAAGGTTGGGATGATTGACCTCCATCAACTACAATTATGTGCAAGACATCATTCATTGAGTCATGGATTTGTACAGCATAGAAATATCCCAATGCATCTATGTCAAACATCATGCCTATCTGTACTAATCCCATTAGGCTGCATTAATCACATTTCCCTCTTTGCCTTGCTCATTCAAGTTCTTGTCCACATGCTTCTTAAATGTTGTTAATGTTCTTGCCTCCATAACTTCTTTTGGTGGCTCACTCCAGGTAACAATTACTCTTTGTATGAAAATTTACTCCTCACATCTATTTTAAACATGCTCCTAACTCTCTTTAAACTTGTGACCTCCAGTTTTAGCCACGAGTATATAAGCTTCTCATAATATTTATATTACTATCATGTCCCCAGTCAGCCTCCTTGTCTCCCAGGGAAAGAAGCTAGCCCAATCAATTTCTCCTTATAACTCAAGACTTCCTTTCCTTCCGGTCATTTATCTTTCCCCCTGTATGACCTTTATATATTGAAATTGCCTTGTTACTGAAATATACATATGTTTCTTGCCTACCACAACTCAAACTGTAAACAGATGAAATATAAGTAATATCCTTCTGTCTTGCCTACTAGTCTTTATCAGCCTCCAGTTGAGCTACTTAGCATTAGCAGAAATAGTAGCCAGAGACCTAGGTGAAACTATATTAAAATATTACAATCAGCTGAGAATTTATCTTGTGATTGTTAATATGAAACAGAATATTCTGAGAAGACTCTGCTTCTTCTGTAGTTTGCATTTGAACTAGTGATTATTTGCAGCGTGGGGAATTACATTCCTTGGATTCAGTATTTGCAATCTATACACATGGGACTGGACTACAGCTTTGCAAGAATCTGAAGGGAACTTGAGCCTTAGGAACATCAACTCATTTTTCATGCAAGCACATTCCATCATTTGACTGATTTTGTCCTTCAACAAGAGCTGTATATTTGAGCTAGATTTAGCAAGCAGGTTGCGTTCATATTCGTACCATGGACAAACAGAGAGGAGAACGCAGAGCATCGGGTAACCAAAACCCACTGAGCAAAGAAATGAAAACACCTTGGCTGCTACAACCAGCCATAAGTACAATACGATGTACAGACCCATTGCTGCCTTCAAAAAATAGCTGCATGAATTCCTGTGAATAGAAATCCTTTCCAAATATAGAAAATAAGTGACAGCTGGTTGAGATTGTTAATTATTGAAATGACCTACCACGTGATTGCGTTCAACATTCGGGGAGGCATTTCTGAGAAGTGGTTTAAGAAATGTTCCCTTCCCTTTGGACTCTGCCTGGAGACTAAGTGGCTGGGAGATGGTTAAATAATTCAAGAAATATGCCTTTCTGGATGGGGCGAGCTTGATGTGGTAGTTCTGCTTTTCTTTTCTCTAAATCATCAACAGAACTCCTAAGGTTGTCAGCGGCAGATGCTGTTAGCTTCCTGTGCAGCTTGAAGAAAATAATGGCTATTATCTAGACTATTACCACCTTTTTGGAAAATACTCTGCAGGATGTTCTGCAAATGAAGCAGAAAAGTGGCTGGAGAGATTTGACTCACTGGTTAGCAAGATGACTGGATCAGCTTGTGGCAGGCATTTTCCTGCATTTGCCATTATTAGAATTGTATTATTGTACTACTCTCCTTGTGTGAAGTAGGAGGTACACAATTCAGCAATAAGCCAAACCCCATCAACTGAACACAGGAGTTGGAATATAACATGCAACCTCCGGGTGTTTTGTTTAGGCAGCATGCGCACATACAGTTAAGCAAGAGTAAAACTGAGAACTAACTAGAAGAACACCGTTAATACTTAATGCAGCAAACTCAGGACAATTGAATCACATATTCATAAGAAATTAGGAATATACAAAGGTAGATTTACATGTAAAATATCCAAAAGTGTACACAACATGAGAAGCAAGGTATGCGAGAAAATTAATATCTTTTAAACATTTTTTAAATTGACAAGGCTGGTCAAACACTACACTGATAATCGGAAATAAACTTTTATGTATTAACACAAAATATTGTTCAGATAGCGTTCTCCTTTATGAACTTAGCCAAATATTATAGATGATGATTTACAATGGCGGAAAAAAAGAAAAAGTCAACACAGGATTGTGTAAACATGCTTCACGTTGACTGAAGAAATCCCGCTGAAACAAAATGGCTGTTCTCCTCGCATGGTCCAACTGAATTTCAAATTTAAAGTCAGCAGTGCAACCAGAATAAATGGTCAGCAAGGCTATATTTCAAACTAAAAGTCTGAACACACCCTACCTGGCATCTATAAAGATGTCACAAACAGTTAATGAAACAGGTTACAAAGTTCAGTCCTACTTTTTCAGGACAACAATCTCAGACACAAAACTGAAGAACTTTTTGCTTGACCGTTGCTTTGTCACCTTGAGCTCCACTTTGAAAACCCTTCTGTAATTGTGCATCTTTGGCTGTTCATGATAATGGTGTATGAACATCATGGTGCTTGCCAGGCAAAACTATGGGGTTCCACTCTGAGATGCTCAAATTTGCATGCTTTTTAATATAACGATGGGGAATCTTAGATGAAGATATCCCGTTTTTCTTGTTCTGAGCTTTCCCCAGTTGCCTGCAAGGTTTGCCTGATCTTTCTGTGTTATTCTTCAAGCAAATGATGGAGCTTTTTTGAGATAACTTCTGTAAGGCCACCACTCACAGTTGACACAGACTGTTGCTCCTGCACAGCTACTGCTGGGTGGTCATCAATAATGACAACCCTTGCATAATTATTTAAATCAAACCGGTCTTCTCTGCTGGCCGTTTCACACCAGGTATTATATCCTTGACACCATCACAAAATGGCTGCTCTCCTCAAGTGATCCAACTGAATTTCAAATTTAAAATTGGCAGTGCAACCAGACTAAAAGTCGGCAGGACTATATTTCAAAATAAAAGCCTGAACAGTTGTCTATATACTCTAGTGAGCTTACATTCGATTATCTCTGAACTGTGAGATAGACTTTTCACAAGGCCAGAATAAGATTGGAAATAGGTTATTATCTGTCATTAAATTCTTATTGCTTTTGTGTAGATACTATTTTACTAAATTATTAACAGTGTACATTTATGTCAGACATTGTATTATGTTTTACTGAATAGCAGAACGGGTATTTATGTTTTCTTTCTTAGATAAAACAACTGCACAAACTCACTGAAGTGATGAGAACACATTTAAGTGGTGCATAGCTGTGGAACTCCAAATTCAATACTTTCACTTGGGGTGGAGTGGGTGGGGGGGGGGGGATGCAGGTGGTAAACTGCGAGATTGACTTGATCGCATTAAATTTGACATCTTTTCAAATGGTAATCTGTGTTCCATTGACATTACAAAACTGCTGTATCTCAGCAATCACAATATTGAGCCTTGCAAGTGAGAGAGGCACAGCAGAGAATTGAAAGAGCTACTTAAAGTGAATTACTTACACTTTTAAAATTAAATATTAGTGAACAATTACTCTTTAAAAAGGAGTTTGAATGTTACTATTATATGCTGAGAAAGTTGTAAAGTGAGAAAGAGGAAGACATGTATTGTTACATCATACAACTACTTTCATGTAGAGTGGGAGAATAATATTTGTCAACTAAGGATTGTTTAGAAGAAAGCCGGTGTTTGAGATTTCCATCTCTTCTCCTCACCTGCTCCATCTTCCTTCCTGCTTGCTACTTTTTGGATTTCCTTCCTTCAGCATAAAGAGTCTCAAGCAACTCTGCCTACCTGTTTATTTATTTATGGAGGAGGCCCTTCCGGCCCTTTGAGTCACACCACCTCAACAACCCCTAACAAACCTAATTATCCCAAACCTAATCACAGGACAATTTACAATGACCAATCAAACTTCCTTGTAGGTCTTTGGATTGTGCGAGAAAACCAGAGGACCTGGAGAAAACCCACGCATTCCTCGAGAAGGACGTACAGAGGCTCCTTACAGAATAACTCCGGGATTGAACTCCGAACTCTGGAACGGCCAGGATGTAATAGCGTTGCGCCACCGTTGTAAGAGTAAACAAAATTGAAGAGCAGAGTCAATCTAGTGGATTAGTCATGGAGAGAATATATCTAAGAAATACATGACATAGAGGGTTGCAGAACGCGAGAGGAAGGTAGGAACACGGAATGTATGGTAAAGGCAGGGAGCAGAATGACTGGAAAGTAGAAGGAAGAAGGTATTGTTTGTGGCATGCAGAAAAGGCAAGGTAGAATGAATGATCTGAAAGGTGAAAAGTGAAGGGTAGGAAGGATTGAAGACAGGGGAAGCACATGGCAATGAATATTAAACACTGAATGAAAGTAGAGAGTAGCAAGAAGAAGATGATGTAGAGGACAGAAGGAAACAGCAGAACCCTCAGACTGCTGCTCAGTAATGCTTTAGTGTGGAAGGTGGAAGAACATTACTTGATTGAGAGGGAAGGGAAATAACATCATTAATTCCAGGGAATGCTAAATTTGAAAAATTTATAATATTTACTTGACAAAATTGTGACATAATATTTAATGGGGCTGTCATCTTTGAATAGGGAGAGAAATAAGTTCAAGTTATCTTATTGACACTAATAAATAACATTGGCATTGTAGTATTTAATGCATTTTAAAAATACCGAGAAACTATTATTTATTAATTTTACCATTCAGAAATATATCTGTATTTATCTCTGCTTTTTGTGATATGGTACCTGGCCTAAAAACATTTTTGTATCATACAATGTTTTTGTGTCAATAGCAAAGCAATTTAATCAAGGTCCCAATCACTTTACTCAGTTGCTCATTGATTGCACTGTTCTCACAAGACATCAAATGGGTTCCGTGTCCTCTGTGCATTTGCTGGGCCTATACATAGATGGTTCAGGTGGCATTAAATGGCAATCTGTGGACAACTTGATGCCACTTTCATTGTATTTATTTGCAAACAGCATGAACCACTTATGAAAAGTTCATCCTTCAATGTCCATGCAATAGACCCCCTTTTAGTTGACCTCCTACACAACTAAATGGCATCTGTCTGGGTTTGAGTATCTCGAAAACATCTATGGAAGGTCCCCTTTAAATTAGTTATTTCCACTGCATTTTTGTATGGCTAAAATTCTACTGTACAAAATACTGAAAATGGATTCAATAGTTATTTGAAAAATAAAATTTTCCAGACAGGGCAGATCCCCCTGGGAATTTATGCTAAACCAGTGAGGTCTCTTGCCCTTACAAAAAATAAAGTATTTTTTCTCTTCAGTTTTTCATCATAATGCATTTGAAAGAACGTCAGATATAATTGCAGCTTAAATCATGCTAAGTTTATGTTCCGCTGCATTCCTATTGTAACTACTTTTTGTATGATTGTCATGTGACGACTAGGGTTCAGTTTTCATAGAGCAGCCAGCTGAATTCTGAATTATGGTTCCAGAATGCTAAGCAAAATCATTAAATCAGAAGCACTTAAATGCATTTAATATATTCAGCTGCCTTGAAGAAATGGTTTTGAAATAGTTTAGTTATATACGTTAGCTAAGAATAGCATTTCAGAGTTGTACCTATTCATTACATTTTTATACTGACTTTCCTGCATTTTATGGATTTAATTTTTTAAAGGGTAATGAGACTTCAGACTTTGTTTAAAAGTAGCATTTATGTAACATTTTTCAGGAGTTTAAGATGCCTCACAGCATTTCACAGATAATGAAGCGGATGTGAAGAATGGTTGCTATGGTAATATGAGGAAATATGACAAGAAATTATGTTGTACAAACAAGAATAAGGTAAGTGACCAGCTTTGGTTGATGGATTAAATTTGGCATGGGACCAGGAAAACTCTTTGCTTGTTTCAGAGTGGTGGGATTTTTCATGTTTACCTTAGAGAACGGGTCGAGCATTAGTTTAAGGTCTCATCTGGAAAATAGTTCATTTGAATAATATTATATTCATCTTGATTGATTTTGCAAAAGCTTGGGCTCTTCATTCCTCCAACTAGAAATTAATAATAAGATTAACTGACAACAGTTACACACCATTAAGTAAATGTGAATTTAAGTTTCCTAGACATGTAAAAGAATCTAGAGAAATGTAATAGGACAGATATATGAATATTTTAATATTCCCAAAGCATTTTGGATAGTTAAGGGAAAAGGACAAAAAAATTGTGAAAATACAACTTATTTCACTTATGAACCTCCTTCCTAGTGCTTCTACTTGAGCAAACCCGTGGGTCAAGCACCTGTTTCTTCTACTTAGTCTTTGAGTTCTGATATAGCTGTGAAGCCTAATATGGGACCTGCATACCCTGACACAGGTCAGCAGGAGGAGATTGAGTGACTAACATGGAAATTAGTGGATTCTTTATTTAGTTTCCAGGAGGCTCCCATGTGTTGTCATGAAGAGACTTGAGGATCTCAGTGGTATCCCAGATGTTGTAGTATCCTTTTAAGCAGTTATAGGTTAGGGACTGCTGTAAGTCAGTCCTTTGAAAACTTTGAAAACAACCTTGGAAAATTTGATAGTCAATCTAAAAACCTTTGGCTGTAATGGAGTGTGAGTAGAAAGAATGTTTTGTGATCCTAGCATGTGAATAGTGTAGCCAGTCCATTGCAAATTGTTGCAGGGAACCTCTCAAAGCTGGGAGAAAACAGATGTTTCTGATCCTGCTGGTATATTTTGTAGAGAGAACATTAGTGGTACAATTCCAGGGATTTGAGGTGCAAACTGTAAATAGTCCAAATCTTGGAAGAATACATGCGGTAAAAAGATCATTGCTGCTTTGTAGAGCATCTGCATTTTGCTGGGTTTGTGGCCTTGTTCCTCAGATATTTTTTCCTTTGTTGGTTCAAGGGTGTGATGAAACACTGAAGGTGATTTATCAGTGTGTACTGTTGCTGAGAGGGGATACCAATACGTGAAATGTAATCCATACATTCTGGCTTCTTGTCAGGGGCTTTAGTTGTTAGTGTGTACTGTTGTGCAACAGGGGAAGGTTGGTATGGGTTTAACACTTGCAGACTGAGTTGGTAGTAAAAAAAGGCCAATGCAATGTTAGCATTCATTTCAAAAGGACTGGAATATAAAAGCAAGAATATAATGCTAAGGCTTTATAGGGCATTGTTCAGATTGCATTTGGAATATCCTGAGCATTTTTGAGCCCCTGATCTAAGAAAGGATGTGCTGGCATTGGAGAGGGTCCGGAGAAGGTTTGCTAAGAAAGTAAGGGTTAAAATCTGAAGAGTGTTTGATGGCTCAGAGCCTGTACTTGCTGGGGGTGGGGGGAGAGGTGCCTTATTGAAACCTGTTGAATATTGAAGGGCCTGGATAGAGTGCATATGGAGAGGATGTTTCCTATAGTGGGGAGTCTAGGACCAGAGGGCACAGCCTCAGAATACAAGGCTGTCGCTTTACAGCACAGATGAGGAGGATATTTTTTTAGCCAGAGGGTGGTGAATCTGTGGAATTCTTTGCCATGGATGGCTGTGGAGGTCAAGTCTTTGGTTATATTTAGAGTGGAGGTTGATAGGTTGTAGATTAGTAAAGGTGTTAAAGGTTACAGGAAGAAGGCAAGAGAATGCGGTCAAAGTGGATAATAAATTAGACATGATCGAATGGCAGAGTAGAGTCATTGGGCCACACTGTCTAATTCTGCTCCTATGAATAAAAAGTCAGATTTATCAGTATTTTAGTGGAGTAAAGGGAATTGCAGGGGCATGAGAGAGGAGCTGGCCAGTAATGATTAGTAGGGGACTCTAGCTGGAATGACCATAGCACAGCAATAGCTGAAGTGTCTGGGGTCAACTGGGAAGGTGATGGATGGATACATCCAAAGATGAAGAAGAATTCTAAAGGGAAGATAGATAAGACTTCATGGTTTTTGGAGACACATGATAAAATAGGTCATAATCAGCATGGTGTCCTTAAGGGAAAAACTTTACTAAAAAAAATCTGTTGGAATTATTTAAGGGATACAGGCAGAATAGACAGAGTCAGTGGATGTCGTTTACTTGGATTTTCAGGTGTCTTTTGCAAGGTGCCACACATGAGGCTGCTTTTTTTAAAAAAACATTTTTTATTGAGTTTTCAAATGATTACAGAAAGAAAAATAAGTTATCAACCCTTCCCCCTCCCTTTAACCCCTCCCCCCTAACATATTCCTATAGAAAGAAAGAAAAAGAAAGAAAAGAAGAAAGAAAGAAAGAAAGAATGCCTGGATATCGGAAGATCCCCACATGCTCCACGGAGTTCATAATAGCTTTAGTATATATATTTATTTCTTTCCCCAAATAACCAATAATTTTATCTTCAGAGCACCTATATATTTAATCCTGTCTTTTGTAAATAAGGGCGCCAAATTTTCAGAAATGTTTCATATTTATCTCTTAAATTATAAGTAATTTACATGAGGCTGCTTAACAAGGTAAGAGCCCGTTGTGTTACAGGGAAGATACTTGTATGGATAGACGATTGGCTGACTGGCAGGAAGCAAAGAGTGGGAATAAAGGAGCCCTTTTCTGGTTGGCTGCCAGTGATTAGTGTTGTTCCACAGGAATTGGTGTTGGGACTGCTTCTTTTCACATTATATGTCAATGATTTGGATGATGGAATTGGTGGCTTTGCAGATGATACAAAGATAGGTGGAGGAGAAGGTAGTACTGATGAAGCAGGGAGTCTGCAGAAGGACTTTGTCAGAGAATGGGCAAAGAAGTGACAGATATCATATAGTGCAGAGAAGTGTATGGCCATGCACTTTGGTAGGAATAAAGGTGTAGACTATTTTCTAAACGGGGAAGAAATTTAAAAATCAGAGGTGCAAAGGGACCTGGAAGTCCTCATGCAGGATTCCCTAAAGGTTAACATGCAGGTTGAGTTGGTTGTAAGGGAGGCAAATGCAATGTTAGCATTTATTTTGAGGATATTAGAGTATAAAAGCAAGAATGTAAAGCTGAAGCCTTATAAGGCAATAGTGAGACTGAATTCAATGCCAGAAAATTATATGAATAATTGAAACTACATCAAGCACGCAGCAGGTTACATCATTGCTCTGAAGAGATAGCTTATGACCATTTAATGGAATCCCAAATGGAATGGAACTTGGTGAAGCCACAGCATTTACCTGCTTATGTGTTAGGCAGGAAAGCAGATATGTGATCTCATAGTCAGTTCAAAACTCCAAATACTACACTAGAAGTAGCACCCATGCTAGCATGACTGCGAAGTACTATGAGTTGCTGTACACAAATACTCATCTCCAAATTTTGTAAACTTTCAAAATTTGCAATATTATTTCCAGATGAAATATTGCCCTATAGTTTTCTGTATAGCTTACTGTCACAAACGTTTTGAGGATCACACAAGAAAATCACTACACACTCGCCTCATTAACAATCCCCCTCTAATTTGACAGAGTTCTTGTGTAAACCAGCAAGTTTCCGGACACTTAAGAATTCTGTACTTTATGAGTTAAAATTCTAAACTCACATGAAAGTTGACTTTGATAAGTTACTAAGAAGTTGAAATTGGCACTGGGTCTTCTGAAGAATATTGTTTACAAATACCCTGACCTACTTTGATTAGGTGTGAAAGCTGGAAGGTTGGTGGTAACTTCCCAGTGCACTGTCATTGAATGACTTTAACCTTGGACCTGTTCTGAATTGCTTACAAAGTTAAATCCAGGCCAAGTTAGTTTTTTAACAAGTCTGCTAGCTTCCTCATGTTCATTTGTATTGTCACTGTATATTTAAAGGACTAATTTTGTTTACATTGCCATTATCTTCAAGTATAAAATCTTTGAGTTCACCCTTATATTCCTTGCAAGGTATCTTTTTGTAGTTCTTACTTAATTTATTACTGTACTCTTTTTTTCTGATTCCTGGATTTTTATCCATTGAATTTTTCAATGTACTTTCTTTTGGCTTTATATTATCTGCAATTTCTTTTATCAGCCTTGGCTGTTTAATTTGGTAAACAAAGTTCTTGTCTCATGGGTCTTAGAGCCCTATTGATTCTCATTCAAAGAATCAAGACAGAATTAAGAGCAGTCAATTTGGATTTGAGAGAATGAAAGCCTTAGATTAATAAATCAATTGGGGTCCTTGAGAACGCAGCTAAGTTAAGGAAGATAGAGGGGTTTAGGAAGAGTAGTTCAAAATCCATTCAGTATAATTGCTGGTGGTGGTGGAGACAAGTACAATAGAGGTATTCAAGAGGCTTTTACATAGGCCCATGAACCTGCAGAGAATAGAAGGATATGCACATTATATAGGGATAAGGATGAGTTTAGTTGGCCATTTGATTATAAAATTTGTTTGGCAGAATATTGTGAAATAAATGGCCAGAGGCTGTGCTGTTCTGTTCTATGTTCTCTGTTCTGTAATTAATTACACTTTTGGTCAGCCAACAAACACCCATTAAAGATGGTGTATGGGTTAGGTGGTTTGGTGTCTTCAAATCCATCCTTGGCTAATTTTTCTGTGTGTGCAATGTAGAGTGTGAGGGATTATGATCACAAAGAGAAAAACTGCTTTATGTTCCTCTTCCTAATTAACATTAAGGAAAATAATGTGGTTATACTCAAATGGAAATTCAAAAGAAGACGTTGGAAGCCTGAAACAAAAACAGAAAATGTTGGAAATAGTCAATGCATCAGGCAGCATCTGTGAAAATAAAGGTCTTCAAATTGAACTATTAACTCTGTTTCTCTTATCAGTATGCCTAACTGGTTCAGGTTTCCATCAATTATCTTAATACTCATAAATTTATGAATCAGAATCCTGAATATGTTCAAACTGAATCTGCACTACTCACTGGAATAGAAAATTTCAACAACTCAGTCATCTTGAAATGATAGAAGTGTTTCCTTAGCTTATTCCCATAAGCACAGTTCCTTATCCTGGGACTTTGATCAGTAGATTTGAAATCCCCTGCCAGCTGGTTCAGCCTCTCAACCACCAGGGAAGCATCTTTCTGATCTGAATGATTTGTTAAAATCTGTCCCTTTTAAGTATTACAGCGTAAAATGTGGGCACTCTACCCACTTCTGAGAATTGAACTGGTGGTTATGTAATACACCAACAGCCAGAGAGGTCCATTAATTTGGTAACATGAGCATAAATTTAGCCTTTTAATTACTTGCTACCATGTATGTTGGAGTTTAGTAACCTCAAAAAGCTGAAAGACCTAAAGGTACATAAGTCACCTGGACCAGAGGAACTGCATCCTAGGGTTCTGAAAGAGGTGTTGTTAGATTGTGGTGGCATTAGCAATGATCTTTCAAAAATCACTGGATTCTGGCATGGTTCCAGAGGACTGGAAAATTGAAAATGTTACTCCACTCTTTAAGAAAGGAGAAAGGCAGCTGAAAGGAAATTATAACCAGTTAGCCTGACCTCAGTTGGTGGGAAGATGTTAGAGTCAATTGTTAAGGATGAGATGATGGATGACGCTGGACAAGATAGTAAAATGTCAGCACAGTTTCCTTCAGGGAAAATCCTGCCTGACGTACCTGTTGGAATTCTTTGAGGAGATTACAAGTAGGATAGATAAAGGGGATGTAGAGGATTTTGCATATTTGGACTTTCAGAAAGCCTTTGACAAGGTGCCACACATGAGGCTGTTTACCAAGTTAAGAGCCCATGGTATTACAGGAAAGTTAATAATGTGTTCGAGCATTGGCTGATTGGTAGGAGGCAGTGAGTGGGAATAAAAAGACCCCTTTCTGGTCGACTGCCAGTGACTAGTGGTGTTCTGCAGGGGTCGGTGTTGGGACCACTTTTTATGCTGTATATCAATAATTTAGATGATGGAATAGATGGCTTTGTTGCCAAGTTTGTAGATTATTTGAAGATTGGTGGAGGGGCAGGTAGTGCTGAGGAAACAGGTAGGATGCAGAAGGACTTAGACAGATTAGGAGAATGGGCAAACAAGTGGCAAATGAAATACAATGTTGGAAAATGTATTGTTGTTTGAAATCTTTATTAATGATTTGAATGATAACGTGGCAAACTGATCAGCATATTTGTGGATGACACCAAGACTAGGGGCGTAGTGGAGAACAAACAAGTCTATTACACCTTACAGTGGGGTCTGGACTAGCTGGAAAAATGGCTGAAACATGGGTGGAAGTGACTTAATGCTGTAAGTTTGAGGTGTTATATTTTAGGAGGACAAACCAGTATAAGACTTACACAGTGAATGGCAGGGAACCGCGGAGTCACAGTTATACAAAAGTACAGCAAAGAAACAAGCCGTTCGGCCCATCTAGCTGATGCAGAAACCATTTAATCTGCCTACCTCATCGACCTGTGCCAGGACCATAGCCCTCCATAGCCCTACCATCTATGCACCTACCCAAGCTTCACTTAAACGTCAAAACCAAGCTCGCATGCACCACTTGTGCTGACAGCTCATTCAGCTCTCTCACAAACTTCTGAGCGAGTGAAGAAGTTTCCCCTCGTTCCCTTTAAACTTTTCATCTTTCACCCTTAACCCATGACCCCTGGTTGTAGTCCCACCTCAGTGGAAAAAGCCTGCTTGCATTTACCCTATCTATACCTCTCATAATTTTGAATACCTCTTTCAAATCTCCTTCTCAATTTTCTATGTTCTAGAATAAAGTCCTAATCTTTTCAAAGTTTTCTTATAACTTAGGTCCTCCAGATCCACTAACATCTTTGTAAATTTTCTCTGTACTCTTTTAACATTATTTACATCTTTCCTGTAAGTAGGTGATGAAAACTGCACACAATATTCCAAATTAGGCCTCACCAACATCTCATACAACTTTAACATAATATCCCACCTCCTGTAGCTAATTCTTTGATTTATGCAGGTCAGTGTACCAACAGCTTTATTTACAACCCTATCTACTTGTGATACCACTTTCAATGAATTATGGACCAATATTCCCCAATCCTCTTGTTTTACCACACTCCTTAGTGCCCTACTATTCACTGTGTAAAACCTACACTGGTTAGTCCTACTGATTAAATTCCATCTGCCATCTTTCAGCCCATTTTTCCAGCAGATACATATCCCTCGGCAAGTCATCAATGCTGTCCTCACTGTCCACTATACTCCCAACCTTGGTGTCATCTGTAAATTTGCTGATCTTGTGAACTACAATATAATCCAGATTATTGGTATTGGTGACAAACAACAATGGACCCAGCACCATTCTCTGTGGAACTCTTAATATAACCAGGCCTCCAGTCAGAAAGACAACCATCTACTACCACTCTCTGGCTTCTCCCACAAAGCCAATGTCTAATCCATTTTACTACCTCAGCTTCAAGGCCAAGTGCATAAACCTTGACCAACCTCCCATGTGGTACCTTGTCAACTGCCTTGCTAAGGTCCATTTAGACAACGTCCACTGCCTTGCCTTCATCCATTTTCCTAGTACCTTCCTCAAAAAACTCTACACATTTGGTTAGATATAACCTACAACACACAAAGCCATGCTGATTATTGTCAATCAGTCCATGTCTATCCAAGTACTTATATGTCCTGTCCCTTAGAATACTTATAATAACTTTCCCACTACTGATGTCAGACTCACTGGCCTATAATTTCCTGCTTTATGTTTAGAGCTTTTCTTAAACAGCTATCCTCCAATCCTTTGGTAACTCGCCTGTTGCTAAGGATGATTTAAATATTTCTGCCAGGGCCTGGCAGTTTCTGCACTTGCCTCCCATAGGATCCAAGGCATCACCTTGTCAGGCACTGGAGATTTATCCACCCTTATTTGCCTCAGGGTAGCAAACACCTCCTCCTCTGTAATCTGTAGAGGGTCCTAGAAGTTGTTGCCACTTTGCCTCACTTCTATAGACCTGCACCTGTCTCCTGAGTGAATACAGATGAAAATTGTTATTTAAGATCTCCCCCATTTGTTTTGGCTCCACACCTGGATTAACATATGATATTCCAGAGAATTTTGTCCCCTGCAATATTTTGCTCTGTAGAATCTGTCAAAGGCGGATCGACCCGATGCAATAACGCAAGGTACCACGAATTCAATAAAACCATAAAACAAGCGATACTTCGTCAAACTTCACTTTTTATTCATAGCATGCTGTGGGGGAATTTATGGACTGATCTCCCAAAGAGACAGTCTGGACACTGCCCGCCCCCGAAGCACAATTTATAACAGCAATCATTACAGGAAATATAATTACGCGAGTTAATACAGTTTTAGAATAGTTTCGATCACATGCTAAGATACAATTAGATGTAAAGTCATTATCAGTTAGTTATAATTATTTCTGCCAAGGCTAAAATGGATACAATCTCAGTTCCTATGTTGACACCTGCCCCTACTCTCAAATGTTCTACCCCCCGCCTCCCCCTTACACCATCCTTCCCCTATTTAGTTATATTATACCTCAAAATGCCTTGTGCAACTAGACAATTTTTTATTTAGATCTATGTCTAACACTATTAGGGAACAACGTCTGGTACATCACTTGTTGCTGGGTAAGGTTCCCTTTTTAGCTGTACAGCAACCAACATAAGGTACCTATAAGGTAATTGATCATTAGCTAATCATTGTCTTTTAATCTCTTTTAATCTATACCCCTATTTACCTATCCCTTTACTCCATCAAATCCTTTAGGATTCTCCTTCACATTGGCCGCTAGAGCAACTTTATGCCTTCTTTTAGCCCTCCTCATTTCTTTTTTAAGTGTTCTCTTGCATTTCATATACTCCATGAAAGCTCATCTATTCCTACCTGACTATATCTGCTATGCACCTTTTTTTTCTTAACCAGGGCCTGAAGATCTCTTGAAAACCAAGGTTCCCCACATATGCTATCTTTACCTTTTATTCTGACAGGCAGAAACAAGCTTTTAACTCTCAAGATTTTGCTTTTGAAGGCCTCTCTCTCACTTACTAAGTACACCTTCGCCAGAAAACAGCCTGTCCCAATCCACACTCACCAGATCCTTTCTGATGCCATCAAAATAGCCCTTTCTCCAACTTAGAATCTTAACCCGTGGACCAGACCTATCTTTTTGCATATTTACTTTGAAACTAATGGCATTATGGTCACTGCATGCAAAATGTTCCCAGACGCAAGCGTCTGTCACCTGCCCTCTCTTGTTCCATAATAGCAGATCCAGTACCGCACACTATCTCGTTGAGACTTCTATGTACTGATTAAGGAAATTTTTCTGAATGCATTTGATAAATTCTAGTCCTTTTACAGTATGTGAGTCCCAGTCAATATGTAGAAAGTTAAAAGCACCTACTATTATAACCTTATGTGTCTTGCAACGGTCTGCTATCTCTCTTAAAATTTGTTCCTCTGAATCTCTAGGACTGTTGGATGTCTGTAATATAGCCCTATTAATGTGATCATACCTTTCTTATCTCTCAGTTCTACCCATAATACCTCAATAGATGAGTTCTTCATTCTGTCCTGACCGAGCAATGTCGTGATATTTTCCCAGTCTAGTAAAGCCACCCCTCCTCCTTTACTCCCTCCGGCTCAGTCATGTTTACAACAATGGAAACCCAGAATATTGAGCTGCCAGTTCAGCCTCTCCTGCAACCAAGTCTCACTAATGGCTACAATATTATAATCCCAGGTGTTAAGCCATGCCCTGAGCTTTTCTTCTTTTCCTATACTTTTTGCATTGAAATATATGCAACACGGGACACGAATCGCACCATGCTCAACCTTTTGATTCCTGGCTTTATCTGAGGTCTTAACAACATCAGTCTCCACAATCTCTCCACTAACTGTTCTGGCACTCTGGTTCCCATCCCCATTCAGGATTAGCAAACCTTCCCACTAGGATATTAGTTCCCTTCTATTTCAGGTGCAAACCCTCTCTTCTATACAGATCCCACCTTCCCTGGAAGAGAGCCTAAATGATCCAAAAATGTTATGCCCTCTCTCCTACGCTAACTCCCAAGCTACATGTTCAACTGTATAATCTTCCTATTTCAGGGCATATATGTGGTATAGGTAGCAATCCTGAGATCACAACCCTGGAAGCCTGACTTTTAACTTAACACCTAATTCCCTGAACTTATTTTGTAGAACCTCATCACTCATCCTATCCATGTCATCGGTAGTTATATGGACCACGATCTCTGGCTGTTCACCCTCCCACTTAAGAATGCTGAGGACTCATTTGCAGATGTTCCAGACCCTGGCATCCGGGAGTTATCATATCACCTGGGAATCTCATTCTCATCCAAAGAACTTCCTTTCTGTTCCCCTAACTAATGATTCCCCTATAACCACAGCTCACTTCTTCTCCCTTTCCCTTCTGAGTCGCAGAGCCAGAGATCCAGCCACTGTGGCTTTCCTCTGCTAGGTTATTCCACCTCCCTCCCTACTCCACAGAATCCAAAGTGATTTACCTTTTGTTGAGGTGGACGGACAGAACTGTTGCAGAAGAAAGGGATCTAGGACTGCGGGCCCATAATTCCTTGAAAATAGGATTACAGGGAGATAAAATCAGGAGAGCTTTTGGCACATTGGCCTATTATTGAGTACAGCCATTCAGAGTGTTATGTTGAATGTGAGAAAATTTAGAGTTCTGGTCACTTTTCTAAAGGAAAGATATAAATAAGATGGAAAGAGTGCAGAAAAAATAAATACAGGGACGTTACTGGGTCTTGAGGGCCTGAGCTATAGGGGAAGGTTGAAATGATTAGGACTTTATTCCCTGGAATGTGGGAAAATTAGGGGAGATTTGATAGAAGTATGCAAAATTATGAGGTGTATAGTAAGGGTAAAAGCAAGCAGGCATTTACTTGAGGTTGTGTGAGACTAGAAAAATTGATTGTAGATTTAGGGTGAAAGGTGAAATATTAAGGAGAATACTGAGGGGAAACATCTTCACACTGAGGGTGGTGAGAATGTGGAATGACCGGCCAACAGAAGTGGTAGATGAAGGTTTGATTGCAATGTTTGAGAGAAGTTCAGATAAATACTTGAATGGAGGCAGCAGGAAGGGCTGTGGTCCAGGTGCGGATCAATGAGACTAGACAAAATAACAGTTTCTGTGCTCTATGAATACATGACCATCTCTATGATGGCAAGTGGTGAACATAGTGGATACATTGATGAGTTGGACAATTATAAGAGATTACTGCTGTTTGTTTGTATATGAAATGGGTATAAATGTTCCTGATAGCAAATTACATTGTAGAGGTCATGGTCGATGATATAAAATCAGTATGGCCTTATGTGAAAAGAAAGAGACATCGTTATTTGCAGAGGTGGAACTGAAGACTTATAAAATGCTAACAAATTTGCAAGCAGCAAAACCATGGATGAGGTCTACTATATGGATTTGTTAAGACATTTGATGAGATATTTTGATGCAGTACCTTCATCAATTCCAGTGAGCTATGCACTTGGTATGTATAATTAAACACACAGGAAATCACTTACAGTTTCAAGGCCTTGTTAAATATGATGCTACAAGATTAGACTAGTTGTGAAGAAAATTCAGAAAAATTCTATTTGACATTTGAGAGGAAATTTAGGATGGCCTCCTCCTTGGGATTAATGCTCAAATTCCGAGACTTTTTAGTATGAAGTGGGATTCTGGAGGATCACAAAATAGTGGTACCTCTTTCATCTATGGCATCATGTCAGGTGGTCACAACAAGGGAGAAATTGCTGGATCAGAAGGGTGGAATGCAGATATAGATGGGTGATCCACAAACTGAGATGCTGCAAACATTGGGGAGATCATATTGATGAGTGTTTCATAAAGGTGATGAATGCCAGTTTGCAGCATGTCAACTGGATCAAAATCAGCTTTAATGTCTCTGGCATATGCCATGAAATTTGGTGTTTTGTGGCAGTAATACATTGAAATACATAATAAAATCTATGAATTACAATAAAAAATAAGTATATATTGCAAAAAAAAGGAAAAACAGTGATTTAGTATACGACATTTATGGACAATTCAGATATCTGATACCATTTACCAGCTGTGCCTGAAACATTGAGTGTGTTTTCTTCAGGGTCCAGTATCTCCTCCTTGATGGCAGCAAATAGAAGCGGGTGTGTCCTGGGTGATTGGATTCCATAATGATGGGTGCCGTCTCATTGAGGCATCATCTTTTGAAGGTGTGCTGTGTGCTTGGGAGGCTAGTGCTCATGATGGAGCTAGCTGCATTTCCAACCTTCTGCAGCTTTTTCCAATCTCATGCAGTGGCCCCTCCGTACCAGATGGTAATGCAATCAGTCAGACTGTTCTCTGTGGTACATCTTTGGAAATTTTTGACAATCTTTAGTGGCATACCATGTCTCCTCAAACTCCAAATGAAATATAGATGCTGTTGTGCCTTCTTTGTAATTGTATCAATGCATTCGGCCGAAGATAGATCTTCAGAGATTATGACCACCCAAGAACTTGAAAATGCTCATCCTTTCCACTGAAGATCCTCTATGGGGACTATGTCTATGGAAGTTCTCAGTCCTTCAGGTCATTGTATATCAAGCAGTAATGAATCAAGGCAACTGGACTTGCTATGTTGTCGAGAAGGTGTTTCACCACTCATCCAGAGGCTTTTTCAGTTCTAATCCACGGTGGGTAGTTTTCTGGTTTATAAACTCTGTGTGTTGTTCAAAGGTATAGCAATCAAATGAGGGTTGTTAAGATGTAGGTAAAGATATAGGACCACATTGCTGAATAGAGGGGGTGGTTTATAACACCACTTATTAGCTATGTGGTCAATGTAGTACAATGTAGTCCTAACACCTTTACCCCGGCATCTCTACAACAGTTCACACCTCCATTCATGCAAAGATAACAGTACTGACCCTCACATTACCTCTAAGACTCTTAATGACCCTCATGTGATTGCTATACCTTTAAACAACTCAGAGTTTATTAACCAGAAAATTACCCACCATGGACTAGAACTGAAGAAGCCTCTCAGATGAGTGGCAAAACTACTACAAGTAGTAGTTGATTTACTACTGCTTGTTACTCTATGAGGACTGTTGTGTGTTCCTTCATCTTCGGCTTCCTGAAGTCCACAATCAACTCCTTGGTCTTACTGACGTTGAGTACATGGTGGCTGTGGCGACACCACTCCACCAGCTGATCTATGTCACTCCTGTATACTTTAACAGCTATAAGATTACTTTTAGAATAAACGATTGTCCTGACTGGACACAGCCCATAGATGAGTTACTATTTGAATATTTGTCCAATGCACCTCCACTGGGAAAATGTAGCACCTTTTTGCAAATTCTTGCATATTCTGAATGAGGTTAGGCACTTTGGATGATACATGGAGTGATCATGGCCAATGCAATGGGAATATTGATATCAGTGGAGAAATGGTACTATGCATTGGCAGTGCAGCTATTTGTAGAATGGACTTAGTATCAGAGGGGCCACAGAGCTTTCAGTGCACTGACTCCTGGAGTAGTCATGTTGTCTACCAGCCCCTCCTTTGAATCAGTAGCACTGCCAAATCCATTTACTGTCAACAAAGAACAGTTCCTATACCTTTAAGATGTAGGAGGATGAGGAACTATAAAGGTGTAAAATAGGTGATTGGTGAAGTTTCAAAATAGTGGAAGATGGTGACTATGAACATTTTGCACAGGCAGAGCCTGAGATCAAGTTACAGGATTGCTCATCTGGCTGAAAAATGGCTGAGCAGGACATGGGACATGAAGAACCAGAGACGTGAAATCAGGTGGATGGAACACAGCTATAGGTTGAGGTAAGTAACAGGAACAAAAGCTGTAGAGTAGACACCAGGACAAACAAAGTTTCCTTTGTTGTAGAGGAGCTCAGAGAGATTGAGAAAACGTGTGGACTGATTTAATTTATTACATCATATCATTTATTTAACCATTTACACACATTTTGTAATGCATTATTAACATTGTATATTTAATATGATGCAATATATGTAGATTATTCCTGGTAATACGGACTTGTTCATCTCTTTTTAACAAGGAACCTGTATTGTGTCCACAGAGTGTACGTGTATCTTTAAGGCTATGTGCACTATGTAGACAGATTGTTGTGTCAATCATTAGTTGGGTGTTTTTCATCAAGAAGGGAAGATTGTTTAAAAGTTCTGTCCTTGCTACTTTCCCTATGAGGTAACAAAGAACCAATAAATGCTGTAGTGCTCAATGAGAATCTTTAGTTGCAGCACACAGATCAGTGTTTGACCAACAAGACGTCCTTAGGGTATCACAAAAAGCCTTGCTCAACAGAACACTGCTGCTCTGAGGTATTAAATGTGGCAATTTAGATAACTTGTACAACTTCACTTGTCTTCCTACATTAAAACAATGATACCAATTTTTACAGGAAAGATAGGCATTCTGCATTATTTCAGAGACACCTTCACATGAAACATGTTTGACCTGATCATGATTCAAATTCAAAAGTTTATTAACAGATTGTTTATATTCCGATTGATAATAAACAACAATAATAATAATGTTCTTATTTAAAATATATTAACTATAATTTGTGGTTTTACGTTGGACAGCGCAATTTACTTAAAAATCAATTTGACAGTGTTTACTCTCCTTGGAGATTCGACAGCAGCCTATGCATTTAATTCTTCCAATGTGTCATCATAGATTTTAAAACATCAATTTTTCTTCTAACTAAATATAACTTTGCAGAATAGATTTACTAAGTTGTCATTAATTATTTTGATTTTTAGAACATCTTCCAATTTCCTCTCTTAAATTCCTGTCTAAATATTATGCAATCAAAGTCAAAGTAAATATATATCAAGCACATAGATGTGACCACTTACAACTCTGAGATTAATTTTCCTGTGCACATATTCAGCAAATCTATAGAACTGTAACTATAGCAGGATCAATGAAAGATAAACTGTGCAAATGCAAATATAAATAAACAGCAATAAATAACAAAACATAATTAGATAAAGAGTCCTTAAAGTGAGATGATGAGCAAGTGAGTGTAGTTATCCCCCTTTATTCAAGAGCCTGATGGGTGAGTGGTATTAACTGTTCTTGAACCTGGTGGTGTGAGCAATGAGATGAGAACATGACCTGGACATGGAGGTCCCAGATGATGGATGCTGCTTTACAGTGACAGTATTTCACAGAGATGTGCTCAGTGGTTGGGAGGGGTTTACCTGTGATGTGCAGTGCTGAATCCATTACATTTTGTAGGATTTTCCATTCAAAGGCATTGATGTTTCCATACTAGGCCATGATGCTACCTGTCCAATACACTCTCCACTACACATCTGTAGAGTTCGTCAAGGTTTTAGATGTTATGCAGTATCTCCGTCCTCTCCTAAGGATGGAGAGGACCTCCTAAGGTCCTCCTAAGGCAATACCTCCTAAGGTACTGCCGTGCTTTCTTTGTAAATGTACTTATGTGCTGGGTCCAGGACAAATGCTCTGAAATAAGAACACCCAGGAATTTAAACATGCTAACCCTCTCCATCTCTTATCCTCCAATGAGGAATGATCTCGGGACCTCCAATTTCCCTCTCCTGAAGTTGACAATCAGTTCTTTGGTCCTGCTGACATTGAGTGAGATGTTGTTGTTATTACATCACTCAGCCAGATTTTTAATCTCTCTGATTCATCACCACCTTTGATTCGGCCTATGACAGTGGTGTCATCAGCAAACTTGAATATGACATTGGAACTGTGCTTAGCCATACAGTCATAGGTGTAAAATGAGTAGAGCAGGGGGCTAAGCACATATCTCTGTGGTGCATCTGTGCTGATGGAGATTGTGGAGGAGATGTTGTTGCTAATCCGAACTGACAGAGGTCTGCAACTGAGGAAATACAGGATCCAATTGCACAAGGAAGTATTGAGGTCAAGGTCTTGGAGTTTATTGATTAGTCTTGAAAAATGATGATCGTATTGAATGCTGGGCTGCAGTCAATAAACAGCATCCGGATGTGTGCAGCTTTGCTGTCCGATTGAGTGAGGAGCCAATGAGGTGGCATCTGTGGACCCGTTGCTCCGGAAGACAAACTGGAGTGGATCTAAGTCACTTCTTAGGCACGAGCAGTTATGTTTCATCACCAGCCTCTCAAAACACTTCATCACTGTGGATAGGATTGAAAATGGGCTATGTTCAATGAGGAAGGTCAACGCACACTTCTTGAGCACTGGTAGTTTTCTTAGTCTCCAGACCTGGCCCTTAGTAAATTTCAGATTTCATGGTTGATCCAGGGCTTCTGACTGGGGAAGACTCTGAATGATTTAATGGGGAAACACTCATCTAGAACAGTTTTAATAAAGTCTGTTACAACCAAGATGTAGTCATTCAGATCCCTAGATGAGTGCTTGAACACGGTCCAGTCTGCTGATTCAAAGCAATCCATAATTGCTCCTCTGTCTCCTGCAGCTGTTCTTGATTATCCTACTCACTGGAGCCCTGGTTTTTGGGCTGTGCCTGTATGCAGGTAGGAGGAGAACAGCCAAGTGATTAAATTTACCAAAATGCAGTCTGGGCAAGGTACAGTAGCTATTCCTTATCTTAGTATAATAGTGGTCTAGCACGTTGGGGCCTCTAGTGTTATAGATTATATGCTGGTGATAATTGGGCAGATTTTCTTCGAACAAGTCTGGATGAAGTCTTCAACAAAAATTTGAAATTGCATCAGATGGGCTGTTTCATGACTGCAGATGACTTCATTCAGTGTTGCAAGTGCTTGATTATATAAACTGCCATCAGGATCATTGCCAAGAACTCCTGAGGTAAATAGGATGGCCAGTATTTGATCTTTATGTGGTCCAGCTTGGGAGAACACAGGTTCAACAGAACTGCCATGTCAGATCACCAATGAGAATAGGCCATAAAACATGTACAGTACCTTGGCTTTTTGCCTTACGCAAGCCCACATTTCGGTCCATTCTGTGAATTGTGAATCCTTCTGATCTGACTGCTATATCGGGCGAATCCAGGGATAACCAAGTTTCGATACAGCATACAACTGAGTAAAATTTCATCTGTCTCTTGCCCTCAGATCCTCAGTATTTTTCTCCAGGAACTGCACATTTGTAACTATGTGGATTTTAGTAAATAATTATCCAGATTGGTCTTTGAAATTGGGATAATCTCTTCCCCAGAAATCTATCAAATGTATTTGTGATCATAAATGAAATATAAAATACGATTTCCTCAATTCAAGCACAACTTTGAAACTCTGAAGTTTGTTCTTCTGAATAAGTAGTACTGCATTTATATATTTTTTGTTACTTTGTAAGAAAAGTATCAAGGATAGAGATTCTAATCAAACTTCCTTAATTAAGGAAAAACAATGAGTTATACAACAATTCATTCTTTTACTCCTAAATCCTGTGTATAATTTAAGTGTAGCAATATATCTTTACAGATAGTCTCTAGTTTCTAAGCTACAAATTATGCTTGTAAATTAATATGAATTATATTTCAGAGATTGTGACACATTTTTGATGAACATTCATTAAAGTGCTAAAGGAAAGACTATACAAAACAGTGCTATTGATCCATATCTCCCCAAATACATTAATTTTAATTTGTGATTTTCTTTGCATTTATGACTTTTCGATAGCCACAACAAAGGAAAATCACTATGATCTATAGGTCTATAAGTAACCTACTGAAACTATCTGAACTTCCAGAAATTCCATTTATGAGAAATATACTGAACAATTAGTTTTGGGTGTGACTAAATATTACCGGTACACCAGCTGACCTACACAGGATCTCTTCAAAAAACTAAATATTGGCTACAAAGATTTGTTGAGCAGATATAGTATGATTTCCACACAAAATGATGTGAGGGTACAAAAATGTAACACCCCTAATTTATCCCGGGGTCTATCATCTAACCATGCAGCTATCAGAGGAGTATGTTGGCCGCTAAAGGCAGCCAGATGGCGCAATTTATTTACTACTAAAAGAGATCAAGATAATGCCAGGGTATATAACACTCCTCAGTTGACATCTTCCTGAAAGTCCACGAAATTGTTTATTCTTTTACATCTGCTTTTCATTTTAAGTGTGATTTACAGCTTGGAAGTTGATTGCATGATCTGGTGCCTAGCTGCTTCTGAGACGATTGCAGGAAGTTAGTGCGAACTAGAGTGCCCTGGAGGGGAAGAAGCTTCTTCCCAATTAAAGTGTAAAGGAAGATTGGAATATTGAAGTGAATGTGGAAGGCAAATGAGGGTTCAGTGCCGAATCCCTAGCTTTTGATCGCTGATGGGACAGATCTGCTGCTGGATGAGGAGTCTGTGTGGTGGTCAAACGCTGTTTGGTGGCTTGCTGTGGCTGGAGGGCAGGCTGCTATGTTCAAGTAGTGTCTCCCTCTCTCTCCTCTCTCTTGCTGTGGTCAGAGGATGTACTGAGGCTCTGTATTTATGGATTAGACTATGGATTGTGGACTTTTTCAGTCTTATGGTTTTTATATTCTGTGCTTTTGCCAGTTCTTTCTCCTTGTTCTTTTGTACGAGGGGAGGGGGTTTGGGGGTTGATGTTCTTGATGTGTTTTGTTAGCTATTTTGTTCATATTTCAAAGTTCAATGTAAATTTTATTATCAGACTACATACAGTATATGTCACCACATACATCCCTGAGGCTCTTTTACCTGCGGACATGCTCAGCAAATTTGTGCAGGGGAGGGGAATTTGGGGGTTGATGATTGTTGTTGCCATTCTTCTGTTGTGTTGGGGGTCGGTTTGATGTTTCTCGTTGAAGAACTTCCATGGTTTTCTTTGAGTTGTGTCTGTCTGGAGAAGACAAATCTCAGAGTTGTATACCGCATACATACATTGATAGTAAATGAAGCTTTGAGGCCATTGTTCCTTCAGGCTCCCAACAGTGGAATTGCCTCAATTCTGTTCTCGCCACCTTATTTCACAATATCCCTGCAAGTTATTGTCTCTCCCATGTGCTCATCCCTTCCTCTGGACCCATTTTCTACTCACATTGCCCAAAATTAATCCGACAGTTAATCAGCATGAGCTATTAAACCCACCTAGATGCAGAAAGACCATCATGTACCTTACAGACAGCACCCAGAAGCAGGTTCAAATCCAAGCCCTGTAGCTGTGCCAGCACTGTACCACCTGTGCCACCACTGCTTCACCCACAATAGCTGCTGTGGAGGTGAGAGAAGCTGAAAAGGGCAACAGCACCAATGGTCACAGAGGGAAATGCTGGGGGAAGAGCAACAGATTAGGAAGGAGAATCTGTGCGCAATGTAGCAACATTAGAAAAAGATTATCGTGATATCATTATATTTATCAAGGTGATCTCTACAGCCATACAACTTCTCTTCATTGCTGGCATTTCTGGTTTGTGTGTGCACACGTATAGAAAGAAACAGCTGCCAGTCTCCACCCCACCTCCCACCAATCCATTGTGGTCAAGTGGGCTGTACCATCCGAGGTCACAGAAACTATTCATATTGCACATGGACAATTGCTTCCCAGCAGCCCTTCAGTTGTACAGCATCTCTACAAATGCATAATGATAAGCTGCACATCCCTGACTGAGGCAGCAACAGGCAAGAACATAAAAAACTGGCACACGGAAAGGAGGAAAGTGCCACTATTATCATTTTGCATTTATTGAGTAAACTGCCACCGTTATCATCTCCACTTACTGAGCATCCCCTCTCCCTCTGCCTACCTGGGGCCTCTCTCCCACAGGACAAACCCAAAGGATTGCTGCTTCTTTGCTGTAACCGCCAATGACTGTCATCATCTGGATCCAGGAGCTCAAATTCAGGTCAGGAAATCTTCACAAACATGCGCTTCACAGGAATTGACATCTTGTGCACATCTGGGGAAACTTTCAACACAATAGCAATATTTCACAACAGGATGTTACCTGACCTGCTAAGAGCTTCAATCATTTTCTCATTTTATTCCTGATAGGATGTGCCAAGTCCAGTTTTCTATTGATATGATTTGACCTGAAAGTGGTTGGTAATGTGATTTACTCTAGGTCACATCAATTTTGGTTAGACAACCTTAGACCTGCAAAATCGCTAGTAACTTTTCATTAGATATTACAGATGCTATTATATCAGAAAAGCAATATAAAAAGTCTTAAGTCAGGTGACTTCTGAGGAGATGCAGTAGAAAAAAAAATATTTTTCAGAATTATCCAGAAACTCAGCCAGTCTAGCCATTTAAGAACAATGGCTGCAAGAGTAGGTCGGGGGCTTCTCATCCTGCATTGAATGGCTGATCTCCTGACTCTCCAAGATCTTTCCCCATCTGCAAGACAAGGGCCAAGTGCATAATGGAATACTGTACACTTCTGGATTAATCTGGCTCCAACAACTCTCAGTAAGTTTAAGACAAGGCAGTTCACATGGTTGACACTCAATCCATTACCCTAACCATCTAATCCTTCCATCGTGTCTCAGAGTGTGCAACCTATCCAGACACTTCCTTTACTCACTTGAGCTATTCCAGCAGTGTTTTACAAACCTCAACCTCTTAGACAAAGAAGGCTTACAGCTTTAGGTAAATGGAAAATGATTACCTATGGAACCACTGCCCCCCTAAATCACTCACCTTCCTGACAGGAAAGAATATTGCTCCTCTTTTATCATTGTTGAGTATAATTCCCAGAATTGCTGTGCCAGCTGCATGGCAGGAATATCTTCACCAGACAGACTGCAATTGTTCAGGAAAATAGTGCATCACTACTTTTTCAAGTGATGCCTGCATTAAAAACAAAAATGATATAGACAGCACACATAATTGACCACAACTATTGTAAGTGTAAAATGGCTGTAAATGGCTGTTGTAAATGTAAAAAGTCCAGAAAAGTGTGAAGTGATGAACTTTGGAAGACTGAACTTGAAGGCAAAGTATGTAGTTAATGGCAGGATTTTTAGTAATGTGGAGGAACAGAGGAACCTTGGGGTCCTCATCCATAGATCCTTCAAAGTTGCTGTGCATGTTTATAAGGTGGTTAAGAAGGTATATGGTTGGCCTTCTTTCATCAGGGATTTATTACAAAAGGCAATGTTGCAGTTCTATAAAACTCCAGTTAGACCATACTTGGAATATTGTGTTTAGTACATTAGAGGAAGAATGAGGAAGCTTTAAAGAGTGTGCAGAGGAAATTTACCAGGATGCTGTCTGGACTAGAGAGCATGTTTTATGGGGAAAGATTGAGCGGACTAGGGCTTTTCTCTTTGGACTGAAGGAGGATGAGAGGTGACACTGTAGAGATGTATGAGATGAGAAAAAGCTGACAGCCAGTACTACTTTCCAAGGGTGGCAATAGCTTATACAAGAGGACATCATTTTAAGGTGATTGATGCAAAATGTTGGGAGGATTTCAGAAATAGGTTTGTACTGAGAGAGTGATAAATGCATGGAGCACACTGCTGGGGGTGGTGGTAGAGGCAGATACATTAAGAACATTTATGAATTTCTTAGGTGCATGAATGAAAGAAAATTGAAGGGAAAGGATTTATCTTGGAGTAGGTTAAAAGGTTGGAAAAATATGGGCTGAAGGGCCTGTACTGTGTTTCACTGTTTGATGTTTTATGTTTTATGATTGTGAGCACAGAAGGTCTAAATGTCCATTGGGATTTTAATGACTAAAGTCTAACTTTATAAAATTAGAATTTATTAAAATTAATTCATTGCCCATTGTAACTTAATGACAATTAGTATTATGACACTTACTTAATGAGAATTAACCGATGCAAGACTGATTCCTCATGTTTTCCTTCTCCTCCAGAGAAATCTGGTACTGTCTATCCAATCTCTCCCCATTGCTAAAGTCTTCCAATTAACGCAACACCCTGTTGATTCTCCTCTGACCACATAGACAAGGTCTACTACCCAACCTTCATTAATTTTCTTTTTTTCTATTGGTTTTTTAATGCATTTTCTACAACACTACAGATCAGAAAAACCCCTAAACCAAAATGAAGAAAATTAATACAGTGCAAAAATAAACATACAATAATAATATAATACAAAAAAGATAATTGAGAAAGCACCCAAATTGAAGTCATGTAAAGTTAGTATCCTCCCCAAGCCTCACAACAAAAAAAACTCCAGACCAACCACAACGCAATATAGAGAATATAAATCAGGACATTCAAAGCCCCCAAAACTGTAAATACACTTGAAAACAGAAGATAATAATGCCTACTACCAAAAAAAAAGAGCTGAAAGCAAGGGACCGAAAAAAAAAACCTTAATTAAGAGGAAGGTTATGAAAGTACTCAATAAAAGGTCCCCAGACCTTATGGAACTTTATATCCGAATTAAGAACTGAATAATGAATTTTTTCAAGGACTAAGCAGGACATAATATCATTAAGCCATTGAGCATGCGTGGGCGGGGCAACATCTCTCCATCTAAGGAGGATTAAACGTCTAGCCAGGAGAGAAGCAAAAGATAATATTCGACATTTAGTCGAACTCAAACGTATATCTGTCTCACCCAAAAAACCAAACAAAGCAATTAAAGGATTAGGTTCTAAGTGGTGATTCAGAATATAGGATAAAGTTATGAAGACATCTTTCCAAAATTTCTCTAAGCTAGGACAGGACCAGTACATATGAATAAGAGCGGCCTAGCCCCTTTTGCATTTATCACAAAGAGGACTAATATTAGGGTAAAATCGAGATAATTTAGATTTAGACATATGGGCTCTATGAACAATCTTAAACTGTAAAAGGCAATGGCGAGTACAAAGAGAGGTTGAATTAACCAATTTGAGAATCGAGTCCCAAGTCTCATCAGATAAAGAGATATTTAAATCATGCTCCCAAGCCATTCTAATTTTATCCACAGGGGCACGCCGTAAGAATGCTAATTTATCACGAATAAATGATATTAAACCTTTACCCAGTGGATTAATAGAAAGAAAGAAATCCATAACATTTTTCTCAGGCATTTCAGAGAAGTTAGGAATTAAAGGATTAATAAAGTGTCTAATTTGGAGATATCTAAAAAATGGGCATTAGGCAGATTGAACTTAGCAGAGAGCTGTTGAAAAGATGCAAAGCGATTATCAATAAAAAGATCTTCAAAATGTCTAATGCCCTTCCTATACCAATCATGGAACGTTGAATCATACATAGTAGGTAAAAAAAGGTGATTATGTAAGATAGGACTAGAAAAGGAAATTAATTTTCTTAGTTACCTTCTCAATAAATGCAGTCACATTAATGAGGCAGGATTTTACCCACACAAAGCCATGCTGACTCTCCCTGAAAGCCCTTGGCTTTCTAAATGTGCATACTTTCTATCTCTTAGGAATTTCTCCAGCAATTTCCCTGAAGAATTTCTTCACTAACCTCCTTATCACTAGCTTAAGGCTCACTGGCCTGAGGTTACCTGGTTTACCTGCCCTCTTAAATGATAGAACGACTTTATTAAGTTGTCCGGTAGCTTATTTATGGCTAAGAAAGATGCCAAAATCTCTGTCAATGCCCTAGCTACCTCTCCCCTTGCATCCCATAGAAACCTGTGATAGGTCTCATCCCGTCTTTGGAAATGATCAATCCTTATGTGTCCCGTAACATCTAACGTCTCCTCCTTCTTAACACTAACCTGCTCCAGATTATCCATGTCCCACTTGCAAGACTTATCCATGTCTTTCTCCTTGCTGAATACAGAGTTAGGAGCTTGCCCAAACCACCTGACTCCACACATACAGTACTGTGCAAAAGTCTGAGACCATAAGACAAAGGAGCAGAAGTCGGCCATTCGGCCCATTGAGTCTGCTCTGCCATTTTATCATGAGCTGATCCATTCTCCCATTTAGTCCCTCTCCCCCGCCTTCTCACCATAACCTTTGATGCCCTGGCTACTCAGATACCTATCAATCTCTGCCTTAAATGCACCCAATGACTTGGACTCCACTGCCGTCTGTGGCAACAAATTCAACAGATTCACCACCCTCTGGCTAAAAATATTTCTTTGCATCTCTGTTCTGAATGGGAGCCCTTCAATCCTTAAGTCATGCCCTCTTGTACTAGACTCCCCCACCATGGGAAACAACTTTGCCACATCCACTCTGTCCATGCCTTTCAACATTCAAAATGTTTCTATGAGGTCCCCCCTCATTCTTCTAAACTCCAAGGAGTACAGTCCAAGAGCGGTCAAACATTCCTCATATGGTAACCATCTCATTCCCGGAATCATTCTAGTGAATCTTCTCTGAACCCTCTCCAACGTCAGCACATCCTTTCTTAAATAAGGAGCCCAAAACTGCACACAGTACTCCAAGTGAGGTCCTACCAGTGCCTTATAGAGCCTCAACTTCACATCCCTGCTCCTATATGCTATTCCTCTAGAAATGAATGCCAACATTGCATTCGCCTTCTTCACCACTGACTCAACATGGAGGTTAACCTTAAGGGTATCCTGCACGAGGACTCCCAAGTCCCATTGCATTTCAGAACTTTGAATTCTCTCCCCATTTAAATAATAGTCTGCCCATTTATTTCTTCTACCAAAGTGCGTGACTGTACACTTTCCAACATTGTATTTCATTTGCCACTTCTTTGCCCATTCTCCCAATCTATCCAAGTCTCTATGCAGACTCTCTATTTCCTCAGCACTACTGGCCCCTCCACCTATCTTTGTATCATCAGCAAACTTAGCCACAAAACCATCTATTCCATATTCCAAATCATTGACATACAATGTAAAAAGAAGCAGCCCCAACACAGACCCCTGTGGAACACCACTGGTAACCGGCAGCCAACCAGAATGGGATCCCTTTATTCCCACTCTTTGTTTCCTGCCAATCAGCCAACCCTCTATTCACGTATGTAACTTTCCCGTAATTCCATGGCCTCTTATCTTGTTTAACAGCCTCATGTGCAGCACCTTGTCAAAGGCCTTCTGAAAATCCAAATACACAACATCCACAGCATCTCCCTTGTCTAGCCTACTTGTAATTTCCTCAAAAAATTGCAATAGGTTTGTCAGGCAGGATTTTCCTTTAAGGATACCATGCTGAGTTCTGCTTATCTTGTCATATGCCTCTAGGTACTCAGTAACCTCATCCTTGACAATCAACTCCAACAACTTCCCAACCACCGATGTCAAGCTAACAGGTCTATAATTTCCTTTTTGCTTCCTGGCCTCCTTCTTAAATAGCGGAGTGACATTTGCAATCTTCCAGTCCTCCGGAACCATGCCAGAATCTATTGACTTTTGAAAGATCATTGCTAATGCCTCTGCAATTTCCATAGCTACTTCCTTCAGAACACGAGGGTGCATTCCATCTGGTCCAGGAGATCTATCTACCCTTAGACTATTCAGCTTCCTGAGTACTTTCTCTGTCGTAATTGTGACTGCGCACACTTCTCGTCCCTGACACCCTTGAGGGTCCGGTATACTACTGATGTCTTCCTCAGTGAAGACTGATGCAAAATATTTGTTCAGTTCTCCTGCCATCTCCTTATCTCCCATTACAATTTCTCTAGCATCATTTTCTATCGGTCCTATATCTACTCTCACCTGTCTTTTACTCTTTATATACTTGAAAAAGCTTTTAGTATCCTCTCTGATATTATTTGCTAGGTTCCTTTCATAGTTCCTCTTTTCCCTCTTAATGACATTCTTAGTTTCCTTTTGTAAGCTTTTAAAAACTTCCCAATCCTCTGTCTTCCCACTAACTTTTGCTTCCTTGTATGCCCTCTCCTTTGCTTTTACTTTGGCTTTGACTTCTCTTGTCAGCCACGGCTGCATCCTTTTTCCATTCAAAATATTTTTGGAATATATCTGCCTTGCACCTTCCTCACTTCTCGCATAAACTCCAGCCACTGCTGCTCTGCCGTCCTTCCCGTTAGTGTCCCTTTCCAGTCAACTTTGGCCCGTTCCTCTCTCATGCCACTGAAATACTGACACATCATATTTCGGCTTCTCTTTCTCAAATTTCACAGCTAAGGTCTTAAGTACCTTAGATTTTTTTTAATGGTTTCAGATGGTATGACTCAACAGAACCCAGATCTCAACCTCATTGAGGCTGTCCGGGATTACCTGAACAGACCGAAGCAAGCGAGACAGCCAGAATCTGCAGAAGAACTGTGGCAAGTTCTCCAAGATGCTTGGAACAATCTATCAGCCGATTTTCTTATAAAACTGCATGGAAGTGTACTGAAGAGATGATTTTTGTGCAATGATTTTCTTAGATACAGTATGAAGTAGGAAAATCTACTTCAATAGCTAACCAGAAGATGAGATATTTTCCTTTGAATGCTGTATTTATCAAAGTAAAATTGTTCTTGGTTTCTTCTTGTTGCTCTGCCAACAACAATCAATTTTATGCTACTGCTGATTCCAGCATATTGAAAATAGTATCTTGTACTGTTTGGTATCCCAGTGGAATGTAAAATGCTTACAATTCTTTTATTCTTTGAAGACAGAGATAATATCATAGAACTTATTTGCCCCAATCCCCAAAGGATGTCTTACGTAGCCCATTGGTACTTTCATTTGCAGATCACAAAAGTATTATACTGTAGGTGAAGGCTTTTTCTAATCAATCTTTTGCCTTAATTTTTGCCAATGCTCTTTTACATGCCCCTTGTCACTTTCTTTACCATCAGAAATGAGGTCCAGAAGCCTGATGACTCACACTCAATGATTCAGGAATAGCTTTTCCCCCTCTGCCACCAAATTTTTGAATCGGCGTTGAACCCATGAACATTATGTCACCCCCTTTTTTATTTCTATTTTTGCACTACTTATCTAAATTAATTATATAATATACACATACTTACTGTAATTCACAGTTATTTTCTGTTATGATGTATTGCATTGTACTACTGCCACAAAGTTAACAAATTTCATAACATATGCTGATGATCTTAAAGCTAATTTTGATTCTGATTGCATCCCTTTTCCTTTTACTTACAGTCTGCATTTTATTTAGCCCATAACACCAAGCATTTATGGTCAGGAGAATAAATAATTTCCACACCTGAATCATGATATCTGAGGCTACCTCAATGCAGTAGTACCTCACTTTGACTAAGCCAGAAACCTGCAGGGATTAGGAGGCACATTTCTAGTGAAGTTCATTAAAGGCTAGGCCAACACTAGCATTGCAGAAGTCATGTGGTAGGTCTGGAGAATGACTGAGTTCAGAAGAAGATTTGGTTGTGGCATTGGCATTTGGGTAACCCCATCAGAAGTTAATGCTTGCTATTGATAGGGCCTGGATACAAAAGGCTGATTGGTCTTTATTTTCTTTGACAAAATGCTAGATGGTGCAATGACTGTAATTTTAAGCCATATTCTTTCTCTTAAAGTTTCGAATGTTTATTTTCTTTGTCAAAGTATGCATGTACAAGTCTGATATCCATCTTCTCCTCTTAGCCATGAAATGCGGTAAAACCACAGGAGTCGTTAAAAGAAGAGATATCAATCCCACTCCCTGCACAAAAAGGAAATAAAGCAACACTCACAAACCCCAACCCACCTCCTCACTCACTTAAAGAAACTAACAGATTGCCCACATGTTAAACGGCAGCTGGATCACCAAATGCCAAACTCCCCAACCCCTCCCTTGCTAAAAAAACAACGGCAACAGCAGCAAACCCCCAACCCCTCTCCCGCACACAAAAGCTAATAGATTGCCCTTGCAGAAAAACCAACAAGAACATCAGACACCATATCCCCAACCCCTCCCTCGCACAAAAACCAATACATCGCCCACTCCGAACCCCAACCCACCAGTTGGCAACAAGAAAGAAAACTGAAGGGGAGAAATATAAACCCCAATCCAACTATCACATTAATCTCAGAATTTGGAAAACATCCTCCAGCCAGAACTGAGGAGAGTGGTCACTCAAACTCAGTCCTTCCGTGAAGAGCAGTCACTGACATACAGCCTCCCGGATGTTGCAGGTATCTGTAGTAACATTTGTACCTCTATAAACAGAAATACTTATATGCAATTAATACCATTAGAAATCTGATTTTATTTTTCATTGCCTGTGCCACCGTAATTGGGTTTTCTTTCCTTTTTATTTTCTCTATATTTGCTATGTCATGTCAGATATGTCAGATTGGCCTGTCTCATTAATATCAGGCCAATAGTTATTCCCACATTTATCCATGAAAAGATGGTTATGAATTCCTGCAGTTCATAGGATGAAGGACTCCCACAGTGTTGATAAGTTGGCAGAATTAACTCCTTATTGACAGAATAATGATGTGTGTTCCAGTGAACAAGTTTTGGACTTTGAAGGGAACTTTGAGCTGCTGATATTCTCATTGGAGAAATGATTGATTCACATTTGACATAATACATGGTGGTGTTGTGAAATGTGAGGAATGTTGTCTTATCTATAGCAGTATATAGGTCAGATAGAAAGTATGCCAGAAATATGGATAATGCAATATAATCCTAATAAGCACAAGGTAATGTAGTTTGGGAAGTCAAATATGACAGGAGATATACAGTAAATGGTAAGGTGGCGAGGGATCTTAATGAGGCTCAAGCCCATAACTTTTTAAAAGGGGCAGTTCATGTACAGTAGATAAGTTGGTGAAGAAGGCATGGGGCATACTTAGCGGCATAGGTTGGAGCAGAGATTTTAAAAGTTGGGACAATACATTGCAGATTTCAAAACTTCTTTGGAGTTTTGTGTGCAGTTCTGGGTGTGTTTGCACTGGAGGGACAACTGGAGAGGATTCTTTAAGACGTTTCTGGGCTTGGAGGACTAGATTTAGAGGACGAGAGTTGTGGGGAGAAACTGGAAAAGCTGGTGCAAAAGAGCTGAGAGTGACCTTGTAGAGGAGTATAACAGTATAAGATGAATGACAGGGTAGATAGAATCTTTTTTCCACATTAGGGGTATCCAGAACAAGAGGGCCTAGGTTTAAGGTAAGGGTTAGGGCTGGGGAAGGAGTTTTAAAGGGAATTTGAGGGGTAAGTGTTGAGAAGGAGTAGTGGACATCTGGAACTCAGTTCCAGAGGATATGGTGGAATCAGTAAGTCACCAAATTACAGAAATAATTAAATAAACAAAGCAGAGAAGGATATGGACCTAGAGTGGAATTAGTGTGGTTGTGGGAAAGATTGGCATGATCATGGTGTGCTGAGGGGCCTACTACTCTGCTGTACAACTGCGTGACTCTGTGATTGTATGGCTTACTCTTAGACAGTTTGCTGGTAAAGATCACAGAAGCTATTCACTGCTTCAGTGCATTTTTTTGCATGACAACCATCAAGAACCATGTCAGAGAGAGCAAATATTTAAAGTTAAGGATAGTTGGTCAATCTTGAGGTTTGATTTGTCCTGGAGGTTTCTTAACTTTTGTTGGAATCGTCCTCACCCGAGTAGATAACAGTTAATCTATTATATATCCAGGATACATTGTTGACAGAGCAAAAGCTCTACAGAGTCATTCGCAGGACAATACTGGCCTATGTTCTGGTTTTGTAGACAAGGCTGGTCCTATTATGTTTCAGATCCCGGAATGCTGAAAGTACGTATTGCATTTGAGGTTGAGCACTAATTCTATCATTTTGGTGGTAGCTTTCAATGGCATGAATCGTACTATTCATCCCAAGAGCTAATCAGATCAAACCTGGACAATACAGCCAATCAGCAAGTAGATGAAAGTGGCTGGGCCTGAGATACTGGGCTGAGGAACTCCTGCAGCCAGGACCAAGTTCTTTGTGTGGAATGACTGCAGTCAGTGGAGAACGCTGCCCCTGATTCACACATCTTCATCCTTGGGGGACCAATATCCTGATGGGGAGGTCTGCAAAGGCTACTGGGGAGAGTTTAAACTAGAATTGCTGGGGGGTGGGAACCAAACTGAAGTGACAGAGGAAAGGGAGGTTGGCTCACAAATAGAGAAAGCTTGGAGACAGTGCAAAAGGGAGGATAGGCAGGTGATAGAGAAGGGACGCACTCAGACTGATGGTTTGAGATCTGTCTATTTTAATGCGAGGGGTATTATGAATAAAGCGGATTAGCTTAGAGCGTGGATCAGCACTTGGAGCCATGATGTTGTGGCTATTATAGAGACTTGGATGGTGCAGGGGCAGGAGCAGGAATGGCTACTTCAGGTATCAGGCTTTAGATGTTTCAGAAAGAACAGGGAGGGAGGCAAAAGAGGTGGGGCATGGCACTGTTGATCACAGATTGTGTCACGGCTGCAGAAAAGGAGGAAGTCATGGAGGGGTTGTCTACAGAGTCTCTGTGGGTGGAAGTTAGGCATAGGAAGGGGTCAATAACTCTTTTACAGACCACCCAATAGTAACAGGAACATCAAGGAGCAGACAGGGAGACAGATTCTGGAAATGAGTAATAATAACAGGGTTGTTGTGGTGGGAGATATTAATTTCCCAAATATTGATTGGCATCTCCCTAGAGCAGGGGGGTTTAGATGGAGTGGAGTTTGTTAGCTGTGCTTAGGAAATTTTCTTGACACAATATGTAGATAAGCCTACTAGAGGAGAGGCTGTATTTGATCTGGTATTGGGAAGTGAACCTGGTCAGGTGTCAGGACTCTCAGTGGGAGAGCATTTTGGAGATAGTGATCATAGCATTGGAGAGTTATAGGAACAGATAAGTTAGGGAAACATTTAATTGGAGTAAGGGGAAATATGAGGCTATCAGGCAGGAATTTGGAAGCATAAATTTGAAACAGATGTTCTCAGGGAGATGTATGGAAGAAATGTGGCAAATGTTCAGGGGATATTTGCATGGGGTTCTGTGTAGATACATTCCAATAAGGCAGGGAAAGGATGGTAGGGTACAGGAACAGTGGTGTACAGAGGCTGTTGTAAATCTAGTCAAAAAGAAAAGAAGAGCGTACAAAAGTTTCAAAAAATCTAGGTAATGATAGAGATCTAGAGGATTATAAGGCTAGCAGGAAGGAGCTTAAGAATGAAATTAGGAGAGCATGAAGGGGCCATGAGAAGGCCTTGGCGGACAGGATTAAGGAAAACTCCAAGGCATTCTACAAGTTTATGAAGAGCAAGAGGATAAGATGTGAGAGAATAGGACCAATCAAGTGTGACAGTGGAAAAGTGTGTATGGAACCGGATAAGATGGCACAGGTACTTAATGAATACTCTGCTTTAATATTCACTATGGAAAAGGATCTTGACAATTGTAGGGATGACTTGCAGCAGACTGAAAAGCTTGAGAATGTAGATATTAAGGAAGAGGATGCGCTGGAGCTTTTGGAAAGCATCAAGTTGGATAAGTCACCGGGACTGGTCGGGATGTACCCCAGGTTACTGTGGGAAGTGAGGGAGGAGTTTGCTGAACCTCTGGGGATGACCTTTGCATCATCAATGAGGACGAGAGAAGTTCCAGAGGATTGACAGATTGCAGATGTTGTTCCCTTATTCAAGAAAAGGAATAGGGATAGCTCAGGAAATTATAGACCAGTGAGTCTTACTTCAGTAGTTGGCAAGTTGATGGAGAAGATCTTGAGAGACAGGATTTATGAACACTTGGAGAGGCATAATATGATTAGGCATAGTCAATATGGCTTTGTCAAAGGCAGTTTGTGCCTTACTAGCATGATTGAAATTTTTGAGAATGTGACTAAGCACATTGATGAAGGTAGAGCAGTAGATGTAGTGTATATGGATTTCAGCAAGGCATTTGATAAGGTACCCCATGCAAGGCTTATTGAAAAAAAAAGGAGGCATGGGATCCAAGGGGACATTGCTTTCTGGATCTAGAACTGGCTTGCCACAGAAGGCAAAGAGTGATTATAGACAGGTCATATTCTGCATGGAGGCCAGTGACTAGTGGTGTTCCTTAGGAATCTGTTCTGGGACACCTACTCCTAGTGATTTTTATAAATGACCTGGATGAGGAAGTGGAGGGATGGGTTAGTAGATTTGCTCATGACACAAAGGTTGGGGGTGTTGTGGACAGTGTGGAAGGCTGACATAGATTACAGCGGGACATTGATAGATGCAAATCTGGGCTGAGAATTGGCAGATGGAGTTCAACCCAAATAAGTGTGAGGTGGTTCATTTTGGTAGGTCAAATATGATGGCAGAATATAGCATTAATGGCAAGACTCTTAGCAGTGTGAAGGATCAGAGGGATCTTGGGGTCCGAGTCCATAGGACACTCAAAGCTGCTACGTAGGTTGACTCTGTGGTTAAGAAGGCAAATGGAGCATTGGCCTTCATCATTCATGGGTTTAAGTTTAAGAGTCAACAAGTAATGTTGCAGCTATATGGGACTCTGGTCAGACTCCACTTGGAGTACTGTGCTCAATTCTGGTTGCCTCACAACAGGAAGGATGGGGAAACCATAGAAAGGGTGCAGAGGAGATTTACAAGGATATTGCCTGGATTGGGGAGCATGCCTTATGAGAATAGGTTGAGTGAACTCGGCCTTTCCTCCTTGGAGCAACGGAGGATGAGAGGTGACCTGATAGAGGTGTACAAGATAATATTAGGCATTGATCATGTGGATAGTCAGAGGCTTTTTCCAAGAGCTGTAATGGCTAGCATGAGAGGGCATAATTTTAACGTGCTTGGAAGTAGGTACAGAGGAGGTGTCGGGGTAAGTTTTGTACACAGAGAGTGGTAAGTGCGTGGAATGGGATGCCGGGGGCGGTGGTAGTTGTGAAAACGATAGAGTCTTTTAAGGAGCTCCTGGATGGATACATGGAACTTAGAAAAATAGAGGACTATGGGTAAGCCTAGGTAGTTCTAAGGTAAGGACATGATCTGAACAGCTTTGTGGGCCGAAGGGCCTGTATTATGCTGTAAGTTTTCTGTGTTTCTATGTTTCAGCGGAGCCCATTGCTGACACATTCTGCCAAATGTTACCTTGATGTCAGAGGAAATCACTTTCACTTTATCCTTAAAATTTCTCTCTTTTGACCAAAGCTGGAATGAAGTGCAGAGCTGAGTGATGCTCTGCTGGTTATCAGTGAGTGAGTGAGTGATGCTTGACAGCAATGTGGACGGTCCCTTTCTTATCCTTGCAGCTTCAGACTACTCTGACGGGCCAAGAGCTGGCTAGGGTAGATGTTTTGTGTTGATTAGGACAATAAGTACTTTTGCAGTTTTTATTATTTCGGCTGACTGTCAGTGTTGCACTGTCAGTACTGCAACAGTTTGGCTTAGAGGCACAGCTAGATCTAGAGTATGTCAGCAACTCTACAGCAGGAATATTTTATTGCATGGTACATACTCAGCCGTTTGATATTTTGTGGTGTCCAGTCAATTTCAGTTGCCAAGGCAAATTTCTTCTTGCTATCAGATTCATTGTAATGAAGTTATTAGATGAAGCTTTGCTTTCTGGGTTTCTCTGATGTTGCTTAAAAAGCTTCCATTCAAGTAGCCATTGATTTTCCCCAGAACTTAATTCAGTACATAAGAACTTAAGAAAGAGGATCAGGATTAGGTTATGCAGTTCCTTGAGATTGCTCAAGCATTCATGATTTATTTTATATATGGTTTTCCTGCTTTTATCTCATTTCCCTTGATTCCTCTAATATCCCTTTTTGTTTAGTTTGAATGCAGTCTGTGACTAAGCTTCAAAAGAGAATCTTCCAAAATTTGCTACTACTGATGGGATAAAATTTCTCATTTCAGTCCTATATTGCCCGTGACCCCCAGTTCTAGACCCCTAGATAAGAAAAGCTTCATTCCCACATCAAGTCCTCTGAGAGTTTTGTAGTTTTGTCATTCTTCTAAACCAGGGCATCTCAGACTAGGGTCCATGGATCCCTTGCTTAATGGTATTGGTCCATGGCATAAATAAGGTCATGAACCCCTGTTCTAAAAACTGGAGAATGAAGATTGAACCTACTCCAGCTCTCCTCACAGGACAAGCTTGCATCCTGGGAACCAGTCTGATGAACCATTGCTGCATTCCCTTGGTATCAGGGACTGTTTTATGGAGACCAAAATCTTACACATTTCTCCAGGTGCAATCTCTATGTTCTTGTGGTAAGATATCCTTGCTCTTGTACTCGTATTCTTCTAAAAGAAAGGCCACCATTGTCTTCCTAGACCTGTGATGCACATTTATGTTAGCCGTCAGTGACTAATTCATGAAATCTCTCTCAAAATAAACTCTTTCAAACCAAATTAAACTAACATTTCCACCTTCACCTCTGTCGTGTTGTTGTCCAGTCACTAAGCTTGTCTAAATCTCCTTGAAACCTCTTTGTGCCCTTATCACAATTCACTTTTCATCTTTCTGTGTCTTCGGAAAACTTGGAAATGTTACATCAGGTTCACTCAATCATAGATTGTGAGTAATTAGGACCTAAGCACCAATCCATTCAGTACTCCATTGTTTTCAATCTGATAGAAAAAAGCTCTCTTATTCCATACTAACATATTACCCCATGTTTCATGTGCTCAAATCATGTTCATCAACCGTATGTGTGGGACTCTATCAAAACCTTCTAAAAATCCAAGTACTGAATGTTAACTTTACTAGACTGAGCTACAAAGAACTTCTAAAGCGGAGTCAAAACTTATTTTTCTTTCAGCAATCTGTGCTAATTCTGCAGTCAGAGTATTATTTTCAAAGTGTATTGATGCCACATCACTTACTTTAGGTTTCAGCATTTTCACTATTACTAATTACAGTCTAAAAGTCAGTTATTCCCTATTTTCTCCCTCCTTCACACCTTTCTAAAGCAGTGGTGTTGCGTTACTACTCTTAAAACAAGAAGAATATTTCAAAATCAATAGCATTTCCATTACCAGTGTTGCCACCTTTTTCAAACCTCTGGACTTTTGGTTAAAATGCCCTTGGGATTTATTAGTGTAAAGACAGTACTATTTCTTCATTAATACATTTCCTCATTTCCCCTAGCTCCTTGGTTCTCCATAGTGCAAAATCAAATCTCAGTGCAGCTGTCAATGGTGGTAGGGCTTACCTGCTATAATGGTCTACAAAATGAAGACGCACCACAGAAAAAATTCAATTTAGATGCATTGTAGCGATGTACTACATACAGAGCTAGAGACGACACACAGTCGGTAAGTCGTTTCAAGACTAGTTTCTTCAAATTTCGTGGCGCTGGCATTTAATCCCTAGTGCCCGCCCTCTCCGGGCGGAAATGACGTCAGAGGTGCATTACCAAAGTCTCCCCCCGCACGCTGGGTATTTGTGAGCCGGTTCGCCTGCGCAGAAAGTGGGTCACCACATAACCCCCCCCCCCCCCCCCCCCCCCAGAACCGGCGATACACCCCCCCAATGTCCACAGTCTGGATCAGCCTCTGTTTGGGAGGTCTGCCTCTGCGCCATGGTGCCTGAATCTCGACCGGCTGCACCAAGTCCACATGGGCCGGTTTGAGTCGGTCCACCGTGAAAACCTCCTCTCTCCCCCCCATGTCCAGAACGTACGTAGACCCATTGTTGTTGATCACCTTGAACGGCCCCTCGTACGGCCGCTGTAGTGGTGCCCGGTGATCGTCCCTTCGTACAAACACAAACTTACAGTTCTGCAGATCTTTGGGTACATGGGTCGGGGTCCGTCCATGCTGTGAAGTTGGTACGGGGGCCAAGTTCCCGAGCCTCTCGTGTATTCTGTCCAGGACTGCTGCGGGTTCTTCCTCTTGCCCCCTTGGGGCTGGTATGAACTCTCCTGGGACGGCCAGAGGTGCGCCATACACCAACTCGGCCGACGAGGCGTGCAGATCCTCTTTGGGCGCTGTGCAAATTCCAAGCAGGACCCAGGGAAGCTCGTCCACCCAGTTAGGTCCTCTCAGGCAGGCCATGAGAGCCGACTTCAAGTGACGGTGGAAGCGTTCTACTAGTCCGTTCGACTGTGGGTGATAGGCAGTTGTGTGGTGTAGCTGCTTCTCAACAGGCTGGCCACAGCCAACCACAGGCTGGAGGTGAACTGGGCGCCTCTGTCGGAGGTAATGTGGTCTGGTACCCCGAAGCGTGCTACCCAGGTTGCAATCAGTGCTTGGGAGCAGGAATCGGCAGATGTGTTGGTGAGCGGGACCGCCTCTGGCCACCTCGTGAACTGGTCTACCATAGTTAGGAGGTACCGCGCCCCTCGGGACACTGGTAGGGGGCCCACGATATCCACATGAATGTGGTTGAACCTCCGGTGGGTGGGTTCGAACTGCTGCGGCGGGGCTTTAGTGTGCCGCTGCACCTTGGCTGTTTGGCACTCCGCGCACGTTCTGGCCCATTCACTGACCTGCTTGCGAAGTCCGTGCCACACGAACTTGCTGGAGACCAGCCGGACGGTTGTCCTGATAGATGGGTGCGCCAAACCGTGTATGGAGTCGAAAACTCGCCGCCTGCAGGCTGCCGGGACGATGGGGCGAGGTTGGCCGGTAGCCACGTCGCACAGGAGGGTCCTCTCACCTGGGCCTATGAGGAAGTCCTGCAGCTGCAAACCCGAGACTGCAGTCCTGTAGCTGGGCATTTCGTCGTCTGCCTGCTGCGCCTCTGCCAGTGCTGCATAGTCCACCCCCAGGGACAGGGCCTGGACAGCTGGTCTGGAGAGTGTGTCCGCCACGACGTTGTCCTTTCCCGAGACATGCTGGATGTCCGTCGTGTATTAGGAGATGTAGGACAGATGTCGCTGCTGGCGAGCCGACCAGGGATCGGACACCTTCGTGAACACGAAGTTCAACGGTTTGTGGTCCGTGAATGCGGTGAACGGCCTGCCTTCTAAGAAGTACCTGAAATGCCGGATTGCCAGGGGGACGTCACGTGATGACGTAGGATCGAGACGCTGGAACCCAGCTCTCCCGTAAAAAGTTAATAAATCAATGTCTAAATGAAGAAAAGTTAGTCAGTATCTTCTAAAAGTTACTTATAAACTACTCCGGACTGTGTCAAGCAATGCCTCAAAGAAGGAAGATGAAGAAAACTAATACCGGGAAGATTACGCAAGTTGGAACAAGAGCGGGGCCCGCATCTGCCGAGGAACCGCGGTCTCAGGTACGTTGTGCCACCGGCGGGGCGGAACAAGAGACCGCGGGAACAATGGCCATTCCTGAAGGGAAGGGTCATCGTGAATTGCGCAAACCCGAAGGACGGAGCATGCGCAAACGGGAGCAACAAGAACTACAAAGCCCAGCTACCACTGCAACTGAAAGTGATAGCGAATCGGAGGGAGAGTCAAATCTCTCGGAAAGATCAGATGAAGAAGAAGCTAAAAGTCCCTCTAGAAATATAGAAAAGACTTTGAGGCAAATAATGCGTAAATTAGACACATTAAAAATAATCAAAAAAGACTCGAAAAAAAAATGACCAAAATGGAGATTATGCTTGATAAAATGACAAAGAGACAGGAAAAAATGGAAAAAAGAATTACGGACTTGGAAACTACAACGGAGGACATGGTTGAAAGAATGGACAAAATAGAAAATGAAAATGCTGCTTGGGCATCAGAAAGAAAACAATTTATGGAACAAATTGATAAGCTTGAAAATTTCAGTAGACGAAATAATATTAAAATTGTTGGACTTAAAGAAGATATAGAAGGAGAAGACCCAATAAATTTTTTTCAAAAATGGATCCCTGAAAAGCTGGAAATGGAAGGAGAAATTCCAATTGAGATCGAAAGGGCTCATAGATCCTTAAGGCCAAGACCTCGAGCTGATCAAAACCCACGACCAATTTTGATAAAATGCTTACGATACCAAGACAAAGAAAAGATCCTGAAGGCTGCTGCCCAAAGTGCCAAAAATAGAAACGGGCCATTGATGATAGCAGGAAAACCAGTCCTTTTTTACCCTGATATAAGTCACAACCTGTTGAAGAGGAAGAAGGAATTTAACCCAGTGAAAAAAGCCTTATGGGTAAAGGGTTACAAATTTACAATGCGTCATCCAGCAACACTGATAATTTTTTTGGAGGAAGGAAAAAAAAATTTTTTTCCCGATTATCGAAAAGCGGAGGAGTTTGTGCAAGATCTTCCATCTATTCGCTATGAAGATAGACCCAACGAACAGAATTGATGGACATTTATGGATATTATAGAAAAGGGGAGCAAAATTTTAGAAATACTAAATGAGAATGGTATTTCTTTTTTTTTCTCTTCTTATACATATACGTTTTTGTGTTGCGGGGGGGCTGGGGAGCTTTGGATCGGTTACTGCGGGATTCACGTGTGTAATCATGGCGGTTGCCATGACCCGTACAGCAGAGGGGGGTAATGTTGTGTTAGTTTTCCACAACATTAGTAGGGGGGTATTTTGTTTTTTTCTTTATATTTTAATTTTCTTCTATCTTTTAGCCTGGATGATTGGTGGGGACACACATAGCAACACGGAGATTTTTATAAAGATTTCCCAAGATACCACAAAAGTGGAAAGATTAGGTATTATTATAGATTGGAATAATATAATAAAAAAAAATGACTAATCTACTAAACTTTTTAAGTTTTAATGTTAATGGGCTTAATGGGCCAGTAAAAAGAAAAAGAATTTTAACATATATTAAAAAAATGAAAACAGATATAGCTTTTTTACAAGAAACTCATTTAACAGACACAGAACACCAGAAATTAAAAAGAGACTGGGTTGGAAATGTTCTTGCAGCTTCATTTAATTCAAAGGCGAGAGGAGTTGCAATTTTGGTTAACAAAAATCTACCAATTAAAATACAAAACATATTAACTGATTCGGCGGGGAGATATCTAATTATACACTGTCAAATTTTTTCAGAACTATGGACCCTTATGAACATCTATGCACCAAATGAAAATGATGTAAAATTCATACAGGAGGTCTTTTTGAATTTGGCCAACGCACATGATAAAATATTAATAGGTGGAGATTTTAATTTTTGTCTAGATCCAGCTTTAGATAGATCAACAAAGGTTGTTACAAAATCAAAAGCAGTAAAATTAACTCTATCATTGATGAAAGACTTAAATCTGATTGATATATGGAGAAGAATTAATCCAAAAGAAAGAGATTATTCATTTTATTCAAATAGACATAAAACATACTCAAGGATAGACTTTTTCCTATTATCAACAAATATTCAAGATAGAGTGAAAAATGTGGAATATAAAGCAAGAATACTGTCAGATCATTCTCCTTTAATAATGACAATGATAATGACAGATAAAGAGGAATCAGTTTATAGGTGGAGATTTAATTCAATATTATTAAAACGTCAAGACTTTTGTGATTTTATGAAAAAACAGATTCAGTTCTTTTTAGATATAAATTCACATTCAGTTGATGATAAATTTATAGTGTGGGAAGCAATGAAGGCATACTTGAGAGGTCAGATAATAAGTTATACTTCTAAAATTAAGAAGGAATATATGATAGAAATAGATCAATTGGAAAAAGAGATTACGAAATTAGAAAAAGAATCCCAAAGAAATGTGACAGAAGAAAAACGAAGACAACTCATTAACAAGAAGTTACAATATAATACACTCCAAACATATCGAACGGAAAAAGCAATTATGAGAACTAAACAAAGATATTATGAACTAGGTGAAAGATCACATAAAGTTCTTGCATGGCAGCTAAAAACAGACCAGACTTCTAAAACAATAAATGCAATTCGAACAAGAGTAAATAAAATTACTTATAAACCTTTATAAATTAATGAAGCTTTTAAGAATTTTTACTCTGAGTTGTACAAATCAGAATCACAAAATGACAATGTCAAGATAGAAAGGTTTCTATCACAAATAACTCTTCCAAAATTAAATACGGAAGAACAGAAGGGATTAGATATGCCTTTTACATTGAAAGAGGTCGAAGAAGCCCTAGGATCACTTCAAAGTAATAAATCTCCAGGAGAAGATGGTTTTCCGCCTGAATTCTATAAAAAGTTTAAAGATTTATTAATTCCTCCTCTTATGGAGTTAATACGCCAAGCGGAAAGAACGCATAAACTTCCAGAATCCTTTTCGACAGCCATTTTAATAGTATTGCCAAAAAAAGATAGAGATCCTTTAAAGCCATCATCATATAGACCGATTTCTTTATTAAATACTGATTATAAAATAATAGCAAAAATCTTATCTAATAGATTATCTAAATGCTTACCAAAATTAGTACATATGGATCAAACAGGATTTATTAAAAATAGACAATCAGCAGATAATGTAACTCGCTTATTTAGTATAATTCATTTAGCACAGAAGAGGGAGGAAATGAGCGTGGCAGTTGCTTTAGATGCAGAAAAAGCATTTGATAGATTGGAGTGGGATTTTTTATTTAAGGTATTGGAAAAATACGGATTAGGAGTATCCTTTATAAAATGGATTAAAACCTTAAATACTAATCCCAAAGCTAAAGTAGTGACAAATGGTCAAATTTCAACACCATTTCAGTTAACAAGGTCAACTAGGCAAGGTTGTCCATTATCACCTGCTTTATTTGTGTTGGCGATAGAGCCATTAGCTGAACTGATCAGAATGGACCCAGATATTAAGGGTTTTAGAGTTAACCAAGAAGAATACAAGATCAACTTATTTGCTGATGATGTTCTACTTTATCTAACAAACCCATTGCAATCGTTGCGTAAATTATCCTATAGATTAGAAGAATATGGGAAAGTATCAGGTTACAAAATAAATTGGGACAAAAGTGAAATTTTACCTCTTACTAAAGGAGACTATAATCAATGTCGATCAATAACCCAGTTTAGATGGCCGGCAAATGGTATAAAATATTTAGGTATAAGAGTCGATAATGATATAAAGAACATATACAAATTAAATTATTTACCACTATTGAAAAAAATTCAAGAAGATCTTGATAAATGGATGGTATTACCAATAACATTAGTAGGTAGAGTAAATACCATAAAAATGAATATATTCCCTAGATTACAATACTTATTTCAATCACTACCAATACAACTACCCCAGAAGTTTTTTCAAGAGCTGAATAAGTATGTGAGGAAGTTTCTTTGGAAAGGTAAGATGTCAAGAATATCGTTGGAAAAATTGACATGGAAATTTGAGCTAGGAGGGTTACAACTTCCAAATTTTAAGAATTATTATAAAGCAAATCAACTTAGATTTATTGCATCCTTTTTTGAGAAAGACAAACCGGCGTGGATCAGAATAGAACTAGATAAAATAGGAGAAAACATACCAGAAGACTTTATATATAAATGGGAATCTAAATGGATACGGGAAAAGAAAGAATCTCCTATATTAAAACATTTGATTGATTTATGGAATAAGATAAATGTTGACGATGAGACAAAGAAATCCTTATTAGCAAAGAGATCTTTAATCCAAAATAGACTTATTCCTTTTACAATGGATAATCAACTTTTATATAATTGGTTTCAAAAAGGGATTAGATATATAGGAGATTGTTTTGAAGGAGGTATATTAATGTCATTTGATCAATTAAAGAATAAATATAAAGTATCAAACAACACTCTTTTTTGTTACTTTCAACTAAGGGCTTATTTAAGAGAAAAGCTAGGTCAAACAATGTTACTACCGAAACCCAATGAAATAGAAACTTTAATTCAAAAAGGAAAGATTAAAAAATTTATCTCTTGTATGTATAATTTGATTCAAAAACAGGCAATTAAACAAGGAGTCCATAAGTCAAGACAAAAATGGGAAAGTGATTTGAATATTAAAATTGAAGAAAAAAACTGGTCAAGACTATGTCTTGAGAGTATGACAAATACAATAAACGTTCGATTAAGATTAGTGCAATACAATTTTTTACATCAACTATATATTACACCACAAAAAATAAACAAATTAAACCCAAATCTATCTGATCAGTGTTTTCGATGTAACCAAGAAATTGGTACTTTTTTACATTCTACTTGGTCTTGCTCTAAAATTCAACCTTTTTGGACAAATTTAAGAGTTTTACTGGAACAAATCATTGGAATACAACTTCCACACAACCCAACATTACTTTTACTAGGTAATATTGAAGGGATAAAACCGATATCCAGATTGAATAAATATCAGAAAGAATTTATAAAAATTGCATTGGCAGTAGCCAAAAAAGCTATTGCAGTGACTTGGAAATCGGATACATACCTAAGTATAGATCGTTGGAAGAACGAAATTTATGGCTGTATTCCACTTGAAAAAATCACTTACAATTTAAGAGATAAATATGAAACATTTTTGAAAATTTGGCGCCCTTATCTACAAAAGACAGGATTAAATATATAGGTGCTCCGAAGCTGAAATAATTGGTTACTTGGGGAAAGAAATAAATGCATACACTAAAGTTATTACGAACTCCGTGGAGCGTGTGGGGATCTTCCAATATCCAGGCATTCCCTTTTTTTTTCTCTTTCTTTTTTTTAGGGATGTTAGGGGGGAGGGGTTAAGGGGAGGGGGGCTGGGTAACATTTTTTTTTCTTCTTATACACTTTTATTCTGTAACTATTTGAAAACAATAAAAAAAGTTTAAAAAAAAAAAAAAAAAAAAAATGCCGGATTGCCAGATACAGTGCCAACAGTTCCCAGTTGAAAGCACTGTACTTGAGTTCGGGTGGTCGTAGGTGTTTGCTGAAGAACGCCAGGGGTTGCCAGTGCCCCTCGATGAGTTGCTCCAGCACCCCACCGACTGCTGTGTCGGATGCGTCCACCGTGAGTGCGTCCGTTCTGGGGTGCACCAGCATCGCGGCATCTGCCAAGGCTTCCTTGGCTTTAACGAAAGCGGCCGCGTCCTCCTCATCCCAAGTAACGTCCTTGCCTTTACCCGACATCAGGGTGTAGAAAGGGCGCATGATACAGGCTTCTGAGGGAAGGAAACGGTGATAGAAGTTCACCATACCAATGAACTCCTGCAGGCCTTTGACTGTGTTGGGCCGGGCAAAGTGGCGGATCGCGTCTACCTTGGCGGGCAGAGGTGTTGCCCCATCTTTGGTAATCCTGTGGCCCAGGAAGTCGATGGTATCGAGACCGAACTGACATTTGGCCAGGTTGATCGTGAGGCCGAAATCACTCAGGCGGGAGTAGAGCTGGCGGAGGTGGGACAGATGCTCCTGGCGACTACTGCTGGCTATAAGGATGTCGCTCAAATAGATGAACGCAAAGTCCAGGTCACGTCCCACCGCATCCGTTAGCCGCTGGAACGTCTGTGCGGCATTCTTCAGGCTGAACGGCATTCAGAGGAACTCGAACAGGCCGAACAGGGTGATGAGTGCTGTTTTGGGGATGTCTTCAGGGTGCACTGGGATTTGATGGTATCCCCAGACGAGGTCTACTTTGGAAAATATTCTTGCCCCGTGCAGGTTTGCTGCAAAGTCCTGTATATGCGGCATGGGGTAGCGGTCTGGAGTTGTAGCCTCGTTCAGTCTGCGGTAGTCGCCGCATGGTCTCCAACCCCCAGTTGCTTTGGGCACCATGTGCAGGGGGGAGGCCCATGGGCTGTCGGACCTCCATACGATCCCCAATTCCTCCATCCTCTTGAACTCCTCCTTCGCCAGGTGGAGCTTTTCCAGCGGGAGCCTTCGTGCGCGGGTGTGGAGGGGTGGTCCGTTGGTCGGGATGTGTTGCTGAACCCCGTGTCTGGGCATGGCTGCCGTGAACTGCGGTGCCAGAATCGATGGAAAGTCTGTCAGGATTCTGGTGAAGTCATTGTCAGACAGCGTGATGGAGTCCAGGTGTGGGGCTGGCAACTTGGCTTCACCCAGGGAGAACGTCTGGAAAGTCCTGGCATGGACCAGTCTTTTCCCTTGCTGGGCCCGGTCTGGTCTGCTGTTGGGCACGTGGCCTGGTAATCTGACCGACGGACACCACGCTCTCCCTCTTGGCTTTCCACAGCACATCTGCCTGGGCCGCCACCTTCCAGGGGTCGCTGAAATCTGCATCGGCCAGCAGCAGATGTATGTCCTCGGGCAGTCGCTCTAGGAACGCTTGCTCGAACATGAGGCAGGGCTTGTGTCCGTCTGCCAGGGCCAGCATCTCGTTCATCAATGCTGACGGCATTCTGTCTCCCAAACCACCCGGGTGAAGCAGGCGGGCACCCCGCTCATGCTGTGAGAGGCCGAAGGTCCCAATGAGCAGCGCTTTGAATGCTTCATATTTGCCTTCTTCCGGGGGCAACTGTATGAAATCCGCAACCTGGGCAGCCGTCTCCTGGTCAAGGGCGCTCACCACATGATAACACGTGGAATCAGAAGATATCTGCCGATTCTGGAACTGGGCTTCTGCTTGGCTAAACCACACGCGTGGTCGCAGCGTCCAGAAAGTCGGCAGTTTTAGCGAAACTGCGTGAACAGATGAAGAGTCGGTCATCTTTGGTCCAAATCCCGTTTGGACCATCGGGGTCACCAACGTAGTGATGTACTACATACAGAGCTAGAGACAACACGCAGTCGGTAAGTCGTTTCGAGACTAGTTTATTCAAACTTCGCGGCGCTGGCATTTAATCCCTAGCGCCCGCCCTCTCCGGGCGGACGTGATGTCAGAGGTGCATTACCAAAGTCTCCCCCCGTGCGCTGGCTATTTGTGAACCGGTTCGCCTGCGCAGAAAGTGAGTCGCTACAGCATAATGATTTGATAGAGTAACCGCTCTGCATATAATCACAAGAATCTGCACAGCTGTGGACAGCTTAGCACATCAAGGAAAACTATCCTTCTCTCTATGGATTGTCTATGCTTCTTGTTGTCTCAGTAAAGTAGCCAGCATAATCACAGGCCACAACCATTCCAGGCATTCTCTCTTCCCCGCTCTCCCACAAAAGCCTGGGTGCACATATTGCCTACCAGTGCCAACGGCAGATCTACCCTGCTGTTATCAGACTCTTGAATGGACTTCTTGTACAATAAGTTGAACTCTTGGCATTACAGTATATCTCCCTGTGATCTTGCAGATTATTGTTGACCTGTACTGCACTTTATCTGTAGCTTTTACACTTTAATAACATTGTTACTGTTTTACTTCGCTCTATGTAATGCACTGTGTAAAGATTTGATCTGCACAAACAATATGTAAGACAAGCTTTTCACTGTGACTTGTTATATAAGACAATAATAAACCAATAGCAGTCAATATCAATACCAAGATGGCTCTGTGAAGACACAGCAAATATATTTAATGGCTTTATCATTGATTTGTTCCACCACCCTATAAATGCTCCTGTTTCTGCAGAGAAATTGAAGGATATCTTTAATCTTACTGTGGCTGTCGGAAGTTCCTACCAGCTTCAAAAGGGCAACAATCACATCAGTGCCCAGGAAGATCAGGGTGAGCTGCCGCAATGACTTGCATTCACAACTACTGTGAAGAAGTGCTTTGAGAGGTCAGTCATGGCCAGAGTCAATGCCTGCCTAATCAAGGATCTGGAGCTGCTGCAATTTGCCTATTGCCACAATAGGTCTAGAGTGAATGCAATCTCATTGGCTCTCCACTCAGCCTTGGATCACCAGGACAATAGACATACCTATGTCAGGCTGCTGTTTATTGACTATAACTCAGCACTCAGCACCATCATACCCTCAATACTAATAAACTAGTTTCAGAACCTGGGCCTCTGTACTTCCATCTGCAAGTGAATCCTTAACTTCCTCATCAGGAGATCACAGACAGAGCAGAATGGAAATAACATCTCCTCCTCACTGACAATCAACACTGGCACACCTCATGGATGCGTGCCTAGCTCACTGCTCTAATCTCTCTACATCCACGACTGTGTGGCTAGGCAGAGTTCAAACACTACCTGTAAATTTGCTTGTTGAGTGGTGTCACAACACCTGTAAGCTCAAGGGGTTGATTGTAAGTTGAGGGGACACATACCAGTCCTCATCGAGGGACCAGCAGTGGAAAGGGTGAGCAGTTTCAATTTCCTGGTTGCCAGCATCTCTGAAGATTTATACTCTGTGTCCAACATATTGAAGCAATTACAAAGAAGGTACAACAGTGGCTACATTTCATTAGATTCATAGAATCATAGAGTCATAGAAAAGTACAGCATCGAAACAAGCCCTTCAGTCTATCTAGTCCATGCCGAAACCATATAAACTGCCTACTCCTATTGACCTGCTCCAGGACCATAGCGCTCCACACCCTTACCATTCCTGTACCTTCCCAAATTGTGCTTAGACATTGCAATCAAGCTTGTATGCACCACCTGCACTGGCAATTCATTCCACACTCTCATGACCCTCTGAGTTAAGAAGTTTCCCCTCAAGTTCCCCTTAAACCTTCCACACTTCAGCCCTAACCCATGATCTCTGGTTGTAGTCTCAACCAACCTCAGTGGAAGAAGCCTGCTTGCATTTACCCTATCAATATTCCTCATATGCAATCTCTTCTCAATCTGCTACATTCAAGGAATAAAGTCCTAATTTATTTAATCTTTCCTAATTACTCAAGTCCTCCAGAGCCGACAACATCCTTGTAAATTTTATCTGTATTCTTTCAACCTTATTTATATCCTGTTGGCAGGTAACCAAGACAGTACACAATACTCCAAATTTGGCCTCACCAACTGTCTTCAATGTAACATCCCATCTCCTGTGCTCAAAGCATTGATTTATGAAAACCAATGTGCAAAAAGCTTTCTTTAAGATCCTATCGACCTGCGATGCCACTTTCAATGAATTATGGACTTGTAACCCCAGATCCCTTTGTTCTGCCACACTCCTCAGTGCCCTACCATTCACTGTGTAAGACCTACCCTGGCTGGAACTACCAAAGTGCAACACCTCACGCTTGTCAGCATTAAATTTCATCTGCCACTTTTTCCAGATGAGCCAGATCCCTTTGCAAGCCTTGATAGCTTTCCTCGCGGTCCACTTCATCCCTAAACTTGGCTTCATCTGAAAATTTGCTGATCCTGTAAATCACATTATTATCCGGATCGTTGATATAGATGACAAACAACAATGGACCCAGCAGCAGACCCTGCGCACTCCATTAGTCAAAGGCCTCCAGTCAGAAGGGGAACCATCTACTACCATTCTCTGGCTTCTCCAAGAAAGCCAATGTCAAATCCAATTTACTACCTCATCTTGACTACTGAGCAATTGAGCCTTCTTGACCAATCTTCCATGTGAGATCTTGCCTTGCTAACGTCCACGTAGACAACATCCACAGTCTTGCCTTCATTCACTTTCCTGGTAACTTCCTTGAAAAACTATATAAGATTGGTCAGACATGACCTACCACACGTGCTGCCTACCTTTAATCAATCCATGTCAATCCAAATATATATCCAGTCTCTTACAATACCTTCCAATAACTTTCCCACAACTGATGTCAGACTCACCAGCCTATAATTTCCTGGTTTATGTTTAGAGCTTTTCTTAAACAGCAGAACAACATTGGCTATCCTCCAATCCTCTGCTACCTCTCCTGTCATTAAGGATAATTTAAATACTTCTGCTAGTGCCTCAGCAATTTCTGCACTTGCCTCCTGTAGGGTCCAAGGGAACACCTTTTCAGGCCCTGGAGATCTATCCTGCCTTGTTTGCCTTAGGACAGCAAACACCTCCACCTCTGTACTGTATAGGGTCCATGAAGTTGATTTTGCTTTGACTCACTTCTATAGACTCTGTGCCCATCTCCTGAGTAAATGTAGATGAAAAAATGTAGTTAAGATCACCCCATCTCTTTTGGTTCTTTTACCATTCCGATCTTCCAGAGGACCTATTTTGTCCCTTGCAGTTCTTTTGCTCTTATAAAGTTTGAGAAGACTTGATATGTCAACAAAGATTCTCACAAATTTCTACAGATGTACTGTGGAGAGCATTCTAACTGGATGCAACATCATCTGGTATGGAGTAACCACTGCACAGGATTGTACAAAGCTCCAAAAAGTTGCAAACTCAGCCGTCTCCGTCACGGGCACTAGCCCCCCCGGCTTCAAGGACGTCTTCAAAAGATGATGCCTCAAAAAGGTGGCATCCATCATTAAGGATCCTCATCACCCAGTAGATGTCCTCTTTTCATTGTTGCCATCAAGGAGGAGATACAAGAGCCTGAAGGTACATGCTCAATGTTTTAGGAACAGCTTGTTCTGCTCTGCTAATTGATTTCTGAAAGGGCAATAAACCCATGTGTATATTAGCTCACTATTTTTTGCACTACTTAGTTTAACTCTGTGTGTGTGTGTGTGTGTGTGCGTGCGTGCGTGCGTGCGTGCGTGCGTGTGTGTGTACTGTTACTACAGGAAATGAGGAAAGAGACTGATACACCTTTGGTGTTGATCTTTATATCCTCACTAGTCACAGGATTAGTACCAGAAAGATTCTGTGAGGATCATCGCCTTGTCATGGCGGAGAGGCTAGTGAGTTTATAACAAACATACATTTATATAACAAACACAATTTTTCCTGTGATCCATGTTTTAATTACTTCTCCTGTTGAGTTTTTGTGTCTTAAAAGAATGTATGTTTGTTATAAATCAGTTTGTTATAATGGAAGTGTGGGTGTTATTCTGGGAGCACCTACATTGTGTGTAGGATAGATTTGTCCCATTGAGGTAGGGAAAGGACCACGGTTGTTAATAGAGGTAGAATATCTAGTCAAGTGGAAGGGAAAAGCATACTTGAAGTTTTAGAAGCCATGATCAGAGAGGGTTCTTGAGAGTTATAAGACTGGAAGGGGCATAAGAAGGAACTATGAGAGATAAAAGTGGGCATGAGAAGGCCCTGGTGTGTAGGAATAAGGAAAACCCCAAGGCATTCCATATGTGCATGACAAACGGGAGGATGACTAGAGTGAGGGTAGAACTGATCAGGGATAAGAATGTAAACCTGTGCCTTAAGTTGTAGAAGGTAGGGGAGTTCTTTAATGCATACTTTGCTTCAGTATTTACCAGTGAGAGGGACCTTGAAGAATGTGAGAACAGCATAAAACAGACATGTTGACTTTAAGAAAGCAATGTACTGGAATTTTTGAGAAAAATTAGAATAACTAAATCCGCTGGGCAGATGGGATTTATCCCTGTTACTACAGGAAATGAGGAAAGAGGCTGATACACCTTTGGTGTTGATCTTTATATCCTCACTAGTCACAGGATTAGTACCAGAAAGATTCTGTGAGGATCATCGCCTTGTCATGGCAGAGAGGCTAGTGAGTTCTGAGATCCCGAGAGTGATGGTGTATGGAGTTTAGCTTCTGGTAGGGTCAGCAATGGTGGTAAGATCAAGGGGGAGGTTCTGGACAGTAAGTGATCCAATCAAGACCTCAACAGTAGAGCTGGCAGAAGATAATGACACATCATAATGGCCGTGAAGGTGAAGGAAGGCTGCAGCAGTGAAGTGTCCCCAGTCACCTTGCACTGCATACCACGGGACCCTGACCCTCATCTGTCAGGGTGGTCACCCACATTAAACAAAGTCCCCCACAGGCATTCTCCGTTAAAGGAATCCACCCCACACCAATAGACAACCTCTTAGGAGAACATCACACTTGACTCGAGTGATTGCACTACTACTACCAGAAGATGCCATTAATTTGTTCCAAAAAAAATAGGGATAATTCTGGGAATTATAGATTAGTGAGTCTTACATCATTGGTGGGAAAAATACTGGAAATGATTCATAGAGACAGGATCTTTGAGCATAGTTTGATTAGGTAGTCAGTACGTCTTTGTGAAGGACAGGTCTTACCTTACAAACCTAGTTGACTCTTGAGGAAGTGATAAAACAAACTGAAGAAGGCAGAGTGGTGTATGTGGTGAATATAGACTTTAGTAAGGCATTCAGCCCGTTCCCCATGGTAGTCTCATTAAGAGGCATGGGATACAGATAATATTTTCTGTGTGGATTTAAAATTGTCTTGTTCACAGAAGGCAGAGTGTGATACTAGATGGAGCCTGGAGCTTGGTGATCTGCGTGAATCAATTCTGAGACCTCTGCTTTTTCTGATTTTTCTAAATGACTTGGATGATGAAATGGAAGGGAGGGTTAGGAAATTTGCAGATGACACAAAGGTTGGTGCTGTTGTGGATAGTGTGGAGGGTTATCTTAAGTTACAATTAGACATTGATAGGATTCCGAACCGGGTGAGAAGTGGCAGATAAAGTTCAATTTTAACTAACCCGGTACTTTGGAAGATGGAACTTGAAGGCAGAGTACAGGGTTAATGGCAGGACTTTTAGCATGGCGGAGGAATAGACAGACATTGGGTGCACATCCATAGATCCCTTAAAATTGACACGCAAGTTGGTAGGGTGGTTAAGAAGAGTAAGGTGTGTTAGCCATCATTAGTTGCAGGATTAATTTCAGGAGCGACAAGGTAATGTTGCACCTTCATAAAACTCTGTTTAGACCGCACTTGGAGAATCGTGTTTAGTTCTGGTTACCTTATTAGATGAAGGATCTGAAAGTTTAGAGAAAGTGTAGGTGAGAGATTTATCAGGATGCTGCCTGGATTAGGCAGCATGTTATATGAGAAAGGGTAGATTGACCTTGGAGCAATTTAAAAGATTGGTGCAACATTGTGGGCCGAAGGGTAGGGACTGTGCTGTATTGTTCTGTTTTTTGTTTTGTTCTACTGCCCTAAGGACTAGTGACAATGCCATTTGTACTGTTTCTCAATTCTCCTCTGAAACAAATGGTTAGATCAACCATCTGTGTGGTTCATTTGCTGCATGGTGTCATTGTTATTAATAAAAGCTTATTTCAGATTCACTTTAAAGTTGTGTCTTTGCAATTTTGTTTTTTTCTGAGAAAGATATTTCTTCTTCTGTACATGTTTATGAAATGTGACCCCTTTTATTTGGTCAAGAGAAATTGATGACAATTGTTGGACTTTGACTTCGGTATTAACACATCATTCCATAGCAAACAACAGCGAACAATTGAAAGATAAGCAATTTCAATTATTCAATATACACAATTTCAATTGAATTCTCTATTCGGAGGTTATGGGTTCATTATTTTCTTGGTTTGTTAAGTGGATATCTCGGGCACAGAAGAGAAACAATGCTGCTTCTTTTCCCTATCTCCTTAGATTGCTCACACTTTGTTCCCCGAACAGAAAGTCCTCCAAAAAGTGGTGGATGTAGCCTGATCCATCAAGGGTAAAGCAACCTCCCCACCACCACCACTGAGCACATCTACACATAGCATTGTCCCAGAAAAGCAGACCTTCATTAGGGACCCCCAACAACCAGGTCATGCTCTCTTCTCACTGCTGCCATCAGGATGAAGGTACGGGAGCCCCAGGACTCACACCACCAGGTTCGGGAACAGCTATTACCCCTCAAAAAACCGGCTCCTGAACCAAAGGGGATACGATCACTCAACTTCACTCACCCCATCACTGCAATGTTCCCACAATCTATGGACTCTTTCAAGGGTTCTTCATGTTATGTTTTTGATATTTATTGTTTATTTATTTATTATTGTTCTTTATTTTGTATTTGCAGTTTGTTGTCTTTTGCACGTTAGATGAACGTCTAGCTGGCGTGGTCTTTCACTGATTCTATTATGGTTATTATTCTATTATAGATTTATTGAGTATGCCTGAAAAAAATAAATCTCAGTGTTGCATACTTTGACAATAAATTTACGTTGAACTTAATTCAATTCAACATCTAAGTGTAAGAACTAGGTAATAAATAATGAGTTATTTCATCCGTAGTACTGATGTGCAAAATTTTATCCGTGTCATGGTAATAATAATTTTTCTTGTGGGGCAGTGTTGAAAATTAAGCAGGAACTTGGGAGAATAAAATAGGAACAGTCAATATGTGGAAGGACAAAGAAAGACAAGGATGGCAAGGTAGGAGAACCTTGGATATTGAGGGAAGTGATGTACTTTGTCAAGAAAAAAAGTATATGAAGGTTATATAGATTTTAGTAAGGTGATTGACAAGGTCCCTCATGGGAGGCTCATCCAGAAAATTAAGATACATGGGATCAATGGTGAATTGGCTGCTTGGATTCAGCACTAACTTACCCACAGTAAACAAAAGCTGGTGGTTGAAGGGATTATTCTAGCTGGAGGTCTGCAATTCGTGGTGTTCTACAGGGATCTATAATGGGACCTCTGCTGTTTGTGATGTATATATAGTAACTGACCTGGATGCAAATGTAGGTAGTTGGGTTAGTAAGTCTGTAGATGATACAAAGATTGGTAATGTTGTGGATAGCATAGATGACTGGAAAAGAATACAGCAACATGTACATAAGGGCAGAGAAATGGCATATGGAGTTTAACCCAGCCAAATGTGAAGTGTTAAACCTTGGTAGGTAAAATGTAAAGAGGCAGAACACTGTTAAGGACGAGACCCTTAATAGTGTTAATGATCAGAGGGATTTTGGGATTCAAGTTCATAGATTCCTGAAAGCGAATATGCAACTTAATAAGATGTTAATAAGGCTGTTGGTAGAATCTCAGCTGGTGATGAGAGGGCGCACAGGAGTGAGATATGCTAACAGTGGAGTGGTGCCACAGCAACAACCTGGTACTCAACATCATTAAGATGAAGGAACTGATTGTGGACTTTGGAAAGGGTAAGACAAAGGAACACATACCAATCCTCATAGAGGGATCAGAAGTGGAGAGAGTGAGCAGCTTCAAGTTCCTGGCTGTCAAGATCTCTGAGGATCTAACCTGGTTCGAACAGATCAATATAGTTATAAAGAAGGCAAGACAGCAGCTATACTTCATTAGGAGTTTGAAGAGATTTGGCATGTCAATGAGTACACTCAAAAACATCTACAGTTGTACTGTGGAGAGCATTCTGACAGGCTGCATCACTGTCTGATATGGAGGGACTACTGCACAGGGCCGAAAGAAGCTGCAGAAGGTTGTAAATCTAGTCAGCTCCATTTTGGGCACTATCCTACAAAGTACCCAAGACATCTTTAGGGAGTGGTGACTCAGAAAGGCAGTGTCCATTATTAAGGGCCTCCAGCACCCAGGGCAACACACACAAAATGCTGGTAGAACACAGCAGGCTAGGCAGCATCTATAGGGACAAGTGCTGTTGACGTTTCGGGCCGAGACCCTTCGTCAGGGTGCTGCCTAGCCTGCTGTGTTCTACCAGCATTTTGTGTGTGTTGTTTGAATTTCCAGCATCTGCAGATTTCTTTGTGTTAGCATCCAGGGCATGCCCTTTTCTCACTGTTACCATCAGGTAGGAGGTACAGAAGCCTGAAGGCACACACTCACTAATTCAGAAATAGCTTCTTCTCCTCTGCCATCCAATTCCTAAATGGGCATTAAATCTTTGGACACTACCTCACTTTTTATTTAATACACAGTAATCTGTTTTTGCATGTTTTTAAAAAATCTGTTCAATACACATAATTGATTTACTTGTTTATTTATTATTATGCTTTATTTTATTTATTATTATTTCATTTCTCTCTCTGCTAGATTATGCATTACATTGAACTGCTGCTGCTAAGTTAACAAATTTCACATCACATGCCGGATTCTGATTATAGAATGCTTGCCTTTATTAGTTGAGGCATTGAGTTTGAAAGTCAGGAAGTTATGTTGCAGTTTTATAAAACTCTATTTAGGCCACCCCTCGTATTGCATACAGTTCTGGTCACCTCATTATGGAAAGGATGTCAAGGGTGTGGAGAAGGTGCAGAAGAATTTTACCAGTATGTTGCCTGGATTAGAAAGCATGTGCATGTGAGAGGTTAGCAAACTTGAGTTGTTTATCTGAAGTTGCAGAGGTTGAGGTGAGATTATGAGGGGCACAGCCAGAACAGACAGAGTATCTTTTTTCCCCAGGGTTGTAATATCCAATACCAGAGGACATGCATCTAAAGTGTCAAGGAGTAATTTTAAAGAACGTGTGAGAGATAAGATTTTTACACAGAGAGGTGGGTGCCTGGAATGCACTGCCTGAGGCAGATACAGAGACTTTTAACAGACATTTAGATAGGCACCTGACTGTGAAAGAAATGGAGGGACATTATCATTGTGCAGCATAAGGGATTAGTTTAGATCAACCTTTCTCAACCTTTTTGCCCTGGAGGAACCCTTGAAATAATTTTCAGGTCTCAGGGAACCCTTGTGTAAAAATTATTATATCTACTGCTCACAGTATGTTAGCATGATCAGTAAGTTTTAGATATAATAATTGAAAAATTATTGTCAATGCTCTTTTGAGAAGAGAGTGAATTTTTAGCCAACTTTTCTTTGAAAAAGACAGGTAGTTAAGCTTAGCTTGCTTTTCTTGAAATTAATCTTTTTCCTCCCCTTTCATGAATTTTAAAATCTAACAAACCAAACATAATAAATTTTTGTTTACTAAATGGCTTAAACCAAAATGGGATTTAATTTTCTAAAGGAAGGCTCGGTAGATTTAATTTAAATAAAGGTTGTAAATTTATTTTATTTACTGCTGTTCACAACATGAAAATTTATTGACAATGTGAAAGCAGTGTTGTGACAATGTCAGAATTTTGTTTAACAAGAGTAACAAAACCTTTTATGGAGCGAGCCATTGATGGGCATCATCAGTACAGACGCCAACACAGTTCCTCTAAGGTAGATCTTTTGTTTCCAGGTATGAAGACAAAACGTTAAATATACCTTGGCCTTTGCTTGTTTTTGCAACAGAAAAAAGTTTTCCTGAATTTCGTCATCATTTACAAATCATACAAATGTTACAACATGATATTTATTGTTGAAATCTGTTCACTCATCAACCTGGATAGAGAAAAACTGGTTTTCAGTTTTTTACACAAAAATCTCTTCAGCATCATGTGACATGTCATCAATATGTTGACTTATCTTACTGTTTGAGAGTGAAAACTTCTCAGTTTCTCATACTGCATTTTATTCACTATAATTTTACATGCTGGCATGACTAGGTTCTCACCAAAGTTAAGACTTTTCATTTTCTGGGTACTAAGTTCTGCTACTAAATAACTTGCTTCCTGAGCCCTTTTACTGTGAAATGTTCACTCTACTTGTTTCCATAGATGCTGCCGAGCCTGCTGAAATCCTCCAACAGTTTGTGTGTGTGTGGCTTGGATTTCTAGCATCTGCAGATTTTCTTTTATTTGCGTTAACAAAAGCTTTGCTCTGTTATGAGATTCCAATATCCATTTAAAATAATCAGCACTTTTACATGTCATATGGCTGTGATTTGTTGTTAGGTGTCTTCTCAATTTTGCTGGAACCATTGCTGCAGTTGTTTGCCACAGACTAGGCCCAATAGAATAGAACAACTTGGATCACCAGGCCATGTAAAGCCATTCATAAAAAGCTTTCATGGTAAAGACCAACATTTTTTGTGTCCATTGTTGCATAATAAGAATGGCATAATAAATAACTAAATTAAAAAATGCAAAAAATAGGAAAACTTGACAATACAGTTCATTTCTAACCCATGCAATCCAGCTTTTGCAATGTTTACAACAACAGCAATGCGCAGGCAAACAGCTGAACCGCGGTGCGTAAAAAATTCCTTCTTTAGAATGAAAATTTCCCTCCAGTTTTCTACTACACTGGTAGTTTATTTGCTCCCACAAGTCGGTCAGCAGCGCATAAGGGGAAGTTGGGGGGGGGTGTGTAATTTGGGAGGGAGATCTGACGTCACAGCCCAAGATGGGCGAGTCCATTCAATGCTTGATACACCAGCCTACTGTCCTCCCCCCCCCCATGCTACATAGTGCTCACTAATTATCAGCAGACTCCTCCATCTCATGTCAAAAACTAAGAATAAACAAAGTCCTACTGCGTACTGCCGTACTACGTTGAGAGACCTTTAATGAGATTGCAAATGGGGCTGATTGATCACTGCCAACCACTGGTTAGCATCATTAGATTTGTGCAATGCCTGAAGTTCAAAAATCACTATCTCTTGCGGAATCCCAGCAACCTCTTGCGGAACCCTAAGGTTCCAGGAAACCCCAGTTGAGAAACTCTGGTTTAGATGGCCATTTGATTCCTAATTTATTCAGTTTAGCACAACATTGTGGGCTGAAGGGTGTGTCCCTGTGCTGTACTCTTCTATGTTCTATGTACTCTGTTGAAAAGTATCTTTAGGGGATTTGTCCATTACTTCAAATTTACGCTTTTTATGACTGTCAAAATATATTCTATTGTAGCATCAAAAATGTGCTCAAGAAGTTAACTTTTGACAGTGCATTAAGAGAATTGTTGGAGGATGGATAGAAAGTCTGCATACTAAACAGGAAATGGGGAGAAGATTTTTTAAAGAAAGCCAATGTCCACTCCTGTCCATCCCAAGGGTCAATGGTGGGACTATTACCCTCTCTGTCTCTGTCTCTCTGTCTCTGTCTCTTTGGCTTTCTCCCTCTTTCTTTATTGGAAACAAAAATAAAAAATTATTTAAGTTTGAATTTGGTTGCAATCAAAAACAGTGGAATAAAATGTAGATATCCCTAGAGTGATGATTAAGTTGTTAGAATATTGTAAATTTCCAATGTTTTTCTAATATCCTTCATAAAATGAAAGCTTGTGTTTTCACTGTCTGCTTCAAGTGAAGCTGTAGTTTCACACAATGTGCTCAACACTTTAGTTCTCCTCAAATGAATTCTAGTAAGCCACTTAATTTATCTAACCACTAAAGAAATAAAAATCCCTCACCAAATTCCCAAAGGTGACTAAGATTTGCCAAACCGACTCAGACCAAAGAATGAAGATATCTTGAAAGCTACTTGGAGTTCCAGAAATCCTTGGAGATTCAGTTTCATTAATCTTTCATTATGGAGAGATGTTTGCTATAAGACGTTAAAATGAAGCCCTCATGATAAATTTAGATAAACACAGTGGAATCCAGTTAATTGAGCTATTGGTTAATTGGGGCAGCCACTTACTTGGGATAACTTTTAAAGAACAAATACTGATGGAGGAAGTTGCCAGGATTCCCTGCATTTATATGGGAGACTCCACTTAATTGGGGCAGAAGACTTGTTGTACAGTTTCTAACTAATGTCAGATGCTTTCACTTGTGTGGCCATTAGATACTACACCATGCTGAGTGTGAAGTTTTTAAATAGTGTCATTTGTATGTGCTCATGTTCAAAAAGCAGAGTTTTTTAACTAATAGTTGATGAGTAATAAGCAGTAAGACAATTCAGAACACTTTTGCTCACTGCATTTTCAAGCATTCAAGCTTGGAGATGCCACAAACAGCTAGGAGTGCAAATGAAACAACTTCACTACTTCAAAAAGTTCGGAACAACAAAGAATTTAAAGGTATCGACAATCATCTTGAATGTTACAATGAAAATGAAGATTTGGAGAATGCAATCATCAATAGCATTGTATGAAGGCAGTCCATTATCTACACTTTCTTCATTCATGATCAATCAAAAGAATGAGGTATCCCCTGTCGGAAACTATTAGGAAGTAACAGTTTTAAAGTACTGCAATAGTACTGGGAGTGTTCTACTTTGTTCTATATTTTATTTAAATGTATAATGTTACTCAGTTAAACAACAGTTTGTATGTTTTGTACCTTTTTAACTATTTCCATGAAACGTTGGCTAAATGGGGCAGTGGGTTAATTAGGCCAAAATGTATTGGTCCCAATGTTTCCAAATAAACAGAATCCACTGTATTTGTTTACATCATATTATGTCCAGCTTTTAGCATGTTCTTTTCAAACAACTGAAAAAGTTATGAAGGAGTGTAGGAGTTTTTCATGAACATTACACTGAGGATCAATGGTCAGCTTTTAAATGGAGTGAGAATGTTTACTTTCATTTGGCTTACTGGCTTTAACAAACTTGAAAAAAATATCTATTCAAATGGCACCACAGCGGCCTTAAAAGATATAATTTCTGCCTTTCAGATCTATATTCAAAAGATAGCAACATAGGAATTGGACTTCATTATTTTCGGTTAATACATCATTGTATTTAATGCCAAATAACGTTTCCTTCACATTGTAGAAAATAATGATGAAAAAGACATTTGAAGAAACAGCAGGGTTGTTAGCACCCAAAAGAACACATAAAGTGGTAGTTTCTGACAGGATTTTAGTCAATTCAATACAGCTGTCAATGTTTTGCTTCACAGCAATTATAGGATGCTGATGGCAATCAGAAAGTAGCAACACACATGTGTGACTGATACAGATGAAAGTGGGGGGGAAGAAAGAGGGAGAAACAACCAGAGTTTCAGCAAATAATTTTGAAGTCCTGCTGAAATTCATGCTAAGAGAAAAGCCATGTGTACTAAAGAAGAGGAGAGCTTCCCAGGCCACTATTAGAAATACTGAAGAGAAAATGATTGCAAGATTCAGAACTCAAGTGAATAGAGAAGAAATTTTATAACTACATAAGATACTCAGTGGCCATTTTATTAGAGATACCTGTATACCTACTCATTAATGCAAATATCTAATCAGGCAATCATGTTGCTGCAACTCAATGCATAAAAGCATTGCGACAAAGTCAAGAGTTTCAGATGTTGTCCAGACCAAACATCAGAATGGGGAAGAAATGTGATCTAAATGACTTTGACAATGGAATTACTGTTGGTGCCATCTGGAGTGGTTTGATCTTAGAAACACCCGATTTCCTGGGACTTTCACGCACAAAGGTCTCAGAGTTTACGGAGGATGATGCGATGAACTAAAAAACATCCAGTGAGCAGCAGTTCTGTGGGTTAAAATGCCTTGTTAATGATAGAGGTCAGTGGGGAATGCCAGACTGGTTGAAGCAGACAAGAAAGCAGCGGCAACTCAAATAAGCAGGTGTTTCAACAGTGGTGTGCAGAAGAGCATCTCTGAATGCTCAACACATAAACCTTGAAGTGGATGGGCTACAGCAGCAGAAGACCATGAAGATACACTCAGCCATTTTATTACATAAAGGAGGTACCAAATAAAGTGACCACTGGGTGTATATAAATGTGACTATATATCAGCAGGAGCACTGCAAACTCTCATCTACTCACAGCCACACGCTGTCTCACATTTACAAACTAACACATATTGACAAAAATATAGTCACATTTATGCTCACTGCTGCAGGAATCATTTCCTCAGAAACTAAACATTGCAAAACTCTTAGGGACTTGAGTAACCAGATCAAGCTGTCCAGTTAGGTTACTGGCGTACTCCTTTAAAGTTCAAGGTACATTTAATGTCAGAGTACATATCCAGTACATAACCCTGAAATTTGTCCTTTTCACAGACATCCACAGAACAAACTCCATAGAAGAATAGAAACATCAAAGTCTCCCCCCCCACCCCGCTTGCATAAGTAGCAGCAGAAAGTATCAACCCCCATCCATCCCCACCTGTGCCAGGAGAAGCTCCAATGCCCTCACCCCTCCCCATTTGTAAGCAACAGCAGAAGCACTGAAGAGTCCATCAAACTATTCTCCACAAACCAACGCTTTACTATCCCAGACAGGCTTTCCCTCTCCAACGAGGGGGGAGAGAAGTCGCTCCTGCAACAGGAGCGGAGACCAGCAACTCACTGTTCTGATGTTAAAATCTTTTCTGTCGCTTCTCCAGGCCCCCCTCTCTCAAAGATCAATAGACTGGCTCTCTCTATCAAAAGAGATTGAGAGAGGGGATTGCTTGAGCACAGGGCCTTCCTCTGAAAGCAGCCTGGTGATTAGCAAACACACCACCTACTGCTTCGCTATTCCAGTCCTGATGTTTCAGTCTTCCACCATGCTTCAATCAGCAAAATCGTCGAGCAACCGGGTGGCCTGGGGGCAGCTCCCTGATTTACGACCTCCCAGCCCTCAGGGGATACAACTTCCAGGTCATTCCTGGAGATACTGAAGGACTAGTCTGCACAGTTGTTCTGAAAACCCACTGATTGCAAAGAATCGTTGTTTGAACTGTAGATCATGGTCTCCGACAAATCCCCTTCTTGTTCAAGAGCCTGATAGTTGTGGGGTAGGAACTGCTCTTGATCCTGTTGATGCAAGTCCTGAGGCATTTGTACCTTCTGCCTGATGGCAGCAGGAAGAAAAGAGCACGGCCTGGGTGATGATGGAGGTCCTTCATGGATCTGTTCCAGGATGGCCAATTGATGTCTTTTGAGAAATTAGTAACTAAACGCTCTCTCTCATATTCACATTTCCTGCAATATCTTCAGGTCAGACACTTCTTACAAAAATACTTAAGTAATTTTTCATTAATACAAGATTCTGACCTGTTAGATATTATTTTAAAAATGAATCCTTTAGTGAAGATTTTACTGGGCAAATTTATAATTTATTGTTACAACAGCACAATTACCCTTCACTTAAGATTAATCAAGATTGGGAGAGAGAGCTTAACATGACCCTGATAACAGAAGATTGGTTGCGTATTTTGAAGTTGGTTAATTCTTCTTCGGTCTGTGCCAATCACTCTCTAATTCAATTTAAAATTGTACATCGTTACTATTTGACAAAGGAGAGATTGTCTAAAATGTTTTCTAATGTTGATAGTCAGTGAGACAGTTGTAAAACCGAGACCCCTACATTGACACATATGTTTTGGTCATGTTCTGTACTGAAACATTTTTGGAAGTCTATTTTCTCTACAATTTCTAAAGTTTTAAAAATTAATTTACAACCTAATAAGTTTACAGTTTTATTTGGTATAGTCCCTCAATATATTCATGGTGTTTCTCCATCGGAACAACATGTAATCGCATTTGTTACATTATTGGCCAGAAGGGCTATTTTGTTGAAATGGAAAGATGTTTCTACTCCTACATTGATACAATGGTTTTCCTGGGTGATGTTATGCCTTAGTTTGGAGAAAATCAGAAGTCGAACTTTCGATCCTTGATTTGATTTTGAGAAAAGGTGGTGTTCATTCGCTCGCTACTATTATTTAATTTGAGTTAATTAATATGGTTTCCTTCCAATTTTTTAAAGTGGATTTGAGATTTGAGAAAAATATCAGATTGATATTTTTTTCTATGGAAGCTTGTATGATGGATAGCTCCGGGGTTGTGCTCCCAATGGTTTTTTGTTTGTTTTTTTGAGTTAGTAGGGTTTTTTTTTAAGTAAGTAGGGGTTCTTATTTTCCTTCTTTTTCTTTTAAAAAAATATTCTTAACACTTTATTTCCTCTTATTATTATTGATATATTGCTTAGCTTTGTTCATCAGTTATTTGCTAATTTAATTATTTTATATAATGACATATTGACAATGTATCTTTTCTGTTAATCTTCAATAATAATTAATAAAAAGATTTTTAAAATGAAAATGATGATGGAGGTTGCTTTTCTACGGCAACGTTTCATGCAGATATGCTCAATGGTTGAGAGAGTTTTACCCATGATGTACTAGGCTGAATCTGTTACCTTTTATAGGATTTTCCATTCAAAGTCACTGGTGTTCCAACAACAGGCTGTAATGCATCCAGTCAACACATTTTTCACCACACATCTATAAAAGTTTGCCAAGGTTTTTGATGACATACCAAACTTCTGTCGACTCCTGAGGAAGTAGAGGCACTTTTGTGCTTTCTTCACAATAATATTCATATGATGGATCCAGGACAGGCCCTCTGAGATAGTGACACACAAGAATTTAAAGTTATTGACCCTCTCCTCCTCTGATCCTTTGATGACTACTGGCTTATGAACCTTTGGTTTCCCTCTCATGAAGTCTACAATTAGCTACTTGGTCTTATTGACGTTGAGTGAGGGGTTATTGTTATTACACCACACTGCCAAGTTTTCAGTCTCCCTCCTGCATGCTGATTCATCACCCCTTTTGATACAGCCCACAACAGTGGTGTCATCAGCAGCCTTGTATCCCCATAGTGGGATCAGAAGTGGAGAGAGTGAGCAGTATCAAGATCCTGGGTGTCAAGATCTCTGAGGATCTAACCTGCTCCCAACATATTGATGCAGTTATAAAGAAGGCAAGACAGTGGCTGCTGTACTTCATTAGGAGTTTGAAGAGATTTGGTATGTCAATAAATACACTCAAAAACTTCTATAGATATACTGTGGAGAGCATTCTGACAGGCTGCATCACTTTCTGGTCTGGGGTTGGGGCGCTACTGTACAGGACCGAAAGATGTTGCAGAGGGTTGTAAATTTAGTCGGCTCCATCTTAGGCACTGGCCTACAAAATACCCACAATATCTTCAAGGAGCGGTGTCTCAGAAAGGCATTGTCCATTATTAAGGACCTCCAGCACCCAGGGCATGCCCTTTTCTCACTGTTACTGTCAGGTAGGAGGTACAGAAGCCTAAAGGCACACACTCAGCGATTCAGAAACAGCTTCTTCCCCTCTGCCATCCAATTCCTAAATGGACATTGAACCCTTGGACGCTATCTCACTTCTTTAATATATATTAGTTCTGTTTTTGCACAATTTTTAATCTATTCCATATACAGATACTGTAATTGATTTATTTGTTTATTTTTTTTCTTCTATTTCATGTATTGCATTGAACTGCTGCAGCTAAGTTAACAGATTTCACGACACATGCCGGTGACAATAAACCTGATTCGGATATGGTGGTGGAGCTGCACTTAGCCACACAGTCATCGGTGTAAAACAAGTAGAGCAGGGGGCTAAGCACACAGCCCTGTGGTGCTCGTATACTGATAGAGATTGTGGAGAAGATGTTTTTGCCAATCCAGTCAAGTGACAAAATCCAGGATCCAATTGCACAAGCAGGTATTGAGGCCCAGATCTTGGAGTTTACTGATTAGTTTTGAGGGAATGATGGTATTAAATGCTGAGCTGTAATCAATAAGGAGCATCCCAATGCATGCACCTTTACTGTCCAGATGTTTCAGGTTTGTGTGAAGACCCAACAAGACAGCATCTGCTGTGGACTTGTTGCTTTGGTAAGTGAATTAGAGCAGATACAAGTCACCACTCAGACAGGAGCTTCAACACCAGCCTCTCAAAACACTTCATCACTGTGAATGTAAGTGCCACCTCTGTATAGTTTACAGCATATGATTTGGCTGTTCACTTTCAAAAGCAGTCCCTGAGAAAGTAACCAAGAATGACGGCTCTCTGCTGGATACCACTTAAAATCACTTCAGGGTATCGGAGAATGAAGCAGATCTTGGAGTGTACTGGTTAACTGCAGCACATTTTAATTCAACCAGATCAGACTCTGGATAAGTTCTTCTTAGGCCTGTTTGCTTTGATTGGGTGCAGCTACAACTGTGTCAGTCATGGATCACCGATAACACTTTTGCTCCTGAATCGTAATGCTGGACTTACAAACTCCACTCTACAGTCCTGACCTCAAACTAACAACCCGCTGTGTCAATGTGAGATCTTACTCTGGCTGGTACACCAAATATCACAGGTGAGCTTTAAACTTAATTTTGTTTCATCTGCAATAAGTATTTTGTTTGCAAATTTTGCTTTCAAGCTTTTTCAAGGGGTGAGGATTTTTTTTGTGGAGCTTTTATACATTACACTGAACAACCCATCCTAAGCCTCCGTTGTTAAATGCAGCCAGCTTTTCATGCTTGGTATCTGTGGCTTGCTGACAACATTGACCCCTTTCCCTTCACCTCAGACCACTCAAGCTTTCAAAATCCTCTTACCCAAATGCATCTCTGACCAAACCCCATGTCACAGAGTCACATGTGTCATCTGAAGACCTGGTAGCAAATGTCTCAACTCTCTTGATGTTCTAACTTTTCCTCACTCACATCTCTAAATCTGACACACTCTTTCTCGCAACACTACCACATGGACAATGTGCCATCAGCCTGATATCCGCTATTGGCGCATCACCACGCAGTTACACAAGGTCAGGTTTTAATGTGTGCATGCACTTATAACTCCCATTTATCACGCATGATGTCATAGCAAATGCCTCCAGGGAACCGTGCATAAAATTAGCATATTCCTGCACCTGCACAACACTAATTCAACAGTCCTTTATAGGTGCCGACAAGAGAATTTAATTTTGTTTTATCTGCAATAAGTATTTTGTTTGCAAATTTTGCTTTCAAGCTGTTTCAAGGGGTGAGAATGCGATGCAATGATCTTTACTGCCGCTTTGAAATATTTCCTTCTGCTTAGCAATTTTGAATTTACACTTTTGAAGTGTAAATTCATCAAGTTTTTCCCCTTTGAAAAAGTTACAGCTGTAGGGAGCAATTTTAAACAATTTGAAAATTTTGGACAGGCTGTGGCTGGAAGTAACACAGCAAGTGACGCGATCTGAGACCGGAGAGCAGTGTGAGGGAATGGTGATGTTTGAAAGATAGTGGTGGTGGTTGTGGAGAGGTAGGTGAGAGTTATATGCAGGGAGTGGCTGTGAATGAAAGGCGAGAGGGGTGAAGTAATGCAGAAGTAGGGATTGTAGGAATCCCATAAATGAGGATGCAACAGATTCAGGGAGCAGAGTGGTGCTAGGGAGTTTTTACAGGAGGATGGCTAAAGCAGGACTTGTGTGATATAAAATTAATTCATACTTTGAAATAGATTTTAGTAAATCCTGGAAAGAAGCCAGGGATTTAGACAATGTTTTGTCTAAGTATCTGAATGAAATGTAATGAACTTATTGGACTTGACATTTGATGTAATAATAAATCACATTTAAAATTCCATGGTCCTAATGATGCAGATCAATACCTGGATAATGGCTGTATATGATTACCATGATGTGACAAGTTATTGAATTTTATCAAGTACGTGGCTATTTGATGGTACACACTTTATGACATTCCTCATCCATGTTACTGGAACTATTCACACAGTGAAACAGACAAATAAAAGGAGATAAAAGAGAAGTAAGCTAATTGTTTTCTGTGTGACAGTTACTTGGCAACCTTTGGAATTCAGTGGCAGGTACTGCATGAAAAATTACTGATGGAAGGAATTCATTAGAGGACGGAGATACCGTTGGGGTTTACAAAGAATAAAATCAAAAATAAACATTTTTATTAAATCATCAGAAGTACATGATTGACCAACCGTACACCATGGTCTGGTTACTCTTTTCTTCTGATCTGCAGTCAGAAACTTGCAGACTCCTGTTATTTTCAATAAGGTCCTGAAGCCATCGTTGGATGAAATATTATTATCTCTCTTTGTAATGAAATATTTATAGTAATGTGGAGATATTTGAAATGATTAACATTAATTTCTCTGAGGCAGATTAAAGTCAGATACCTCAGATTTAATACATGTAAGTAACATGATTTAAAAAAACATACATTTAGCCTTGCTGTCAGGTCATTGTAAAACACTCCACAGCTAATCAATTATTCATGAGGTACAGTGATTATTAATATTACTTAATGGGAAATAGTTGAGGCAGGGACTTGGCAAATGGAGTTGAACATTTCTTTGAATTGAACCATGAGATCACAGTGTGCCCCTGAAAACCTTTATAGCCCATTTTAAAGACTGTTCTTACTCAAAGGCATGCCTGCAATAAAAAGCTGCTGGTGTCTAGTTGGCTCATTGCCATTACTGTATGGTTTTCAGATTTGATCCTCATCCAAGGACTCCTGTGCGGTGAAAGCACGTTTTGAATTGCTTTCTGTAAACATTCTTAAACTTGAGTATTTTAGAAATTCTGCAAACCTGCTGAAACTATGCAGTGCTAATTAATCCCATTTCTGCACCTCTTAAAAGAGAGTAAATTACTGAATATGACCACTGCTGGGATCACTGAAGAACGCTGACACTTACAATGAGAACGGAAATATACGAGCAGAGTGGATTAGTTGCATAGCAGCAAATTTGAGATTGTGGTAAAATGGAGGCCAAGGTAACCACCAAAGTACACATGTGATAAAGTATTGCTGGGCAAGAGATACATAGGTGCTGAGAACTGGAGACCATATTGAACTGCTAGCGGGAGGAAGCAGTCAGGAAAAGCCAACACTGGCACCGATGCCCCAAGAAACCGGTCAGTATTTGGCAACAGTGCCTTAGTTGATTCTAGTTTTCACAATTAGTGTAGGATGGGATACTGAGGTGATAAGTAACGAGGAGCATGCAAGACTGAAACAATGTAACAAGGTGATCAGGTTTCTTTTTGTTCATTATAGCCTGTGTACGTGGGCGTTAATTGGAAGCTAAGATTTGCAACTCTTCTTAGTTTGCTTTGACATTTTTGTGGATTAGGACTCTGTATTGTCTGAATTTATCGTGATATATAAAAATCATTAGAAGACTCTGACCAGTGAATTCCTCCTGTACTTCCCTCAAAATCCATGATTCTGATGAATTGCCCAATTTAAATTCAACTCATTGACTTGTCATTCAACTCTAGAACATCTGGACAATGAAGATACATACATTAGGATGTCCTTCATTAATTATAGCTCAGAATTCAACACAATCATCCTCTTACATCTAATCACTAAGCTCCAAGCACTAGGCCTAGGTACCTCCTTATGCAATTGGATCTTTGATTTTCTTACTTTCAGACCCCAGTCAGTTTGGATTGGTAACAACATCTCCTCCACAATCACTATCAGCTCAGGTGCACCACAAGGCTGTGTGCTTAGCCCCCTGTTCTACTCACGTTATATTTATGACTGAGGCTACAGAGCTCCAAAACCATGTGTGAGTTTGCTAATGAAGAAACTGGAGGTCCATGAGCCTGTCCTCATTGTGGGATCAGACATAGAGTAGATTTGTAATTTTATATCCCGTAGTGTTATCATATTGTGGAACCAGCTCATAAGTGCCATTACAAAGAAGGTACGACAGCTTATCTACTTTCTTAGAGGTTTGCACAGATTCAGCATGTCATCAAAACTTTGACAAACTTCATCAGATGCACAGTGGAGGCTATTCTGACTGATTGCATCATGGCCTGGTATGAAGATACCAGCGCCCAAGAATGGAAAAGCCTAAAAAAATTAGGGTATACAGTCCAGTACATCACAGGCACCGCACTCCCTATCACTGAGTACGTCTACAAGGATAACTGCCGCCAGGAAGCAGCACCCATCATCAAGGACCCCCACCATCCAGACCATGCTCCCTCCTTCCCAATGGCAGCCACAATGAGGTAGAAGACCCTTAGGTCCCACACCACCAAGTTTAGGAACAGTTATTACCCTTCAGCCTTCACATTCCTGAAGCAGCATGGATAACTTCACTCATCTCAACTTTGAAATGATTCCACAATCTCTGAATTCACTTTCAGTGACTCTGCAACTCATATATTTACTATATATTTATTTGTTTATTTGCAGTTTGTCCTCTTTTCACATTGGCTGTATATCAGTCTTTCTGTATCATTTTTCATTGATTCTATTGTATTTCACAGTTCTAATGAGAACGCCGGAAAGAAAATGGATCTCGAGAAAGCGTATGGTGACAGATACAGTACTTCAATAATAAATTTACTTCCAGCTACTTCATTAAACTTTTTAAGTTCAACAAATTTTTCAAATTCTTTTCATACAATCGATTTATAACATATCCACTGTCTCAGTTACTCCTCCATTAGTTTGATAGGTTTGATTAGTTTTATCTGATTCTCATTTAGTACCTTAACAGCGGCCGTAATGGCCATGTGTAAATTCCATCTTTCTTTTGTGCTTAAGTACTTAACTCCTTCACATACCACTTTTTGACTATTTTTGTGCCTTTTGGATTCAACTTATATTGGTAGCTAATCTTTCCTCATATGCTCTCTTTGCCTCTCATTTTAATTTTCATGTCAGCTCTCATTGTTCTGATAGCAGTCTATGCATGTGTGTGTGTGTGTGTGGCCTCTGTCAGTCATGGCCCACCATGTGTACTGACCCTCTGGTAGACACTGGTTTGTCGAGCAGCTTCGACTGTAGCTATTGAGGCTGATCCTAGGACGGCAGGCTCTGCCACAGCTGCTGCATGTGTAGGGTGTCGCAGAATTGTTGTCCACTATCCGCTGTGCTATCTGTTTAGCTCTCTGCTCCTCAAACTGACTCAGGATCACTCTTTCGCCTTGCTCTAGGTGTTGCTGAAGAGTACCTCGCCATTTGTTGCGGTCATCTGCTGTATCCTCCCAGCACTCTGTGTTGATTCTTAAAGCTTTCATGTTGCACTTGCAAAGGTCCTTGAAGCGAAGCTGGGGTCTACCAATGTTCCTCTTGCCTGTTGCTAGTTCTCCGTAGAGGATGTCCTTTGGCAGTCTACCATCCTTCATACGATGGATGTGGCCCAGCCAGCTCAGTCTGTGTTGTCTTAAAAATGTGAACATTGGGGGAAGTTCAGCGCAGGAGAGGACCTTAGAGTTTGTGACTTTGTCTCTTCAGGTGATGCCAAGGATGCGACGAAGGCTGCGCAAGTGATAACTGTTGAGTTTCCTCTCCTGCTTGGAATAGATGGTCCAAGTCTCGCTACCATACAGGAGGGTGCTGATAATGCATGCATTGTACAAGGCAGTCTTGGTCTTTGTAGCACGTTTCGGATTCTCCCAGACCCACAAGGAGAGTTGAGCAAGGATCTGAGAAAATATGCCTATTGATTTCAGCATCGAGGGAGAGAGTGTCGCTAATGGTCGACCCCAGGTATCTGAACTCATGGACCACTTCTAGATTGTAATTGTCGATGGTGATGACTGATCTCTCTGCTACTTTCTGGGCAAGGACACTTGTTTTCTTTAGGCTGATGGTAATCCTGAAGCCCTTGCATGCCTTAGAGAAGTGGTCCATGAGAGTTTGTAGTTGCTGTTTGGTGTGCGAGGTTATAGCAGCATCTTCGGCAAAGAGCATGTCACGTATTAAGATCTTTTGCACCTTTGTTCTTGCTCTCAGGTGTGCAGGGATGAGCAGCTGCCCATCTGACCTGGTGTGTATGTAGATGCCTTCTGTCGACGTCCCAAAAGCGTGCTTCAATAGCAGAGAGAAGAAGATGCCGAATAATGTTGGGACCAAAACACATCCTTGTTTGACTCCATTACGAATAGTGAAGGGTTCTGATGAGCTGCCATTGTAATGAACAGTAGCCCTCATGTCATCATGGAATGACTTGATAATACTTTGGAGTTTCAGGGGACAGTTGATCTTGAGGAGAATCTGAAAAAGCCCACCCCTGCTGACAAGGTCGAAAGCCTTGGTAAAGTAGATGAAAGTGACATAGAGGGATTTCTGTTGTTTCCTACACTTCTCCTGGAATTGACGGAGTGAGAAAATCACGTTGACAGTTGACCTCCACATTCGGACTCAGGGTAGACCCGTTCTGCCAGAGTTTGTAGATGTGCCAGTAGACTAGTTCTCACTAATCAATACTTGCTACATATTTCTTATACTCTCTTACATCAGCTGTGGATTTGTTGTCCTTCATGAGAATAGGACAGAACTGCATCTGAACCATCTTCTCCTTAAATGCAGACCGTTGTGTTGTTACCGCATGGAACGTCAACTTTTATCTGAGCTCCTATTGAAACTGGCCTCCCTTCAAATATTAATTATTTCATTTTGGATGGCTTAGTTTCCTTTACTGTAACTAAGCCAAATCGTATTTATTGTATTTAGAGATACAGCACGGTAACAGGCCCTTCTGGCCCACTGAGCCCGTGTCGCCCAATTACATGCATGTGACCAATTATTCTATTGACCCATACACCTTTGGGATTGGAGCATCCAGAGGAATCCTACGTGATTGCAGAGAGAACGTGCAAACTCCTTTCACACAGTGGCGGGAATTCATCCCAGGTTGCTGGATTTGTAAAGCATCTGAAATCTGACCTACTGTGCCATCCCAAATCTTGCAATATTATGACCACCATCTCCCAAATGTTCCTCCACCAAAGCTTCATGTAATTGCTCCATCCCATTACCCAAATCCATATCCAGCATTGTTTCCTATCCTGTGGGACCAGACACATAATATCTATGGTAGATTCATCAATACATAATAATGGTCACATACTATCAAGGAATGACGAAAATTGCAGGATATGAAAAGCCATGGATTCCTGTGTGGAACTTAGACACCACTCTCTTGTGTTTTCAACATTCCCAGAAGCCCCGAGAGGCTTTAAGTCAGGGGAAGTCTATGTGCTTGTGACATCTGCTGTCTTCTCTGCTGTGCCTTTCCTTTCTCCTAGTGAAAAATCCAGCAATAATCACCAACAACGACTGAATAACCAGGGACAGAAAGTTCAAGCTGATTATTACAGGCACTTAAACCATGCTGCATTGTTCATACACAATGTTTGAGAATGCTGGATGGTGAAAATACTAATAATGAATCAAGCCATCTGTGAAATGAAAAAAGTAAGGCAATCTAAGGCTACATCCACACTAGACTGGATAAATCCATAACCGAAGCTTTTTCTCTTTGTTTTGACCCTCCGTCCACACTGAAACAGCGTTTTCCTCCCCTGAATACGGAGATTTTCAGAAACGCTCTCCAGATTGAATAAATCTGAAAACGCTTAATATATGGCGTAGTGTGAACATAGAATAGTACAGCACATTACAGGCTCTTCAGCCCACAATGTTGTGCCGACCCTCAAACCCTGCCTCCCATATAACCCCCCACCTTAAATTCCTCCATATACCTGTCTAGTAGTCTCTTAAACTTCACTAGTGTATCTGCCTCCACCACCGACTCAGGCAGTGCATTCCACGCACCAACCACTCTCTGAGTGAAAAACCTTCCTCTAATATCCCCCTTGAACTTTCCACCCCTTACCTTAAAGCCATGTCCTCTTGTACTGAGCAGTGGTGCCCTGGGGAAGAGGCGCTGGCTGTCCACACTGTCTATTCCTCTGAATATCTTGTACACCTCTATCATATCTCCTCTCATCCTCCTTCTCTCCAAAGAGTAAAGCCCTAGCTCCCTTAATCTCTGATCATAATCTATACTCTCTAAACCAGGCAGCATCCTGGTAAATCTCCTCTGTACCCTTTCCAATGCTTCCACATCCTCCCTATAGTGAGGCGACCAGAACTGGACACAGTACTCCAAGTGTGGCCTAACTAGAGTTTTATAGAGCTGCATCATTACATCGCATCTCTTAAACTCTATCCCTCGACTTATGAAAGCTAACACCCCATAAGCTTTCTTAACTACCCTATCTACCTGTGAGGCAACTTTCAGGGATCTGTGGACATGTACCCCTGGTTCCCTCTGCTCCTCCACACTACCAAGTATCCTGCCATTTACTTTATACTCTGCCTTGGAGTTTGTCCTTCCAAAGTGTACCACCTCACACTTCTCCAGGTTGAACTCCATCTGCCACTTCTCAGCCCACCTCTGCATCCTATCAATGTCTCTCTGCAATCTTTGACAATCCTCTACACTATCTACAACACTACCAAACTTTATGTCGTCTGCAAACTTGCCAACCCACCCTTCTACCCCCACATCCAGGTCATTAATAAAAATCACAAAAAGTAGAGGTCACAGAACAGATCCTTGTGGGACTCCACTAGTCATAACCCTCCAATCTGAATGTACTCCCTCCACCACAACCCTCTGCCTTCTGCAGGCAAGCCAATTCTGAATCCACCTGGCCAAACTTCCCTGGATCCCATGCCTTCTGACTTTCTGAATAAGCCTACCATGTGGAACCTTGTCAAATGCCTTACTAAAATCCATGTAGATCACATCCACTGCACTACCCTCATCTATATGCCTGGTCACCTCCTCAAAGAATTCTATCAGGCTTCTTAGGCACGATCTGTCCTTCACAAAGCCATGCTGACTGTCCCTGATCAGACCATGATTCTCTAAATGCCTTTAGATCCTATTTCTAAGAATCTTTTCCAACAGCTTTCCCACCACAGACATAAGGATCACTAGTCTATAATTACCTGGACTATCCCTACTACCTTTTTTGAACAAGGGGACAACATTCGCCTCCCTCCAATCCTCCGGTACCATTCCCGTGGACAACAAGGACATAAAGATCCTAGCCAGAGGTTCAGCAATCTCTTCCCTTGCCTCGTGGAACAGCCTGGGGAATATTCCATCAGGCCCCGGGGACTTATCCATCCTAATGTATTTTAACAACTCCAACACTTCCTCTCCCTTAATATCAACATGCTCCAGAACATCAACCTCACTCATATTGTCCTCAACGTCATCAAGTTCCCTCTCAGTGGTGAATACCGAAGAGAAGTATTCATTGAGGACCTCGCTCACTTCCACAGCTTCCAGGCACATCTTCCCACTTTTATCTCTAATCGGTCCTACCTTCACTCCTGTCATCCTTTTGTTCTTCACATAATTGAAGAATGCCTTGGGGTTTTCCTTTACCCTACTCGCCAAGGCCTTCTCATGCCCCCTTCTTGCTCTTCTCAGCCCCTTCTTAAGCTCCTTTCTTGCACCTTATATTCCTCAATAGACCCATCTGAACCTTGCTTCCTAAACCTCATGTATGCTGTCTTCTTCCACCTGACTAGATTTTCCACTTCACTTGTCACCCATGGTTCCTTCACCCTACCATTCTTTATCTTCCTCACCGGGACAAATTTATCCCTAACATCCTGCAAGAGATCCTTAAACATCGACCACATGTCCATAGTACATTTCCCTGCAAAAACATCATCCCATTTCATACCCGCAAGTTCTAGCCTTATAGCCTCATAATTTGCCCTTCCCCAATTAAAAATTTTCCTATCCTTTCTGATTCTATCCTTTTCCATGATAATGCTAAATGTCAGGGAGCAGTGATCACTGTCCCCCAGATGCTCACCCACTGACAGATCTGTGACCTGACCCGGTTCGTTACCTAATACTAGATCTAGTCTGGCATACCCCCTAGTCGGCTTGTCAACATACTGTGACAGGAATCCATCATGGACACACTTAACAAACTCTGCCCCATCTAAACTCTTGGAACTAATCAAGTGCCAATCAATATTAGGGAAGTTAAAGTCACCCATGATAACAACCCTGTTATTTTTGCACCTTTCCAAAATCTGCCTCCCAATCTGCTCCTCAGTATCTCTGCTGCTACCAGGGGGCCTATAGAATACCCCCAGTAGAGTAACTGCTCCCTTCCTGTTCCTGACTTCCACCCATACTGACTCAAAAGAGGATCCTGCTACATTACCCACCCTTTCTGCAGCTGTAATAGTATCCCGGACTACCCCTCCTCCCCTTTTCCCCCCTCTCTATCCCTTTTAAAGCACTGAAATCCAGGAATATTGAGAATCCATTCCTGCCCTGGTGCCAGCCAAGTCTCCATAATGGCCACTACATCATAATTCCATGTATGTATCCAAGCTCTCAGTTCATCACCTTTGTTCCTGATGCTTCTTGCATTGAAGTACACACACTTTCTCCATACCATGCAACATTCTGACTCCATAAATGTCAGAATGCTCTGCACTTTACATCTACAGCAATTTGCTAGTCTTTGGTGACATACCAAATCTTCTCAAAGTCTCAATGAAATGTGGCAGTTGGCATGCCGTCTTCATGATTGCACCAATATGATGGGCCTAGGATAGATCCTCTGAGATGTCGAAGCCTAGGAACATGAGGTTGTTAATGCTTTCCAGAACTGACCCCTTAATGAGGAGAGTTGTGTTTTTTCCCAGCTTCCCCTTCCTGAAGTCCACAATGAATTCCTTGGTATTATTGAGTCTGAATGCAAGGTTGCTGTTGCGACACCACTCAATCAGCTGATCTACCTTGTTCCTGTATGCTTTTTTGTCACCATTTGAGTTTCTGCCAACAACATTGGTGTCGTCATCAAATTTATAGCAAGCAAGCAAGTTAGTTGTATAGCACTATTCAAACACAAGGCAACTCAAAGTGCTTTACATAGAACAAGATATAAAAATCAAACATCAAGTTTCAGACTATATATAAGAGAATAAAATCACACAAAAATAGATATGATAAGTAGAAGTTACAGTGCAGGAGATTCTAGTCAAAAGCTACAGCAAAAAGAAGAGTTTTAAGCCTCGATTTAAAAGAGCTTAAAGTTGGGGTCGACTTCAGCTCCTTTGGAAGGTTATTCCAGATACGTGGAGCATAGTAACTAAAAGCTCATTCCCCATGTTTAGATTTGACCCTGGGATGGTAAGTAGACCCACCCCAGACAACCTGAGAGATCGGGAAGATTCATAATGCAGCAAGAGATTGGAGATATATTTTGGCCCTTTGAATATTCAGTGGTTTAATAAGCCCAGTAGTAGTACTTTAGTCATTCCTCTGTTGGACAGGAAGCCACTGCAGTGATCTGAGGACTGGAGTGATATGCTCTACTTTCTTGGTCTTAGTGAAGACTCCAGCAGCCGAGTTCTGAATGAGCTGCAGCTGTCTGAGGGATTTTTTGCAGAGACCTGTGAAAATGCCATTGCTGTAGTCAAGCCTTATAGGTGGTATTTTAGCTGTGCCTATCCACACAGTCATGAGTGTAGAGAGAGTAGAGCAGTTGGCTAAGCACACATCCCTGAGGTGCACCAATGTTGATTGTCAGCAAAGAGATGTTATTACCGATTTGCACTGACTGTGGTCTCCCGAAGAGGAAATCAAGAATCAAGTTGCAGAGGGAGGTACAGGGGCCAATAGTTGTGAAGCTTGTTGATGGGTGATAATTTTGAATGCTGATCTGTAATCAATAAACAGCAGGTGACATAGGTACTGCTGGTGTCCTGGTGCTCTGTTGCCAAGTGGAGAGCCAGTGAGATTGCATTCACTGTAGACCTGCTCAGGCACTTGACAAATTGCAGCAATCCAGGTCCATGCATGGCTGATTCTAGCCATGGCCAACCTCACAAAGTACTTTGTCACTGAAGCTACAAGTGCTACCTGGTGACAGTCATGGAGGCAGCTCTCTCTGCTTTCCTTGAGCACCGTAAGGATTGATGCCCTTTTGAAACGACAACAACCTCACAGCCTAGCAATGCAGTAATTTGTAACCATACACATTTTGCAGAACAGGTCTGTAAAATCAAGGCATAATTTTACATTCAACTCATGGCATCTTTATTGATGTTTAATCTATAGACTACATGACATTAATGGTGTCTATAACAAGTTAAAAGCAGATACTTATGGATTAATGAACAAGTACTCTGGTGATGCACCATCACATAAAAAACTGTACGTGGTACTGCAGAATCTAATGAACAAATCTTTAAAATTATATATTATTTTTTCTTCTATGACTAGAAGCCCGAATGACTCACTCACAGATAATTTATTAACCGCTCTGTGTGGAATCCCATGGCTTCAACCCAGACTCAGCAGATAACTTCAGACATCAGATACTATGGAGGTATTTTGTCTGCTTCGATAGCTTTCAACAGGATAGTCAGGTTTTTTCTGTACTTTCACACAGCTTGAGGATACACTGCCTATCAACTGACAGGGATACTTCATTTATGAAAGGCTTATAAATGAAGTATCTCTCTCGGCTGGTAGACAGGCAAGTTGTAATCCCCATGCTGCAGTGAGTGAAATGGCTGCACTTAACAGCTGGAATACAAAAACTGAAGGATAGAATGGAGAACCAAACTAGACCATGATTTTTATAATAAATCTTAATTAATCTCCAAATAAAAATTCCCCTGAGGTCATTTAGATTGATCTGGAGTGCAGAGTTCTCTTCATTCACATTGACAATGGAAATGAGATCAGCATAAGCTCCTGTCCATCAGCAGGAGTGAATAATTAATGGTTACGTCATTCCTCATTTGGATTTTTAATTTGATTTTTAAGGTGTAAGCATTTATAAGAGATAAATGCTTAGCGTAAAGCCCTAATTTTGTCATACCTGTAAATGATGTAGTAAATATATGAGGCTATAAATTCCATGTTCTGAATTAGGATTGTTATGGTAGTGTCACATTAAGCACGTCCAATAATATTAGTTAAAGACTGCTTTGTCAATAACCTAGTGATATATAACACTAATTGAAATAAACTTTTAACTTTTTACTTATCAGTTGTCATAAATTGAAAAGAAACTGCAGCAACAATTACAAAATATTAGTTCTACTTTTAAAATGTAAATCAGCAAACACAGGTTGTTAAATATACTGTGTAAACCAGAAGCTATTCTTTGAGTTGTCTGTTCAAAAACTTCTCACTATGAAGTACTGTTCCTGGCACAAGATGTGGGCAGCATGAAGAGGATGAAGAGGGAATCAACTGCCATTGCCAACATTTAGAGATTTAGAGTTCGTTCATCCCACTCTAAATAAAATTAAGCAATTTCATGAAAATCTCACTTTGGGCAAAGAAAAGACCGCCGCTAAGATTTTATACATCTTAATTTTACTTTTTAAAAAATCTCTTGTTTCTTTATTTCATGCTGCTGCTATCTTTCATTTCTTCATTTCACTTTTCATGCATAAATTGGCATTGAGTTCTCTGTCTCAAAACCTGATTCTGGTTGTGCATTGCACACTGGTGGAAGCTTTTCATTGGTTGGCGTCAACTATGGATGTTGCATTTCAGCTGTCTAAGTCAATACACAAGCCAGGGCGATAAGGGAAGGAGAGTAAACTATTGCCCATGCAACAGGCTCCCCCTCTCCATGCAGCTGATTATTCCAAATGAGACTGATACAGACTGGCACCTGCAGCATTGCAGGAGTTGCTAGTCTGCCTTAGGAACTGCAGTCCCTGATTTTCCCTCGGGACTTACTCCCTAAACTTTCCTCATGAGTGGGTATCGCTGACGTTTGAGATCAGAGTTGTCCTTCTCCTGGATGAACTGCCAACCACAGCTGATAAGCCCCATCTGTCCAGGGCAACTGATCTTAAGGCACCAGTAACTCGCCTTTGCCCCTTCTCCTGTCAGTAGAAACAGTTCCACTGGACTTAGTAGCTAAGCCACATGTGAAGGCCAGGAGCTAGACCTGATTGTCAGAGGCTATTTAAGACACACACCATTAGGGTCATTTAATGAGTAGTAGGCTGCTCATCAACAATTGTTTATTCTGAGTCTGGTTAAGGAGATTAATAATTGTTCACATCATTTCAACAGGAGCAAAAATCTGTTATAAAAGCCATTTAGGCTTTCCATTTTAAAGTGCATTCCTTAGAGGTAGCCTGCCAGCACATGTGAAACGTAATAATTGGTAAGGACATTCATTCAGTGCTGACAATAGAATCAGGGAGTTAATGCTGCTCCCTTACAGCTCCAGGGACTTACGTTCAATCCTGACATCAGGTAATGTGTGTTTCTATGCTGATTGATGGGTGAAATGGCTAATGTAAATTGCTCGTTTGTGTAAGCTGCTGGCAAAAGAATCATAGGGGGCATGTGTGAGAGAGAGTAAGATGCAGGAGTACAGGTAAATGAGGAGAGGGGTTATGTGATTAATGAGATTGGTTCCCTGCAAGGTGCTTTTCAGCTGGTAAGTCATATGACACCCTTGTATGCTATAAAAAATGTGAAACTCAGCCGTTTTCTACCTAATATGAGCGTCAGGATGAAACTGAGAATTTGGACTACTCTTCCTTTTGTTTTTTATGTTCTCATGCTACCTTCCTAGTAGCTCCTTTCAGGAGGTTTTCAGGGACTTTGCTGGAAAGACACAGCGTATGAATTCCAAAACTCTGGAGAAACCTGCAATACAGACAAATTTCTAGACCTACTCTGTAGTCTTTAATGAAATCTCTTCTCCGTACATGTGGAGTGCAAGTAACCTCCCTAATGCCACAGAGAATGGCAGACTGTGAGATGTGTGAAAATGCTGAAGTTAGGAAACAGAGAATGACTGTGACCTTGACTTCCCAGGAAATGCCATCCAAGCAGATTGAAGCTGTATTTAAAGTCCAGATGTTAGCAAGCTCAAAGAATGGGGTTAAGTGTGCCAGTCTCCACAATTACTAGGGGAAATCATTAATAAAATCTAACTGTTCTTTCCAAACATTTTTTTCAAGTAAGTAGAACCAAATTTCACGAATTGCATTGTCGTTGATTTCATTCAGAGGGTTTCTGCTGGGAATAAAATTTTGTCGGTGTAAGTAAAAACACTATTGTTAAGAATTTCCCAAAGTGCCAAGACATGCAGAGAGGTGCCTGTCTTTAAATACCAAACATAATTTCTCTTGAGAAAAATAGTTTTATTCCCACCAATTTACAATCAAGATCGCTTTGCATTGATTAGTTTTACTTTGGAGCTCTTGATCACCTGTTGATGCTCTTCGAGGTTGCCACAAGTCTTTTCACGGTTGCTGCCTTACCTGCTCAGTATCTCCAACAATTTCTGCTTTTATTTTACTTTGGAGATACTCCTCAACCATTGTACAGTTAATAAGCTTGTAATGAATTTTAAAACAATAAAATCACTTTTTTTGTTTATTTTCTGGTCTTTTCATCAATCTCACTTATTTCAGAGGAAATGAAAATGAATATTCTTGAATTGACGTAGATGCTATAAAAGTTAAACATCAAAAAAATGTTTGTTTTGATTTTGGGCAGAATGATAAAATAGGAAACAGAATGTCACTTACCTTGACCTGAAGAAAGGACACTCCATTTGACTGGCAACTAAGGGAAGGCTGTAATTTCCTGTTATTTTTTGTGAGAACATGACTATGTGACTGTAATCAAGGTCCCTAGAGAGGCACTGAAGCTGGTGATATGGAAGTCTTTATTCATCACAACAAGCAGGCATCATTCTGGAGATACTCTCAGTAGAAACTCAAATCCCAAAGGTACATCATATTCTTATGCCTTTAAGATCAAAGGCAATGGCAGTTGATTCAATACAGTTTCAACAGTCACAATGACATCATTTGCTTCAGCGTACTGGGTTAACAATGCTTTCTTTGAATTACTTATCTACAGTGACAGATGCCTTTGAATGTTCGAACACCTTTGTCACAAAATAATTCACACAAATAGTCTAAAAGTGTCTGGGGGAAGAAATCCCAGGCACCCAAAATTAACATTGACAGGGCTGAGTGTACAAATATGATAAGTATACAAAACTATTGATTACCTAAATGTGTGACCCTGTTTGATACGCTAAGAGACAACATCTGTCTGGTCTGCCAGTATCAACTCAGTCATAATGGTGCAAATAACTTAGTCATTGATGCACTATCAATAACTCCAAAAGACTGGAAGTAGAGTAAATACCGAAAGGCTTTTATTAGCAGTAAAATGGACCACGTCCATGCTGGATGACTGTGGGAGGAGCAGTGACACAATTGCCTTTATCCAGGGGTCTGTGGGAGGAGCCACGGCAGCAGTCAGCAGAGGGGCGTGTCCAGACAGATATACATGGTTTACCACAGTCATGTTGCCTGGTTTGATGTAATCCAATTAACAAAACCCTATTGTCTTAATGTTTGACTATTGCATATGCTATCTCTTAGTCTGTGGAGCAGCCTATGTTTTTAAATTCAATTTACTGCTCGCAATCACCAAAAAGAATCTGAAGGCTAATTACAAGCTTCCTGAATTTACTTATGTACATTTACAATGAGAATTGAAGTTTGGTTCTTGCTAGAATTAATATTTTCTATATTTACATAACTTCAGAATACTCCCTAACAATGACCGTTTAATTCATCTGTGTTCTACTTTTAACCATGAGCTTTTAGTTATCTCATACTACGGGAAGCAGGCAGATGAAAGAGCATACAAAGAACGGAACTCATCAAAAATATCTTCACAATGCTGTTTTTAAACGTGGTGAGGACTTTTCCCTATCATGACAGTACAGCATTGTTTAGTCTAAGCAATACATTGGGCCCTGGCAATTTAAGTACTGTCCCACTCACCTAATTACTCCTCCTTAATCTGTGGATTATTCTGCTCCCAATTTGTGCTCTTGTTTTTATTGGTTTCCTGATCTTTAGCCACGGCCATCACCCACGTAATCCATCGATCCCATATCACTAGATCTACCTGATCTGCATCAGCAATGGGAGGTTTTTGGGAAAACAATATGATTACTTGCAGCTAAAAACTCATACAGTTGTCTAGAAAGCAGATAATTTGAAATGTGTCATCCTTGTTTAACCCCCATTCAGAACAAACCTTGAAGATGAGATTGAGCAACGCATATTTAAATGTAAAATACCAGTACGTGCTTGATTAGGGAATATATTGACTCATAAATCCTAGTGAAGCCTCATGATAAAACAAAAATACAATTGCAATATTTGGGATTTAACTAAACTTCTTAACAACCAAAAAAAATCAGGAACTGCGCCGTTAGAACATTTTTTTTGCTGCCGCTTCAAATCATTTAATTAACTGCTTATACTTTTAGTGACATCTCCTTTTGGTGATAAACTGCATGATATCAAGACGGGCTCAACATTGCTGTGAATAAACACTCCTTGGCAATTAGCTGTAATTACTGTGCTTAGTCTCATTAATATTTTCCTAATTTCCCATGTGTAGTCTGTCGCAGGCTGGCATTTATTCCCTCCTGCAGAACAATTCCGTGGTGAAAATCACCCACGTTTGTATTTATACAGAAGATAGAATTAATTGAGGAAAAAAATTGCTCTTGCTTAAACCCTAGTCATTAAATGATAATTTTGAGAAATCTCATTAAATTGTGCTCAAGGAAATTAAATTTAATTGAGAGTTAATCCCATGATTGTAGCTTTATTGATCCAAGCATACAAACATTCTGCTTAGGGAAAATTTAAGAAGAGTGCAAACAAGTTTGATTAAAAGTCTTGGGTAAATTGCCTTAGTTGTTATTAAATTATAAATAACTTCATTTTAAAAGTTTTGAAAATTTAGCTAAAAAAATCATTTCAGGTATAGTGCACAATGGGATTTGCATAGATAGGTAACTTGGCATGGATAGATTTCACTCAACGGCCTGTTTCCAAACATCAAAACATACAGTGAAATGTGTTATTTTTGTCAAAGACCATCACAGTCTGAGGATATGCAGCTATCACCATGTTTGCAGTGCCAACATAGAATGGCCACAATTTACAAACCCTAACCTTAACCTGTATGTCTTTGCAACGTGAAAGGAAACCCATGTGGTTATGGGGAGAATATACAAATTCCTTACAGACTTTGGCAGGAATTGAATCCCAATCGTTGATTGCTGGCATTGTAAAGCATTGTGCTAACTGCTCTTCTACCATACTGCCATTATGAATCTATGAATTTTATATCTACCCAGTAACGGAATTCCATGGTCATTATATTTGCTGTCAATTCTGCCATTCCATGTAGAAGCTACATATTTCAGATCAATGCAAGGATATGAAATATTCTGTTTTCTCTCAAAAAGCAACTAATTTCGTCCCTGTAGGTATTTCTAAAGTTGTCTGTGATAAGGAATGTGGTTTCATCCAAACAAATAGGGGAAAGTCAGATCTCCATCACAGATACCGTTCCCTTACAACCAACTTCTTCATTCTTTTCCCAAACTGCTGCAACACTGTAGCAGATCATGGACAATTATAGCTTCCATTCTATCTGCAAGAAAACTCCTATCTCGTAGACACTCCATTATGAAGGCTATCATTTTTCATCAGTGTAACTTTGGGCCCAATAATAGCTCATTTCCTCCTGACATTCCCGTTTATAACTAATGCCCTTGTTAGTTTGAGAGACAACTATTCCAATGTGTCCCAAATGGGCTTTCACATTACACTGCATATATTTTGTGCAAAGACCTGTTGCTTGAAGTTTCACTTGCATCATGTTCCAATAATTCCCACAGCAGCACCCACTCACGATGGGTTTTCCCTACCAATCCATCAATTTTTAAAAATCCTCTTCTTTGTTTTCAAATGCATCCATAATTGTGCCCTTTCTTATTGTAAACTTCTCCAATCTTATTTCACTCTAAAACTGCAGAACCCCTTAACTCTGAAATCTTATGCATCCCTATTTTTTATTGATCAGGCACTTTAAACCCTTTAGCTCCAGAATTTTGTTACTGCCTTAAACTATTTCAAATCTCAACCTCTTACATCTCCTTTTAGAAATTCTTTAAAATCATCACCTGTTACAAGTTTTTCATAAATTGCACTGATGTCTCTTTGGACTGATGCATTTTTTTCTCTGAGATACTCCTGTGAAACTCTAAGAAAGTTTTAGCAAGTTAAAGTTGCAATGCAAACTTTAAGTTTTCTGTCTGACCAAGATGAAAAGGATTACAATTCTATTTATATATGTGGAACTGTTTTTTTTAAAAAGAATAAGAAACCTAAATTTATTTTTATAGTAAAAATTAATTGGATTGGAAAGCCTGGGCTGGATGTCATTGCTCAATCCAAACTAAAGGATTCCAGGGCATAATTTCCACATTAATTTTGGAGGATATTTGTAGGACGTTCAATTTGTAATTCTGAAAATGCAATTTAAATAAATCCGACTGAAGGAAAATATTCACTAAATCATGGCCACCTGTGGTATGCACATTTGTAGAGGAAGTCAGCTGAACAATGTCTAAGTGTCCAGAAAGGTAGCCTGGAAAGTGCTTTAAAGGGTAGAAGAGATTAAAGTACTGTAACAGAAAGAAATGTCCACACTGTTATCTTGTCAAGTTAGCTTGGTATTTGACATTTAACAGACAAATATATGCTGTTGTAACCCTCTCACTGTCGCTCATATGCAGACCGGGCTCGTTGGCTAACTCTGCTAACAGCTACATGACTCAACGGTGAGAAAGCCACCTTTCATATACAATATATGTCGAGAGTTGATTTGGGGTTCAACCAAACAGGAAAGTTGTAATGTTCTGATTAAAGAAATCTAAATTTGAGTGAATGCTGTATAAATTCTGCACATTCACAATTATTGGTTGGCAAGAAATAGCAAATCGCATGCTGCATAAAATTATAAAGGAAGTATATTTACTCATTTCAACTTCATCGAACAGTTATTAAGTGAAAGAAAAGGAAAAAAAAGGCCCATTACAGTTAAACCAGTCTAGATGTGCACATGATCGTTGGAGCTCATCCATTCTAAAAAGAAGCTTGTCTCTATACCTCACAACACTGAATTCTCATCACCAATCACTGGTAGAACTTTCCATCTTGGGCTTCTTTGTCTCACGAAACACTCCTTGCAATTGCGTCTTCCCGTCAGATCAAATCCCACAGACGTCTCTCGAATCTTCTCTTTACCACATCTCCTGCCAAAAGAGCATGAACCAGGCTACTGCCCTTCCGAAAACTCTTCCCCACAGTCCTGATTGGCTGACTCACATTCCCAAGTTGAACAGCATGCATCCTTATCATACCCCAAGCCAAAACACACTCCCCAACATGCACACTGTTTTCATAGAAAACTGCTAATATAAACTACCTCACAGCATAGCAATAGAAATCTCAACCAGGGCATTACATTGTGTATACAGTATTTTCCCGAGGCAGATAAAAATAGATAGATAGATAGATAGATAGATAGATAGATAGATAGATAGATAGATACTTTATTCATCCCCATGGGGAAATTCAACTTTTTTCCAATGTCCCATACACTTGTAGCAAAACTAATTACATACAATACTTAACTCAGTAAAAAATATGATATGCATCTAAATCACTATCTCAAAAAGCATTAATAATAGCTTTTAAAAAGTTCTTAAGTCCTGGCGGTAGAATTGTAAAGCCTAATGGCATTGGGGAGTATTGACCTCTTCATCCTGTCTGAGGAGCATTGCATCGATAGTAACCTATCGCTGAAACTGCTTCTCTGTCTCTGGATGGTGCTATGTAGAGGATGTTCAGAGTTATCCATAATTGACCGTAGCCTACTCAGCGCCCTTCGCTCAGCTACCGATGTTAAACTCTCCAGTACTTTGCCCACGACAGAGCCCGCCTTCCTTACCAGCTTATTAAGACGTGAGGCGTCCCTCTTCTTAAATATGTAATAATATGTAAAAATATGTAATAAATCCATAAAAATTCTACACGGTTTTGTCAGTAATGAAATGCCAATGACTATTTTGATTGTTAACGAAACTTCATGTAATTCTTCAGAATAAAAAGGAAATGTGGCCCAATACCCTTGTGGAAACTGGTATTCATAGACTGAGTGGGAGAGTTTGGACTGGCATTTGAGAAAGGAGCTGAGGATATGATATTGGAAGCACTGAGGTTCAGGACTGACAAGCAGCCAGTCCAGCTGGTAAATTAGGGTGAAGGAGCACATATGGTGAGGGGATGTGGTGCCACTACTAAGTATAAAGTTAGCAGTTTACTTCGCTGGCTAGTGTTTTGTTTGTGCTTTGTGGTGGTAAAGCCTAGATGGCCTAGGAAACCCATTAACAAGTCACCAGAGCAACTTGACTTTAACAATATTGTTATGACCTCGGCCCCCTCCTTTGTGAGAATCGCAAGAGCCCTAGTCAAGGGGGGGTCAACTGACCCAAGAGGGGGAGAGACGTGCTGAATAGACACAGGAAATGGGAGAGAGAGAGAGAGACGTGCGGAAGACCACGTTCTCCTGAGAAGCAGAATAAAGGCGATATTGACTATTGTCTCATGAAGACCACGTGAAAAGCCCTCGGGCAAAGTGGGCTGGTTGAGAGAGAGATCGCATCACCTGCAACCTGATTGACACCTGCGATCCCGTGAAGAAGTATAAAGGAGGGTCTGAGGGGGGGAAACCCTCAGACGCACCAAGGAGACACCAAGGAAGCACGATACCAATTCCCGCGGGAGCGGGAAGCCATTTTGAAGGAAGCCACGTGCGTTAGATTCCAAATTTTGAATCTGTGGCTGGAACCATCGGAAGACCGCTTTTAAATAACAACGGGGAAGCCTGCTCCCCTGATTCCAAGGATTTGCTCTGTAAAGACAATGGGCAAGTGTTTATCCTTTCTCAACCATCTCTCTCTCTCCACAACGTGAAACCCCAGTGGTTCCCAAAAGGGAAAAGCCTGCAAACTTCTGAGTGACTCTTTATATTTCAATTGGACTCAGTATTAACCCCTAGACAACTATAGAGCTTATTTCTGATTGATTATTATTACACCGGTGTTTTAGATCGAGTTTTGACGATGTATATGATCTGAATGTTTTGTATTAACCATACGCTTGTGCCCCTTTTTGAATAAAACGTTTGAAAATAGTAGCATCCGACTCAGCTGATACCGCTATCTTTGCTGGTAAGTTACCTGGTTACGAGGTTACGTAACAATATCCAAAAAGAAAACTGCATGGCAAAGGACATTCCTGACACAAACTGCATGGCAAAGGACATTCCTGACACAAACTGCATGGCAAAGGACATTCCTGACACAAACTGCACGGCAAAGGACATTCCTGACACAAACTACACGGCAAAGGACATTCCTGACACAAACTGCACGGCAAAGGACATTCCTGACAAAAACTACACGGCAAAGGACATTCCTGACACAAACTACACGGCAAAGGCCATTCCTGACACAAACTGCACGGCAAAGGACATTCCTGACACAAACTGCACGGCAAAGGACATTCCTGACACAAACTACACGGCAAAGGCCATTCCTGACACAAACTGCACGGCAAAGGACATTCCTGACACAAACTACACGGCAAAGGCCATTCCTGACACAAACTGCATCAGGATGCAAGGTTACATTTCATTGTGCAGCAAGCCCGCTTGATTTCAATTCTGGCCTTTATTGTTATCCATCTGGGGTTTGCACATTTTCCTGGTGATTTCTTCCATCATCCCAAGGATATGCTGGCTGTTAGGTCAATTGACTATTGTAAATTTGCCTAATATAGGCAGCTGGTGGGAAAATCATTTTGGGGTTAATAAGATGTTTGACAAAATAATGTTATAATGAAATAGCTGGAGGAATGAGAAATGCATTAGGGTTAGGGAGTAGGGATGGTGGGATTGAACTGAATGCTAACAGAGACTCAACGGACCCAATAGCTCCCTTTTTTAAGAAAAAATGTAACGACACACTCAGGAATTTTGAAATTGATACAAAATAATTCAAAAATGGTCATTGTGGTGCTTCACCACATAAAAATATGATTTTCCATTTTGATGAGATTAGGACACCAAACATTTAAACAACAGTATGAAAACTGATTCAATATTTTCAACATTATCACAATAATAAAAATTCAAAGTACAGTGGATTGGCAGTTAAGTCCATTGGTACGGCCTGATTGATCATCAATAAGTGTGTCAATCTAATCACAAACAAGAGAAAAGCTGCTGATGCTGGAAGTCAAAGTGACACACACAAATTGCTGGAAGAACTCTGCAGGCCAGGCAGCATTCATGAAAAAGAGTAAACAGTCGACATTTCGGATGAGACCCTTCTTCAGGACTCATCCACATTATCAGACTCATCAGGTCCTGATGAAGAATGTTGGCCTGAAATGTCGACTGTTTATTCCCCCCCCACCCCCATAAAGAAAGACACTATCCTACAAGACTAAGAAATCCTCCACAGCGATTAAAATTTTAGACCTGAATGGCACAATTTAGGATACTCTATGCTGTGGATGTCTATATAGAAGTTGTATTATGTAGAACACTGTATATACAGTATAATGTGTGTATAAGTTGAGCTGTATTCTATATTGAGTTGGAGTTTATAGCAAAGCATAGAGGAATGTTGAGTATTTATTAAAGACTGCAAAGGTGAGGGTTTCTCTAACAACAAAGGTAATTGATGTCAAATGACTTAGCTAAAGTTTTTTATGGCTAAAGAAATTGTGGGATGGGGGGAGAAAGCAGGAATAGGGTACTGTACTTGGATGATACACCATGATCATATTGAGTAGTAGAGAAGGCATGAAAGGGAAAACAGTCTAGCTGCTCTGTTTTTTATGTTTCCATGAGAAATACTTGGTTGTCCTGGGACCATGAGAGGTATGATATAAATGCTGTGTGTCATCATTTTCCTGATCTTTTAGATCTATGCAATATTATCTGTACACAGGTATGAAGCTTCCAGCTTCAGTATTTGAACCACATGCTGGAATTGATCTAGACAAGCCTATCTCTGAAAACAGAAGATTTACTTTGCCCTACTGTCGGTATGTTCATCTGCCTCTCAAAAAAATGCTTCAAAACAGATCAATAACTTCTAAGCACATCTGACCCGATTTTGCAGGTCAAAGTTGGAAAGCCCTCTGAGCACACATTACCTTCGTGCTTTTCTTGCCTGACATTTGAACTTTCTCTGAATCGTCAATCTTAGAAACAACAGCATTGAAACTGGTGTCAGAAAATGCATCAAAATATTTCAAAGGAAATAGTGAGTGAGTCTGAACTCCAATATGAATGTTAATCTTATATAATCTTGATTTTTGGCGAGCAAAACTGTGAGATTTTGTTCTATTTGTTGGAATCTTCCACTGACTGACACACCATCACTTGGAGTGGTCCTATAGTACAACTTACCATTAGTAAGGTTAAGTATAAAAAATGTTAAAAGAAGTTAAACAAAACAGTTTGATAATACTATGAAGCTATGGTATATGTTGGAATAATTTTAAAGATATCCTAGGTTTAAATGTTGCACTGTTCATAGAAGCTCATTGGAGCAATCATTATGATCAAGGTGTCTTTAGTGCTCTAAATGATTTTTGTTCTGTGCTTCAGCTGACAGTGAAACTGAAGATTCAGACAGTGTGGAAACAAGAACAATTAAATAAACGTAATGCAACTCAATTAACACGCTCTCATCCCTCTCTATCCGGCCGTTTTTCCCCATTAAATCAATAGGATCACTGAACTGCACTATTAGTTAGCAATCACTTAAAAATGCAATTAAATAAAATTAAAAAAAAAGAAATTACCAGCAAAAAAAAAATCTCAGAGAAATATGACAACTGGTTTTTGCCAGCATGACAGTTTGAGTTCCTGCTTTCACTTGGGAGTCCTGAAATTCTACACTTATCTGCTGGTGAACACAGACAGCTCCATGATTCAAGCAGAAGATCCAGACCAAAGTTCAGCCTGGAATTTTCAGGGACCAATAGATTTTTATTGCTTATCATTTTAGAACAGGAAATATGACCGCAACATCTCTACTGTTAAATGTGGAAATCTTGACGTTGTCATCTCCTCCACAGAGCATGCATTTATTCAGCAATTTTCTGCATAAACTACAGATATTAGTAAATTGAAATTAACCTCAGATGTTCATGAACTTTTCTTGCTTCAGCTTAACTAACTAACCTTTTATTTGGGATTTTGTAAATCAACATGGACAACTTTTTTGAATTTCCTTCAACATCAGAGAACAAACACAATTAGTCAAACATGTTTTGACATTAACAAATTTATTCTGTTCTACTCTTTCAAATTATAATCCCACTTCATCATTTAATAAAATCAAAGTTGATCTAACTTCCTTCAAGTCTATTATCGCCGAATTTATAATCTCGTCTTAGAGAAGCATCTTCTATTAATGGATAGTTCAAGTACCAGAGGGCAAGGGGTTGAAGTAATGGAGAAAATTTTACAGGAAGGATGTGAGGAGAGGTAGTTTTTACACACGGAATTTGCAATCCTGATCATTGCCTGTAAAGTGGTAGAAAAAGAATCAAGCAGGACTTCCAGAAAATGATTTGAATATACTCTTTGGAGAAATAATTTGGAGAGCTATAGGAAGACATGGAAATTGACTGAATCCATTGCACTGACTGTTGTCATGGCATCAAAAGGCCTAAATACCCCTTCCCATGCCGTATCTATTCTACAATTCAAAACTAGTTAACATGAACATCGATTTCTCAAACATCCAGTACTTCACTATTCCCCATTCCCTTTACCCTCTCTAATCTTATCACCTCCCTCTGGTGCTCCTACCCCTCTTCTGTCTTCCACGGCCTTCTATCCTTTCCTATCAGATTCCCTCTTCTCCAGCCCTGTATCTCTTTTATGTCAACTTCCCAGCTCTTACTTCACCCCTCTTGCCCTCTCAGTTTCACCTGTCACCTTGTGTATCTTCCTTCCCTCCCACCATCTTCTAGCTCTGACCCTTCATCTTTTTTTCTCCAGTCCTGATGAAGGGTTTTGGATTGAAAAGTTGACTGTTAACATTTCCATAGATGCTGCCTGGCCTGTTGAGTTCCTCCAGAATTTTGTGTGTGTTGCTTGGATTTCCATGCAATAAGAGAAAATCTGCAGATTTTCTCTTATTTCTGATTAAACCAGTCCCTTTCCCCCTTGATTTGCTCTGTGTGAGAACTTATCAGGCTACTTAGTTAGTTAGTTACTCCGCCAGCCAACAAAATCTCGGTTATAGATGATGTACCACTTCTATCTAATGAGCAGATTTATTTATCGTTCCGAGGTTTAAATTGTTCCTTTGTTTATGGTGTGTGTTTAAGCCTTCATGATTTATTCAAAATCAAATCAAATAGCCATTCTGCACAGTCATAGAATCTTGATGGCTTCTGCATTTGCAAGTTGAACAAATAAAAATGGATGTTTCAATATCATAGCTTTTTACTATACCCCAAAACCTACTGTGAAGGAGTTGGAATCCATAACTTTACACTAGAAATGATTGCTCAATTATTATTTTCCACCTATACTTTGTAACATTTTATACTCGTCTACTTTTTCTCAAAGGTCATAAAGTTAGGGATTCTAGCTCCTGTTGAAATTTAATGTGACAGGCAGATTGCAGCTAAATGTATGATTAAATAGCAAAGGTCCTCATGAGAGCCACAGCCAGTATGTTATGTACATTTAATTTTTAAATGACATGCATGGTGACATTTTGAATAAGAATACATTTCATGTAAAACACTTCTGAAAGCTCAATTATCCATAGCAGCCTTTTGAGTAAATCATCAGTAGTGAAATAAATAATATTGAAAGTTTTGGGAATTCATCATCCTGGGCAGCAAGTGTGATAAATAATTCCATTGATTTAGTTATATGTGGTTATATTATATTTTAAATCATTCTTCACAAATGCACGAGGGCCCTGCGAGAGCATCAAATGAGAGTCCCCTTTAAGTAACAATTGAATGTAGAAAACCCATGCCAGTCACAATTAACCTGACAAGATTAAACAGAAAGCAGCTGAGTTTAAAAGATTACAGTTAGCAAATACAGGGCCTTGAGAAACCTAGAAGTCCAACACTCCACAGCAAGCTGCAAAGGCCCACAGGGCTCATGACAGTAGAGCCACTGAAAAGTTCAAAGTTCATTTATTATTGATGTATGTATTTATATACAACCTTGAGATTCTTCTAACAGGCAGCCATAAAACAAAGAAAAGCAAAAGAACTCATATAAAAAAGACTGTCGAATATCCCAATGTGCAGAGAGAAAACAAAACATATCATGCCCATAAAAAGAACCCTTAAGAAATTAAAAAAATCCATAAAAATAAAGACCTTCAAACCATGAGCAGAGAAGAAGAACACATCATGCAAACAATAACCACAAGCGATTAGCATTCTAAACTGAACTCAGCAAAGAGAGTCCAAGGGCCTTAGTTCAACATAGAGCCCAGTCATGGAGCAGTGAACCGAACCAGCCCGTACCTCGCCTCAGGGCCTGACGCCGTGACCTTTTCAATCTGGCCTGGCATCTAAATTTGTGACCCTGCCATCTTGATTCATCTGTACTCGTCCTTTCTGATTCATCCCGGTGCTTAAACCTCTGTCCAAACATCAAGTTCAGTCTGTTTGGTCAGTTTCTGGCAGTGCCTCACAGTGCCAAATACCCAGGTTCAATCCTACCTTCTGCCAGTTTCTCCGTCAAGTTTACACATTCTCCCTGTGATCTTGAAATCTTCCGGCTTTCTCAATTATTCCATAGAGGTACCGGTTGAAGGCTTAACAGACCACTGTGAATTGCAAGAAATTCTGAGGAGTTTTTTTTTAGGTGAGGGTGGGGAAGGAATGGAAATAGAGGGAGAATTACAATTGGTTTAATATGGGATAACTGAATCAGAATCAGGTTTATTATCACCGGCATGTGATGTGAAATTCATTAACTTAGCAGCAGCAGATCAATGCAATACATAATCTAGCAGAGAAAAACATAATGAATAAATTTTAAAAAATAATAAATAATAAATAAATAAATCAACCATGTGTATTGCATAGATTAAAAAATGCAAAAACAGAAATACTGTATATTTAAAAAAGTGAGGTAGTGTCCAAAGCTTCAAAGTTCATTTAGGAATCGGATGGCAGAGGGGAAGAAGCTGTTCCTGAATCACTGAGTGTGTGCCTTCAGGCTTCTGTATCTCCTACCTGATGGTAACAATGAGAAAAGGGCATGCCCTGGGTGCTGGAGGTCCTTAATAATGGACGCTGCCTTTCTGAGACAGCACTCCTTGAAGATGTCCTGGATACTTTGTAGGCTAGTACCCAAGATAGAGCTGACTAGATTTACAACCTTCTGCAGCTTCTTTCGGTCCTGTGCAGTAGCCCCTCCATACCAGACAGTGATGCAGCCTGTCAGCATGCTGTCCATGGTACAACCATAGAAGTTTTTAAAGTGTATTTGTTGACATGCCGAATCTCTTCAAGCTCCTAATAAAGTATAGCCATTGTCTTGCCCTCTCTATAACTAAATTGATATATTGGGAACAGGTCAGATCCTCAGAGATCTTGACACCCAGGAACTTGAAGCTGCTCACTCTCTCCACCTCTGATCCCACTATGAGGATTGGTATGTGTTCCTTCATCTTACCCTTCCTGAAGTCCACAATCAGCTCTTTCAGCTTACTGACTTTGAGTGCCAGGTTGTTGCTGCGACACCACTCCACTAGTTGGCATATCTCACTCCTGTACGCCCTCTCGTCACCACCTGAGATTCTACCAATAATGGTTGTATCATCAGCAAATTTATAGATGGTATTTGAGCTATACCTAGCCACACTGTCATGTGTATACAGAGAGTAGAGCAGTGGGCTAAGCACACACCCCTGAGGTGCACCAGTGTTGATTGTCAGTGAGGAGGATATGTTATCACCAATCCGCATAGATTGTGGTCTTCCAGTGAGGAAGTCGAGGATCCAACTGCAGAGGGAGGTACAGAGGCCCAGGTTCTGCAACTTCTCAATCAGGACTGTGGGAATCAGGATGGTATTAAATGCTGAGCTATAGTCGATGAACTGCATCCTGATGTAGGTGTTTGCGTTGTCCAGGTGGTGTTACTGTTGATCTATTGTGGCGCTAACGGATTGCAATGGGTCTACGCCCTTGCTGAGGCAGGATTTCAGTCCAGTCATAACCAACCTCTCAAAGCATTTCATCACTGTCAATGTGAGTGCTACAGGGCGATAGTCATTAAGGCAGCCCACATTATTTTTCTTAGGCACTGGTACAATTGTTACCTTTTGAAGCGAGTGGTAACTTCTGACTGTAGCAGTGAGAGGTTGAATACATACGCTGGTTGGTTGGCACAGGTCTCCAGAGCCTTACCAGGTACTCCTTCAGGACCTTCTGCCTTGTGAGGGTTCATTCTCTTTAAAGACAGCCAAACATTGGCCTCTGAGATGGAAATCACAGGGTCATCAGGTGCAGCAGGGATCTTCACAGCTGTAGTTGTGTTCTCCCTTTCAAAGCGTGCATGGAAGGATTTGAGGTCATCTGGTGAGCAGCTTCAAGTTCCTGGGTGTCAAGATCTCTGAGGATCTAACCTGGTCCCAATATATCGATGTAGTCATACAGAAGGCAAGACAGCGGCTATACTTTATTAGGAATTTGAAGCGATTTGGCATGTCAACAAATATGCTCAGAAACTTCTATAGTTGTACAGTGAGGAGCATTCTGACACCCTGCGTCACTGCCTGGTATGGAGGGGCTACTGCACAGGACCGAGAGAAGCTGCAGAAAGTTGTAAATCTAGTCAGCTCCATCTTGGGCGCTAGCCTACAAAGTACCCAGGACATCTTTAGGGAGTGGTGTCTCAGAAAGGTAGCATCCATTATTAAAGACCTCCAGCACCCAGGGCAAGTCCTTTTCTCACCATTACCATCAGGTAGGAGATACAGGAGCCTGAAGGCACACACTCAGTGATTCAGGAACAGCTTCTTCCCCTCTGCCATCCGATTCCTAAATGAACTTTGAAGCTTTGGACACTACCTCACTTTTTTAAATATACAGTATTTCTGTTTTTGTACAGTTTTTAATAATCTATTCAATATACGTAATTGATTTATTGTTTATTTATTATTACATTTTATTTTATTTTTTATCTCTCTGCTAGATTATGTATTGCATTGAACTGCTGCTGCTAATTTAACAAATTTCACGTGACATGTCGGTGATAATAAACCTGATTCTGATTCTGGTAGTGAAGCATCGCTGCCATTCAAGCTATTGGGTTTCACTTTGTAGGAAGTAATGACTTGCAGACCCTGCCAGAGATGCCGTGCATCTGATATCACCTCCAACCTCGTTCAAAATTGTCTCCTTTTTTGGAAGTCGGTAACAACTGCAGCATACTCATCCAGGTTCGAAGGTGAGTCCCTGAATACAGTCCAGACCATCGATTCAAAGCAGTCCTGTAAGCACTTCTGTGCTTCCCTTGTCCAAACCTTCTTGGTCCTCACTGCAGTCTCTGCCAATACTCAGGGAGCAGAAGTACAGCCAGGTGATCAGACTTCCTGAAGTAAGGGCGTGGAATAGTACGGTAGGCATTCTTGATGGTGGTGTAGCAATGGTCCAGTGTGTTGTTTTCTCTGGTATTGCATCTATTGATGGTAGTTGCTTAGTGATTTTTTTAGACTGGCCTGGTTAATATCTCCCAAAACAATGGTGAAGGCGTAGGGGGTGCTGTTTCATGAATGTTGATACCATTACTCAGATCATCTAAAGCCTGCTTGATGTTGGTTTGAGGTGGAATGTATACCACCACCAAAATGACCCCAGAGAACTCCCGTGGTAGGTAAAAAGGAAAGCACTTTGCTGCAAGATATTCCAGGTCTGGTGAGCAGAATTGGGACAGCACTTGTGCAGCAAGAAGAGTTGATCATGAGGCATACTCCTCCACCTCTGCTTCTGAGAGACTCTATAGATCTATCCTGACTGTGTATAGTAAACTCATCGACCTGGATCACTGCATCTGGAATGGAAGGGGTTAACCAGGATTCCGTGAAACAAAGGACACACGCGGTCCTAATGTCCTTTTGATTCAGCACCCTGTCTCTGAGATCATTAATTTTATTCACCAGCGACTGCACATTCGCCAGCAAGATAGTCGGAATAGGGAGTTTAAAACCCCGTCTCTTTAAACGCCCTTGTAACCCTGAACTACACCCGCACTTCCTCCGAGGTGTCCTCCGTGAACACTTCCGACCACAATCGGTGTTGTTTCTGTTGGTTTTAAGCAGCGATTGTTTGTTTAAGCTCATTAAGACATCTTTGTTGACTGTACTGACCTTGGAAGCACTTGTGCTTTTTAGCTGTATCAGGCTGAAACTGGAATATTTAATTGTATCCATTGAGAGTACTGCCGTTACTCGAGTCGCGCCTAGTTGCCCCAGAGGTATGGGTTCCTGTTAGTGGATTCCTGATGATTGATATTGACCTATAAGGAGTCTCTCTCTGTGTTGTGTGACTCTATCTACAGATGGCTGTCATAGTGAACAGTGCACGCTGCACTTGGTACACCATACTGAGGTGGGGGCAAAAGATAAGCTTTACCAATTGCAAGTGTTTTTCACTAATCAGTTCTTGAATTTGGTATTAGGGCAAGTCTAATACGTATTTTAGCAAAACAAAAATGGATGACATCTAACTTCTAACTGAACGATACTCTACAATGTTTTGGGTGAATATTTGTTATTTAAGGAGAAGTGTGAATTGCCATTGTTATTTCATAGTTGTCATTGGCAGTTTAAAAATGGCCTTGGGCTTGTGGGAATAATAGTCAAATAAATGGAATGATTAATGGACTTCTGGGTTCATTTAAGTGGTTTAGAGGATTAATAGGCAATTTGAAAAAAATTTCAGATGCTAATATGAACATAGTGAAGCTAGAGAGAAGCAAATTCCACTTGTTGGGGAACCTTGGTATGTAGCCTGTGGAAACGGGCCTTTCTTTAATGAAAGTTAGGTCACAATTCAAAGTGTAAAATATAACAGGAGCTTAAAACTCTTCTCTCCATGTAGCATATGGTTCATGCATTGTTATTTACAAACCTGAATCTGATAGATTACTTTTAATCTAGTATTTTGAAGACTATTGTTTAAAGTTGGGGATATGCATATTGCTGGAGAGGTTAAATGGCTGCTTTCACTGTGCCCTTGCAAGCTATACATGGAACTTGCTGAATACTACACTTGTGTCTGAATGATGCATAGTGTTAACGTCAGTTGGAAAAACCAGCCTGTACAAAGACTTTGGACATAAAATGTGTGCAATTGAAGACCACGTACGTAATTTTCATTTCCGCTAACATGGCCCATGGGCAGAAATATGCAATGTCTATGAAACCTACTCCTGCATTGCTTAAAAGGTGCACCAGAGCAGCTCCCAAGAATGCACTGGGAATCCAAATTCAATTAATTCATCTAACTTATCTATTTACCCAGCTTGGCTCTGAGTGCCAAGTCCTCTATGAACCGGATCCTCACACAAAGTGTTTTTTTCAATTCCACTCCTGGCATCCACTCATATCAATCTTTCCTCCACTGCCATGATGAGGCCAAACTTAGATTGGTGAAACATCTCATATTCCATCTGGTAGCCTCCAACCTGAAGGCAAGAAAATTATTTCCCTATCTTCTAGAAATGTCTTTCTCCTCTCTTTTTCCATTCCTCATTCTGGTCAGCCTCTCACCTCTTCTTCTCTTTCTTACATGGTTCGCTCCCTTCTCCTATCAGATTCCTTCTTCTTCAGCTCATTACACCTGCCACCCATCCCCTCCCAGCTTCTTACTTCATTCTTCCACCCCCACCAACCCACCTTACCCCTCACCTGGCCTGACATATCACCTACCAACTTATACTACTTCCTCTCCCTCCACCTTCTTTTTAGACTTCCATCCCCTTCCTTTCCAGTCTTGAAGGTTCTCAGCGCAAAACATTGACTCTATTTTTCCTCTCTATAGATACTACCTGACATGCTGAGAACCTCCAGCATTTTGTGTGTATGTTTGTTTCTCTTTCTGCAACTTTTGGTCATACCTTTCTTTGAGTAGAATGTCTGGATAATTTCAGATTAGAATTCTTTTGCCTAGAAATTGAATTTAATTCATTTTGGTGAAATAAATGCATATTGCTAGTTCTCATCAGCCTACTTTAAATTACTAAATTGGTTAACTGATACTTTGCAAACACAGATCAGTATGATAGTTGTGCACCGTACCATCCTTAATGAAAGCTGCAATGAAAGCTAGCAGGACAGCTCCCCCAATATTGCAACTGGAGATCAGGAGAAGCAGGTCTGAGCTTTAAGCTGCGCTCTCCATGGCAGCAACAGTCACTGTAGAAAATGCTGCAACAAAAGAAAGCAAAACATGTCTGTTCATATCCCTAACACTGCAATCGTGTCCATGCATTAACTTCTGTCCTTAAAGTGACCTCAAACCGTTGAGAGCCACCTTCTGCATATTGCACTGATTCCCACAATGAAAAGCTGCTGCAAGCCATCAGACAGAAAGAAGCAATTCCAGCATGTGTGTGTGATCAGTCAAGCAGACGCGATCAGAGATGAAAACATCGATTTCGCTGCAGGCATATCTAAACTCACCTATGATTCGTAATTGAGCGTGGGGTTTGTTTTTAGTTTTATTGTGAGTGAAAATTGCAGGTCACAAGTTGCGCATTTTGCATCACTTTCAAATATTAATTAAGAAATGAGTATTTTCACATGGATAACACCATCAGATGTACCAGTGGCACTTAGAAAATGATACCCACGCTCAGCTGATGTAATTGAAAATCAAAAGCACTGCAGATGGCTGAAATCTGATACAAAAAAAGCTGGAAATGCTCAACAGGCCATGCAGGATTTATGGAAAGAGGAGCAGAGAAACACTTCATGTTAAAAAACTGATGAAGGCTGAATCGTGCCAGATCCTATTTCCTGATGGACAGGACATCCCTTAGAAATGGCATAATCAATTTGATACTTGTGCAAAATGACTTTTGTGTACATTTAATATATATATATATAAAAAACAGTCTGATCTCTCGGTATTTATGTTGAGTTCGCCTAACAGTTTATAACCACTCTATCAGTTATTAAGCTTGTTTTAGTTTCCAAATTTTATATATAACCACAAAACAATCATTCATATGAGGATTTATATCACATCCACTGTATTTCTATTTCAGGTTCTCTTTGATGGGTTCCACAACTGACTCATCAGCTGAATAGCACTGGTAACTACATTTGATTTGCTATGGTAGCTCAGATACAGCTGGGACAGCACAGTGGCTGCAGATTCATGGCTGCAGATTCATTACTGCAGCCCAGATAACCAAATGTGCTCTTCTTGATTCACAGCCTATGCTTACACACCAGCTGGAGTCAAATGCACAAATATTCATTGGCACTGTCCCCTCAATGACCTTGAACTAGACCTTGATACTAATATTGTTTATGTAGAATGAGGTGGATTTTATTGAGAATATCCTTAATGAAATGCAAATATATAAAACAGTTTTTGTTACTTCGATTCACTTTAGACAGTTGGTCTGTGCAGACCTGAATGGATTCGGGCACCTCCAGAAAGCTCCTGCCACCTCTTTTAGAAATCCCCTGATCATTTTTTCCATTGTCCAGGATTCTAAGGAAAATGTTCATCTGATGTTATTAACCTACATTATTATCGAAACATAGAAAAAGTTAGAAGATGAGTTATACAGCTGTCATTACATGCACATGCAGTTCAACTCTTTGAATGATTATGCAGAAAGTTTGAAGTTAATAACTCATCTCCTTCTGCCTTAGGCCACAAACTTATCAATCATCTCTGATGAATTATTAACTGATGAGTTATTAACCTCAAACTTTCTGCATAATCACTCAAAGAGTTGAACAGCATGTGCATGTAACGAGAGCTGTATAACTCATCTCCTTCTACCCTAGGCCACGACCTTATCAATCACCCATCTGTCGACACTTTCTGGAGGTCCAAGATCCGTATGCTCCATGACCGCTAGACTAAGTGTGTAAATGTAGGAGGGGATTATGTTGAAAAATAATTGTGCTAGGTTTTCTAAAATTGAGTCCTTCTACCTTAGGCCATGAACCTATCAATCACCCCTCGTAAAATTACTGCAAGAATAACAAAAATCAGCCACCGACTGATCAGTAAATCCCAATGACTCCTGGGCATGTTGCTGAAGGCTGGTGCACAACGAGACCCGACGTAGACTGGGAGACTGCTTTGTTGAGCACCTTTGCTCCATCCACCACGTGGAATTTCCTGGTGGACTCCTATTTCAATTCTTCTTCCCATTCCAAATTGACATACCAGTCATGGCCTTCCCTACTGCCACAATGAGGCCACACAGGTTGGAGGAGCAACACCTTATATTCCATTTGGGTAGCCTCCAACCTAGTGGCATAAACATCGATTTCTAAAACTTCCGGAAATTGAACCCCCCACCTTCAACAATCCCCATTCTAGTTTCCCTCTCACACCTTCTCTTCTTACCTGCCTATCACCACCCTCTGGTGCTCCTCCCCCTTCCCTTTCTTCCATGGTCTTCTGTCCACTCCTATCAGACTCCCCCTTCTTTCACCAATCAACATCTCAGCTCTTTACTTCACTCCCTCCCACTCTCCTGGTTCCACCTATCACCTGCCATCTTGTGCTTCTACATCCCCTCCCCCACCTTCTTATTCTGACTACTTCCTCTTTTGTTTTCAGTTCAGATGAAGGGTCTTGGCCCGAAATGTCGATTTTTTCCCATAGATGCGGCTGTGTTCCTCCAGCATTTTGTGTGTGCTGCTCTGGATTGTCAGCATCTGCAGATTGTCTCTTGGCTTGTACTTCCTGCTGTTAAATATGTATCCTGCCATAAGAGCTTAAGTGAGGCAATGAGCTGGAGCATTCAACTCCAAAATTACAGTGCTGGCAAATTAACATTGCTTTGATATTATAATCTGTCTGCACCATATACCGTTGGCAGATGTTCACTGGGCCTGCCTACTTCTGATTTCCCTCTTAACCCCACCAACAATACACCTCCAAACACCCAACCCACCATAGTGCCCGGCATGGTTCAACCCACAACTATGTGTACACATCACCGGCATCCTTTTAAAACCCTAAGGGCACTTGCAACACTCAAAATCACTTCCTGTTGTTGGATTCCGATCTCTCTTGGAAAATGAAAGCCTGCACGTAAACGCGAAAGAATCTGCAGTACTTGAATGCAGAAGGAAGTGCTGCTTGTACATAATGTGATAAATGTTTTTTAAAATAAAAGACAGCAATTGCTGAAAAGGTATCACATTTAATGCATTAAGATGTTATAAGCCATTCATGTCAGAGCCTGGTTAAATCATAAACACTGTCAACTGAACGACTGAAATAGTATTCCAATAGCTCCCTCTAGATGTATAGTCTGCAAAATCACAACATTTTAACCTTTTGTAAAATAAACTATTTCCTCTTTATCATCAAGAAATATATAAATGAAATATATGTTAACAATTGAATGCAAGCAAGAAACTCTGAGTAATTCATATGCAATTTTGAATTAATAAGAAATATTCACATATAATATATATTGTAAAATATATTCCCTCAGAAATGAAGCATTATTTGGCTATTATGAAAACTGACCTATCTATAACAGATTGCAGGGACTGATGGATAAGTTATTAAATTAGAGGTGGTCAAGTTATTTGAGCACAGATTTGGGATTATCGGTTTCAATTCCATGAGTAGGAAGGCATTAAGAAATTTAATTTGATTACTGATGAATCACCACTCATGAATTTGGTTTGTTGAAAGAAGTCAGTCCCAAAATTTACTGACCATAAGACAGTTGCAAAAACCCATCTGATTCACTGATGTCAACATCAGAATCAGAATCAGACTTTAATCGCCAAGTACCTATGCACATACAAGGAATTTACTTCCGGCAGATGTTGTCTCTCTGCTCATAACAATAATAATGATAAATATAAATGAAAATATAGATTATACATACAGGTAGTGCAATCCAAGTAATAGTTAGCCAACAGTTAACCGGCAGTTAACTGTTCAGCAAAGTGACCGTAGTAGGGAAAAAACTTCTCCAGTGCCTATTAGTCTTAGTCTGGAGGGATCTGAAGCGCCTACCAGATGGAAGCAGATCAAACAGTCCGTGCTCAGGATGGGAGGAGTCCTTTATGATGTTCCCCGCCCTCTTCTTCAACCTGGAAGAGTACAGGTCCACAATAGAGGGCAGGGAGGCTCCAATAATGCGCTCGGCAGTCCTCACTGTGCGCTGTAGTCTGGTTCTATCCTGCTTGGTGGCGGCTCCAAACCACACAATGATGGAGGTGCACAGGACAGACTCAATGTCTGCAGTGTAGAACTGCAACAGCAATTCCTGAGGCAGACCGTATTTCCTCAAGAGCCGCAGGAAATACATCCGCTGCTGGGCCTTCTGCAGGATGGAACTGATGTTCTGCTCCCACTTCAGATCCTGAGAGATGGTGGTTCCCAGGAACCTGAAGTTCTCCACGGTGGACACAGGGCTGCTGAGGACTGTGAGGGGAGACATAGCGGAGGGTTGTCTCCTGAAATTCACTATCATCTCCTTTGTCTTGAGCGTGTTCAGCTCCAGATTGTTCCAACTGCACCAGAGCGCCAGTTGGTCCACCTGCTGTCGATATGCAGACTCATCACTATTCTGGATGAGTCCGATGACGATAGTGTCGTCTGCAAACTTCAAAAGCTTCATATAGGGGTTGGAGGAGGTGCAGTCATTGGTGTAGAGGGAGAACAGCAGTGGAGAGAGGACACACCCCTGGGGGGCGCCGGTGTTGGTGATTCGAATATCCGAGGTGACCTGTCGCATCCTTACCTGCTGACTTCTGTTGGTCAGGAAGCTGTAAATCCAATCGCAGAGGTCAGGTGGCACAGTAAGGTGAGACAATTTGGAGCAGAGGGTATGAGGGACGATGGTGTTAAACGCCGAACTGAAATCCACAAACAGCATCCGAGCATAGGTCCCAGGACGATCCAGATGTTGCAGGATATAGTGCAGTCCCAGGTTGACTGCATCGTCTACTGACCTATTTGCCCGGTAGGCAAACTGCAGGGGATCCAGCAGGCTGCTGGTGAGGGTCTTCAGGTGATTCAACACCAAGCGTTCAAAGGACATGAGAAGGAAATCGCTTTCTGTTTGTGGTCTCTATGTGACTTCACACTCTCCAGTAATAAGAGTGATCTTTAACTTCAGCCCACAATGTCTATATTGAGATTTTTTACCCATGTAAACTAATCCTATTTGCCCACTTTGGGTTCATGTCCATAGTCCTCACATTGCCAGGTCAAATATAGCGAATGAAGTATTCTGCAAAGTACCATAAACTTACTTAGTTATGCTCATTTCTATCAATATTACCAGAGGCAAATATATTCAGGAAAAGTATATCAGTGAGAAAGGGACCATGCACGTTTATCCTCTCTCTTACTCTTGCCTCTGGTCCACTCTGGCAAATACTGACTTCAGAACATACCAATCTCAGTCATGGTGTTAACTTGTCATTCCAATCTGCATATTTATTTTCAGAGTAAACCACTAGCTCTTTTTCAGTGACAAATCCATACATACGGCCATAAAATCATAAGATATAGGAGAAAAAGTAGGCCATTCAGCCCATCGAATCTGCTCCGCCATTCAATCATATGCTGATAAAATTCTTTCAGTCATTCCCACTCCCCTGCCTTCTCTCCATACCCTTTGATACCCTGGTTAATCAAGAACCTATCTATCTCTGCTTTAAATGCACCCAATGACTTGGCTTCCACGTCTGCTCATGGAAACAAACTTCAAAAATTTATCACTCTCTCTCAAAAGTAATTTCTCCGCATCTCTGTTCTAAATGGACATCCTTCAATCCTGAAGACGTGCCCTCTTGTCCTAGTATCACCTACCATGGGATATAACTTTGCCATATCTAATCTGTTCAGGCCTTTTAATATTAGGTATGTTTCTATGAGACTTCCCCTCATTCTCCTGAGCTCCAGGGAATACAGCCCAAGACTTGCCAGACGTTCCTCATCTGGTAACCCTTACATTCCTGGAATCGTTTTCATGAAACTTCTCTGAACCCTCTCCAATGTCAGTACATCCTTTCTAAAATAAGGAGTCCAGAGCTGCACACACACAATACTCCAAGTGTGGTCTCACAAGTGCCTTATAGAGCTTCAACATCGCATCCCTGCTCTTATATTCTGTACCTTTAGAAATGAATGCCAACATTGCATTTGCCTTCTTCACTACCAACTCAACCTAGAGGTTAACCTTTAGGGTATCTTGCACAAGGACTCCCAAGTCCCTTTGCATCTCTGCATTTTGAATTCTCTCCCCATTTAAATTATAGTCTCCCCATTTATTTCTTCCACCAAAGTGCATGGCCATATACTTTCCAACATTGTATTTTATCTGCAACTTCTTTGCCCATTCCCCCAAACTATCTAAGTCTCTCTGCAGGCTCTCTGTTTCCTCAACACTACCTGCTCCTCCACATATCTTTGCATCATCAACAAATTTAGCCACAAATCCATCAATCCCATTGTCCAAATCATTGACATACATCATAAAAAGCAGCAGTCCCAACACCGACCCCTGTGGAACTCCACTGGCAGCCAGCCAGAATAGGATCCTTTATTCCCACTCTCTGTTTTTTGCCGATCAGTCAGTGCTCCACCCATGCTAGTAACTTCCCTGTAATTTCATGGGCTCTTTTCTTGATAAGCAAGCTCATGTGCGGCACCTTGTCAAAGGCCTTCTAAAAATCCAAGTACACCACATCTACTACACCTCCTTTGTCTACCCTGTTTGTAATTTCCTCAAAAAATTGCAATAGGTTTGCCTGGGAGGATTTTCCTTTAAGGAAACCATGCTGGTTTTGGTCTATCTTGCCATGTACCTCCAGGTACTCCATAATCTCATCCCTATCAATTGATTCCAATAACTTCCCAACCACTGATGTCAGGCTAACAGGTTTATCGTTTCCTTTCCACTGCCTCACACCCTTTTTAAATAGCAGAGTAACATTTGCAATTTTCCAGTCATCTGATACAATGCCAGAATCTATGGATTCTTGAAAGATCATTGTTAATGCCTCCACAATCTCTCTAGCTACTTCCCTCAGATCCTAAAGGTGCATACCATCAAGCAATTTATCCATTCTCAGACCATTAAGCTTCTTGAGCACCTTCTCAGTCATAATTTTCACTGCACACACTTCACTTCCCTGACACTCTTGAACATCCAGTATACTGCAGATGTCTTCCACTGTGAAGACTGATGCAAAATATGCATTTGGTTCCTCTGGCATCTCTGCACTCTCATTACAATATCTCCAGTGTCATTTTGTATTCCTCCTATATCTACCCGTCACTCTCTTTTACCCTTTATATACTTAAGAAAGCTTTTAGTATCTTCTTTGATATTAGTAATCAGATTCCTTTCATAATTCATCTTTTCCTTCCTTAGTTTCCTTCTGCAAGTTTTTAGAAGCTTCCCAATCTTCTATCTTCCCACTAGCCTTGGCTTTCCTGTATGCCTTCTCTTTTGTTTTTACTTTGGCTCTGAGTTTACTTGTCAGCCATGGTAGTGTCCTTCTTCCATTTAAAAATTTCTTTTTATTTGGAATATATCTGTCTTGCACTTCCCTCATTTTTTGTAGAACCTCCAGCCATTGCTGCTCTGCTGTCCTTCCTGTTAGTGTCCCTTTCCAGTTAACTTTGGCCAGTTCCCCTCTCATGTCATTGTAATTTCCTTTATTCCACTGAAATACTGACTTATTGGAATTTAGTTTCTCCTTTTCAAATTTCAACGTGAATTTGATCATATTGTGATCACTGTTCCCTAAGGGTTCCTTAACCTTAAGCTCTTTTATCACCTCTGGATCATTGCACAACTCCCAGTCCAGCACAGCCGAGCCCCTAGTGGGCTCAACAACAAGCTGTTCTAAAAAGTCATCCCTAAGACATTCTACCAATTCTCTCTCTTGAGGTCCAGTACTGGCCTGGTGTTCCCAATCCACTTTCATATTAAAATCTCTAACAATTATCATGACATTGCCCTTCTGACAGGCCTTTTCTATCTCCTGCTGTAATTTATAATACACATCCTGGATGCTGTTTGGAGGCCTGTATACAACTGCCATTAGGGTCACTTTACCCTTGCCATTTCTTAATTCACCCCATAGAGACTCTATACCTTTCATTCCTACATCATCCCTTTCTAATGATTTAATATTATTTCTTCTACACAGGGCCACATCAACCCCTCTGCCTACTAACCTATCTGTCCAATACACTGTATATCCTTGGATATTCAGCTCTCAATGGCAGCCATCCTTTAGCTAAGTTTCAGAGATGGCCACAATGTCATACTTGAAAATCTGTAGCTGAATTTCAAGATCGTCCATTTTATTTCTTATGCTGCATTCATTCAAATATAACACTTTCATTCCAGTATTTGTTGCTTTCTGTGTTAACAGCACCACGCCTCTACTGCCCTGTAACTCATCCCACTGGCTGTGATTATGCCTTATCCCCTGCCTGTCCTTCCTATCATCTCTGTTGCATGCTATCTTTGATTTATTTCTAATTTCCCCTTCCTCAGCCCTATCACTCTGTTTCCCATCCCCCTGTCAAATTAATTTAAACCCTCCCTAAGAGCTCTATTAAACCTTCTTGCTAGGATATTGGACCCCTTTAGGTTCAGGTATAACCCATCCTTTTTCCACAGGCCGTACCTCCCCCAGAAGAAGCCCCAGTGATCCAGGAGTCTGAAGCCCTGCCCCTTACACCAGTCTCTCAGCCACACATTAATATGCCTGATCATGCTATTCTTGCGCTCGTTAACATGTTGCACAGGCAGCAATTCTGAGATTACTACCCTGGAGATCCTGCTTTTCAGTTTTCTCTAACTCCCTGAATTCTCTCTTCAGGACCTCCTCCCTTTTTCTACCTATGTCATTGGTACCAACATGTACCAAGACTTCTGGCTGTTCACCCTTTCCCTTCAGCATACTTTGCACCCGATCTGAGACATCCCATACCCTGGCAGCTGGGAGGTAACACACCATGTTGGTATCTCTATCAGGCTGATAGAACCTCCTGTCTGTTTCCCTCACTATGGAATCCCCTGACTCCTACATTCCTCATCTTCTTCTCTCCCTTCTGCACCATAGAACCAGGCTCAGTGCCAGAGACTCGATCGCCATGGTCACCCTTAGTCAGGTCACCCCTTCAACAGCATCCAAAATGAGATAATGATTACCGAGAGGGATGGACACGGGGGTGCTCTCTACTATCTGGGCTCTTCCCAATCCCTTCCCTGACAGTCACCCACTTATCCAACTCCTGCGGTTCTGGGGTGCTAACTCCCCTAACTCCTATCTATCTCCTGCTCACTTTCCCTAATAAGCTGTAGGTCATCTCAGGAGCTGCATCTGGTGCAGATGTGGCCATCTGGAAGACTGTAAAATTCCCAGGATTCCCACATATGACAGCCAGAGCGAAGTACTAACCCTACAGACATGCTCTCTATTTTTCGAAAATGCAAGGAAAAAACAAAGCCCACTTTCCCACTTACCTCGTCGAAGCCTGAATGAGGCCAAGGCCTACCACTCTGACTCAGACCACTCCGTCGATGACTGCTCCTTTGATGACCGCTCCACTAGGCCGCTTCTCCCTTTTATGCCTGAACCGTCCCTACTCTCCAACTCACGATTGGTACGCTGATTATAGCCGAGTTCCTGCGAAGCTTTCCCCTTTTAAACTTGGCTCCCAGACCTGTGCACTGCCTCCTCTCTCGTAGCTCTCCAACTCACGATTAGTGCACCGGTTATGCCAATGTTGTTTGGAGAAGTAGTAAAAACAGCACGGAGGTGCAGGGTTTCAATGGAAGGTCCCATTGTCTGGCAGATGTTCACTGGTAATGCCCACTATTGTTCTTCTCTCCTGACCGACCCAGCTTCTGTCGACACCCATTCCTCCTCCACTATCAATACGGTGTCAGGCATAGTTTACCATTTAAATAAGTGTGCAGATTGGAATGGCAAGGCAGCATCAATATGATGGGCATGTTCTGAAGACCATAGTTGCCAAAGTGGACCAGAGGCAAGTGGTTAGAGACCTCATACAAGGAAGGGATAAACGAGCTGCGTCTCTTTCTCACTGATCTATTTTTCCCAGATACATCTACCCATGGTAATACAGATAGGAGTGAACAAGATGAAGTTCTTCTGGAGAGAATGTCCTCCTTTAATACTGAGGATGTAGTCAAGCAAAATGTGTGAAAGTGCCACAATGTTATATCGCTTACAGCTGATGGAGAAGATCATAACTGGGCATCCACGAAACATTCAAAGCTGCTTTATTGAATTTTAGTTCAATCCATCTCTTCAGGTGTCTCGCTATCATTACCAATCTTGAGAGCAAAATCAGCCCACTGAATGCTGTAGAAAAGAACATTAGGAACAGCATAAGGTAAAGTTTAAAGTACAGCCTCAGCACAGAGCTGCATGTATGCAAAAAAAATTGAAACAGCATGCTTTGACAGAGCCAAGTGATTGTGGAACTAGCAAATGAGTACAAATCCTGTCACGTCAAATCACAAATGGTGGTGGACAACTGAACATCTAATGGCTCCAGAGGATACTGGGCCTCTGTGATAATAGGACTAAGCATGTGTGTGGAAGACATACCATTTTTGACCATGTTCAGCCTGAAATGTTGAGTGGATGAATCTTTCTGGCCACTTTCTGAGGTTCTGGTCAAAGTAAAGGCTGGCCTTCAGCCAATGTGATTCACCACAAGAAATAGCTGAATGTACAAGATGAAGAATTCATTGCCACAGGTGGCTGTGGAAGCCAAGTGTTTATGTATATTTAAGGCAGAGGCTCATAGATTCTTGATTGGTCAGGGCATGAAGGGATACCAAGAGAAGATAGCAGATTGGGGCTGAGAGAAATAATGGATCTGCCATGATGAAATTGCGGAGCAGACTTGAAGGGCCAAATTGCCTAATTCTGCTCCCATATTTTCTGGTCTTATAGTCTTATAAAATGATCAGTATTGTAGGATGTTATAGACAGTTCTATCAAGAAACACTTACTTACTCACTTGTATTTTTTTCAGTGTCATTTTACTTTAGGTCTGATTGAAGCTTTGGTTCCAGAAGTGAAGTGTAAACGCCCACCTATGATATCAAGACAGAATCTAACTTATACTATAATCATGGGACTTAGTAAAACTGAAGTTAAGGAGCAAACTTTCCACTTGCTGGTGCTGTATCTTACTCAAAGGAAAATAGCTGAGACTCATAACTAATGATTTTATCTGAAGAATGTCAGTCCCAGAGTTCTAAACCTCTTTATTAACATCAATGGTTGTCAATTACTGCAGATTCACCACTTCTCAGAATACAAAGAATACTGTGGCTGCATGATTCATCAGCTGGACCAAACTTAAGCAGAGGCAAATGAAAGGCAAAAAGATTTCATGATGTACTAATGCCAAGCAAAGACTGTCACCAAGGAGAAACTGACTATCTACCACCATGTGACATTCATAGATATTTCAATTTCCAAATCATTATGAATACCCAAAGACTAATTTTTGATCAGAAATGTCACTGGACAAGTTATATGAATTCTCTAGCTACAAGAAGCATTTTATCCTGTTGAATGACTCATGACGATACTTCTCGTTTTTTATATACATAGAGTACAAGTCAAGGGTGTCATGGGATTCTTATTACTTGCCTGGATAAGTAAACAAACAACAAAGGGAAGATCGGCAGCACAGGACAAGACAGCTTGCTAGACTGGGATCTTATTTAGGATCTTGAACATTTACTCTCTACCGCTGTCTTAATTGTTATTGCAATATGTACCATCTGCAAAATACGCTGCAAGGATTCCCTAGGTTTCTTTGACAGCATAAACTCTTACACCTATAAGATGGTAGATGGAGTAGCTTTGCCCGTAATTCTCCCAATATTCTCTCCCGGTTCTTCCTCATCACTGACTCAAAATTCTGAAAACCCTAGCACAGAATCTCTGGAGTACCTAAGGTCTACAAAGCTTATTCCACTTTGCCAAGGGCAGTCAGGTATAGGACTTATATGTCTGCATGGTGTGCAATGAGAATAAATTAAAGTTCGTACTTCCTGTTCGACCTTTTCTTGTTCTGTGTTCCCCAGAGAACTGCTGTTAACAGTTGTTCTGTTCTAAAATATATATTAAAGCACTGTTATAACTAAAGTTTTGAAATTAGAAAGGAAAGAAAACGCTGGAAACACCCAAGAGGTCAGACAACTTCTCATATTGTCCTAGAGCAATAGGCCCTTTGCACCAATCAGACTTTGCTGACCATCAAGCACATATTTACACTAATCCGATGTTAATCATGTCTTATTCTCTCCACTTATTCAATAAGTTTCTTAGATCCTAACACTGACTGTGCAGTAAAGTCAATTCACTCTGGTCAATGAACCTACCAACCTTCACATCTCTGGGGGTTGGGTAGGAAACAAAATACCCAGAAGAAGGTTTTGTAGTCACAGGGAGCTCAGGCAAACCCCACACAGATGGCACTGGAGGTCAGGAATGAATTCAGGTGGCTGGAGTTGTGGGACAGTATCTTGACAAACCGTGAAAGGAGAAATGGCTAATGGTTCTTTAAAATGGTCCTGAACCAAAATATTTACCAATCCTATTTCCATTGATGCTGAATGATTGCTGTGTACTTCCAATTTTATTTTCTTTTTTTCCTTCTATAAACAATGTGGATGTTCTTCAACATATCTTTAGCAGTATCATAGGAAATACATTGGTAGCAGCAGAGATTATGGGCAGATTTAGAATTTCAGAGTTAAACTGCTTTGTATAGAACAGAACAAATGATCTAGTACAGTTTAAATGCAAAATGTTAACTAATTTTTTTTGGCATATACTTTGCAGTTCTAGGATTTCTTGTTTTTACAGCAAAGCAATGGAAAGCATAGTTTTAATGTGCTGAAGTAATATATGGGAAATGAGTGTCCTGAAATGATCATATTGAACACAGTATATATACATCAATGCATCACATTCCCTTGCAGAAATTCATTCCATTAACTTCATTTAAATGAATTTCAGTGGCAGAGTGCAATGGTCTGTTGGGACAATGCAGTACATTTTGTGTTGCCAGTCAAAAATGAACTACCAGTGATATTTTTAATGCAAGCTTTAATTAATAAAGGAAGTTATATTATGGTTATTGTGTTATATCCTCTGTCACATGTAATGGTGAAGCTCAATTTAAAATTAAAAGTAAATGCATTGCAGAAATATACATAGTGGTACAGAGCAATTCCTAAAACAGATTCTAACTGGGAAATAAGTTCAAGAGGCCATTCATTTCCTTGCGCTAGAGTGTATCCTGATGAGGTGTATGCCGAGTCTATTTCGGGAGCATTATTGCAGAGGTAGCACAGTTCTTATCTTTAAAAATAATTATATTAGAGAAACAAAACAATTTGCCCCAGCTAGTAGGTGAATTTGTAACATGTATTTATGCACAAATTCACCTACTAGCTGGGGCAAATTGTTTTGCAAGCACATCAGTACTGTAGTACCCACTCACTTACATGATTGCTATATGCAGAGATCATCAACCATACTGTTCTTTAGCCCATCAGCTCAGCAGACCTCAATTTTGTGATCAACTGGCATCAGTTAAATCTGACCTGCCTCTCTTAAGAGGAGATGTTTTAAAGCTGCAGCTGGAACTTGGAGTTGGATTTAAGTGGCATTAAAGAACTGTTTGTGGAAGTAGCAGTTCTGCTATTCTCTGCTATGCTGGAGCCTTTGTTACATGCAACGAGGAAAAGTGGACGGTCTCTGTGAAGACAAAATAAAAAATGACAGAACTAATTCCTTATGAACTGCTACAGGTAATTCAATGATTTCATATGTATAGTCAACGTTACCTTAAAGTATCACATCCTTTAAAGTGCACCACGGCAAGCATACTTAATGCACCACACCCTTACTGCTAAACTATCAATAAATTCTAACAGTTAGAACACATGCATTTGGACTTGTTGCATCTGAAACTAACTTCAAACAGCTCACTTACATATGCCATTCTTTATTCATCTGTGTGGGATGTGGATGTCATTGGCATTATTACTCATTCCGAATTGTCCCTAAAAGGTATTGGGAGCTACCTTCTTCAACCTTGGCAGTTCTTCTCCTAAAGCTACTCCAGCAGTGCTGTTGAGTAGGGTGTTTCTAGATTCAGACCCCAGTAACAATGAAGGGAATAGGCATCATGATTGATTCAATGTGACTTGGTGAGGAACCTGCAAATTGCAATCTTTTCGTTTGCTTACTTCCGCTGGAGTGGTATCACATTTGGGAGCAGGTGTAGTTCTTTGCACAAAACTGTCAAGTATTTAGTATGTGGTGCACATTGTAGTCACAATATGTCCGTAGTGGAGAGTAGACAAGATGCCAGTTTTTGGGTCCTGGATGATGTTGTATTTCATAGATTTACTGACTCAGACATACATTATTGTGAATATTTTAATAGTTTCCTGAATTGGGACTTATAGATAGTAGATAGCTCCTAAATGGTATTCAACAACAACAGGCAAATCATAAAAAGCCCTATGTGACATTCACTAACACGGTTATATTTGACTCCGGTTGTCACGACATAAAGAAATGGTCAATTCCGCCTCCCATGTCCTTGGCAACCAATGTGTAACCACAGTCAACAGAACTTAGTTAACAAATAACTTGAAAAATAGTTGATCATTCCTTGCATTAGCACAACAGCATGAAGATGTATATGTGACAATTTTGGACCCTTCTCATCAAAGCTTCCGCTTGGTTTTTTTTAAGAGCTGTGTGGACCAGCCATTGCTCTGAGCAGGAAATTTTTACATTACCCAAAAGCTGTGCAGCACTTTAAAAGCTTTTCGTTTGTAATATGCTCATCAAACAAAAACAAACCCATAACTCCCACTCAAGTGAACAATGTCAGTCTGTCAAAATAACTGACAAGCACAATGGCAAAATAAAATGTTTTGACTAGATGGGGTCAGTGTTCAACGGGCTGGCTATTTATTGACAATGAGCTACAGACTTCCATTCTGCGTTTATTGTTGCAATTTGTAAGCGCTGTAATTTGAATCACTGACAGTGTAAATATATTGAAGCTCTAAAATATTTCAAACTAAAGGTTATGGTACATATATTATTTAGAAAATGTGTCAATCATATTCATTAACATAATTAATTACATGGTATTTCACAGCTATATTAACACAGATTTCAAAATTATATTAATATTATACAAAAGAAAATTCGAGCTGCACAGCAACAAATGTGATGTGTGAGGAAGCATTTCAGTTACCCCATAGCCATACAATGCCACAGCTCAGAGTAAACAGTGCTTCTCATATAATAATGCAAGGGCTGTAAACACATAATGCAAGAGAGTTTGGTACTTCCTTTCTCAACAGTCGGATCACAACTGTACTCTATTCAAGTATTAGAAATTAATTCACAAAAATGACTGAAACTGCCCTGGTAACAGCCTCTAGCATCATACCTATTGCCATTAAACAATAAAGATCCATGCCTCATGTGAACCCATTACCCTAATCAGACTCAATAAACCATCAGCAGCATTTTACCTAGTTTTTAAAACTAATTCTAAACCAGTGATACAATCAAGAAAAACATATTTATTTATTTTATTAGTTGCTGAGAGATAGTAAATAATTTGTGCATTTGTGTTATGAATAGTGGAATCGTTCATTGAATCTTCAACCCTGGTTTATTTGGTATCAAGATGTTCTCTGTATTCAATGTGCAGTGGAGTTAAGATAAATGGCACATTAATAGTAAACTGGTGGAAAGAGGAAGGTTGCTCATTTGGGACCAAAACAGATCCAACTCAACAAAGTGGTGCATTTGTAAGCCAATAAATAAACACCTGATCTCTACCAGAAGTAGATAGTGTGTCATGGTAATAGTAAAAAGGAGGTCCTTGAAATACTGGATAAAACTTGATTAAAAGAAAATGCTACAAAAACAGTTTCTAATTAAAACTGATTAGATCATTGTATTTTTGATTACTCAGAGAATTAGGAATGGAAACTGCAGAAGTGGTAGCTTTAATCCTGGGATTTCTAGAGGCCTGGGGAATTGTATAACATTATTGAACATATACAGGCCAAACTATTTTGGGAAAGCATTTTAAAGCCGTAATCCAGGGCAAAATTTCCAGTCACATGGATGTGGATTAATTAATGGAATTCAGCATGGATTTGGAAAATACAAATCTTGTTTAACTAACAACTGATTGATTTTCTGTGGTAGCAGAGAGGGTTATTTAGGGTATTGAGTGCCAATAGACATTTTACTAAAAGAGGAATTATGGATAATTAATTGTCTTATTGACACATAATAGAGATACATTGCGATGTTCTTTCAGACAGGAGGGAGGCAGACAATAGTTTTCCATGGAGACTGTTTGGAAAAACTACTTTTCCCGACACATATTCATGATTTTTATTTGGGTGTAATGGGAACAATCTGAATATGATAGAGAAAGCCAGGGTGCAAGATAAAACATACCAGCTAATAGGATTGGAGGGGATGAATTTAATTTAGGAAAGTGCCGTGTATATTTTGGGATGGAAGAAGAGAGGCAATGAACTTAAAAGATACTTTTAAAGGAAGTTTAGAAACAGAGAAACTTAAATAAATGTGTGCAAATCGTTGAAGTTGCTCAGCTGACAGAGAAAGTGGTTTAAAAAGGATACACTGTCCTGGAGTACAAAAGTGATTTGTTATTAGAAAGATTTAGAGAACACTGGTTGAACTACATTCGGAGAATTGCATCCAATTTTGGGCACTTCACTTTTGGAATGGCTCGGAGAAGATGCAGAATAGGTTTACCAGTGATTAGGCATTGTCACTGGAAAGCTAGGATTTCATCACCACAATGCAGACAAGATTGAAAATCGATGGAAATGTTTTAAATAATAATAGGTCTGGACAGAGTATGTAGTGTACTGTTCTCCTTGATGGAGTGCAAAAATTTCAAAGCTTGAGAGGAGAGAATTAAAGTGAAACTTATGCTATGAGGAGATCTATTCTATGAGGTCAGTGCTTAGAATTTGGTCAACCTTGCTTGTCAGAATCAAAATTCAAAGTTCTAAGTAAATTTATTATTGAAATTGTGGGCATACTCGATAAATCTATAGAATAATAACCATAATAGAATCATGAAAGACTCCCCACATCTATGGGGGTTTGGCAAAGTTTTCAATTTCATCCTAAATCTCTGCAAACTTCTAAGGAAGTAGAGGTTTTGCCCTACTTTCTCCGTAATTGCATGAATTCTACTGTTTTCCTTTATTTTCCTGTAAATGCCTGCAAGGAAATGAATCTCTAGATCGTATATGGTGACATATAAACAAAATGGCCACAATGCACTTGCTCATTAGAACATAGAACATAGAAATCTACAGCACATTACAGGCCCTTCAGCCCACAATGTTGTGCCGACCATATAGCCTACTCTAGCAACTGCCTAGAATTACTCTACTGCATAGTCCTCAATTTTTCTAAGCTCCATGCATCTATCTAAAAGTCTCCTCAAAGACCTTATTGTATCCGCCTCCACTACCATCACCGGCAGTGCATTCCATGCACTCACCACTGTCTGTGTGAAAAACTTAGCCCTGACATCCCCTCTATACCTACTTCCAAGGATCTTAAAACTATGCCACGTCATGTTAGCCAATTCAGCCCTGGGAAAAAAGCCTCTGGCTATCTACACAATCAATACCTCTCATCATCTTATACACCTCTATCAGGTCACCTCTCATCTTCCATTGCTCCAAGGAGAAAAGGCCAAATTTACTCAACCTATTCTCATAAGGCATGCTCTCCAATTCAGCCATCCTCCTTGTAAATCTCTTCTGTACTCTTTCTACAGTATCCACATCCTTTCTGTAGTGAGGTGACCAGAATTAAACACATTACTCCAAATGGGGTCTGACCAACATCTTGATGTAACTGTAACATTACCTCACAGCTCTTGAACTCAGTCCCATGGTTGCTGAATGCCAACAAACCATACACTTTCTTAACAACAGAGTCAACCTGCACAGCAGCTTTGAGTGTCACATGGACATGGAGCCCAAGATCTCTCTGATCCTCCACACTGCCAAGAGTTTTACCATAAATATTATATCCTGTCTTCAAATTTTTCCTACCAAAATGAAGGGCTTCGCACTTATCTATGTTGAAGGCCATCTGCCACTTGTCAGCTCAGTTCTGCATCCTATCGATGTGTCGTTATAACCACTGACAACCCTCCAGACTATCCACAACACCCCCAACCTTTGTGTCACCAGAAAACTTACTAACCCATCCCTCCACTTCCTCATCCAGGTCATTTATAAAAATCACAAAGAGGAGGAGTCCCAGAACAGATTCATGCACAACACCACTAGTCACCAATCTCCATGCAGAATGCAAACCATCTACAACCATCTTTTGCCTTCTGCGAGCAAGCCAATTCTGGATTCACAAAGCAAGGTCCCCCATGCCTCATTACATGGGGAACCTTATCAAATGCCTTACTGAAATTCATATACCTTCATCAATGTGCTTTGTTACACCCTCAAAGAATTCAATCAGGTTCATAAGGCACAACCTGCCCTTGACAAAGCCATGCTGACTGTACCTAGTCAGATTATGTCTCTCCAAATGCTCATAAATCCTGCATCTGAGGATCTTCTCCAACAACTTGCCCACCACTGAAGTCAGACTCACTGGTTTATAATTTCCTGGGCTATCCCTATTCTGTTTCTTGAACAAGGGAACAACATTTACAACCCTCTAATCCTCCAGTACTTCTCCCATTCCTATTGATAATGCAAAGATCATCACCAGAGGCTCAGCAATCTCCTCCCTCGCTTCCCACAGTAGCCTGGAACGTATCTCATCCAGTCCCATCGACTTGTGTAGCTTAAATGCTTTTCAAAAGCTCCAGCACATCCTCTTTCTCGATGTCTATATGCTCAAGTGTTTTAATCCACTTAAAGTCATCCCCACAATTGCCAAGGTTATTTTCCCTGGTGAAAACTGAAGCAAAGTATTCATTAAGTAGCTCTGCTACCTCCTCTGACTCCATGCACATTTCCACTATCGCATCTGATTGGTCCTATTCTCACATGGCTCATCCACTTGCTCTTCATATACTTCTGGAATGCCTTGGGGTTTTCCTTAATCCTGCTCACCATGGCCTTCTCATGGCCCCTTCTAGTTCTCCTAATTTCATTCTTAAGCCTCCTCTTGGAAACCTTGTAATTTTTTCGAACTCTATCAGTACCTAGTTTCTTAAACCTTTTGGAAGCTTTTCTTTTCTTCTTAACTAGATTTTCTACATCCTTTGTACACCATGGTTTTTTTTGTTCTAACGTCCTTTCACTGCCTCAGTGGAACAAACCTATGCAGAACACCATGCAAATGTTCCTTGAAAATTTGCCACATTTCTGCCATGCATTTCCCTGAGAACATCTGCTCCCAGTTTATGCTCCCAAGTTCCTGCCTAATAGCATCATATTTCCCCCTGCCCCAATTAATTTTCCCCCCAAATTATCTGCTCCTATCCCTCTCCAGCACTATGGTAAAGGAGATAGATTTGTGATCACTGTCTCCGAGATGCTCTCCCACCAAAAGATCTGACACCTGACCAGGTTCATTTCCCAATACCAGATCAAGTACTGCCCTTTTTTAGTTGTCTTATCTACATATTGTGTCAGAAAACCTTCCTGAACACGCCTAATAAACTCCACCCCTTCTAAACACCTTACTCTAAGGAGATGCCAGTCAATATTAGGAAAGTTAAAATCTTCCATCACAACAATCCTATTATTATTGCACCATTCCAGAATCTGCCTCCCTATCTGCTTCTCGATGTCCCTGTTACTACTGGGGGATCTATTAAAAAAACACTCAGTAGAGTTATTGCCTCCTTCCTTTCTGACTTCTACCTACACTAATAATCCATCCATGAATTCCCCCATTTCTGCAGCCATGACATTATCCCTGATTAGCAATACCATGCCCCCACCTCTTTTGTCTCCCTCCCTGTCTTTTTGAAACATTTAAAGTCTGGCACACTCAGCAGCCAATCCTGCCCCTGAGACATCCAAGTCTCTGTAATGGTCACAACATCATATTGATCCATACTCTAAGTTCATCGGCTTTGTTTATGATACTCCTTCCAATGAAATAGATACACCTCAAACCATCAGGCTGAGTGTATATTTGCCTATCCTTCCTCACAAACTCCTTAGAAGTTGTCTCTACTTGTGCACTAATCACCCCATCCTCTGCCTCTTCACTTCATTTCCCACCCTCCTGAAAATCTTGTTTTAAACCCTCCCCAATAGCACTAGCAAGTCTCGCTGCCAAGATATTGCCAAGAAAGTGCCACCCGTCCTTTTCGTACAGGTCATATCTGACCCAGAAGAGGTCACAATGATTCAGAAATCTGAATCCCTGCTCCCTGCTCCAATCCTTCAGCCACAAATTTATCCGCCACATCATTCAATTCCTATACTCACTGTCACGTGGCACAGGCAGCAGTCCTAAGATTATTACCCTAGCAACCCTGAGATTATTACCCTAGCAACCCCGAGATTATTACCCTTGAGGTGCTGCTTTTCAGCTTCCTTCCTAACTCCCCGTATTCTGCTTTCAGGACCTCCTCCCTTTTTCTACCTAGTCGTTGGTACCAATATGTCCCACAGCCTCTGGCAACTCACCCTCCCATTTCAGGATATGGTGGACATGTTCAGAAACATCACGAACCCTGGCACCTGGGAGGCTAACTACCATCAATGTTTCTTTCTCGTACCCACAAGCTTGCTTATCTATCCCTCTAACTAGAGAGTCCCCTATTACTGCTGTCATCCTCTTCAATTCCCTACCCTTCTGAGCCATAGAGCCAGACTCAATGCCAGAGTCACAACCACTGTTGCTTCCTACAGGTAAGTCATTCCCGCAACAGTCCTTAAAATGGAGTACTTATTGTTGAGGGGGATGGTCACAGGGGTGCTTTCAGTTACTTGATGCTCCCTCTTCCGTCTCCTGACAGTCACCCATTTATCTGTCTCCTGTGGCCCCGGTGTGACTTGCTGCCTATAGCTCCTATCAATCACCCTTACTTACCATAACAGGCTGGAGGTCATCGAGCTGCAGCTCCAGTTCCCTAACTTGGTCTCCAAGGAGCTGCAGCTCGATGCATGTTGTGCAGATGTGGCCATTGGGGAGGCTGTAAGTCTTCCGGATATCCCACATCTGACTCCCAGAGCAGAAAACTGGCCTTGCAGTCATACTCACTATTCTTGTTAAAGGAAAAAAGAGATATGAAAGTAACTTACTTCTTTACCTCACCTAGGCCTATCCTCCCCGAAGCCCTGATGAGCTGAAGCCCTACTACTCTGACTCATGTTACACCGATGACTGCTCTGTTAGGTGGTGTCTCCCTTTTATTCTGGAACCTTTCAGCAACCTTGTGTGATGAGAAGCTACTGCATCTGTGCATTTCTCCCAGTTGACTCTCCCACTGAAAGAAACTCCTCGCCTTTTAAGTCTTCTCAGCGGCCTTGCGCAATGAAGAGCTATTGCATCTGCGCACTTCTCCCAATCAAATCTCATTAATACAAATATCTAATCAGCCAATTATGAGGCAACAACTCAATGCATAAAAGCATGCAGACCGTGTCAAGGAATTCAATTGTTGTTCTGACTAAATATTGAAATAGGGAAGAAATGTGATCTAAGTGACTTTGACCATGGACTGATTGTTGGTGCCAGATGGGGTGGTTTGAGTATCTCAGAAACTACTGATCTCCCAGAATTTTCATGCACAATAGTCTCTAGAGCATACAGAGAATGATGCAAAAAACAAAAAAGACATCTAGTGAGTGGCAGTTCTATGGGTGAAAATACCCATAGAAGACATCAGAAAAGAATGACCAGACTAGTTCAAGGTGACATCAACTCAAATAGCTACGTGTTATTACAGTGATGTGCAAAACAGCATTGCTGAATGTACAATATGTTGAGCCCTAAAGTAGATGGGCTACAGCAGACGATCACAAACATACACTCAGTCGCCACTTTATTAGGCACAGGAGGTACCTGATAAAGTGACCATCTAATGTACAGACTTTGATAATATATTAACCTTGAACTTTAAACATTGATGTTTGGTCAGGTAACCAAATTGATATTTTTGTTCTACTATTCAGTGGTTCTATGACGACATGACTGCAAACTGTAACAGGGTGGTCATCATGCTGGGTCTGATGTGGGTGGTGATGGTGAAGTTCTGTATCTTCCAGGAGAAGCTTAGACCCAGTGGATCCAAGTGCAGAGGTGACTAGAGACGAGAATGGAGTTGAACAAAGGATCTTTACTCTTGGATTAGTTTGTAGGGATCATCAGCTTGGACTCAAGGACCACCTCACACATACCAGGTAAGCTCAGGACTGAACAAAGACAAACACAATAGAGGGAACTTAAATAGGCAAACAAAACAAGGCACAGATGCACTGAGAACTAAAACAAGACACAGACGAAAATAATCAATTAATAATCAGGAGCGGAGGACTCTGGCTCTCCCATGTGGTCAGACTGAGGCATGACAAGAACCAATCTCTAAAGAATGAATACCTTCCTCAGTGTGTTAATTCAATCTGCGTTCAGAGATCATAGTTTTAAGTTTCATACCAATGTAATAATCTTACTCTAAACATTAAATTTACCCTTTGTACACATTTTCTGTACAAAAATTGCCACAGATGGAAAGCCAAGATTTTTTACTATAAATCTTGAATGATACATGAAAGTCCAGACATTTACTCTAAAATTGATACTACAGTATATGAAATTAAAGTTTATTGTAGCTATAGGACTTTCTACTTTGAATTTTAAAGCAATTTTGAGATGCCAGATTAAGATCAATTTAAATCACCATTTTGTTTGAAATATTTAAGTCAAGGGTAAACATTGCAATAGGTGATCAAGATACAGTAAATCAGACAAGGTTGCTGCTACAGGTGTTTGAAAACTAAGTTGGATAATTGCAAACATAATAGGAATTCATAACATTTTAAACTTCAGATGATTATCTGTCTCTTTTCTGATCTTGAAATGACTCTGATGATTAGATGTTGCTGCTTAAGTAATTGAGATGTCAACTTTAACACAGGTGCTAGATTTGCTAATATGAAATACACTTATCCTTGTTCAGATTCCTAATTAAATACATATACCTAATAGGTAATATGTTAAACAACTACATTTCTGACTGTATGGGGATCTGGAGTTAAAATTCATTTAGGCAATCCAATCCAGTTATGGATCATAACCAATAGTAAAGAATTATCTACAGCTAGTCATCAAATGACCTGGAGCAGAAAATGTTAAAGAAAATGGGTAAAATACTCTGATGCCTAGGTCTACCGTGATATCATCATTTAAAATAAAGGAAATATGGCTGATCCTTCTGCCATTGATCATTCAAATATGGTTTTATATCAATATTTATATCAAAAGATTTATATTAATAGCAATATTTAATCCTTTAACTATAGATGATCAACCACACCACATATCCAACATAATATTAATACTGTTACCTTTGAACAAACATAGCAAAATCAACTTTCTTCTTGCATTAGTTAAGAGTTCTGATGTAACATTTTTGAAATGTATTTTCAAGTGCATAATTATACTTGTCAAATAGTACGTTATGGTTAATATTGAATTTCCAGTGGACTATAAATATTTCTATGAAGATATGATTATGATTTTGAATGACAGATGCAAACGTTCCCCATTATTCAATTGTTTTTAGCAATTACATTAAAAATAGCAGGGTAGGTGAATTGTTGAACATTTATGATGTGCATATTCAGTTGTTCAAGGGTATCAGATAACACTGGAGACCAAAATCCTTTGTGCTTTTTGACTGGGGTGTTTTCAGTGTAACGTTGTAATTCAGACAGGGAGTAAAGGATAAGTTGGTGACAATGGACCAGTTGGTCAAATGTAATTTCTGAGCAATCCCTTACAATCTGTCACTTGAGATAAAACTAATACGTGTTTTGAAATGCATGGAATAATCAAGGATGGCAGCCTGAATTTTTATAAATCATGCCTGTCTAATGTAGCTATTTTATCAAGGAGGTAATCAGTTGCATAAATGGAAGAAATAAGGCAGAACTTTGTGTATATAGGCTTTAAAAGCTGTTCGATAGGTTTCTGATTAGATGGCTTGAGGAAAGGTCAAACAAAGAAAACAACAACCCAAAAGTGATTGCTGGATCCAAGGAACAAGTGATTCATCAGATGCTGAAAATTCATTGTAACACACACAAAATTCTGGAAAAACTTAGCAGGTCAGGCAGCATCCATGTAGAGAAATAAAGAGAGGATGTTTTGGCCCGAGGGTCTCAGCCTGCTATGTTCCTCCAACATTTTGAGTGTATTAACGGATCAAAGGAAATGCTGGTACAACAACAAGGGGTCTGTAAAATACTACTGAATAAACAGGATTGCTCATTAAACCATATGACCATTTGGCCCATGAATCTGCTCTAACATTTCATCATAGCATCTTTTTTCCTCTCAGCCCCAATCTCCTGCCTTCTCTCCGTATCCCTTCTTGCACTGACTAATCAAGAACCTATCAACTTCTAACATTAATACACATGAAGACCTGGCCTCTACATCTGCCTGTGGCAAAGAATTCCACAGATTCACCACTCTCTGGCTAAAGAAATTTCTCCTCCATTCTGAAGCTGTGTCCTCTGGTCTTAGACTTTCTTACCATAGGAAACATCCTCTCCACATCCACTCCATCAAAGGCTCTATTTACAGTGATTCAACACCTTCCGACACTATGTCACCTCTTTCTAATGATTTGATTTCCTTTTTTTAACCAACAGAGCAATGCCACTCACTCAGCCTTCCTGCAAGTCCTTTCAATACAATGTTTATCCTTCGACATTAGGCTCCCAGCTATAATCTTCCTTCAGCCATGATCCAGTAATTGTTGCTTTATAAAGTGCCATATGATCCAAAATTGATTTTACCCTTACTTATCCTGGAACATAGTTATCCAGGGAATAAATTCCCTGGCTCCTCACAGCAGCTTGGAGACCAGGTACTGCAACACCAATATAATAAGAGCCATCAAAGTTCTAGAACAGAAGTAGAAAACGGCTTTGTTCTCCTCAGGAAGAGGAAGAGGATTTGGAATTTGCCTCCATCTGCGCAGGAAGGCTCTGCAGTGAAGTGAAAAATATTTGAAGCTTTCGCCATCAGCTGCTGAATATTACCAAGCCTTGCAAACTGCAGACAAAGACAGAAGAAGAGCCACCTGAAGATCTTGAGCCTGAGTGCCATCAGGCACAGCCTGAAGGAGCAGGAAAGCTTGGACTATTGAAGGGATATCCCAAATGATATACAGGAATCCTATAAGAGGAACTCACACATAAAGCACTGCCTTTCATTAAGTTATCATCTCAGAGAAGCCAAGAAAACCTTTATACTTTACTGTACAACTAAAAAAACAGTTCAACAGCGAGGGCATACAAAATTCTCGCAGATCCCATTCTGATTACTACTTATCAATGATTGAATAACTTAATTTCAAATTTGCAAAAAAGAATACTTAAATGGGTTCCTACTATACCTCTTTATTCCTTGGTGAGTGGCACTTAACCTAAATGACTATAATCCCTGTACAATTTACCTTTTTTTCAGATTGATCAAAATCCTCTGGACTACAACTCAGCATTGATGCAGGCTACACAGTGTGGTAGTCACTGCAGCTAAACTAATTGCACAGGAAAAAAAATAATTACTTAGATTGGTATTCAATAAGTTGGGGGATGCTGAGTGACTAACATTTCAAAACAATGGAATCAACATTTATTCAACAGCGAGAACTCTCCATGGAAGTTCGATTAAAGTTCATTTAAGTCCATTGTACCAAATGACAATTTCAAGGTAGACAATGCAGGAGAAAGATTGAAATATCAGTGGTAGAAATAATAGCACTCACACAGGTCATGAAATTTGTACCTTATCATTAAAATGTCCACTTACCCTGCACAAGCAATCTATATATTCTCCTATTTCTGCCACTTTTAATGTGATTTATTTCTGCCTACTGAAATAAGTTATGTGCTGTGAAAGAGAATGCATTTGAACATTATATGTTTCTTGGGAATTATTTATAACATGGTGAATGCAAATAATAAATAAATGGAAAGTAATGGCGTTTGTTTCCAAATTCATGTACCCTAATACCTTTCCTATTTGACAACTTTCTGGGGAGTTTTTATGTCCCAGCATTACATTGCCCTGTCTACTATGTGATGAAGTCTGGCTGCTCCCCCTCAGAGTTCTGGACAGATAACATCAATGATCCATGAGAAATTCTTGCCTTCAATGGGCTAGTTTTGGACTCCATTTGATGGTGCAGTGTGGATTTGCTCTAGGTGGGAGGTGATTTTGTGATTTCTCTGAGAGAGGGACATCAATATTTTAAACGTGCAAGTCAGATAAGTTCTCAGTCTGGATTGATAATGGCCTTACAATCTGCTGGCACCCATACTAAACTGACATTATTTCAACTTCCAGGCTTGGAGCAGGTCTGGACGATAGGCTCCAAATCACATGTGTTGTGTCTCTGTAGTTTTGACTTTTCTACTCAGTCAATTCTGAACATATCTGAACTGTGCAAAGTTCATGGTCCCTTGTCTCCTGCAGACAAATAATATGTTTACCAACTCTAATGTAGTACAGATCTGTTGACATCTCCTCCCCCTTCAGTAAAATCCTATTTAAAAGACTAAAAGTAAATACGCTGGTAGTGGGAGCAGGTGGAGAGGACTGGAGTAATGGCAGACAAAGATCAATCAGTTAATATAGTGAACTGAGAGCGTAGGTAGAAATAGCTAATTGGAAATAACAATTCACACGCAGAAAGGAAAAATAAGATCAAAAGTTAAAGGCAGAATTTGCTAAGGTTAATATTAATGTCAGAGGATAACAGGAATGGAGATTAAAATTCTCACTGGATTGAGGACTGTGATTACTTTGATATCCTTTGCCAGCAAGTTTTCAAGTTGGCTGCAGAGGTACTGTGGTGAACTACATATACCTGTCTGGACTGCTCCTGTGGCTCCTCTCACAGACCCCTGTATAAAGGCGACTGAGGCCTGTTGCCCAGCCTCATTCCCCAGGATGTAGTGTTGTTCATTCTTCCAGTCAATAAAAGCCGATACCTCACTTCCTACGTCTCAGAGTGAGTTATTGATGGTGCATCAGGTACAGGAGCAGCAGTCTGACAGTCTCTGCTCCATGGCCTGCCACTATTGCAGCACATCATGTACACCAAGTCTTAGCTGTGAATGAAGCATGCCTCCTGTCAAGCTGTTCCTTTGTTGTGCTGCTCTACATGGGCCAACTACAGCTGCTCATGGTGCTGACGCTCCTGCAGTTGTCCATCACCTTCTCTTTTATGCCCGAACAGCATCTACACCAACTTTTGGTGCAGTCCCACAAAAAGAATCATGCAAACATTTCGACATTGAATGAGAATCTGGCTTCTTATCACTGTCGTATGTAACGTGAAATTTGATGTGCTGCAGCAGCAGTGCAGTGCAAAGACACACAATTATAATAAAGTGAAAAATGAGTAAATACATAACAGTAAATTAACAGTGCAAAATAAAAAATAGAAAAATAGTATTCATAGGTTTATCAACCATTCAGAAATCTTATGGCAGATGGGAAGAAGCTGCTTCTGAATTTTGAGCTTGTGATTCAGGTTCCTGTACCTCCCCTTGATGGTAGTAACAAGAAGGGGGTATATCCTGGATGGTGAGGGTCCTTATTGATGGATGGCACCTTCTTGATGTACTGCATCTTGAAGATGTCCTTGATGATGGGAAGGGTTCTGCTTGTGATGGAACAGGATGTGTCTACAGCCCTCAGCAGCCACTAGCTGTTCCTGTGCATTGGAGGTTCCAAACCAGGCTGTGATGCAACCAGTCAGTATGTCTTCATCACAATTCTGTCACCGTGTTGGGCCAAGACAGATCCTCAAGATGTTTCCACCCCTGTGAGGTGCGTGTTTTCCCGAATTCCCTTCCTGAAGTCCACAAACAGTTCCTGGGTCAAACTGGTGATCAGTGTGAGGGTTTTGTTGCTACATCAATCATTGTGATGATCTAGCCCACTTGTGTACACCTCCTGGTTGCCATCTGAGATTTTACCGATGACAGTACCTGCAGTGTCACCTGTAGCTCTGCAAGTGGATTAGCCACATCATCATCATGAGTGTAGAGAGAATAAAGCAGCAGACTCGGCATGTGCCTGTGTTGATTGTTAGCAAGGAGGTGATGTTATCACCAATCCACGCCGACTGGAGTTTCGCGATGAGGAAGTTGAGGACCCAGTTGCAGAATGAGGTACACAAGCCCAGGTTTAAAAGACTGGTGATTTAATACTGATGTGATGATGGCATCGAATGCTGAGGGGTAATTGATAATCAACAGAGTGCTGATGCCTGGCTATTGCAAAACAGAATGGAAAGTCAATGAGATAGCAAACACTGTAGACCTGTTGCAACAGTAGGCAAACTGCAGTGGGTCAAGGCCCTTTTTCAGACAAAGTTCTAAGTAAAAGTACAAATTACTCACCATATACAACCCTGAGAAGATACTCGTTTTCTTGTGGACATTCACAGTAAGCACAAAGAAACAGAATAGAATCAATGAAAAACTGCACACGACAAACTGTGTAAATACAAAAAAGAAAGAAACTAAATAATAATAATAAATAAGTAAGTAGTAAATATGGAGAACATGCATTGAAAGAGAGCCTGTAGGTTGTGGAATCATTTCAGTGTTGGGGTGAGTGAAGCTATCCGCACTGGTTTGGGAGCCTGAAGGTTGAGGGGTAATAACTGTTCCTGAACCTGGTGGTGTGGGAACTAAGGCCCACACTGTGGTGATATCACGTGTAAGAACGTGATTGGACAGAGTTCAGAGCACGCGCAGGAATGACAGAATGATCTAGAAGCGTGGCAGTGTTAAAATGTGGTTGCTGTTTGCTGTTAAATAAAAGTTCTAGGTATGTTCTCCCAGAATACATTTCTTTACGAGTAACCGACGGTACATATAAAGAACACAACATGGTGTCAGAATTCGGTCTGGGAGAATAATTCGTTTTGCTAAACACGGGAGAAGCGACGATAATCGAAAAAAAAGAGCGCAAACTTTTTCGCTGTTTGTTAACAGCTTTAAGAATGGAAGTTTTGCAACCCTATTGGTGCTTCAGCTGACTGGAAATGTAGTGGAAATCTGGAAAAGATTTAAACAGGATTTTGAAATTTATTTATCGGTGATCAGAGTAGATGATAAAATGGAGAAAACGAAAGCTGCAATTCTACACCATGTGATTGAAGACGACACAGTTGAGGTATATAACCATTTTACTTTTGAGAGGTGAGATAATTTTGAATCTAAAAGCAATAATCGACAAGTTTGAAGTATTTTGTATACCGAAGTGCAATGTTACGAATGAACAGTATAAATTCTTCACATGCAAGCAGAAAGCTGTTCAAACAATTGATCAATCTGTTACAGAATTGAGAAATCACAGTAAAACACGTGAGTTTGCAGAGCTTACAGACTCTCTCCTTGAAGACAGAATTGTTTGTGGCATTCTGGATAATGGTCTGAGAGAAAGACTGCTAGAATAAGATTTGAATTTGGAAAAAGCTGTGGCACTCTGCAAAGCTTCAGAGACTGTGATGTCACAGGCCAAAGAGCTTTTTATCGAGAACAGCAGCATAGACGCTGTAAAGTGCGAACATTTTAGAAAAAATAATGAAGTGACAACGGAACTGACAGAGAGCAGGACGTCACCTGAAGAAAAAACTTTGTGATTGCTGTGGGTGGCAGCACTGACCTAAAATGTGTCCAGCATATTGGAAACTGTGCAACAACTGTGGTAAGAGTAATCATTTTTCACGCTGTTGCAGAAGTAGAAAGGAAATAAACCACTTAAATCCAGTGCTTGAAAATGAACGTGAGGAGTTTTACATAGGTGTGCTTTGTGAAAACAAACAAAGTAAGAATGACTGGACTATGCCATTGCAAGTGAACCAAAACAATATTCTGTTTAAACTTGATACTGGAGCACAAGTAAATGTTCTTGCAGAATCTGAGTTTACTGCATTAAAGCCAAGACCAAAGTTACATAAGACAAATATAATAGTGACTGGGTATTCAGGTGCAGACATTCCAGTTAAAGGAACATGTGTGGCAAAAGTATCACAAAAAAATATTGTGCACACACTTTCATTTGTGGTCGTGCCAAAAAATGTACAGTCAATACTTGATTTATCTGCCTGTGAGAGACTGAATTTGGTGAAAAGAGTCTTCACCCTGGACAGTGACACAGATTCAAAACACAGTGAATTGATGAAAGAGTATGAGGACTTGTTCAAAAGGCTTGGTTGTCTTCCAGGAGAGCACACGGTTAAAATTGTCTACACAGTGCCACCTGTAGTACATCCATGTAGAAAAGTGTCTTTTGCATTACGTCGTCAACTGAAAACAGAGCTTGACAGAATAGAATGGTTAGGAGTCATACAAAAATTGATGAACCAACTAATTGGGTCAATTTGCTTGTTATTATTGATAATAGAAATGGAAAACTGTTGATTTGCTTAGATCCAAGAGCCTTGAATCGAGCCACTAAGAGAGAGCATTTCAAATTGCCTACTCGTGAAGAAATTATGTCACAGTTTGCTAATGTAAAGTACTTCAGTAAATTAGATGCATCCTCTGGATTCTGGCAACTTAAACTAGATGAACCGAGTTCAAAGTTGTGTATCTTTAACACTCCTTTTGCCAGATACTGTTTTCTTCGGCTTCCCTTTGGAATTGCATCAGTTCCTGAAGTGTACCATAAAACCATTCACATGCTATATGAGCACATTGAGGGCGTGGCTACTTCCACGGACGATATTATTGTTGGGGATCATCTAAACAAGAGCATGACACCAGACTCAGACAAGTCTTTGAGGCAACACGCGAGGCAAACCTAAAGTTGAATAAAGACAAATGTCAGCTAGGAGTGACTGAACTTGTCTTTGTGGGTGATATCATCAGCAAAGAGGGTGTGCGTCCTGATCCTTTGAAGGTTTCTGCTATTGAGAACATGCCAAGACCGCAATGTAAAGAGGATGTTCAAAGGTTTATGGGAATGGTCAACTACGTGGGAAAATTCATACCCAATCTTTCAGAACAGCTTGCTCCATTGAGGTAGGTAACAGAAAAGAGATCCAATCTGCCAATAGATGAGAGCCTTCTGAGAACAGAGGGTGGTGAACAAGTGAAAAGATGGAAATATGAACACAAAGCAAAGCAGAAAACATATTTTGACAGATGTTCTCATCCATTACCAGAACTGCACCAAGGAGATGAAGTGAGGTTACAAGACAAAATGAACACATGGACACAGAAAGCTACAGTACTTGAAGAAGTATGACCCAGATCATACATGGTCCAAACAGAAGAAGGAGCAGTGTTAAGAAGAAATTGCAAAGACCTCAAGAAAAAGCCAACTTCAGAGTTTCAGTTAACTGATGCAGACCAGACAAAACATGGAAATAATGAAACACAAGAACTGTGTGAAACACTTAGACGGTCTACTCGTGTTCGTAAACCCCCAGAGAGACTGATAGAGGCATGTTAAATTATGCATTTGCTTTGATTAATGTTGCTAATTGTTTTTCTTTTTAAGGAAAGGAAGACGTGGTGATATCATGTGTCAAGTATGGGAACGTGATTGGACAGAGTTTGGAGCATGCACAGAAATGACAGAATGATCTAGAAGCATGACAGTGTTAAAATGTGGTTGCTGCTTGCTGTTAAATAAAAGTATTAGTTATGTTCTTCCAGAATACGTTTCTTTATGAGTAACCCACGGTACATATAAAGATCACAACACACACCACCAGGAGATAATTCTAGCCATGACCAACCACTTGAAGCTCATCATTATAGTAGATGCGAATGCTACCCGTCCACTGTCATTAATGCAGCTCACCCTGCTCTTATTGAGCACCAGTATAAATGCTCCCCTTTTGAAGGAGTCGGGAAATTTAGACCACAGCAGTGACAGGTAGAAGGTGTCCCTGAGCACTCCAGCCAGTTGGTCAGTGCCGAGTATTGGTATCCAGCCAAGTACATCGTTAGGACCTGATTCCTTGTAAAGGGTCAACTCCCACAAAATGTTGGAAGAACTCAGCAGGCAGCATCTACGGAAAAAAGTACAGTCGGTGTTTCTGGCCGAAACTGTACTTTTTTCCATAGTCGCTGCCTGGCCTGCTGAGTTCCTTCAGCATCTTATGCGTGTTGCTCAGATTTTGAACATCTTGTTTGTACCTTGTAAGGGATTTGCCTTTTGAAGGATCTTCTAATATCAGCCTTCAAGACATAGATCACAGGGTTTGTGAATGCTGTGGAGATCTGCATAGGTGTAGATGGATAGATAGATAGATAGATAGATACTTTATTCATCCCCATGGGGAAATTCAACTTTTTTTCCAATGTCCCATACACTTGCTGTAGCAAAACTAATTACATACAATACTTAACTCAGTAAAAAAATATGATATGCATCTAAATCACCGTCTCAAAAAGCATTAATAGCTTTTAAAAAGTTCTTAAGTCCTGGAGGTAGAATTGTAAAGCCTAATGGCATTGGGGAGTATTGACCTCTTCATCCTGTCTGAGGAGCATTGCATTGATAGTAACCTGTCACTGAAACTGCTTCTCTGTCTCTGGATGGTGCTATGTAGAGGATGTTCAGAGTTATCCATAATTGACCGTAGCCTACTCAGCGCCCTTTGCTCAGCTACCGATGTTAAACTCTCCAGTCCTTTGCCCACGACAGAGCCCGCCTTCCTTACCAGCTTATTAAGACGTGAGGCGTCCCTCTTCTTAAGGTGTAGTGGTGATTCTCCCTTTCAAAGCATGGATAAAAGGCATTGAGCTCTTCGGGAGTAAAGCATCACTGCCATTTATGCTGTTAGGTTACTTTTTATAGGAAATAATGGCTTACAAAACCCGCTACAGCTGCTGTGCAGCATTCAAACCCTGCCACAGCTGTTGGGCTCTTTAATTAATTAATATTATTGTCGTGAACAGTAAGATTATCACTAATCCGCTAAAACCTTTCACAATGCCTATGAAAGAATTAATTAACAGCTCTTGTGAAGAAGTCTTTTTCACTCAAGGTCATTCGAGTGATAATTTATAGTAAGATTACATTGTCAGTTCTTCAGTTTGTGTCACTGCTTCTCTGAAGTGTTTCCGAGAGCTCAACACATCTATGCATCTTGAGTCAAATTCAAAAACTGGAGTTTAAATTCTTCTTGAGTCACCAAAAAATCCTCCTCTGCTGCAGCAGTTGTCATATTTTCTCTGGGAATCTGTGGACATGATGAACCCAGGGATTATTTTGATGGATCTAACTTGCAGCCAAGCACACCACACCTGACAGAAGGAAGCAATGTTGTCTCCCAGATTTGTGCTTTGCTTCACTCAAAGGGTGTGGAACAGCTATGGAGAGATTAGAGTGTGGAAATGAACCAGAAACAGCTGGTGAACAGATTTAAAACATGTCATTAATTTAAAAGCTGAAAACATGCAGAAAATGGAAATCTGAAATGAGAACAGAAAATGCTGGAGATACTCAACTGATCAGGCAGCATCTGTGGAGAGAGAGCTCATAGACCTGAAACATTAACACTTTAGATTTCTTCATGGATGCTGCATGAACACTTAGCATGAACTGCTAAAGGACATAAATACAAACGTTTGTAGAACATTTGCTAATTTTTATAATAATCATTAATAAGGATACTTGTTTTTAATTTAAAACTGATTTATTAACTGATTTAAGTTCTACTGGTATCATATTTTCTAGTCTCCAGGTTGTTAGTACAGGCCTTGAGATTACTATTATTTTCCATCATCTCATTTTTAGGTTCCAAGGTTGTGAAGCCGAGGAGTGATAGTGGCGACAAGCTCCCACTACCTAAAAGTTCTCCTCACAGCATGCATCTCAAATAGCCTCTGACAACCAAGTCCAACTCCTGGCCTTCTCGTGTGGCTTAGCCTCTAAGCCCGGTGGAACTGTTTCTACTGACAGGAGAAGGGGCGAAGGTGGGTCCTGGCGCCTTAAAACCAGTGCTTCGGGTAGACGGAGCTCGTCAGACTGGAAAGGCAGTCCATCTAAGAGTGGGAAAACTCTGATTTCAAACCTCCGCTGCCTTATGGCCATACCCACTTATTGGAAAGGCTTCGGGAGTAAACCCTGAAGACAAATCCGGAGCTGGAGTCCCTAAGGCAGTCCGACGTTGCTTTCAACCTCGCTCTGGCAACTCCTGCGACGTCACTGGTGCCAAGCCGTATCGGCCCTTGCCCTTCCCTCGGACAACATCGGTGTCCTGGAGAGTGGAGACTTGCTGCATGGGCAACTGCTGGTCTTCCATACAACCTTGCCCAGGCCTGCGCCCTGGAAACTACTCCAGGTGCAGATCCATGGTCTTGCGAGACTAACGGATGCCACCATTTTTATTTGGAAGCATCCTATGTGCACTGTGTGGAGGCAATGAGCAAAACGTTGCGCTCATTTCAGTTTGGAATGCTAAATAAGGCAAAGATTACAGATGCAGATTGAGCAGTGCTTGCAATATCTTAGGTTGGAAGAAAGGAGGGATGATATGAATGCACAGGCATGCTTGACCACAAATTTTCACTGGGATTGAGTCTGTGGAACAAGCATAGAAATACAATAAATTGTATGAACCTTCCCTACCTCATGAGCCAATACTCAGCAAAGGCAATACGTTATCATTACATTTAACAGTGCATCAATTGACAAAGTGTTTGTATATTACTAGTACCAGGCTTCTGGTTTACACAGCATTAGTAATCTCTACCTTGCTTTGGAGAAACTACCCATAGCAGGTACCCATGTTATCTCCTTAAAAGCCTCCAAATCTATTGGCAAGATGGACAAATCCAAGTCAGAATATTCCTGAATCTAAATGTCACTATGAATAAATTGAAGCAGAGACCATTGGGTGGAATCTAAAAAGTATTCAAGTGCTGAGGTTCTAATCATGCTCAAGCAGTTCTGAAAAGCCAGACATATCATCCTCACGTGAAACAGCACATTCCGAGTTTCACTTTGAGTTCTCTCACTGTGGTGAACTACATTTACCTGTCTGGACACGCCCCCTGCTGACTGCTCCTGTGGCTCCTCCCACAGACCCCTGTATAAAGGCGATTGGAGACACTGCTCCTCCCTCAGTCTCCAGGATGTTGTGTGATGGTCTCTTGCTGCTGATTGTGCTCTCTTCCAGCTAATAAAAGCCTATCTCTCGTCTCACGTCTCTGAGAGTTATTGATGGTGCATCACTCATAGCAAGTGATTTCCAGGACAAAGCACAAGCCTTAACTGTTCTTAACATCTCTATAAATATACACACATTCCTCGAGCCATGGCTAATGATGGCTCTTGACTACTCAAAATTATGGAGGCAAATTTGTATGGACTGATCACCTTAAATGTGCACACAGAGAGCACTTGGAGGCCATGTACAAGCAGCAAAAAGCACACAACCTCCCATCGTTCCAATTAATGATGGATCTCATGTCCCACCTGAGGTTCAGCTTACAGATCCCACGTTGGCCTCATCAGCTACCTCATATCCCACAGACCAAGACTGGGATCGAATCACTTCTCTGAATTTCCACCAGTAGAAGTATCCGAGGTTCTATATGCTATTATAGGAGGTGGTGAATGTGCAGGGTGTGCAACTCCCACATTTTTATGGAAAAGGTCCAGGGGAAACAATTAGTGAGAAATTAATCCATATATTATAGAAGGTTCAACCTTTTTAGAATGTAGGCAGTGAAGATGTTGGTTAGTGGGAAAATGTGGAGATGTTAAAAAAGGTTATGTGCCCAACATGAAGTTTAGTGGATAGAGGACAAGAGGAAAAGGGATCCTATTGTTCTTTTGGAAGTGACATATTAACAACAAGATAGCATAGCAGTTAGTGCAATGCTTTACAGCATCAGTGACCGGATTTCAATTTCCGCCACTGTGCGTAAGGAGTTTGTGCGAACTTCTGTGACCGAATGGGTTACCGCTGGATGCTCTGATATCTTTCCGCATTGTACAGGTTAGGTTGAGGGTTAGTAAGTAGTGGAATGCTATGTTGGCACCAGAAGCATGGTAACATTTACAGACAACCTCCAGCACATCCTAGGCCTGTGTTGGTTGTTAACGTAAATGATACATTTCACATTATCTTTCGATGTGCATATGACAAATAAAACTAATCCTTTGAGGGCAGACTATGTGTGATTTTGTAATTTGCATCTTATGGGCCTACATGTATAATAAAAATATTGAGCAAGTGAAGACAATTTGACTTCTGCTTCATTCACAAGCCAAATTTGTATGCACCATCTCATTGCAATACAATTAATTCAGTACCCAAGATGATTAAATTCTTATCTTTTCTCTGGACACAGAAGACAGAAAATGGTTAGTGAACCATTTACATTTCACAAACATCCATAGTTTCATTAGAAAAGGAATCAAGAGTATGCATTCATTATAAATACACTGTCAATGCTATCCTTGGTTCCTTAAGGTTATATAGTGGGGCTAGTAATGGGGACAAGCTATTAAATGCTCCTAATAGTCTGCACCTAAAATAGCCTCTGCTAAACAAGTCCAGCTCCTGGACTTCTACAGACAGGAGAAGGGGCAAAGGTGGGTTACTGGGGCCTTAAAACCAGAGGCTTTGGGCAGATGGGGCTCATCTGCTGTGGTTGACAGCTCATCCAGGAGAAGGAAAACTCTGATCTCAAGCCTCTGCTGCCTTGCGGCTGCACCCAGTCATGGGGATGGTTTCGGGAGTAAACCCCGAGGGAAAAATCGAAGCTGCAGTCCCTAAGGCAGTTGAGTTCAATGTCTACTGGCAACTCTTGTGACACTGCTGGTACCAAACAGTATCGTCTCTGCCGTTCCTTTGAGTTCATCAGTTGCCTGAAGAGGGGGTGCTTGCTACATGGGCAACAGCTTGTTCTCCATACCTTACTGCCCAGGCTTACAAATCTAGAGAGCCAGGGTGCAATATCTATGGTCAACTCTGACCGATGGAGGCCCTCAAAGCTATTCTGAAAACCAACAGTGTTAACAACAATAACTAGCTTTTAGATGTATTTTTTTAAAAACTAGGTAACATTTGGTGGAATTCAAAACCTGCATTTTTTTTCAATTTCCTTTACTGCAAGAAAAAATTCACTTCTCCCCAAAACATAACTGGAAAATCCTGCAGTCATCTTACTGATTCCTCTTAATGCATCCAGTTATTCAATTTTCAGATGAAAGCATAACACAAAATTACATGGTGCATTGCAAATGTGCCTTTGGTGATGAATCATACGCTCAATTTTATGACACTTTTTAGTCTAAGTTCACTTAATTTTTCCAGCAATGATATTCTTTTGCCAGCAACTACCGGTAGTCATCTGTTCTATGGTTGCATTTACTCTATACCCAGAACTAGGCCATGGTGTTTCTGGCCCAATTAGATTCACTCAGTGACATAAATTATATAAATCTCAATGCCACATTGAATAATTTAAATTGGAAGATTTTTGGATTGAATTTAAAAGTTCTAAATAAACAAGTCAACTCTCCCAATCTAAGTGGAACAGATTTGTATCTATTTATTTCTATATTTCTTATTATAAGTTTTATCCAGTCAATAAAATATCTTCTTTGGATACCACTTCCCTGGCACTCACATTCCATGAATTCAAACCCAAAGAGGATTAGGCTGCCTTTCTGCATGAACTGAACAGCTGCAAGTATTTCCAGGGAAAATCAATCACTCTCCGTGCTTCCAGAGCTAAGTATTTTCAGTTTCCTACACAGAGCAGCAGTTTCTGACTGTAGGCATAAGTGTAATAGGATTAAGCATAAGGAACAGTAGATTGATGGTAGTCATCAGTGGCAGAAATATGAACATGGAGAATCCTGAGGATTTGCTGTCCCAGCAGATCATATTTTTTCACATATCTCTTTGTATCTTCAAATCACCTCCTCACTTCTTTTTTTCAAATAGTTTGTATCAGATTTGTTTCTCTGTACTTAGATTACTCTGTGTAGCATCTTATCAGTGTGTTAGTTATTCTAAGAGATATTATGTGGGTATTAAATCATAACCTGATTTGAAATTGAATTGACCTTTATATGGTAACTTAGTTACCATTTAACTGTCTCATACAGCTACAGATTAAGAGTTTAATATTGTTTCCAAGGCCATCAATATCTTAAGGTAGGATGTGAAGAAAATCACCAACGGCCCTAATTTCTGTGAGATCCAGACATCCAACCAAGTGAATTGAATTTGCATTTTTTAAATCTATAGTTCATTTAATAAATCCAAGCTAGTATTGTTAGAAACTTACTGGCTCTTCCAACATATTTTCATTTAAAAGCTTCATTTAAATTCCTCCAAATAATTCATGCTCTTTTGGGTAGGATATTGACAAAGTAAGGAGCTCAGATTCTAATTCTTGACCCCACAAAATAAGTGCCAACTTACTCTGAAATTATCATTGTTAACTTCCAAATAAATAAGACCAAGACCTTCTCAAACCAAGTGAATCTGATTTGCATCCTTTTTAATCTAGAGTTTGTTTAATAAAAACTACTCAAGAATTGAAATGTCAGCACTATAGTCTATAGACAGGAACTAGGTAAATTTAAATCCAAGGAGAAAACATTAGCAATAAGCAGGATGCCTTGGCAAAATCCAGCCCTGATATGAACAAATATTTGGAACAGATTCATGTCAACAACAGCAAATGTTATTTTTCAATGGATTCCTTTATTTTATTTACATATGCTCTATGACAAAAAGAAAAATCTATCATACTCAGCGAAAATATTAAATTGCCAATATTGAGCCCACCTGTTTAGATTTGCAACAACAACAAAGCGCCTCTACTCCCTCAGGAGGCTAAAAAAATTTGCATATCCCCATTGATGCTTACCCATCTTTATAGATATCCCATGAAAATCATCCTGTCTGGATGTTTCACTGCTCTGCCCATGACCCCAAGAAAATGCAGACTCTTGTGGACACAGCTCAGTACATTATAGAAACTAGTCTCCCTTCCATGGACTCAGTCTATATTTCTCACTGCATCAGTAAAGCAGCCAGAATAATCAAAGATCCCACTTACTCCAGACATTTTGTTTACTCTCCTCTGCTATTGGGCAGAAGATACAAAGGCCTCAAAATATACCACCAGGCTCAAGAACAGCTTCAATCTCGCTGTTAGAAGAATATTGAATAGTTCCCCAGATTCAAGATTCAAGAATGTTTAATGTCATTTCTGCTACAGGAGTGTAAGTGAGAACAAAATATTTGCTACTCTGGATTTGATACAGCACAAAAATACACAATGATAAATAATATAATAATAATAATAATAAGACACAATAAATTTAATAACAGAAATGAGCTTAAATACATAGATTGATTGCGTATCTATAAAACGATGCTAGGCACAGGAGTGCCTAAACAGAAGATGACTGACAGGAAATGATGAAGTTGTTGTAGTTGGTGGCGTGGAGGGGTGGGTCAGTGGCTGAGTCTGGTGGTCCTGACATGGATATCATGTAGCCTCCGTCCTGATGGGAGTGGGACAAACAGTCCATTAGCAGGGTAAGTGGGGTCCTTTGTGATGTTATTGGCCCTTTTCTGGCACCTTTCTGTCTTTATGTCCTTGATGGCAGGTAGGCTGGTGTTGGAGATGCGTTGGGTACTTTTAACAAACTTGTCATTTCTTCCTGTCTGCTGCAGTGCAGTTTCTGTACCAATAAGTGATGCATGTTGTTACAATGCTGTCTATTGCACATCTGAAGAATGACGGGAGTATCAATGTGCACAGTCCAGCTCTCCACAGCCTCCTCAGAATGTGTGGAATATGTTCTGAGACCATAAGAGACGATGTGAGATGTGCTTTCCCAGGATCCAACCACCAAGCACATCTTTTCGCTTTCCACAGGGATCGTTCCAAAGTGACTCCCTTGTCCACTCGCCCCTCCCTCACGGATTTCCCTCCTGGCACTTAACCTTGCAAGCAGTACAACTGCCACATCTGCTCCCTCACTACCAGTCAGGGCCCCAAATTGTCCTTCCAGATAAGGCAACACTTCACTTATGAGTCTGTTGGGGTCACCTGCTGTATCTGATGCTCCCGGTGTGCCCTGCTGTATATTGTTGAGACCCAACATAGATTGGGAGACCGCTTTGCCGAGCACCTATGCTTGGTCTGTCAGAAAAAGCAGGATCTCCTGTTAGCCACCCATTTCAATTCCACTTCCCATTTCTGCTCTGACATGACAGTCCATGGCCTCCTCTACTGCCACCATATGGCCACATCCAAGTTGGAGGAGCAACACCTTATACTCTATCTGGGTATCCTCCAACCTGGTGGCATCAACGCAGATTTCTCAAACTTTAGTTAATTGCCAGCCCCCGCCCATCTCTATTCCCCATTCTAATTTCCCTCTTTCTCCTATCACAACCTGCCCATCAACTCCCTCTGGTGCTCCTCTTTCTTGCCCTTCTTCCGTGATCTTCTACCCTCTCCTATAAGATCCACCCTCCTCCAGCCCTTTATTTCTTCCACCAATCAACTTTCCAGCTCTTTACTTCACCCCTCCCCCTCTCCTGGTTACACCTATCACCCGTCATCTTATGCTTCTTCCTCCTCCACCCCCACCTTCTTGCTCTGACATCTCATTTTTTTTCCAGTCCTGGTGAATGGTCTTGGCCTGAAGTGTCGACTGTTTATTCATTTCCATTGATGCTGCCTAGCCTGCTGAGTTCCTCCAGCATCTTCTATGATGAGTCATATAGTCATTTTTGAAGCCAAGATGTTTAATGATTCTGGGACATTACCGTATTAACTCAAATCAAAATTCCCTCTTTTTACTCTCAGAATTTGTTTGTGTATGATTGAGCAAAATATGGTAATGGTACAATATTTAAATTAACTTTTCATTATAATCATCTGGGTTGAAAACTTTGAGAGGAATGGAGAAGGAATTCAAAAGTAATTACTTCCCAATACTGTTATGAACACACTTTAATGAAAAAGTTCAATGAATGCAAAAAAGCAATTTGAGACAGAGTCAACAACTGAGTAGCAAATGGGATTTGTGGAAATAAAATTAAGAAATAAAGTTGGCATGAACTGGAGTTCAGACCTGACATTTCAAGATTAAATAGATAATAGTGACTTATTTTGAATTAGTTCAGTGGCTGAATGCAACTTCTGACATACATAGGATACCCTGAATTAGCAAACTTTCGAGATATAACAGAATCACCTGTAATGAATGAAATCCCACAAGATGGTTCACAGGTATGTTATCAAACAAAATGTAACACCTGACCAAACAGGTGTCACGGAGGCGTACAGCATGCAAACAGGCCAAAAGGTTCATTGAGCCTGAGTCAGCCATCAAGCACTCCTTTACAATACTTCTATTTGTAGTTCTTCACATTCTTGTCAACTCTCCCTATATTCTACCACTCTCCAGCATGTTAAGGACAACTTAGAGTGGACTGTGGTCAATTTGCCTGTCACCCTGCATATCTTTGGGACAAGGGAGGAAAGAAGAGCTGCTAGGGAAACGCATAGTCACAGGGAGAATGTGCAAACTCCACACAGACAGCTCTGGAATCAGGATTGCACTCAGATTTCTGGAGCTGTGAGGCAGAAAACCTACAGCATGCATCACGATACTGTCATTGCCCTTTAAAAAATAAAATAACTTAAATAACTGGGCCCAGAACACATGCACTCTTGGGACTTAGACATATTTTTATTTTACTTGTGACAGGAGAACAGTGTGGCCCTGTCACCCACACTGTTCTGAAGCCAGGACAGAAACCTACTATTTTTATACAGAATTGACTTACCAGTTATGGATATTGACGCATTTGATAAATTGTATATGCTTGAATTCCTTACTTGCAAGTTCAATCGCCATTCACAATAGAAGTGTTAAAAGTCAATTGAAACTGCAAGCTGACAACTGATGATATTTTGGAGTTAGTAAAGGAATTGTTATCGGGTGTGTTTCACATCCTTCCATTATTCCTATCTCTAGCACACCCTATTGTGTACAGGGATGCTATGTTTTAGGAAAAGTCTCACTACTGTGGCCTCATTTGTCTGGCTTGAGTACACATTGTCACAGTCATCCCTGTGTACTTGTCTGCAGTGGGAATATTGGTTCTGGTGTTCTCACTTCAATGTTCCCCCTTGTATGAGTTTGACTGCACACTGTCACTGTCACCCTCGCCTGGATGTTGTCTTTAACCCCTGCCTTACTGCAACTTCCACACTCCCTCCTCTTTGTCCTGTAGAGGACAATATAAATCTTACTGAATTTCAGTAGCGCAGATTCTCTGAAACTCTGTGACAGTTTCATCATGGACAGTTGCCTGTTGTTATCTGGGACATATGTGCAATACTCTTGGCCAATAATGGCACAAGTACCACCTTTCTTAGAGAACAGAAAGTCTGGTGCTAATTGATTGTGAAGAACCACACCATGATGCAAGCATTTTGGCAGTAATGTCACGGATGGCCTGGCTCATGTAGCGTTAAGGTATAATTAGCCAATTTCTTGAATGCTGAGGCCATATTGTGCTCTCGTGAGTGAGTTTGGCAGTCCTCAGAACAGGAATGCTGTTATCCAGAAATGCTCAGTTTCCACAATACTCCTTTGATGGTGGCCCCACACAGTGGGATGTAGAGGAAGCGCAGGCAGTTGGTACAAATATAGTCTTATATAGGTCAGATAACAACCACCCCTCCATGGCTTTGTTTCAGGCCAAAGACCCTATTTTTTAATGAGTACTCCTGGCAGTCAGTGATGGATCTGTTGGCCACATACTCAGTAAGTATCATTAATGGTATTCGGCGGATTAACAGACATTGCACAGACTAAAGCTAGACCTATCCTTTGATGGTTATATTAATGTATTTCACCCCATGAAGCATGGGTTTAATGCAATCATTGTAAGTAGGTTGATACTAACCCTCAGAACGGTTGTGCTGCTAAGAGTCATCCCTCTGGGCAGTGCAGTTCCTTGCTCCCTTACAGTCCTAGTTTCATTATCAAAGTAAAGCACAGAATCAAACTCACTATGATTCAGGGGTATAAACACATTTGCAAGCCACTTTCTGAAGGTACAGGCCCTCTTTAGAGCACATCCAACAATCTGACCAGTTAATACGTGATGAATGTTCATAACTAAGGTGAAGGAGGAGTATCAGGGTCATGAGATACTTCTGCATTTAGGCGAAATATAGATGCCCACATTACCCAAAACTTATAATGTATAATGATTACTTAAGGTGGTGTTGGCCAGAAATAAATACAATCTGCAAACAGGAATGAAGCAAGGACAGTGGAGACAGACAAAGCAAAAGTCTTTGCTCTTGCCATATGGAATGGGCATGGCCATTTTGTGAGGTTGTCCTTGCAGTCACCATTTTGTGAACTGTTTGATGAATTGCTTCTTGCTCTAGAATGACTTAATCAGAGCAGTTGAATGTAGACACAAGCAGTTTCTGGGCATGATTCTAGGGAGTGCTCCAGGCAATTAGTTACCAGAGAGCAATACATGGTCTAGATGATGTTGAAGAAAGGGGATTGATTATAATGTGGTTGCAGCTGAACATATATTCTGCTTTGCCATAAGCACAGCAACTCACTGGGGGAGCAAATGAGTTAAAGAATGCAATATTGACTGTTATGGATAAGAATAGCAGGAACCCAATAGATAAGTTAAGTAAATGTTGTCAGAGGAATGGATGGATGGTGTTCCAAGAGACATATGCTTTAAAATTAGGATCAGAACCCACAAATAGATGGTTAAGAGTAATAGTGTCTTATAGCACTGATAAATCTAGAAAGATATTGAAACAGTTCAATCCCAGTGACTCTGCACATACTGAGGCATGGGTATTGATGAACACGATTAGAACATGAGAGAAGGAAAAGCAGGAGTCAGATTTTAACTTTAGGAATACTTCAGAGACAGCTGAAAATATTCACTTTCAAGAAAATCGATAAGGCATCGCGCAGAGAAATACAGGTCAGGGTAGAAGCAAGCAGAGAGATTGCAGAAGAGAAGTCACAGAGCACTGAGGTGCACCATCATCCTATCAGGGAAACTGTGGTGGGTCAAACACCCCAGTACAGTGCTCAAATCTGCTGTTTCAGCTGTAGTAATATGGACCATTATGCCTGGAACTGAACAGAAATGAGCTCATTTAATGTGAATCACAGAAAGGTCAGAATATCTTGGAATTTCGGGTAATGTTTAATCTCATGCTTTAAACTTGTTGGAAGTTTACTTTTGCCTGATAAATACCTTCCAATATAAGGGAGGGAGGAAGGAAGGGAGGGAGAGGGGGAGGGGGAGGGGGAGAGGGAGAGGGGAAAAAAGGCTGTTTATGTGTTTGCTCAATCAATATTGGGAGGAAGTTTGAATTATTCCTATGCTTCAGAGGAAAAGGTGATTAATTGAAATATTTTGCTATTCTGAAGAGAATTTGCAGGAGCTCTTGTCTTTTAAGAGGTTGTGTGAATGCGTCAGGAGCCCCCACCCTGCCATCTTCTCTTTTGCTTTGCTCTGTGCATCTCTATTCCAGATATGAGATGCCCAGATTTCAGAGGGAAATTGCTCCTTGGTGGATAATTAAATTGGGAATTTGGAATTGATATGTTAGAAGATTGGAACATTTAGGAACAATCCTTCAAGTTGTTTTCACTAACAGGACTGCTTTCTTTTAACAGAACATAAAAGATGTTGCTCAAGACTTATGACATATTGATTATGAGTTTGAATTTCTTTGGAAAATAGTTTTGATGCAATCAATGTTTGTTATGTAAGTTGCAAATGAAAGTTTTCTATTTAAACATTGGACTGCTCCAAACAACAGCTCCGCATTAATTCCCTCACCATCTTAAAGCATACATTTATCCAAATGCAGCTGAATTATCAAATTAAAATGACTTGATCTGTCAGCCCTGTCTCTTCAGGGTTGAGATGTAGCTGTAAAGGGTATTAAAGTTTCTAGCAACACACACAAAATGCTGGTGGAACGCAGCAGGCCAGGCAGCATCTATAGGGAGAAGCGCTGTCGACGTTTCGGGCCGAGATCCTTCGTCAGGACTAACTGAAAGGAAAGAAAGTAAGAGATTTGAAAGTAGGAGGGAGGGGAAAATGCGAAATGATAGGAGAAGACCGGAGGGGGTGGGGTGAAGCTGAGAGCCAGACAGGTGATTGGCAAAAAGGATACAGAGCTAGAGAAGGGAAAGGATCATGGAACGGGAGGCCTTGGGAGAAAGGGGGAGGGGAGCACCAGAGGGAGATGGAGAACAGGCAGAGTGATGGGCAGAGAGAGGGAAAAAAACCTAAATATATCAGGGATGGGGTAAGAAGGGGAGGGGCATTAACGTAAGTTAGAGAAGTCAATGTTCATGCCATCAGGTTGGAGGCTAATCAGTCAGTATATAAGGTGTTGTTCCTCCAACCTGAGTGTGGCTTCATCTTGACAGTGGAGGAGGCCATGGATAGACATATCAGAATGGGAATGGGACGTAGGATTAAAATGTGTGGCCACTGGGAGATCCTGCTTTCTCTGGCGGACAGAGGGTAGGTGTTCAGCGAAACAGTCTCCCAGTCTGTGTTGGGTCTCACCAATATATAAAAGGCCACACCAGGAGCACCGGACGCAGTATACCACACCAGCCGACTCACAGGTGAAGTGTCGCCTCACCTGGAAGGACTGTCTGAGGCCCTGAATGGTGGTGAGGGAGGAAGTGTAAGGGCAGGTGTAGCACTTGTTCCGCTTGCAAGGGTAAGTGTCAGGAGGGAGATCGGTGGGAAGGGATGGGGGGGATGAATGGACAAGGGAGTCGCGTAGGGAGCGATCCCTTCAGAAAGCAGAAAGAACGGTGGAGGGAAAGATGTCCTTGGTAGTGGGATCCCGTTGGAGGTGGCAGAAGTTACAGAGAATTATACGTTGGATCCGGAGGCTGGAGGATCTACCTTCCTTGCAGATAATCTTTATTGTATTGGAGAACTGCATGGGTGTCAGAATATGATAGCAAGTGATCCCAAGGGACCATTTGTATCAAAATAAGAAGGGGCGTGCTGGAAGGAGATCAAATAAAGAAATATCAAGAACAAAAATTCTACTTATATTTTTTGGTAGATGGTTCTTCACCTGGTCAGTATGGCGAGGGGAGAACAAACTGTGGGATGTATGTGAGGGTAAAAGAACAGAGTCACAAAGGTGGAAGCTATCTCAGAATTATCCCAGACTGGAACAAGCAGACTAACAAGTTTGCAAAACAAAATGCTGCAACCTGGCAGGGCAGTTGCAGATCAAGCAAATTGAATCAGAATCAGAATCCTTTATTATCGTCAGGTATGGGGACACATACAGGGAATTTGATGCCGGTTTCCCTGAGCGCTCTCTGTACCGAATTAAAAGCAAACAAAACAATAGTGCAAATAATCATAAACTATATACAATGAGGTCTACTTCATTGAATGTACAGGTGGACTTGATTTATAATAGATTAAAATTCAAGTGTTCATAAGACTGATGGTATACAGAAAGAAACTGTTCTCCTTCACTATTTCCCCTGGCATACAGTGATCTAAAGTGCCTACCAGAAGGAAGGAGTTGAAACAGGTGATGTCCAGGGTGTGATGGGTCTACAATAATGCTGCTTGCTCGCTTCCTGACTCTGGATGCATATAAGTCCTGGATCGAGGGCAGCTTCACACCAATAATCCTTTCCGCAGCCCTGACGGTTCTTGGGAAGACAGAAGGAGCAATAGGTTAAGGTTATGGATTTAACAGAGGAGCAGAAGAAAGAAAGTATTAAAACATGATATAAGGAGCAGTGTCAGAAATATACAAAGAGCACAAGGGAGTTCTTACTATAGACTGAGTGGTCTTATGTGAAATTTGTGGTTCCAGAGGAGGAATGAAACCAAGTGATCCACTGGTACCATGATCTATAGGGATACTAGGAGGCAGTAAATGTCCTGGAAAGGCTAAAGGAAAGTGTAAACCTTTAATTCTAAGATGTCATTTAACACAAGATGAAGAGAAACATTGTGTTTTGTTGCAATGGAGTTAACTATGACTGGGGCCATGTTTGGTCCTGTTTCAGACCTATTACAGCAGGTAAATGTGTCAACAGTGATGCTGATACTTGGAAAACACTTGGTGATCACAACCTTTCTCAATGGATTTGACTAACTTTGGGCTAGCAAAGGAGGAGTAGAGATTCAAATTTGTGTTATGCCAGGGTGGATGGTTTGACATGCGAGGACAAAATCTTAAGTACCCCAAGTCCTGATTTAAAATTCCAGAAGTGACATTATCAAGTCAGAGGGAATAGTAATTAGTTTTTACATCCAATCACTGAACAGCCCTCAGGTAATGACGGTCATGCTAAGATTACAGTTCCAAGAGATCACACTCATGTGAATGAGTGGGGCAGTGATTCACCCAAGAGATATATCTATTGAGGTGGTTACCACCAAATATTTTCCAAAGGTTGCTTTGATCATTAATAGTTATACACAGGAGAACATTGTACAGGGATAAAGTAGAGTGAAAGGGTTCACAACGTGGGCAAGTATTATGAGAATACTTTGGTTATAGTACTAATGAAAACAGTTCATTGACTATTTCAAAGTTCCAAGTACATATATGTCACCATATACAACCCTGAAATTAATTTTCTTGTGGGCATACTCAATAAATTCAAAATAGAATAAATAATCATAATTGTATCAATGGAAGACCACACCAACTTTGGTGCAAAACACGACAAGCTATGCAAATACATAATGAAAGAACTAAAAATAAATAAATAGGCAATAAATATCAAGAACATGAGATGAAGAGTCCTTGAAAGTGAGTCCATAGGTTGTGGGAACAATTCAATGATGGGGCAAGTGAAATTGAGTGGAGTTATCTCCTTTGGTTCAAGAGCCTGAGGGCTGAGGGGTAATAACTGTTCCTGAACCTGGTGATGTGAGTCCTGAGGCCCCTCTTCCTTCTTTCCTATGGCAGCAGCGAGAAGAGAGCATGACCTGGCTGCTGGATGCGGCTTTCCTGTGACATCACTTCGTGTAGATGTGTCACTGGTGGGAGGGCTTTCCCCATGATGCACTGGACTGTATCCATTTCTTTTTATAGAATTTTCCATTCAAAGCTGCGATAAAGCAGTCAATATACACTCCACTGGGAATAGTCCGTTTTTCTTGCTATATGTGCTGGTGGGACAAACATTTAGTGATAGCTGCATGAGTTATACCAAGAGATGGAAATAGTGCCCTTTGAAAGGTCACAGTGTTGACATTGGAATTATGACTTTAGATCTGGCTATCAGACAATGAACTTTGTCTCAGCCAACAGTAGATGTGGTAACAAAGGAGCACCTCACAATCCAATGCAGTGACTCCGATCAATATTTATGGGACTATATTGTTATCAAGTTTCACCGATTCCTCAGTTGAGTGCAAACTGGATATTGAGTGACTCAGATTTTTGGAATAAGTGTTTGAATTGGTGGCCAAATGCTTAAATACATCCGTGGATGAGTATAGTATTGCATGCTATTAAAATACTAGTTTTATGTCCATTGTTAATTGTAATGCTTAATGTATATCAACTTAAAAGATGGAAGGCTGAAATTATGGTGAAAGTTAGAGGATGATGATCTTATAAAATAGAAGAGGTGATTGTTGGTATAAGAGTATGTTTCATTCAGTAAGTAAATGTTACCTTTACTTTTATATAAGCATAGCACACTTGCCAGAGGCCCATGGCAATCCTATTGCCAGTTAACAGAATGAGAGGCATATCTTTACATCAAGAGGAGGGAGATGTTGGTCAGGGGAAAAAAAAATACAATCTGCAAATCAATGACAAACAAGAGAAAATCTGCAGATGTAGGAAATTCCAGCAACACACACAAAATGTTGGAGGAAGTCCAGCATTGAAATGTTGAAACAGACGAAATGTTGACTGTACTTTTTTTCCCTATAGATGCTGCCTGGCCTGCTGAGTTCCTCCAGCATTTTGTGTGTATTGCTACAAATCAGTGAATAAAAATAAGTTAAGGGTGTTGGAAACAGACAAAGGAATAGTTTTTGTTCTTGCCATATGATGACAGGAATAGAGGTGGTCATTTTGTGAGACTGTCCTTGCAGCTGCCATTTTATGAACTGTTTGGTGAAATGATTCTTCTTCTGGGATGACCTAATCAGAGCAGTTGAATGTGGACATAGGGAGTATCTGCTAATGATCTGGTAAACCTAAGACCATTCTCAAATAAGACGCTGTTTATTATGTAGCATGGCAGTTTGCAGCAGGAACAGCCTGAGATCTGGTCAATTGAGCCCAGTGTTGGGATAACCTGGTTAGACCAGCTTGAACCAGTCTGAGTTGAGAAAACAAAAGGAAATCACCAAAGGCATGAAGCTGGAGGAAGGGTCATAAAGCAATACTCTTGTACGTCAAATGAGAATTTGACACAGATCAGTCAGATGACCTCGAGCCAACAAAATTGAAACATCATAGATTGATCTGATAAGGGAAAGAATAAGAATGAAATATTTTGGGAGACAGGCAGCAACAGCTCTCCAGAGATCAACCACCGCAGGTGTGGAGGACCCCACATTGGACACGTGGAGATCACATCGGGACCATGAGGAATGCCTAGCCAGTACAGATTTTCTTCCCTAGGTATTAGTTTTCCTCTTGTTTGGCTGTTCATAGAGGGTCAGGGAAGCCTAGTAGTTGTGTCCACAGATACATAGTTGTGTACATTCATGTGCTTCTGAACTGAGCCAATAAAGGTACTTGTTAGCAAACACAGATTCACTCTGTGCCTAACTGATCATTATTATTGAAGGGGTAATCCTTGTAACATTAGTAAAAAGCAAAAACCAAGAGTTCAATCCATCAATGTTCTTCTGGCTAACTGTCCCCTGGTCAGTTTTCCTGGCTTAATGAGTGAGTTGTGTATACACGTTGGCTTTCCTTGGACCTTAAAGGATATATATGGTCAGCAACACTTGGAATGGGCCTTCCCAGTGGCGCTCCGGGCAGCTCTTTTGTCAGTAGGTTCTCACTAGTACCCGATCTCCCAGCTGGGATGACTGGCACTCTGCAGCTAGCATGATCATCTGAGCTTTAAGTACCTGCTGATAGAAACCTTTAAGAGTGTATGTTAGTGCTATACAAAAATGCAACATGCTTCCACTCATAATATATGGACATCCATCTGTTTGATTAAAAAGGGAGAGGCAATTGGCAAGTGCATGGGACATTGCAAACCTATATCATGTGGAGAAAGGCCCGTTACACAGTTTGGAGTGCAACACATCATGAGGACCAATGGAAGCATTTCTGGCCGCTTTAACTTGATTCTGCCGTGCAGTTTAGCCAACCTGTGTTTCAGCTGAGAGTGGTAATGGCAGATGAAATTATGTTTACATTACATGGTTTTTATCAAATACTCTAACTTTACCCATAAAATAATGACTGTTACCACTGAGAATTTGTCAGGCATCCAAACCTAGTACTAAATTCTCATAACAAAAATTATCAACAATTAGAGCATCATTTCTCTGAGTCGGATTAGCTTTTACCAATGGAGATAACAAACAAAGAAACAATTGTATAATCACAACCCATACATTTAGATACCTACACAAAATCTATTTGGAGATGCACAAATACCCTCCAAAGGGAGTGCCCAGCCACTGCAAATACTGGTTGTGTCTTTCAGGTTTATGTCTCTGGCAAATCATACAGTTGCTGCTCCTTTTCTTGATGTTTTCTCAAATCTTTCACTTTCAATTACACCCATCATCCTTCATAGCAGGGGTTTGCAAGTTTTCTATGCAGTGGACCAATACCATTAAACAAGGGGTCTGTGGACCCCAGGTTGGGCACCCCTGATTTATTGCCTTGCACTTAGTGTGCTGTAGTCCATAAAGTCTGTTCAGCCACTGATGCATCACGTTGCAATTGTACTAGTTCATCAAAGGATGTGGAAAGTATTGGCAGCCTGATCACACTGGAGCGCCAGGCAGCCATAAAGATCTGCGGTTTCTGCCTTAGCAAAGGACTCAGCTCATTTGTTCCCTACAGTTATTGCGTCCTTTCCCTTAGTACGAGCCACATAGTTGTAACAGCAAGAGAAGTAAGTAATTGAAAAGCAGGAAATGATTCATATTTAGTTCACCATGTTTTATCGTGTTCCAAAGAGGCTAGAAACCCATGTAGTCTCCTTAATTGTCCATTGTTATGTGCTATTCCTGAAGCATATCGAGATTCAGTGTAATTATTTACAGCAGCTCCAGCTGCAAGGATGTAAGCTTTTGTTCAGCTGCTTAAGCAGAACAGAAGGGAGGGTAGCTTTGCTACCTCAGCCGTTATATGACGTGCACACACCCCATATCCACTAAAATTTTCCATTTCCCCAATATCAGTTCAGGACAAAATGCCTTCAAGAAAAATTAAACGCAAGCTTACGTTCAGGTGGCTTTTTACAATGGGCAGAATTAAAATCGTACAAGTACACTTTGAGAACAGATGATTTAAACTGCATAATCTATGGTACTGCTAGCAATGGAGATGGAAACTGTTATCAAAGTTGCCTTGGCCCAGGGGCATCTTCGAGCCCAATAGCCAGACTGTTTGGAAACAAAGCATACCCCTCATGGACATTGCCACGTTTTACCCCTGTGGAGTCCACTACTCCATTTCCATATTTGTTGGATCGAAGAACTGTAAAACCCCTACATTTAGAATAGTATTATCTAAGCAACTGTTTTATTCAAAACAAAAATTACCAGTTACAAGTGGAGAGACATGAGCCATATGCGTAGAATAAAAGGTGATGTTAAAAATGACATTTACAGTGAAATACTGAAGCAAACGTTAATCTGGTAATGATTAGTCAAAAATTGGTTTCTGTTAATTTGGTTAAATATAAAACAAAGCTGTAAGATTCAAATGGCATAGGGTTGCTATTGCAATACTTGTAAAGCAATGTACAATATTACCCAGAGGCTAAAGTGGAGCAGCCGTGAAGGGTTGCACAAGTATTATCCTCATTCCCTTAACAGTTTTAATCCTTTGATGTTGTAATTGCTTTTGGCAATATCATAAAAGACCCAATTTTACTTAATTCTTCTCATCTCACACAAGTAACAGTATCTGTTTTCCTTTAAACTAGATTACAATATATTTACAATAACGTTTATTAAGCTGGGTGACCCCACCTCTAGAGTTAAACCAGATTAGTTCTGAAAACATTTATACACACAGTTCTACATATTCATTAATATTATTGTCTCCTGTCTAGATTATGAAGAAAACATTTTCTCTGGATTACTACTAGATCAGTTCAAGGTACATTTAAATCAACATTTTGTTCATCCCATCTGCACCCTTCCACCTCCTGCAGTGCTGTTGGGAAATGTCACCTGTGTCAAGGCAACATATGATACTGGCTTCACCAAATTCTCAAGAAGCACCACTTTTTAAAACTGTGCTTGTGCTTGGGGAAGGCAGGGGTACAGCACTTAGTCAATCCTCAGATTCTGGTGTTAACTGTTTCTTTTCAACCTCTGACTTATCTTGCTTACTTTTGCTGCTCCTTTACAGTATTTATCAAACCATTTTTGCATTTCACGTTCACAGGCAGCAGAGACTTCGAAAGGTGCTGGAAAACAGAATGAATGAGGACAATCGTGGGGGATATTTAAAGAGGAAATAGATACATTTCTGACAGAGGAATGAAGGTGAGGGTCTTGAGGAACTAAAACAGAAGAGCAGAATACTTTAATGCTGCATCTTTCCTACATCAGCAACTGAGGGATTGACATACCTTGACTACTCCACACAGGAGGAAATTTGCATAGCAGCAGTTGAGGATTTAGGACTGAGGATCTGCCAAGGCTGAATTCCTTTCTCCTGTATAAAGGAGTTAAGGGTTAGCCATCTCAGTGGAACCTCCAAGTAACTGTCATCACGAATAATAAAATAACTAAAATCACTGGTCCCAGAACACATTCACCCTTACTGCTCAGTTTTATCTTACTTTTGCAGAAGGAGAACAGCATGGCTCCTGTCACCCACACTGCTCTGAAGGTAGGACTGAAACCTGTTAGTTTTATACAGAATTGGTTATCAATTCCAAATATTGATCATACGGTAAATTGTATATTTTTGAATTCCTTACTCGCAAGATCAATTGCTATTCATAATAAAGGTGTTAAAATTCATTCAAAACTTTCAGCTGCCAACTGATGATATTTTAAAGTTAGTAATGAATTGGCCCTTAGTTACTGCACATCCTTCCATTATTCCTATATCATCTGTCTCTGGCACATCCTATTGTGCAAAAGAACGCTATGCTTTAGGAAGCCCTTTCTGGAAAAGTCTCACTGCAATAGCCTCACTCAACTGGATTCAGTACACAGGAAATGGATAATGGTTCCTGTGTTAAAGCAGTGGTATACTAAATGGTGGAGTTCCTCCAGAACACTAATATAAGAGGAAAGTGCAGAATGTGAATAAACTCCTTAAATGGTAATTAAAGCAAATGGAGGTCAATGTTCATATAGGGGTTATTGTGAAAAGGAAGTAGAATGAAAGTTTTACTAAGAGACTCTTCGATACGTGCATTGAGCTTAGAAAAATATAGGGCTATACCGTGGGGAAATTCTAGGCAGTTTCCAGAGTAGGTTACATGGTCAACACAATATTGTGGGCCGAAGGGCCTGTAATGTGCTGTAGATTTCTGTGTTCTCAGTTCTCTGTTCTATAACATTCAGTTGAGGAACTGTATTCTAAGTTACAGGACAATACCATTCAATCCACAAATGAGGCTCGTGGTTAAACCCTTAAGGGCAGCTAGTGACAGGACATATACTGATTGAGGACCCCTGATCCAAAATTCTTGGGGCCAGAAGTGTTTTGGATTTTTTTCACATTTTGGAATCTATAATGAGATAGCTTGGGATCACTATCATTTCTGACTCTGAATAGACGTGCTACCAGTAAGTTGACTTTGTTTTGCAATTGTTCATCACACTTAAACCAACAAAAGGCAACCAAAAAAGTGATAAGAAGGGAAAAGATGAAATATGAGGGCAAACCAGCCAATAATATCAAGCAGGATACTACAAGTTATTTCAATTATATAAAGAGTAAAAGGGAGGTGAGGGTTGATATTGGACCACTGGAAGATGATGCTAGTGAAGTAGTAACGTGGGACAAAGAAATGGAAGATGAACTTAATGGATACTTTGCATCAGTCTTCACTGTGGAAGACACTAGCAATGTGTCAGAGGTCCCTGAGAGTCAAAGGGGCAGGAGTGCCATTGATATTACAAAGGAAAAAGTGCTAGGCAAACCAGATAGACTACATTCAATAAAATTCTATGGCGTTGCAGGAAAGATACTGGTATGGTTAGAGGAATGGCTGACAGACAGGAGGTAGTGAGTGGGAATAAAGGGGGGCTTTTCTGGTTGGCTGCCAGTGACTAGTGGTGTTCCTCAGGGGTCAGTATTGGAACCACCGCTTTTTACATTGTTTCTCTGTGATTTAGATAATGGAATGACACAAAGGTAGGTGGAGGGATGGGTAGTGCTAAGGAAGCAATGTGATTGCAGCAGGACTTGGACAAATTGGAAGAATGGGCAAAAAATACAGTATTGGGAAATGTATGATAATGCATTTTGGCAAAAGGAACAATAGTACGGACTATAATCTGAATGCAGAAAAGGTTCAAATAACAGAGGTGCAGAGGGACTTAGGAGTTACGACTAGGGACTTAGGACTTACGTGCAAGACTCCCAGAAGGTTAATTTACAGGTTGAGTCTGTGGTAAAAAAGGCAAATGCAATATTGGCATTTATTGCAAGGCGAATAGAATATAAAAGCAAGGAGATAACGTTGTGGCTTTATAAGACATGAGTCAGGTCGCTCTTGGAGTATAGTCAACAGTTTTAGGCTCATATCTCAGAAAGGACGTGCTGTCATTGGACAGAGTCCAGAGGAAGTTTTCAAGGATAATTTCGGGAATGAAGGGCTTAATATATCAGGAGCATTTGGTAGCTTTGGGCCTGAGATCACTGGAATTTAGAAGAATGCCGGTGTGAGGGGGGGGGATCTTAATGAATACTAACAAATGTTGAAAGGACTATATAAGGTGGATGTGGAGGTGATGTTTCCTTTGGTGAGGGTATTCAGAACTAGAGGGCACAGCCTAAAAACTGAGGGGCAACATTTTAGTACAGAGGTAAGGAGGAGTCTTTTTAGCCAGAGAAAAGTGGATCTGTGGAATGTTCGACCACAGACTGTGGTGGAAACCAAGTCCGTGGGTATATTTAAGGTGGAAGTTGATAGTTTCCTGATTGGTCAGGGCATCAAAGGATACGGTGAGAAGACAGATGTATGGTGTTGAGTGGGATCCGAATCAGCCATGATGGAATGGCAGAGCAGACTCGATAGGCTGAATGGCCTAATTCTGCTCCTCTGTTTTATGGTCTATGATATATAATGTGTGCAGGGCAACAAAAGCTGCATTGCAGCATTGGGAGAATACCTGAATCAGCTGTTGAGCAACAACAAACAACAGCTGGCTTTCCGTCTCCAGCTACAATGCCGTGCTTTGATTAAAAGGTTACAGTACATTATTTGTGTTTTTCAGAATCAGAATCAGGTTTAATATCACCAGCAATGCAATACACAATAAATAAATATAGAGAAAATAATCTGAATTACAGTAAGTATACACAGTACATGTCTGTTAAATAGTTACATTAAAATAAGTAATGCAAAAACAAACAGAAATAAGACAAAGTAGTGAGGTATGTTCATGGGTTCAATGTCCATTTAGAAACTGGATGGCAGAGGGGAAGAAGCTCTTTCTGAATCAGTGAGTGTGTCCCTTCAGGCTTCTGTACCTCCTTTCCAATGGTAACAACAAGAAGAGGGCAAGTCCTTTTTTAAAGTTTTATTTAAGGTATAAAACCAATCAGCATTGTAGACTTGGCTGTTGTTAGATTTTCATCAGCGACACTTTAAAAATTTAATTCCGTTATGTAAGGTATAAAAACAATCAGCATCATAAACTTGCTCTAGTGTTAGATTTTTGTGATCAGCAGACATTTTACAACTTAACACCATGTGTTTTTCTTAAATTACTGCAACCAGCCTGCTGAATATTCACAATTACCTTCAATTTTCAGTTCATTGTGACTGATTTTTGTTTCATGATCAAGACACTGTTAAGCAGCATATACAGTATTCACTCCAGCACTGGGATACAGAATTGAGATCTTCAATTTTTGCTTTATGCAGAGTTCTTTTCTATTTTTCATTAACTTCTGTTCATTGCGCATGTGAGGTTACTTCACAGAATTGTTTGTGGTGCAAAGTGACCTTGGGAAACTTCTCAGCTCCTTGTGGGATTTTCCATTTATGACATCATGTCAGTACTCAGAAAAAGTTTGGATTTCGGAGGTTTTCAGATTTTGTAATTTCGAATATGGAATGTTCAACCTGTCTTAGGAATTTGTTGTGGTGTGTTGATCAGGGACCAGCATGCAACAAAAATCAATAATTATAAAGAATAAAGAAATATATGAAAATAAAGTTAGGGCTTAAAATACATATGGAATAAAATGTGCATAAATTCACAGATACCAGCATATATAAACAGAATTATTGAAAGTCCAAATGGTGGACTTGCCAATGATAAATCCCTATGATAAAGAAGGAAAATATATTAGCAATGTTTAAAATTATCACTCGCAACAAAGTGATGGGTTATTTAGTTAGATGCATGACAGGAAATATGGTACAAGTAGAACAGCCTCAAGATTCTGAGCAAGAAATCTATCCACGCGTATCATCTTCAGCTGTTGTATTAATGCCCTTACTTAGAGGGCAATAAAGACATAAAAATAGATTTAACTTATGACAGGTGGTGGAGCAAACAAAATAACAATGGATGTAGAAAAGTCACAAAAGCTGGTTAGAGGGCATAAAGCACAGCAGTGGTAAATACTAGTTAAGAAAGTTAAATAACAGTGTTATTAGCTGAGGGAGTTTCAGAAAATGAATTCTCAAAATTCTATTTATGAATTGTATGATTCCCATGATAAGGCTGAAGAATTTTGTTTTATACTGATATAGAAAAGCATCTGGGTGGGATATAAAGTTTGAAGTGAAACTAATTTGAGAGATAAGAGGATCATCTTTTTCCACTTACTGTTGGCACTGAAGAGAATCGAGGCGGCCAAATTGAGGATTTCAGTAGCAGTACCAATTAAATCTGAAGGCATATCCTATTAATGAAGTTGAAAGGCATATTAAGAAAGCAAGCCCTGGATAATCATTAAGGAACTGATTCTCAATTAAATTTCCTGAATTTATTATAAAAGGCTTCTATGTTGGTGGATAACCCTTGAAGCAATGAACGATCCCTATTGTCAACAGTTGGGAAGTTGAAGAAAATTGTAGCTGAGGGTTTTGAGTGCTAGTTTCACTTGTTGCTGCAGGCTTGCAGCACACAGCCATTTAACACAGAACACAAATCAAGTTTCTCCAGGCTATTGGAAAGAGCCCTCAGAACATTGGCTATTCAAAGCAACTTCTCAGTTCATAATCACAAGAATGAAACTACATTGGAACATAAATCCCATGAGGTGATCTTTTTATATACTTTCAATTGAATAGTTTTGACTGCTGATTCCATAATCTTTACCTTTCTCTCCAGGGTATTTAGGAAGACAAGTTTTATTTTCACAACATACTTAAGCTTAACTCAGGTTATGATTTGGTTGTATTAAGCAAAAGAGAAACACATGGAACACTGTGCATAATTGCAGTCTCTGTACTGGAAAAAAGGAATTGACATCAGTATAGTATAGAATAGCTACAGGACAAACTGAACATAATCAAATGGACTTCAAAAAGAAATTGAGAAACCCTCAATTAGTTACTCTGGTAAAAAGAAAGCCCAGAGAAAATACTGGTTAAAAATTCAATGTTCATAACTGGGTAGCTACAATAATTTTACGATTTTTCATGAAGTTTGTATCATAACTAGAGAACTCACGATTAATATTTGGAAAGAAATAACATGTACCCTGGATATAGTTACTTCACATAAAATCCAATGAAAAGTGATTGTTCTGCAACTGCTGAGCCATTGTGGTGCAGAAATTTGGGGCACCCATGTGAGAGATAAATTATGTTAATGACTGCTTTGGTTTTTGGCCAACCAGATAAAGGTTCAGTTGTACTTTAGACCCAAATTCTTGGGTGCAATAGGTTAGATGATGCACATTTTCTTTGGTGTTCCTATCCCAAAGCTAAGCTGATCTTGGCAAACTGGTAGTTATAAACCTCCTAGTTCAGCATTAAAATGTAAAATACTGCTGTATGGGGGGGGGGAAATGTCATGTTTCCATGAGTTATATATACAATTATCAGAACATGGCATCATTGGCAAGACCAACATTTATTGTTTGTCTTTAATTGCACCTAAACAGATTGGTTCAGTAGGTTATTCCACAGCATGTATGTGAATCTGGAGTCACAAATAGGCCAGACTGAGTAACAAGGTCTATTTTCCCTCCATGAAGGATATTTGTGAACCTGGCAGATTTTTATGAGAATCTGGTAGTTAGTTTCATAATCATCATTGCAATGACTAGCTGTGATCTTGAAATACATTTCAGTTTATTAGGCTCGTTTTAAATTCCGCTGGCAACATGGTGGGATTAGAACTCCATTTTCTTGATTATTAGCTCCGTCCTCTGCATGATAAGTCAACCTGCTTACTAAACCATTGGCAGAAGTTGCACTGGGATTTCAAGGATAGCTGATGCTTGGGAGTCCAGGTCAAATGTTCTAAGTAATGCTCATGGTCATTAGATTGTTTTGCTCTAGGAAATATCGATCTTCAATATTGTGTAATACTTTAAAAAACTGTGTTATGCATTGGAATTTCCAGATGTACCATCTAAGATTTAGTCAGCTTTAAATGTCATGCCAGTTTCTTTTGATCTTCTTGTTTCTCTCTAAGCTACTTAGCAAGGCAGTTTTATTATCTCAACATACTCTTAATGTTTTAGCTGTATTAAACAAATAGGAAACATTGGAACACTGCAAACTTGTGTCAAGTAACAGCACAAATTTAGCACATGGCTTCAGTTGACAATCTGTTCCCTTGTCAGATCCTGTTGAAAGTCTGCTAAATTATAGCTGGCAACAAAGATGTATGTTTTAATTTATAAACTAAATGCTGCAACAGGTCGGGCTACATAAATGGGAAGAGAAACAGAATTAATATTAGTGGCTAAAGAGCTTTCATTAATTTTAAAGCATTTATATTCTCATTTCTCAGTGGTAGTGTTCCTTTGTGTATTAGGCTGACAGGCTAAAATGAAATATCCAAACACAAACAAGAGAAAATCTACAGATGCTGGAAATCCAAGCAAATCCAAATGTTGAAGGAACTGCTATCCACCACAAATACTGGGATCTCCCAGTGGCCACCCATTTTTTTTCCACTTCCCACTCCCATTCCTACATGTCAGTCCATGGCCTCCTTTACTGTCGTGATGAGGCCACATTCAGGTTGGAGGAGCAACACCTTATATTCCGTCTAGGTACCTTCCAAACTGATGGCATGAACACTGATTTCTTGAATTTACGGTAATTTCCCCCCCCCCCCCCCCCCCACCACCATTATTCCCCATTCCCCATTTCACTTTATCTGCTTACCTGCCCATCACCTCCCTCTGGTGCTCCTCGCCTTTTTCGTTCTTCCATGGCCTTCTGTCCTCTCCTATCAGATTCCCTCTTCTCCAGCCCAATATCTCTTTCACCAATCAACTCTTTACTTCACCACTCCCTTCCCCCCACCCCCAGTTTCACATATCACCTTGCATTTCTTCCTCCCCTCCCCTACATTCTAATCCTACCCCTCATCTTCTTTTTTCCCCCCAGTCCTGCTGAAGGGTCTTGCCTGAAACGTTGACTGTACTCTTTTCCATAGATGCTGCCTGGCCTGCTGAGTTCCTCCAGCATTTTGTGTGTGTTGCAATGTAATATCCAAAATGTTCTGTATTTTCTGATTTGGGTACAACATTTTCATTTATCAACTTATGAATGTTACCATCACTGGAAAAGATGGCACGGGTTCTCTTCGCTACCTGTTCTTGAGAATGTACGAACCAATTTGTTAATCCGGTGTAGCCTTTCGGGTGAAAGTGTTCACAGAACTTCTGGAAAGCCAATTGCAGAATGAAAGAGTCGTACTATATTTATGCAATGCAATTTGAAAGGTGCTTTGTTGAATTGCTATTGCAATTAGCCAAATGAGGAAGACAAACAAAAGACATGTTCTGAAAGCCAACTGTACCAGATCTCATTGGTCACTTTAAATCCTCGCAATTTTAATATTTACTTTTATAAAGAGTGCAAATTATTATACATACTGAGCACCTATTTTGTTGTTAACAGAGTTTATCACATCTCACAATGGCCTGATAAGTAGGGAAATATAGACGATTTGAACCAGGGATAGGGTTCCTTTTGTCCTCACCTACCACCCGAGTAGCCTCCACATCCAGCACAGAGCTCTCCATAACTTCTGTCATCTCCACAGGGATCCCACCACCAAGCACATGTTCCCTTCTCCCCCCACTGACTTTCTGCAGGGATTGCACCCTATGTGACTCGCTTGTCAACTCGTCCCCTCCCTAGTGATCTCCCTCCTGATACTTATCCTTGCAAGTGGAACAAGTGCCTCAGCTGCCTCTACACCTCTTCCCTCTCTAAAATTCAGGGCACAAACAGTCCTTCCAGATGAGGCGATACACCTCCTATAAAGCTGCTGGGGTCAGCGACCATATCAGGTGCTCCCGATATGTGTCCTGTTCTTTGATGAGACCTGATGTAAATTGGGAGACCGCTTTGCTGAGCACCGATGCTCCTTCTGCCAAAAAAGGCCAGATCTCCCGGTGGCCATCCAGTTCAACTCAACTTCCCATTCCAACGCGTCCCTCCATTGTCTCCTCTCCTGCTGTGATGAGGCTACACTCAGGCAGGAGGAGCAATACCTTAAATTCCATCTGGGTAGCCTCCAACCTGATGGCATGAACATCGATTTCTCAAACCCCCACCTTCACCATTCCCCATTCCTGTTTCCCTCTCTCACCTTATCTCTGTACCAGTCCATCACCTCCCCCCTTTCCTTTCTTCCATGATCTTCTGCCCTCTCCTATCAGATTCCTGTTCCTCCAGCTCTTTATTACTTTCACCAATCAACTTCCCAGCTCTTTACTTCATCCATCCCCCTCCCAGCTTCACCTATCACCTACCACCTTGTACTACTTCTTCCCCTCCCCCCACCTTCTTACTCCGACTTCTCTTTCTATCCAGTCTTGATGAAAGGTCTTGGCCTGAAATGTCAACTGTTTAAATCTTTTCCACAGATGCCTGGCCTGTTGAGTTCTTCCGGCATTTTGTGTGTGCTGCTTTGGAATTCCAGCATCTACAGATTTTCCGGTGTTTCAAGACGTACAAAAAAGCTGGATGAATTCAGCAGGTCGGGCAGCATCTGTTGACTGCTTCTTTCAACGGATGCTGCCCGACCTGCTGAGTTCATCCAGCTTTTTTGTACGTCTTGATTTGACCACAGCATCTGCAGTGTACTTTGTGTTTTCTGGTGTTTGTCGACTATTTGCTGCTGGGCTGATAAAGTGTGACTGCTGTCCAATGATAAGATGATGCCAATACTTAATTGAAAAAAATTCTCAGAAGTCACAGACAGCATTTTATTCTCGGACACAGATCCAAAGCATCAACACTATCTTGGATGTTTTGGGATATATTTTAAGAAAAAATATTAACAGTAACTTATTCTATTATTAATGCCTAAATCCCAAAACATCTTGGACCAGCAGCATTATTCAATAATTTATCAGTCGTTGCATGCATCTGCTTGATTACTTTAATTACTAAAGTGAACAGAAGTAGCATGCACTTTAATCACTGGCAATAATGCTTTCAATAACGCTTTGCAAAATGGCATCTTATGTTTAACCTCTCTGTGATATTCATGAAGTTGTAGCATTTGTACAGTAATAGGCCATTAAACTCATAGAACATAATCAAGATCATAAGCACCCTTTTAATGATCTGACAATTGCTAATGATTGCCAATCAGTCTCTCCTGCTTAGAAAGTAACTAATTATAACAACAATAACATTTCCATTTATTTTGGGCTTTAATATAACCAATCTGTCTCAAAGCATTTAACAGGGCTGACTTGGTGCTGTGTCACTTTAGAAAGAATCCAGAAATATAAAACAAATTACATATTAAAAGGAAAACTTTAAGGAGCATCTTCAAAGAGAAATGAAATGCAGGTATTGCCATAAGATATAGGAGCAGAATTAGGCCATTTGGCCCATCAAGTGCGCTCTGCCACTTCATTGTGGGTGATTCATTTTCCCTCTCAGCCCCAATTTCCTGCCTCCTCCCTGTATCCCTTCATGCCCTGACCAGTCAAGAATCTATCAACCTCTGCATTAAATATACATAAAGACTTGGCTTCCACAGATGCCTGTGGCAAAGAATTCCACAGATTTGCCTTTCTCTGGCCAAAGAAATCCCTTTTTATCTCCATTCTAAAAAGCCGCCCCTCTATTCTGAGGCAGTGCCATTTAGTCTTTGACTCTCCCACCAGAGGAAACATCCACTCTATCAAGGCCTTTCACCATTTGGTAGGTTTCAATGAGGTCATCCCTTATTCTTCTAAATTCTAATGAATACAGGCCCAGAGCCGTCAAACACTCTTCCTGTCAGAATGCCTCACCGCCAACCCTTTGACTCTCAATACAGGAGTCCCCATGACTGTATCACCACTCACAGCTCCAAACTGCTAATTAAATTTGCCGACGACACTACATTGATTGGTCTTATCTCAAACAACAAAAAGGTGGCCTACAGGGAAGAAGTCATCTCTCTGATACAGTGGTGTCAAGAAAACAGTCTCTCCCTCAATGTCGCAAAAACAAAGGAGCTGGTTGTGGGTTACAGGAGGAATGGAGATGGGCTAACCCCTATTGACATGAATGGATCTGGGTTTGAGAGGGTAAACAGCTTCAAGTTCCTTGGCATCCACCTCACTGAGGACCTCAGGTGGTCTGTGCACACTATGCACACCAGCTGTGTGGTGGAAATGGCACAATAGTGCCTCTTTCACCTCAGATGGTTGAGGAAGTTTGGTATGGGCTCCCAAATCCTAAGAACTTTCTACAGGGGCAAAAATGAGAGCATCCTGACTAACTGCGTCACTGCCTGGTATGGGAACTGTACCTCCCTTACTTGCAGGATTCTGCAGAGAGTGGTGCGAACAGCCCTGCTCAACTGTAGTTGTGAACTTCCCATGATTCGGGGCATTTACAAGGACAGATGTGTAATAAGGGCCTGTAGGATCATTGGCGGCCCAAGCCATCCCAACCACAATCTACCAGGAACCGGTATCGCAGCATAAATGCCAGGACCAACAGGCCCCGGGACAGCTTCTTCCACCAGGCCATCAGACTGCTGAACTCACATGTATGTGTATAGAGAAATGTATATAGTGTACTCCATATTACATTGACTGTTCTATTTATTATAAATATTATAATAATTAAAATAATATTAGTTATTATATTATAATTATTGTTATATATTTAATATAAATTATTATAAATTACTATGATCCCACATTTAGATAGGGACATAACAAAGATTTTCACTTCTCCTGTATGTGAAGAATGTAAGAAATAAAGTCAATTCAATTCCATTCATATGACAAGCCATTCAATCCTGGAATCATTTTCGTGAAACTCCTTTGAACCCTCTCCAGTTTCAGTGCATCTTTTCTAAGATAAGGGGCCCATAGCTGCTCACAATATTCCAACTCAGGCCTCACCAGTGCTTTATAAGTCTCAGAATTACATCCTTGTAATTCTATATTTAATTGTATTGTAATTTATATTGTAACTCTAATATAGTATAGTCCTCTTGAAATGATTGCTAACGTTTCATTTGCCTTCCTCACCACAGACTCAAGCTGCAAATTAACCTTTAAGAAATCCTTCACAAGGACTCCCAAGTCCCTTTGTTCCTCAGTTTTTTGAAGGTTTCTCAGGGAAATCTAACAGCTTGTGACCTTGGCAGACAATGAGATCATGGAGATATAAATGAAAGGATATGAGTCTTAAGATTAGGCTGTTGTTTAACTGAGAGTCAGCAGTGGACAATAAGTGCAAGAGTAATAGGTAAACAACATTTACCATATGATATTTGCTGAGAAAACACAGGTGACAGAGACTTAAAAAGGTGATAGAAAACAGAATGAATGAGGCCAATTATTGAAGACAGTTAAAGAGGAGGTAGATAAATTTCTGAGAGAGAGAAAAAGTGAGAGTTTTGAGGAATTAAAACAGAAAAGGAGACTCTGGGCTTGGGTCAAATCAGCAATGACTGTGTGGAATATTGGACTGCCTTGAAAGATTGAGTGGTCTACTACTATTTTCTTATATTCTAATATCAGTTAGAGATGTTTTGCAAAGTCTGGTTTAGACGTTATAAAGACATGGATCAGAATGTCAGCAGAATCCAAATTGATGCAAGGCTGGCAGAGCAGAATATTATGAAGGTAGATGGATGGCATCTTTGAGATGGCATGGTTATGAGCTCTGAAACTTAAGTCAAGATAAAATAGGGCATCAAGATTGTGAAGTCTGGTTCACCTTTTGAAAGTTGTCGAGAGGAGGAACTTTTTCAATGGCCAGTGAACAGTTTCCTGAAAGGCAATAACTTTGGTTTTCTCTATACAAGGCAACATTAAAAGTTAGAAGCAGGAGCAGGCAGTATTCATTTCAAACCTTTCTTCAATCTCTGATAATAACATTGACACAGAAGCAACATTAGGATTAGAGCAAATTATTTTCCATCAAAAATATGTACAAATTTCCAGAATGGGTTAAAGCTGTATTGTTGAGATGTTTAAATATAGTTACTCATCATCTATGTCCGGATATCAAGAGCTGCAGATTATGGTGACATTGACCAGGAAACAACCAAAACCAGTTTGAAACAGTGACATACATCCAAGTGTTTTAAATTCAATAATGTATTGTTGATGCCCAGTAAACACCCAGTTCTCATTATATTAAGACTACATATGCATTAACTGTTTAAAGATTAATTTTTCCTCCTCTTGCACAGTTTATAAAATTTTACAGACTATTTTCTGTTTCTGTTTGATATTCCGTCCATGTTTCTGCATTGAATTTCATCAGCCCACGCAGAGTGTTGACAAATTAACTAGCCCAAGTGAGGGACAAAGTAATTGAATGCAAATGAATATTATGGCCATCTTGAATTCAAAATCCTTTCCTTCAATAAAAAGGAAGTAAAAAATCCTGATATATGATAACCAAATGATCAGAATAATGCATTTATGGTGTTCCAGTTTCCTTGCATAGTTCAAAGACATACCGCGTAGGTTAATTGGTAAATTGTCCCGTGATTAGGTTAGGGTTAATCAGGTTTGTCAGAGGTTGCTAGGGCAGCATGGCTCAAAAGGATGGAAGGGCCTATTCCACGCTGTATCACTAAATAAATAAATATGTATATAAAATACAAGAGACTATAACTTTCAGGATTTTTGTTTTAGTTTCAATATGGTGCCTATTTCATGTAACCTCATTTATGGCCTGACTCGCTTTAGTCAAGAAATTGGTGAGGGTTGATGTACTAAATTATGTTGTAGGGACCAATCTGATGCCAGTAGGACTTCAGCCCTCATGAGGCTAACATAGCTTGACTTAATTCAGTAATAGGAAGATTAACCCACTTGTGCTACTTATGAAGTGCTGGTAAATTACTTTCTAATTTTGATGGTTCGAAAAAGTGTAAGTCCTTTTCTAAATTTCATTAATATCAGGAATAGAGTGACTGTTCGGCTTTTTTCATCGTTTTTTGAGATGTAGCTTTTCTTGGCAAGGCCCACCATCCATTCGTTTATCCATTGCCTATTGTTAACTTCTCCTGAGAAGGCATTGGTGAGTCACGCTCTTCTAGCGAAGATATACTCTCCTTCTAGTGAAGATAATACTGCTGAGTCAAGTTCTGGGATTTAAAGAGGAAACTGCAAATGATGTTTTTCAAATGCAGGTGCAAGCCTTTCATTTCTCAGTGAGTGATGGATTGACCAGATCTCTGGGAACAATGAAGCTTCTGATGAGACTTGAAGATGCTTTCACTTATCTTGGTCTCTATGCCTGTCTCCTCCTCCTGTCTTTGCAATATATACAGGTTATCCGAAAAGCCAAAATCCGAAACCTGCGGAATCCGAAATCGTTCTTGAGAGCTGACGTGACACCACAAATGAAAAATCCCACAAGGTGCTGGGAAGATTCCCAGGCAATGCACAATCGCTGTGCACCATAGACAGTTCTGAGAAGTGACCTCACATACCCTGCTGGAACCAGTTTGTGTTCAGCATTCATCATAGCCAGATCTTCGTGCGATACTCACATTCATTACCATGTGGTTTGTAGTTATTCCCTGCTCTGCGCTGTGAAGATATTGCTGGAAATATCAAAAAGATCTGCAGTTATACCAATGGGTAATAGTGAAGTAAAAAGAGAAAACATTTATGTTTATCTAAATTGATTTCATGCTTAGACTTGAGTCCCATCCCCATTTATGGAAGCAAGTATTCCAAAATCCAAACCTCATTCTGCCTCAAGCATTTCGGTAAGGGGAGTGTTCATCCTTTCCTTAATGATTCCTTTTCCATCCGAATGCAGAAAATAAATAACTCCAGTGCAACAACACAAGAAATATGTTGTTAAAAATCATAGCTGAAAAAATGTCACAAGGTATTGCAGTACTTTTTTCTTGCTGCATTGGTTTGTTAATTATCTCACATTCATTGCCATTCTTTATCGTGTCTTAGAGCAAAGAAAGTTTCAATATAACTGAGAGATTTAAAATATGCAGCCTTATTAAATAATGCAAATCAGCTTTAAGGAATTCTATGCTCTTGCAGTTTTGTGTTTCTTGCTGTGGTATAAGGTTTTGTGTTTCTTGCTGTTGCATAAGGTTTACACATCAGCTGCAACAGGCCCTTTGCACCAATATCAACATGTTTGCTTTTGGGTACCATCCAATTTAGACCTTGCAGAGATGTTAGGAAAATGCATTTGGAAAAGTACACTTAGAATTTCACATCTTATGTTTGGCTGCCTGCTATGCAAAATGTAGCCTGTGATATAAAGGGAGTTACATATTCACTGCTTCTCTGTAATTTTATTTCATGCCTTTTAAGTGTACATGCACTCACTGTCAAATGCTCCATTTAGTTTTCCATTTAATTTCAGTTCTCCTTCGTAATTGGTTTTTATTTTTACATCTGAAAGGTTAGCTTTCCAGAAGTAAATACAATAAAATTCAATCAGCCAATATTTACTAAACATTGTTGAACTGTAAAGGTGTCAGAAATAGTCATTAGAGTTTTGACAATTTATGATATTTACACTTTCGATCTTAGAGACAGTCATAGAGCATTAGAATCAGGCCCTTCAGCCCATCTAGTCCATTGCAATTTTTTCCTACCTAGTTCCATTGACCCAAATCTAGAGTGTAGCCCTGACTCTGGCACCCAGGAGACACCATATTATCCGGGAATCTCAGACACACCACAGAACCTCCTTTCTTACCCCTAATTAATGAGTCCCTATCACTACTGTTCATTTCTCCCCCTTCCCTTTTGAACCACAGGGACAGTCTCAATGCCAGAGACCTGACTGTTGTGTCTTTCCATTGGCAGATAGACTTTCCACCAATAGTATCCAAGACAATATACTTGCTATTGAGTGGAATGGCCATAGGGTACCCTGCACTGGCTTCCTATCCTCTTTCTCTCTCCTGATGGTCCTCCAGTTATCTGTTTAAGATTGTAGAGTCAGCAACATTTTATAAGCCAAGTTGGTGAAAATGGGAATTATATGACAAAAGTATTGTTATATGGAACAGAAACAGTAAGCTCTGAAATTCTCAGCAGGTTTGGCAGCAGTTATGGAGAACAAAACAAAATTAATGTTTCAGGTCATTTTCCTTTCATAAGAACTGACGCAGAATGGAAATAAAACAAGTTCTGAGTGCAGAGAAATGGGGAATGATGAAGGGGATGAAGTGTCTGTGATACAACGGCATCAGGAAAGATTGAACAACTCCTGATGTTGTTGGAGCAAGTTGGAATTGGGTAGTGGAGAGTAGAGAACAATAAAAAAAACTGCATCTGAAGAAGTTAGAAATAGGATACTTAACAATTTCAACCAGAGAGAGTGATTGATTGCTAAATGATTATTTGGGAAAGGAGAGAAAAAAAGAGGCACAAAAATGCCTTTGTTTAAAATTTGATTCATTCTGAAACATTGGGATTTACTGATGAATGTTAACGTTTAAATGTGCTTAGAATCATTAACAGTGCATTATTCCTGTGCTAGGTAGAAGCAATGTTCCTGGAGGGCATTCTTTCAAGTTTGGTCTCGCCTGAAGTTGTTGAATGAATTGACTGCTGGTGGATCTGAGGAACAGAATAATGGTATTTATCGTGTGGCTCAGAGCCTAAGAAAATGATGGAAGATTAAGGGATATTCTTTGGGGTCTTGGTAGACTTGATACAAGCTTTGAGGGAGTTATGAAATTATAGAATTGTTCCTATTGAGAAGATGGCCATTCAGTCCAACAAGTCTATGCTTGTCAAAAAATAGCCTTGCAGCCGAGTCACACCTTCCAGGGCTTGATCTGTGACCTTTCAGAGCTTGGCTCCTTTGATACAGGTTCTTTGGAAATGTAATGAGGGAAGAATTGAGAGATTTCTGCAATCTCCCAGCACTATCGCTCTCTCTTCCATCAGCTGATGCAGCTTTGGCCTTAACTCCTCCTCTGGACCAAGGACAGTACATAGCAAGATCACACTTACTAACCAATTCTTTGTTTGGGGAAATTGTTAAGGTAATATAATGCAGCAGTTACCCTCTTGGGTTAAATTCTCTGTGAATTTACAGATGAAACATTGATACGATGTCTCAGCAATGAGCAAGAATGCCTCCTGATTTATAGAAAGAGGCTTCTTTACATGCATTCTGGTCTGTTGATCATTATCAAGTAACACATAGATTGAATTTGCACTCACAATTCTCTGTACTCATTGACTCCATTCTTATCTTCTTCAGCTGGTAGAGATCATTTACTGAAATGTTTACCAGCAAAATAGCATGTAATCTCTTTAAAGAGTGTGAGAAGACAATAATTGACTAGGAAGGCTTTAATCAGCCTCTCAGCATCTGTGAATAGCAAATACCTATAACTTTTCTCACAAAGATGCAACACACACAAAATTCTGAAAGTACTCTGAACTCCTTCAGAGTAACTCCAGCTTTTTGTGACGGTTGCTCAAGATAACCTGTATTTGCGGAATCTCGTGTTCACAAAGATGCCATCTTATGCTTAAGATGGGTTAACCAGCCTTGCTTAAGATGGGTTAACACGACTTGAGACAGTACAGTGGTGTGGTCGGTAGAGCCACATTCCCACAGAGCTAGAGACCTGGGTTCAATGTTGATCTCTTCTGATGTCCATGTGGAATTTGCGTTTTTTCTTTGTGACTGCGTGGGATTTCCTCTGAGTGCTCCAGTTTTGTCTTACATTCTAAACAGTTAGGAAATTGATAGGTTAATTGACCTCTATAATTTTCCGTTTGTATATATCTAAGGATTAAATAAGGAGTACAACTTCGGATTTCCTACTGATGAATTTCTCAATTCCAGACTGACACAAGGAAATAAAATTAAAAAGTAAAAACATCCTTAAAAATTGCAATATCTCAGATGACTCCTGACCTATAGTTCCTCAAAGTGGGGAAGAAGGCATCCAAGTATTGAGAACCTCCAGTTCCTGCATCAATTACATTTAGAAGCCATACACACATTGCAGAAGGAGTATAACACTATAGTGGCAGCTAATATTGTTATTCCCATGCCATTCAGTTAGCCACTCCCACATGCCGTACAATCAAGGGGGACCAATAAACTTCAGTTGAATAATCCTGCATGCAGGTGTCTTGGCGTGCTCTGCACTATTGCTCAATACCAAACACACCATGGTATCAAAATTGGTTGATCATCAATGAACTGGTGCTACAGGCCAAGTTTGACCCTCAACAAGAATGAATTTACATTACGTCTGTTCTTGTTCACATATGAAAAATATCCAGAGACATTTTAACCTAAACTGCCTGATTGTATACACCATGAGCCATGAGCAGAGAACTGACCAGGGTTGCTGGGCAATGTCTTCAAGTTATACCCAAAAGTGGATACATTGTAATAATTTGTGGTCCACCAGCTTAGGGAAGTTCACAGAGATACAGACACAGCAGAGAAGTCAGTCAAACTCTCAGGGAGGGATGACACAAAGTTTGGAGGTGTTGTGGACAGTGTGGAAGACTGTCAGAGGTTACAGCGGGACATGGATAGAATGTGACACTGGGCTGAGAGGAGGCAGATGGAGTTCAACTCAGATCAGTGTGAGGTGGTTCATTTTGGTAGGTCAAATATAATGGCAGAATATAGTATTAATGGTAAGACTCTTGGCAGTGTGAAGGATCAGAGGGATCTTGGGGTCTGAGTCCATAGGACATTCAAAGTTGCTGTGCAGGTTGACTCTATGGTTAGGAAGACATATGGTATACTGGCCTTCAGTGGGATTGAGTTCAAGAGTCGAGAAGTAATGATACAGCTATATAGGACCCTGGTCAGACCCCACTTGGAGTACTGTGCTCAGTTCTGGTCGCCTCACTACAGGAAGGACATGGAAACTATAGGGTTCAGAGGAGATTTACAAGGATGTTGCCTGGATTGGGGAGCATGCCTTATGAGAATAGGTTGAGTGAACTTGGCCTTTTCTCCTTGGAGTGACGTAGGATGAGAGGTGACCTGATAGAGGTCTACAAGATGGTGAGAGGCATTGATCGTGTGGATAGTCAGAGGCTTTTTCCCAGGGCTGAAATGGCTAACATGAGAGGACATAGTTTTAAGGTGCTTGTAATTAGGTACAGAGGGTAAGGGTAAGTACAGAGATCAAGGGTAAATTTTTTTACGCTGAGAGTGGTGAGTGCATGGAATGGGCTGCCGTGAACAGTAGTGGAGGTGGATAAAATAGGGTGTTTTAAGAGACTCCTGGATAGGTACATGGAGCTTAGAAAAATAGGGGGCTATGGGTAATTTCTAAAGTAAGTACATGTTTGAAGCAGCATTGTGGGCCGAAGGGCCTGTATTGTGCTGTAGGTTTTCTGTGTTTCTATGTTTCAACCTACATCTACTTACTTAATAAAGCCCCTGTGACATTTGTTTTCTCTAAAAGCAAGGGATTTTGAAAGATGGTTCAGATACATTGAGAGATTTGGGGTGCAGTAAACAATGCTGAGGTAAAGCTAGAAGCTGTACAAAAAGGGTACAACAAGGTGCAGTCGGAAAGTCTACAGAAAGATGGGACGGTAGAGCTCAACTGAAACAAAACAGAAAAACGAAACAAATAGGAGGTAAAATGTCCAACTGCAGGAGATGTGGCAAGTCTCCATTCTCAGACACAGAAGAAAACCTTTGTCACCATTCAGGAATGGGGAAGCTGTTTGGGTTTCAGAGCAACTCACCAAAGGAGCAATAATCCTGCACCATGATCATTTGTGATCAGAACATCACACGTTGAAATCAGACGGACCAGGCATGCACACATGTGCCTTAAAAGTCCACGAAAGGTAGATAAATAGAAGAGTGGCCTGATCCTTATCACGAGGGCCACTTAGCTGAGGTGGACACACCTGGTCAAGAAACTCCCATCTGCTACAACATTTCTAGGAACCTGTACCAGATCAGGTTGTTTATCTGTCGCACAGAGATATCCTCCATAGTCTAATAGCTTAGGGCAAGTGACTAAAGAGGCAGGATATTCCTCTGACTTAACTGGAGTGTTCAGATAGTCTACCATAACCTCTATTCAATTGAGTGTTTTTTAAAAAGAGTTCTAATGTTAAAAACGTTTCACAAAATGTGACTGTTCTTTTAAAAAAAAGGAATTGATGAGAAAAGGAGGACAGCATAGATAGAGAGAAACAAAGAGAAAGGCAGTTATTATGTTGACAATTTTTTCGTATGTTTATACAAGGAGTATAACTTACATGTAAGTGAACTGAATCGCTCAATTTTGGTGACAATAATTTCAATGCAACAGGAAGCACATACCTAGTATTTCTTTTTTTCCCAAGAAGGGGAGATGTAGTGGTAGTTAATATGTTATTCCTATGCCACTCAGTTAGCCACTCCCATATGAGAGGAGTTCACCTACTGCACAAGCAAGGGGATCAATAAAGTTGAGTTGAATATCCTACACACTGGTGTCTTGGTGTGTCGAACACAGTACCTACTTCCCAATCTACCTATCTGTCTGTCCCATCGGGCAACTCCAAACCCATCTGTGAAAGAATACATTTCCCACATTGGCCTCATCTGTCACCTGAGATATTCCGACAAGTTGTCCTCGGTTATTGGAGACTGACTAAGAATGAGGAGAATTCCATTGTTTTTAATTCTTCCATCATCAATAAACTCATTCTTGAAACCATTTGAAAGACTAGCCTTTGTTGTTGATTCTGTGGATTAACAATGTAGTGTATATTTCTTTTAGTATTTTAGTTGATTATTTGAATTTTCATTTCAGTTATTGCTGGTATCTATATTTGTTATTGCAATAAAATAAAACAATAAAGCTTAGTGAATCTGAAAGATGCTTGGAAACTTTGTCAGTGTCAATACCTCCAGTTGAACTTTGTCTTTGTGTGTGTTTTCCCCCTAGCTGGCAGTCTGTGGTTTTGTATTGCCATGTGCTCCTGTCCCTGCTCCTGCTCTACTCCAGCCCCGGTATTACTGAGTACTCTGCCTCTCACCTGTTTCATTATTACCTGCTTTGCTGCCACCTCTGTCTCATTGTGCTCCACCTATCACCTACCTCTCTGTTTATTGCTCAGTGTATTTTAGTCCTGTGTTTTCACCTATTTGTTGCCAGATTGTGCCAATGGGCTTTCCTGAGCCTTTCCAGCATTTGTATCTGAACTCCATTTGTCTGAATATCGACTCTGCCTGTTTCCTGATTCTGCTTTTTGGATTTCTCTCAAATTCTTGATCTCCACTGGAACTTTGATGCTGACTTTGTTGCCCCTCTGGATTTGCTACTCAGTAAATATCACAGTGCATGCAGTACTTGGTCTGCAACTGGGTCCCTGCTTCAGCGTCCTGACATTGAGCTTTTTTTAAAATCCTACATGCTCATTTCTAAAATTCATTATCCACTAAAAAAGTTTGAGTTACTTAGCTTTTAAAATTAGTTTCCAGTTTTGAGATTATTATGAAATTTTTTTGTTTGCATAACAGGGAACTAGGAATGATGCAAATAAATTCTGAATAATCTCGATATTATTTACTTTTACAGACTCATTCAAAATTATTTCTGTTTCAAAGGGTAAGTGTTTTTCTCCTGTTTCACAGACTGGAGAAAATTTAATCAATGTAATGGGAGGAGAACAGATGGCAGGAATTGTTAATGCTGTGGTCTTAATTTATTTTAGGAAAAGTAATATCACTAATTATTAGTATTTTCAATGATTTTTACTGCCAACAATTCAACTCTGTAACTATGTAAGAGCTGAGTTGGACAAACTTTCTATCTACATATATTTCAGTATTTGTGGGTGTTACTTGTGTTTACAGATTATTCATCTCCAATTTACAATTAATCTGAAGTAATTTATTCATAAATGATTTTGCTTTGTTTAAACACACTATCTTTTGAAAAAGTTTATTTGTTGAGATATAGCAAATCCTTCTGACCCTTCGATAAATACCGCCCAGCAATCCCCCAATTTAATCCTACTCTTATCACGGGACAATCTACAGTGATGAATTAACCTCCCAATCTTGATGCTATGGTCTTTCTGTTGTTTGAAACAGTCTAGGATTTCCACCCAGTACAAAGTATCAGCAGCATAGTACCCAGTCAAATAGTGTCAGCTTGGGGGAAACCTGCGGGTGTGATATTTCCATGCAATTGCTGCCCTTGTTCTTGGTAAAGTCTTGAGAGGCGAGGTTATAATAGCCTAGGTGAGCAACGACAGTGCATTTTGCAGATGATATAACATATTACTAAAATAGAGGCAAAGCAATTGTGAAGATGAGTCATTAAATACCTACTGGTTAATAATTGGAGACAGCCTGCTCTGATGATTACATGCTGTGCGAATATGTTGGCATATTATCACAAACTTTCAAATATAAGTTGAAGAGTTTAGTGTCAACATTTAGATGGAAAATAATGATTAAATGATCATTCAGTCTTTTATTTGAAGACTGTGAAGCATTTATTTATAGATTTTAAGATTGTATAAAGGAGTATTCCTTGCTCCTGTTCAGATGTACTGACAGAACTTACTGAATTTGCCTGTACTATAGGGTTTGTCTGAAGTCTGTATGCAGACTTACTTATTTAAGACCATCATCCCTACTGGGGTGTTGGCTGCCAACAGCTGCTCGCCAGTGTCCTCTGTTCTTGGTCAGTCTTTCTCTCCTGGAGATGAGGTCTTTTGAGCTTCGTTGGTATTTCTGTAGCTTTGAGGCTTTTACAGGATAGGGTTGCTACCCCAATGCCCAACCATCCTTCATTCATAGCCTTGCTTGGGACAGTCCATGGTGGAATTGTGTGCGCAGAGTTCACATGCCCCTTAACAACTAATCATTTTCTTCCCAAAAGATAATACTTCAAAACTAGACTTCTTTAAATCTAATTGAATATGAGCTATAAATATTCTTACTGAAACTATTCAAATGACATTTTGCTGTATGACAAAATGATGATTCTGGATTTGCTGGAAAATGTAAGGAGTTCCACACTAAACCATTTATATTTCTCTATCAAAAATACCCTAATATTCCATAAGGATGTACAATTTTCAAACCAGCTAGCAGCTCTTCTCCAGCAGCTCCTAAAGGTAATCTAATGTGGGCAGCATGCAGTGGGCTGCTGAATTGATGCAACATCCCAAATGATGAAGTGAGAATTTTGTCCAAGGAACTGAGGCCAGTGAATCTATTTATTTCTGTGGGGAGGAAATGCTCCAACAGTCATGGATTAGTTCATCCGTATTCTCTTAAAAGTTATTTGTATTTTGCTGATCAAAGATTATAATGTGCCAGACTCCTCTATTACAATCCATGGGCATAACCTGTCATTCCAAAAAGGAAAGATCTAGCAAAGCTAGTGGCACAGTGGTATTCAGACAGAAGAGGGTAGACCCTGGAGTCCTTGGCACTGAATCCAAACCTCATGGGGTCTCATGATATCAGGTCAAACATAGATGAAGACACCTCTTTGCTCTTCATTATCATTTACCATTCTTCCTCAGCTGATGTATCAGTGCTTTTCCAAAATGAACAACTCTTGGAAGAAGCATTGAAAGTAAGAATGATACAGAATGTACATTAGATGGCAGACCAGAGTGACCAGATAGAAATGACCTAGATGAGTCCAGAAGCACATAGTTGCCACATATGCTCCACATCATGTTACCACCTACACTGGACCCTCTACAATTCACCTACCAACACAACCAATTGATGGGTGATGCAATAGCCACAACTCTGCACACCGTCCTTACACATCTGGAGAAGACAGATGCTTATGTGAGAGTGCTGTTCTTGGACTACAGTTCAGCATTCAACAGCATAATTCCCTCCAGGCTTGACAAAAAGCTCAAGGACCTCGACCTTCACCCTTCCTTGTGTAGCTAGTTCCTGTATTTCCTGTCAAATCACCCGAAGGTGGTAAGAGTGGGCTCCCTCACCTCTGCCATCTGACTTTCAACATAGGTGCCCCTCAGGGCTGTGTACTAAGCCCCCTCTCCTTTACTCTCTGATAATGAATATGTCACCACCCACAGCTCCAATCTGATAATTTAATTTGCCGATGACACTACACTGATTGGCCTAATCTCAAATAATAATGAGGCAGCCTACAGAGAAGAAGTCATCACTGACACAGTGGTGTCAAGAAAACAACCTCTCCCTCAATGTCACCAAAACAAAGGAGCTGGTTGTGGACTACAGGAGGAAGAGAGACAGGCTAACCCCTATTGACATCAATAGATCTGGGGCTGAGAGGGTGAATAGATTTAAGTTCCTGGGGATAAACATCATCAAGGATCTCTCATGGTCTATACATACTGGCAGTGTGGTGGAAAAGGCACAACAGCGCCTCTTTCACATCAGACGGTTGAAAAAGTTTGGTGTGGGCCCCCAAGTCCTACGAGCTTTCTACAGGGGCACGATTGAGAGCATCCTTACTGGCTGCATCACTGCCTGGTATGGGAACTGTACCTCCCTTAATCACAGGACTCTGCAGAGGGTGGTGCGGACAGCTCAGTGCATCTGTAGATGTGAACTTCCCACTATTCAAGACATTTATAAAGACAGGAGTGTTAAAAGGGCCTGAAAAATCATTGGGGACCTGGGTCACCCCAACCACAAACTGTTCCAGCTGCTACCACCAGGAAATAGTGCCACAGCATAAAAGCCAGGACCAACAGGCTCCGGGACAGCTTCTTCCACCAGGTCCGAACAGAAAGACCAGTCCGTGCAAAAAGGGCAGTCCGAGCAGAAAGACCAGTCCGAACAGAAAGGCCAGTCCGAGCAGAAAGACCAGAAAAGAGCAGAAAAACTCATGCTGACGCAACTGTATTTCTATGTTATATTGTTGTACAGACTATTTATTATAAATTACTGTAAATTGTCTGCTGCACATTTAGATGGAGACAAAATGTAAAGATTATTACTCCTCATGTATATGTAGGATGTAAATAATAAAGACAATTCAATTTGGAGAGGGGAAGAGGGAGGGAGAGAAAACATGGAAATAAAACTACTTGATCTCATTCTCAGCAATCTACCTGTGGCTGGTAAAAGTGACCATCACAAAATATTATTCACCGAGAACACCCTCTATTGTGCTTTGTGGCACTACATTATAATAAATGGGATAGACTCAGAGCAGATCAGGCAGCTTAAAATGTGGCATCCAGAAAGGACTGTTAACAGCATGCAATAGACAAAGTCAACTTAACTTATAGTTAAATGCTCTGCCATGTCTTGTTATGAATGGTGGTTGACAACTAAACAAAATCAGAAGGGGAGGCTTCCCTGACTAACCCTACCACCCCCCCATCACTCTCAAAATGGTGAAGCCCAGACAAGCCCAAAGTAGTTGCAAACGTGTTCAGCCAGAAGTACAAATCAGAGATGTCAACCTTTTCCTGATATTCCCATTAAGATTTATTTTCATCACAAGGGAAAAGAAGTAATTATGTCTGCACAACATTCAGTTCCATTAGTTCTACTTTGGCAATCAAGCAGTCTATGTCTGTGCACAGAAAGACCTAGACAATATTCAAGGATGAGCTGATAAATAAGAAGTAACATTTACACCATTAAAGTGTTGGACAATGACTATCTTCAACAAAAGATAATCTGAACACTGACGCTTGGCATTCAAAGGCTTTTTCATCATCCCCACTTTCAATATTCTGAGGGTCACCATGGACCAGAATCTCAACCGGACCAGGTACATAAGCACCATGGCTACAAGAACAAGTCAAGGATAAGCATCTATTCTTAAGTTACATACCTTCCAGAACCATTGACCACCTACAAGTCTTGAGTCGGGAGTTTGATGGGATATTCCCCACTTCCCTGGATAAATACAACTCTCTTTGAACTTGATGCAATTCAATGTGAAGCAGCCTACTTGGTGGATGCCATATTAATCATTCTAAGTATTCATTTTCTCTAACTGGTGCACAGTAGTTTCAGTATGTACCAGCAACAAAATACACTGAGAAGCTACAGACCACTTTCAAAAGCAAAGGCATGCTATTGTGAAAAGGACAATGTTGGAAAGCAGATGGGAACACCACATCCTGCATGCTCCCCTCCAAGTCTAGGTTTGGAAATATATTGCTGATCCGTTATTGTCATTGGGTTCATAATTACTTCACAATTTGTTTCTAGAATATTAAATTCATCACATGAATATAAACATCCAGTTGTTAACTTTACGTAATTAAAATCAAGAAAGCTTCATCATAAAATGAGTTATGATGGTTCTAAATCTGAAAGTGTATTAAGTGCTTTACAAAGATTTAAGAAATAATGCAGGAGATGGATCATGAATTCCTCAAAATTCAAAGTAAATTTATTATCAAAATACATACACATCACCAGATATACCCTAAGATTTATTTTTTTGCCGGCATTCACAACAAATACAAGAAACACAATGGAATAAATAAAATATTGTACAGGACCGGACAGGACAGACAAACGACGTGTGTAAAAGACTACAAACTGTACAACTACAAAAGGAAAGAAAAAAAGTAATAATAATAATAACAATAATAAATAAATAAGAAATAATTATCAAGAACATGAGCTGAAAGTGAGTCCATAGGTTGTGGGAACAGTTCAGTGATGGGTGAGTGATGATGAGTGAAGTTATCCCCTCTGGTTCTGGATCCTGATGGCTGAGGGGTAATGGAACTGGTGGTGTGGGTCTTGAAGATCCCGTATTGCCTTCCTGATGGTAGCAGCAAGTGGAAAGCATGGCCTGGATGGTAGGGGTGCTTGGTAATGGATGCAGCTTTCCTGCGAGAGTTCTCCTTGTAGATATACTCAGTAGTGGGGAGGGCTTTACCTGTGATGGACTGGGCTGTATCCATTACTTTTTGTAGGCTTTTCCATTCAAGGGCATTGGTGTCTCCTCTGCTTTCTGTAACTATCACTTTGCTGCCCTTATTTCTGGAGCCTTGCTCCGTAGCCTCTCCCTGTCTGCTGGTAGGAGGACGACAGCCAAATGATCAGATTTCTCAAAATGCGGCCTAGGGATGGAACAGCAGGGACTTGTGATGAAGAGCATTCAGTAAACGCATTCCTTACACACACACACAGAAGCATTCCTTTGTCAATCTGCCGTCGTTGCACTGATTGTACACACTTCAGTATCTTCCCCGGTACATTCTCATTATGGATCCTAAACTGAGCTGATGTTCTTGGGTTGGTTTTATGGTGCCTTTCCTGCCATACACAGCAAAATATTCCATTTTTTTGGTAATGGGATGTGTGAATGTGTATATGATGCTCTATTTAAGGTAGACTCTTTTGTTTATTTTGTAATATGATTATAACTACTTTTTGGAGTGCACCATATTCTGATTCACGTGTAGTCTTAAGGTAACTTTGTGGGTAATTAAAGATGTTATGTCCTGCTGCCTAATAAAAGGGACTCATCACCCTCAGTCTGAGACAGATTGGGCTGCGAGGAGTTCACAGTGGATCAAATATGTTTTCGGTAGGTATAGTTTTGTAAACATTGGCAGTTTCTTTTCACTATTTTCACAAATTTTTTTAAAGTGTGATTTTTGACACACCTAATAAACATCTTTTGCACTAAGTGCTAAGTGGCTGCAACATTTTCTCTTTGGTTATGTAATGAACAGGATTTGATAAGCGATCTCACAGTAAAGGAGCCATTAGGAGGTAGTGATCACAATATGATAAGCTTTTATCCGCAATTTGAGAAGGATAAGGGCAGCTCGGAGGTGTCAGTGTTGCAGATGAACAGGGGAAACTATGGAGCCATGAGGGAGGAGCTGGCCAAAGTTGACTGGACGGATAGCCTAGCAGAAAAGACAGTGGAACAGCAATGGCAGGTATTCTTGGGAATAATGCACAAGGTGCAAAATCAGTTCATCCCCCAGAGAAGGAAGGATTCAAAGGGGGGAAAGGGGCCTCAGTGGTTGACAAAGTAAGTCAGAGACTGCATAGCATTAAAAAAAAAGGAAATATGACAGAGCTAAGGTGAGTGGGAGGACAGATGATTGGGAAGTTTTTAAGGAACAACAGAACTTAACTAAAAAGCCAATACGGGGAGAAAAAATGAGGTACGAACGCAAGCTACCCAGGAATATAAAGGAAGATAGCAAAAGCTTTTTTAGGTATGTGAAGAGAAAGAAGATAGTTAAGAACAATGTTGGGCCCTTGAAGAATGAATTGGGTGAAATTGTTAAGGGAAACAGAGAAATGGCAGAAGAATTTAAGGAGTACTTTAGATCTGTTTTCATTAAGGAAGACACAAGCAATCTCCCAGATGTATGGATGGGCCAAGGACATAGGGTAACAGAGGAAATGAAACAGATTGACATTCGGAAGGAAACAGTGATGAGAAGACTGATGGGACTGAAGGCTGACAAATCCCCAGGTCCAGATGGTCTGCACCCTAGGGTACTAAAGGAGGTGGCCCTGGAAATTGCAGATGCATTGGTAATCATTTTCCAATGTTCCTTAGATTCAGGATCAGTTCCCGAGGATTGGAGAATGGCTAATGTTATCCCACTTTTTAAGAAAGGAGGGAGGGAGAAAACAGAGAATTATCGACCTGTCAGCCTGACATCGGTGGTGAGAAAGATGCTAGAGTCCATTATTAAGGATGAAATAGTGGCATATCTAGATAGCAGTGATAGGATTGGGCTGAGCCAGCATGGATTTACCAAGGGTAAATCATGCTTGACTAATCTGTTGGAGTTTTTCGAGGATGTAACCAGGAAGTTAGACAAGGGAGATCCAGTGGATGTAGTGTACCTCGATTTTCAGAAGGCATTTGATAAGGTCCCACATAGAAGATTGGTGGGTAAAATCAAAGCTCAGGGCATCGGGGGGAAGGCATAGACATGGATAGAAAACTGGTTGGCAGATAGAAAGCAAAGGGTAGCGGTGAATGGGTGTTTCTCGGAATGGCAGGTGGTGACTAGTGGGGTGCCACAGGGCTCGGTATTGGGACCACAACTGTTTACCATTTACATTAACGATTTGGATGAAGGCATAGAAAATAACATCAGCAAATTTGCTGATGATACTAAGCTGGGTGGCAGTGTGACGTGATGAGGATGTTAGGAGAATTCAGGGTGACTGGGATAGGCTGGGTGAGTGGGCAGATACTTGGCAGATGGCGTTTAATGTGAATAAGTGTGAGGTTATCCACTTTGGGAGTAAGAACAGGAAGGCAGATTATTATCTGAACCGTATTGAGTTGGGTAAGGGAGTAATACAAAGAGATCTCGGAGTCCTTGTTCATCAGTCACTGAAGGTGAATGAGCAAGTGCAGCAGGCAGTGAAGAAGGCTAATGGAATGTTGGCCTTTATTACAAAGGGAATTGAGTGCAAGAGCAAGGAAATCCTCTTGCATTTGTACAGAGCCCTGGTGAGACCACACCTGGAGTATTGTGTACAGTTTTGGTCTCCAGGGTTAAGGAAGGACATCCTGGCTGTAGAGGAAGTGCAGCGTAGATTCACGAGGTTAATTCCTGGGATGTCTAGACTGTCTTATGCAGAGAGGTTAGAGAGACTGGGCTTGTACACGCTGGAATTAAGGAGATCGAGAGGGGATCTGATTGAGACATATAAGATTATTAAGGGATTGGCCAAGATAGAGGCAGGAAATATGTTCCAGATGCTGGGAGAGTCCAGTACCAGAGGGCATGGTTTGAGAATAAGGGGTAGGTCATTTAGGACAGAGTTAAGGAAAAACTTCTTCTCCCAGAGAGTTGTGGGGGTCTGGAATGCACTGCCTCGGAAGGTAGTGGAGGCCAATTCTCTGGATGCTTTCAAGAAGGAGCTAGATAGGTATCTTATGGATAGGAGAATCAAGGGATATGGGGACAAGGCAGGAACCGGGTATTGATAGGAATTGATCAGCCATGATCGCAAAATGGCGGTGCAGGCTCGAAGGGCCGAATGGTCTACTTCTGCACCTATTGTTTATTGTTATAACCCACGTATCTAACATCTGGAGCAGAGGAGAGATGAAGATATTGAAGTGTGTACACTCAGCCCAACATTTATAGAATGACAAGGCTGCATGTGAGTGAGTGTGAGTGGGTGTGTAAGGAGTGCATTTACTCAGGGTTTTCCATCACATTACCGTACTCCTTTCCTGTGGTATCAATGCCTGGCAGCCAAGACAGGTAGTCTTCAGAAGCATTTCCATTCCTTGATTTATGGTGGACATAGAATTAAGAGTCGGAGCTCTCGGTGTCACCTTGTCACTCTAGTATTCCTCTCCTTCATTGTCTGAATCCATGTCCATATTCTGTCATCTGTGTAAAGGTCAAACTGCCTGACAAGGAGGTAGTACTGGAGGTTCTCAAAGGCCCAATTAATGGCCAGGCATTCCTTTTTAAATGGTGGAATAACTGGCTTCCCTTTGCAGGAACTCTTCTCTGCTGGGCAGACAAGAAGTCTCGGTATAGATTTTCCAGGGAGGGTTCAGAGGTGATGCCATTTGAAGGCCCTTCTGCTTCTGGCTGGAGTTTGGCCTGGGCTGAAGTTCTGCCTCCTCTGAGGTCTCTGCTGTTTCCTGGGCATCTGCTTTGTACTTAGCCTCAGGGGGTTTCCTGACTTGGGACTGCAATCCCACTTCTCCAAGTTAAACACACCTCTTTGTGACTGGCCATCCCACTGTTGCCACCATATGCAAAATACGTGGGTTATGACCAGTGGAAAAATGGCTGGAGTCACTTAGCAGTTTAGTGCAGGGGTGTTTATTAGATGCGTCAAATTCAAACATACAAAATTTAGCAAAAATAGTGAAAGGAAAACTTCCAATATTTACAAAAAGATACCTAGCAGAAAACACAATAATAGCTCCATCCTTTGTCCAGTGTGAACTCCTGGCAGACCTGATCTCCCACTCTCATACTGAGAGCAAAGAGCCCCATTTATTTGGAAACAGGACATTCTATCTTTAATTACCCACAAAGTTAACTTAAGACAACACACGAATTAGAATATGATACACCCACAATGTAGTTACAATCATATTACAAAATAAAGTATCTACCTTAAATACTATATACAAACAACATATACACATCCCCATTACTAAAGAGATGGACTATTTTGCTGTGTATGGTGGGAAAGGCAACATAAAGCCAAACCAAGTGCATCAGCTTGGTTTAGGACCCATTATGACACTATACTGGGGAAGGCATTGAACTGAGTACACAGTGCAAAAACCACAGAATGACAAAGCAATGTGGTGGGTGTGTAAATATGCATGTGCAAGGAGAGCATTTACCAAGTGCTCTCCTTCTCAACATTTCTTATGGTGGTACAGCAGTGGTCGACTGGGTTGAGACCCCTGGCGCTGCAGGTGAAATGCTGATGATAGTTGGGCTGAGGGTTTCTTCAAACAAGCCTGATTGACGTCACTGGCAATGATTTGAAAGGCGTCGGGGTGGACCGTTTATTGTTTGCTGATGCTGGCACTCAGTAACTCAAGTGTCTGCTCAGTATTTCAGAGGGCAAAATAATTGCTCAATCCATGAATTGACCAGAATTCACAAGTCCGCTGGAGGTTAAAAATGGCCTGTCCAGGAGGAATATCTACGTGCATGGGTGGGTGGGTGGTAGGAGAGTGGAACAGAGTTTGTTTTTCTGTTGCTGCTTGCTATGTTCCATTTTGTTGTGTTCTGTGTTGTTCTGCTGTGTGTGGTTGCACCCCCCAGCATATTCTTAACTGCTGTTTACACAAACAACACATTTCACTGTATGTTTGAGGTACATGTGATAAAAAATACTCAATCAGTTTCAAATATGAAGGGGTACAGTAACAGAATAGATGATTAATATATTTAACAGGAGCAGAAAGGAGGAATTTCATGGTTCTGAAAAGAAACAAATAACTCATCCCTGTAATGACACTATGTAGTCACAACCACACCCATAGTATTAAAAAACTCTTCAAATTTTTGGCAAAGCCTAAAATTCTAACCATCAGCTGTTGATTGATTGTTTCCATTTTCTTTTATTTAAAGAACTTTGACTACAAGTCATGGCCTACTTCTGCTCCTTTGTCTTGTGATCATAAAGATAAACTTCTGGTGCTGACCAAAACTGGAAAAGGTTCTTTTGTATACTGATTGTTTTGACAAAATCTATTGCAAAATTCCAGTGTGGCTGAGCCACTCAACTAAACTCATCACTATTTTGTAGTGCTAATTACAATAATCACTTATAATTGAATCCTCATCATCAAGCACCTGCAGGCTTAATACACTTAATGAGACTCATCATAAATTGTAGATGTTATATACAACCAATCTGCATTAACATCATTTTGTTATAAATTGCTTTCCTTATTGATAAAAAGAGGCCAAGGAAAAGCAATTACAATCCTACATTCTCGCAGATTTATTTTTTAACCTTTTAGTGCTTGTGAAATCTTGAATTGGAACCTTCTCCTGACTATCAACAGTAGATAGGTGAATAGTGAGGCTGAATTTTGACATGTGGCCTTATATTCTGACACAGCATATCAATATGCATTATCAATTTACTGTCACCGATGCTACTCAACCAGTTGAATTCCTCCAGCAGAGTGCTTGTTGCCCCATATTCCAGCATCTGTGGTCTTGTATCTCCTACGATCTCATGAATCTAGTAACAGTCATAGCTCACACAAAATATATGAAAATTATATTTTGATGTCTTAGTAATAATCAGCTCCTATGACCTATGGACTAATCTTCAAAGACTCTTAACTCATTCTCAGTATCATTTATTTGTTACTTATTTATTTTTATTTACACAGTTTGTCTTCTTTTACACATTGGCTGTCAGTTTTTGTGTGTAGTTTTTCCATTGACTCTTGTACTTCTTTGTTCTGCTCTGAATGCCTGCTAAAAATTAATCTCAAAGTAGGATATGGCAACATACATGTGCTTTAATTATAAATTTACTTTGAACAAATCCAATGCTTCTTGGAATTTCAGTTGTGGTTATTATATTTTTTTCTGATTTATGCAACTTTGTGTTTAATTTTCATAATAGCATTTAATGCAAGTGCTATATTTATACTTTACAACATTGTGTAATACATTTAAGGGAAAAAGTCCCATTGGTTGTTTTTCTATTATTTAGTGCAGTTGTTATGATAAAACATTACCTGTAAGAATGTAGAATGCAAAGGCATATTTTAATGAGAAAGCATCCAGTGAGTAAAAGCAGGACAATTGGACTTCTGTCTCTATCTGCCAGTGAAGTTGGAAAAAGGGTGTAAAAATTCTTGTCATATTTGTAGCCATAATATTTATAGGGTAACAAAAATGTTGAAAAAGGCAATGATTTCTAAATCCATTCTTCAAATTAATTCTTGTTGTAAGTGAGTTCCAAGATTTAGTTGTCGTGGATAGCCAAGGAAATCTGGGAGTAGTGTTCCCTCTTAATGATAGGCAGCTTGTGATCTTCAGGCGCAAGGTGTTCTTATCGTTGCTATATGCATTACAGCTGTGGCACATATCCCACTGTTGCAATGTGGCAGTCAGCCAAGTTCATCTTCCATTTCATCCAGAAATCCAAAGTGTATCTCATCCATTAAATTCTGATGTAAGAGTTTCCAGAGAATTAGGAGAGAAGTGCATGCAACATGGCCCTCATCTGATAGCCATCTTTGTGTGGGGCTTTTGTTAAACTATATGTACAGCTGATACATACACAACCATCGAGAGTCATTTTGTACTGAGATCCTATCTTTCCTTGGTTTTGCAGAGAACGGGAATGGCTCATTTCCGGACCCTGTGGCACTATCTGTCTTATATAGAAGTTTCTGCAGAGTGAAAAAAAATACCTTTAATCTCATCAGGCAGAAGTCACCATAAAATGTTCTGGAAGCTCTGTGGAAGAAGGATACAGTGAATCCCGTGGCATGGTTCCTGAGAAGGCATCAGTCATTTAGTGAAGCATCTCATCGTCAGAACATACAAGCAAAGACTGTGCCATGCTCACAATGAGTGGGCCCCCTCTACCTCTATTTCTTTACCTGTCCCCTGCACCCTCATTTCCCAGGAAACCCTTTTTGGACAGTGGGAGTTGCATTTCCACCGTGTGCTGCCATTGAGGTGGCTGCAGTGCAGAGGAAATGCCCATCGAATGCCTCATGGACGGTATGTCTGTAAGGATGCAACAACTCTCGCTGAGATTTGCTGCATGGTGCTGTGCAACAGAGAGCTCTCTGATCAGTGGGCTCTTTTCAGGGATGCATACTGAGCCAGACGTTAACCACCTCTGGAAAATGATCATCCTCAAAAACCTGTTGGTCTTCCGGCGTAAGATGTCCACAACCGAATGCTGCAAACTGGCACATTTCCAGAGTGCAGGACTCTTTGCTGAGGAACCCACTGAAGCTCAGCACAGCTACTACAAAATCTCTGTAGAGAAGGGCTTTAGTCTAGGGCCCTACTGGCATTGAATATTGAGGGACTGGACTCTCTGCAACAACCTCTCAGATGCACAGATTAAGATAAATATATTTATGGCATTTATGCATTGTAACAGAATGCATTGAATTGATAGTACAACGCATGTTGAGAAAACTGTACCAATTGTTTTAACTGTCTGTATACTATGATTAAAATGTATTTTTGAAATAAATAAAAGATTAAATTTATATTTTATGGGCACTTGTGTAAGTACATTATGTTACAGCTTAAAATTGATTCTCATTGAAGTATGTTGTAGACAGCCTTTGCATATAACTGACATTTATGATCATTGAGTGGCTCCATCAATATCCCTAAAACATGTAAATAGTGGTTTATTCCTGAGTTGTAAGGACGTATTTACTATGTGTGGCTAAATTTGCTTCTGTGCAGTGCATGCACGATTTAATGTGACTGACAGTATCAATTGTAATATAACCATTACCATCATTCTAGTGTGCTCTTCACACTTTGTACAAGCAAGTTATTTACCCAGCAGCAAGTAATTGTAAGTGCCATCAAAAGCCAACGTGAATCAGGCACTCGAGATATTGAATGCTGCCATCACCAACCAATATTTCAAATCATAGTCAGGGAATTCAAGCAGGCTTGAGTGAAGAAATCTCTGACCAAATATCATCAGCATCAAATATCATCGCACTCAACCACTGCTATACTACAGTAAGGAATGCCTACTGTTCCATGCCTAGGCCGCATTTTGGGAAATTGTATCACTTACTTGTCCTTTTCCTACCCGCGAGCTCCAGAGATAAGGAGAACAATCTGTGTGGAATGGTGATAACATCTCCTCCTCGCTGATGATCAACAGTGGCGCACCTCAAGGCTGTGTGCTTAGCCCACTGCTCGACTCTCTCTATACCCATGACTGTGTGGCTAGGCATAGCTCAAATACCATCTATAAATTTGTTGATGATACAACCATTGTTGGTAGAATTGCAGATGGAGACTAGAGGGCGTACAGGAGTGAGATATGCCAACTAGTGGAATGGTGTTACAGCAATGAACTTGCACTCAATGTCAGTAAGACGAAAGAGCTGATTGTGGACTTCAGGAAGGGTAAGATGAAGGAACACAGACCAATCCTCATAGAGGGATCAGAAGTAGAGAGGGTGAGCAGTTTCCAGTTCCTGGGTGTCAAGATCTCTGAGGATCTAACCTGGTCCTAACATATCGTTGCAGTTATAAAGAAGGCAAAACAGTGGCTACACTTCATTAGAAGTTTGAAGAGATTTGGTATGTCAACAAATACACTCAGAAACTTCTATAGATGTACTATGGAGAGCATTCTGACAGGCAGCATCGCTGTCTGGTTTGGGGGGGGAGGGGGTGGTGGTTGCTACTGCACAGGACCGAAAGCTGCTGCCAAACGTTGTTAATTTAGAACATAGAAAAATAGAAAACCTACAGCACAGTACAGGCCCTTTAGTCCAGTCCACAAAGCTGTATGGAACATGTCCTTACATTAGAACTACCTAGGCTTACCCATATCCCCCTATTTTTCTAAGCTCCATGTATCCATCCAGGAGTCTCTTAAAAGACCCTATCATTTCCACCTCCACCAACAGCCCTTTCCATGCACTCATCACTCTCTGCGTAAAAAAAAATGTAACCCTGACATCTCCTCCGTACCTACTTCCAAGCACCTTAAAACTATGCCTTCTCGTACTAGCCATTTCAGCCTCGGGAAAAAGCCTCTGACTATCCACACGATCAATGCCTCTCATCATCCTGTACACCTCTATCAGGTCACCTCTCATTCTCCGTCATTCCAAGGAAAAAAGGTTGAGTTCACTTAAACTATTCTCTTTCTTTCTTTCTTTTTCAATCTTTTTATTAATATTAATAATATTATTAACAAAATACAATTGATATATTAATAAAGGGATTACAAACATACAAATTCCCATTACACATGAAAGAATACATAAGCAATGATTACAGTATAAATGAGTTTTACTGTAATTTTTACTTACGTTCAGAGCCCCTTTATAAGACAAAAAATGATTGGGAAAGAGAGCTTAATCTTATTATTCCTATTGAGAATTGGGATAGAATTCTTCAATTAGTTTATACATCATCTATATGTGCCAAACATTCATTAATACAATTTAAGGTCGTACATAGGGCCCATATGTCCAAGGATAAATTAGCTCATTTTTATTCTTATATAAACCCTATTTGTGATAGATGTCAATTTGAAATCGCGTCTTTAACTCATATGTTTTGGTCATGTCCGCTTTTGAAAAAATATTGGAAAGATATTTTTGATATTATCTCTGCGGTATTGAACATCAATTTACAACCCCATCCTATTACCGCAATTTTTGGTTTACCAATGATGGACTCACTTCATTTATCTTCTTCCGCCTGTCGAATGATTGCATTTCTCACTTTGATGGCTAGAAACTATTCTCATAAGGCATGCTCCTCAATACAGGCAATACCCTTGTAAATTTCCTCTGCACACTTTCTATGGTTTCCACATTCTTTCTGTGGTGAGGCGACCAAAATTGAGTACGCTACTCCGTGGGGTCTGACCAGGATCCTATATAGCTGCAACATTACCTCTCGGCTCTTAAACTTAATCCCACGATTGATGAAGGCCAATGCACCGCATACCTTCTTACCACAGAGTCAACCTGTGTAGCAGCTTTGAGTGTCTTATGGACTCGGACCCCAAGATCCCTCTGATCTTTCACACTGCCAAGAGTCTTGCAATTAACGCTATATTCTTCCATCATATCTGACCTACCAAAATGAACCACCTCACACTTATCTGGGTTGAACTCCATCTGCCACTTCTCAGGCCAGTTTTGCATTCTGTCAATATCCTGCTATAACCTCTGACAGCCCTCCACACTGTCCACAGCACCTCCAACCTTTGTGTCATCAACAAATTTACTAACCCATCCCTCCACTTCCTCATCCAGGTCATTTATAAAAATCATGAAGAGAAGGGGTCCCAGAACAGATCCCTGAGGCACACCACTGGTCACCAGCCTCTTTGCTGAATATGACCTGTCTACAACTACTCTTAGCCTTCTGTGGGCAAGCCAATTCTGGATCCACAAAGCAATGTCCCCTTGGATCCCATGCCTCCTTACTTTCTAAATAAGCCTTGCATGGGGTTCCTTATCAAGTGCCTTGCTAAAATCCATAAACACTACATCTACAGCTTATCTTCATCAATGTGGTTAGTCACATCCTCAGAAATTTCAATCAGGCTCGTAAGGCATGATTGACAAAGCCATGCTGACTATTCCTAATAATGTTATGCCTCTCTAAATGTTCATAAATCTTCCCTCTCAGCATCTTCTTTATCAACTTACCAACCCCTGAAGTAAGACTCACAGGTCTGTAATTTTCTGGGCTATCCCTACTCTCTTTCTTGAATAAGAGAACATCCACAACCTTGCAATCCTCCAGAACCTCTCCTGTCCTCACTGATGATGCAAAGATCATTGCCAGAGGCTCAGCAATCTCCTCCCTTGCTTCCTACAGTAGTCTGGGGTACATCCTATCCAGTCCCAGTAACTAATCCAACTTGATGCTTTCCAAAAGCTCCAGCACATCCTCTTCCTCAATATCTACATTTAGTCAGCTCCATCTTAGCCTACAAAGAACCCAGGACGTCTTCAAGGAGCAGTGTCTCAGAAAAGCGCCCAGAACATGCCCTTTTCTCACTGTTACCATTAGGTAGGAGATATAGAAGCCTGAAGGCGCACACTGAACAATTCAGGAACAACTTCTTTCTCTCTGCAGTCTGATTCCTAAATGGACATTGAACCCTTGGACACTACCTCACTTTTTTAATATATATTATTTCTGCTTTTTGCATAATTTTTAACCTATTCAATATAAAAATTGATCTACTTATTTATTATTATTATTTTATTTTGTTTTTTTCTTCTTCTATATTATGTATTGTATTGTACGACTACTGCTAAGTTAACAAATTTCACCTCACATGCCGGTGATAATAAACCTGACTCTGATTCATGGGAGACAGAAGAGCATCTGGATTGGGCCATGCTCAAGGACACAGAGGATCTAAGTGAAAACATCACAGTTGTCATAGCTTTTATGAGAATAGTCATAGCAAGTGTGTCCCCTCAAAACTTTTAGGATCTTCCCCAACTAGAATCCCTGGATAAACCATGAGATCCACGCTCTACTGACTGCCAGATCAGTGGCATTCAGGTTTGGCAACCAAATTAGATACAAGAGATCCAGGTATGATCTCGGCAAAGCCATCTCAAATGCAAAGTACTAATTTTGGACTAAACTTGAATCACTGAAGGATGCGCGACAGTTCTGGCAAGACTTGAATGTTATTACCTCTTACAAAGGGAAATAGTGTAATATAGGTGACAACAAAGCTTTGGCCCCTGATTATTTCAACACCCTCTACACTCATTTTGACCACCAAAGCATGGAGGAACCTTCACAAATATCTACAGACCACAATGACTCTGTGATTTTAGTCTTTGAGGTCAACATGAGAACATCCTTCATGAGGGTGAACCCATGGAAAACAATAATAATAAATACTGTACTGATCCAAGTGGATACTTTTTTAATTACAGCAGCAACATTTTGAAAAGAGCACTTAGCAGTGTGTAGACTTAACTGATAATGAAGTACTGAATATATATTAGTTTACCAATCTGAAATAATTTGCAATAATGTGGAATAATAAAGTACACAATAATAAAACAGAGACTATTGTACTATGACATGTGTTCTCCTGTCGTACAGAGGTGAGCTGTTGTATATGCTTATTGCAATTGGTAGGAAAAATTATCTGTATCGATCTTTGTGACAGCGGAGCTGAATGAGTCTGTTCGAAAGGGTGCTCTGCTACTTATTCACTAGGTCAGGCCCAGAAGGGGTACCTGGCTGAGTACAAAAGACCAGTGCTGATCAATTGACTGGAGTGTTCACAGCCATCTTTAATCTGTTGCTTGGGCAGTCTGAGATACCCACCTGTGTCAAGCAGGCTTCAATTATGCCGGTAGCCAAGAAGAAGAGGGTAACCTGCCTCAATGACAATCATTCAGTAGCACTTACATCCACTCTGATAAAGTGTTTTGAGAGGTTGCTGAAGAATCATATCAACTCCTGTCTGATAAGCAACTTGGATATACTGCAATTTACCCAACAGAGAAACAGGCCCAAAGCAGGTGCCATCTCATTGGCTCTTCACTCAACCCTGGAACATCTGGACAGGAAAGATACATACATTAGAATGCTCTTTATCGACTACAGTTCGGCTTCCAATACTATCATCCCCTCAGAACTAATCAATAAGCTTCAAGACATTGGTCCCAATACCTCGTTGTGCAATTGGATCCTTGATTTCCTCACTTGCAGACCCCAGTCAATTTCCGATTAGCAACAACATTTCCTCCATGATCTCCATCAGCACAGGTGCGCCATAAGGTTGTGCGCTTATCCCCTGCTCTACTTGCTTTATACTTATGACTACGGGTAAGCACAGCTCCAAGGCCATATTTAAGTTTGCTGATGACATCATTGTTGATGACCAAATCAAAGATAGTGATGAATTCACATATAGAAAAGAGAACAAAAATCTGCCACAACAACAACCTTTCACTTAATGTCATCAAATTCAAACAACAATCTCTCAATATCAGCAAAACCAAAGAGCTGATAATTCACTTCAGGAGGAGGAAACCAGAGGTCCGTGAGCCAGTCCTCATCGGGGAGTCGGAGGTGGAGAGCGTCAGCAACTTTAAATTCCTCAGTTATCATCTTAGAAGATCTGTCCAGAACCCAGTACAAAAGTACAATTACAAAGAAAACATAACAGTGACCATACTTCCTTAGAAGTTTGTGAAGACTCAGCATGACATCTACTGTAAAACTTTGACAAACTTTTACTGATGTGTGGTGGAGAAAATTTTTACAAATGGAAAGGGGATGGTGGAGGAATACTTTCTGAAAGAAAAAGTATTTGGTGTGCTTGAATGATACTCAGTAGGTGGCAGTGATGCACCTTACCTTGGTCTGCCAGCTACCGTTAAACATTACTAGAAGCAAAAGAAAAACATGATGTGAGCTTGTGTGTAACAACAGGGCTACCTAGTCAAAGAATAGAACATTGGTGAAATCAAAACAATCTTTGCCTTTCTTAATCCTTAAACTCTTCTTTTCAATTTAAATCAACACAGGAGAAACTCTTGCTAATACAGGTTTTTGAGCAGAAGTACTGTGAATTGCCACAACCTCCTTCACCTCAGGACTTCATAGAAAAATCCATAGTCAGAGACTAGTTAGAGAATTCCAGCTGAAGTTGTCAGCAAAATCAAGACATCCGTATTCGTGGAATGATATGCAGATATCCTAAATACTGACATAAACAGAAAGAAACATTGCCAGTTACACAGGCAATTAACAGTGTTTATCTGTGAAATCTGGCCCATTGCACCTGAGGAATCTCCATTCCAGTGTCTTTCATATCATTCTTCTTTTGAACTTCTTAGTACAGAAATATTTTGTGATCACTACAAAGTAGAAAAACCAGAAGAAATCCTAACTGAATTTTCTAAAAGACTAAATAGATTTTTTTTTGCAAGTAACACCCAGACTTGAGCACCAATGCAACAGCTGAGACCACATATATTAAGTTTTATAGTATGGCATTAATTATTTAGATGGAAACAGAGAGACTGTGATCCAGCAAGCTGCCATGGATAATCCTACTGATGTTTGGTTGCAATTTTGGCTCTGCCCTTGTAAAGTTATTTTACGCTGGTAACTAATCTAAATCTACTCCAACATTGGAAGCCAGATGGCGAAGTTAGTTCAGATACAAATTTGTATTTATAACTTTAAGTCTGAGAAGATGCTCTCAAGCAACTTTCCAAGATGGGACACAAATCCTTCCTAACTACCTCACTATCACCTCCTTGCCTTGAGACATGAAAAGTAAGGAGCTTTGTCTATGGACTGTGAAAGAATGAAACAAATGTTCTTGGATAGTTTCCATTTTGATTGGTGTAGTCTCATCCTCTAATCATACCCCCTCCCCACCCCGCACTGGGACAACAAAATAGCAGATAGTAATAAAGAATCAATGTACAATATTGATTTTGTCTAAACCTGGAAATGTTATTTATTAGCCACACTACATTTTGACTGATTAAGTGACTTCTAATGAGTTCTATGTAAGATTTAATTTGATAACAAAGGGTTATATTTAAATATTAATTGGATAAATTAGTTTGACACTTGTTTAATCAAATGTTTTTTTGATAATTTGTTAGATCTAATGAATCCTTACAAGATTCAAATGCAAGAGAGCACATTCTTCTCAAACAAAAAGCCTCGACTGTTTGCAACCAGCCAGCAATAAATTCAATTCATTAGAATTTAGAGATTTGAGTTGCCAAGATCTGACAAGAAAATCTCAATCCTTCTAAGAAGATTATTTGAACTACAAAAAAGGGCTTTTATTCCTTGGAAAACCTCAGCATGGAATGAGGTAGATCCTTAACACAAGAAAGCTTGTTGATGCTGAAAATCCAAAGCAACGCACACAAAGTGCCGGAGGAACTCAGCAGGTCAGGAAGCATTTCAACTGCATGGCTGCTGGAGTCATCTATTGAGTCCAGTGCTCCTGATACAGCCTCCTCGGCATTGGTGAGACCCATCATAAGTTGGAGGACCACTCCATCGAGCACCTCCGCCTCATCCGCCACAAGTGGGACTTCCCAGTGGCCAAATATTTAAATACTGATCCCCATTCCAACATGTTGTTCCATGGCCTCCTCTTGTGCCAAGATAAGACCACTCTCAAAGTGGAGGAGAACCACCTTATATTCCAACTGGGTACCCTCCAACCTGATGTCATGAATATTAATTTCTCCTTGTGGTAAACAAATTCCATTCTTTCCCTCTATTCCCCACCTATTAATACCCCCTGGGTCCCCTTCTCTTTCCCTTTCTCCTATCAGATTCCCTCTTTTCCAGCCATTGGCCTTCCCAACCCACCTGACTTCACCCATCATCTTTCATCTATCCTCCTTCCCCTCCCCACCTTTTTATTCTGGCATCTTCACCCATCCTTCTCAGTCCTGGGGAAGGGTCTCAGCCCAAACTGTTGACTATTAATTCATTTCCCTAGGTGCTGCCTGATCTGCTGAGTCACTCCAGCATTTTGAGTGTGCTGTTTAAGATAGATCCTTTGTTTTATTTCTTGAAGAGGTACTTTCAGAATAAAGCAAGCCAATGTACTCCATTTTGCTTACATCTTTATCCTGCATGGTTCATAGTACTTTTTTAAAATTTATCTTATTACTTTTTTAGAAAATGAATAATCTTGAAATTCATTCGCATAGTGTTCTTCGTTTATGTACTGAATTGTGTGAAGTCAATTGCTAAATATAACTAGGACTTGTACTTGGTACAAATTAGAAGTTCAAAGTAAATTTATTATTAAGATATGTCACCATATACAAGCCTGAGATTTGTTTTCTTGCAGCCTTACACAGTAAATCTAGTTGAGTTCCCACCATCCTCCGGATTTTATATAAATGCCGCCCTTTCTTTTCCTTATTCCAACTTTGTTGCTCTGCGATTGAGTAGACTTTTAAATTACAGATGTCACCTCCCCCATTAAGTAAGACTCTTCCTTATGCACCACGTTTATATCCTGAATTTTAAGTGACTGCTTGTCTGCTACCTCATTACCTTCAACCCCAACATGGGCTGGAACCAAACATCGGAGGGGAAAACGGACTTAGGAGTCCTCATGCAAGGCTCCCAGAGATGAAGTCACAAGTTGAGTCTGTGGTAAAGAAAGCAAATGCAAAGTTGGCCTTTATTTCAAGGGGAATAGAATATAAAAACAAGGAGATAATGATGAAGCTTTACAAGACACTAGTCAGGCCACACAGAGTATTGTCAACAGTTTGTGGCCCCTTATCTCAGAAAGGACGTATTGTCATTGGAGAGTCCAGAAGAGGTTCACAAGGATGATTACAGGAATGAAACAGTTAACATACAAGGAGCATTTGGAAGCTTTGTGCCTGTACTCATTGGAACCTACCAAATGTTGAAAGGACTATATAAGGTGAATGTGGAGAGGATGTTTCCTCTGGTGGGGGTATCCAGAACTAGAGGGGTTGACCTCAAAATTGAGCGCAGACCTTTTAGAACCAAAGTAAGCAGGAGTATTTGTAGTCAAAGAGTGGTGAATCTTTGGAATGCTCTGCCATAGACTGAGGTGGAGGCCAAGACTGTATATATTTAAAGTGGAAGTTGATAGATTTCTGATTGTTCGTGGCATCAAGGTATATGGTGAGAGGCCAGTATATGGGGTTGAATGGGATCTGGGAACAGCCATGACAAAATGGCAGACTTGATGGGCTGATTGGCCTAATTCTGCGCCCATGTCTTACAGAACCCATATAAAATGTACACACAGACCTAGACCCTGCTGTCTCAACAGATGTTGTCCAATATAAAGAAGAATGTCTGGCCTACAATTTGAAGTATTGTAGATATTGTTTAAATAGATGTCAAAACTGAGAATGAATTAGAGCACGGAAGTACATAATCAGGACATACTTTGATCCATGCCAAGGCTAAAATGATAGCACCCATCTCAGACAAGAATACTGATATCTTCTCTGATAATCTTTTCTCAATAGACACCTGAAACTTTGGAACATAAACACCTTTACAACCTGTCACTGGATCATTTGAACTGTCTGTGCAGATATACAAGAACCCATAATATTTGCCTTGCATATATTGATGAACTGCTTACCCCACTGGTAAACAATTACTCTTCATCTTGATCTTTCACTAAAGGCCCAAATCAACCACAAAGGAAAAAACCTTCGAGCAGCGACAGAAATGGGTATACTGGGACCATCATCAGCATTAAACAATCCAAGATTTTGTGACCATTCATTTCTCATTCAATAAAAACTTAAGATCTTATAAATACAGTGCTCCCAACACTCTACTAATTTTGCCAATATTGGATGACCAACTTTATGTCCTCTTACGTTAACCCAATAAACCTTTGCCAACCATAACCTGAATCAAGGAAAAGGTTCTTCACCCATTTCTCCCAGTAGTGCTGAAATTGGAGATGATTTAATAGCACCACAACATAATCTTAATGCTTGAGTTTGAACTTTTATGTAGGGGCTTTAAGTCTACTGGTGAGGCTGACCCATAAGCAACACATTCAAACTCAAAGATGGATCTGATTAAAGCAACAGATATTTGTTTAAGTGACCTCCTATTCACACCCAACCAAGCATATTAACTTCTTTTAAAAAAAAACCTCTCTAGAATTTTATTTACATGCACCTTCCATGTTCACCTTGTGTCCATCCACATACCAAGAGACAGGACCACTAACTTGAGATCAATTGTGGGTGTAATGTTCATCTTAGAAAAACAAGTAGGTAATTTGAGTGTTTGCAACAGAAATTTAAATTGCAACTCCTATCACCCAATACCACCATCTTCTCCATCTCTACCCCTATTCCTACCTGAGGAAAAACTCCTATGTTCAGTCTTTTTCCCAACCCCACATCTGACAATCCCATTGGCTTTTGTTGTATCTTCTGACTAGGGGGGGGGAGGGACATGGATGAGGTAATATAATCTTGACAGCATCTTTTGCATCAATTTGAACTTCAGTTCCATTAAGTTAGTTTTTTTCCCCACACATAATGACTGATTAGGATCTACTGATTTAATGCATTTTAAATGTAATTAGTAGCTAATTAACTATTAGCATTGATTCAAATGCTGGTTTAAAGTTAATTAAGCAATAATTAGTTAAGCAGGCACAATCAGGCTGGTTGTAATAGCTAATCATCAGGCAGTTAAAATTTGTTGTAGAGCAGTTGGAAAGAGATCTTCGTTTGGAAGAAAGGGCAGGAATGAGATATGTATCATCACTGTGGAGAAACAGATTAAAAACATTACAGATGTGTGCTTCTAGACAAAGTTCTGGAAATCTGATTGTACAATTTCTGTTTGGTTGTTAAAAATTGCTATACAGTCCAAGCTATTGTCCTAAAACCCCTCTAAATATCTAGAAAATCATCAGCAGTATTTATAAAACAATTTTGCCATACCCTTTGTGTAATTCTGCTCTGTTTCAGGAATAGTGGGTATATCTAGTTAATTTCTCACCTCTGCAGGCACTTAGACACACAGAAATCCAAGGCACAAGCACATAATACCTTCAGTATTCTTCCAGCTGTTGGAGACTGCTGCGTGCTTTATTAAGGCTTTATCAGAGATTTTGAAGTCCAGGAAGAATGCTTCTGCATTAATTGACTTGGACATAGAAAGACTGCACATCACCTCAGCTGTAGAGTGTAAGGGGATTTAAGGGTTGTCGACACTGTACCTTAAAAATAAGGGACAAGATGACTATCTACTACAGAACTTTTTTTTTCTGGGCACTTTGACAATAGACAATAGGTGCAGGAGTAGGCCATTTGGCCCTTCTAGCCAGCACTGCCATTCACTGTGATCATGGCTGATCATATACAATCAGTACCCCGTTCCTGCCCTCTCCCCATATCCCTTGACCCCGCTATCTATAAGAGCTCTATCTAAATCTCTCTTAAATGCATCCAGAGACTTGGCCTCCACTGCCTTCTGGGGCAGAGCATTCCACATATCCACAACTCTCTGGGTGAAAAAGTTTTTCCGCATCTCTGTTCTAAATGGCCTACCCTTTATTCTTAAACTGTGGCCTCTAGTTCTGGACTCACCCATCAGCGGGAACATGGTTCCTGCCTCCTGCATATCCAATCCCTTAATAATCTTATATGTTTCAATCAGATCCCCTCTCATCCTTCTAAATTCAAGTGTATACAAGCCCAGTCACTCCAATCTTTCAACATATGACAGTCCCGCCATTCCAGGAATTAACCTTGTGAACCTACGCTGCACTCCCTCAAAAGCAAGAATGTCCTTCCTCAAATTTGGAGACGAAAACTGCACACAATACTCCAGGTGGGGTCTCACCAGGGCCCTGTACAGCTGTAGAAGGACCTCTTTACTCCTATACTCATTTCCTCTTGTTATAAAGGCCAGCATGCCATTAGCTTTCTTCACTGCCTGCTGTACCTGCAGGCTTGCTTTCATTGACTGATGTACAAGAACACCTAGATTTGGCCAGCAGCTAATTAGGCAATCAGAAGCTTGAGACGATGGAATTTCACTCAGTTTGCTAATGGAATAGAAAAAGGCAGCAGCTTGTGGCTATTTTTTTTTTGGGAGCTCTGACCAATGACGAATCAGCATTTTAGATTAATTAGCAGGAACAAATTAAAGGAAGGTGGGGGCTTTTGTTGGAGTGGACATGGTTAGTGGGGTGATTCTGAGGTGTAAGCTCTTCAGGGACGAGAGAAAGCAAAAAAGAAAAGCTATAGGTAGAGATTTCCCCTCCCGCTCCCTTCTTTACATTTGCTCAGCTAGGACTGTAGAGATGCCTGACAGAATAGTTGAATTCACCTCTTGCAGGAGGAGGACAGGGAGACATTCAGTGTCCTTAATGACAACAACTGAGAGAAGTGCATCTAGCTGTAGCTTCTAACAAATTGCAATAAGGAGTTGGAGCTGGAGCTGGAACTGGATGAACTCTGGATCATTCAGAAGGCTGAGGGAGTGATGCATAAGGCATAATGAGATATAGTTGTACCAAAGGTGCAGAACACTAGAAACTGAGTGACAGAAAGGAAAAAAGGGGTTAAGGAGACAGTACAGAGTACCTCTGTGGGCCATACCTCTCAACAACAGGTATATCACTTTGGATACTGTAGGGGTGGTTGGGGGGTGACCTAGCAGAGGAAAGTCACAGTGATTGGATCCCTGGCCCTGAGTCTGTCTCTGTGACTCAGAAGGGAAGGGGGAGAAGAGATGTATTGTGGTGATAGGAGATGCATTAGTCAAGGGAACAGAAAGGAGGTTCTGTGGATGAGAATGAGATTCCTGGATTGTATGTTGCCTCCCAGGTGCCAAGGTCTGGGACATCACAGATTGAGTCCTCAACATTCTTAAGTGGGAGCATGAACCACTGGAGGTTGTGGTCCATGTAGGTACCAATGAAATGGGTAGGATGAGTGATAAGGTTCTGCATAGGAAGATCAGGGAGTTAGGTGCTAAGTTCAATGCAAGACTTAAAGGGTTGTGATCTCACCATTGCTACCTGTGACATGTGCTAGTGAGGCTAGAAATAGGAAGATGATACAGTTTACACGTGGCTAAGGAGTTAGTGTAGGAGGGAGGGTATAATATTTTTGGATCATTGGGCTCTCTTCCAGAGAAGGTAGGACTTGTACAGAAGAGATTGTTTCACCTGAACTGGAAGAAGACTAATATTTTAGCAGAAAGGTTTTCTAATGCTGTACGGTGGATCTATTTCTTTTAGAGGAATGACTCCCCTTAGCACTACATATTGATCTGTTGTCAACACATGCGTATTGTTCTCTCTCTCTCTCTCTCTCTCTCTCTCTGCAATGTGAATACACCAGTTAACACCATCTCCCGTGTGTGTGCTTTTATTTCATTGATATGTAGTTGCACAGACGCAACAAATTGGCGAGAAGTATGAACATGAATGTCAGAGAATATCACCAACTATGTAGGATGAGACAGTAACAGGAAAGAGTTAAACAGGATGGAAAAAGCTGTCATAGAAGCTAACAAAGGGATGGATGAGTAACTGCACAATACATAGTTACAACTAGCCAAGTTAAATTGACAATAATATGGAGATGGCTTTTGTTGGTAAAGTTGATGAACTTGATAGTGCTATTGAAGGCAGTGAGTCATTTATCAAGAGGGTTGAACTGTATTGTTATGTGAACAACATGGATGAGGAAAAGAAAGCCCCCATGATTCTTAGCTTGATGGATGCTAGAATGTACAGTCTCTTATGCAACTTGGTAACCCCTGAAAAGCCAGCAAAAAAGACTTTTGACACAATTGTTACAATTTTTAAATTTTTTTAATGCATTTTCTACAACACTACAACAAAAAAACCCCAAAAACAAAATAGGAAATTAATACAGTTCAAGATAAACATACAATGATAATATCATTCAGAGTAATAATTGAAAGAGCACCCAAATTAAAGTCGTGTAAAGTTAGTGACCACCGCCATCCCCTCAAAGAAAAAAAACTCCAGACCAACCACAGCAAAATGTAGGAAATATAAATCAGAACATTCAAACCCCCAAAACTGTAAATACAAGTAAAAACAGAAGATAATAATGCCTACTACCAAAAAAAAGCTGAAAGTAAGGGTCTGAAAAAGAAAGTTAGTCAGAAGAGAAGTTATGAAAATATTCAATAAAAGGTCTTCAGACCTTAAGAAACTTTATGTCCGAATTAAGAATTGAGTAGTGAATTTTTTCAAGGTCCAAACAGGACATAATATCATTGAGCCATTGAGCGTGCGTGGGTGGGGAAACATCTCTCCATCTAATAAGAATTAGACGTCTAGCCAGAAGAGAAGCAAAAGATAATGTTTGACGTTTAGTCGAGCTCAAATGTATATCTGTCTCACCCAAGGAACCAAAAAGAGCAATCAGAGGGTTAGGTTCTAAGTGGCAGCTCAGAATATGAGATAAAGTTAGGAAAACATCTCTCCAAAATGTCTCTAGACTAGGACAGGTCCAGTACATATGGATGAGAGAAACCTCGCCACTTTTGCATTTATCTCAAACAGGACTAATATTAGGGTAAAATCGAGACAATTTAGATTTGGACATGTGAATCCTATGAACAATCTTAAACTGTAAAAGACAGTGGTGAGCAGAAAGAGAAGTTGAGTTAACTGACTTGAGAATCGAGTCCCAAACCACATCAGATAAGAAAATATTTAAGTCATGCTCCCAAGCCATTCTGATTTTATCCAAAGGGTACTAATTTATCACGAATAAAATATATTAAGCCTTTACCTAATGGATTAATAGAAAGGAACAGGTCCATAGTGTTTTTCTCGGGCATCTCAGGAAAGTTGGGTAATAAAGGATTAATGAAGTGTCTAATTTGGAGGCATCTAAAGAAATGGCATTAGGTAGATTAAACTTAGCAGAGAGTTGTTGAAAAGATGCGAAACGATTGTCAATGAAAAGATCTTCAAAATACCTAATGCCCTTTCTATACCAATCATAGAATGTTGAATCGTACATAGAAGGTAAAAAAAGATGATTATGTAAAATAGGACTAGAAAGGGAAAAACCATAGAAACCATTAAATTTCCTAAACTGGGCCCATATTTGCAGAGTATGTCTAACAAGAGGATTAACAATTAGTCTAGGCAAACTACTAGGGAGTGCAGATCCAAGAAGTGCAGAAATAGAGAGATACTTAGTAGAGTTCAGTTCCATTGCCACCCATTTAGGGCAGTCAGACTTGCTATGAAAAAAAGACCAGAAGGTAAGACAACGAATGTTAGCTGCCTAATAATATAAACGAAAATTAGGTAAGGCCATGCCACCTTCTTTGTTAGATTTTTGAAGATAAGTTTTGTTAATTCTAGAACGCTTACCCTTCCACAGATAGGACAAAATAATAGAGTCTAAGGAATCAAAAAAGGTTTTAGAAATAAAAATTGGAATAGATTGAAATAAGTATAAAAATTTAGGGAGAATATACATTTTAATAACATTAACATGACCTACCAATGACATAGATAAAGATGACCATTGTGACAAACTCTGTTTTGTAGAATGCAAAAGATTGGCAAAATTTTCGCGAAAAAGATCCTTAAAATTCCTTGTAACTGTAATACCAAGATAGGTAAATTGATTATCTACTACTTTAAAGGGGAGGTCGCGAAATACTAATGCTTGTGCTTCTTTATTAATTGGAAAAAGTTCACTCTTATGAAGATTAATTTTATAGCCAGAGAACTGGCTAAATTGATCAAGAAAAGAAAACATTGGAGGTAAGGATGTGGATGGATTTGAAAGAAAAAGTAGTAAATCATCAGTGTAAAGAGAAACTTTATGCTCAACACCCCCCCTCCAGATCCCTGTCAATTCAGGACAGCTTCGAAATGCAATCGCCAGAGGCTCTACAGCCAAATCAAAAAGAAAGGGACTTAAGGGGCAACCTTGACGGGTGCCACGTTTAAGGCTAAGCGACTGAGATTGCTGAGAGTTAGTCAGAACAGAAGCGGTAGGACATAAATATAGCAATTTGATCCAAGAGATAAAACTTTGACTGAGGTCAAATTTTTCTAAAACCGCAAAAAAGTAATTCTACTCTATATGATCAAATGCTTTCTACGCATCGAGAGAAATAACGCATTCAGGAGTCCCAATTGAAGGTGAGTATAAAATACTAAATAAACACCGTATATTAATAAAAGGAAGACAATTTTTAATAAAACCTGTTTGATCATCAGAAATAATAGAGTATAACATTTTCCAATCTATGGGCCAAAACTTTGGCCAAAATTTTAACATCAACATTAAGCAAAGAAATCAGCCTGTAAGAGGAGCACTCTGTTGGATCTTTGCCCTTTTTGAATAAAAGGATACTACATGCCTCATTAAATGAAGGTAGCAATTTACCGTAGTTAAATGAATCAGATAGTACTGAGAGTAGCTGAGATGAAAGAAGTGAAGAGAATGATTTATAAAATTCTACGGGGAACCCATCAGGTCCAGGAGATTTGCCTGACAACAGTGCAGAAATAGCAAAAGATACTTCTTCTAGTGATATAGGCTCATTAAGTTTTGCTTTAGAATCAGATAAAAGCGAAGGGATATTCAAGCTATTTAAAAAAAAGGTCAACAGAAATATTATCATTCAGGGATTCGGAGGAATAAAGCCGAGAATAAAATTTTTTAAATAAGTCATTAATTTCTGAGTGATTTGATGTAATATCCTTGTTCTCCTTCCGAATCTTTGTAATATGTTGTTTAGCTTTAGAGCGTCTCAACTGATTAACTAGAAACTTACCAGATTTGTCACCGTGAATATAAAAGCAACTCTTACCTTCAAGAAGTTGACGTTCAACTGGTTGAGTAGAAAGAAGGTCAAATTTAGTTTGGAGTTCTACACGCTTCTTGTATAATTCGGGGTTTTTAGTCTAAGCATGTAGTTGATCTAATACTTTAATCTGATTAATCAAATCTGATCGCTCTGAATGGGACTTTCTATTAAGATTCACATCCTTTGCTGAAGTCTCTTAAGATTCACTGTATATGAAATTATTTGACCCCTCAAATATGCTTTCATAGCATCCCAGACAATCTGGGATCAAATTTCAGATGACGTATTAGTGTTTAGGAAAAAAGTTATCTGATCCTTAATAAATTTTACAAAATCATCATTCGATAATAAAGTCGGGTTAAAACACCAATGTTTATTCCTCTGAAGGAGATCAGGAAGATTTAGATACAAAGTGACTGGGACATGATCGGAAATCAGTATACTCTGATAATCACAAGAGTGAACAAGTGAAATAAGTTGATTATCAATTAAAAAATAGTCATTTCTAGTGAAGGTATGATGGACATGTGAAAAAAAAGAATAATCTCTCTCAGTAGGATGAAGGAAATGCCATATATCGGAGATACCATAATTAGAAAGAAAAGAGTGAATAGCTAAAGCAGATTTAGTAGGTTATCTAGGAACAGAGGACGATTGATCCAAAGCTGGGTCTAACCAGCAATTAAAGTCGCCACCCAATATAAGAGAATATAGATTCAGATCTGGTAATAAGGAAAAAAAGCATTCAAAAAAGTTAACATCGTCAAAATTGGAAGCATACAGGTTAGCTAGTATTACTTTAGTATAATATAATTTGCCAGAAACAATAATAAAGCGGCCATTTGTATCAGATATCTTACTATGGAGTTCAAAAGGAACATTTGAGCTGATAAGAATAGAAACCCCCTTAGCTTTAGCCGGGAAGGATGAATGAAAATGCTGACCCACCCACCTTGACATAAGCCGATAATTATCGAAACTACAAATATGAGTTTCTTGGAGGAAGGCAATGTCAGCTTTAAGTTGCTTAATATTGGAGAAGACCTTCCTTCTTTTAACAGGATGATTCAATCCCTTTACATTCCAGCCCACAAATTTCAATGGACTAACCATTATCAATTGTTAAAACGTAAAAGGTAGTAGGCATATATAAGGTCAAACAATGCAATAACAGTTTGGAAGCAAGAATATAAACATAAATCAATAAAATCAGGACACAGACAAGTCCTGAATAACAAGGAAAAACAAAAAAAACAATAGATAGTGTTGGTACTGGAGAACCCACCCCATTCTCGCAACCCAAAACTAGATGGCTATCCAAAAAAGCAGCTAGCTCTACAAGAAAAAGGACACCCCAAAAACCAACTTCCAGTTCTGTAACATTGACATAAGCTCCATGTAAATAATATAGCAAACACTAACTAATTTATGCACTACAAATCAGAATTACAAATAGAAACACCTTCATCAGAAAGAATATAAAACTTAATACAAAATAATAATCAAGAAATAATCTACCCGCGAGAAACTATAAGAAAATTGAAAAAAAAAGGTAAATTTAAAAGAAAAAAGAACAAAGAGGGGAAAAAAAAGGGGAAATTTTATATATAAAGAAAGTACATAACAGCCGTTTAAAAAAAAGCAGGTCTTATACAATAAATTGACAGGGAGACTTTCAATAAAAACTCTAAGTCTCCCAAATAAACTAAGACCAATTGTAGTTCTCTATAGTTAAAGTTATTCAAAATAAACTAAATTACACAGATGAAATCTGAGTCCACAGGAAAGCATTTTATTTAAATCGTTTATTGAAGAAAATCACACCAAGTCCAAGGAGAGACCGACCAAAACCCTTTGGGTTCTCAGTAGTTAAGGACTAAATTACTCAAATAGAATCTGAGTTCGCAAAAAAGACTTTATTTTCTAGAAGTACTTATCAGCCATTTTGGAAAGTCAAACCGGGTCTGAAGAAATCAAAATGGTTGAGAGACCTTCGACAAACATCTCGGCCTCCCTAACTGACTTAAACCACTTATAATCCCCAGTAGTAAGCGTAATTCGAAGATCGGCAGGATTGCGAAGGGAAGGTTTGAATCCACGATTGAAGAGTTCTTTCATAACGCCTTTGAACTTGGCATGCATCTTCAGAACCTGGGGAGCATAGTCTTCCACGATATGAATAGTATTATTTCAAAAAGTCAGAGTGCCTCTTCAGCATGCCTCCATAATCAGACGGTTTTTTACCTGATATCGATGAAAACACAGGATAACTGGCCGTGCTCTAGAACCCAAAACAGCTTGAGGGACATAAACTCTGTGGGCTCTTTCTAGCTCGGGTGGAGTCGGAAGAAATTCTTTCCTGAAAATCTCACAAAGGAAAGATGAGAAAAATTCAACGGAAGAACCCATTTCAGTGGCCTCTGGCAAACCGAGAATTTGCAGATTGTAGCGCCTGCTCCGATTTTCAAGATCCGCCATTTTGGAGGTAAGTTTGCTGTTTTGCTCCGTTAAGTTAGAGCAGAGAGTTTCCAGCTGCTGAAAGTAACGTTTTAAATCTTCGGAGGTTAGGTCGATGCGAGATAAATGTTCGGCTTGATCATCCACTCTGGTGTTAATCTGGTCCAATTTTGACTCCAGCTGACTAATAGAGGCTCTAAATTCAGTCTTGATATCAGATAGAATGTCTTGTCGATTCTGTTCCAGGATAAAGAGAATCTCGGCAGACAGAGACGTAGAAGCTTCTTTTTTCCCAGATTTAGGAATCTTTGTAGTCATTGTGAGATAGACGTAGTCGCAGACAGATAAGAAAAAACAGATGAATTAACGAACTAAGATTTAAAAGGGGAGATACACAGTGCAAAGGTAAGAAATGTAACGGAGCGAAAGTTTGAAGCGACTAAACGATCGCCATCTTACCGGAAGTCCGTTACAATTTTACAAAATCACTTCAGCCCTATACCACTGACAATAGCTGAGAGATTTAGATTTTACAAAAGGAGCCAGTCAAAGGATAAAAACATTTCTGAATACATTGCAGAACTGCGCTATGACATTAGAGATGGACTTTCAGATACATTAAGGGACAGGCTTGTATATGGCATACATAGTCAAAGTACTTAAAAGGGGCTGATGGCAAAATGAGACCTAACGATAGAACAGGCATTGAGTATTGAAATATCGTTTGAGACTTCAGCAAAGGATGTAGCAGAACTACAGAAAAAGAGCTTAGAATATTAAATGCACAAAATGTCCCTGATGGTCCAAAAAGCCAACAATGTTATGGATGCAGCAAATCCTCCCATGATGCCAGTGATGGTTGGTTGAAAAAAAAGTTTGCCGGAAGTTTCACAGACATGGTCACATGGAGAGAGTGTGCAACGCAGAGAAAAAGCACAACCGAGTGAGAAGTCGCAAACACAAAACAGCAAATGCACGAAGAGACTGAATGCAAGACAGAATCAGACAACACAACATCTGACAAAGATGAGCTGTTATGCCTAGTGAAGCACTGTATTACTGAAGCAGATCACAAAATCATATGGATCACAGTAGATGTGTCTGGTCTAAGACTGACAATGAAGACCTCAGTGATGTTAAAGTGTCTCCCAAAGGCAAACTGAAAGTGAATGTGATGTATTGAGGCCAAACACAGCAGTCAGAGCTTCATGTATTTCAAGTGGAGGACCATCACTTTTCAGATGTGAATAGTTGAGAGAAATCCAACTGGACTGGCACTCAGTCAAAGCTCTCAGTGTGGCATCAATAGGCAATAGAGGCCCAAATGGTAGCACTAAGCAGAGCCTGTCACAGATACTTAATGCTAATCAGAAGATGTTTGAGAAGGACAATGGGGAACTCAAAGGCATGAAGGCCAGAATTGAACTGAATGAAGCAACAACACCAAGATTCCATAAGGCACATCTAGTGCCTCACACACTACATCGCAAAGTGAATGCTGAACTTCAGAGCTTGGAGGAATCTGGAATTCTCTCCAAGGTTGATTGGGCCACGCCCATTGTCTCAGTGATCACGAAAGGGAAGGCCAGAGTCACTCCCATATGTGGGGATTTCAAAGTAAGCATCAACCTGGTGCTGTGTACTGTGCAGTATCCCCTGTCATGAATTAAAGATATTTTTGTGTCTTTGGCAAGCAAGAAGAGCTTTTCATAGAACATAAAACATAGAACAGTACAGCACAGTACAGGCCCTTTGGCTCACAACGTTGTGCAGACCCTTAAACCCTGTCTCCCATATATCCCCCCACCTTAAATTCCTCCATATACCTGTCTAGTAGTCTCTTAAATTTCACTAGTGTATCTGTCTCCACCACTGACTCAGGCAGTGCATTCCACGCACCAACCACTCTCTGAGTGAAAAACCTTCCTCTAATATCCCCCTTGAACTTCCCACCCCTTTTCAAAGATTGACTTGTTACAAACTTGTCTGCAAATGGAGATTGAGTCAAACAGGATGTTCATCACATACAACACACACAAGGGATTGTTCCAGTATAATCATCTTGTCTTTGGCGTTGCATCAGCTTCAGCAATTTGGCAAAGAGCAATGGACCAGGTGCTCCAAGATATCCCAGGGACATAATGTTACCTTGATGACATCATCACGACTAGCAATATTGATAAAGAGCACCTCCAGGACCTTGGTAAAGTGCTTTCCAGGCTGGTTTGTCTGCAAAAAGAGAGAAATGAGAGTTTTTCAAGTATGAAATCTCATATTGTGGACATGTCATTGACAAACACGGCTTACATAAGTCACAAGAGAAGACTGAAGCAACGCTACAGTCATCTAAACCAAAAAATGTGTCACAACGCAGGTCACACTTGGGCCTTGTAAACTACTATCACTGGTTTCTCCCAAACATTGCGACAGTGCTGCACCCATTGAACACACTGTTGCGGACAGGAGCAAAGTGGGAATGGCCAGAAAGTTGTGAAAAAACATCCATGGAAACACAGAGACTAATAACATCCAATGAACTGCTCACTGTTATGACCCATCTCTGTCCATCAGATTGGTGTGCAATGCGTCCCCTTATAGTATTGATATTGTTTAGTCACACACTATGAAAGATAGATCTGAACATTCAATAGCGTTTGTTTCAGGATCACTGACAAGTGCAGGTTACAACTACGCACAGATTGACTGAGAGACCCTTAGTGTAGTTTGGGGAATAAAGTTCCACCATTATCTCTATGGGCAAAAGTCTACACAAGTGACAGATCACCAGCGATTTTCAGTCCCAGGAAGGGAATACCAGTGATGACAGCTACCTGGTTACAGCATTGGGCACGATTCATAGGAGCCCACTCTTATGACATAGCGTTCAAGGGTACCAAACAACACAGTGACACTGATGGCTTATCACATCTTGCAGTATTGGCAACTGAAAAAGAAAAGCCTTCATACTGTGACCCAGCAGAAGTGTTCCTCACCACATTGGTGGACCAGTTGCTGATAAAAAAAATTGTGAAATATAAAGGGAAACAAGGTATAACCCGATATTATCAAAAGTCTATGCAATCACCATGCCAGCTCATGGTATCCCTATGTCTCCAGAGTTCTCAGTAAACTGAGACAAATGGTTTGTATGTCACAGAATGCTGATGTGTGGATTTTGTGTTGTGGTTCTCTTTAAACTGCGTACCAGAGTGTTTGAAAATCTGCAATAAGGATACCTGGGTACAGTCAAGATGAAGAGTCTTGCACAGAGCTACTTTTGGTGGCCGGGAATGGATAAACAGATTGAAGGCTTGGCCAAAAGTTGTTCGGGATGCCACAAAGTTCAAAATGCACCCCCACAGGCACCATTGCACCCAAGGGAGTGGCTGTCATCACCTAGGCAAAGAGCACATATTGACTTTGCTGGGCCATTCATGGACTCCATGTTTCTGATTGCTGTGGATGCTCATTTGGTGTGGCCAGGAGTCATACCAATAAAGTCAACCACATCAGCAAAGACTGTCTCCACTCTGAGGACTAACTCTGCCAGAAATGGCTTACCAGAACAAATTGTGAGTGGCAACGGACCACAATACATGTCAGAAGAATTCCAACTGTTCATGAAGAAAAATGGCATTGGACATTTCAAGTCAGTTCCTCACTACCCAGCAATGAATGGTTTAGTTGAAAGGTTTATCCAATCCTTCAAGATGGCCGTTAAAACTTTGGACAAGGAGGACATTTCTCTACAGCACAAGGTGAATAACTTCCTTTTTTTGTATTGGAACTCTGTAGATGCAGCGACAAATCAAACACCTGTAATACTGTTCATGAACAGGAATGAAGTTGCTCTAGCAGACAACATGAAGGAGAATCCTAAGGGATCCTACAGATATGTTAAGAGCAAAAGGATTGCAAGGGATAAAATTGGTCCTCTGGAACACCAGAATGGTAATCCATGTGTGGAACCAAAACAGATAGGAGAGATCTTAATTTTTTTTTGCATCTGTATTTACTCAGGAGACAGAAACAGAGTCTATTGAAATGAGGCAAAGCAGTATCATGGAGCTTGTACAGATTACAGAGGAAGAGGTGTTTGCTGTCATGAAGCAAATCAGGGTGGATAAATCCCCAGGGCCTGACCTTATAAGTGCAGAAATTATCAGGGCCCTGGCAGAGATACTTAAATCATCCTTATCAACGGAAGAGGTACCAAAGGATTGGAGGATAGACAATGTTATTCCGCTGTTTAAAAAATGCTCTAAACGTAAACCAGGAAATTATAGGCCAGTGAGTCTGACATCAGTTGTGGGAAAGTTATTGGAAGGTTTTTTAAGGGACTGGATATATAATTATTTGGATAGACATGGACTGACTAAGGATAGTCTACATTGCTTCGTGCATGGTAGGACATATCAAACCAATCTTATAGAGGTTTTTGAGAAAGTTACCAGAAAAGTGGATGAAGGCAAGGAGGTGGATATTGTCTACATGGACTTTGGCAAGAAATTTGACAAGGTCTCGCATGGGTGGTTGGTCAAAAAGGTTCAGTCACGTGGCACTCAAGATGTGATAGTAAATTGGATTAGACGTCAGTTTTGTGGGAGAAGCCAGATCGTGGTAGTCGATGTTTGCCTCTCTGACTGGAGGCCTATGTCTACTGGTGGACTGCAGGGTCTTTTGTTTTTTTGTCATTTATATCAGTCATCTGGATGATAATGTGGTTAACTGTATCAGCAAATTTGTAGATGACACCTAGATTAGGGGCATAATGGACAGCGAAGAAGTTTTGCAGAAGGATCTGCATCAGCTGATAAAATGGGCTAAAAAATGGCAAATGGAATTTAATGCAGATAAGTGCAAGGTTTCACACTTTGGTAAGATCAACCAGGATAGGTCTTATACAGTGAACGGTAGGGCATTGAGGCATGCAATAGAACAAAGGGATCTGGGATAACAGATCCATAATTTGTTGAAGATTGTGTCACAGGTAGATAGGGTCATAATGAAAGCTTTTGGCACATTGGCCGTCATAATCAATGTATTGAGTACGGGAGATAGGACGTTATGCTGAGGTTTTATAAGTCATTGATGAGGCCTAATTTGGAGTATTGTGTGCAGTTTTGGTCACCTACCTAATGGAAGGACATAAACAAGGTTGAAAGAGTACAGAGAAAATTCACAAGAATGTTGCTGGCCTGGAGGAACTGAGCTATGTTAAGATTAATGAAGTTAGGACTGTATTCCTTAGAACATAGAAGACTGAGAGATTTGATAGAGGTATACAAAATTATGAAGCGTATGGATAGGGTTAATGCAAGCATGTTTTTTCCACTGAGGTTGGGTGGGACCACAACCAGAGGTCATGATAAGGGTGAAAGGTGAGAAGTTTAAGGAGAACATGAGAGGAAACTTCTTTACTCAGAGGGTCATGAGAGTGTGGAGTGATCTGCCAGCACAAGTCATGCATGCAAGCTCAATTTCAACGTTTAAGAGAAGTTTAGATAGGTACATGGATGCTAGGGGTATGGAGGGTTATGGTCCAGGTGCAGGTCAATGGGATTAGGCAGTTTAAATGTTTTCAGCATGGTCTAAATGGGTCAGTGAGCCTGTTTCTGTGCTGTACTTCTCTGTGACTCTATATGGGCAATTTTCTTTTTGGGGGGGGGGGGGGGGGTATTCTTTCCAAATCAATTGAAGTGGCAAATTTGTAGAATCAGGAAAAGTTAGCAGAGGAGTAAAGATAACAATTAAGTCCAGTGTCTTAATATAAATAGAATGGTTTGGTTTCTAATAGAAAAAATGTTCTGATTTTAAAAATATATACAAATAACATTGTTATGACTGTGGCCATAATTACATAAAAGTACAGTAGCTGTATGTCCTCTAATAACTTAATAATACATTTTTGTAATGGCATTCTAATTTGTTTTATAATCATTGAAAGCGTAACAAATTAATTCAAGTGTGCCCCATGATAAACATTCACATTATCTGTGCAGCCAATGGTACAAAGCTTATTTCCAAAAATTTATGTATTCCTGTGAGTTTAATATAGGACAGACATGCCAACTCATGTTCTGTGGTTTATTGACCCGCATTTGATTTCAGGCCCTCTCACGATGTGGCTGATGACCTTATTCCTTAAATGTTAACTGTGGGACAGAGTTATTTTCAGTAATATATGGTGTCATCAGTCAAAGCATGCATAATGAACTAAAACAAAGCAGCTTCCCAGGGTCTCATTTTCTAAACTTTAATTTTGTTTTATCCTCCTTATTTTTCCAAATATAATCACAAAATACAATATCCATCATCCACGACTAATACATACTTTCCCATTCAAGTCTGTCTGCAGGTTTAACTCGCATCCCATTCCAATAATGGTTGGAGCCTCTAGACGATTCCAAATCTTAACAAGAAGAATATACTGAATGTTTACCATGTTCTTGTCTGCACCATGTTTAAGCCAAAATATCAAGTTTCATGAGTGCTTTCCCATCAAACATACGTGCAGAAAGGCTCCTTCACAATGCCTGTTATAATGTGGGAGGTCCAACCATTTATTACAACAGCCAAATTATGCCATGCCTCCCGCATTATAGAAGCATTCTAGTACAGCAGAACTTGAATAATTCAGCATCCAATTGCTCAGAAGCCCTAGGGATCTGGCTTCTAGTACAGTCTTTGGCTCAGAATGAGAGCCAAGCCTTCGGGTCGCAAGCAGATGAGGTCAGAGCTGGGGATCTGGAATGCAGCCACGGCTGGTGTCCAAACTGTAGACAGCAGATGGGGTTGAGGTCTACAGCATCAGTGGGCAGGGACATGAGTAGGTTTGTAGCTGAATGAAGGATCCAAATATGCTGTGGTTCTTCTTATCTGCTTTCAGAAGACTACTATCAGCCCAGTAACCCAAAGAATACAAGAAAACACTCCTTTATGACTACTGTCTGGTGGCTCTAACATCTATCATCATGAAGTGCTTCGAGAGGCTGGTCATGGCACGCATTAGTTCCAGCCTCCAAGGAAGCCTTGATCCACTGCAATTTGTCTACTGCCATAAATGGTAGATGCAATCTCCCTAGACGCATACTCATTTCTGGAGCATCTGGACAGTTAAGACACCAACATCAGACTATTGCTAATTGACTACTGCTCCTCCTTCAATACTATTAGTTGAAACATCAAACTCCAGATACCTGGACTCAAAACCAACCTCTGTAAATAAACTCTTGACTTCCTGACCAATTGACCACAATCAGTAAGGATATGCTGCAACACCTCCCTGATGATTATTCACAGCACTGGTGTTCCATGCAGTTGTGTACTCAGCTCTTGATCGTACTTCCTCTGTGCTCATGACTGTGGCCAGATTCTACTTTAACTCCATCTACATGATTAGAAATGGTATCACCATGGTAGGCTGTATCTCAGATAATGATGAATCAGAGTACAGGAAGGATTAGAAATGGTATCACCATGGCCGTATCTCAGATAATGATGAATCAGAGCTTACAGGAAGGAAATAAAGAATTTAATGGCATGGTTTCATTACACTAACCTTTCCCTAAAATCAACAAAACAAAAGATCATGACTTCAGAAAGATGGGGAGAGGGGTTGTATATTTTCCTGTCTATATAAAGTGTTGAGGTTGAGAGGGTAAAAAAAACATTAAGGACCTAGGTGTGAACCTTTACAATAGTCAGTCCTGGTGCAACCATGACCAGGTCATGACCAAGAAATCTCGCCAAAGTCTCTACTTCCTCAGGAGGTGAAATAAATTTGGTATATTCTTATTTTTTTTAATCAATTAACCACTCTATCTGAACTGTTTAGAATGGCACTGGTCTGGATTTGACCACAAGAAGCTTCTGAGAGTTGTGGACACAGCTCAACACATCACTGGAACTAGTCTGTCCTCCATGGGCATTGTCTATAGATCTCATTGCTTCAGTAAAGGAGCCAGTATAATTAAAGATCACACCCACTCTGGACATTCTCCTTTCTCCCATCAGGCAGAAAATACAAAATCCCAAAACCACAAACCATTAGTCTCAAAGACAACTTCTATCCCACCATTATCAGCTCTTAAGAAGATTTCTTTTACAATAAGATGGACTTTTGACCTTACAATTTACCTTGTTACCATCTTGCACTTTATAGTTTACCTACGTACACTGCATTTTCTCTGTAGCTTGTAAACTTTATTCTGCGTTGTTATTGCTTTACCTTGTTCTACCTCAGTGCACTGTGTAATGACAATCTGGATAAACAGTATACCAGACAAGCTTTTCAATGTATGTATCTTGGTATATGTGAAAATAATAAAGCATTAGTATAATACAATGCCAACAATTCCTCACCACCCTACTCTCTGTAAGGTCACTGCTGCGTAACATGTAAAACAGTGTTAAAAGAAATGTGCTTAAGGATACAAAGGAATAATATCAAATAGTTCAAAGAATCTGCTTATCTAGTGGCACTGAAGTCACATTGGTCCTGGATGACTATTTTTGCTGTACTTCTGCACCTAAACTTGATTTTGCTACTCTTACAAGGTCTTGAATCTTTCTCCATCTATTCCCAATGCTCTTACTCAATGCAGACTGCCTCTTTACAAAGCCCCTCTTAACTCTCGGCTCAGGCACTTGTGCTGCTTTGTACAATTTTGGGAACTTATTTTAGAGGTCACAGACTTGGGATGTTTACTTGGAGGAGCCTGGATGAACCATGGCAATGCATTTTGCACACTATTTCTGGAAAAGGTAATGAACATTTAGGGTACCATTGAGCTGATATTTTTTCTGGTTGGTGTTAGACTTCTTCAACCATTGATTCTATCAAGTGGAGAACATACCATCCCACTTCTGACATTTTGTAGATTGTGGAAAAACCAAATGGTGTCAAAGAAGAGACATCTAGCACAGAATACCCAGCCTCTAACTTCTTCTGGTAGTGACAATTTGGAGTAGAAGGAGACAGACAGAGCCTAGTGACATGGCATCGAGACAAGAAGCTTTCCCTCAGTAAGCAAAAGAAAAGAACTTGTTATTGACTTCAGGAAAGGAGGGGATGTGCAATTCTCCTGTTTAGATCAATAGTGCATTAGTCAAGAGAGTTGAGAGCCTTATATTCTGAAGTTTAAACATTATCAATAGCTTTTCCTGGTCCAACCATTTAGACATAATGGGCAAGAAAGCACTCTGACACTCTACTTTCTCAAAAGCCTAAAGAAATTCAATATGTCCCTGTTGACCCTTAACAGCTTTTAATAGATACACCTTAGAAAGCAATCTATCTGTGCATCACTGCTTCATATGACGTTCTGTTTCTCAAGACCACAAATAATAGCAGAGTTGTGGACACAGCTCAGTCCATCATGACAACCTGTCTCCCCTGCTAGGACTCTGCCTACACTGCCTGTTGCCTTGGGAAAAGCAGCAAACATAATCAATGACCCCACTCACATTAGACATTCTCTGTTCTGCCCCCTTTGTTAGACAGAAGCTACAAAAGCTTAAAAACCTGCACCATTTTGTGACTGTGAGCAAAGTCACTAGAGAGACACTGAAGCTGGTGCTTGTAGAGCCTTTATTCAGCCATTCAAGCAGGAATCATAAGGGAGACACTCTTACAAGAAGAGGCCTGCCTGGACCAATACTACATGACATTTTATATGCTGAAGATGAAAGGTGACGGCAGGATAATTCTATAGTTATAATGTATACACAATGCTTCCTTTGAATTACGTATAGTTTTCAAACACCTCCTTCTTCACACTCACACTCCAGCCACCCAAAATGACTATTAATCCCCACTGGTGCTGCAACTGTTTTCAAGGATATGCAGACACCTTTGGTGAATAGATATTTCCTGGTTTGCAATTAACGGCAGTCTGCAGTTCCAGGAAGACTGTTGCTTTGGGCTGCATTTTAAACTCAATCTACAATCTGCGTTCATGTCTGAAGATTGGTTGCTATTGAAATTGATGCTGATTGGCATCTGACTGTCTTGAAGGACAATGGGTGATGATCATCTTCGCAACCCTGGGCAGCAGGTACGGAGATCCTGAGATGCGCAGTCGTCAAGATCCCCCTCTCAGCCTCACCAATGTGGTCCAAAGGAAAGCTTATGAAGCAATACGTTTGGTACCAGCTTGGCAGCAGGAGCTGCTGGAAGGATGCTTAATGACGTCCAGTGCCTTAGGGGCTCCACTCAGGATCTGCTCTCTGGGTTTCCTCCTGTAGTCTTTGTCTCTTCTGAGGCTGCCCACAAGGCAGTGGGGCTATTTACCCACAGCTGGGGATCCTGTTCATGAGCACCAGAGCATGTCCACACACCGGTGGGTCTGAGTGCTACGTGTGTAGGGGCCCAGCCTCCTCCCCGTCCTCTGTTGTTCAGCCTGAGTCTGACAGGAGTTCAGTTTCCATGTGTTGCCAGTGAGGAAGTACTACATGAGGCTTGCCGTTGAAGAGCCTATGCACTGGTAGGGAGTGACTTACACATTCAGCTCTCCTTTTTGCAAGACTTTTAGCCAGTGATTGAAGGTGAGAGTGACAAGCACTACCAACTACACCACGAGACTAGATGTGTCACTACAACCATTTTGCTGTTGAAATTAATATTTGCTATATATCATAATTCCAGACTATGTCCTAACACACCACCAGAGTCAAGGATATTTTCTATTCCACTGTCATAAGACTCTCTAATGGATGTTTTATACAATGAAGATGAATTAATCTACCTCTTCATGGCTCTTACCCTTTATTATCTACCTGAACTGCAAAAAAAAATGCAATTTGTTATTGCTTTTCTCAATGTACTTAAGTTTTTTTAAATGATCTGTATGAAAGGCACGCAAAGAAAAAGTTTTTCTCTGTATCTCAGTACATGTGACAATAATATCATCAATTACTAATAGATACCTGGTCTAGCTGAGTTTCTGGTAGATGGTGATCCCCAGAATATTGATGGCAGAGGAATGAATTGAATCTCAATATGAGTAATTAGAGTTTCCCTTGTTGGATATACTTACTGTGGCACATACTTGCCTTTTAATACCTCATGTCTAAACGTTGTGTGGGTTGTGGTGCACGCGGGCAAAGACTGATTCATTTGATGAGGAGCTGTGAATGTGAATCTTCCATTAACATGCTAATGACTGGCTGTATAGCAATTAAAGCATCATTAGCTCAATGTAAAGAGTTCCAGGTCAAATCAATTTCACTGATTTAATGATTTGTCCTATCAACTTCCCAGTCAGAAGTTTATCTCCATTTATATTAGGTTTAAAAATATAATTGAGTCCAACCTAATTTTATAATAGAAAATTCAGAAAACATTGTACATTTGTTTCATATTGTATTAGGCCCATATTATATTTGCATAATTTTTCTCTTACTGTCACAATTTTTGGTTGCTCTTTTCCCATTAACATTTAGAAATGGCTAGGATTGTTCAATTTTGATGTACCATATTTACAATGTAGGGTAAATTTTGACTGTGTGTGGGAAATTAATTTTTGAAATCTTTCTAATAGTCACTAACCTCAATATTAAAATAAATAATCTCTTTATTTGACTATGGATAATGTCATGTGCAATATACTCTTGATAAAATAGATACAAGAGTCAAAGGGTATTTTTACACTTATACTAAGTACTGACAAAGGCAAAATACTGCAAATGCAACATTTGCAATGCAATACTTGTAACATTTAAGAAAAACCTGGACAGGTACATGGATGAGAGGTGTATGGAGGGATATGGTACAGATGCGGGTCAGTGGGACTAGGCAGAAAAATGGTTCGGCACAGTCAAGAAGAGCCAAAAGACCTGTTTCTGTGCTGTAATGTTCTATGGTTCTATGCTGGTAAGCAGAGAGGAGAAAACAGAAACTTCTGAAATTCTTCGTAGGTCAAGAAATGTCTGTCAGTGACGTTCCATCAGGACTGGGAAAGAGTTGATAATTCCTTGACTGGAGAAGTTAATGTTTCTCTCTACGTCAAGTTTAGTTTCACGTTTATTGTCATCAGACTGTATATACAACCAAACAAAACAATGTTCCTCTGGATCACGGTGCACGCACATAACATATATCACAAAAGCACAAAAACCAAAATCTTATACTCTAACTAAGTTAATAAAATCTAATTCAAAATGCATATAATGAGTTATCGCAATACCTTATCCCCCGCCTACGTAGCCTCCTACCTGCTGGCATGTACATTCAACTCACAGATCTCTGTTGATACCCCTTACCCCCATCCCTATCTATTATTTCAGTCTGGTTCTCTTTATCTCTCTTTTTTCCCTCCTCACTATAATCTCCCCCCCCCAGCCCTACCTTTCTTTCTCTTTTATTTCCCATAATTCTCCACCTTCCCCCCTAGCCCATTTCCCTCCAGCCTATCACTTCCCAGCTCTCTACTTCATCCCTCCTCCCACTTGGTATCCCCCCTCGACCATCCCATGTTACTTCACTCCTGATGAAGGGTTTCGGCCCGAAACATTGTCACTACCTCCTCCCATAGATGCTGTCTGGCCTGCTGAGTTCTGCCAGCATTTTGTGTTTTTATTTATTTCCAGCATCTGCAGATTCACTCATGTTGCCCAATAAATGATTTTGCTGTTTAGATAAATGCAATGGTCATTTCTCAAATAGTGGTATCCTGCATATAGCAAAGAACATAACTAACCATGGAGCATTATGGCAGCTTGATCAATGAGGGCATTGAAGACAGAAGAGAAGTAATTTTTAAGAATTAGGGGTTTGCGAGCTATAGCAAACCGGTACAGAAGAGGAGTAAAGGACTGAGGGAGATCAGCCATGATTATATTAATTGGTAGGTCAGGACTGAGGGGCAAGTGATTTACTTCTGCACTTATTTTCTTGTGTTCTTATTTTCCGAAGCTCAGTATGATATTGGCAGAATGGAGAAATGAATGTCAACCAGTACCGTGGGAAAGCTTCAAGTTCCTTATGTAAAATTATTCATCTAAACTGATAAATAGGAGTTCTTTCATTTGAAATACATCAGAATCCACTTTCCTTAAAGTGCAGAAATGTCAGCCTAGATTGGACTTGGGTTGATCCAATCTAACAATGTGATATAGATCGATTGTCAGTTTACATTCCTTCATTTGAACGTACCAGAAGATAACGACAAGAGAATAGTAAACCTAAACTGTTTGTTAAAGCTTGCTTAGGCTAGGTCATAAATTATGCTGAAGTTGATAACCATTTTAAGCTGATTACAAAATTATAGGAGGCATTTTTTTGTATGGATAGCAAACTTAATCATTCATACCTCAGCAGTCCAGATGAAGGGACTCAACATTGAATGTCCATTGATTTCTTTCAGCAGCTCACTGTTTGCTCCAGGTTTCAGCATCTGCAGACTCTTCTGACTTCACATCAGCTTTGACTGCAGATTCAGCAGTCTGGGGTTTGGGCATGACAATAATATTCTGGAGCTGAAACAGAATAATGAAGTAGGATAAAAATCAAAACACCCACTGTAGTAGCTGTATCTAACATTTGCGTAGATCATGAGGTCAGTGGTTTGGTAGAATGTAAATTGCCCAATTTATAGATATGGCCAAAGAAATTTAAATCTGTACATTTTGTTTTGCACATTGATACATGTCCTTCATGACTCATGATTCATCATTTGCAAATCAATGTGGACAATGCACTAAATGTGTTATTGATTCACATATTCCCTACATTTCTCATGCTCTAGTACTTGTGTACAATGCTTGCTTGCTCTCCACTCTGAGCTGTGTGCATAATATTGTACATCATGTGGGTCAAGTGCAGGGAATTATTTCTGAACGTCAATCAGATCCACGGGCATCAACAGATTTCAAGGCATCATTTAAAAAATTGGGTTAATTTGGGATTGAAGCAGGATCTTATTCTGGGATTTCGAAGCCCAGCTCTCTGTCAGTGGGACGTGCAGTTTTTGTTTGATGCACTTAGAGACAATTGTTTCTAATAATACTAAACTATGGCAGCCAGGAGACAACATTAGCAGACTTGGCACTTTGAGATCCTTGACAGCTGCACTGGATGGATTCTGGCTTTTGTGATTTAGTGGGTACCTTTCTGATCCAAGCCTGAAGTCTGCCTGGGACTTTGGAAAGATTTCTTCATTCTGAGTCTGCAGACTTGGATGCCAATCCTGGCAAAGTATATGAGTATTGCCATCACCAGAATGCTCAGATCCAATAGTTAGCTCCATTAGTGGACTTGATTCAGCAATGTGGACATAATTGTTTACAGGACGTACTCTACTGTCATGAGGAACTTGAACAAATAAAGTATGAGGGCTTGTGTCAGCTATCTGTGAAACATGTAGTGATGTAGTAAGATTAGAGAAACGTATTTATGGCAGGGAGGTGATTAAGACCAGTTCCTGTTCATGGCAAGAAGGGTAAGAAGCTTTTTTTCAGTTTGCTTGCCAGATGCATGTGAAATTAGGAGTGGCGCACAGGCTCTCTTTTAACTACACAAGTAGGAGCTAAAGTCGGCTTACTGGACTTCTCCTCAGAATGAGATTAATGCCGTGGTAGGATCCTCAAGCTGTCCAGACCAATCGTTGTTCTAGAGTCCTTGATGGGCCGAAGAGCCTGAGAATTGTTGCTTTACTCATAGCTTAGTAACCTTGCTTTGCTAATATTTTAATAAATTGTGTGCTTGCAAGCTTGTATCATTGAAGTATTCTTTAACCATCATTGATCCAAATCCTTGAAAGGGAGCTATGAAAAATGTCTGTGGTGCTCGTCCAGAGAATGGTGACCAACTTGTTGTCTAAATATGATCTCCTGATCTTCCCATTCCACTCCAGCCAGAGCAGCAACAGCTTGTACTTGGGTGCAGCAGTAGAAGCTGGGACATTGTCACAGGACGTCAAGCTGAGCTGCAGGAAGTAATGTGTACTTCCCAACTCACTAAAACCGGCCTGTCGGCAGATTATTAGGACTGTTCAGGAATCCATCCCGGGGAGTAGCACTCATTTCAAAGAGTTCCACGTGCTCTGTTTTAGGAAGCCAATATTTATCCTGCAGATGTTTCTATAGTTGTGTCAATCAGCTAATCAATTGGTCTATACAGTTGTCGCATGCAACAAGGTGATGAAGTCCACAGCTAAGCCTGCAATACAGTTGGCACATGCAGTATATCCACCAGCAGGCCTGCCAGACTCCAAGGTCATCAGCTGTCTGTACTGCTAGCTGTCACCAAACCTTTACAGGATGTGACAGCCCCACTGACTGACCTAGGACAGACAGAGTCAGGATGAAAACATCCAATATTGAATTACACAATGGGAAATTTACCAGGGGTGAATAATTGAGGTTTAAACCACTTCCAGCATAAATGACTGGAATTTATTTTCCCCCTGTGCTTCTAGAGTGTGTAATGTCAGTGAAGAGTGTCATAGGGTGTAGGTATAATTACTGAAGTTGCAAAAGAGATCTATGACTCCAACTGAGTAAATAATATAATGACTGGCTATGTTTGCTTAATTGTATTCTATCATGGTGTTCTTGGGTATATCTCTAAGAAACCAGTTTATAAAATGTTTGAGTTTTAATAGGTACTTTGATATATAACAAACCTTGACTAGTAGGAGAAATCAATACAGGATGACAGTGATGTGATTGTTTAACCCAACTCTTGCTTTGTTTGGTGAATAACTTAGATTTGATCATGTTGCTTGAAAATACTTCCATAACTGTTTGCATGTTGACTTAGTGAAGTTGGGTAGTGGAAGAGTTGAGATGTTAACTGGCCATTCCAAATTGTCCCTTGTGTGTGAGTAACAAGAGCCACTGTTTCACGGCATTAGTGGTCTGGGTTTAATCCTGACCTCAGTTAATATCTGTGTGGTGGTTGCACATTCTCCCTGTGACACTTCCTCCAATGTCCCAAAACTGGAGGTTGGTATGTTAATTGGCTGGTTATTTGCTCTGTAAAGGGTAGCTACATAGTAGGATTTGGTGGAAGTTAATGGGAATGTGGGATAAACAAAATGGATTAGGGGAGGGTTACTGTAAAAATAGGTGCTTGACTATCCTCGTGAATTTTACGAGCAGAAAAGTTTGTTCCTATGCTGTATCTTTCTATCACTATAAGAATCAGGGTAGGGGTAGAGGAATTTGATGAGAATGCAGACAGAATTGATTACATGGAAATTTAGCAAGGAAATAGAATTGTTCCTTGAGTGAACATGGGCTGAAATGTCTACCAAAGAAAAGTCAAAAGGAAATGTATGGAGTCTGAAAGTGCATTATGAAATGCTGTGAAAACCCAAGTTATTTACATAAGTTTGGAAGAAGTATGCTGAAGTGATGATGTTGAATCAGAAAATGAAATACAACACCAGGTGGCAATATTTATTGTTGTGGCAGGGTTGAAGCACACGAAAGCTTGGGCAAATTGTGCCAAAGAATGGGTTAGGTACATGATAACACTTGTGTTGAGGACAATTTCTGAGCTTAGTCAACTGTAATGTTATGCTGCTGGTGAATCAAAAGAACCTCATTATTAAAACACATGGAATGTTGTGGGATTTAAGTAATTATGCTAAAAGAAATACTTGGCAAGTATTTGGAATGAAGAGTACGAGAAAGGTTCTTCTGAGAAACAAACTTAACCTGAGGGAAAGAAGTATTAAGTTTGTCAAACAGCTAAAAGGTTGATGGTTAAACTTGTGTCAACAGAATGGAATGTGAGGGCAGCATGTAAGCCAAGAAAATCTCCAGGGGTAGCAGAAAATACTACAAACCCAAGGCCAAAGAAGCCCCAAGGATCTGTGTATTGGAAATGTGGGAGGAAGTATGAAATCCACAGGAGAGAATTGGTCCTGTTTATAGTAAAATTTGCAGAGTTCAGAAAGTTCAATCAACTTGCAGAGAATTACTGTGTGAAAAAGTCATCTGTACATAAGCTTAGAGTTAGAACCATTGAAGAGGAACCAGGATAAATAATTTTTTGGTCCACAAAGTAAACATAGCAACTTTAAGTTAATAGTGTAACATCGTTGCTTCAATGACATGAGTTTGGTTTTGACCTTAGGTGTTGTCTGTGTGGAATTTTTATGTTCTCCCCTATGACCACATGAGTTGCATCCCTGTTCTCCAATTTTCTCACACATGCCAAAGATACATTGGTTGGTAGATAAAAGGTCTACCATGTGTTGTGAGGGAGGGAGGTAGGAAAATCAGAGCAACATAGAGGGAGAATAGATTGCAGAGAAATAAGGAGGGGAATGGAACTGGTGGAATTGCTGTAGAAGTTAGTATAGACAAGATGGGTTAAATTATGTCGTGAGGTAATATAAGATGTCAGTGCTTATAGTATGAGTGAAATCTAGAGTGTTATCTTAAATTAAAGTAAGGCACCTTCTTGTGATTTCGAACAGATACAGAAACTCTGTGTAGTGTAATTTTAGTTAATTTATATATAAAAACAGTCAAATATGTTAAACTTTTAAAAATTGAATCTCTTAAATCTGTAACTAAATCCTATTCTTTCTGTTGTGCCTGTGCTCAACTACATGTCATTTAAATAAAAGCATGCATGCAGGAGATGGATTTAATTGGTGTATTCACATTGCAGTGAGAGTGAGAGAGCAACGTACATGTATAGACAACAGATCCTGATGTGGTGTGAAGCCATGGGGTGGGTTACTGCTCTAAATGTAGTAGACCCATAATTACACTTTCTACCAGAATGTATATATAACTTCTTACCTTATTGCCTTATCTTTCTTTGACACATAGATCTTCCCATTTCACCAGTATATATACCTCTGCTCTGGTGCAAAGGGCAGTAGAGTGGCACACAGCTGGTGCTGCTAGAGGTCTGGGTTTGATCCTGATCTCATGTTTATCTGTGTCGAGTTTCTCCATTCTCCTCTGGTTTCCATTGGGCACTTCCATTTCTTCCCAGATGCCAAAGACACTAAATTAGCATCTGTTGTGTCTCTAAGTTGTAAAGGAGTAAAAAGTGTGCTGATGGTTATGTGAAAAAGAATATGCTGCCGGGCACAGGAGGATTGCAATGCGGATGTGATATTCTCCTTTAGTATCATAGGAAGTTTAAAAGGAACACTTTCAATGTACACTGTACTTTCAAATTCCTTCCCGGATGTGAACATTATTTATCAAAGGTTTTAGAAAGCCTTTGAATGAGGTCCAAAAAAATGTTTTGCTGCAGTGAAATCTTGTGGTTGCAATAGAGAAGGAATTAATTGGTTCAGAACTTACAATTATAGTGGCAATTTTGTTTTAATTACTTGCTTCAATTTTAATAGATTATAAATGTCTGACTCTCAGAGGTGAGTAAAACTGACTAAAATCAGTGATGCTTTTGACAGGAGAAAGCTTCACCTAAGCCATGATTCGGGCATCCACCAGACAATGCACATCTGTCCCAGGTTATTAAGGGCAGTGATTCAGGTAATGGGCCAACACTGCATGATCTGGCCTGATATTCAATCAAAACACATTCAATGAAGTCCGTGCAAGAATATCTCAATTTGGAAATATTTTCACACAGCTCCGATTTCTTTTTGTCTGCTATGTAATCAAACATCTGTCTTTAAATGCACACATCATCAATGTGGTGAATATTTGAGCTTAATGTAGCACTCAAAGCTCCAACAGTCCTCTGTTTGAGGCCCAATAGCCTATCAAACCCATGGAATATACACAGATGATAACAATTGAGCAATATTCCTTGTGAACTTTTTTTCTTCACTTACATTACACTTACCCAATTAGGAAATAGCCTTTGCATGACTTATCTACTTTATGCACTTTCCTTTAGAAGCTTGTTGGGTGGGTCAAGGTAGTGGAGTGTTGGATATAGTAGCAACTTCTGGTGAGTGCTAACGTGGCTTATACAGTTATTATCTTCTTGCCATGGATGCTTCAAAGGTGTTCTTGTTGGGGGGGGGGGGGGGGGGGTGTGTGTGTGTGTGTGTGTGTGTGTGTGTGTGTGTGTGTGTGTGTGTGTGTGTGTGTGTGTGTGTGTGTGTGTGTGTGTGTGTGTGTGTGTGTGTGTGTGTGTGAGAGAGAGAGAGAGAGAGAGAGATTGATATGCCAATAGGTTCCAAGGCAGAAAAAAAGGCTTTGTTCCGACAGATTGCCCAGGATATGATACTGATAAAATAACTTGGAACAAATAATTTCATTTTTCTTTTGCCTGTGAATATTATGCAAATTAGTAATGAACTCTTGGTTCCAGTCACTTTGAAGCATGTCACACAACCCGATTGATTATCTGCAGACAGGCTGACTACTGAGTGCTCGTCTCATTCTCTGCATTGTGTCAGTATCTTTCATTGTTCTGGATAGCCATTACTCAAAATAATTAAAAACACAAGAGATTCTGCAGATGCTGGCAATCCAGATCAACACACCCAAAACAGTGGAGGAACTCAACAGGTCAGGCAGCATCCATGGAAAGGAATAAGCAGTCAGACGAGAACCTTCATTAGAACTTTACCAGATCAGATATTACTCAAAATAATTCCTGTTGAATGCTATCAGCTTCTAACAAACAGAAAACTGAAATAATAATGGATTCTATTCTCTTTATAAAAGCAAAGTAAATGCCATTTCATTCCCTGATCTACACTAATGAAATAGTGAAATCTCTTACACCTGGGTCCTTGGAGCAGAAATATGCAGGTTTAGACATTTATTGATATATGGAGTAGACTCTTCAAGAGGCAGTGGTGTTGTACTCCAAAATGCATTTTGTTTTGAGTCATACAGTCAGGAGAGACATAGAAAACTACAGCACAGGAAGAGCACTGGCTTACCTAGTCCATGCCAAACCATTAATCTGCCTAGTTCCATTGAACTGCACCCAGGCCATAGCCCTCCATAGCCATCCCATCCATGTGCCTATCCAAATGTCTCTTAAATGTTGAAATCAAAATTGCATTTGCCACTTGCACTGGCAGCTCCTCACTTCCACCAACTTCGTGAAGAGGTTTCCCCTCATGTTCCCCTTGAATATCTCACCTTCAACCCATTACCTCTAGTTTTAGTCTCACCCACCCTCTGTGAAAAAGGCTTGCTTACATTTACCCTATCTATACCCTTCATAATTTTGTATACCACTATCAAATCTTCTCTCAATCTTTAACATTCTAGGGAATGAAGTTCTAACCTATTCAATCTTTCCTTATAAATCCAGGTCCTCCAGTCCTGGCCACATCCTTGCAAGTTTTCTTTGTACTCTTTCAACCTTATTTACATCTTTCCTGTAGGCATCACCAACGTCTTATATAACTTCGACATAGCATCCCAATTCCTGTACTCAATACTTTGACCTATGAAGGCCAATGTGCCAAAAGATTTCTTTATTGACCCGATCCACCTGTGATGCCACTTTCAGGGAATTATGGATCTGATTTCCTGGATCCCTTTGTTCTACTGCACTGTTCAGTGCCCTGCTGTGCACTGTGAAAGACTCAGCTTGGTTGGTCCTCCCAAGGTGCAATACATCATACTTATCTGTATTAAATTCCATCTGTCATTTTTTAGCTGATTTTTCCAACTGGTCCAGAACCTGCTGCAAGCTTTGATAGTCTTCCTCACTGTCCACTGCACCACCAATTTTGGCATCATCCACAAACTTGCTGATCCATTTAGCCACAGTATCATCTGGATAGTTGATATAGATGACAAACAATGACAGACTCAGCACTGATCCCTATGGCACTGCCCTAGCCACAGGCCCCCAGGATAGTGACAACAATCTATTACCACTCTCTCACTTTCCCTGCAAAGCCCTTGTCTAATCCAGTTTACTACCTCATCTTGAATGCCATGCAACTAAACTTGTTGACCAACTTCCCATGCAGGATCTTGTTAAGTGCCTTTGTGAAGTTCACATAGATAATATCCACTGCCTTGCCTTATCCTTTTTCCTGGTAACTCCTTTGATAAACTCTATAAGATTAATTAGACATGAATTTCCATGCAAAAAGCCATGTAGACTATCCATTGTTAGTCCCTGCCTATCCAAATACTTATATAGCTGATCCCTTAAGATACCTTCCAATAACTTTCCCACTACTGATATCAGGCTCCTGGCTTATTCTTCGAGTCTTTCTTCAAGAGTGGAACAACATTAGCTTTCCTCCAATGCTCTGGCACCTCACCTATCACTGAGGATGATTTAAATATCTCTGCTAGGGCCCCTGCAATTTTTGCACTTGCCTCCCACAAGATATGAAGAAACATCTTCAGGGATTTGTTAACCCTAATTTGCCTCAAGACAGCAAACACCTTCCCTCCTCTGTATATCTGCAACTCACCTCCTTAACCAATTTCACAATATCTCTCAAAAACCAAGGTTCCTTAAACCTGTTATCTTTGCCTGTCATGGTCCGGTCCAAAGTCTGCATTCCGGTTCACGGTCCAGTCCGCGGACTCCGGACTCCGGGTCCTCCTGCTGCCCTTTGTTTCGGTTGGACTTAATCATAAGCACCTGATGCTCATCTTGTTGGCTGGATATATAAGTGGCCCTGGGATTGAGTGTGATTGGGGGGTTGTCTTGTCAAGTTTCCCTGGGAGCAAATGGCCAGTGGAAGGCTAGAATGGCCTCTTGCCATCTTTAGGCTGTGTTGGAGAACTATTGCTTCTTGGAGCCTTGCTGTCAGTAGTCGGGGCTGTCATTGCGGTATGGATTCGGCTGTTTCCCAAGCCAGCTGGGTGGCTGTCAGCCACTCTGAGTTAGGTAGGGATCCGGTTGTTTCCATAGCCAGCCAAGGTCGCTGACCATGACTGCGACTCAGAGCAGTCCCGATACAGAGATGGAACTGTCTGTTGTTCCTTGGTGTTTGTCTCTTCCTGTCCTCGCCCCGTGGGGTAAGTCAGACCGTTCTGCCATTACCCGACGGATGATCCTGCCCCATCTTGGTGTGGAGTGAAAGTTGAGTCCCGGCTTGTTAAAGGATCAGTCCTGGCTCTATGTCTGTGTACTATCCAGTCTCATGTTAGTGTCTTCTTAAAGGTGAGTCCCGGCTTGTCGAAGGATAAGTCCCGGCTCTATGTTGATGTACAGTTCCTAGTCTGCCTCCAAGCTCCAGCCTCTGAGTTATGTACGCCTCAAGCCCCAAGCCTCGAGCTCCAAGACTCCAAGCCTCAAGCGCCCAGACCCAAGCTCCAAGAACCCAGGCCTCATCACGTCTTTGCCTGGTTTGTGGTCCGATCCCAAGTCAAGACCTAGGTTCTGGGTCCTTTGTTCAGTTTCGGGCTCGGAGTTCACGCCCAGGCCCCTTGTTCCCAGTCCCTCATCCTGCTCCTGCTTCCCTAGCCTAGTCTGCGACCTGTCCCGCCCTTCAGTTTTGTCCGGTCCTGTTCCTGGTAGTTCAGTGTCTGTGTCCTGCTTTTGGGTCCACTCCCAATGCCCCCCTTATGACATTGCCTTTTATTCTGACAGGCACACACAAGCTTTGTTCTCTTGAAATTTCACTTACTAAGTACACCTTTGCCAGAAAACAGCCTTTCTCTAATTTAGAATTTCAATCTGAGGACCAGACCTATCCTTTTCCATATTTACCTTAATACTATTGGTATTATGTTCCCTACACAAACTTCTTTCACCTGGCCTATCTCTTTCCTTGATAGATCCAGTATTGCACACGTGCATTTCTATGTACTGATTAAGGAAGCTTTCCTGAATACCTTTGACCAGCTCTATCCCATACAGCCCTTTTACACTATGGGAGTCCCAGTAAATATGTGGAAAGTTAAAATTATGTTCTATAACAACCTTATGTTTCTTACAAAAGTCTGCAATCCCTTAAATCCCTTTATGTTTGTTCCCTTAAATCCCGTGGACTGTTGGGTGGCCTTTTACAACTGACTTTTACAGAAGGCCTTTGTGTATCTTCCTTCTCACACAGCATTTTGAAGCCTGTGAAGGAAGCTATTGGAGAAGTCCAGGACAGGGCTAGATTTGGGGTCACTGGGAGGAGAATGTCAATATTCAGGGGTTGGGGTTCAGAGTTCAGCAAGTTGAGCGGTGTCTCAGCAACAACCTTGTATGCAATGTCAGTAAAACCAAATAACTGATTGTGGACGTCAGAAAGGGAAGATGAGGGAATACACACCAGTCCCTATAGAGGGATCAGAAGTGGAAAGAGAGAGCAACTTCAAGTTCCTGGGTGTCAATATCTCTGAGGAACTATCCTGGACCCAACATATCAATGTAGCTACAATGAAGGCATGAAAGTGGCTATGTTTCATTAGGAGTTTGAGGAGATTTAACCTGTCACCAAAGTCATACCCAAATTTCTACAGATGTACCATGGAGAGCATTTTAACTAGTTGTATTACCGTCTGGTATGGGGGGTGGGAAGGGCTACTGCACAGGATCAAAATTAGCTGCAGAGACTTGTAAGCTGTATTAGCTCCATCATGGGCACTAATCTCTGTGGTATCCAAGACATCTTCAGGAGCAAATGCCTCAAAAAAACACCATCCATTATTAAGGACCCCCAGCACCCAGGCCATGCCTTGTTCACATTGCTACCATCAGGCAGGAGGTAAAGAAGCCTAAAGACTCACACTCAGTGATCAGGAACAGTGTCTTCTCCTCTGCCATCCAATCTAAGGAACATTGAACCCAGGAACGCAGGCCCACTGCTTCTTTATTTCTATTTTTGCACTACTTTTTAAATTTAAACATGATATATTCTAGTATTATGTATTGCATTGTACTGCTGCCACAAAGACAAGAAATTTCACAACATCTGTGCCTATGTGGTTTGTCTAATGTACTTGGTGCTCCCAGTGCAACAGTGAGATCGTCTGTAGATTGGGAGCTGCTTTGTTGGGCACCTTCACTTTGTCCACCACAGAAGTAGATTCACCCAGTGGCCATCAATTTTAGTTCTGCTTCCCATTCTCATTCTAAAATATCAATCCTCATCTACTGCCTTGATGAGGCATCTCACAGGTTGGAAAAGCATCGCTTCATATTCCATCTGGGTAACCTCCAACCTTATGGTATGAACGTCAATTTCTCTAACTTTTGGTAATTTCTCCCCCTTCTCCCTTCTCTTTCTTCATTCTCCATTCTTGCTCCCTGCATACAGCTTCTCCTCTCCTCACTATCACCACCCTCTGGTGCCCCTCCTCCTTCCCTTGCTCCCAGGGTCCACTTTCCTCTCCTAGCAGATTCTTTCTTTTTTAGCTCTTTACCTTTCCCATCTATCTCCTCCCAACTTCTCACAACAACCTCTCCCCCACCCATCATCTTGCAACTTACCTAGTTTCACCTATCTCCTGCCAGTTGATTTCTTTCCCCTTCCCCAACCTTCTTGTCTGGCTTCTTCCCCCTTCCTTTCCTGTCCTGATGAAGGGTCTCATCTCAAAATGTTGGCTCTTTATTCCCGTCCATAGATGCAGCCTGAGCTGCTAGGTTCCTCCAGCATTCATCCGTAAAAAGAGAGGGCAGGCTAGGAATGATGGAAAGAAATAAGGTAAATAAAGAAATTGAGAGGTTCATGGCATTTGGGAGGGGTGAATTTCAGGGATTGTCTTGTGACAGATGTACCTCTAAGCAAGAATTTCTCAGATAATTTCAGAAGGAAATGATATCAATCATTAGCCTCCAACCTATTGGCATGAAAATAAATTTCTCCTTCTGGTAAAAGAAAAATTTCCTCCCCCTTTCTGCTATTCCCCACTCTGGCCTTTTGCCCATTTGCCTACCCTCAGGCCCCTCCTCCTTCCCTTTCTCCTATGGTCCACTCTCCACTCCTATCAGATTCCTTCTGCAACCCGTGTCCTTTCCCACTTACCTGGCTTCATTGATCACCTTCTAGCTGTCCTCCTTCCCCTCCCCCTACTTTTATATTCTGGAGTCTTCCTCCTTCTTTCTCAGTCCTGAAGCAGGGTCTTGGCCCAAGACATCAGCTGTTTCCTCCAGCATTTTGCGTGTGTTGCTTTGGATTTCCAGCATCTGCAGACTTCCTCCTGTTTATCTAAAACTGTGAATGGGAATATCCAGTCATGTTCCCGAAAGGCCTGATTTGACCTGGTAATTACAGCCACTCCAATAGCTAATGATTTTTACTTGTGGACTACTAAAGAAATGGCAAAATACAACTGGATCTTCAGCCTGGAATATGAAAGAAAGGCTTAATGCCTGTTACAGACCTCACTGGTAAACTGAGTTTTGCCCAACTCTGACTGCAGTCATCCTTGTTGAGGCTAGTAACAATCTAACCAGAAATCCTTAAATGAACAGCTGAATACTACAACCAAAATACTGATAAGAACATTTACAGTTAGTAACTTTTTTGAAGGAGCAGAGGAGCTACTTTGTATCTATATTAAAATTTCTGGCCAATTCCGGTCATCTCCTGCACATCGTATGATCTGCTCCATAAACTCCAGTCCTCCAATGCCATCAGACTTATTTTAGTGATCTCATCTGTGCTAATTTGCATGTTGTCTTTTCTTCATCTTACATCACACATCTCCTTATCCCCATCTTTCCCACTAGGAGACAAATCTCAAGGTTGTATGATGTATACATACTTGGATAATAAATGTACTTTGAACTTTGAAATTGGATTCTGTTGATGCTTCAGGAAATTTGCAGCTATTGAATAGTGTTACGCCTGCGTCCCAACTCTGTCGGGCCGAAGGGTAGAAAGTAGCCCCCTCCTTTTTGAGAATCGCAAGATCACTATTAATTCAGGTCAGGAGACCCAGGAAATGAGAGAGAGACGCAGAATCCACAGGGGGTTTGGAATGTCCTGGCCCTCAGCGATTTCAAAGCTACGGGAACTGGCCATTGTCTCTTGGAGACTGAATTGTGTATTGAGCACTGTGCTATTCATTCACGCCCTCAAGGAATGAGCAACGTGGGCTGGTTGGGGGGATGGCATCCTCCCCAACCTGATTGACATCTGAGACCCCGTGAGTAAGGATAAAAGAGGGTCTGGGGAACAACCCCTTTAGACACACCAGGAGAAACGCTAGAAATCCCGTGACAGCGTAATAGCGACAGCCGGTGGAAGGCCCACATGCGTCCTTTTCCATTTGCCTCGGAATTGGTGGGACTGACCACGGAAGACGGCTTAGCTAAAAGGAAAAGGACACCGACGACATTTCGAAGGATCGACATCATAGAAAGGAAAACGGGCAAGTTCTAAACTCCGCCTCTCTCTCCAACCAAAAGCTGCAGCTTGAATGAACTTGAGTGACTTTTATATTTCCATTGGACAATACATTATCCCCTAGACAACGATAGAGCTATTTCTTATTGATTATTATTATACCCGCGCTTTTAGATTTAGTATTGACGACGTATATTATCTGTATGTTTGCATTGATATTATTTTTGTGTATTTTTATCAATAAATACTGTTAAAAATAGTACCATCAGAATTCAACGGACCTCTCTATCTTTGCTGGTAAGTGACCCAGTTACAGGGTACGTAACAATAGAAGCAGCTGCAAGAAAATTTCCAGATATAGTTTACTGATGAGTAAAACGCACATTTTTAATTTGAATGCACTCTGAGTTATTCATGTGTTCACTAAGTATTAAATATACTCTTTATGTAGATTCTGCAGTATCTCTGCCAAAAAATATTTCCTCCAAATGTTGTTGCACAATGTTGAAAAATGAACAGAAGAATGAACCCATAAATCACTACTAGACATAAACACCTTGTTCATGCATCCACATGATTAAAATTATTAACTGGAAGTCTATCAGCTAAAGGCTGTAAAAAGACCAAGTGCTGAAGGTGGAGATAAGCTGAGCAAAAGCAAATGAAAACCCATATCAATCACAAAAAATAGCTGAATATTTATATTACATTAAGCTTCTCACACACACAGTCTTAGACCATTCTTCTTTAGTTTTCATTTGCATTTTATTTTTAAGCAACAATCTAAATATGTAAATAGAATTTCCATGAATTTCATTAATCTCTCTAATGAAAACACAAGCTAAGGAAGTAAGCTCCTCTTGGAATATTTGCAGGATGTAGTGTTTTCTGTGTTAAAAGGCTATCTGATAGATAATCAGGGATTAATTCTGAATTATTTTAATTTTTTTAAGCATGTGAGTCCAATAATTCTCTTCAGTGATTTCCCTCCACATCATTATCTCACAAAATTTGTACTTTGGTGTAGAATGGCATAGAGCAAGTCAGTGTCCTACTTCAAATCTCTGATTATTATTTCCATAAGCAGTTTATTTGAAGTATTTTGGATATAGTTAAAAATGTATGACAGATGGTAGACTAAAATTTGTGATATTGTATTAAATTGTACTTCTAACTTTGCATAGGCTTTAATCCAAATGTTTTATAATACCTTGAAAAAGAATTCTGCCCCTAAAGTTCAAAAGTTCAAACTAAATATTATTATCAAAGTACGTATATCTCACCACATACAACCCTCAGATGTATTTTCTTGTGGGCATACCCAATAATCTATAAAATAATAACTATAACAGTGTAACACCCTGGGAAAGGTCTCACTGCTAATGTAATGGTTTTTCTATCGAAGCACTGCTAATGTAATGGTTTTTCTATAAGTAGCAGTGTTTGGGTTATGGCGAGAGATAACGGGGGCTTTGGAATATGCGCCGTCCGATGAAGGAAATGTTTTTTCTTGTTGAGTGCCTAAGACTGAAGTGATCTGGGTCTTTTGAAGGTGAAGAGAGAAGATGCCAGAGAGGTGAGGACACCAGGAAATAGGAGACTTGGAGTGGGGCTGGGAGTTGACAAAACCCAGGGAAATCGATGGAGGACCAGTGAAAGGGAAACCATGAGCTCCAACTTGTGCACATTAGACTGTCTCATTAAAACGGGTCCTTTCCTTTTTGTTTTACTTTTCTAACCCTTTAGTCAAATGAAGAATTATAAAGCTAAATTGTTTAATTGTATCTGGTGTACTGTGCGTTATTTCATGGTACTGATTTGTAACAGGGTAGCACATCACGCAGCATCCACACAAACAGGAGGATTTTCACCTCAATCTCATATGGTTGATGGAGCCAGAGATTGTCTTCCCCAGACATACACAGGCAACAGAACTAGAGGGTGACAAAAGAATCAAGTCAAGTTTATTGTCATTTTGACCATAAACTGCAGGTTCAGTACACAGTAAAAATGAAACAACATTCCTCCAGGACACTGGTACTACATTAAGCAACACAAAACTACACTAGACTATGTGAGACAGCACAAGGCTACACTAGACTATGTAAAACAACATAAAAACTACACTAGACTACAGACCTGCACAGGATTACATAAAGTGTACAAAACAGTGCAGGTCAGTACAATAATTAATAAACAAGACAATAGACATAGTAGAGGACAAATTACAATATAATAAAAACTGATGTAGATGTCAGTCTAGGCTCTGAGTATTGAGGAGTCTGATAGCTTGGGGATAGAAACTGTTGCACAGTCTAGTTGTAAGAGCCTGAATGCTTCAGTACCTGTTGCCAGATTGCAAGAGGGAGAAGAGTTTGTGTGAGGGGTGTGTGCGGTCCTTCACAATACTGTTAGCTTTGCAGATGCAGCATGTAGTGTAAACGTCTGTAATGCCAGGAAGAGAGACCCCAATGATCTTCTCAGCTGACCTCACTATCCACTGCAGAGTCTTGTGATCCGAGATGGTGCAATTTCCGAACCAGGCAGTGATGCAGCTGCTCAGGAAGCTCTCGATACATCCTCTGTAGATGTGTGAGGATCCTCTGTGGTGAGGATGGGGTGTGGGAGATGGACTTTTCTCAGCCTTCGCAGAAAGTAGAAACGCTGCTGGGCTTTCTTGGGTATGGAGCTGGTGTTGAGGGACCAGGTGAGATTCTCCACCAGGTGAACACCAAGAAATTTGGTGCTCTTAACGATCTCAACGGAGGAACCATCAATGTTCAGTGGAGAGTGGTCGCTCCATACTCTCTTGAAGTCAACAATCATCTCTTTTGTTTTGTTCACATTCAGAGACAGGTTGTTGGCTCTGCACCAGTTTGTTAGCCGCTGTACCTCCTCTCTGTATGCTGACTCGTCATTCTTGCTGATGAGACCCACCATGTTCGTGTCATCGGCGAACTTGATGATGTGATTCGAGCTGTGTGTTGCAGCACAGTCATGGGTCAGCAGAGTGAACAGCAGTGGACTGAGCACACAACCCTGGGGAGCCCCTGTGCTCAGTGTGATGGTGTTGGAGATGCTGCTCCCGATCCAGACTGACTGAAGTCTAATCAATTGGAGATTAGGACATTCATTTTTGTTTCATTTCATCAAAATTTTTGAATTGCAATAAATTTATAGATAAACATAAATTTTATTAAAACACATAAAAAGCAGCAATATTAATGGTTGTGTTCCCTTTTTAAAAAACATTCTCAGGGACACCTTCACAAAGCATGCAACCAATTTAATGAACAGGTGTATTTCTTCTGTTGCTTCACAAAAACAATTGCACAGAATCAGAATCAGAATCAAGTTTATTATCATGGGCATGTGTCATAAAATTTATCACGTGTGATATTTGGTATTTTACAGCTTTTATTTTATTCACTTATATAAATACAATAGCCTACGAAGTAGACAATGCTATCACAAACGAAGATAATATGATGCATTGTTTTTCTATACAAAGAATTTCACCTTACAAATGATAACCCTTACATACCAAAATTGGCTGCTTTTAAAGCCTTGGCAAAACATAATCATAATGACAGTCTCAATGAAGATTTCAGCAAATTACCTTCATGTCCAAGTTACCTAAAATGAATTGCATAATTGAATTTTATAAAAAGATACAGATCAGCTAAATGACTACATTTTCATTTTTTAAAAATCACCGCATATTCACATCCAATGCTGCTGCCAAAACTATTTTCACTCCACTTGAAATTTCAAAGAAACAGAGATGATGTTCTTTAATTCAGTCCAAATTTATCAAGGGACATTTCAGGGATTTTAAAGTAATGCAGGCAGCCTGTAATTGAGTAAAATAATTTGGCAGCAGCTCATCTCTTATGATAGATGAAATATAAAAATGCATGCTGAGCAGCTGGTGGTGTGATCATGTATATAATGTCAATGAAGTTACAGGGTAGTAAGTAAGCAGCAGTACACTAACCACTGTTGTAAAGTTAAAATAGACATTCCAGCAAATAGAATAACAACATACCAGACACATTGAACCCATGACACTAATTACACCAGGAAAAATAAATAACAGTAGAAGAACACAGGAGGAAAACTGACCTATGATAGAATTTCATTCCAAGAAATCTAAATGTCACTATAATATATTACAGGGAACACAGACCAATTGTCAAATGTCACACCAGACTCACTAAAAAACTGTGTAATATCACACATTGAATGTCATACTGGGCACCAAGAGTAATTGGATATGATCTGCCACCTATCACAGCTATTTTGAGCCAATCAGCAGAAAATTCTGTAAAATAAACTTTTAGATTTAAGTGATTTTTTAAAATCCTGGGGATTTTTTTTAACCTTATTAACTTTAATTTGACTTAGTTACTTTATTTCCTAATGAACTGACTTCAGCATGAGACCCAATGTATCATAATATTAACGGAGTTAATTTTGCAGGTTTTAAAATTAAATTTAGATTGCATTTTTCAGTAAACAAGTATTGTTCAGTCCTTTATGAAAGTCTGAGTCAATGGCTCATAGTGTGGCTCGTCAGTTGGCAAGGTGTTGTAGACTCAGCTGACAGCATTCACAAACATGGATCTGGTGCTCAAGTATTTTACCTCCACATGTTCCACGTCTTCTTCACTTTCTCAGTTCTACTCTACTCCATACAACATAGTTTCCCTTGTGTTTCTGATGTATCACTTAGCACTTATCTTCTGCATCTGTCTGTCACCCTCCGTTTGACCGCAGCTGAGCCCACAGACAGCACTCCAACCAGGCATTCACATTCATTTAAGCTTAGAACTACCTCAGGATTGCAACAAAAATAATTAATTTCCTGTTGAACAATTCGGTTGTATAATAACTTGTTAATAATATTTTTCAATTTATGAAATTCTATTTTGAAGCATGCATTTGATAATCATTATAATCCTACTTGTAATAATCTAATATTATGTCCAAATATACATGGATGCCAAACAGCTTCAAAGCTTAATGATGAATTTGCAATGAATTATAAATAGTGTACAGGGCAATTTGCTGTAAGACCATTTTTGCAAGATTTCTATGTATCTGCTTAGCTCTAAACTCTACCATTGAAATAATTTAATATCATTACCCAAGTGTACATTTTATATGATTATCTTAAAATGTAATGATATCTAGCATGCCTCATGTCATTGCCTTGTGTTTTAGTGACTGAGTCTACACTATTACATGTCCTTTTGATAATATACTTGCACATTTGATTCAAACTTATTCTAAGATAGAAAATGTCACATTAATATGTATAACACTTTAATGATAGCTAAGTTTCTTTAAAAATATAATTACCGCATAAGGACCTCTCCAGCTGTTGAAAAATTATTTTCCAAATGTGGAATTTCATTTCTTGACAAGCAAGTTAGTACTTGAAAAGAAAAGTTTTTTTTCCCCATATCTAACCCTTTTAAGTGTCATTTTACACCCACCTCAGTCTTAGATTTGTTTTCTGCAGCTCATTTAAATCGAATTTATATTTTTCAATTTCCACTCGCAGGTTTGAAGTTAGTGTATAACAATAGTAGTAGACTTCATCTTCTTTCTTCAATTACTCACAGATGCTTTGGATCTTTCATTATTGGGTACAATTTTGGAAAATACAAATGATAGTTGATATCTCTGAAGATAAAACCACAAAAAGTCAGTGGTTAATCTTTATCCCAATCTTATACTCTATCCTCCATGTCTTGGAGTCATCCAAAATTGCCTGATTCAAGTTCTGGAACCCATCACACATGTAGTTGTGGAGCTTGATTTTAATTTAGTAACATCTCAATTTTGAAATGTTATCCTTGGTTTGAAATCCACCCAAACACATATCATTCTTTGACCCTGTAATTTCATCATCTTTGAATTCTGTACTATTCAGTCTCCAATTTTGATCTGTTTATCAGTCTTGATTTTTAATCATTCCATCATTTGCATTTTGCTACCAATTTATTAAGGTCTGGAATTATTTTTCCAATTTGCACCCTCTCTCCACTTCATTTTCCTCCTTAAAGGCATCACATGATATCTACATGTGGCCAAGCCCTTGTTCATCTGAAAATATATGCTACTTTATGTTTCTCAGTGTAAAGCTTTGATTATATTCCTGAGAGACGTATTATTATAGGCATTAGGTTATTATAGGCCGGTTGTTTTCCCATTGGCAAGGACCATTAAATTAATTCCTATAGCAAATTCCAGGCCAATGTTCAATTCTTGACTGTATTAAGCATAGAATTAAGCCTCAATTTATTGTTTGGTTTGAGACATTCTAAAGTCAAATCCATGCATATCTTTTACCTTTTTATGGCCCGGATGGTAACTGTGCGACTATTTATAATTTCCATAGATATAAAATTTTTACACTATTTATGCATCCTTCTATTTAAGTAGAGGCACAACTTTCATGTTCGGAACTAAAATAAACTCCTGAAATGTTACATGATTTAACTCAATTAATTTGAGGTTTTGATTTTCATTGTTGCACGAAAGACATAAAGAACTTTGATATACCAATGCCTTCAGAACATGAGAAGTATAAATTGCATTCAACCCAGCATTTCATTTTCCTTTTATTGATGGGCATTTAATAAGCATTACAACATCTGGAATAAGTAGATAATCACTACAGACGAAGAATTATGTTACTTACCATTTCTTTGATATATTAATGGAATCTTTATCTTTCTGACTTAAAAAGGTGTTCAGCCCCCAAACTTTTCTTCACAAAAATAAGTATTACAACTAGGCATTTTGATCAATTTAATTGAGAATTTTTATTTGTGAATCACACACCCATGTTTTCACCATAGAGCACAAAAAAACAGGGAAATGGTAAAGCATGTGGTACGATACAGCAACAAAGAATATAGAATTGAGACAGGATTTTTTATAAACAAATAAACTTTTATTAAACTCTGCTCAATAAAAATGAAAAGTAAACAAACGACTAACTTAACCGGAAGTTAACTGCTATATGGCAACTCGAACAGTTCTTAAAGCGATAAATGTCAACACGGTTCTTAAAGTGGTAAATGCGGAAGTCCAAATGATTTATACAATCAATTAGGAGAGACTTTCCTGAAATAATGAATTCCTCGATGACATGACGTTACTGCTAATCCTAGCCATAATATGTCTTGCCCGAAAGACTCACGATGAAGGAAATTAAGACGGCTTGAAGGAACTGACCTTTTCCTTGGCGAATAACACTGCCCCATCCCTTTCTGTCCTTACAATGCAGGAACCATATCGGATGCAGGTTACTTTTTTCTGAATGAAGATCCAATAAGGTCGATCCTGTATTAAACCACCGATGACACCAACTTTACTCGATCCTTTGGGTTTCCGTACTTCAATAAATCTTCACTCTCCAATACTTGGACTTTAACATTAAATCAAAGATACATCAAACATAACTGGCAATGATTTTTAAAACTGCTGGCACAATAATAATGTACAAAGTATCTTACAGTAAGAATTAAAACTCCACATTAAAACAAAACAGCGTCATGAAACCAAATACGCAGCATTACGGAGTAACGGATGACTTAAACAACGTCCCAACAAAAACTCCTCCATCACAGAAGGCTTTCCCTGTTTTATACCTGTTGAAACAGGCCATCATGTGACCTCACACTGGCGGGAAAATACATCACGTGATCTCACACTGGCGGGAAAATACATCACTCCACCATCACAAGACCATTACATCATGTTCACCAGATACTCAGTTACATTATGGTCATAAGACAATCACAAGATACCCATGGGATGTAACACCTCCCTCCAAAAAAAAATTTGATCTGTCATGAGCAAATAAAAATACAAATGTGTAAAATTTACAACATACACTATACATAGTATTATCATACAGCACATTACAAATTACTCTACAGTAGGAGTGTTACAAATGTTAAAATATCACTCCATAAAAAAATTACATTGTATATTCAACATCTAGATTGACAGTCAGCAATCACATTATCTTTGCCTTTAATATCAGTTATCAAAATATTATACTCCTGTAACATCAGACTTTTGTTGCTAAATTGGAGACTGATTTTTTTTCCTTAACCATTCTCCTTAACCAAGCCTAGACCTACAGCATAATCAAGGTAAGTTACAGTGGCATGATCAAATTCACTTTTAGATAAGTTAATAATTAAGTTAGCTTTTGAAACACTTTCGAATAGTTTCTCCACCGCAGTAATATGTGCTTCCCAAATATCATTTCCTGTAACTAAATCATCAATATAGGCATCTGTATCTTTTAACCCACGAATCACAGAATTAATCATCTGCTGGAAAGTACCTGGGGTATTCTTCATCCCAAATGGAAGAACATTATATTCATATAGCCCAGATGGGGTTACAAATGCAGAAATCTCTCTAGTTCTGTCCGTCAATGGAACAGACCAATACCCTTTTAACAAATCAATCTTTGTAAGGAACTTTGCTTGTCCGACTTCATCCACACAATCATCCACTCTAGGGATTGGATACGCATCTGTTTTTGTTACAGCGTTCACCTTCCTGTAGTCAGTACAAGACCGAATACTACTGTCCAACTTAAGCACCATAACACAAGGTGAACTCCAATTCAAATTAGAAGGTCTAATAATATTATTCTCTAATATATATTTATTTTCTTTCTCAGAAAGTTTACATATTTCCATGTTCATCCGATATGGATGTTGTTTTATGGGTTTGGAATTTCCAACATCTACATCATGTGAAGCTACTGTGGTTCTTTTAGGAACATCTGGAAATAAGTCCTTATATTTAAAAATTAATTGCTTCATCTGCTGCTTCTGCTCTGGCTGTAAGTGTGCTCATTTCTCATCAGAATGAGAATGGTTGAGTTTGGTAATCTGGCAGAAATAATATTGGGTTTAGAATGAGCTTCAGATGAATCATCCATTAAGTTCCTAGTGAGATCAGACTCATTATTAACCACAGCAGTCATAGTAGCAGACTGTTTCTCATAATATGGTTTTATCATATTTATATGACAAAACTGGTTTGGCCTTCTTCGATCTGGTATTTTTATCACATAATCCACATCATTAACTTCAGATGTAATTTCATAAGGACCATGAAATCTAGCTTGTAAAGGATTTGTTTGCACTAGGATAAGAACCAACACCTTATCTCCAGACTTAAATGATCTCATTCTAGCTTCTTTATCATACCAGGTTTTCATTTCCTCCTGAGCCGATTTAAAATTTTCCCTGGCTAAACTACAAGCTTAATCTGTCCTTAAAATTTAAAACATAATCCAGCATATTAGTGTGTACCTCTTTATTAATCCATTGTTCTTTTAATAAAGCCAAAGGTCCTCTAACTCTATGCCCAAATACAAGTTCAAATGGACTAAAACCTAATGATTCCTGTACTGACTCCTGTACTGCAAGTAGAAGTAAGTATATGCCCTCATCCCAATCATTTTCATTTTCTACACAATACATCCTAATCATAGTCATGAGGGTAGAATGAAACCTCTCCAAGGCTCCTTGCGATTCTGGATGGTATACAGACGAGGTAATCTGCTTAGCTCCCAGTTTATAAACTATCTGTTGAAACAATCCAGACATAAAATTACTGCCTTGATCAGATTGTATTTCCTTAGGCAACCCAAAATAAGTAAAGTATTTTATAAGAGCCTTTATTACAGTTTTAGCCATTATATTCCTAAGTGATATTGCCTCTGGAAACCTAGACACAGTGCACATGATGGTCAGCAAATATTGATAGCCAGTTTTTGTTTTTGGTAATGGGCCTACACAATCTACAATAATTTTAGAAAATGGTTCATCAAATGCGGGAATAGGTTGCAGTGGGGCCACTGAAGTAACTTGATTAGGTTTACCCACAATTTGGCAAGTATGACACGTTCTGCAAAATGTCATCACATCTTTTCTCAAACCAGGCCAGTAAAAATGTTCAGAAACCTTGTTGACAGTTTTCTTCACCCTTTGATGTCCACCCAAGGGCACACTCATTCCGATAAACTTTAGGAACTACTACCTGATGAACAACCTTCCATTCATCACTTGCAGGAATTGTAGGCAATCTCCACTTCCTCATCAACACTCCTTTCTCAAAATAATATCCTACTGGCAACTTAGCAATTTCACTATCTGGGAGAGCTTGTTCCTTTAATTCGATAATCTCAGTGTCTCTATTCTGCTCTGCTATCATCTCCTTCTGAGACAGAGACAAATCTTCATGGTCAGACTTACTCCAAGAATCTTGATCAAACAATGAAGGTAAGTTTCTGACTCATCCTCAAAATTCAAATCCTGAGTTGAACAGTCATGGGTAACAACCTCATCCTGCACATCAAGCTTTTTAGCCATAGCTCACAGGAGGAAACTGGGTTAGAATCCATCCGTGGTTCCTCTGACTTTATTGTCAAATGCTCTTCAGGAAAAACTTGTCCATCTGCCAAGTCATTTCCTAGTAGTAGAGAAACATCACTCATGGGTAAGCTGGGTTGTAGTCCTACTTTAACAGGTCCTGTAACTAACCCTGACCTTAAATTTACTCTATGCAAATGTACAGGCATAAGGGCACTCCCAACACCTCGTGTATAGTTTACCTCACCAGTGTCAGACTCATTACTAAACTTCAAAACACTGTCTAACAACAGTGATTGAGAAGCTCCAGTATCCCTAAGGATTTTTATTGGCACCAGAGTGGATCCCTCTTTCAAGGATACAAATCCTTCAGTTATAAAACGATCATATCTCCTCTTAACTTGGTTAGACTCTGACAAAACTTCATTTGTATTTATTGAACCCTATGGATTTACAGTTATTTTAGTAGGATGCACACAAGCATCTGGGACTGTTTCCTTCTCATTCTTCTTCAGTCGGAAACAGTTAGCTTTTACGTGACCAGTTTTCCTTCATCCTTACCTTTCTCACTAACTTCTGATTTAATTTCTGGTTTACCTTGACACTCTGTGCTATTTTTCCTTTTAAAAGTTCTACCCTGAGGAAATTTATTCTTATGGATTAAAGCATACTCATCAGCTAATTTAGCAGACTCCTGCAATGTAGCAGTGTTCCTCCCATTCAATATGTTCTTACTTCAACGGGGATGCTCCTTTTAAATTCCTCTATTAAAATCAATCCTTTCAATTTATTATACTCCCCATTCACATTTTTAGAGGAAACCCATCTTTCGTAACACACAGCTTTATCGTAGGCAAATTCCACGTAAGTTTTTTCACAGATTTCTTCAAATTTCTGCATCTTTCTCTATAAGCTTCTGGAACTAGTTCATATGCTTTCAGTATATACTACTTCACAATATCATAATCAAGTACTTGCTCAGCAGTTAAAGCTGTATAAGCTTGTTGTGCCATGCCTTGAATTACACTCTGTAACATCACTGGTCATTTCTCTTTCGGCTACTGTGAAATCTGAACAACAGTTTTGAAATGTTGGAAATATTTATCCGCTTCTGTTTCATTAAATGGAGGAGCTAATATAACTTTTTGACTAGCAACAAACTGTTTCCTAGAACCAGAGGACTGATTTTCAGACCTTAATTTCACCATCACAAGCTCAAACTCCCTCTTTCTCTCAGCTTCTTTAGCTTCAAATTCTCTCTTTTTATTTACTTTTCTTTCTTCAAATTCCCTCTGTTTATTTGCAGCTTCTAACCGACTTAATTCCAAGTCAGCTTCCAATTGTTTCTTTTTTTAACTCAGCTTCTATTCTAAGCTTTTCTAATGCTTTACATTGCTGTAACTTTATTTGTTCGATTTGTAACTGCATTGCCAGGTTACTTGTTGGAAACATATCTAACACCGCTTCATCAAAATCACCTGACTCTCCATAGTGTGATGTGATTTTTCTCTGAATTGCAGGCTTTGTTGTAACCTTCAAAATACCTTTAAGGATAACCTGCGAGCAATCGCAGATACATCACTCTTTTTTGCCTTCGCTAATAACTCCAGGTTTGGCGATGCCAGAAAGTCGTCAATATTCATTGTTGCCGAATACCACCCACAAACCAATCAAACTAAAGAATTGGGTATTTCCCTTATCCAAAGCAGACTGATAATTAAACAAGCACTTAAACTCAAAAACAGAACAGATCCTAGACAAGCCCCCAATTGTTATTAGCAACAATGAAATTAGAATTGAGACAGGTTCTCTTTATAAACAAATGAACATTTATTAAACTCTGCTCAATAAAAATGAAAAGTAAATAAGCAACTAACTTAACCAGAAGTTAACTGCTATACAGCAACTCGAAAAGTTCTTAAAGCAATAAATGCGAACACAGTTCTTAAAGTGGTAAATGAGAAAGTCCAAATGATTTATGCAGTCAATTAGGAGAGACTTTCCTCAAATAACGAATTCCTCAATGACGTGATGTTACTGCTAATCCTAGCCAAAATATGTCTTGCCCGAAAGACTCACGATGAAGGAAATAAAAACGGCTTGAAGGAACTGACTTTTTCCTTGGCCAATAACACTGCCCCATCCCTTTCTGCTCTTACAATGCAGGGGCTACCTCGGATGCAGGTTACTATCTGCTGAACGAAGATCCAATAGGGTTGATCCTGTATTAAACCACTGACGACACCAACTTCAGGTTTCCATACATCGATAAATCTTCACTCTCCAATACTTAGACTTTAACATTAAATCGAAGATACATCAAACATAACTGGCAGTGATTTTCAAAACTGCTGGCACATCAATAATGTACAAAGTATCTTACAGTAAGAATTAAAACTCCACTTTAAAACAAAACAGCGTCATGAAACCAAATACACAGCATAACGAAGTAACAGATGACTTAAACGACATCCCAACAAAAACTCCTCCATCACAGCAGGCTTTCCTTGTTTTATACCTGTTGGAACAGGCCATCACATGACCTCAAAATGGTGGGAAAATTACATCACTTGACCTCACACTGGTGGGAAAATACATCACATGATCTCACACTGGCGGGAAAATGCATCACCCCACTATTACAAGACCAGTACATCGTGCTCACCAGATACTCAATTACATCATGCACAAGACAGTCACAAGATAACCACAGGGGATGTAACACATGAAAAATTAAAAATTCAAAAACCAAAATTTGTGGGACTGATTATAGACTTCAGGAGAAGGCAACTGGAGGTCCATGAGCCAATCCTTACTAAAGGATCAGAGATGCAGAGAAATAGTAACTTTACATTCTGATGTGTTATTATTTCAGAGGACCTGTAATGGACTCAGCATGTAAATGCAATTATGAAGAAGGCATGACAGCACTTCTACATCCTTAGGAGTTTGTGGATATGCAGCATGATATTTAGAACTTTGACAAGCTTCTATAGAATGTGTAGGGCAGAGTGTATCACTGCTTGGTATGGAAGCACCAAAAAGTTGTGAATACAGCCCAGTCCATTATAATTAAAGCCCTCCCAGCCATTGAGCACATCTACATAAGACACTGTTGCAGGAAAGGAGCATCCATCATTGCGGACACCCCACCATTCAGGACATGCTCTATTCTTACTGCTGCCATCAGGAAGAAGGTATGAGAGCCTCAGGAGAGGCACAGAGTGCTTTGAGAGGTTGGTCATGAAACATATCATCTTCTGCCAAAGGGGTGACCTGAATCCACTCCAATATGCATACCATCAGAATATGTCAACAGCAGATCTATTTCATTGGCACTTCACTCAGCGTGGAACACCCAGACAATGAAGGTGCATACACCAGGATTCATTCATTGACTAAAGCTTAGCATTCAATTCTATCATCCCCTCAAAACACCATTAAGCTCTCAAACCTGGATGTCAGTATCTGGACAACTGGATCCTTGATTTTCTGACTGACAAGGCCCAGTTAGTACAGATTCGTAATAAAATCTCCCTCAGTACACATCATCAGCACAAGTGCACCACAGGGCTGTGTGCTTAGCCCCCTGTTCTACTCACTTTATACCTATTACTGTGAAGCTATGTTTGAATGTTGTATTTAAGTTTGTTGATGACACCTCTGTTGGCTGAATTGAAGGTGATGATAAATTAGCATATAAGAGGGAGTTTGAAAATCTGGTTGAGTGGTGCCACAACAACAGCCTCTCACTCAATATTAGTAAAACCAGAGAGCTGATTATCGACTACAGGAGAAAGAAATCAGAGGTTGATGAGCCCATCCTCATTTAGGAAGCAAAAGTGGAGAGATCAGTAGTGACAGCACGTCAAAAGATCTGTCCTGGGACCAGCAAATAAAACATATTTTGTATTTGTACAGTTTGTCTTCTTTTACACATTGGTTGTTTGTCAGTCTTTGTCTGTTTATGCAGAGTACTTTGTAAATTTCTGTTGAATGTCTTTATTCCCTGTAAATGCCTGCAAGAAAATGAAACTCAAGGTAGCATATGGTAACATATAAGTACTTTGATAATAGAATTACTTTGGATTTTGAGCTTCAACTTTTGTAAAAATAATTATGAATGTAACTGAAATCAAATTACTAGAATGTTACCTGGGTTTCAGCAGCTAAGTTACAGAGAAAGGTTGAACAAGTTAGATCTTTATTCTTTGGAGTGTAGAAGGTTGAGGGGGGACTTGATAGAGGTATTTAAAATTATGAGGGGGATAGATAGAGTTGACGTGGATAGGCTTTTTCCATTGAGAGTAGGGGAGATTCAAACAAGAGGACACGAGTTGAGAGTTAAGGGGCAAAAGTTTAGGGGTAACATGAGAGGGAACTTCTTTACTCAGAGAGTTATAGCTGTGTGGAACGAGCTTCCAGTGGAAGTGGCAGAGGCAGGTTCAATGTTGTCATTTAAAAAAAAACATTGGATAGGTATATGGACAGGAAAGGTTATGGGCTGAGTGCAGGTCGGTGGGACTTGGTGAGAGTAAGTGTTCGGCACGGACTAGAAGGGCCGAGGTGGCCTGTTTCCGTGCTGCAATTGTTATATATGTTATAAATATAGGGAGGTTTTGCTTCACTGATAGAGGTTATTGATGAAACTGCATCTGGAAAATGATATACAGTACAGGACTCCTTGCTAATGCATTGGAAACAGTGCAGTGAAAGTTTTCTATAACACTTGGAATCGGTTGATAGTCAAATGGTGAAAGGTTGGGCAGGCTCTTATCCACTGGCATTTATAAAAGTGAGAGAAGACTAAAAATATATTAATGTATTAATATAGTAATCTAAATGTATTAGATACTGATGGGTTTTTATTGGGGTAGAGGTGGAAAAGATAATTCCACTTGTGGGAGAACATAGATCAGGGAATCACAGTTTAACAATAAGTGATTTCCATTTAAGCACAGATGAGAACATTCTGCTTTACTATTGAGGACAGTGAATTTTACTCTAATGGTGGTGAAAACAGACTTTGAATTTATTGTTAAAGCAGAGGAGCCATCTCTGCTCTTCAAGACTGCTTTGAGCACACTGACTGGCACATGTTCAGGGAGGCTGCAACTGATGGCGACTTTACCAACTTCAAGGAGTACACGGCATCAGTGACTAGCTACTTCAGCAAGTGCATCGACAACGTCACTTGACAGATAGACCTCAGTATGTGCGGTTGGGAGACTGTAGGTCTGACACGGTGGTCAGCAGCACAGGGGCGCCGCAGGGAACCGTACTCTCTCCGGTCCTGTTCACCCTGTACACATCAGACTTCCAATATAACTCAGAGTCCTGCCATGTGCAGAAGTTCGCTGATGACACGGCCATAGTGGGGTGTGTCAGGAATGGACAGGAGGAGGAGTATAGGAAACTGATACAGGACTTTGTGATATGGTGCAACTCAAACTACCTGCGTCTCAATATCACCAAGACCAAGGAGATGGTGGTGGACTTTAGGAGATCTAGGCCCCATATGGAGCCAGTGATCATTAATGGAGAACGTGTGGAGCAGGTTAAGACCTACAAGTATCTGGGAGTACAGTTAGACGAGAAGCTAGACTGGACTGCCAACACAGATGCCTTGTGCAGGAAGGCACAGAGTCGAATGTACTTCCTAAGAAGGTTGGCATCATTCAATGTCTGCAGTGAGATGCTGAAGATGTTCTATAGGTCAGTTGTGGAGAGCGCCCTCTTCTTTGTGGTGGCGTGTTGGGGAGGAAGCATTAAGAAGAGGGACGCCTCACGTCTTAATAAGCTGGTAAGGAAGGTGGGCTCTGTCGTGGGCAAAGTACTGGAGAGTTTAACATCGGTAGCTGAGCGAAGGGCGCTGAGTAGGCTACGGTCAATTATGGATAACTCTGAACATCCTCTACATAGCACCATCCAGAGACAGAGAAGCAGTTTCAGTGACAGGTTACTATCGATGCAATGCTCCTCAGACAGGATGAAGAGGTCAATACTCCCCAATGCCATTAGGCTTTACAATTCTACCTCCAGGACTTAAGAACTTTTTTAAAAGCTATTAATGCTTTTTGAGACGGTGATTAAGATGCATATCATATTTTTTTACTGAGTTAAGTATTGTATGTAATTAGTTTTGCTACAGCAAGTGTATGGGACATTGGAAAAAAGTTGAATTTCCCCATGGGGATGAATAAAGTATCTATCTATCTATCTATCTATCTATCTCATTCCAAGACCATCACTACATGCACTAACCAGAAGCCATGGATGACTGTGGAGGTGCGTGCGCTGCTGAGGACCCGTGACTCCGCCTTCAGAGCAGGCGACAAGGCCGCCTTGACAACAGCAAGGGCCAAACTGTCCCAGGCCATCAGAGAGGCAAAGAGTGCACACGCCCAGTGAATCCACAGCCACTCCAGGACAACGGCGACACGCGGTGCATGTGGATGGGCATCCGGGACATCACCAACTACAGGGCAACATAACCTGACTGTGCGGGTGATGCTTCCCTCCCAGATGCGCTGAATAACTTCTATGCCAGTTTTGAGGCGGAAAATGATATGGCAGCGAGGAAGTCCACCCCTCCTCCAAATGACCAGGTATTGTGTCTCACCGTGGCCGATGTGAGAAGAACCCTGTGCAGGGTCAACCCACGGAAGGCTGCTGGACCAGACAACATCCCTGGTAGAGTGCTCAGATGATGTGCAGATCAGCTAGCAGATGTTCTCACTGACATCTTCAACATCTCCCTGAGCAGCGCCACCATTCCAACGTGCTTCAAGGCCGCCACCATCGTCCCCGTGCTGAAGAGGTTTTCAGTGTCCTGCCTAAATGACTACCGTCCCGTTGCACTCACATCCATCATCATGAAGTGTTTCCAGAGGGTCGTCATGAGGCACATCAAGACTTTGCTGCCACCCTCACTGGACCCCCTGCAGTTTGTGTACCGTCCCAACTGCTCAACAGACAATGCCATTACCATCACCCTCCATCTGGCCCTAACCCACCTGGCCAAAAAAGACACGTACGTTCGAATGCTGTTCATAGACTTCAGTTCAGCATTCAACACAATCATCCCTCAGAAACTGATTGGAAAGCTGAGCCTACTGGGCCTGAACACCTCCCTCTGCAACTGGATCCTAGACTTCCTGACTGGGAGACCTCAGTCAGTCCGGATCGGAGGCAGCATATCCAACACTTTTCCCCCCAGGGCTGTGTGCTCAGTCCACTGCTGTTCACTCTGCTGACCCATGACTGTGCTGCAACACACAGCTCAAACCACATCATCAAGTTCGCCGATGATACGACCGTGGTGGGTCTCATCAGCAGGAACGATGAGTCAGCTTACAGAGAGGAGATGCAGTGGCTAGCAGACTGGTGGAAAGCCAACAACCTGTCTCCGAATGTGAACAAAACAAAAGAGATGGTTGTTGACTTCAGGAGGGCATGGAGTGACCACTCCCCACTGAACATCGATGGTCTCTTGGTAGAGAACGTTAAGAGTACCAAATTTCTTGGTGTTCACCTGGCGAAGAATCTCACCTGGTCCCTCAACACCAGCTCCATAGCAAAGAAAGCACAGCAGCATCTCTACTTGCTGCGAAGGCTGAGGAAAGTCCATCTCCCACCCCCCACCCTCATCACATTCTACAGGAGTTGCATTGAGAGCATCCTGAGCAGCTGCATCACTGCCTGGTTTGGAAATTGCATCATCTTGGATCGCAAGACCCTGCAGCGGATAGTGAGGTCAGCTGAGAAGATCATCGGAGTCTCTCTTCATGCCATTACAGACATCTACACTACACACTGCATCCGCAAGGCAAACAGCATTATGAAGGACCCCACACACCCCTCATACAAACTCTTCTCCCTCCTGCCATCTGGGAAAAGGCTCCAAAGCATTCGGGCTCTCACGACCAGACTATGTAACAGTTTCTTCCCCCAAGCTATCAGACTCCTCAATACCCAGAGACTGGACTGACACCAACCTACTGCCCTCTACAGTGCCTATTGTCTTGTCTATTATTTATTGTAATGCCTGCACTGTTTTGTGCACTTTATGCAGTCCTGGGTAGGTCTGCAGTCTAGTGTAGTTTTTTTTCCTGTGTTGTTTTTCACATAGTTCAGTGTAGTTTTTGTACTGTGTCATGTAACACCATGCTCCTGAAAAACGTTGTCTCGTTTTGGTCGAAATGACATTAAAAAGTGACTTTACTTGACTTGACTTGACTTGAGGTAGATAAATACTTGATCAACAGGGAAGAGACAGAGGATGTGGTGGTGATATAAGGTTACCACAGGTAGACAGAAGGGTGGATTTAAAGTTGCGGTCAGATCAGTCCTGATCTTATTAAATGACAGTTGGAACACGGAGCTGAAATACATAGCCTACCTCTGCACCTCATTTGTATGTTTGATTGTAAATGGGATAAATACCTTGTTACTTTTTCATATGATATGACTCTGATTTCTATTAGTGCATTTAAAAACACTCATAACGTCACTGGACAGATGGAATGAAAGGCTGGAGGGAAGAGGAATGAAGGGTAATCAATCCATAATGGAACACATGCACTATTATTGCTCTCCAGCACCTAAACATTGAAACTTTGTGAAACATTTTCAAAAGCTCGAGTGTATGACCATCTAAGGTCATCTGTTCAGCAGAGTGCCATGTTAGATAAAAGGTTGAATCAAGAAAGAATAAGGAAGATGGGACATGGCAACAGAAATATTATAAATAGAAGAACCTGAAAGGGAAAGTGGACAAGACATGTGCATTTAATGGTGTTGAACAGAGTGAAACCTGGCCCCTGAAGAAGTGGTACAGCGCTGATGGATGTGCAGGGTGATGAAGATGGACAAAGTAAGGTCAAGTTTACATCGGGGAAATGATGAAAATAGTGGAATTTTGCAGCTGTTCTCTCATTGGCTGGGTGGATACTACTAAATTTATGTCCCTTCAGTGTTACCAAAGATTTTCTAGGTCACTATAATTTTCATACTGAAGTAGTTTAAACAGCTCCTTCATTTTTGGTGCTGTTGCTGGTTTTCGGTAGTTTCCTGCTTCCCAAGCAAATCTCTTCTTTGGAGAATATTTGACATTTAGATTTAATGAAGAAATGTCTAATCTTGAACAACTGATGCTGGATTAATAGTATGTCATTTGAGGAAATGTTTCCAATAAATTCATTAAAATTTAACATAATTAAATAGAATGATTGAGACATTGTGCCTGCCAAACCCCTTTTCTCTAACATATGTTCAACTCAATGAATATAGGACTCAATTAAAATAGAATTTATTTTTTCATCTTTCCTGTTCCTTATCCTTAAGAATAAAATATCAGCACTTCTGCACTCCAATGCCATGTTAATAAATTTATTTTGAACAATTTTATTTCAAATTCAATTTATAATGTGAGCCTCCTTTACAATATTTTAATAATATGGCCTTTTGTTGAAAAAATCATCTTTCAGAGAAGCTTGGTTACGACAGGGACACCACTTCATTGAACATCTCTGCTCCATCCACTCAATCTGCCTAATCTGCCAAGAGCGGACCTTCCTTGTGGTCAGATATTTTAATTCCCATTCCATTCCCATTCTGACATGACAGCTCTCTTGTGCCAATTTGAGGCCACCCTCAGGGTGGAGGAGAAACACCTTATTTTCCATCTGGGTAGCCTCCAACCTGATGGCATGAATATTGATTTCTGCTTCCAGTAAAAATATTTCTCCCCTCCCCTCTTCTATTCCCCAATCTGGCCTCTCTTCTTTTCTCACCTATCTGTCGCTTCCTCCAGGATCCCCCTCCTCCTTCCCTTTCTCCTATGTTCCCTCCTCTCCTATCAGATTCCTTCCTCTCCAGCCTTTCATCTTTCCTATTCATCTAGCTTCACCTATCACCTTCCACTTCTACTCCTTCCCCTACCTCCACCTTTTTACTCTGGCACTTTCCCCCTTCCTTTCCTGTCCTGAAGAAGGGACCTGGCCTGAATTCATTTCTATAGTTGCTGCCCGGCTTGCTGAGTTCCTCCAGCAATTTGTGGGTGTTGCCTTGGCTGCAAGTATCAGGAAGAAAACTCTGTGGTCCTCATTAATGCGCTCTTGAGAAAACTGTCATCAGTTGTGCTTTTCCAAGTCCGTAACTCCCCCACAGAGAAACTCAAATGATTTCTGAAATTTGAATGGAATATTCATTTTGTGGTAGTTGTCTGTCTCAAAGGACAATGGGTGATGATGATATCACAAGCCTGGGCGGAAGGTATGGAGATCCTGAGATGCCCTGTCATCAAGATTCCCCTCTTGGCCTCACAAGTGCTGTCCAAAGGAAAGCTAATGAAGCAATATGTTTGGTACCAGCTCGCCTGCAGGAACTGCCAGAAGGAAGTTCAATGACATCCAGCTGCCTTAGGGACTCCACTCTGGATTTGCTGTCTGATTTTACGCCCATAGACGTCGTCTCTCCTGAGGCTGCCCACCAGGCAGTGGTGCTACTTACCCATGGTTGGGGATCTGGTTAACTTGCACCAGGGTGTCTCCACACACCAGTGGACCTGCGTGCTATGTGTGTAGGGACCAGACCTCCTCCCTGTCCTGTGTAGTTCAGCCTGAGTCCAAGAGTTCAGTTTCCATGTGTTGCCAGTGAGGAGGAACTACATGAGGCTTGACGTTGGAGAGGCTATGTACTGGCAGAGAGGGACTTACACATACAGCTCTCCTTTTTACAAGAATTCTAGCCAGTGGTGGAAGCTGAAAGTGAGAGTGAGAAGCACTACCCACTACAATACCACACGAGAGGCATCACAACAAACATTTTGACACCATTCTCTCGCACCATTATGTTCACAGCATTGTTATGGGCAAACATTCATGGCTCAAATGATCAACACACTGCCAATCTTCTTATTCTCCTATAACTGTGAAATCTTTCTGAATGCTACAGTTGCAAAATGATTGAAATAACAAAATGTTAAGAATAACGTTTTTTTGATATCTAATCATCATTGTCTATCTCCAATTTTGCTTGAGAGAAGGATGTTCAACTGCCTTATTGAATTTCTGCAGTCCTTCTTGTAAATATACTTCCAAGGAGCTGCGGGGAAGAAAGTTCCAGAAGCAGTGCTTGGTACCAATGTAGAAATGGTGATATATTTCCACTGGTGGGAGCGACTTGGAGAGTACTTTCCTTCTTTTGTAGTAGAGCATGCAAACTTTGGAAATTCTGAAGCAGTTTAGTAAGTAATTCAGTGCATTTTGTAGATGATATACACACTGCATCCACCATGAACTGAAAGTGCAGAGAATGCATGTTTGGGTTTGTTCATGGGGTGCTAATTAAAATTGGTTGCTTTGTATTGGATGATGTTGAATATTAATGGAGCTGCAGTCATTGAAGAAAGTGAAGAGTATTCCATTTCACTTCCCTCTGTGGATGTTGGAAAGGCTTAGGGATGTCCAGAGATCAGTTACTTGCCACAAATATCTAGAATCAGAGTTATTCCTCTAGCCACAATACTTCTGTCAGTGTTCCATTTAGGTTTTGGTCAAATAGAATAGAACATAGAAAATAGAACAATACAGCACAGTATAGACCCTTTAACCCACAGTGTGATGCCAACCTTTTAACTTATTTCAAGATCAATCTAAAGCTTTGCTCTCACATAGCCCTCCACTTTTATTTCATCCCTGTGCCTATCTGAGAGTGTCTTGAATCTCTCTAATGTATCCACCTGTACAGCCACCCCCAGCAGTGCTTTTCATGCATTTACCTCTCTCTGTGTGAAATACCTACCCCTGATATCCACCATCACTTTGTTCCAATCATCCTAAAATTATGACCTTTCATATTAACCATTTCCACCCAGGGAAAAAGACACCAATTGCCCATGCTATCAATATCTCTTTCCATGTCTCTTTCGATGAGGGGTGACCTCATTGAAACATCAAAAAGTGAAAGACCTTGATAGTGGATGGGGAGAAGATGTTTCCATGGTGTGAGAATCTAAGACTAGAGGACACAGCCTCAGAATAGAGGGGTGCCCTCTTAGAACAAAGATGAGAAGAAATTTCTTTAGCCAGAGAGTGGTGAATCTGTGGGATTCTTTGCCACAGGCAGCTTTATGTATATTTAAGGTGGAGTTTGACTGGTCAGGGCATGAAGGGATATAGGGAGAAGGCAGGAGACTGGGGCTGAGAAGAATATTGGATCTGCCATGAAGAAATGGTGGAGCAGACTCGATGGGCCAAATGGCCTAATTCTGCTCCTATATCTTATCATCTTATACATTGTTAGCAAATCACCTCTCATTCTCCTTCTTTCCAGAGAAAAAAAACAAATTTGCTCAAACTTTCCTCATAAGAAAGGCTTTCTAATCCAGGCAGCATCCTGGTAAACCTCCTCTGCATTGTCTCCAAAGCTTCCACATCTTTCCTACCATAAGCTGATCAGAACTGAACTCAATACTCTAAACATGGCCTAACCAGAGTTTTATAGAGCTGCAAAATTACCTCATGGCTCATGAACTCATGAACTCACTCCTCCTATTACATCATATGTTTCCTTAACCACCCTATCAACTTGCATGGCAACTTTGAAGGAGCTATGGATGTGGATCCAGGTGATCTCCAGGTGGGGCCAGGTAATATCACTGAGTAGACAGTTAAATTCACTTCTTCTGCAGATGATTACTGCCTAGCAATTTTGTGATGGATTGGAGAAGGTCATTGAATAAATTACCTGGCCTGGGAAATTCCATAAGAAACACCTGGAGTGATATCCCGGGGGTGGGATGATTGACCTCCAAAAAACTCAATTATTTTCCTTTAGTGGGATAAAAGATTCCAGTCATTAGACCATTTTCTTTTTCATGATACCTATTGACATGAACGCTGCCTGGTCTCCTTCATGTTACACTTAAACAAGTTGTGAAAATCATTTCTGATGAATCTGAAATGTTACCTGCAATCTGCATTTATGATTACATGTTTTTCAGTTTATACCCTGTGGTCATTCTCACGTCAACTCTGGAATTCAGCTCTTTGTTCCATGTTTGAACCAAATCTGTCATGATGTTTGTAACTGAGGCTACGTCCACACTACACCAGATAAATCCATAACCATAGCTTTTTCTCTTCGTTTTTACCCTCTGTTCACACTAAAACGGCGTTTTCATCCCCCGAAACTGGAGCTATTCAGAAATGCTTTCTAGGGTGGGTATTTTTGTAAACACTGCTCGGGCAGATCAGTGTGGAAGGGGTAACCAGAGACTTCTGAAAACACTATCTGACGGCAGCGCGCTATTTCATTGTTTTCTTGAACGCAACCTAACAATTTCAGAACAGACGGCAACGAGACTGAAGCCAAAAGAGTTAGAAATGTACTCACCAAATCTTTGACCCATAACTTACTGAATAAATAAGTATACTCACTTTGCTCTGTTTTCTGTCCTTGCTCGTATGAAGGTGGTTTACCTACTTATGCAAGTACTTCTCCGACAATAGATGTGTAACAACCTAATGTAACATTGTATGGAAATACAAGATAACACTGATGCAGACATTAAAACATTCATACATTTAACAAGGTGCTTTATTAATGCAACAGAGTTAGTCAGTTTTTCAATGTTCGTCATCAGCCGGGTCAATCTGTCCGTGAACTCCCTGTCGGTTGCCTCCATACGCCCCAGTATTTGTTTTTTTTTACTTTTAAGTTCTCCTGCGTGAGAGCCAACAGCTGTCCATCGTTTTAAGTTTTTCTAGTCTGTAACTACACCAAACATGTCGCTTGTTTTCGGTAGATGTGTCCTGCGCATACCCAGTAGGAGGAGATTCGTCAAAATCTCCATTTCAATGTGGATAGAGATATTTTCAAAAACGCACAGTGTGATCGCCTATTGTTTTTACGCGAAGCCAGAGCTTTCAAAGTTATCCGGTCTAGTGTCGATGTAGCCTAAGTTGTCCCACAGTTACTGGTTTATGTTCTTTGATAGCACAGCTGTTTACACCTTCTACTTGCTAATTGAGAGGAAACTGATTGGGCAGTAATTATCAAGACTGGATTGTGAACAAGATATACCTGGAATTTTTGAAATTATTAGATAACTGTCAATGTTATAACTATAATAAAATCAGTTAGCTCAAGATACAGCTGCTTCTAGAATATAGTTTTCCATAACCGCCATGGTGATATTGCTTTATCCCATTGTCCTTCTTGTATTCCTTCCTTCCTGAGTAGTTTCTTGATATCATGTGGAGTGAACCTGAAGAGCTACAAATGACCTGCGGCAAAAATTTGGATACGGGCATTCAAACTTTTCACCCATTTTAGGAAGCAACTACTGAGGCTATCAGTCTTTAAACTCTGAGTGTCTGCATTGTTTAATCCACATCACCGGGCTAAATCACATATCAAAAACGCATCATTCATCAGCTGAGAAACATCAAACAATTTTTTGCATTGCTGCATATCATCACACTGTTTTGCTTGACAGTTTCCAGCGATAATAGCCAGAATATTTGCAGCCCAAATTAAGCAAAATGCAGGAAATTGTAATGATATCTGCAAGCTTTCTATGGGTATCAGTTGTGTTATGTTTATAGTTAGGTTGATACTGTGTTTTCTATTTTCAGCTATAACTGAATTGTTCAGTTGATTTTATTTCTGCTTTAATCATAGTTAAGATATTAAGGAATACGCTATAAAGAGATAAATTTTGAAATGATTCAAAAGGTAACAAAATTGAACTCATTATGCCTTGCAACATAAAGTTACTGCTATGTTACTTTCTGTTCCTATCATACTGTGGCAAATACTAAAACTAATAAAAATATCACAAGCTCCTTGGCCGCTGAGGGGCTGAGGGATAGATTTGGAACTTGCATACTGTAAGCATTCATAACTATCCCACAGATGGTCTCAATGTGATTAGTTTCTCAGCTGCAGAGTAGAAAGATATTGTGCTTCATTGATTTCTTTATATTGAAATATCCTGCTGCCCTAACTCTCTAGCAGATATTATGAGAGCTCAAAAATTCTTTGGCTACTCCCACAAAAAATGGCACTTTTTTTTCAATTCATAATTTACAAGGTAAACTAGTAAAAAAATTACTGCAGAATGACCTTGTGTATCTCAGCAGTGACGAAATGGCAGAGAGCCAAGAAGAAGATGGCACCAATGAACAACGCTACCGAAGGTGACATCCGCAAGATAGATCACGAAGCAACTCCTTCCACTTTTACATCTTCTTTTTATTTCAGATGAGGTTCTACTGCTATTGGAACCTGTTATCTATATTCTGGTGGTTTCTTTTCAGGTCAATTAGGAAATCAGGTGCTTTGTTGTATCCGAGAGATTACCACAAGGCTGCAAGCAAAGTGTGTGGCATGGAGGCCAGGAAGCTTGGAAATAGTACGCGAGTTCATGATCAACTCCATTTCTCACCAATCTAGCCAATTAAAGCGCCAAGTAAGATGGAAATCATCTAGGTGGGCATGGAGACGAGAGATTGTTCAGCACTGTTTACCAGTCCCTCACTCCCTGCTCCCAAGGAAAGGTCCTTGCATTTGAGTGATCTCTCTCTCTGCCTTGATACTGTTAAGGAATGGTACCAGAGCAAGGTTCAATGGACCCAGTTTGTAAGTTGGACACTAATTCACTTTAGGATGTGTTCTAGTTTCTGATCACTCCTTTTTTTACTGCTTTTTTTGGGTGATTTTTGAATTGGGGCAGCCTGCAGATAATGAATACTGAGCTGAACTGAAATATTCCTTCTGATTTTCTGTTTTATATTCTATGTTTTTGCTTATTTCTTATTTGTTACCATTTGTGTTATTTGTTTTGTTTTTGCACATGCGGGGGTGGGGAGGCGTTGATGCTTTCCTTTGAATGGATTCGATGATTCTTTATTTCGTGGTTGTTTGGAGGGGGGAAGATGAATCTCAGGGTTGTGTACTGCATATAAACTTTCATATGTACTTTGAATCCTTTGTTGAACATTTTAACAAAAAGGATTTTTTTCTTTCTGGATGGTGTTTTGTTTAACAGCAGCGTCTCAGTTTTTGGAATTAGGCAGTCCAACAAATACAGCTATAAACAGCTGACTTGAGTTCGTGCACCTACTGAACATCAGAGCTTCAGAATGTTTCAAATTATATAACACAATTAAAATCATTTACTAACAGAAAACAGATGATACCTATGCTGATTTGGCTACTGTACATATTGACAAACTCACATTCTGCCAGAGGAGAGGAATGCACTTTTAATTCCTATTGAAGCCACCTATAAGGAAGGGTTGGATTGTGCTTTGAATGCTACATCCATTCCTCTATAGCTGTAGGACAGCACACCTTCTTAATTACATGAATATGTTTAAGCAATGTTGTGGAATGAAAGTATGTGTTGTACCCCTCAAATGTCATTTCTAAAAATCAAATCCAATGAGAAATCACTCTTGACAACTAGCCAAGGAGTTGGCATACACAGGGAAACAAGGAAAAGGTGTAAGCTGTTGGAATGCTAACCAGACACACAACTTCAGCTAAAGTCAGGTGTGCATATCACTTTGATCGCTGAAGAAATAAAATTTTAATTACTTAAATAAATCTAGAATTTAAAAAAATACTGGTACTAGTGTTAAGATGTATTCTGGAGTTAGGGTATACAACAAATATTAATTTCAATAGTAGCCATTCTTCAGATTTGAATGTGGATTGCAGATTGAATTTAAAATGCAGCTCAGAGCAATGGGCTTCCTGGAGCTGCAGGTTGGGGTCAATCACAAACAAAAAACCCTCCAGTTAGACCTCGGATATCTGCATATACATAAATGCAGCCCAGAGTCGGTGGGGATTAACATTCATTTTGGGTGTCTGGAGAGTGGGTGCAAAGAAGGAGATGATTGAAAACTATATGTAATTCAAAGGAAGCATTGCAGATACGTTATAACTAGACTTTTCCCAATGACACCTTTGATCTTTAGCTTATAAAACTGTGGTATAATACTAGGTTGAGCAGGTCTCTTCTTCCAAGAATGTCTTGAATGCTGAATAAGCACTTCCATATCCATTAATTTCAGTGTCTCTCAGGTGTCTTTGTTCACCATTATAGCACTAGTAACAGCAATGGTGAATCTACAAGATTGCAGTCATCTTTAAATGGTTGAGTGATATTCACCTTCATCCACTGAAATTGATTAACTCTTATTTCTTGTTGAAATAGCCACTAGATTAGAAATGAACAATTAATGCTGATCTACCCATACACAGTCATACCTCTTGAGCAAATGAAAAATGACAGTGTACAAAATAAAGTCAAATCCTACCAAACAAAACACCCCAATTTTCTTTTTCCTCTCAGTTCATGTTCACCTTAGTTATACAATGGAACTCTGGTTATTAGACAGGAAATGTTCCTGTGATAATGTAACACTGTAAGAATTATGTTCCCCTTACTCCCAAGTCCAAATAAAATCATAATGTCTGGTTCTGTAAGTCTTAAAGTGCAAAGCTGTAATTGGAGCAGCATCCACAAATATTGTTAAAGTTTATCAGTTGTTCGAACAGCTGTACTCTCTCTATACCCATAACTGTGTGGCTAGGCATAGCTCAAATGTCATCTATAAATTTGCTGATGATGTGACCATCCTTGGTAGAATCTCAGATGCAGATGAGAGGGCGTACAGGAGCAAGATATAGCAACTAGTGGAGTGGAGTTGCAGCAACAACCCTGCACTCAACGAAAGAGCTGATTGTGGACTTCAGGGAGGATAAGATGACGGAACATAAACCTATCCTCATAGAGGGATTAGAAATGGAGAGAGTGAGCAGTTTCAAGTTCCTGGGTGTCAAGGTATCTGAGGACCTAACCTGGTCCCAACATATCGACACAGCTATAAAGAAGGCAAGACTGCAACCATACCTCATTAGGATTTTGAAGAGATTTGGTACGTTAACAAAAACACTCAAAAACATCTGTGGATGTACCATGGAGTGCATTCTGACCAACTGCATCACTATCTGGTATGGGGGAGGAGGGGTGGCTACTGCATGGGCCAAAAGAAGCTGCAGAGTGTTGTAAACTTAGTCAGCTCCATCTTGGGTACTAGCCTACAAGTACCCAGGACACCTTCAACGAGCGGTGTCTCAGAAAGGCAGCGTCCATTATTAAAGACCACCAGCACCCAGAGCATGCCCTCTTCTCATTGTTACCATCAGGTAAGAGGTACAGAGGCCTGAAGGCACACACTCAGTGATTCAGGAACAGCTTTTTCCCCTCTGCCATCTGATTTCTAAACAGACATTGAACCCTTGAACAGTACCTTATTTTTTTAATATATATTATTTCTGTTTTTGCTTGATTTTTAATCTATTCAATATATATATATATACTGTAATGGATTTATTTATTTATTTTCTTCTTTATTATATTTTGCATTGAATGCTGCTGCTAAGTTATCAAATTTCACAACACACGTCGGTGAATACAAACCCGATTCTGATTCTGTATCTTAACAGCTGATACATGTAAAATTTGCAATGTGAACATTTAAGAGCAAGGAGACACACTACACTGAAGTGAATCTAATTATTTTATTTATGATTGCAAATTTGCTGAATTATATTATACTTACCTGGTAAAGTTTTAGTCTGATCCATGCTCTGCACTCGAAGGCTAGTGACATGAACAGGTGACAAAGGACATCCATGGATATTGGGTTCACCCAGGTTGATGGGTTCCAGGATGGTGCATGAGTGGTGATCAGTCTTCCAGCCTGGAATTCAGAGACTTTTATCAGCTAATTTGGGTGTTGTTACTGAAAATTGAAACCCAAAGGACAATTAGAAGTCCAGACGTCAAAGCCCGATGGCCAAAGCCTGGAGTCTGCAGATTGGAATCCCGGAGGCCTATCTTGGTGTAGGATGACTGCCTGAATGTGTGGGTGGGTGAGATATTTTGCTGGTGTTGGTTCATTACTTGTTTTATTCTGTTTTGTTGTGTCCTGGTTGTTCTGCCAAGCATTGTGTGTATGCTATGTTGTCAGTGTAATATCTGGAGACACTTGCACATCCTCAGCTGTGCTGGTTGTTAATGCAGACAACGTGTTTCACTCTGTGTTTCCAACTAATGTGTATAAATAAATCTGAATCTGAATCTTGGAGTGGTGAAACAAGAAGATAAAACTGATAAACATAAGAGATTCTGCAGATGCTGGAAATCCAGAGCAACAAACACAACATGTTGGGGAACTCAGCGGGTTGGGCAGCATCTATTGAAATGAATACGCTTTTGACGTTTTGGGCCAAGATTCTTCTACAGGACTGGAAAGGAAGTGGGAAGATGCCAGAATGAAAAGGTGGGGGGAGGGGAAAGAGGACAAGTTAGTAGGTGATAGGTGAAGCCAGGTGGGTGGGGAAGGTAAAAGGCTACAGAAGAAGGAGTTTGATAGGAGATGAAATTGAACCATGGGAGAAAGGAAGAGGTAGATGCACCAGGGAGGAGGTGATAGGCAGGTGAGGAGAAGAGATAACAGGCCATGGATGGAGATAGAAGAAGGGGGGAGGGGAAAATTTACTGGAAGAAGAAATCAATATTCATACCATTAGGTTGGAGGGCACCTTGAAGGAATATGAGGTTTTGTTCTCCGATCTTAGAGGAGTCTCTTTGTGGCAGAAGAGGAAGCTATGGACTGACATGTCAGAACAGGAAAGGGGATAGGAATGACAGTTTGGTTCACCTCCCTGAATGGAGGTGAAGGAGGAATTGAACAGTCACATAGAACGAATAGAAGATACAGTATATGGTCTTCGGGTTATGATGAATTGCTGAAAGCAGAGAAATAATCTGACCATGCTGTAAAAAAACACATGATGATAATAAAGTCCAAAATAGAATATTTCCATTCCCTATCACTGATATTCCACTCCCTAACTCTAATATTCCATTCCCCAACACTGATATTTCATTCCCCAACACTGATAGGTATTCCATTCCCTATCACTGGTATTCCATTCCCCAACACTGATATTCCGTTCCCCAACACAAGCATTCCATTCCCTATCACTGATATTCCAATCGCCAACACTGATATTCCATTCCCCAACACAAGCATTCCATTCCCTATCACTGATATTCCATTCCCTATCACTGATATTCCATTCCCCAACATGGATATTCCATTCCCTATCACTGATATTCCATTCCCCAACACTGATATTCCATTCCCCAACATGGATATTCCATTCCCCAACATGGATATTCCATTCCCTATCACTGATATTCCATTCCCCAACATGGATATTCCATTCCCTATCACTGATATTCCATTCCCCAACATGGATATTCCATTCCCTATCACTGATATTCCAACCCCTATCACTGATATTCCAACCCCTATCACTGATATTCCAACCCCTATCACTGGTATTCCAACCCCTATCACTGGTATTCCATTCCCCAACACTGATATTCCATTCCCCAACACTGATATTCCTTTCCCCAACACAAGCATTCCATTCCATATCACTGATAATCCAATCCCCAACACTGATATTCCATTCCCCAACACTAGCATTCCATTCCCTTTCACTGATACTCCATTCCCCAAAACTGGTACTCCATTCCCCAACATTGGTTTTCCAGTAACTAACAGAATCAGAATCAGGTTTATTATCACTGGCATGTGACGTGAAATTTGTTAACTTAGTAGCAGCAGTTCAATGCAATACATAATCTAGCAGAGAGAAAAAAATAAGTAAGATAAAGCATAATAATAAATAACCAAGTAAATCAATTACCTATATTGAATAGATTTTTAAAAATGTGCAAAAACAGAAATACTGTATATTCTAAAAAGTGAGGTAGTGTTCAAAGCTTCAATGTCCTTTTAGGAATCAGATGGTAGAGGAGAAGAAGCTGTTCCTGAATTGCTGAGCGTGTGCCTTCAGGATTCTGTATCTCCTGCCTGATGGTAACAGTGAGAAAAGGGCATGCCCTGGGTGCTGGAGGTCCTTAATAATGGACGCTGCCTTTCTGAGACACCGCTCCCTAAAGATGTCCTGATTCCTTTGTAGGCTAGTGCCCATGATGGAGCTGACTAGATTTACAACCTCTGCAGCTTTTTTCGGTCCTGTGCAGTAGCCCCTCCATACCAGACAGTGATGCAGCCTGTCAGAATACTCTCAATGGTACAACTATAGAAGTTTTTGAGTGTATTTGTTGACATGCCAAATTTCTTCAAATTCCTAATAAAGTATAGCTGCTGTCTTGCCTTCTTTATGACTACATCAATATGTTGGGACCAGGTTAGATCCTCAGATATCTTGACACTGAGGAACTTGAAGCTGCTCACTCTCTCCACTTCTGATTCCTCTATGAGGATTGGTATGTGTTCCTTCATCTTACCCTTCCTGAAGTCCACAATCAGCTCTTTTATCTTACTGAAGTTGAGTGCCAGGTTGTTGCTGTGGCACCACTCCACTAGTTGGCATATCTCACTCCTGTACGCCCTCTTGTCACCACCTGAGCTTCCACTAACAATGGTTGTATCATCAGCAAATTTGTAGATGGTATTTGAACTATACCTAGCCACACAGTCATGTGTATACAGAGAGTAGAGCAGTGGGTTAAGCACAAACCCTTGAGGTACACCAGTGTTGATCATCAGCGAAGAGGATATGTTATCACCAATCAGCATAGACTGTGGTCTTCCGGTTAGGAAGTCAAGGATCCAATTGCAGAGGGAGGTACAGAGACCCAGGTACGGCAGCTTCTCAGTCAAGCTTGTAGGAATGATGGTATTAAATGCTGAGCTATAGTTGATGAACAGCATCCTGACGTAGGTGTTTGCGTTGTCTAGGTGGTCTAAGCTGTGTGAAGAGCCATAGAGATTGCGCCTGCCATTGACCTATTGTGATGATAGGCAAATTGCAATGGGTCCAGGTCCTTGCTGAGGCAGGAGTTCAGTCTAGTCATAACCAACCTCTCAAAGCATTTCATCACTGTTGATATGAGTGCTACTGGGCAATTGTCATTAAGGCAGCTCACATTCTTCTTCTTCGGCACTCCTATGATTGTTGCCTTTCTGAAGAAAGTGGGGACTTCTGCCCATAGCAGTGAGAGGTTGAAAATGCCCTTGACTACTCCCGCTAGCTGGCCAGCACAGGTTTTCAGAGTCTTACCAGGTACTCCATCGAGACCTTCTGCCTTGCGACAGTTCACTCTCTTTAAAGGCAGTCTGACATCAGCCTCTGAGACAGAGATCACAGGTTCATCAGGTGCAGCAGGGATTTTCACAGCTGTAGTTGTGTTCTCCCTTTCAAAGAATGCATAGAAGGTTTTGAGTTCATCTGGTAGTTAAGCACCACTTCCATTCATACTATTGGGTTTTGTAGGAAGTAATGTCTTTTAGACCCTGCCAGAGTTGCCGTGCATCTGATATCACCTCCAACCTCATTCAAAATTGTCTCATAGTCCTCCGCAAATCATACCTGCTTTTCTGGCACAGGCCTGGGTTGCCAGACTTGAATGCCACAGATCTAACCTACAGAAGATGACATACCTCATGGTTCATCCACAGTGTTTGGTTTGGGAATGTACAGTAAGGCTTTGTGGGCACACACTCATCCACACAATTTTTAATGGAGTCGGTAACAACCGCAGCATACTCACCTAGGTTCAAAGATGAATCCCTGAATACGGTCCAGTCCACCAATTCAAAGCAATCCTGTAAGCACTCCTGTGCTTCCTTTGTTCAGACCTTCGTTGTCCTCACTGGTATTCCATTCCCTAACACTGATATTCCATTCCCCAACACTGATATTCCATTCCCTATCACTGATATTTCATTCCCAAACACTGATATTCCATTCCCAAACACTGGTATTCCATTCCCAAACACTGGTATTCCATTCCCTATCACTGATATTCCATTCCCTATCACTGATATTCCATTCCCAAACACTGATATTCCATTCCCTATCACTGATATTCCATTCCCCAACACTGATATTCCATTCCCAAACACTGGTATTCCATTCCCCAACACTGGTATTCCATTCCCCAACACTGATATTCCATTCCCCAACACTGATACTCCATTCCCAAACACTGATATTCCATTCCCCAACACTGATATTCCACTCGCTATCACTGATATTCCATTCCCCAACATTGATATTCCATTCCCCAACACTGGTATTCCATTCCCCAACACTGATACTCCATTCCCCAACACTGATACTCCATTCCCAAACACTGATATTCCATTCCCCAACACTGATATTCCATTCCCAAACACTGATATTCCATTCCCAAACACTGATATTCCATTCCCCAACACTGATACTCCATTCCCCAACACTGATACTCCATTCCCAAACACTGATATTCCATTCCCCAACACTGATATTCCATTCCCCAACACTGATATTCCATTCCCCAACACCGACAACCCACTCCCCAACATGGATATTCCATCCCCCAGCACTGATATTCCATTCTCCAACACTGATATTCCATTCCCCAAAACTGATATTCCATTCCCTACTGCTGGTATTCCAATCCCCAACACTGATATTCCACTCCCTATCACTGATATTCCATTCCCCAAAACTGATATTCCACTCCTCAACACTGATATTTCATTCTCTAACACTGAAATTCCACTCCCTGTCACTGATATTCCATTCCAAACACTGATATTCCATTCTCTAACCCTGGTATTGATCTCTTGGTAATGAGCCTGTCTGCACTATGCTGCTTTACTCAGCAAGTCAGCCACATTCATTCATGTATTGAAGTTGTTCCTTTGTCCATATCTGAACAAGGCATTAATGAGCTCTACTGCTAAGTGGTTTCATGGACAATTAAACACAATTAAATAATAAGCACAATTAAACAAGCTCTTGGTGAGTAAGCCTTCATCATATCTCTAAGATGAAAACTTCCATCACTTTTATGATGTTTGAGAGTACCATGAAATATGGGTTCTGGGCTGGGAGGTAGGGTGGAAGATGTGGGACAGATAGGCAGCCAAATGTTGGCTTTCATGCATCCAACTTAAAGATGTATTTACGATGTGCCAGAAGACTTTCTTTGATGTTTCACCTTGTGGCCACTCTTTACATGGACAAAGACTGTGATGCCAAAGCTGAAACAGAATCCTCCCAGTACGCCACAACAGTGACCAATGCAACAGAACAGACATTGCATCTTGAGTTCATTATTACTTCCCTTGTAGTATCCTACTCCTTAATGGCCACTCAGCAATATCAGGTCCTTTCAAAGGAATATCTTGCAGTCTCCTGTGCTGACTTTCCACTAGAGTCCTGCATTGCTCTTGCTTACTTGTAATGGATCAGTCATTAGGTGGAAACATAAACCATCAGCCTGGCTGCTTTCAATTAAGTATAACTATCTGAGCAGATACATGGTCTGCATGTGTTTGTGGTTGGAAATCGGAATGCAAGAATGAGTGATTTTCTGTGAAGAGTCACCATAATCTCCCAGGGTTATTGCCAATGAGCTGTTTAAAGGCCTTAAAATAGATTAAAATGAGTGAGTGCTGTATGCCAAGTGATTAAGTAACCAGGTGGCTTTGAATGGCTGATAATAGCACATATTAAAAACTCCATTCCTGCCACATTGTATCAGCAAATATGCTTATCAATGTATTCACCAATATGCTTACTGACAGAAACATTCTAGGACAGATGCCATAGAATATCCTTTTGACTACTACAACCTACCTATGTGAAATGGATTGATAGTTAAAACTGCTTTTGAAGATTTACCCATTTCTAATTCTTTGCCGCCATCCACAATCACATTGTTATAGCATCTGTCATACACCTGGCTCTGACACACCTAGAAAACAAGGCCACTTATGTCAGAATGTTATTTCTGCATTCAGTTTGACATTCAACACTATTGTCTCACAGACCTTAGTGAACAAGCTCCTACTCCTCGGTCTAAATGCACCACTGTGCAACTGGGTGTTGGACTTCCTAATGAACAGACCTCAGAAAGTCAAGCTGTACAACCACTCCTCCCTCCCCATCATCTTCAATATGGGTGCACCTCCACCCCAGGGCTGTGCGCTGAGCCCACTCCTGTACACACTGCTCGCACATGACTACACAGACAAACACCTGAGCAATCATACTGTCAAGTTTGCCAATGACATGACAGTCATGGGGCTGATCACCAACAATGGTGAGGTGGCCCACAGAGAGGAGGTTGAAGAGCTCAAGTCTGGTGCCAGGAAGATTACCTCTTCCTTAATGTCAACAAGACAAAGGAGATAGTTATTGACTTCAGTAGAACTTACACCACTCACACCCCTCTTTACATCAGTGGCCCAGCAATGGAAACTGCAAGCTGTTCAAACTCTTGGGAGTGCACATTACACATAGTCTTTCATGTTCCCAAAACCCATCCACACAGTCATGAAAGCTCACCAATGCCTCTCCTTTCTGAGGGAGCCAGACTTTGCACACTCATATTCACTATATTCTGCAGATGTGGAGGAGAGAGCATCATACCAAACTGCATCTCTGCTTGATATGGAAACTGCTCTGTGGCAGACAGGAAGGCTCCACAATGGGTACTCAAAACTGCCCAACGCATCACCAGCACCAGCCTACCTGATATCAAGGATATATATACAGAAAAGTGCAGGAAAAGGGCCAGTAATAACATGAGCTCTGCACATCAGGGGGGAGGCCATGTGGCACCCATGCCAGGACCACCAGATACAAAAACAGTTACTTTCCCCAAACAGTCAGGCTGATCAATACCTCCAGCCACTAACTCCACCATTACATTATGATTTCCCCTCAGTCACCTTGTGTACAACCTAGTGTCATAATGGAAATACAATAAATCCATGTATACAAGCTATCTTACATATTTATATTTATTGTTTTTATTGTTATTTATTATTATTTTCTTTATCTTTTGTGTTTTCTTTTGTGCTGCATTGGTTCCGGAGTAACAATTATTTCTTTCTTCTTGCACATGTGTATGGGAAATGACATTAAAAGATCTTGAAACTTGAATCTTGAATCTTGAAATACCTTCATACTTACTTCTAATATCCAAGTATGTTGGTATTCTACTGCTGTCCAGTGCCTCCCACTCATATGTGAGATGACAGATGAGGTATTTCTGGATTTCTATCTTCTCTGCTTTTTTTTTCTTTTGTAAGGAGAGAAAAGAGAATATACTGTCTGATGAATAGGGATGGTATCTGCTAACTACATAGATGGACTCCAAATTTTCCTTCTGTGACTGGAACCCACAGTTCCAGTACATTGCAAATTAAAATATTGTCCTTGTTTCAGCAAAACTTCCAATTTTATTGAGCTTGCTCAGGTAAAATTAATTTATATTTGGACCCCTTCAAATTTGTTATGGATGTTTGGTTAACCTTCTCTTATTTATGATGACTATTTTAGTTGCATTGTCCAGTACTAAAGACATTTATCTTCCAATACTGCTATCAATTCAATTATTGACATCTGCATTTGTGATAGTATCAGCCATTTACTTTCATATTTTTAAACTGAAGTCAAATTCTTAAATTTTATGGTGAGATCTGAACTTGGATTATTAGTTCAGTCTTATTGATTAACAGTCTAAAGACACAAGAATCATGTTACCACAGCAGTGATAAATGAGTGTTTGATTATTTGTGTTTGTACAGTGACAGAAAATAAATCTCATTTGTTCCTGTTTCTTTGAAGAAAGGCTGAAATTATTGCACAATTTTATTTCTCTGATGGATCATCAGAACATAAAGGTATTCATGGTACATTGTGCTTGTCATATTCTTTTGTTAAACTTGATAGAATGGTGCAAGTTTTTTTCATCCATTGTGCCAATGTTTTAAATCTCGAGCCAGAACACTTGAAGTTGAATTGGGAAAACAGCAACACGTGTCTGCAACTAAAATTCCTTCTCATGTGATATTATTATGAAATTGAGGGTTTCTTATAACAGGCAAATCAGATCCACATAGAATATAGAAGAGTTCAGCAGAGGAACAGGCCTGTTGGCCCACAATATCTATCCCGACCATAAGGCCACTCCAAGATAATCTCAGCTCCCTGCACCTGGTCTATATCTCTACATACACATTTTCGTCAGCTACAGTTAAAGCTGTTATTAGATTATGGATGGCAAGAAAGAATTAGAAATGGGTAAATCTTTGAAAACTATTTTAACTGTCATTCCATTTTGCATAGGTAGGTTGAAGTACTGTAGTTAAATGTAACTCCACTTATTCCTCTGGGCCATTACTTTCCCAACAACCATTTTTGAAATGAAAAGGATGTTTTCCTTACAGTATAAAAAAAACCCATTGTGGTGTTTTAAAATTTTTGAGAATTATTTGTAATCAGATGTTGTATTTGTTATTAAATGCATAGTACTTAATTTGACATAGTAAAAATCAAAATTAGGAATGAAAAGGCAATCCTTGGGTTAGGAAGTTATAGTTGGTGGAGTTCTGCAGAGCTCCATTCTTGGGCCTCAGCTCTTCATAATATATCAATGATTTGGATGGAGGCACCCTGAGATGTACTCCAGGTTTGCTGCTGGGTGGCAAAATAGGTGGTGAGGAGGGTACAGAGAAGCCACAAGAGGAAAGAGACAGGATAACTAAAAGGATAAAGACCGAGCAGATGGACTATAATGTTGAATAACATAGCATCTGATTTGGTTATGGAAGTTTCATCAGATAATGACCTGGGCAATTAAGGTTTTTCATGCAAGCTAAGATTAATCAAACTGGGTCTATAATCTCTCAGGTTTGGAAGAATGAGAGGTGATCCTTACAGGGCTGGACAAAGAAGTTTTGAGAATGATGAATTGCTGGCTAGGCAATGTTTGAGTCTCAAATTAAGGGTCAGACATTCAGAACAGAGTTGAGATGGAACTTCTTCACACAGAAGTTTGTGAATCTCTGGAATTCCTCATCCATTGTGGCTGTGCACATTCAAGATGGGAATCAGTAAGTTCTTGAATATTAAGGGAATCAAGTGATATAGGGTTAGCACATGAACAGTGTACTGGGATGTTATTGAATGGTGGATTAGGTATGAGGAGCTGATTGGCTGATTGTTGTTTCTATTTCCTATGCTCTTGTGCCAATAAGGGCTTACCCACCAGAGACCAGAACACCAAAAAGAAAGATAACAGCTCTTTAATCTACATGCACATTTTTGCGGGATTTTTACATTTGGAAACAATTATTTATAGAATTTTTGGGTTAATTAAATATATTAAATAATAGTTATTTTATTTTTCTCATTGTTTTCTTCATGGTAACTTCTGAAGGGTTTTGTTTTCTCTGATCAAGTACTTGAATTCTGGGAACATTTCAGGTCAAGATTTGACAAAGATGGAAGTTATTTCTGGAGAGCCATGCTGAAGTCAGAGTCTCACTTTGAACACGTTCAAATATTTGGGAGGAGGAAACAAGAGAGAAAAACTTTGGAGATGAATGCTGCTGATGAAAACTGCTGTCATCTCCCACCTATATCTGTCAGATCCTACCTCAGTCCTACCAAAGGTCCATACCCTCTCCAATGCTGCCAAATAGAGAAATACTTATCTCCAGACTGCATACAGTGGGCTTGAAAGAATAAGATTAAAATTGAGTATATACACAAAGGAAAATAAGCATGGTGACTGATTTATAAGGTTTTTATAGAAAGTTGAAGAGAGTTGCAAAGCTTCACACACAAAAGTAGTAATAGGTGATCCAGACTTCTCCAAATACAAACATATCTACATGCAATATATCTGATCTGTGCTCTACATGGCTTAGCAAGTCATTATTAAGGACAAGAAATTTTTTACTTCATCACTTGATGTGCTATTAGTTGATAGAATTAGTTTTGTATTTTCTAAAATGTGGAAATAATTTGGAAATAATTCACTTGCTCACCTATTACCATTGAGGAAAAATGCGTTCCTACAAAAGCACCTTAGAATTTATTTTTCATAAGACCATAAGACATGGGAGCAGAATTAGGCCATTCAGCCCATCAAGTCTGTTCTGCCATTACATCATGTCTGATTCATTTCCTTCTCAAACTCATTCTCCACCTTCTCCCTGTAACCTTTCACGCCCTGACTAATAAAGAACCTATCAACCTTGGCCTTAAATAAACTCAATGATCTGGCCTCCTATTGAATTCCACAGATTCATCACCATCTGGCTAAAGAAATTCTTCCTCATCTCCATTCTAATTGGATGTCCCTCTATTCTGTGGTTGTAGCGCCTGATCCTAGACCCGCACCATAAGAAGCATACTCTCCACATTCACTCTATCTAGGTCTTTCAACATTCAATAGGTTTCAATAAGATTCCCATCATTCTTCTAAATTACAGTGAGTTAAGCCCCAGAGCCATCAATTGCTCCTCGTATGATAAGTCTTTCATTCTTTGAATCATTCACGTGAATCTCCTCTTAAACCCCTCCAATGTCAACACATCCTTTCTTAAATAAGGGCTCAAAAACTGCTCACAATACTCCAGGTGAGGCCTTATCTGTACCTTATAAATCCTTGGAATTACATTATTACTCTAAATATTAACAATACATTTACCTTCCTCTCCACCAACTGAACCTGCAAGATAACTATGAGGGAAACTTGCATAAGGAATCCCATGTCCCTTTGCACCTCAGATTTTTTAATTTTCTCACCATTTAGTAAATAGACTGTTTTTATTCCTTCTACCAAAATGCATGACCATACTCTTCCTGATACTGTATTCCATCTGCCACTTTTTTGCCCATTCTCCTTATCTGTCCAAGTCCTTCTGAAGCCTCCCTGCTTCTCAGAATTACCTGCCCCTCTGCCTATCTTTGTACTGTTCATAAAAATTGCCACAAAGCCATCATTTACATTATTCAAATCGTTGACATATAACGTTAAAAAAAGTGGTCCCAACACCAATCCCTGCGAACACAACTAGTCACTGGCAGCCAAGCAGAAAAGGCTTTGTTTATTCCCACTCTTTGCCTCCTGCCAATCAGCCAATTATCCACCCATGCTGGTATCTTTCCTGTAATACCATGGGCCCTTATCTCTTTAAGCAGTCTTATGTGCGGCTTCTTGTCAAAGGCTTTCTGAAAACACAAGTACACAATATTGACTGATTCTTCTTCATCTATCCTGCTTGTTATTTCCTCAAAGAATTCCAACAGATTTGTCAAGCAAAATTTTCCCTTGAGGAAGCCATGCTGACTATGGCCTATTTTACCATGTGCCTCCAAGTACCCTGAAATCTCATTCTTAACAATTGACTCCAACATCTTCCCAACCACTGGCGTCAAGCTAATTGGCCTATAATTTCCTTGCCTTTGCCTTCCTCCTTTATTGATGAATGGAGTTACCTGGCAAAATCAAAACAGTCCTAGAATCTAACATGTAACTCTCTGTTTATTCACTCTACTTCCATTTTTCTCTACATCATAAGACCTATTTATGTCTAACGTTTTTCCAGTTCTGGTGAAAATACCTATGACCCATATTATTTTTCTCCACAGAAACTAAGTACCCCAAGAATTTTCTATTTTTATTTCAGATTCCCAGCATCTGCAGTCGCTGTTTAGAACTACAAAGTTTAGTTGCAATTTGCTGCAGCCATCAAAACTGGAGTGTTGAAAAAAAAATGCCATCATGACTGATTGCTCTATGAATCAAATACAAGTACAGAAGAGCTGGTTAATCTCAGTCTCGGTGGCCGACTTAGAAATTAATGAAGTGAAAATGCTTCTTAGAGTACAATTTATTGCGACACCAAGAAATACTCAAGAGGAGTCATTGGTTGTTGAAAAACATTAAGAAATTTACTCTCAGCTATGAAAGTGACAAACATTAATCTGAGGCAGGAAGAGGGAAAATAAACCAGACTTAATTGCTGAACAGATGAAAGCATGATTTGACACTGCTAATGATGACGACCCAGGATTAAATGTAACCAAATGGACAAGTTATTGATGGTCAGCTGGCACTCATGGAACTTAACATGACTCGAGGGATGGAACTAATTGGAGGGGAATTGAAAAAGCTTGAATCAGCCAAGGAGGAGGAATAAGGATAAAGAGTGTTTAATGAATGGAACCAAGAGACAGTGCGTTTTCTTTTCCCTCAGGCTTTGCATGCTTGAGGAATGCTGGCTAGTTCTGAGGATCCTTAAGGGCATAACACTAGGATAATAATCTGAAGGGAGAAATGATGGGTTTATAGATTTTACCATTTTCTATTCAATTAATTTCAACCAAATATACAGCAGGAGGGTTCTATCAAGTGGTTGCATTCTGTTCTACATGATTGCCTCCCACACAGTGAAAACCATCTGCCACTCACACCTCACTTCCAGTAGAAGTGACTTGAATCTGTTCCACAAATCTTGAAGAGAAAATAGATTTCGTGTTCAGGGTATACAAATCTGAACTGTTTAAGCTATGTAATTTTTGTACTTTATGAAAACATTATTTTGGATGATGTGTTTATGTTACAATGCTAATATAGCCTTTTCACATAGATGTTCTGAATCAGATGTACTTACGTGAGGGTTTTTATTTCTTCCTTTGCTCAGAATGGAAATTTTTGTTTGGCAGCAGTAGTGTCAAATTTTTTACTTTATTAACTCAACCTCTGTAATTGTTTAATACTGATAAAAGTGTAGAAAAAAAACTGAAAAGTATTATCCAAAATCAACCACTTGTTTTGAAGTCTTTTGGAAGTGAGAGAATGGTTGCCACTGTGACTGGAATGAGTATTAACAATAGTATGTGGAGAATTCCATTAAGTAATAAGATAAGGTAAGTTAATTAACAATTGGGCCTGGGTTGGGTATTCAGGACTTATGATTTTAACTTTGCCTGCTTGACCACTAGAGTCCAAACTGGATCGGACTGGCAGTCCACCATGAGGGAAGCTTCTGCCAGTATCATTCCCTGCCTTTTCATGTACCCTTTAAGCTCTTAGCTGAGTGTCCTGGGGGGTGTATGGACAAATTAGAGTGTTCAAGGCAGGTGTGGCACGTCTGAATACTTGAACTAGGGATAATGGAATATTATTGAAGCCTGTGAATAGTGGAATGTCTCAGGGGTCAGGGTTGAGAACTCTGTTATTCATTATGCAGGCAAATAATTTGGATGTGGCACAATTAGCAAGTTTGTTGATGATATTAAATTAGGGGTGTTGTTGATAGTGAAGCAGGATACAGTGAATTGCAAAGGATTTCAACTGAGGTAACTGTGAGGTAGTGCATTCTGGACATTCACACCAGGGTAGGACCTATACAGTGAATGGCAGGGCACTGCCAAGTGTTGTGGAACAGCAGGACCTGGGAGTACAAGCATGCAGTTCTCTGAAAGCAGTCGTTCAAGTAGGCAGGATGTTGAAGAAGGCACTTAGCATACTGGATGACATCAGTCAGGGCATTTGTTTAGGAGTTGGGACATTATATTACAGTTATATAAGTCATTGCTGAGCCCACACATGGTTAACTGTGTACAGATTTGGTTGCCCGGTTATAGGAAAGGCATTGTCAAGCTGGAGAGGGTACAGAAGAGATCTTCCAAGCTGTTACCTGGACTAGAAGGCCCGAGATATAGGGAGAGATTGACCAGGTTGGATCTTTATTCCCTGGAATGCAAGAAAATGAGGGCCAGCCTCATAGAAGTTTATACAATCATGAGGTGTATGGATAAGGTGGGAGGTCATAGTCCTTTCCCTCGGGTTGGGAAGTCCAAAACTAGAAAACACAGATACAAAGTAAGAGCGGAGAAATTTAAAAAGACAGTCGAGAGGTAATGAATTTACAGAGTACCTGGAAAAAAGCTGTAAGATGGTGGTCGAGTTAGGTACAATTTAAGAGGTATTTGTGGAGAGGAGGGGCCGAACTCGGGCAACAGGGACTAGCAGGGAGGTTGTTGTGGTGGGCATGGACCATTTGTGCTGAAGGGCCTGTTTCCATGCTGTATAGCTCTATGACTCTGCGACCACAGTTCTATCTCATTGGTTTTCAGAACTGAGGCATATTATTTTAATCAGATCTGTCTTTGATTATGGATGAGTTGCTTCTGGGTCTGCCTCACCAGCGGTCTTGAAGATAAAAGACAAAGTTCACGATCAAGCACTGAGATATTAAATCATCCCCAATTTCAGCATTTCTGGTAGAAATGGGTGAAGTATAGTACCTTTACATCTACGCAGGTTGCAGCTAGCAGTGGTTTATTGGGTTAAAGTAGGGGGACATAAAGTTGGGCATCTAGTACTGGCAACACTGAAAGAGTATTGGGAACACTGCATTCATAACATCTTCAGTTTTGAGTGGATGGGAAAAGAATGGGCACAAAATCTTAGTTTATTTAATGTTCCCAGTGTGCCCCTTTCTTTCTGTCACTCCCCCTATGGGATTTCCTTTTGATTTAAGCCTTCAAGAAAAGATCACAATGAAGATTGATCCTGTAGTAGTGGCATTGGTAGTTCAGCAATATATGCAAGACAGATATCATGGCTTCTTTCGTATCTAAACAGACAGTTCAAAAGATCCAGTGACAGGTTGTACATGTGTTTCTGTTTATGTTCCTAAGTTTCAGGTGATTATAAAAAAAAAGATTATCTGATAAGATATCAGTATTCACATCTGAAATATTTGCTATCATTTTAGCCTTGGAATGGGTTGAAGAAGTACACCCTTATTATATACAAATGTGCTCTGAATCGTTTTCAGGTTTAACATCTAATAAAACAGGTATTTCAACTTGTAGGCCAGACATTCTTCTTGAGATTGTACAACATCTGTGGAGATGTGGATCTGGGCTTGTGTATCCATTTTAATGCCCATGTTGGGGTCGCAGGAAATGAGCTGGAAGACATTCTAGCCAAGAAATCATTTAAAATCAAGGTTGTAAATGTGGTGCTGCCGTTGCATAAATTGGAGGTGAAAGCTGTAATTAAAAAGTCTATCTGATCACTGTGGCAACAAATTTGGGATAAGGAAAAGAAAGGACAGCAATTATATACAATTCAGAGGAATCAGACCAGTATTAGAATCAGGTTTAATGTCATGAAATTTTTTGTAATGTGACAGCAGTACATTGCAATATTTAATAATTAAAACTAAATCACAGTAGAAGTATATATAGTCAAAAAGTTAAATTAAAAAGTAGTGCAAACAGAAAAAAAGTAGTGAGGTAGTGTTCATGGCTTCAATGTCCAATCCGATGGCAAAGGGAAAGAAGTTATTCCTGAATCATTGAGTGTGTGCCTTCAAGTACTTCCTGTACCTCCTCCCTGATGGTAGCAATGAGAAGAGGGCATGTCCTGGGTGATGGGGTCCTTATTGATGGATGCCACCTTTTTGAGGCATCATTCCTGGAAGATGTCCTGGGTGCTGAAGAAGCTAGTGCCCATGATGGAGCTGGCTGAGTTTACAACTTTCTGCAGCTTATTTCAATCCTGTGCAGTCCCACCCCCCTCACCCCTGTGGCATACCAGACAGTGATGCAGCCAGTTAGAATGCTCTCCGTGGTACATCTGTAGAAGTTTGTGAGTTTCTTTGGTGACAAAGCAAATCCCCTCAAAATCATATTGAAATATAGCCACTGTGGAGCCTTCCTTGTAACTACATTAGTATGTTGGGTTCAGAGATGTTGACACACAGCAACTTGAAATTGCTCACCCTTTCCACTTCTGATCCCTCTAGGAGGACTGGTGTGTGTTTCCTATCCTGTCTGAAGTCCACAATCAATTCTTTGGTCTTGATGATGTCATGTGCAAGTTTGTTTCTATGACACCACCCAAACAGCTGATCTATTTCACTCCAGTACACTTTCTCTTAACCATCTGAAATTCTGCCAACAATAGTTGTATTGTCAGCAAATTTACAGATGGAATTTGAGCTGTGCCTAGCCACACAGTCATAGGTGTAGAAGGATTAGAGCTGTGGCTAAGCACACATTCTTGAGGTGCACCAGTGTTGATTATCAGTGAGGTAGAGCTGTTATTTCCAATCCACACAGACTGTGGTCTTCCGCTGAGCAAGTCAAGGATCCAGTTGCAGAGGGGGATACAGAGGCCCAGGTTTGGGAGCTTTTAGATCAAAACTGTTGGAATGATTGGGTTAAATGTTGAGCTTTAATGAACAGCAGCATGATGTTAGTATTAGTATTGTCCAGGTGATCCAAGGCCATGTGAAGAGCCAATAAAATTGCAACTGCTGTAGACCTATAGTGGAGATAGACAAGTTGTAGTAGATTCAGGTCTTTGCTTAGACAAGAGTTGATTCGAGTCATAGCCAACCTCTCAAAGCACTTCATCACCATAGATGTGAGTGCTACAGGAGGATGGTGGGAACTCAACTGGGAGATGGGGAGAAAAGGAGGGAGGATGTTATACTTACAGTACATGTTTACATATTAGACATAATAGGTTGAATAAATCCTTGTTAATAATCAGTGTGCATGATATGGGCATCTGTAGGGAGTGTACTTGTAAAGAGATGGTACAGCATACATATATTGTTTGAATATAGTTCTTATGAGGTGCAAATGAACATCAAATTGCTAAATTAAGACGACATAGTTTAACATGAGAAGTTTGTTAGAATATCACTGCCATTGTAATGTGTATAATTGCGTAATAGACTTTCTGTAAAGCATTAGACTTTTTGATATTACTTGAGTTCTTTTGGGGGAAATTTAGTGGGAATACTCCCTGTGTCTTAGCTCCACGTGTTAACCCAATAGGCAATGGTAATTTACTGCTGTAAGGTTGTAATGGTCAAGAGGCTAGGAATTCTACATCAGCACCTGTGAACATGGAAATCCCAAACCCCACAATTAACCACTGCTACCATTCTAACTGTGCTCTATTGCTGTGACCCTGGAATTCAACAATGGAGTACAAAGTTACTGGAAAATCTCTGGTTAGATCTGGTGCAGGTTCAACAACTTCATTTATTTCAAGACAGAAATAGAAGAGTTGGAGAGAGGTTATTTCAAATAGTTTAAATTCATTAATTAATTTTAATTTATTTAATTGTTTCAAGCATTTTAATTTTATACTGTGACGCTCGGGGGGGGGGGGGTAGCGCTTTGTTGACAGCCCACCCTGCATTTCTAATGACCTGTACTGTTTATTGTTCTTGTGTTAAAATGCTTTTGTGGGATTTTGGTGGGAAGTTCCAGTTCATAATATTGTTTACATTTTAACTTGGGTTATACGGTTATTCACTTGTGTATTTGTGGGTCACTCTAACTGTAACCAGGGTGTGTGATGGTCATCTTCCCCATCTGTATGAGACTGGTTGAGTTCACACTCTGGGCCATGGTGTCATTTTGTGTCTTTCACAACAAAATGGTTGTTGTGTTAAGGAGCTTCCTTGTCTGTCATTATGGACCAATTGCTCGCCGCAATACTTAATTATTCTTTAAAATGACTATACTTTATTTAAATAGGATTCTGAAAGTCTCTGATGTTCTAAACATTCAAGTTGTTTGATGGCCATTTCAGACTAGATATGTGACTTAGTCAAATGACAAAGTGACAAAGCCTTACAAAGGGAAGGTCCTGCATGCCCCAGAACCATCTGGTCAGAACCAGTTTACTTGAGGAAATCCTTACTGACAGATGTATGCAAGATGGAAACAGATTTAGCAGGTGGAGGAACAGTCAGTGGTGGCTATCATTCCATAGCTCTGGCTATTTATAGATCATAGACGAGCAGTTTTGTTAGATGAGATTGAAGTTCAAACCATAATTTCCAGTCTGGCAGATGAGAATGTTACTAAATAAAAAACAGCCAAAGTGTTTGGTGAGATGATTGATTCAAATACAATAGCAGCAAAGCTCAAATGTGGAATTTGACCCTCTACTCTCACAGCAAATAATTATATACCAAAATAGAATGAAGAATATATGTGTGCTTCATTATCTCTTAGTCATAGTTCACTGAATACATCATTATCAATCCTTCAGTTTGAGGGTGATCTCAGCCATGGTCCATTGTTTACGTGTATGCTCATTGAGTTTTGACTGGTTAATAATTACCAAGAATTAAATAGAATTATTTAATGTCACTAAATACATGTTATCAACTTTGAGTTAAGAATGTCACCAAGATCCTGTAAAGGCATTGTTACGTGGAAGACTGGAAGCAGGAAAGAAAACATACCAGGACTCAGGCCAATTTCAGCAGCTGGATCTACTCAAAATTCAGTAAAATAAACACAAGCAATTAAATACTAGTTGCTGACAAAAAGAAAAAGAAAATTTGTAGTCCATTTGATGTATTATCCATTTTTGTGAAATAGATGGCTTGTGCATTCTGGCTAGTAAGCATTCCATTCAGATCAATTACAGTCCAACATCAGAACATGTTAGATAGCTTGAGGGAGTGGCAAACTCAGCTCAGCAGTTGCAAACTCTTTCATAATTTGCCAATTATACCTCCACAAGAACTCCATTCATCAGTATGAGTGAAAAATTGTTTGACTTCTGATTCACGATGAACAATTCATAGCTGGTAGACACTGGAAAATATGTCAAGCTACATTACAACAGTGATTATTTTTGCCAAAATAGGATTGCACTGATAAAACAATAATCCATGTTTTGTTCTCTGAATTTGTAGGGATGTTATTTTTGATTCTCTGCTCAGCTTTTCTGAGAAACACAAATCATTATATTTCATTTATTAAATCTAATAGGATAATTGACATTTAAATTGTTTGCAAATATTTTGTTGCTGTTTAACTTACATTTTATCCCTGCTTTATTTATAGAGGTAAAAGATGAGAAGTATATTATATGAAACTATGTAATGTTACAGATTAAACTTCAAGTCAAGTCAAGTCACTTCTTATTGTCATTTCGACCATAACTGCTGGTACAGTACATAGTAAAAATGAGACAATGTTTTTCAGGACCATGGTGTTACATGACACAGTACAAAAACTAGACTGAACTACATTAAAAAAACAGTGAAAGCTACACTAGACTGCAGACCTACACAGGACTGCGTAAAGTACACAGAACAGTGCAAGTATTACAATTAATAGTAAACAAGACAATAGGCACAGCAGAGGGCAGTAGGTTGGTAGCCCGATGGCTTGCGGGAAAATCTGTTACATAAATCAACAGCTGAATGGCGGTGTCCAGAATTCTGTCCGTTTCTGTACTCACGCCGAGTATTTTGTTGCCCTTTGTGAAGGACCTTTGACCTAAAATGTTGACCATGTTATTCTGCCCAAAGATATGGCCTGACCTGGTGAGTATTTCCAGCATTTTTGTTCTTATTTTGGATAGTCAGCATCTGCAGATTTTTTAAAATTTCTTTGCACATGAGATTTATGCTTTTTATAGAGAAGAGTTTGAATGATGTTTTATATTTCAAGATAGTGGTGGGCTAGAAATTTCATGCCAGTGATTTTGTGGTGCTTTCTGTTTCAAGACAGAACAGAAAGAACCAACATATCATGAGAAGTTTTTTGAACTGAAGATAATAGTCCAGAAATTCTTACACACCCAGTGAGAACATAAGATCTGTGTAAATGCTACTGCAACAAAACTTTATTTCACAAGAGCATATTAGAATAGATCTCACATGCCTAGCACACAATGGTATTTCCTCATTTGTTCCATCACTGAGGGATGTGGACAGATTGGGGCAGCAGTCAGCTTATAGCAATCAAATTAAGTCATTGGATTGAGAGCTGGGGTGTCAATGTGATGTGGTGTACTGTCATGAACAAGCCAAATTACAGTGATGAAGAGCCCAAGGCAGGACTTCAGTGAAAGGTAAGCACTTGTCATGGGTGGCTAAATCCTGTTTTGGATGGTCTCAGACTTTGTCAGGCCAAGGTACTACCAAAGCAATCCTTCCATTTCTTGGAGACATGAGTGGCCTTCAGTGTTCATGGTCATGGTCCATCCACCCACAAGTGACTAACTAGGGAAGACGCTAAGTGCATTTTTCTCAATATAATTGTTTGGGAATTTCAGCCCAATCCAATTCCATCATTTGATTTAGCATAGATCCAACACCATTTGCAAAGCAGTTCTGCAAATTACTGGACCTTGAGCTGAGTGTTGCCAAATGCTCAGTGCTGAACAGATTGCATTTCCCCATAAAACTCGGGGTGAGGGGGCATTACTGTTACAATGAAATCAAGAAAAATGGAATCTGGTACTTTAATTGTTCGTCTACACTTGGAAATGAAAACCAATAGACGTAGTTTGAAATTTTACAAATAAGATGAAGCCAAAAAAATCACATCCATAAATATAATTTTTTTTCACTGGCTGCTATTTGGAGGATTATTATATATGTGGAACTGAATCACAGAGGGAATGGTAAACTATTTTAATATATTGTTCTCCAGGGTGAGAGTAATTAATCTAGGCATGGATAATTTTAAATTTCATATAATCTAGCACAAATTCTTTCTAATGTTATTGTTACCTATTTATCCCAGATATAATAGATGAACTAAAAAACAGTTTGTGTTTACCGTGGAAAGCTCAAGATGTGAAGAATTGTCTGAAAATGCCATCAGTTACATTGCCACAGCCACCCTTACAAGCAGTGAGTTCAAGACTTTTCTCATCTGGGTGTAAACATCTTTCCTTATCACTCTTCTAGTGTTTCTACTAATTACTTGAAATCTTGGTGTTTAACATAAGCACATGAAGATAAGTTACAGTTCCAAACCTGGACAATTTGGGTATTGTATGCTTTCCTGTAGCCATAGTAACAACTACAACACTTTTTTGCTGTGTATATGTTTTGAAGAAAAACAGATTAAAATATATTTAGAAGCCCTTGGGAGCTATTTGAAATTTTTGTCTTTCAAAATGGATGATGAATTATTTTTAAGTTACCACACAAGTACTGCAGAAGCTGGAGTATTAGTACCATATTAAAATGCTTGGATGATCAAACAATGAGGCACTCTGTGTTCCTTGGAAATTAGGTTGGATTTACTAGAGAAAAAAGGTTAGAGCCGACAGCAGTTTTTGAGTCATCATCAGTGTCAGGTACGGAGTCGCGTTGATAAGAACATAAGAACTAGAAGTTCAATAAGCTACATAACCCAATCAGGCTGCTCCACATTACAATCAGAGCACATTCTGTATCTCAAATCTTCTTTGATGCTCACTACACCTACCCTTTAACGTAGTGTCAGAAAATCTATTGCTTACACTTGAATGCACTGAAGAACTAAGTATTCCTATCATTATGTTCGAGGATTTTTAAAGTTTTAAACTTTTAAAATTCTCCTCAGCTTAGTTCTCCACAAGAGGAAACAGTTTTTCTGCATCTACCTTTGTGCATCCATCTGAATTTTGTATATCTCCATGAAATCGTCTTCCTTTCCTTTAAACTCAAAAGACTATAGGCCAGTCTACTCAGTCTCTTTTCATAGGACGATCCCCCAGCTCACAGCTCAATCTATTGAATTCATGTTGTTCAAATTCTGATACATGTTTCTTATATCAAAAGAACACCATAGTATGTCTCAACGAAAAATGTATAATATCAGTAATACTTTCTTTAATATGCCAAAACAGAAAGACTAAAACATTGTTTTCCTTTCTAGTTGCTAAGTCCACATACCTAATTTCCAGACATTATCAAGCAGCTAACCAAGAATCCCATTATCTAAATATTTACTCATCAGTCACTATATTAAAAAGTACTTTTCCTCTATTACTTCTTTTTTTTGTAATTTTTTTAATTGAAGTTCATCAAACAAACATTTCCATAAGATGTATTTCAGACATTGTACATATATATCATATAATCACAAATCTCCACAAAGTATTTATCTGAGGTATACACTTATAGAAAAGAGTGGAAAGAAAAAACAAGCAAAAGGAAAGAACTATGTACAAGTAGGGAGTGATCTTTTTTTTTTACAAAGATTCATTGATTTGTGAATAACATCAGGCCTATGAGGCATTATGTAGTTAAACCATTTTTCCCAGTATGAATCAAATTGTTCCAGCTTATGATTAACAGATGCTGTTATCTTCTCCATTTTGTAAATGTCCATTGTAATTTCCATCCATGTATTTAAAGTTGGGCTCTCCTGTGATAGCCATTTCCTAGTAAGAGTCTTTTTACCAGCCACCAACAGTATATTCATTAAATATTTATCTCTTTTCAACCATTCTTGAGGTATATATCCAAAATATATGTTCTTACTCTCTAAGGGTATTTCACACTTAAAGATGTCTTGTAGGGCATTGTGTATCCCCCTCCAATAGTTTTTGATAACAGGGCAGTCCCAAAAATATGATAATGATTTGCATTTTGATTTCCACAATTTCTCCAGCAAACAGGGAGGTTACTATCATAATGGGATTTCTGAGAGGGTGTAATAAAATATCTTGTCAATTTTTTCCATCCAAACTTGCTCCATTTCTGTGAACTGGTCACTTCCATTGATATCTCCATATTGTTGTCCATTCTTCCTCAGATCTAATTATCCCTCCTTCCTTCTCCCATTTTGTTTTAATGTATGAAGTCAAATATGTTTTAACATTTGACAACCCCTTATATATGCTTGAAATGATTCTACTATCATTATCTGAATTATATGCTTTTCTAAAGAGCTCTATCAAGCATGTACTTGCCTTGGTTACATTTTTAAGCATCTTATTAACATATTGTCGTATCTGTAAATACCGATAAAAATCTTTTAAATATTTTTTTATATAAAGGCTGATAATTACATTCTGATAATTTTGCCAAATCTTTTGGCATATGATGCCCAAATATTTGAAAGACTCTGTGTGCCATGCCCAGGGGTATCTACTTTCAATTTCTCATGGTGGGCTATAGTAATATGAAAGTAATTGAGTTTTATCTATGTTGATCTTGTATCCTGATAATTGACCATGTTGTTCAAAGGATTGCTTCAATTTAGGTAAAGAATATGTTGGCGGCCCTAGATAGATCAAAATGTCATCCGCATAACAAGCCCATTTATGCTCTGTCCCTTTAATAGTAATTCCCCTGATATCTTCATTTTGTCTGATGTATTGAGCTAATGGTTCCAGATATAATACGAAGAGTAGTGGTGACCATGCACAACCCCGTCTCATGCCCCTTTCTAGGGTAAGACTATTTGATAAATATCCATTGATTTTAATCCTAGCAGTAGGATTGTCATATAGCGTCTATATAGTTTTAATAATTGTGTCTTGGAAACCAAATCTATGTAAAACTCTGTAAAGAAAATTCCAATTAACCGAATCAAATGCTTTTTCAGCGTCCATGCTTATCACTATTGCTTCAATTTTATTTTTTTGTATATGATCCATAATGTGAAGTGTCCTTTGTATATTGTCTTGTGTCTGGCATTGTCGTATAAAACCTGTCTGATCGTTACATATCAGTATGGGTAGAAATTCCTCTAATCGTTTGGCCATGATGGAGGTAAATAACCTATAATCTACATTAAGAAGGGATATTGGTCTAAATGACCCGTATTCCATTTTATCTTTGCCTTCTTTTGGTATAGCTGAGATTATTGCTTCCTTCCAACTGGGTGGCTTTTGTGCCTCTTTTAGAGCCCAGTTCAGTGTGGGGAGTAAAACAGGAATAAACTCATTTTTAAATTATTTGTACCACTCTGCCATATACCCATCTGATCCTGGTGACTTGCTTAATTTAAGCCTACTAATTGCAGCTTTTAATTCAACTTCAGTTATGTCAGCAGTCATCATTCTATTTTGTTCTTCGCTTAAAGTGGGTAACTCTAGAGAATTCAAGAAGGTGTCAATTTGGGTTATGCTTCCCCCTGGAACTTTGGAATATAGAGTTTTGTAAAACACTTCAAAAGCTTCTTGAATTTCACTTAGCTGATTTTTTATCATTTTCATTCTTGCGTCCCTAATTCTATGAATTGTATTTTCTGCTATCTTTTTTTTTTCAGTTTCCATGCCAGTATTTTCATAGATTTCGATCCACTTTCATAATGCCTCTGTTTCAGAAACATTAAGTTTTTCCTGATTTCTTGCATAGCCGAACTATTTATTTCATTCCTAATTCTTTTAATTTCCCCTAATGTATCCTGTGCCAAATTCAATTTGTGTTTTTTCTCTAGTTCCTTCAGCCTATTTTGTAATTCCTCTAATGTTTTATTCCTTATTTTTTTCTTATATGAAGATATCGTTATAATTTTCCCTCTTAAGACCGCCTGCAGAGTATCCCATAAAATGGGAGGTGAAACCTCTCCATTATCATTAAATTCTAAGTAGAGACCAATTTTGGTTTTAAATTTGTTCCTTAAATAATCCATCTTAAAGTATGGATCATTGAGTAGACATTGAGTAGACATGAATTTAGTTTCCAAATAGTATTCTTTGGTTTTAGGTCAAAATCAACAGATAAATATATAGGTGCATGGTCACTTACATCTATTGTCCCAATTCCACAGGTGTTTATTTTGTCTTTGTCTTTTCTAAATGTTATGAAATAGTCTATTCTTGTATATACAGAATGGGGAGGAGAATAGTGAGAGTAATCCCTTTTGTCAGGGAAAAGGTCCCTCCATATATCAATTAAACCAACATCCTCAAAAAGTGTATTAACTTTCTTATGGAAATATTTTGTTTCATAGGTTTTTCTATTGGAAGAGTTTAAGTTTGGTTGTAATTGTAAATTTAAGTCTTCCCCACATATTAGGAGACCTTCTGTTTCTGTTACCATAATATCAGTAATTTTCTGAAAGATACCTATTCCCGGGGGTGTGTATATATTCAATAGAGTAACTGAATTTCCATCTATATTCCCCCTTACCAGAATATATCTGTCCTCTTTATCTCCCATTTCGAATACCTTTCAAAATTTAGCTTACTTGAGATAAGAATAGTAACTCCTCTCCTATGTCCTGATTTATATGAAGAGAAAAACAGATTAATGAAGCCCATTCTCTTTAGTTTTTTTATGCTCATTATCAATTAAATGAGTTTCCTGTAAATATATTACATGGGTTTGTTCTTTTTTCATTTTGGATAAAATTCTCTTACGTTTGATTGGATTTAATAGCCCATTGACATTAAAAGAAATGAATTTTACCTTGTCCTTAGCCATCTGTATTTATCTGTCAATGTATCATTGAAGTTAGAATAAAACTTAATCGATCTACTCCCTGAACAAATAAGAACCAAGAAATGCAAATAATAACAAAAATGGCAATGAACGTGTGATTCCAAGGCTGAGGTCTCTAGTAGATGACCCTGCGTTGAGCTAGAGGAAATGTCTAGCTGTGGGGGATAACCCCTCCTACTTGTGAGTTGAGGGCCCCCATTGCAGTATTCATAAAAGTCAGTGAACAAATCCATTACACAGAAAATATTTCCCTGTGTACTCCTCCTACATATACATATACATATATATATATATGCATACACACACAAACACACATAAAATATATATACACACAAATATCACATACATACACATATATGCACACATATATATATTCTCATTTTGGTGGGGGAAAAAGGAGTAAGTGAGCAAATAAAGAATAACAACTAAGTAATATAAAATCCACAGTATAATAAGTATTTCTCGAGATAGGTATATCACCATGTACTTTTGCTTCCGTTTAGCTTCTCAACATTTTAAAAGTTAGCCAAACCTTATGGCTGTTCTGAAGGGAGTGAGGACAGTCTTTGGGAAACTCCCGGTCTCTTCCTGATATATTTCTCTCGGCCTCCTCCCGTCTCCTGCCTTCTCAATTCTCACACTATTTCCCAAGCGGAGCGGGATAATTCCTCAGCCAGGCTTTCCCTCATTTTGGTCACGCTGAAGGGCAACCATCTGGCCTTCATGTCTGTAGTCGCCTCTTCCACTGTCTGGTACAACCACGTCCCATTGTAATAAAACACTCGAAGTTTAGCAGGGTATGGAGTTTGAAATCTAATCTTATTTTGCTTTAGTACTCGCTTTACTTCAGAGTATTCTTTGCATTTCTGCAGGACCGTGGGGGGGGGGGGGGTAATCTTGGTCGAAATATATTAATTTATCGTCGAAAATTACTCTCTTCTTACCCCAGGCCTTTCGTAGAATCTCCACCTTGGTGCTGTACCAAAGGAATTTAATTATTATTGAGTGTGGCTTTCTATCCTGGGTAGGTTTCGGAATGAGCGCACGATGGGCTCTTTCGATTTCCAGCTCCGTAACCGAGGGAAGATCCAGCGCATCCCGCAGTAACTTTCCAACAAACTCCGTCATAGACGAGCCCTCCGCTCCTTCAGGAACGTTGTAGATTCTGATATTTTTCCGCCGTGATCTTCCCTCCAGGTCAAGCAGTTTATCTTCTTGGTGATGTAATATTTTTATTGTCTTACTCAGTATCCATTCCACGTTTTGAACACGATCTTCCACCTTCTCAATTTGAGTCTCTGCCACCACTATTTTTTGATTGACACTGGCGAGCTCTGACTTAATATCACGGAGCTGCTGCTTTATTTCTTTCTGAAACTCCATTGTCTCTCTCAGGATTTCGAACATATTCGCCGCTTCGCCTGAACGAGGCCCAGTGTCCGCCTCGCTAGCACGCGGTCGGGTAGGAGAGCCGCTCGCTGCACTCCTCTCGGTTGCAGGCTCCGCAGCGTCGCTTGTTTCATTTCCATTTCTTCTCTCCATTCTTGCCCCTCTTTTCAGTTCAAATATTTTTTGAAAAATATTACATTTGACGGGTTAATGGGGTTTAATAAGCGGTTTTCCGGAGGAGCTAGTGACTTAAGCTGCCATTCTTGATGATGACGTCACCGGAAAACCTCCTCTATTATTTCTTAAGTATATAATCTCAAGTCTTTTTACATTTTATTCAATATGCCACCTTATTCCCCATTCCTTTGCAGAATCATTTTTCCACTTAACTTTACTGCATTATTGCTTTTCATCCAGATCATTAATAAGTATCGTGAATAAGGGATGTCACTCTCACTTCGGCTAACGGCTTAATATGGGGGGGAGGGGGGCGGGGATCAGTCCCCGGCCCGGCCACACTTAAGAAATCTCGTTTGGGTGGATGCTGCGTGATGTGTCGCCTGTTAAAAATCAGTACCCCAAAATAACAAACAGTACACAATATGTGATTAAATGATTAAGCTTTATAATTGTTACTTCGACTATATGGTTAGTAAAGAAAATGAAATAAAAGAAAAAGGGCCCAATCTTATGAAGCAGTCTATTGCACAATGTTGGAGCTCACTGATAAGCTGATCGTCCACCATCGACCTTCTCCGATCGTTGCTGCCCTTTGGACCCTCGCTCCAAGTCCACCCTGCCGGTGGCCTACCAACACTCTCCATTCACGTCTTCTCTCCCCAGTAAAAGACAGCGAAAATCTCTCTTCCAGACTCATAAGAAAGAACAACAGCATTCCAAACCCCATTATCTCTAGTCATAACCCAAACATTGCTGCTACAGAGAAACTGTTACATTATCAGTGCAACACAGCAGTCAAACCCTACAACATGTTACAGGAATATAAGCACCATTTCTTTCAACTTCATCGTAGATTTTTTTCTTAAAAATAAATTGGAATTCCAGTGACATTTTCAAAGTTTTCTTTGTAACTGCCATTTTATTTCTGAATAGTTTACAAGGTCTTTAATGTTTCTAACCAGTATCATTATATTGATTCTCTCTTTGCCATTTAAACAATGGCCAAGTCTCAGAGAAGCCGTGCTCATGATTGAAAAATTGGTTACTAATGTCCATCATTCTTATTTACAGAATCATAGTGAGTCTACCACAAATGATGTCTTTTAAATACATTTATGCTCAGGCAATGTTCTCAATGTTTTATTTTTCAGTGTAGTTTGAGATCACAGAAACCTTTGCTTGTGGAGATTAGTGCCAGATTTGAAATGTGAATGGGGCCTGTCAGGACTTCCGATGGAGTTTGAGCTTGATTGAGTTATTAGGCACTTGACAAAAGCCAATACAAACAAGATAGGTTTAAGTGGAATGGCCATTGTGGGAGTGGGATAGGATTAGAGTGGAGAGCTGAGGCTTTGGTTCAGGAAGCTTTAGGCGAAGAGACCGTGTCTAGGTTGAGGTTTTCATCGTGCTTCTTATTTATTTATTTATTAGTGCTAAGCTGCAGTAATGAGAATGGATTGTAGGCCACTGGTGTGTTCCTCATGCAAGATGTGGGAGCTCAAGGTGCAGTGCCTTACAAACCTTGTTAGGGAACTGGAGCTGCAGTTGGATGGCTTACGGCTCATTTAGGAGAATGAGCAAGTGATAGATAGGGAGGTAGTCACAGCTAAGTTGCATTAAGCAGTTAGCCTGGTGACTGTTAGGAGAGGGAGAAGGAATGGACAGATAGCACAGAATACTGCTGTGGTCGTTCCCCTCAATAGCAGGTATACCGCTTTGGATACTGTTGTGGGGGCGGGGGGGGGGGGGTGGAAGGTGACCTAACAGAGGAAAGCCACAGCAGTCAGGTCTCTGGGATTAAGTGGCTCTGTGACTCAGGAAGCATCTAGCTGGTGTGGATTGAGATAGATTATTTTCTGGATGCTGGGTAACTGAGAGTCCTTCAAAAGTAAAATATTGTTTCATTACAGCACAGATTTTGTATTTGCTGGTAGAATAAATGGCAAGGTGAACAACTTTCAGGAATCTTGGTTTACAAGGGATATTAAGGTCCTGGCTAAGAAGAAGGTGCGTACCAATTAAAGGCACAAGGAACAGCTGAGATGCTTGAGAAGTATAAGAGGGAAATCAGGACAGTCAAAAGAAGGCAAAAGGTTGCTCTGACAGACAAGGTGAAGGAGAATCCCAAGAACTTTTATAGCTATATTAAGAGGAAAAGGATAGCAAGATACAAAATAGTCCACTTGAAGTTCAGATGGTCATCTATGCATGAAGCAAAAAGAGATGGGGGAGATCTTAAATTGATATTTTGGTTCTGTATCACTCAAGAGATGGACAGAGAGTCTAAAGAACTGAAGTAGTTGCGGACATAGACCGTACATGGATTGCTGAAGAGGAGGTGCTTGCTGTCCTAAGGCAAATTAGGGTGGTTAAGTCCTCAGGTCCCTTCAAGGTGTCCCCTTGGAATACATGGGAGGCTCATGCAGCAATTTCAAGGGCCCTGGCAGAATATATTAAAAAGTCCTTAACCACAGGTTAAATACCAGAGTACTAGAGCATAGCTATGTTGTTCCATTGCTCAAAAAAGTTTCTAAGAATAAGCTAGGAAATTATAGGCCATTGAGCCTGACTTGCCTGGAAAGTCCTGTTTGGGAGGCTGGTCTAAAATGTTCGGTTGCTTACCATTCAAGATGAAGTAATAAATTGGACTCAACAATGGCTTAGTGGAAAAAGCTAGAGAGTGGTAATAGATATTTGCCTCTCCAAATGGAAGGCTCTGACTAGTGGTGTGCTGCAGGGATCGATGTTGGGTCTATTGTTGTCTGTCATCTATATTAAAAATCTGGATGATAGTGAGGTGAACTGGATCAGCAAATTTGCAGATAACACCAGACTGGGGGTGTAGTGGACAGTGGGGAAGGCTATCAAAGCTTGCAGCAGGATCTGGACCAACTGGAAAAGTGGGCTGTAAAATAGAATTTAATGCAGACGTGTGTGAGGTATTGCACTTTGGAAAGACAAACCAGGGTAGGAGTTACTCAGTGAATGGTAGGGCACTGAGGAGTGCGGTAGAACAAACGGGATCTGGGAATACAGATCCACAATTCCTTGAAAGTAGTATCAAGGAATTTATCTGCAAATTTAGAGGTAGATTTAGATTGTTTAAAAAGCTTTTGGCACATTAGCCTTCAAAAATCAAAGTCAAAAGTACAGGAGCAAGGATGTTATGTTGATGTTGTGTAAGACATTGGAGAGGCCAAATTTGGAGTATCATGTAATATTTTGGCCACCTGGCTACTGGAAAGATATAAGATTACAAGAATACAGAAAAAAAATACAAGGATGTTGCCAGGACATGAGAACCTGAACAAAATACTCCAAGTGTGGTTAATCAGTGCTTTATAGAGCTACCACATTATGCAGCGGCTCTGAGACTCAATCCCTTGATTAATGAAGACCAGTGCACCATACGGTTTCTTAACCACCAACTGTGCAGTGACTTTATGGATGTACGGATATGGAACCTAAAATCCCCCGACCCTCCACACACTGCTCAGAATATTGTGTACTTTGCCATCAAGTTTGACCTTCCAAAGTATATCATGTCACACTTTTCTGGATTGAACTCCATTTGCTACTTATTAATGTGCCATTGTAACCTGTGACAAGCTTCTTACTCTATTCACAACACCACCAACCTTCATGTCATCTGCAAATTTAGAGGTATGTTTCAAAATAATTACGGTGCAAAAATCCATTGATATTACTTAAAGATTTTGGTCATGATCTTGTTATTAATGCAAACTTTTATGAAAACCGGTGCAAGCTATACCTATAAACTAACAGGATTCAACTCCCATGAAAAATGTTGTGCACCTGGATTTACAAAATTTATTGAAGAGTTGAGTTTGCTTAATCCCTAATATATATTACCATGTAGCTGCTTAAGGCATCTTTAATTACAGATCTGGAAGTATACATGAAGATAATTTAGTTCATGATCAGGAATCCACTAATTTTTATTTCTGACATACTTCAAACTGTATTCAATCACTAAAATAAAGTTTACCCTCACATAAAAGAAACTAGTTAATCCCTGCAAAGTAAAATTAATAACTTAATGTGGCTGGCACATTTTGAATCTTTTTCTTATTGAAAGATGTGTGTGCTTTGATTGACGAATCTCATAAAATAAATATTCCAGGAGTTCCTAATTCCTAATGGAGCTTAATGCTTCTTGTCCTATAGCAGAGTCATAGAAAGATAAAACATGGAAATGGGATGTGGAAGAGAAATCCATGTGGTCAGGAAGAACATGCAAGCTCCACTCAGAACACTGCTGAGGCTAGGATTCATGAAGTGCTGGCTCGCCTAGATGTGCCACTGAGCCACTCTGCTTTGTGCTATCATCTTCGCCCTGATTTTGTTTCTGAGCATCTTTGGATTCCTCTAAGGATTTCTTTCCTTAAGGGAATACTTTTTCAAGTCAGTTGACAACATTCACTTCTCCCCACTAGAAGGCATAACAAGTCGTGACGATGACCATGGAATCTCTGTATCTTGCATCCCTTGTTAAAATAGTTGGATTTGAATGAAGTGCAGCAGTGATCAATTGGCATTGAAAATCAGCTGTACCATTTCTTCCTCATTTAAATACATTTTCATCCAAGGGTATTTTGCTGAGATACAGAATTGAATATCATCAATTTCAAGAGCTAATCATGCAAAATTGCTTATTACCTGGAGCACATCAGGCAGACAAATAGTTACAGTCGTGAAATCACCATCAGTACAGATGCATCACAGGGCTGTGTGCTTAACTTTCAGCTCTACTCGCTTTACACTTAAGTCTGTGAGGCTAAGTACAGCTCCAATGCCATATTAGCATTTGCTGATGACACCACTATCATAGGCCATATCAAGGGTAATGACGAATCAGCAGCTAGGAAGGAGACTGAAAATCTGGCTGAATGGTGCCACAATGACAACTTCTCACTCAATGTCATCAAAATCAGAGCTGATTATTGTCTGTAGGAGGAGGAAACCAGAGGGTGATGACCCAGTCCTTTCCAGGGGATGAGAAGCAGAGAGGAACAGCAACATTAAACTCCTCAGCATTATCATTTCAGAGGATCTGACCTGGATCCAGCACGTAACTGCCATTACAAAGAAGGCATGGCTGCGCCTCTACTTTCTTATAAGTTTGTGCAGATTCAGTATGTCTTCTAAAACTTTGACAAGCTTCTACAGATGCTCAGTGGAAAGTGTACTAATTGGTAGCATCATGCCTGGTATGGAAACACCAGTGCCCTGAATGGAAAACCTTACAAAAAGTGGTCCAGTCCATCATAGGTAAAGGTCTTCCCATCACTGAGCATATTTACAAGGAGAACTGTCATACAAAAGCTTCATCCAATATCAAGGATCCAGATCATCCAGGCCATGCTCTCTTCTCACTGCTACCATCAGGAAGGAGGTACAGTAGCCTCAGGATTCACACTACCAGGTTCAGGAACACTTATTACCCCTCAACCATAAGGCTCTTGAACAGGAGGAGATAACTTTATTCACCCCACACTGATATGATTCCCCAACCTATAAACTTGCACTTAGGGACTCCATGACATGTGTTCTCTATATTTATTACTATTACTTCCTTTTTGTGTATTTGCACAGTTGTAGTCTTTTGCACATTTGTTGTTCGTCTCTCTTTGTTGTGGATGTTTTTCATTAATTCTACTGTGGTTCTTTGTATTTACTGTGAATGCGCACAAGACAATGAACCTCGGAAGCATTTGCTGATATGCATGTACTTTGATAATAAATTTACTTTGATCATTGAACTTTGAACATTTGAACTGTCACATCCTGCATCCTGCATTGCTCCTTAACTGTTTTGGACTACTGAGCTTCTTTGAAATCGGTGGCAAACTATTCTCAGCATCGTTGGGATAATCGTCATCTGCAGGTTTGCCACCTGGCTTGGAACGCACTGAAAAAGGGACTTTGGTTTTTTGAATCATCAAATTCTAAAACCGACCGTGGTTCAGAATAGACCCAATTGCAAATTTTTCATAGAGTTCCTTGTAATACCTTGGAACTATCTGGAGTTCAACAGCAGGAAATTGCAAAGCGTTTCGGAAAACCTCTTGGGCTTGAACAAAGGTCTTGTCTGTTAAATCACAGTCATTGATTTTGATGATACATTCATTCTCCTGGAGCAGGTTCTCTTTTCTTGAACGGCTGTTCTCTTCAATACCACGAATACTCAGGCCAAGGAATCTTTCACTCAGCGTAGAGTTAAAGGGCACAACATGAATTCCCAAGGGGCCGCCATCTCCAGAATATTCTACCTTCTTTGTCAAATCAGTTAGAGTACTTTCTGAATGCTTGTCTGGTGGTCCTGGAGGCTCTGTTCTTACATCATCTGTGGGTGCCCTGTTTGCTACTGTTACGATTGGCTTCACATGCAGGTTCCTGTTAGCGGGATCATCAGGCTGAGATGCCCCCTGCTGTAACTAGGCAGGCGGTACAAGAGCTGGGTCACTGCTTCACCGTACTAGAAGTGGCGTGCTGGCTTCCAGTGCCGAGGGGGTAACTTCAATTGCTCCTGTTATAGGCTGAAAAGCCGCAAGCTGTGCTGCGAGCTCACTCTCAAATGCGTCCGGACTATGTCTGTCACTATACTGCTGCAGAATGTCCTCCGTCTTGTGTGCATACTTAATTTCATGCCAGCTGAGCTGAATTTTGCGAAGCCAATCGCAGCCCAAAAGACTGGGCCCACTGCCCTTAGCTATCACCAGCCTGGTTTCAGCCTTCTGACCCCTGGCTGAAATATCCACATATAACACCCCTAAATGAGGTATGGGCTGCCCCGTACAGGTCCTGAGTTTGAGCTTAGATGCTCTGATTAGAGGTAGGTTGGACCTCCATGTCCTCCTGTAGGTCTCCTCACTAATGACCAATGCAGTAGCCCCTGAATCAATCTCAAACTTAATGTCCTTTCCCCTGACAGTGACTGTGGCATAATATGGTTCAGGTGGTCCCTCATCCGTTTCCACCCCAAACATGTTGTAGTCACACGTTGCCTCTCCGTCTGCTTCTCCTAGGTGGTGTGTGGCTGCCTGAGTCTGTTGAGCTTTCCCCTGCCCAGGCTTAACCTTACCCTTTAAACTCCTGCACTTTTTAACTAAATGTCCCTTTTTGCTACAAGCATGGCAGACAATATCTCTTTATTTACAAACATTTGCATAGTGCGTTCCTCCACACCGAAAACATTCCACCCACTGTGCCTGTTCACCAGTTTCCTTCCTGACTTGGAGCACAGGCGCTGACTGCAACCCCCCATATCCTTTCTGTATATCCTTGGCATTATTAGCAGCCATCTCCATGCCTTGAGCAATCTCTAGGGCTTTCTTGAATATCAGCGGTGGGGTTTCCCCCAGCAAGCAGCGTTGTGTGTCGTCATTATTAATGCCGCATACTAATCTATCATGGAGCATGTCATGCAACACGGCTCCGAAATCACATTGCTCCAACAGCTGCCGAAGCTCAGCCACAAAATCGCCCACAGACTGACCTGGCTTCCTGAAATGGCTGTGAAACTTGAACCATTGGACTATCACCAAAGGTTTCAGATTGTGGTGGTTCCCAACGAGCTTGACCAGTTCGTCATATGGAACTTCTCCCTGTTTCCGCGGCGTGGCTAAGTTCCTTTTATCAGCTTGTACGTCTTTGCCCCACACACACTCAGGAGAATAGAGCGCTTCTTAGCCTCCTCAGTAATTCCATTAGCACAGAAAAGGTGTCCCCACCTTTCCTCATACTCCAGCCAGTCCCCGGTTCCCTCCACAAATTCACCGATAGTCCCGAAAGTAGCCCTCTGAACGCTAGGCTCCTCGTCCGCTCATAGCTCCTGTTTGAAACGGGCCGACATGTCCACAAAACCAGTTCACCTCGTCGCCAAAAATACGTGGTAACTTCTACTTTACAAAAGGACCACTCAACAATTTTATGGCCAAAAGAACATCTTTATCTGGGACGGCAAATGATATTTACAATACAGAGGCTTTCAGGTACCTCGTGCGGCAGGGGTGGTGGAACTATATACAATGCACACCGGAAGTAAAACCCTGCCAACCCTGGATCCTGTCTCTTGTTACCAACAGCTTCCAGATTAGAATTAACTTACTTTTAATAATACTCACATTACAACAGTTTCACTGCTCCTTAAAGGCTGCTCTGAGGGCTTCCCTGATGGTTGAGTGTTGGCATGATCATCTTCCATGGGTCCTGCTAGGGCTCAGAACAGCTCCAAAAGAGGACTTGCAGTCGCTGTGGCTGAGCTGCTATACAGGAAGGTGTTACGAGAGCTGGGATATTTCATTCCGGATGCCATGACTGTCTCAGCAGTGTTCTAGCCTCCTCAGGAACTTCAATTCCTCTGCGTCTATTCCTATCTCCCATCATGGTGTACAGCACTCCTGTGTTCCTGTTGACCTACATTCCACTTCGCTTGTTCTCGTCCACCATGATGCACACCGACATCCCCTTAGGCCCCCTTACAATGGCTTGTTCTGCAATTTGGAACAGGGAGAAAAGACTTTTATCACTGATAAGAGGGTTAAACCTGGATGCACTTCAGTAGAATGCCTTAAACCAGCCTGCCAAGACTTGGAGGCTTCGGCCACCATGCCCTGATGTTATGTCATGACCACGAGTGTGTGAGCATATAGCTGGATGTGCCAGAGGCACCTGTTCTTCCTGCACCCATGGGACACACAGGACCTGAGCAGGGTGGCTCGTCTGAGCTCCAGATCAGCTCACGATGCCGGTTCTGGTAAATTCTGCTGGGGTGGGGGGGGGCTCTGTATTGTAATATAATTTGTGGGAATGTACATAACTCAGAGCCACCAACATTGAGTTGTGTTCACTTTGAGGATGGTCTGATGGGATATGGTCTGATGGGTTACCATGCTTTGTGTTCAATGTTTGGAGTACAATAAATGAGTTGTTACCATTTATATTAAATATAACACACCTTCGCTGTTTAATTACAGTATCATCTCAGTGGAATTGGGGACATATCCACATTAGTTTGCAAACACGAGGAAATCTGCAGATGCTGGAAATTCAAACAACAACACACACAAAATGTCGTTGTCCCGAAATGTCGACAGCGCTTCTCCCTATAGATGCTGCCTGGCCTGCTGTGTTCCACCAGCATTTTGTGTGTGTTGTTGTCCATATTAGTTTGTTCATTTTTCACTAATTAAAGGGAAACTGCTGACTTTGGAAGTTTCATTTAGAAGAAAGGGCAGATCACACAGATTTTCCTAACCCCACAAAATATAACTAAACAAAGAATGTTTCTGTAAGCATTTATCTATTAAGGTACCTGTTTTGTGGATACTGAATTAGTGACTTTGCTGTATATGTGGCTGGTTGGCCACACTGTAGGTCAGGAGCCTTGGGAAAGCAAACAAAAATTATCAAAGAGATAACTCTCAGAAAACTTTCAGCGTCATTGTATCCTACATAAGTCTTTCTAACGAACAATGTATTTGCCAGATCAAATTTTTAATGGTGTCTTCACTAAGCAGTGTAGCATTTCACTGAGTTTTTTTTTACTTTCTCGTGCCTGAATTGTCATAGAGATTAGGATCACATTGATTCTCTAATTCCTCATGCAAGGATCTTTCTAAAAGGACATGTCTCCCAGTTTGCTGCTCACACCTGTCTCAGGAAGGTCACATAAACTCTATACTAACAACAAACTATTATTTCATTCATACTGACTTCATTGATGAGCAGGTGCCGTCACAGGCAGAGGGATCTACCAGCCTAGCTGGCTACCCACTAGTATAGAGTCAGTACCAATTGATAATAATCATAAATTAAAAAAGTAGAAATGGTTGGCTACATCAGAAGGATAGATGTCTTTGATTGCACAGGTAATAACGTGTATTTTACGCTGAGCAAATAGAGTAGTATGTTGAAGCAAATGAAATAGCCAATGAAAAGCAAGTGCCAGTTTTGCTGGTGCATTGGGTGGGAAGGCATAGTGTTTGCTTAGAAGCTTGATTACTCCAAGTAAACTAGCCGAAAAGAGTTTAGCTGATATCATGAAATTAATGCAGAAACATTTAGAACAGAAGCCTTTGTTGTTTGCAGAACACTTTAGGTTTCAGAAGTGGGATCAATCAAAAGGCAGGGGGGGTTTCATTTCAGAATATGTGGCTGAATTGAAGAGATTGAGATTGTCAGTTCAGTAGTTAGTTAAATTTTACACTGAGAGATCATTTAGTTTGTGGAATCTTATAAGAAAGCACTCAAAATAGCTCCTAATTGAAATACAACTCACGTTCAAAAGAGCAGTTGAAATCACTGTATCATGGGAAACAGCAGACAGAGATGTGTTAGGAATGAAAGGGAGCAAAAACAAAATTGCAGTGTCTAAACAGAAACCTGGCTGGTCGAACAAATTGTGTTACTGTTTTGGCAGGGGCTCACATACACCACACCTATACGGATTTAAAGGTGAAATTTGCAGAAAATTCAACAAAGTTGGGCATGTACAACGAGCATATTGGGCAGACAAAAATAAATGGACCGCACAGGGAAGAGAAAAAGATAAAAGGTCAAGTTGCAGTTTCCAAAAAAGCACAAATTTGCATGTTGTTAGTGTAAAATCTGTTAATGGTGAGCGTGGCACAAGAATGGGTAGCCTGGAGATTTAAACAATGAGAAAACCAACCATAAGTAATATGGCCTACATCAGAAGTGATCGGCAAATTACCGTAGATGTCGGATTATAAGCCGCTACTTTTTTCCCACATTTTGAACAGCTTTGAACTCTGCGGCCTTTAATACAGAGCGGCTAATACATGGTTTTTTTTCATGCCGCCAAAAACATTTTGCCTCGTAACAGTAGACCAATAAAATTGATGAGTAGTTCACAGAGGTCCAATGAAATTGTACGATAAATCAAGCGCACTTTCACAATTAAATTATTGTAAATCAGTCATTTGTACTCACCCTCATCAACATGGAAAACACTCGAAGAAAAGCATTGTGCTGCCTTTATGGCAGTTATTTAGTTTATAATATTTTCGCTTAGTAATTCATTTTCTAGTTAAAGTTAGAAGTGTTTTAACTATATTTGTTTTCTGTACTACATCGCGGGATGCTATGACGTCACACCCGGTTTCGCTGCGTCTTGTGGGAAAAATGCCAGTTTGCGATAAACGGGAAGGCGGGGGGGAGCGGCGGAGCGGCATTGGATCTGAGCGAACGCTGCTTTTAAGTTAAAGGCGATCAATAACTTTTCCTGGTAGGCTGCAGTATATATATTTTTTACCAGTCGTTAGGAGATATTGGAATGTTGTTCAGTAAAAAAGTATATGCAACGTATATTTAAAAGTAGCCGCGTTACAGGCACGGTTCGAAAAAAAGCATTTGCAATATGTATTTGTTTATGTTACCATATGGATTTAATTAAAAGTTAAAAAATCCTCACGTGTAATATCTTTCTGTGTAAATATCTCATATTACAACGTGGGACACCTGCGGCCGAAAATCCGGTGCTGCCGAAAATCCGGTGCGGCCTGTACAAGTAAAAAATTGATTTTCTTTCTAAAATTAGAGCCAGCGGCTTTTAATCAGGTGCGCTCTGTAGTCCGGAATCTACGGTAATTAAAATGCATTTGGACACTGCACAACTGTTTCAGTAATTCCACAAAATGACTTTGAACAGCATTTCAAAGATACTGAAGTGAAGTCTGCAGATATCCAACCAACAACTTACACAGGAGAAAAGGCAACTCCTGTGGGAATGATAATCATATCAGTGAAATACAACAACCAACAAGCTACATTGGTCTTGTTTTACCTTTTGGAACACCACCTCACACTGCTTTGCGCATTGCCACAGTGGCAATGAGTTTTAGGGGTGAAGTATATTAGCCAGGTTTGACTGAAACATGTTATAGTAACTGACATCCTCTATCCTGGGCAGAGGGTACTGGTCTACTTTCAGTGCTGGGTTGCTGGTGACATTGAAATCACCACAGATCCTGACAGATCCATTCTTCTTGGCTACTGGAACTGCCAGTGTTGCCCAGGGCTCCACTCAACCTTGGCCTGAAGCTTTGTCTGGTGGCCTGGGATAGATCAGACTGAGCAGCTTGCCAAGCACTGTTCAGGATGCCAGCACATCTAGAAGAAGCCAAGAACAGTGCCTCTCCATCCCTGGGAATGGCTTGCAGTTCCTTGTGGATTTTGCTGGACCATTCATGGGCATAAATTTCTTGGTAGTAGTGGATGCAGCTACAAAGTAGCCAGAAGTGTTCCCAATGGCCTCCACTAAAATCTCACACTCTGTTGATGTGCTGAGAAGCCTCTTCTCAAGGACTGGTGCTCCAGAACACACAGTCAGTGACAATGGACCATAGTTTGTTGTGGAACAGTTTCAGTCATTCCAGAAAATGAATGGAATAAGAGATAATACATCTGCACCATGCACTCAGCTATGAATGGCTTGGTGGAAAGCTTTGCCCAGGGTCTAAAGGGCACACTTGTGAGCAATGTCAGCAAAACACATTGCACTGACACTGAATCAGAATCTAGCCAATCTCCTCCTTGTATATTGCAATGCAACGCACTCCACAGCCAACAACTCACAAGCTATACTGTTCCTGGGTCATCTCTTGCACTCGTGTTTGGATCCCCACAAATCCATTCTCAGAAGGAGGATGCAGGAGAAATAGCTTATTCAAATTGAGGGCCCCTCAAGCAAGGAGGTTGGATGTTTCACTCTTGGACAAAGAGTCCTGGTGAGGGGCTACAGAGGTGATCATAAGTGGCCACTCGGAAAGATTAAGGACAAAATTGGACTACTCTCCTACACAGTAGAGATTGCATCTGATGTAATCTGGAGACAGCACATCGATCAATTGAGGAGAGCTGAGTGGAGGCAGTGGAGGACAGTTCTCTGGATGCTTTCAAGAAGGAGCTAGATAGGTATCTTATGGATAGGGGAATCAAGGGATATGGGGACAAGGCAGGAACCAGGTATTGATAGTAGATGATCAGCCATGATCTCAGAATGGCGGTGCAGGCTCGAAGGGCCGAATGGTCTACTTCTGCACCTATTGTCTATTGTCTATTGTCGTACTCAGCACAGATGTTCCTGTACACAATTTCTGCAACTTGGTTGTGCCGTTCAGTGTGTGCTGTTCCTACCTGCATCTTGCACCCTGCAACTATGTGCTGGATGGTTTAAGCTGATTTTTTGCACAGTTTGTTTCTTAAGTCTTGTCTCTGATATCTGGCGACAGTACATCCCATGCAGTGGATTTTCCTGCCATGCCCTCTGGTCCTCTGGCTCTGCTTCACCCACTTCCATTTCCATGTCCCCTGCCTGCTGTCTGAGATATTCTCCCAGCAGGTCATCCTTAGGGACCATCTTCCTGATATACTTATGGATGTTTCACATTTCTTCCAGGATTGTGGCCTTGACACTTCCAAGCCCCTGTCCTTCTTTATTCCGGAGGGTGTACAGTTGCTTGACGTTGGACTTTGGATGGAATCCTCTGTATTTCATTCATAGTTTCCGGGTCAGCGGCTTCCAGTTCATTCCTTGGCCAGCATATTTTTGTGGCTGGGTGTCTGATGACGGGTAGGGCAAATGTGTTGATGGCTCTGACATTGTTCTTCCCATTCAGCTGGCTCTTTAGGACCAGCCTCGTTCACTGGAGGTGCTTCATGTTGCAGCCTTCCTTGTGTCCACACCGTGGCTCCCATGCATCTGCAGGATCCCCAGGCATTTGTAGTTGTTCTATACATCTGGTATGTGGCTGTCAGATAGTTCAATTCCTTCAGCCTTGATGGGTTTGCCAGTAATCATCCTGACACAATGGTCTCAGGAAAACAACTTCTCCTTCAATGTCACAAAAATAACGGAGCTGGTTGTGGACTACAGGAGGAATGGAGACAGGATCATCCCTGTTGACATCAATGGATTTGGGGTTGAGAGGGTGAACAGCTTTATGTCCCTTGGTTGACAGATTACCGAGGACCTCACTTGGTCTATACGCACCAGCTATGTGGTGAAAAAAAGCACAACAATGCTTCTTTTACCTCAGACGGTTGAAGAAGTTTGGCATGTCTCCAAATCATAAGGACTTTCTACAGGGCATAATTGAGAGCATCCTGACTGGCTGTACCACTCCCTAGTATGGGAACTGTATTTCCCTCAGTCGTAGGACTCTGCAGAGAGTGGTGTGGACAGCCCAGTGCATCTGTAGATATAAACGTCCCACTATTCAGGACCCTTACAGTGACAGGTGTGTAAAAAGGCTCTGAAGGATTTTTAGGGACTTGAGTCACCCCAACCACAAATTGTTTCAGCTGTTACCATCTGGGAAACTATACCACAGTATTAAAGCCAGGACCAACAGGCTCTGGGACATCTTCTTCCTCCAGGCCTTCGGACTGATTAATTCGTGCTGATGCAATTGTATTCCTAAGTTATATTGACTGTTCTGTTGTTTATCTTACTGTGCATACTATTTGTTACAAATTGCTATAATTTACACATTGCACTTTCATATGGCATCGTAACTTAAAGATTTTTACTCCTCATGTATATGAAGGATGTAAATAATAAATTCAATTCAATAATGGCTCTGTTCTGCATCCCCAGCCTGAACTCCCAGCTGAGTGTATCAGGGAAGCGTATGGAATATACTGCAGTCCATGACAGAAATCTAACCTTGCGGCATGCAGATATCCTTGATGTATCTTGTGAATATCTGTAATTCATTTCAGTATTCCTGGTGTGTGGGAAAACTCATTTGCAGAAGTGACTACTGAAATCACCTCCTGCCAAACTGCTCTGCTGTTGGTGATCTGCTTCGCATAGACTGGGGAGATTCTGCAGACGCTGGGGATCTTGAGCACCATACATACAAAATTCGGGAGGAACTTAGTAAATCAGGCAGCACCTATGGATGGGGTCTTGACCCAAAGCCTTCACAGTTATTTCACTCCATAGATGCTGCCTGACTTGCTGAGTTCTTCCAGCATTTTGTGTGTGCTGTTCTGCTTTGTAGTGTGTGGCCTAAAGCTCAACATCCTCTGGTTATTATACTGCAAGGTGGCAGAAGGTGCACACTGGACGAGTTCCTACTCAGAATCAAACAGATCTTGTTTTTCCCAATCTTGCCCAGCTGCCAACATCTTTCTGATTAATTTTGTGATTTCATGCAAGCTTGGCAAGGTTTTGATTGCACAGAGTGCAAAATGCAATTATGTTTTAGAGCAGCACAAAGAGGAGTAATCCAGATGATGGTATAACTTCCAATGAAGATGTGGGTTTAATGAATAATAATTGAGCCTTTGGGATTATGTATTAAAGTCTGAACTAAACTTCTGCAATGCAATTTTCTGCAGAAGCTGATTCAATTTCAGTATTTCTACTGGTGTGATGCTCCCACCTAGTGGACTTATGAAGCATGGGCCACCTTTATCACAGGCGAAGCGGTGGAACATCCTAAAATGCAATCTTATGAATATTTGACACGTTAATTGATGAACTGCTACTCCAGGGCAGTGCTGATTAGAAGCAACAGTAGCCTTAGGTTTGTTTTAGTCACAGCTAAAAGGACACTGCTGTTGACCTTGAAGAAAGCTATCTACAGATATTTAACAAGTCAGGCAGTCTGTATGGGGAGGAGTAAACATACTGTAGATTATGGAACCACCTCATCAAGAACCTTTGCTCCGTCCACCACCAAAGGTGGGATTTCCCGATGGCCACTCATTTCAATTTGACTTCCCATTCCCGTTGCAGCATGTTAATCCATGACCCCCTCAACTGCCACGATGATGCCACACTCAGGTTGGAAGAGCAACTCCTAATAATCCTTCTGAGTAACCTCCATGAACCTACTGATGTCCGTACACTTTATTCTTTACTTATGTGGGTAGTTTTGCTACCACCATAACCAGAAGATAGGAATTAAGTTCAGATCATGCAGTGAATAGGATGTTTAGCATTTATAATTATGGTAATGACAAACACAAGCAAATATGAACATGATTTCACAAATAGCAGAACAACGCTCATTACATTATGTGTAGAAGTAAGTCTATTTTGTATTTTCAGTACATAGAGTTCCATTCAAAAATCTTAGGTACATATACGTATATATCTAGGGTGCTGAGTTCCTCCAGCATTTTAGGTAAGTAATGCATTGTCCTTCAGTTAATAGAGGGTAAGTGTGAAGCAGCAAGGCTGGGGCAGCAGTTATTAACAGATAAACAAAGGAACTTGTGAAAGGAGTAGGTGCAGATGGAAATATCAAGCATGCTGAGCACTGACCTTAAACGGACCAAGCAGTAAATAGTCATTCTTTGTCCCTATGCAGAAAGGTCAATGGGGATAGGACTGTCAAACTGTCCTTTACTTCTCCGGCTAAAGAGAATGAAAATATGAAGTGGTTGAAGGTCAGAATAACTGCCTGATAACCTACCAGTAATGGTCATCATTACCGGTGGCGCAGTGACATCGACGTTGGACTCCGGAGCGAAGGTTCCCGAGTTGGAACCCAGTCGGGTCGCTCCTGGACACGCCTTCCATCCATGCCGGGCTGAGTGTCGAGCTCACGACTCGACCTCATTAAAAAAAAAGCACAACTGCGCTGTGAGAAGGACGTGGGGGACCACTCACAGAATCTTTCCTCCAAGGCAACCATTTGAAAAAAAGTGGTTGCTGAGTCTCTGACACACAAAAAAAAAATGGTCATCTATCACCTTATGCAAAAGCAAACTACCTAAGAACCTGAAGAAGGGTCTCAGCCCGAAACGTCGACTGGTTATTCATTTCCATAGAAGCAGGTAAGGGAGAAATGATGGGCAGATGGAAGTCATGACTGAAGGGGAAGGTGGTGTTTGCAGACAGAGACTGGTGGTGATTGACAAGGGGAAACAAAAGGCAAATGGAGCCAGGCGGGGGCTGGAGAGGACAAAGTTAGAATCAAAGGCTCCATAAATCACCTTATGGCCTTTGTTTTACAAAGAACTGTCAGACAAATGCAATAGGGAAGTGATTGATAATCTTTTCAAATAAACTATTATTACAGGTTCTGCTTCAGATGACCCACTCACTGATGGTGGGAAGTACATGATAGACCTTTTGTGGTGAATTCCATTGGGTTTAATATTTAAATGAGCTTAGGACAACACTAAGCTCGAAGATGAACCAGTCTCCTCTGCTAAACATTAGTCCAATCTGATGGTAGTAAGCTATTTAAGTTGTGATTTGGTGTGTGCCGGTAACTGACGACTCTGCCAGTGCTCTCCCAAGCCTTTGCTGATTAGCTAGAATGCTTTGTTCCTGCTTTTTCCAATAGCAGTGTCCTTAATGGCATTCTATGATCTGGGCTTGGATACATTGTGTTTTCATGTTCAATAGATCAGTGACATTGGATGGGGGATATATATTTGTCAGAGTGCATTGTTTTTTGAAAAATGGTGGAGGAGACAGAACATACAGACATTTGAAATAACAAGTAAGTTAAAATCAAAATGAAGCACTGGTACCAAAATCAAAAATTTTTAAAAAACTAAAAAAGCTGGAAGTACTCAACAAGTCAAGCCACATCTATAGGAAGAGAAACAGAGCTAATGTTTCAGGGAGACAGCGCTTCTTCCGATAGATGCTGCCTGACCTGCTACGTTCCACCAGCATTTTGTGTGTGTTGCTTGAATTTCCAGCAACTGCAGATTTCCTTGTGTATGCCTAACATTTCAGGTGTGACCTAACCTACTTAATACTATAAGGATTTGCTGTATATAATTAAAGTAGCTGGTTATCCAATTCTGACAGGGTAGCATCTCCTCGGTATCCATGAATCTTGAGCTCAGGGCTCTGATATGGTACAAAAGCTCTGAAGATTTTGATAAAGAGGTGAGGTGCTATCAGCTGAGACAATACTGGTGCCATCTAATGAATATTTTATGCACCTACAATACTGTATGTACAATTGAGATAAATAAGTAAAATAGACAAAAAATAGATAGACTTTGTCTTGAATTATTAACTGTATTGAGGATTATCTTTAAAATCTTCAGTCTTGTGGAATGAAAAACTAAAATTTTCTTGTCAGTTGGTTGTATCATTGCTGTGTAGCGGAGGAAATTCTGTCATCCACTGATGATGACAACTTCTCAAAAAAAGTAAACATAGTGCTGACTCCACCACTTCGAATAAAAAGAATTGAGAAGATCACCGCAGCACTTTGCAGTAGAAGTTTTTACATGTATTCTGTAAATAATGCAAACTTATACACAATAAAGCTCTCAATCTGTTCTAGCTGTGGAAGGAGCAATGAACTCTAATAATGTTGAACTGAATATTTCTATCATACAACATTGATGGTAATCTGGAACAGTATTTACCGAAGAGAACTTGCTATTACTGTATTCATTTTTTCTTTTGTAACAGAAGAAAAAACTTCAATTTATTTTATCCATTCGATTTTTTAAACACTGAAGGTCTATGTAAAGGCTATTTCTATTCACCAGTGTATAGTTTCCTGTAGGTGGATGCAGCTAAGTGAAAGAATGATGCTAAGATGCAATTTTATGTCTTATTTCAGATTAAAAACTGAAGACAGGCTGGGTTCAGAATATTTCGCCAACTGGAGGCCACGCCATAGATATTTCATATTATTATCTGAATGGACAGGTACTGCTGATGACTGAAGTTCAGAGGGGTCTAGATTTTCTAGCACATTCATTGCAAAAGTTAGCAGGCATGTCCAATATGCAGTTAAGAGTGCAAATACATTTTGACCTTTAATGTGAAGGGGCTGGAGTTTATGCATAGGGAAATTTTGTTATAGTTGTACAGAGTGTTGATGAGACTATACCATGCAGCTTGAATTATTTAATTTGAAAAAGCAGCATTGGAGATAGTCCAAAGATACACCAAGCTAATTCCTGGCATGAGAAGGCTAGACAGTCTGTATTCCTTGAAGTTTAAAAGAATGAGGGGATCTTATACAAACAAAAAAGATCCATAGGGAGTGTGACAGGGGAGATATTGTGACGTTTTCATCAGAGAATATCAGGAAGTAGGGTTAACACTTTAGTGTAGGGGTTAGCACAATTTGCAAATGGGCTACTTGCATTCATCTTAAAGCATTGCAGTCAAGCAAGGATGTTGCCAGAGTCCTGTAAGAAATGGAAACAGTAGACTTTATGGCCTTACATTTGAATTCACAAGTAGTCTTTGATCTCAGCACCATGTTATTGACATTGACCTCATATTTCCTGTCTCACAATATCCAAAAATCTATTGATTTTCCATTGGGTAGGTTTAGAAACTTAGGTGAAAAATTCCAAAAAATTATCATCCTCTGGATGACATAATTTCTTTGCATCTCAGCCTTAAGTTACTGTCTGATGATGTCAAAAATTATTCCTGGTTTTAGTTGCCTCAGAGGGAAACATTATCCCTATATTCACCGTATCATCCAAGAATTTTGTATATTTCAATAGGATCTTCTCTCTTTTCGTAATTCAAAGGATATAAGCTGAGCTGGCTTTCTCTCTCCTTTTGTCACCTGCCAGCTGCAAATAGTCACAGGTTTCAACTCCTCACCCTTCTTGCTATCCTTTTTAGACAATCCCTTGGAAGTGAGGAGAATATGCTTCCACTCCAGCTTAGTGGGTTTGGAGAAAGCCAGTTTCTTTCACAAATGAGACAGGAGGTGGCCAGCGGAGTAGAAGGTGGATTATCTTGTGAATTGATGAGCTTCACAGTGGAGCTTCTGTGCAGTGCTCATAGCCTCGAGGTTCTCTATATCATCACGGATGCTCCTTCGTTTTGAGCAGAAGTAGGTAATTGATTCCTGGGAGAATGTTGTACTTCTTCAGGGAAAGTTTGAGAATATACTTATTTTTTCCTCTGTTCTCTTGATAATCACTTCCTATCACAGAGCAGGGAATAGTGCTTAAGGAGTCTAAATCCAGTGGAGTGACAAGGGCTTCAGTACTGGGCATGTTGGCCTGGGAGAGGATGCTCACATTAATTAACTTGTTCTTCCAGTGAATTTGGAAGATTTTGACGTGCAACATGTTTTTTTTTGCAATTCCCTGAGAAGCTCTTTAGCAACACTCAAATTCCGCTCCAAGTAACTTTTCTAACAAATGCTATTATCTGCTAAATTTTTAAAAATGTTTATTCTTTCTGTCAGTTAGAATTAAAAGCTGCTCTGATTACAGGTTTATGAATAGCTCCACATTAGAATGGCTGTTTGATCAAATACTCAAACAAGTATGATAGCACTGGAGTCCGTGGTGGCCAGTGCTATCATGTTTGCTGTTGTGTGCTGGGGCAGCAGGCTGAGGGTAGCAGACACCAACAGAATCAACAAACTCATTCGTAAGGCCAGTGATGTTGTGGGGGTGGAACTGGACTCTCTGACAGTGGTGTCTGAAAAGAGGATGCTGTCCAAGTTGCATGCCATCTTGGACAATGTCTCCCATCTACTCCATAATGTACTGGTTAGACACAGGAGTACATTCAGCCAGAGATTTGAATAGCTCAGACTCAGCAGAAAACAGCTGATTGGGCAATCGTGGTCAGGTGACCTTGCAACTTGCAAAGCTCAAGCAAATAAAAAGAGGGAGAGCTCTAGTGGAGCGGCCTGGTCGAGGGAAGTGCCTGGTGTGAAAAGTGCTGGTCTTTGGCTCGAGAGTCTTCGGCGAGGAGGCTGAGCAAGGAGACTACGCCAGGCACAATTGCAGAGGGTGAAGACATGACCGCTAAGCTGATTCAGTGTGCTACGTGCATGATGTGGGAGGTCAGGGACACTGATGGTGCCCCCGGCTGCTACAGCTGTGGAAAGTGTGTCCAGATTCAGCTTCTGAAGGAGCATGTTGCAGCACTGAAGAAAGAACTGGATGACCTCAGGTTTATCCGCGAAAATGAGAGTTTTCTGGACAGGACCTACAGTGAGGTCGTTACACCGAGGATACCGGAAGAAAGAAAGGGGGTAACGATGAGGAAGGAAAGGATGCTTGAAGTACAGGAGACCCCAGGGTACCTCTCGTAAACAGATTCACCCTCTTGGAAGCTGTCAGGACAGAAGATACTGCCAGTCTGAGAGGCGGACAGGTCTGCGAGCCGAAAATTGGTGCAGAAGCAGAGCCGAGGAGTCAGACATCAGGAAGAGCCGTGGTAGTAGGGGACTCCATAGTAAGAGGTACAGAAAGGGGTTTCTGCGGCAACAGGCGAGATTTAAGGATGGTGTGTTGCCTCCCTGGTGCTAGGATCCAGGACATCATGGACCGATTGCAGGGAATCCTCAAGGGTGAAGGTGAACAGCCAGAAGTGGTAGTTCATGTCGGCACAAATGACATCGGGAAGAAAAGGAAGGTCATTCTGCAGCAGGACTTTAGAGAACTCGGAAGAAGGCTGAAAAGCAGGACTTCCAGGGTGGTTTGCTTCCAGTTCCTCGTGCTGGAGAGGGCAGGAACAGGGAGATAATGGATCTGAATGTGTGGCTGAGGAACTGGTGCAGGAAGCAAGGATTTACATTCTTGGACCACTGGGATCTGTTTTGGGGTAGGGATGAATTGTACAAAAGGGACGGGTTGCACCTTAATAGGCGGGGGACCAGCATTCTGGCAGACAGGTTTGCCACTGCAACACGGATGTGTTTAAACTAAGTAGTGGGGGGGGAGGGGATGAATTGGAAATATAAGGATGGAGTTAAAGGGAAAGTGAAAATAAGAAAAGTTAAAAAGGACAACAGGATCAATGGAGTAGAAAGCTCAAGAAGAGATCATACAGTATGGCCAAGTGAAATAGGAGTTGATATGAAAGGAAAGGGGAGTAACAAATTAAAAGTATTATATAGGAATGCACGAAGTATAAGGAATAAAGTAGATGAGCTTGAGGCTCAGTTGGTAATTGACAAGTACAATGTTGTGGGAATAACAGAGACATGGCTTCAGGCGGACAGGGCCTGGGAAATGAATATTCAAGGATATACATCTTATTGAAAGGACAGACTGATTGGCAGAGGGGGTGGGGTGGCTCTGTTGGTGAGGAATGATATTCAGTCCCTTGCGAGGGGGGACATAGAATCAGGGGATGTAGAGTCAGGATGGATAGAACTGAGAAATTCTAAGGGTAGAAAGACCCTAATGGGAGTTATCTACAGGCCCCCAAACAGCAGTCTGGATGTAGGGTGTAAGTTGAATGAAGAGTTAAAATTGACATGTCGCAAAGGTAGTGATACCGTTGTCATGGGGGATTTCAACATGCAGGTAGACTGGGAGAATCAGAATGGTACTGGACACCAAGAAAGGGAGTTTGTGGAGTGCCTCCGAGATGGATTCTTAGAACAGCTTGTTCTGGAGCCTACCAGGGAGAAGGCAATTCTAGATTTAGTGTTGTGCAATGAACCGGATTTGATCAGGGACCTTGAGGTAAAGGAACCATTAGGAGGTAGTGACCATAATATGATATGTTTTAACCTACAATTTGAGAAGGAGAAGGGAAAATTGGATATGTCAGTATTACAGTTGAACAAAGAGAACTATGGAGCTATGAGGGAGGAGCTGGCCAAAGTTCAATGAAACAATACCCTAGCAGGGAAGACAGTGAAACAACAATGGCAGGTATTTCTGGGAATAATGCAGAAGGTGCAGGATCGGTTCATTCCAAAGAGGAAGAAAGATCCTAAGGGGAGTAAGGGGTGGACGTGGCTGATGAGGGAAGTAAAGGGCAGTATAAAAATAAAAGAGAAGAAGTATAACATAGCAAAGATGAGTGGGAAACTGGAGGACTGGGAAGCTTTTAAAGAGCAACAGAAGATAACAAAAAAGGCAATACGCCAAGGAAAAATGAGGTACGAAGGTAAACTAGCAAAGAATGTAAAGGAGGATAGCAAAAGCTTCTTTAGGTATGTGAATAGCAAAAAAATAGTTAAGACCAAAATTGGGCCATTGAAGACAGAAACGGGTGAATTTATTATGGGGAACAAGGAAATGGCAGACGAGTTGAACAGGTACTTTGGATCTGTCTTCACTAGGGAAGACACAAACAATCTCCCAGATGTAATAGTGGCCAAAGGAACTAGGGTAAAGGATGAACTGAAGGAAATTTATATTAGGCAAGAAACGGTGTTGGATAGACTGTTGAGTCTGAAGGCGGATAAGTCCCTGGGACCTGATGGTCTGCATCCCAGGGTACTTAACGAGGTGGCTCTAGAAATCGTGGACGCATTGGTAATCATTTTCCAATGTTCTATAGATTCAGGAACAGTTCCTGCTGATTGGAGGGTGGCTAATGTTGTCCCACTTTTCAAGAAAAGAGGGAGAGAGAAAACAGGGAATTATAGACCGGTTAGCCTGACGTCAGTGGTGGGAAAGATGCTGGAGTCAATTATAAAAGAGGAAATTACGACACATTTGGATAGCATTAGAAGGATCAGTCCGAGTCAGCATGGATTTATGAAGGGAAAATCATGCTTGATTAATCTTCTGGAGTTTTTTTGAGGATGTAACTATGAAAATGGACAAGGGAGAGCCAGTGGATGTAGTGTACCTGGACTTCCAGAAAGCTTTTGATAAAGTCCCACATAGGAGATTAGTGGGCAAAATTAGGGCACATGGTATTGGGGGCAGAGTACTGACATGGATTGAAAATTGGCTGGCTGACAGAAAACAAAGAGTAGCGATTAACGAGTCCCTTTCGGAATGGCAGGCTGTGACCAGTGGGGTACCGCAAGGTTCGGTGCTGGGACCGCAGCTGTTTACAATATACATTAATGATTTAGATGAAGGGATTAAAAGTAACATTAGCTAATTTGCTGATGACACAAAGCTGGGTGGCAGTGTGAAATGTCAGGAGGATGTTATGAGAATGCAGGGTGACTTGGACAGGTTGGGTGAGTGGGCAAATGTATGGCAGATGCAGTTTAATGTGGATAAATGTGAGGTTATCCACTTTGGTGGCAAGAACAGGAAGGCAGATTACTATCTAAATGGAGTCAAGTTAGGAAAAGGGGAAGTACAACGAGATCTAGGTGTTCTTGTACATCAGTTAATGAAAGCAAGCATGTAGGTACAGCAGGCAGTGAAGAAAGCTAATGGCATGCTGGCCTTTATAACAAGAGGAATTGAGTATAGGAGTAAAGAGGTCCTTCTGCAGCTGTACAGGGCCCTGGTGAGACCCCACCTGGAGTATTGTGTGCAGTTTTGGTTTCCAAATTTGAGGAAGGACATTCTTGCTATTGAGGGAGTGCAGCGTAGGTTCACAAGGTTAATTCCCGGAAAGGCGGGGCTGTCATATGTTGAAAGATTGGAGCGACTGGGCTTGTATACACTGGAATTTAGAAGGATGAGAGGGGATCTGATTGAAACATATAAGATTATTAAGGGATTGGACACGCTGGAGGCAGGAAGCATGTTCCCGATGATGGGTGAGTCCAGAACTAGAGGCCACAGTTTAAGAATAAGGGTTAGGCCATTTAGAACAGAGATGCGGAAAAACTTTTTCACCCAGAGAGTGGTGGATATGTGGAATGCTCTGCCCCAGAAGGTAATGGAGGCCAAGTCTCTGGATGCATTCAAGAGAGAGTTAGATAGAGCTCTTATAGATAGCGGGGTCAAGGGATATGGGGAGAGGGCAAGAAAGGGGTACTGATTGTGTATGATCAGCCATGATCACAGTGAATGGCGGTGCTGGCTAGAAGGGCGGAATGGCCTACTTCTGCACCTACTGTCTATTGTCTATTGTCAGAGACTCATTCCACCGAGATGCAACACTGAGTGTCATAGGAAGTCATTCCTACCTGTGGCCATCAAACTTTACAACTCCTCTCTCGGAGTGTCAGACACCCTGAGCCAATTGGCTGGTCCTGGACTTATTTCCACTTGGCATAATTAACTTATTATTATTTAATTATTTATGGTTTTATATTGCTATATTTCTACACTATTCTTGGTTGGTGCAACTGTAACGAAACCCAATTTCCCTTGGGATCAATAAAGTATGTCTGTCTGTCTGGCTGTCTGTCAAATCTGACTGTTTCATTGCTCTGCTTTTTACTTGCTAGAAGACGAGTTCTTGTTGATTGGAAGTAAACAACAATTTATCATTGACAATCTTTCATCAAACTTAATATGTCAAATTATATTGGAACCATTAGACTTTTTAATTTATTTATGGAATCTGAGTGCTGAGAGCAAGACCATCCCTTGCAGAACAGAGGATGAGCGACTTTTTGATTTAAGATAGTCCTTCTGGTTAAGGTACTCCCAAAATGCTATTGAGTAAGACGTTCCACGACCTAGGCTTATTGAAGTAAGAGATAGCAATATATTTCCAAACAAGACAGTTTTTGATCAGGAAGGGAATCACTAGTGGTGGTGGTCCCAAGAACCTGCTGGCCCTTCCCTCAGTGTATTTGGGAGATGCTATCAAAGTGGCCTCAGGAAGTAAACTACAGTGATTTTTTTGAAATAGTACACTGTGCAGACACAATGCACTTGTGGGGAAGAAATGAGTGCATTGTTTGGCAGATATGGTGCTAGTCAAATGGGCTGCTTTACCCTTAGAGGGATGTTGAAACTGACAATCTGGGCAACTGGCATTGCCTTAAGATAGGTGGCATTGTGGATAATGAAGTATGTTTTCAAAGCTTGCAGTGTCATGGTCCGGTCCATTAAATCCGCATTCCGGTTCATGGTCCTGTCCGTGTCCCTATTCCAGGTTTTCCGGTTTTCCCCGGTTTATGTTGAGGCAGCTGATTCTCGTTTGGGTTGGCTTCATAAATAGTTTCAGGATTCAGCCTCTGGCTGCTGGATTGTTTCTGTCTAAAACCCTCCATCTGTATCCCTTCCCCTTCCTCCTGGAGCCTTGCCTGTAACCCTTGCCTTCTCTGCTGTCAAGTTCAACCACCAGAGCAAGACAAGGAACTGGCTTTTGTTGTTTTGAACTGTCTCTGTGTCCGCACCTTTACTAGGTAGGTCTGACCGTTTGCCGCTACCTAGTGTTTTGCTACAACAAGTGTATGGGACATTGGAAAAAAGTTGAATTTCCCCATGGGGATGAATAAAGTATCTATCTATCTATCTATCTATCTATCTATCTATCTATCTATCTATCTATCTATCTATCTATCTATCTATCTAGTGTTGGGAACTGTCTTTGTATCCTTGCCTTCACTAGGTAGGTCTGGCCGTTTGCCGCAACCTAGTGTTGGGAACTGTCTGTGTCCGTGCCTTCACTAGGTAGGTCTGGCCGTCTGCAGCTACCTTGTGTTGGGAACCATCTCGTCATATTCTGCATTCTGTGTATGAGACCCAACCCTATGTCCTGTACCCAAGCAGGAGTCGCGGCTCTGTGTTCCATGTTCCTGTCTCTTCCTCAACCAAGTCAAGGCTTCGGGGTCTTGTCCAGTCCTAACCACGTCCTAGAACCTTGTCCTGTTCAAGCCACGGCTTTGTGTTCTCGTCTTGTCCATGTGCCTCGCTCAGCCCAGGAGTACCTTGCCCTGCCCGGTGCTGGGATTCCCTTGTCCTGTACAGGAGTCTCATGTCCAGTCCTGTTTCCTCTCCTCGTCCTGTAGCCACGTCTTGTCCTCGCCTGGTCCTGGAGTCTGAGTCCGAGTCAAGACCCAGGTTCTGGGTCCTTGTCCAGTCTCTGGCTCGGAGTCCAAGCCCAGGCTCCTAGTTCCCAGTTCCATGTCCTGGTTCTGCTATCCTAGTCAAGTCCTTGCCCGTGCCCGGAATCCTTGTCTCATCCAGGGTCTGTGTCATGTCCAGTGTCTTTTCATCCCTACTTTCCTTGCTTCCTTCTCAGGCCTGGTCCTGTTCTTGGTAGTTCAGTGTCTGTGTCTTGCATTTGCGTCCATTCCCAATGCCCACCTTATGACATGCAGGGAGATTTAGGCCAGTTAGAAGAGTGGGCTGAAAGATGGCAGATGGAGTTTAATGCTGATAAGTGTGAGATGCTACATTTTGATAGGACTAATCAAAATAGGACATACATGGTAAATTCAGATTCAGATTTAGATTCAGATTCAGTTTATTATCATTTATAAACCACAAATACAATGCAGTTAAAAAATGAGACAACGTTCTCCAGAATTATATCACGAAAAAGCACAAAGCATACTGAATTATAGGAAAGATGTCAACAAAATAGAGAGAGTGCAGAGAAAATTTACTAGAATGTTACCTGGGTTTCAGCACCTAAGTTACAGAGAAAGGTTGAACAAGTTAGGTCTTTATTCTTTGGAGCGTAGAAGGTTGAGGGGGGATTTGATAGAGGTATTTAAAATTATGAGGGGGATAGAGTTGATGTGGATAGGCTTTTTCCACTGAGAGTAGGGGAGATTCAAACAAGAGGACATGAGTTGAGAGTTAGGCAGCAAAAGTTTAGGGGTAACACGAGGGGGAATTTCTTTACTCAGAGAGTGGTAGCTGTGTGGAACGAGCTTCCAGTAGAAGTGGTAGAAGCAGGTTCAATATTGTCATTTAAAGTAAAATTGGATAGGTATATGGACAGGAAAGGAATGGAGGGTTATGGGCTGAGTGCAGGTCGGTGTGACTAGGTGAGAGTAAGCATTTGGCATGGACTAGAAGGGCCGAGTTGGCCTATTTCTGTGATGCAATTGTTATATAGTTATATAAGTGAAAGCACTCCATGATGTTCCTGACTAGAGTCTTGCAGATAGTGGAAAGCTTTGTGCGACACAAGATGTAAGATTTATGTAACCAGATCTTTTTATTGCAGTTTCCCACAACGAATGGTATGTTTTAAGTTTCTTTCTTTGTGTTTTCTTTCTATTTTCTTTCTGGTCACTAACTGGGCTTAAACTGGAATATGTAACTGATTAAGAAGCTTATACAGGAAAGATCTATTTCTAGGCGAGGTCAGTAACAGGTAAGCAAAGACTAAATTTCATTAGTGTAAGAAATAGACAAAAATTTTAGAAAAATAAAATTATTAACTTCATTAAGTGTTGAAGGTCACCACCCAAAATAAATGGTAGAAGCAGTGACATTCTCTCACCTCTCTCACCTAGAGGGGGTCAGTTGTGCTGTGAGGATTACATTCCTTGACTTCTCTAGTGCCTTTAACACCATCCAGCCCAAGATCTTAAGGCACAAACTAACGGAGATGGGAGTAGACTCTCACATGGTGGATTGGATAGTGGACTACTTGACAGATAGACCTCAGTATGTGCGGTTGGGAGACTGTAGGTCTGACACGGTGGTCAGCAGCACAGGGGCGCCGCAGGGAACCGTACTCTCTCCGGTCCTGTTCACCCTGTACACATCAGACTTCCAATATAACTCGGAGTCCTGCCATGTGCAGAAGTTCGCTGATGACACGGCCATAGTGGGGTGTGTCAGGAATGGACAGGAGGAGGAGTATAGGAAACTGATACAGGACTTTGTGATATGGTGCAACTCAAACTACCTGCGTCTCAATATCACCAAGACCAAGGAGATGGTGGTGGACTTTAGGAGATCTAGGCCTCATATGGAGCCAGTGATCATTAATGGAGAATGTGTGGAGCAGGTTAAGACCTACAAGTATCTGGGAGTACAGTTAGACGAGAAGCTAGACTGGACTGCCAACACAGATGCCTTGTGCAGGAAGGCACAGAGTCGACTGTACTTCCTAAGAAGGTTGGCGTCATTCAATGTCTGTAGTGAGATGCTGAAGATGTTCTATAGGTCAGTTGTGGAGAGCGCCCTCTTCTTTGTGGTGGCGTGTTGGGGAGGAAGCATTAAGAAGAGGGACGCCTCACGTCTTAATAAGCTGGTAAGGAAGGCGGGCTCTGTCGTGGGCAAAGTACTGGAGAGTTTAACATCGGTAGCTGAGCGAAGGGCGCTGTGTAGGCTACGGTCAATTATGGATAACTCTGAACATCCTCTACATAGCACCATCCAGAGACAGAGAAGCAGTTTCAGCGACAGGTTACTATCAATGCAATGCTCCTCAGACAGGATGAAGAGGTCAATACTCCCCAATGCCATTAGGCTTTACAATTCTATCGCCAGGACTTAAGAACTTTTTAAAAGCTATTATTAATGATTTTTGAGATAGTGATTTAGATGCATATCATTTTTTTTTTACTGAGTTAAGTATTGTATGTAATTAGTTTTGCTACAACAAGTGTATGGGACATTGGAAAAAAAAGTTGAATTTCCCCATGGGGATGAATAAAGTATCTATCTATCTATCTATCTATCTATCAATTATTTCAAGAAAAGTTGAAAAAGCACCGAGGACCAGAATTCTGGAAATCAGATTAAACTAAAATTTATTTTTCATTTGTCATGGACATGAAGAGCAGACTGGCCTCCTTTTGAGTCCTACAATATAGGAAATAGACTCTGCACTCTCTGCAGAGCAGTGCAATAGACTTATGTGAACAAAATTTTTAAAATCTGCATATTGAATGGGAAGCAGCTACATTGATGATCATGTTGAAACTTAATGTTAAGTGCAAAGCTTGGTGAGTTGAGGAGGTTGTGGCTTTGAAAGAACGTTATGAGATATGACACCAGGGATAATAAATAAGCTTGTATTTGTAGGTAAACCAAATGTAGGTGACTGATGAAATGTGATACGTGACTGTAAGAGTTACATTCAAAAGGACTAATGCACTGACCGTTCACAATAAAGCTAATGATGACCACGTTAAAGGAGAAGTGGAGGAAAATTGCTGAAACCTTAGAAGATGCAGCAGAACATGAACCTTGCAACAGGACAAGGTTACAAAGCATTTAGACAATGTAACCAAGTAGAGCGGAGCACTAGAACATCCAAAATATAGAGCAGGCCCATGATGTTGTGCCGACCTCTTAGCTACTCTAAGATCAACCTAACCCTACTGTTCTACATACCCCTCCACTTTTTCTCATTCATGTCCCTATCTAAAAGTCCCTTAAAAGTCCCTACTACCATCCTTGGCAGAGCATCCCACACACCTACCATTCTCTATGTGAAAAACTTACCTCTGTCATCCCTCCTAATCTTTCCTCCAATCATCTTAAAATTACACCCACTTGTATTAGCTCCAGTGCCTATAAAAAGTATTTACCCCCCTCCCCCGGAAGTTTTCATGGTTTATTGTTTTACAACATTGAGTCACAGTGGATTTAATTTGGGTTTTTTTTTTGACACTCATCAACAGAAAAGACTCTTGTGTCAAAGTGAAAAGAAATTTCTACAAATTTGTGTAAATTTAACACTATTATTAAACACAAGATAATTGATTGCTAAATTACTCATCCCCCTTCAAGTCAGTATTTAATAGATTCACCTTTGGCAGCAATTACAGTCTTAAGTCTGTGTGGATAGGTCTCTATCAGTTTTTTACATCTGGACACTAAATATTTCCCCCGTACTTCTTTACAAAACTGCTCAAGCTTTGTTATTGCATGGGGATCATGAGTCAACAGCCCTTTTCAAGTCTAGCCACAAACTTTCAATTGGATTGAAGCCTGGACTCTGACTTGGCCAATCTAGAACATTAACTTTGTTGTTTTTAAGCCATTCCTGTGTAGCTTTGTCTTGCTGGAAAACAAATCTTCTCCCAAGTCACATTTCTCTTGCAGACTGCATCAGGTTTTCTTCCGGGACTTACCTGTATTTTGCTGCATTCATTTTGCCTTCTACCTTCACAAGCCTTCCAGATCCTGCTGCAGCGAAGCATCCCCACAGCATGATGCAGCCATTACCATGGTGTAGTTTTTGCCAGGATACTGACTCATCAGCAGTTGGACCTTCCAGATAGAAGTGTATTTTTACTATAATCAGTTGAAACACCTTGACTGCACACAGGTCTCCAAAAGCAGATTTCCATTTAACTAATTACGTGACTTCTAAAGTCAATTGGCTGTAGCAGTGATAATATGGTGTGTCTTATGAAAGGGGGTGAATACCTATGCAATCAATTATTTTGTGTTATATATCTGTAATTAATTTAGGTCACTTTATAGAGATCTGTTTTCACTTTGTTACAAAAGAGTCTTTTTTCTGTTGATCAGTGTCAAAAAAGCCAAATCACAGCCACTGTGATTCAATGTTGTGAAACAATTAAAAAAGAGAACTTCCAAGGGGGGGCGGGGAGAGGGTGAATACTTTTTATAGGCACTGTATATACTTTGAATCCTTTAATCATAGTGTGAGGCTCTCAAACCCTCTGGCATTGATATACAGTGCTCACACATGGCTTGCCTGCATATAGTTCATGGACGTGAATATACAGGTTTTTTTGAATGCTAATATTGTTCAATATCGCCATATACCACCACATAATTTATCAGATTCTAAACAATTTAACCATGACCATTTCCTACAATGTTAACTGTATATATTACAATGGTTTAAAAAAGTTAGTAGATTGCATAATATCACTGTTCTGTACTGATTACAAATTTTTCTGCTGTCTTTGGAATCTAATGAAGGGCCTTATATATTAGAAATGGTGACAAGATCAGTTGTGAAAAATGATTACTACTCAGTGGATCTCAAGTTTTCTGCTGTATTTAAGATTCTGTTCTTCCAATATTCTTTCCCTCAGAAAGCCAGAATTTGCTCTGCTGCACTGAAGATGGTGGTACATCTCATCTGCCCTTTCTGCTTTGTAGCTTCCAAGATAAGGATCAAGTTTTCCAAGGTCTAGTCATTTATCTTTACTGTTGAGTGAGAGTGGGGAGCAGTAGAAGACACCAGGGCAGATCAATATTGTGGATGTTTAGCACATTCTCTTGTTATCTTCATTGACTGAGCCAATAATATCCATAGTCTTCGACTTTGCACATACAGTATTCAAGTTTCTTCTGTGTACTGCAGGTGAAACGTGATGACTGAAGTGGAAGCCTCCTCGTTTCTGGTGTGGAAGTGAAACTCGGGTGCACAGCTTTCCATTCATTCTGGTATTGGTATATTGAGATACAGTGAAAAGCTAGTCTTGCATATTGTTCAGTCAGATCAAATCATTACACAGTACATTGAGGTGGAACAAGGAAAAACAATAACAATGCATGTTAAAGTGTAAAGGCTGCAGAGAAAGTGTAGTGCAGGTAAACAATAAAATGCAAGATAAGAATGAAGAATCCATCTTATCATACGTGCTCATTTCAAGAGTCTGGTCTGAGTGCCATAGAGCTTGTCCTTGAACCTGGCGGTAGGTGCTTTCAGGCTTTTGCCCTATGGGAGAGGGGAGAAGAGAGAATGCCCAGGTTAGCTCCACTCCAGTGGGAATCTGGTTGGTTGTACAATGCAATATTGCAGCAAGACAGAATGAGCAGGCACTTCTGCGCCATTTGAGAGTTGTGATCAGCTTTGTCTCTTTCTAACATGGCAATGTCTTTTCTCACAGTCTCAACACTGAGACTTTAATTACACTCAGTTATCTTTGATGCATGACCACAGCTTTTGACACCATTCTCCTAAAACAAACACACTAACCCATGAAGAAATGCAGTATTGTCGTCAAGTTGAGGGAATCCCTGAGCCACAGACATTTTGATGGTGCAGAGAACTCTGAGTCCATATAGGGAGCACCCAGAAGCCCATCATAAATGCCAGAAGAAATGCACCAGTTCACATACTACCTACTGCTTACCCTCATCAAGCACGTCTTGTTTCATGTATGCCAGAGTCTGAGTCCCACATCGCTTCATTCGTTACCTCAGAACTCACAGAACTGGTCTGGAAGTAAACCCTCCTCAATCTATAGGGATTGCCTAAGAAGAATAATTGCATTATCAGCAAACAAGATAACGCATTCAAATGTTTTGACAAAAATAAAGAACATGATTACTTAAATATTATTTGTATTATATAAGCTTTATTTGTTTTAATCCTTTGTGATACATTCCAAGGATTTCATATCAATCAGTATATAATGTGTCATTATGCTCACATCCATGATCAAATCCTAGAACAGCAATGTTTACAATAAGAATCAGATTCAGGTTTTATATCACTGGCATATACTGTATTGTGAAATTTGTTGTCATTGCAGCAGCAGTACAATGCAATACAATAGGAAAAAAACTGTGAATTACAACAAAAAACATATATATATTTATCTATATTAAGTAGCTAAATTAAATAAATAGTGCAATAATAGAAATAAAACGTAGTGAGGCAGTGTTCATGGGTTCAATGTCCATTCAGAAACTGGATGGTAGAGGAGAAGAAACTGTTCCAGGATTAAGTGGGTGCCTTCAGGCTTCTATATCCTCTTCCTGATGGTTGTAATGAGAACAAGGCATGACTTGGGTGGTGGGGGTCCTTAATGATGGATTCCACCTCTCTGAGGCATCACTCCTTGAAAAGTCCTGGATACTATGGAACCCAGCACCCATAGTATCGCCATATCAGATGGTGATGCAGCCAGTTAGAATGCTGTCCATAGTAGAAATTTGCCAATGTTTTTGGTGACATACCAAATCTCCTCAAACTCTTAATGAAATATAGCCACTAGCGTGCCATCTTTGTAGTTGCATTGACATATTGGGTCCAGGATAGATCCGTGGAGATATTGACACTCAGGAACTTGAAATTGCTCACTCTTTCCACTTCTATGAGGATTGATCTATGATCCCTCTGTGAGGATTGGTGTGTGCAAAGAGTTTTAGTTAACAGTAGAGCCTAGTACTTCTCAATATAATTTGCGTCAGTGGCAACTTTTATAGTGACAGTAATTCAGGATATCTGGCATAGTAGTAGATATCTTTAAGATTTTCATTTAGATAAACATTTGGCAATTGTATGTGCACTTTCCTTTGTGACACATTGCTACAAATGTCTTTTACATAAATTCCACATGAAGTAGATTGGTTCTAAGATATTCTTGTGGTATTTGTTTGCAGTACGCTCTCTGAACCATGTCCTTTTTGGTTCCCTTTTGCTATCACTGAAGTTAAACCTCCATGGTGGTTGGGTTGGAGGTGCAGTATTTCTCTTTACCTCTACCCATCTATTACTTTTTAATTCAGCATATCACAGCTCTGGCTACCCAGGCTTGTCCATGTGGTGTTTGTACATTCTCTTTGTGACCTTGCGGGTTCCCCTGACGCTTTGGTGTTCACACATGTGCGGATTGTTAAATTAACTGGTTACTGTAAGTGAAGGTGTAAGCGGTGGATCTGTGCATCTAATAGAGTCGTGATCTCACAGCACCAAATGCTCACTTTCAACCTTGACCTTGGGTGCTATCTCCGTGGAGTCTACACACTCTCTCTGTGACCCTGTGGGTTTCCTCCCACATCCAAAAGACACACAGGCTCATTGTTTAATTTTCAGCAGTACAACAACGATGAGCAGTGACTTGACTTGATCGAGGTGTGCAAGATGAATGGAACATCGATTAGGTGGACAGCCAGCAACTTTTGCTCAGGGCAGAAATAGCTAATTTTAAGATGATTGGTGGAAAGAATTGGGGGGGGGGGAGATGTCAGAGGTGCATTTTTAACACAGTGTGTGGGCTGCTCTGCCAGAGATGGTAGTAGGGACTTTCAAGGGACTTTAAGATAGGCACGTGGATGAGAAAAGAAATGAAGGGCTACATAGAACAGTAGGTTTAGGTTGATCTTAGAGTAGCTAAGAGATCGACACAATATCATAGGTCTGCTCCATATTTCAGTTTGTATTTCAGATGTTCTAATGCTCCATTCTACTTGGTTACATTGTCTAAATGCTTTGTAATCTTGGCCTGTTGCATGGTACATGATCTGGCTGTACCTTCTATGGTGTCAGCAATTTTCCTCCACTTCTCCTTTAATTTGGTCACCACTAGCTTTATTGTGCACGGGCAGCGCATTAGTGCTTTTGAATGTAACCCTTACAGTCACGTATCGCTTTTGATTGGTCACCTTCGTTTGGTTTACCCACAAATCCGAGTTTAGTTATTTATTGTTTTTTTGGTATTTATTGTATTGGCACATTGGTTGTTTTTCAGCCTTTGTTTTTCTGTAGTTTTCCATTGATTCTATTTTATTTCTTTGTTCTGCTGTGAGTGCCTGCAAGAAAGTGAATCTAAGTGTAGTTTATATTGACATATACATACTTTAACAATGAATTTATTTTGAGCTTTAAACTTAGCATTTGAACTTTGAACGTCCCAAGAACATGGTGTGTAGGCTAATTGCCTAGGTAAAGTGTCCCAGGTGGCAGCAGAATCAAGGAGGGATTTACAGGGAATGCAAATGGATTAAATAGTATCAGTATAGGAACAGTTTACAGGTGTGCCTGATGCTTGATGCAGGTGCGGTGGATTTTAGAGCCTGCTTCCCATGCTGCACATCTCGAAGTCCTAAGGAAGGACAGAGTTGTGATAGAGTGAGAACAACAAGGGTTTATCAGATTGACTCCCAGATTGAGGATATCTCTGGCATGAGGATCCACTAAGCAGATTGGACTAAACCTGTCGAGTTCAGAAGCATGAATTGTGATCTTATTGAAATGCACAAAATTCCTTCGGGGTTTAAAATGATAGGTATGAGATGGTATGACTTCTGACTGGTGTGTCACTGACTCAAAATTCTGGAATGAGATGAAGACATCCTGAGGACAGTGATTTATTTGCAGTTTTCAATCCAAGGGAATTGTAGAGGCTAAATAAGCTCAAGAGAGGTTGACAGACCTTTGAATATTAAGGGGATCAGGCAATAATGGGTGGTATTGGGAAGACTACTGAGAAAAAGATTTGTCAAAACCATGCTGATGGTGGAGCCATCACAAGCAAATCTATGGCCAATTTGTTTCTGTTTCTTATGTGAAGTAGAATTTAGATTAAATTACGATTTTTAGTAACTCATCATTAGTAATTCAACTCAGCTTTTATAATTATACTCCAAGTAGCCCATTTTGCCTCCACCTCTTTGTGTTGCAGGTTGTGATTTGTATTTTATCAACTATTTAAGGAAACATTTTATAGCAAGGGAACTATTGCCAAATACAATTCATTTATTGGGCATACATGCAGAATTATTTGACAAAAAAATTAAAATGCAACATAAATCACATCTAATATTATGAGTAAGGTGATTTACTATATGTCAAATTTCGAGCAAAAGACAGAATGCAGAGTAAATTACTTTCATTGTAATGCGTATTGAACACATTTTAACAAAATCTCAAATACCTCTTACAATGTTTCAAAGGTTTCTGCTTCACCAGGTGTTTTTCAACTGTTTAGCACATTTGTCTTGCTGATATGTATTGAAATACTTTTTCTATTTTTTAACTTAAGTCTTGTCATCCGTAACAAAACAATAAAGTAAAAATATTACTGTAGGCACTCTAAGTCATTAGAAACTGAAAATCTTCATCAGTTTCCCAGAATGAATGATTACTTTTCAAATTATCCATTTGTACTAATAATACACTAAATCAATATTATTACACAAAACAGACCAAATACACTGACTGTTAGCTACTAAAATGCACTTCAATTTTATTAATATATAACAAAAACATTAGCTTTTATCATTTAAGTTAAGTACATTATTTGTGAAAGTAGGCAAGCACTTTTGAATTAATATTTACCAAAGCACTTAACTACTGGTGAATGTTAATAAGAAGCACCTGACTTGAAATACTGAAAATCTGAATAATGAAGCTCCATTCCTTTGGTTAACATCCAACCTAAGTTACTGGATGGATATCAGTAACAACAATTTAAATTCATATAGCAAACACGAGGAAATCTGCAGATGCTGGAAGTTCAAACAACAACGCACACAAAATGCTGGTGGAACACAGCAGGCCAGGCAGCATCTACAGGGAGAAGCGCTGTCGACGTTTCGGGCCGAGACCCTTCGTCAGGACTAACTGAAAGGAAAGATAGTAAGAGATTTGAAAGTAGTGGGGGGAGGGGGAAATGCGAAATGATAGGAGAAGACAGGAGGGGGTGGGATGAATCTAAGAGCTGGAAAGGTGATTGGCAAAAGTGATACAGAGCTGGAGAAGGGAAAGGATCATGGGACGGGAGGCCTCAGGAGAAAGGAAGGTGGGGGGGGGGGGAAGCACCAGAGGGAGATGTCAATGTTCAAGAAAACTTCACTTGTTGGACATTTAGTTGGTATTGTTTCAAATTCATTTAATCTCTAACTTCTCTAACCTCCGTTAATGCCCCTCCTCCCCTTCTTACCCCATCCCTGACATATTTAGCTGTTTGCCTGTTCTCCATCTCCCTCTGGTGCCCCCCCCCCCCATTCTTTCTCCTGAGGCCTCCTGTCCCATGATCCTTTCCCTTCTCTAGCTCTGTATCACTTTCGCCAATCACCTTTCCAGCTCTTAGCTTCATCCCACCCCCTCCGGTCTTCTCCTATCATTTCGCATTTCCCTCTCCCCCCACTACTTTCAAATCTCTTACTATCTTTCCTTTCGGTTAGTCCTGACGAAGGGTCTCGGCCTGAAACGTCAACAGCGCTTCTCCCTATAGATGCTGCCTGGCCTGCTGTGTTCCACCAGCATTTTGTGTGTGTTGTTGTTTAAATTCATATACTGCTTTTAATAAATAATCAACATTCTGAAGTATTTCACCGGGTCATTGATAAACAAGTAATTTTTGTTGAACATTAGGACAGATGACCAAAAGCCTGGTAAAAGAGAGATGCTGTAAAGAATAACCGAAAGAAAAAAAGTGACATACTGTAGAAATGCAAAAGGGTTAAAGAGAGACCAGACCAGAATTTGGCAGCTGTGGACATACCCACCCAAAGAGTATGAGGTCAAAATTAAAGAAGTGTACTATTCTCTAGAACTCCCTAGCTATGCGACCTGTGGCAGCTTGGTTGCTAATTATACTCCAAAGACAGTGAGTGGAAAAAATTACATAAATCAGTGAACCAAAATCATTGAGAGACTGGGTACATTTTCAAATGAGTATATTACATTAATGTGTGCCTGTGTACGCAAGCAAATGAAATTATTGCTTTTTGAGACAAAAGCAGCAACTTCTTTGGAATAATTCAAGCTGACAGAGAGGAGGCAGAGGGGAAAGGGGGATGGTCATGGAACAGGTCTAGCACAAACAAAAGCATGCATGAGGATTTCAGTTCTGATTGAACTGAGCTTTTGTTACTATTATCAGCTGAGATTAAATGAATTTGAAACAATACCTACTAAATGTCATCCGAGTTAAGTTTGCTCTGCTGTTCTGTATCACTAGGAGCTCACTGGATACCCCAAAGGATAATAAGGGACTAAGATGCTGATGACTGAATCAGCAGTCAAATGTATTAGCACTTTGCATTATGCACTATGCCAGAGCAGAGCTCTCAGAACAAGCAGGTACGCTCTAGTGCCACTGGATAAGGAGTGGATTCAATCAGGGCTTGGGATATTGAGTAGGCGGAAGCTTTTGGGCGTGGGCAGAGGAGCATGTTAGATGATTTAATGGTCTTTGGGTCAAGTTACTGTATTAAGGGTTGGTAATTGTTAAGGTAAACAAAGGCCACAGCTTTGACTGGTGATGGGAGTGGTGGTGTGGTTGATCTGCAGGTCAAATTGTTGAGGAGGAGATACTCAGTGTGTTGGAAATGTTGCCAAATCAGTTTGGGGGAGATGGTTAATGATCAAGTATCCAGGTTTCATTGAGGGGTCTTGGGTTAGGTTTAGGTAGGGATATAGGGGTCAAGAAGTAGTTGATGGGGGCTTGATCAAGATTAGTGAGCTAGGAGGTGCCCAGTCAAGTTTCCTAAATGGTACAAGTTGAATCACGTAATATTAAGATGGTTATCAGTTCCTATTATTCTGATTGCTTCTCAGCTGGAACAGAAGGTTGCAACAATTCCTGGTTTGCTTAAGGTAAAGCAGGATATAGGATATAGGAAAGGAGAGGAGCTTCGATTTCATTCATCTAACACCAGTTGTGGACCATAAGACAACAAGACCATGAGATCATAAGACAGGAGCAGAAATAAGCCATTCAGCTCATCAATTTTGCTCAGCTCTGACATCATGTCAGAGTTATTATCTCTCAAACCCATTCTCCTGCCTTCTCCACTTAACCTTTGATAACCTGACTAATCAAGAACCTATTAACCTGTGCTTTAAATATAGCCAATGACTTGGCCTCCACAGCCATTTGTGGTAATGAACTCCATACATTCACCATCCTCTGACTAAAGAAATTCTTCTTTTCTGAAGGGACATCCTTGCATTCTGAGGCTGTGCCCTTTGCTCCCAGAGAGTCCCTCAAGGAAACATCCTCTCCACATCCGCTCTATCCAGTCCTTTCAACATTTGATAGATTTCAATGAGATATGTCCTCATTCTTCTAAATTGCAGTGAGTACAGGTCCAGGGCCACCAAACACTCAATGCATTAACCCTTTCATTCCCAGAATCATTCTCATGCACCTCCTCTGGACCTTCTCCAATGGCAACACATTTTTTCTTAGATAAGGGACCCAACACTGCTCACAATACTCCCAGTGTGGTCTGACCAATGCCTTATACAGTCTCAGTGTTATAACCTTGCTTTTATACTCTAGTCCTAGCAAAATGAATGCTAACATTGCATTAGCCTTCCTTTCCACCGACTCAAACTGCACTAGTTCTCCTAGGTCCCTTTGCACTACTGATTTCTGAACTGGCTCCCCATTTAGAAAATATCCACCTGTCACTTTATTGCCTGTTCACCTAATCTGTCTAAATTAGTCTGTAGAGTCCCTGCTTCCTCAACACAACCCACCCCTCCACCTTTCTTTGTATTGTCTGCAAACTTGGCCACAAGGCCATCAATTTCATCATCCAAATAATTGACATCTAACGTCCTTCTATAACAGCAGCTAAAATTACTCATAAAATGAATGTCAGTTACATTTGCCCAGCTATACCAGTGGATAAATCTTCTTAAAGTTCTTATTTATTCACATAGATTTGTGCAAATGTTACAGTAGGGATATGGAAAACATTGCCAGGAAAAGCTTTAGAAATTGTGTCACATACAGTAAATTCTCCAAAAGGAAAGCAAATCGGAGTGTGACTGAGAATGGTTGGAATATACTGGGATGATTAAATACTCATTGCTTCTCTGTGACTAGGACAGAGACACCAGGGAGGGACAGTCTAAATATACACTAGCTTGTTAAAGAGGTGATAAATTTTCTGGAATTAATCCTTTGGGCAAAAAGAAGCAATATTTTTTGAAATTCTTTTAAAAGTTTGAATCAGGGTTTGAAAAGAAAAGTTTAATAAAAACTTGAGAACCTGATTTAAAGGAAAGGTTGAATAGGTTAAGACTTTATTTCCTGGAGCATAGGAGAATGAGGAGAGATTTGATAGAGGTATAAAAAATTATGATTGGTATAAATGGAGTTAATGCAAGCAGGCTTTTTTGACTGAGGTTGGTAGAGTCTAGAATTAGAGGTTATGGGTTAAGGATAAAAGGTGAAATGTTTAAGGGGAATATGAGTGGGAACTTCTTCACTCAGTGAGAGTATGGGATGAGCTGCCAGTCGAAGTGATGGATGTGGGTTCAGTTTTAACATTTAAAGGAAGTTTGTTAAGTCCATGAATGGGAGAGATATGGAGGTCTATGGTCCAGGTGTAGGTCGATAGGATTAGGCAGAATAACAGTTCAGCATGAACTATATTAGCCACAGGCCATGTTTCTGTGTTGTGGTGATCTATGATTCTAAATGGAACAAAGTCTGCGTTAAAATATTTTGAATATCACCATCACGCACGTAGCTCATGCCTTCTGATTCAATGTGGAACTCGACTTCAGATCACAGATGAGACAGATTTCATGCAGGAAAACATTTACACATGTTTGGATCTGTTGTACCACCAAGATATTTTGATTAAAAACATTATTTGGGTAACTTACAGTGCCAAACATTGGAACCATCTGGGAAAACCAGACCCACATTGAAATTCATAGCTTGCTCTTTTGGTCCAAAAATGTAAATTCTATTTCCATCCATATTTTCCCCACATTATTGTCTCAAAATGGATATTTTAAAAATAATTTTTGATAACTGAGTATTGCAAAACTAAAGGAGAGGAACTCTTTCATTCTCTGAGCAAGTGAGGTGAACTAAAATAAGAGTATGGCAAATTTAAGTAAACATTTATTTCAGCACCCTGAAGGCAAAATGTTGATACTGTTCTAAAATGCTCTACAATTCTAACTGCTAGTAATTATCTACAAGGAGCAGATACAGGATATGAATAGTTGCATAAGTGAATGGTCATGTTCTTTCTTTTCTTTTTCAATCTTTTTATTAATATCAACATGATAAGATTAGTACATAGATAATGGGATTACAAACTTACAAAATTAAAATGAACATAAAAGGATACACAAGCAATAAGTACATTATAGTTAAGTCTTCCCAAATCATGAATGATACAAATATCATATAAACGAAACAAAAAAAAACTGAGTAATTCATGTTGGAAAAAAAACAGAAAAGAGAAAAAGAAAAAAAAATTAATACCCTAAGAAAAACTAAACTAACAAACTAACCACTAACTATTAAGAAAATAAAAGGAAAGAAGAAAAAAAATGGGCAGTTTATAGTATCTATAAAAAAAATTACAAAATCATCAGTGTCCCCAACTCCGATCCTCTCAACATATATATATAATCAAAACCGGAAAAACAAATAAGATTGGAACAGGGTCAAATTACATCATGTGAAAATATTGAATAAATGGCCTCCAAATCTTTTCAAATTTAGTAGAAGGGTCATATACAGCACTTCTAATTTTCTCCAAATTTAGACATAACATAGTTTGAGAAAATATGGTAGGGGGATTAATTTGTTTCCAATTCAACAAAATAGATCTTCTAGCCATTAATGTAAGAAATGCAATCATCCGACAAGCAGAAGAAGATAGATGGATTGACCCCATCATTGGTAAACCAAAGATTGCAGTAATAGGATGAGGTTATAAATCAATGTTCAATACCGTGGAAATAATATCGAAAATGTCTTTCCAATATTTTTTTCAAAAGTGGACATGACCAAAACATATGAGTTAAAGAAGCTATCTCAGAATGACATCTGTCACATATAGGATTTATATGGGAATAAAAATGAGCCAATTTATCCCTCTGCACAACTTTAACCTGTATCAATGAATGTTTAGCACATATAGAGGATAAATTAACTAATTGAAGAATTTTATCCCAATTCTCAATAGGGATTGTAAAGTTAAATTCTCTTTCCCAATCATTTTTAATCTTATAAAAGGCCTCTGAATGTATTTTCATAATTATATTGTAAACATTTGATATTACACCTTTCTGAAAAGGATTTAGTTCTAACAATTTCTCCAAAATACCCGAAGAATCAAGATTGGTCATGAATCAAGAATGGTCATGTTTATACATGCCTTCACTAAGAGCTAATTTGCAAACAAGATTTAAAAGTGTACACCATCAATACCATTCTGAAGTATACACTCAGTGGCCACTTTATTAGATACATTTGTCATTAACATAAATATCCAATCAGCTAATCATGTGGCAGCAACTCAATGCATAAGAGCATGCAGACATGGTCAAGAAATTCATTTGTTAATCTGACCAATAAAAAAACAAAGTGTAGAAGAAATGTGATCGAAGTGAGTTTGACTGCAGAATAATTGATGGTGCCAGGCAGGATGGCTTCAGTATCTCAGAAACTGTTGATCTCTTGGGATTTTCACACTGAACTGTCTCCAGAGTTTACAGAGAATGGTGTGAAAAACAAAAATTGAACAACATCCCGTGAAGGAAAGTTCTGTGGGTGAAAACGGCTTGTTAATCAAAGAGGTCAGAGGAGAATGGCAGACTGGTTTAAGTATGAGGTTGCACTAGTTGAAGGAGAGTCGTAAAGGCTTCTACAGATAAGAGGAAAAGGATTACGAGGTACATAACTGGTCCTCTGAAAGATCAGAATGGTGATCCATGTGTGGAGCCAAAGGTGATGGGAGAGACCTCAAGTTAATTTTTTGCATCTATATTTACTTATGAGACAGACACAGCAGCATCAATTTCATGGACCTATACAGATTATGGAGGAGGAGGTGTTAGCAGTCTTGAGGCAAATTAGGGTGGATAAATCCCAAAGCTTGACAAGGACTTTCTTCAGACCCTATAGGAGGCAAGTGCAGAAATTACAAGGACAGTAGCAAAGACATTCAAATCATCCTTAGCGACAAGTGAGGTACCAAAGGATTGGAGGGTCGCTAATGTTATTCCACTGTTTAAGAAAGGCTCTAAGAATAAACAAGGAAATTATGGGCCAGTAAGCCTGACATCAGTAGTGAGAAAATTATTAGAAGATATTCTAAAATACCAGATATGTGAGTATTTGGTGGACAGGGATTGATTAGGGATAGTTCTCATGTCTAACCAATCCTGTAGAGTTTTTCAAGGATGTTACCCGGAAAGTTGATGAAGGCAATGGATGTTGTCTACATGAAATTCAGCAAGCCATTTGGCAGGGTCCCACATGGGAGGTTGTTCAAGGAGGTTCAATTGTTTGGAATTTAAGTTGAGGTAGTAGATTGGATCAGACATTGGCTTTGTGGGTGAAACTAGAAAGTGGTAGTAGATGGTTGCATCTCTGACTGGAGGCCTTGCTGCAGAGATTAGTGCTGGGTCCATTGTTGTTTCTCATCTATTTCAATGATCTGAATGATAATGTGATCAACTGGATAAGAAGGTTTGCGGATGACACCAAGACCGGAGATGTAGTGGACAGCGAGAAAGACTATCATGGCTTGCATTAGGATCTAGACCTGCTTAAAAATGGGCTGAAAAATGGCAGTTGGAATTTAATGCATATAAATGTGAGGTGATGCCCTTTTGGGAGGACCAACCAAGGAAGATCTTATACAGTGAAGGGTAGGGCAGTAAGGAGTGAGATAGAACAAAAGGATCTGGGAATACAGGTCTATAATTCATTGAAAGTGGTGTCACAGGAAGATAGAGTCCTTCAGAAAGCATTTGGCACATTGTCCTTCATAGATCAAAGCAATGAGTACAGGATTTGGAAAGTTATATTGAAGTTGTATAAGATGTTGTTGAGGCTTAATTTGAAGTATTTTGTCCAGTTTTACCCACAAAGCCAATGTCTGATCCAATCTACTACCTCATCCTAAATTCCAAACAATTGAACCTGCTTGAACAACCTCCCATGTGGGACCCTGTCAAATGGCTTGCTGAAAGATGCAAATAAGATTGAAAGAGTACAGAGAAAATTTACAAGCATGTTGAAGGGCCTAAGTTATAAGGAAAGATTGAATAGGTTAGAACTTTAATCCCTAAAATGTAGAAGATTGAGGGGAGATTTGTAGAGGTAAACAACATTATGAGGGGTATAGATAGGGTAAATACAAGCAGCCTTTTTACACTAAGGTTGGGTGAGACTAAAACAAAAGATAATGGGTTAAGGGTGAAAGATGAAAAGTTTATGAGTGGAAACTTCTTCACTCAGAGAGTGGTGATAGAGTGGAATGAACTGCCAGTGCTAGTGGTGGATGTGATTTTGATTTCAACGTTTGAGAAAAGTATGGATAACTTCAAGCATAAGAGAGGTATGGAAGGTTATTGTCCAGGTGCAGGTTGATGGGACTATGCAGTTTAAATGATTTGGCATGGACGAGATGGACCTGCTTCTGTGCTGTAGTTTTCTATGACTGTTAGGTACAGGAAGTAACCATTAAAGGGGCCACTGAGTGTATAATACTCACAAATGCTCTGGTACAAGCTAGCGGCCTCACTTAAACTGTCAAGTTCATGCAGTTTATAAATCTCTCTGGAAGTAAACTTTCTTTTATTACAAGAAGCCACAGGATAATACCACAATGCTCACATGGTGGTTTGCCTCTACCAAAATCTGTGACTGACAACCAGGGACAGTCATTTATCTCTGAATAGTAATGCCATACAGGGTAGAGGAAACAATCAAAAATGATCAAATCTGGGTATGATATGCAAAAAAAAATCTTTTCTTTAGTACTTAACATATTAGTTGCAAGCAATACTCATTTGATATATTGATTTCATCACTTGGATTGTGAATTTTGGTTGATGTTATGTACTTGGATATTTAGAAGGCATTTGAGAAGGTGCCACATATGAGGCTGCTTAACACAGCTATGAGCCCATGGTATTAGAGGAAAGGTTCTAGCATGGATAAAGAAGTGGCTGATTGGCAGGAGGCAAGGAGTGGGAATGGGCCTTTTCTGACTGGCTGCTGGTGACTAGTGTTCCACGGAGGTCTGTTTGGACATTCTTTTTACAGTATATGTCAATGATTTAGATGATGGAATTGATGGCTTTGTTGCAAAGTTTGCAGACATATGAAGATAAGTGGAAGGACAGCTAGTTTTGAGGAAGCAGAGAGACTGCAGAAGGACTTAGAGGGACTAGAAGAATTGCAAAGAAATGGCAGAAGGAATATAATGTTGGGAAGTGTATGGTCATGCACTTCAGTAGAAGAAATGAAAGGGTTGACTATTCTGTAAATGGAGAGAAAATACAAGTAAACTGAGGTGCAAAGAGACTTGGAAATCCTTCTGCAGGATTCCCTAAAGGATAATTTGCAAGTTAAGTCTGTGATGAGGAAGGCAATTGCTGTGTTAGTGTTCATTTCAAGAGGACTAGAATATGGATGTAAAGTTGAAACTTTATAAAGCACTGGTGAGGCCTCATTTGCAGTATTGTGAACAGGTTTGGGCCCCTTGTCTTAGAAATGATGTGCTGAAACTGGAGAGGATTCAAAGGAGGTTGACAAATACAATTCCAGGATTAAATGGCTCACCATATGAAGAGCATTTGATAGCTCTGGGGCTGTATTCACTAGAATTCAGAAGAAAGAGGGGTGACCTCACTGAAACCTATTGAATAGTGAAAGTCCTTGATAGAGTGGATGCGGAAGGGATGCTTCCTTTGGTGGGAGAGTTTAATACTAGAGGACACAGCCTCAGAATAGAGGAGTGTCCTTACAAAATGGAGGTGAGGAGGAATTTCTTTAGCCAGAGAGAGGTGAGTCTGTGGATTTTTCTGACACAGGCAGCTATGAAGGCATCATCTTTATGTATATTGATGTTGATAGCTTCTTGATTAGTCAGGGCATGAAGAGATATGGGAAGAAGGCAGGAAATTGGGACGGACAGAAAAATTGGATCAGCTATGTTGAAATGTCGGAGCAGGCTCGATGGCCAATTCTATTCCTGTATCTTATGGTCTTATGGTATCTCTTGATATACATGGAGAAATACAATGTTACAACACATTGACAGACAAGGTGAATCAAGTCCTATATAAGCTCCCCAAGTAAATAGGCCATGACTTATGACACCCCGATATTTAAACAAGCATATTTTGTTTGGTAGAGTCATCCTACTAATTATAAATAACTGTTCAAGATTGTGCTTCTGTACTGGAGGTCAGCATTTACATTGAGCATCTCAGTTTACTAATTTATACAGGAGGCTGAAATCACTGTTGCATCACCAGATTATATATTGTGAATATAACTGGAGGCAGAGGAGCTACTTAATGTAATTTTACACTCAGTGTTTCTGGAACGGCTTTTTCCCATCTGCGACTAGATTTCTGAACAGACAGTGAACCCATGAGAACTACTTTTATATTTTTTTCCTCCTTTTTTGCACTATTTTATTTAATTTACTATGTATATAATGTCCTACTGCTGCAAAACAACAAACCTCACGACATTTGCCAGTGATATTAAACCTGATTCTGATCCTGATAATTCTTATTGTGTCACTCTACAGGCTGCTGATTGGAACACAAATAGGAACATGTCCCTTCGAATGACAAGAATAATGGAATGCCTACAGATCTTACTTTCGACTCACCTCTATTATTCTTATAAATCTGACAAGCAAGTGACCCTGAAATTTTTAACAAGCATAAATCTTACCCCTTAGTGATGTTGAGAGAATGATAAATTTTCAAACATAGTAAAAGTGCCAGGAGCAATCATCTGTTACCTGCCCCATTTTTACCAATCAAAGCTGAATCGAGATTTTCAGCCTTGATAGTTCTTAAGAACTATTATTTTAGCCTCAACTAAGGGAAAGTGTTAAACATTGAGAGATACATGGAATAAGAATAATGACTAAGTAGGAGACAGCTACAAGCTTTCACCTAGTTTACCCTCTTTCATAATGTTTGCTGTTCCTCAGCTTGAGTCTGATTTGCAGTGCTTTTGCCAAGCTTCAGACAAATATGTCAATCAAGCCTTTCATGAACACGTTAAATGTAGCTGCTGTGTCATTCACAACATGCACAGAGACATAATTTGTGATATATTATAAGGGAATCCTATTTCCAAGGGTGAAACATCTTATTATGCACTTCTGGTTGGGAGCCTTGCTTGAAGAGTATCTACCCTTTCTGAGTATTTAAGAACATACATAATGTGTATTTTATTCAATATTTATGAATTTCACTGAGAACATTTTATCACTGGATTATTTGCTTCCCTGCAATCTTACAAATAATAATGGATAAATATCATAAGTATGCAACAAACTTAAATTTTATGAAATGAAAACTCTTGGCTTGAACATATTAGTGTTGCAAGCTGTATTAAATATTAATCAATCGCTATGATATAAAACCCAAATATTACTTCAAATTAAATCTGAAAATTATGATGGGGTTCTCATAACATTAAATAGTAATATCTTTGCTAGATCTGCAAAGAAATTTACTACCAAAAGATTTGAGCATTGCAAGGTAAGCTAAAGATGAGGGAAAATTAAAATGCAAATGGAAGGAATTTAAAGTGCTAATGGTTTCTCTTGTCCTTGAACACTGTACCCTGATAATTCTAGAAAATCGTCACAGTTTAAAATTCAAAGTAAATTTATTAACAATGTATGCATATGTTCTTTTTCTTATAGGCATTTATAGGAAAAAATAATCACAATGTGCAAAAGAAGATAAATTGTGTAAGTACAAATAATATTGAGGATATGAGTCATAAAGAGTCCTTGAAAGTGTGTCTGTAAATCATAGAATCAGTTCAAAGTAGTGATGAATGGAGTTGTCCATTCCATTTCAAGAGCCTGACACTTGGAGGATAATAACTGTTCCTGAATCTGATAGTGGAGGACCTAAAGCTTCTGTACCTCCTGTCCAATATTAGTAGTGAGAAGAGGTCATGTCTTGGATGACAGGGGACTTTGATGGTGGATGGTGCTTTCTTGTGGTAGTGTTAATAGTAAATACACTCAGTGATCGGGACGGCTTTGCTTCTGATGGACTGAGCTGTATCCTCAACTTTCTGTAGATTTTTCTAATCCTGGGCATCGGTGTTTCCAGGCACCTGCTACAAAGTGACAGAGGTGACAACAAAGCTCTGCTTCAGGTGAGCTCAATGCCTTTTGTGCTCATTTTCACCATCAATACTTGGAGGTCCCACAGCCCCCAATGATCCTGTGATTTTAGTTGACACGAGAGCATCCCTCAGGAGGGTGAACCATGGAAAGCATTCAGCCCAGACAGTGGCCAAATACTAAAGCTATACAATTGGCTAGAGTGTTCACTGAGATCTTTAACCCCTCCTTTTGGCAATCTGAGGTACCGACCTGCTTCAAGCAGGTTTCAAGTATACTGGTGCCTAAGAAGAATAAAGGGTATGTGGGAGGGAAGGTCTTCTGTTTTTGATATTTCCTTAATATCCGAGTATTTGTGTGTGTGTGTGTGTGTGTGTGTGTGTGTGTGTGTGTGTGTGTGTGTGTGTGTGTGTGTGTGTGTGTGTGTGTGTGTGTGTGTGTGTGTGTGTGTGTGTGTGTGTGTGTGTGTGTCTATATATATTGTTTGGTTAAACATTCTTGGTGCTTTATATAAATCATTACAGGTTATATGTATAAATACAAAACTTGCATATGACATCACACTACCATGTGCTATGAACATGCCTTGCTTAAAGTAAATATGAAGTTAGACTCACACTTCAAACTCCTGTGTCTTCCTTTGAATTAGTTTAATTCTTTGAAGCTACAAAACATAACATTAGTGGTGAGGTATTTTTAAAGTGAACCCGAGACTGCTAGTGACCTGTAGAAGTGCAGTGAGGTGTTCAAACTAAAGGAAAACGCTGCAAGGAACAGTGAGTAAAAAATGCAGACCAACGACTGCAGAGATTGTTGATATTAAACCAATGCAGCACAGCACGTGTTCTTCGCAAGAGGAGAAGCAATTGAGAATAAAAATGACAATAAGTGGAAGAATTCACAGGTTCTTAAAGAGGGAGTACCAGATGATAATAATTATAAATAAAGCTGAAGTGGCTGGCTACATCGGAAAGTCTGACATGTTTGATAATACAACAGACAACAGAATTTTATATACTGAGGAAACTGAACAGGATTTTGAAACAAGTGAAATAGCCAATGAGAAACAAGTACCAATTTTGCTGAGTGCATTAGGTTTAAAGGCAGTCAGTTTGCTTTGAAGTTTGATTGTTCAAACCAAACCATTGCTGATATTGTAAAAGTAATGCAGGAAGATTTAGAACTGAAGCCATTGATGATTACAGAATGCTTTAGATTTCATAAGTAGAATCAAAAAGAAAGAGAGCCCTTTTCAATATACGTGGCTGAATTGACGACATTATCTTAGCATTATCATTTCAGTAGTGGTCTTAGTGGTGCACCGAGAGATTAGTTAGTTTGTGAAATCTTATCAGACGTATTTAAAGCGGCTCCATCTGAAGCACAACTTACATTTAAAAAAGCAGTTGAAATTGTTGTTTCAACAGAACGAGCAGACAGTTGAGTTGCAGTCAGGAATGAAAACTGAGTGGGAATAAAATTGCAACATCTAAACGTCTAACCAGAAACCAGCCTGGTGAAATATATTGTGTTATTGTTGTGGCAGAGGCTCACATACACCAAACAAATGCAGGCTTGACAGTGAAACCTGCAGAAAATGCAACAACAAGCATGTCGGGCAGACAAAAAAATAAATGGACTGTTCAGGAAGAAAAAAAGCTAAAAAGCTAAGTTGCAGTTTCAAATAGAGCACTAACATGCACAATTTTGATGAAAAATCTGATAATGACGAAAGTGACACAGGACTGTGTAGTCTTGAGATTTAGAGTGTGAAAATTCTGGCACAAGCAATATGACTTATGCCAAAAGTGAATGGCAAATTAATTAAAATGGAGTTAGACATTGGTTCTTCTGTTTCTGTCATTCCACAAAATGAGACTGGGAGGCATTTCAAAGATACTAAATGGAATCCAACTAAGAACTTATACTGGAGAGAAAGATAACTCCTGAGGGAATGAAACAACAACATACACAAAATGCTGGTAGAACACAGCAGGCTAGGCAGCATCTATAGGGAGAAGCGATGTTGACGTTTCGGGCCGAGACCCTTCGTCAGGACTAACCGAAAGGAAAGATAGTAAGAGATTTGAAAGTAGTGGGGGGAGGGGGAAATGCGAAATGATAGGAGTAGACCAGAGGGGGTGGGATGAAGCTAAGAGCTGGAAAGGTGATTGGCGAAAGTGATACAGAGCTGGAGAAGGGAAAGGATCATGGGACGGGAGGCCTCAGGAGAAAGAAAGGAGTGGGGGGAAGCACCAGAGGGAGATGGAGAACAGGCAAACAACTAAATATGTCAGGGATGGGGTAAGAAGGGGAGGAGCGGCATTAACGGAAGTTAGAGAAGGAATGACATTCTTAACTGTGAAACACACAATAACCAACAAGCCACATTGAGCTTGTTTGTGGGAAAAACAGGAGGACCAGCATTATGGGGATGTGATTGGCTGAGACAGCTAAAACCTGATTGGAGATCCATCCAGAATGAAACCATATGAAAGTAACTTAAGAAAGGTATTGGCTGGTGCCACAGCAGTGTTCAAGGATGGCACTGGAAATCACAAACATATCAAAGGGAAAATATTGTTAATTGAAAATGCCACACCCAAGTTTTGCAAAGCCTGACTGGTTTCTTATATCATTCATGATAAAGTAGACAGAGAGCTAGATATCATGGAGGCTGAAGGAATTCTTTCTGAGTGTGAGTGGAGCCTATGGGCAATGCCAATAGTTCCAGCAGCCAAGAAAATGGGTCCACCAGGACCTGTGGTAATTTTAAGGTTACCATTAACCCAATACTGAGAGTAGATCAATACCCTCTGCCCAGGATGGTGGATGCCTTTGCAAACCTCTCTGGGAAAAAACAATTCAGCAAAGTGGACTTAACTGAGGCCTATTTGAAGATGGAGATGGAAAAAAAAAAGCAACCACCATAGCACTCACAAAGTGCAATATTGCTCTAACAGGCTTATTTTTGGAGTAGCATCTGCACCTGCACTCTGGCAGAAAGCCATAGATGGGGAACTACAAGGCTGCCCAGGCACTCAGTGTTACCTGTATGACATCATTGTTACCTGTAAGGATGACAAGATTGGCTCCAAGACCTTAAGACAGTGTTAAAAAGATTAGAAGATTATGGACTCAAAGCAAGACACAATAAATGTGAATTTTTAAAAGCAAGCTTCACTTACTGTGCTTACACCACTGATGCACAAAAATTACACAAGTGTGATGAGAAAATCCAAGCAGCGGTGGATACCCCAAAGGATGCGTCACAATTGTGGTCCTTCTTAAGATCTGTGTACTACTATAACAGGTTCCTGCCAAACATGGCTACTGTGCTCCACCCACTAAACTCATTACCGCAGATGAGAAAGAAATGGCAACGGACAAAGTGATGTGTGGTTTTTACCAGCATTTGTATGGGAAACAGTTTCCCTGCATTACTGATTATCAAACAGTGTTCATTTTCATTCCACAGAGGGTGTTCCACTAACAGCAGCAGCAACAATGCAGAGATTGGCTCAGTTTCTTGGAAGACACAATTACAAGATTAAATTCAAGAGAGCAACTAATCAGGGAAAGGGTGATTAATTGTCCCATTGGCCCTTGGAAAAGAAAATACTGGAAAAATTTACAAAAAAAGACGTTCCTCTTGACGTATTCTTTCTAGTGCAAATTGAAAGTCCCCAATTACGGCGGAAACCAGAGAAGGCCCAACACTTCCTCAGGTTTACATGGCCACCCAAAATGGCTGGAGTGCACAGTAAACTCCAGTTTTTACCAGTGCTGAGATTAATTTGCCCTTGCTGGAGGTTCCCTTTTGTGGGGATTGACAGTTGCTGTACCATCCAAGCTGAAAGCTAAAATGTTGCAGGAGCTACATCTAGGAGTGATTAAAAAGAACGTGTTGTTTCGAAGCTTTGTTTGATGGCCTGGGAAGATCAACAGATCAAGCAGCTTGGCGTGCACTATACGGGATGCCAACATGTCCAGAAGATACCAAGTACAGCACCTCTCCATCTCTGGGAGAGGCCTGCATTGCCCTGGCAGAGGATCCATGTGGATTTTGCCGGACCATTCAGGGGCACGTATGTTTGACAGTGTTGCAGCTACAACATGGCCTGAACTGTTCCCAATAGCCTCCACTGTAGCCTCTCAGATTGTTGAAGTATTGAGAAGCCTCTTTGCAAGGACTGGTGTTCCAGAATAGTCAGTAACAATGGACCACAGTTAGTTATTCCTATTAATCAATGGAATAAGCCGTATTATATCTGCATTGTACTGCCCAGCTACAAATGGCTTGGTGGAAAAATTTGTCCGGGGTCTAAAGAACACACTGTAAGCAATGTCAGGAGAATGCACTCCACTAAAACTGAATCAGAAGCTCACCAATTTCCTCCTTGCATTTCGCAATGCAGCAGTTATTCTTTTGTTGTCCCTGATGCTCACACTTGGATCTCCTCAAACCCAATCTCAGAAGGAGCATGCAGGACAAATAACTGCGACAAATTAAGAACCCCTCAAATGAGGAGGGTTGATGTTTCACTCCTGGAAAAGCAATCTACAGAGGTGATCAAAAGTGGGTACTTAGAAAGATTAAGGACAGACTGAATCAATCCCCTACAGAATGGTATTGCACCTGATGTAATTTGGAGGTGACACAGTGATCAGTTGAGGAGAGCAGAGTCAATTGTTCAAGAAGAAAGTTGGCGGCTGCTGCTGTCAGAACCACTTCCTGCAGTCCCAGAGTCACCTCCTGCAATCACCACAGATGAGGTCCCCAGAACAAGAACTTGAGATTGTTTTACAGCCACGTATTTCAACTGCCAAGCAGAGTGATTCCCCTTGTCAGGAAAGGCATTATCCCACTAGAGTAAGAAAACCTCCACAGTGATTAATCTTTGACAACACACACACAATGCGGGAGGAATTCAACAGGCCAGACAGCATCTGCAGAAAAGAGTAAACAGTCAATGTTTCAGGGTGAGATCCTTCATCAGAACTGGCAAGGAGGGGGAGAAGTTAGAATAAGATTAAATCTTTAGACCTGAATGAGACAATTTGAAATTTACTATGCTGTGGATGTCAGTATATAGTAGATGTATTTTACAGCATATTGTGTATATAGATGAGATGTATTCTTTATTGGGTTAGAGTTTATAGCTAAGCAGGGAGGAGTGTTGTGTATTTAATATTTCCTTAATATTTGAATAAACTTATGTATGTATTATTTAATTAAGCATTTTTGTTTGTTTAAATAATTCATTACTGGTCATATGTATAAATATGTGAATTGTATACGTCATTGCACTAACACGTGATACGTGCGCGTCTCGCTTAATGTAAACATTTTGGACTCCTGTGTCTTCCTTTGAATCAGATTAATGTTTTGAAGTTACAGAACATAACAGAAAGGTTAGATTGTTCTTGGAGTACTGCAGGTTTACATGTCAGTAGAACATTGTGTACTGTACTGTTCTGTGCTCTATGTGCACAATCTGCACATCTGGTAATTTTATCTCATTATGAGATGCTAATTCATTGCAAAATTAGATATTAAAGAATTCCATTTTCTCCTCATTATCTGAAAAAGCTATTAGTAAAAATTTTGAAATGTGTGAAGTGCTTAATGAGGACTAATAATTGTAAATCTCAGAAGATGCCCCCTGGATATTTTGGCAGTGGAAACCGTTTCGCCGAACACCGGCGCTCAGTCCTCCAGCAGTGGCGGGATCTCCCTGTGGCCACACACTTCAATTCCACAGACCAGTCCCACTCCGACATGTCTGTCCATGGCCTCCTCTACCATCAAGATGAGGCCACACGCAGGTTGATGGAGCAATACCTTATCTCCCGCCTAGGTAGCCTCCTTCCTGCTGGCATGAACATCCAACTCACAGACCTCCGTTGATACCCCTGCCCCCCCTTACCCCCATCCTTATCTATTATTTTAGTCTGGTTCTCTTTCTCTTTTTCTCCCCTCACTATAATCTCCCCCCAGCCCTACCTTTCTTTCTCTTTTATTTCCCATAATTCTCCACCTTCCCCCTAGCCCATTTCCCTCCAGCCTTTCACTTCCTAGCTCTCTACTTTGTCCCTCCCCCCACTTCTTATCCCCCCTCGACCATCCCATGTTACTTCACTCCTGATGAAGGGTTTCGGCCCGAAACGTCGTCACTACCTCCTCCCATAGATGTTGTCTGGCCTGATGAGTTCTGCCAGCATTTTGTGTTTTTATTTTTTTTCTATATTTCCTTACACTGTGTGTTGTCGCGTGAACCAGATGGAAGTACTGGTAGATATGAAGTTGTCTCTTTATTCAACAAAATGAGTCACAGCAAACAACATATTGATACCTTTTTCAGAGGGAAAAGGCCTGCTTGCCCCAACCCTACATGGCATTTTATATACAAAAGATCAAAGGAAAATTCAGGACAATTCCATATTTGCAATGCTTCCTTTGAGCTACACACAGCCTTCACACTTCCCTCTTCACACCCACAGTGCAGACACTCAAATAACAAATTTAAAACAGCATTGTCTGGTCATCCAATTAACTTGGCTCATGATTATTAGAAACCCATTGTTCAGAGCTATATTTTAGATTTAATCCAGTTTGTATTCGGATCTGAAGACTGGTGGCTAAAGGCATTTGCTATATGTGCTAACACCCAAAAACTCTCTAACAGTCCCTCCCTTTGGCCCTCCTAGACAAAAATAACTTTCTATCAGGAAAGGTCAATTTTAAGGCGGATCTACTCAAGTAGGGCAGCAAAAAATCACTCTTTTAAAGGGGAAGTGAGGCAGTGACTGAGGGGAGGTGAGAGCAACTGGAGAACAGTAATGGCAGTGATTCAAAGAGCTGATGAGCCTGCCTTTGATTATGCAGAATGTAAGTATCGAGAGAGTGAAGAGTATTCCAGCTTGGATAATCCACGGAGGGACAACCCAGTCTTCCTGAAAATGCTGAAGGAAGACCTGATGTCAGCCCACCGGGAGGTTTTAGATTTGAGGATAGCGGTGGGATAAACTTACTCACCAATAGTTTTGTGGGCCATGACAGACGTTCTGCAATCAGCATCATGCCCTGCCCTGTAAACGTAAGGGGAGTGAGGAGGGTAATGGATCAATTCAGTTACTGCTGTAATTTCATACGAGGGTACTCAGCACGAGTGACCCTGATACTGGCCTGAATTATAGGAGGGCAGCCTCCTCTGGAAGAAGTAAGATGAGGGCCAGGTGAGGAAGATGCTTTTACAGATATCAAGAAAGCCCTGGTTTGTGCACCTGGCCCCTTTCACCAATACTGCAGCAATGAGGGAAGGTGTTACAGCACAGTGCTGCAGAACCATGGGGACACAAAAAAGCCAGGGGCATATTAATCAATGAAACCAACACCCACATGTATACCTTTAGGGTGCATCAAATGAATTTCAACCATTTATTTATTTATTACATCCAAAGGAGCCAAACAATTTTGTTTTGTCTCTGTTGCAATGTACAAGCAATAAAGAGAAGAAACGTGAGAGGATATTGCCCAAGCACTAAGATTGCCTACATAATTGTTTTGTATTCGTGTATGTACAGTCAGATACACAATCAGATCAATGTACAGTCAAATGCACAATCAGATCAACATACAGTCAGATTTGCAATCAGAGCAATGTACAGTCAGATACACAATCTGATCAACGTACAGTCAGATACACAATCTGATCAACGTAGAGTCAGATACACAATCAGATCAATGTACAGTCAGATACACAATCTGATCAATGTAGAGTCAGATACACAATCAGATCAATGTACAGTCAGATACGCAATCTGATCAATGTACAGTCAGATACACAATCAGATCAATGTACAGTCAGATACGCAATCTGATCAATGTACAGTCAGATACACAATCAGATCAATGTACAGTCAGATACACAATCTGATCAATGTACAGTCAGATACGCAATCTGATCAATGTACAGTCAGATACGCAATCAGATCAATGTGTATTGATAAGTCTGATGGCCTGGTGAAAGGAGCTGTCCTGGAGCCCGTTGGTCCTAGCCTTAATGCTGCGGTACCATTTGCCAGACAACAGTAGCTGGAACAGTTTGGTTGGAGAGGTTGGAGTCCCTAAGACCCTCCAGGCCCTTTTTACGCACCTGCTGCTGTAGATGTCCTGAATAGAGAGAAGTTCGCATCCACAGATGCGCTGGGCTGTCCGTGCCACTCTCTGCAGTACCCTGCAATTGAGGGTAGCTCACTTCCTGTATCAGCTGGTGACACAGTCAGCCAGGATGCTCTCAATGGTGCTGCTGTAGAAAGTACTGAGGATTTGGGAACTCATGCCAAACTTCTTCAGCTGTCTGTGGTGAAAGAGGTGCTGCTGTGAATTTTTTCACCACACAGTCAATTTGTACGGTCCAGGTAAGATCTTCGGTGATGTGTATACTGAGGAACTTGAAAGCCCTCATTCTCTCAACTACAGTCCCATTGGTCAATAGCGGCTAGTGTGTCTTTTTTCTTCCTGTAATCCATGATCAATTCCTTTGTTTTCTGAACATTGAGGGAGAGGTTGTTTCCTTGGCACCACTGTGTCAGGGCATTGACTTCTTTGTAGGCTGTCTCATCTTTGTTGGAAATAAGGCCTATCGATATTGTGTCATTGGCAAATTTGATCAGCAGATTTGAGCTCTGCAAGGCAACACAGTTGTGTGTGTTTAGGGAGTAGAGGAGCAGACTCAGGACACAGCCCTGGTGGGGGTTCATTTCCTCGAGTTTGTGCCAGAATTCTGAATTCCCACATACAACTTTAAGTGAGGACAACTGGGACAAAATGCAAAATGAAGGGCTTATGAATGGTCGTGATCAGAGTCACAGGCTGGCTTGGATCATCACGATTCTCAGCCTGACATTGCCTGACCTCGGTGCCATCCTGACAGAATTATTTGAGTAAAACCTCTCCCTGAAATATCTCCACACTAATCCCTACACTATGCAAAATATAAATGATTGAACAGTTAAACAGCACATACTTAAAATCACAGAGTATGTACTCTGCAATCTGCCACTTCTGTGTGTCTGAACTCATGATGCCATGCTGTATTACCTTGCATCTATTTAACTGTTACACCAAGGTTACAGATGTATTGGTAAAAAAACACACGCACAAATGCTATTGCTAAAATACCAGAACAAGTATACATGCCCACTAGTGCTCCTAACCTTCAATAACCAGCTTTTGCAACTCATGGCCCCATCTCACCAAATTAACGCACATGCACGCACACACACAACACTATTTCAATCTGCCAGTCCAGCTGTCCGTCATGTTCGTGATACCTAGTGAACCTATAGCTACCAAAACTTAAACAGGTCCAAGTGAGGGTGCTAATGTTACAAATACTCACCTGCTTAGATGGCCGAGATTGCTGGTCACGCAATGGGTCGCAAGAACGTATCTCACTCCTGACACCAAGATCCTGACACGTGAACAAAGTCACCGGGTAGAAGTACCGGTAGATCTGAAGTAGTCTCTCTCTTCAACAAAATGAGATGCAGCAAGCTTCATATTGAGTTCCCTTTCAGTGGAAAAAAGGCCTGCTTGACCCAACACTACACAACATTTTATATGCTAAAGATTAGAGGACAATTCCATATTTACAATGCTGCCTTTCGAACTACACCTCCCACTTCGCACCCACAATGATACCCAAATAACGACTTTAAATCAGCATTGTCTGGTCATCCAATTAACTGTGGTTCACAGTTCATGGGAGCCCATTGTTCAGAGATGCATTTTAGATTAATCTACAGTTCATATTCAGATCTGAAGACTGGTGGCTGGAGTCAGTTGCTGAAGTTGTTTGCCTCATGTGCTAACCCCAAGAAACGCAACGATTGGTGCATTATTTGACCACAAATGCAGAATTTTGACATTAATGATGCCTTGACATCCTTGAAACCCATGCAGGTAGGTGAAATGCTGAGTGAAGCTGTCATATCATTAGGAAACTTTCACTGAAATCAACAGTGTGACTTGAGGCAAATGTTCAATTTCAATTGGCAGTGAAGCGTGAAAGGTTTCCTGCAAATATAACAAAGGAAACAGAACACTATTATCTAACGGGGTGATTGTCTTGTACCTAACATGCCAATCAGAAATAATTCAACTTGTCAGAAGTCCATTTTTCTGCTTATAAGTGATAGGCTTAAATTTTAAAATAAAATGTATCGGTTGGCTCTTTCTTAATTGTTAAGTTCATTTTCTTTAACTGAAGCTGGGTCAATTGCTATAAATAGCCTCAAGATTATATTATTTCTACTTATGATTTCTTGTTTCAGACAAACTGTTCTGCAAGCATTACTGAAATTTTGACTCTTTAGAAAGAACCAAAGTTTTTACTCCCCTTACATAAACTTACTGAAGTTTGTCATGGTCCAGCTGAAGTGAATTTTTCCATTTTGTTCCTCACACAAGGATACACGTGCATTATAATGTGTAGTGATATTATTGCTCTATATTTTCCTATTAAACAGTTACAATCCAATGAATACTGTGTATTTGTGAAACTGTATAAGCTGATTGCTCTGCTGCTGTTCCTGAACACTAAAGCACACCAGAGCTGCACGTCATTTAGAGATCATACTTGCCGGACTGCAAATGAGATTTAATGAAAAGAATTAAACTAGTCTCAGGATTTAGTGATCACACACACACACACACACACACTCTCTCTCTCTCTCTCCTCTCTCTCTCTCTCTCTCTCTCTCTCTCTCTCTCTCTCTCTCTCTCTCTCTCTCTCTCTCTCTCTCTCTCTCTCTCCTCTCTCTCTCTCTCCTCTCTCTCTCTCTCTCTCTCTCTCCTCTCTCTCTCTCTCTCTCTCTCTCTGAGTCCTGATGCAGGCTGTCAGCCTGAAACTTTGACTGTTTACTCCCTTTCCATAGATGCTGCCTGACCTGCTGAGTTCCTCCAGCATTTTGTGTGTGTTGCTTGGATTTCCAGCATCTGCAGATTTTCTCTTGTTCAGGAGAGTTTAAATCAGTTTTGCAGGGGGCTGGGAACTGGAGCACCAGGTCAGTAAGGGAAAGGTCAGACTGGACAATAGACGTCCAGAGAAGTACTTAAATACAAAATCCAAATAACAGGTATTACGGGTCGATTAGTTTGAAATGTGCATATTTTAATTCTAGGAGTATTATGGGTAAAGGTGATGAATTTAGAGCATGGATTAGTACATGGAACAATGGTGTTGTGGCTATTATTTAAACTTGGTTGAGAAAGAGGCAGGAATGGGTATTAATGTACCTGGTTTTCAAAGATTTTGATAAGATAGAGAAGGAAGTGGGGGGGAGGGAGAGATTGCACTACTAATCATGGACAATATCACAACTGTAGTCAGGCAGACATAAAGGAGGGATCAGACACTGAGTCTGTTTTGGTGGAACTCAGGAATAGGAAGAGTGCAATCACACTGATGGAATTGTACTACAGCCCTTCCCAACAACCACTCTGACATTGAGGAGTAGATATGTAATCAGATTAAGGAAATGTGTAAAAATTGTAAAGTTGTTGTCATTGGGATTTCAAATTCCTTAATATAGGCTGGGACCTTCTTAGTGCAGAGGGGTTTAAGTTTGTTAAGTCTATTCAGAAAGGTATGGGGACATTCCAACAAAAGGAGGGGTTGTACTTGACATTGTGTTGGATAATGAGCCTGGCCAGGTGACTGACCTTTCACTGGGTGAGCAGTTAGGGAACAGTGATCACAACTCCTTTACTTTCAGGATCACTATAGATAAGGATAGTATGGTCCTTTCAGGAGACGTTTATGTTGCAGTAGGGCGAATTATGAGGGCATTAGGCAGGAACTAAGAAGAGTCAACTGGGAATGCCTTTTTTCTGGCAAGTCCAATCAGAGACATGGAGGGTGCTTAAATATCAATCGAACAGAGTACAGGAAAAGTATGTTTCTGTTGGAAGAAAGGATGGGATCAGAAGATAAAAGAACCTTGGATGTCCAGAGAGGTGATGGATTTACTCAAGAAAAACAAGGAAATGTATGTAAAGCTTCAGAAGTTAGGATCAACCAAAACACACGAGGAGTATAAAAAAGCCAGAGAAGAACTAAAGAAGGGAATGAGAAAAGCCAGGAGGAGCCATGAAAAGTCCTTGTTAAGTATGATAAAGGTGAATTCCAAGGCATTCTATATATACATCAAGAGCAAGAGTATAAGGGGGGGGGGGGAACCACTCAAGGATAAAGGGGCAAACATTTGTTTGGATGCGGAGAATGTGATTGAAGTACTTAATGGGTACTTTGCTTCAGTATTTACCAAGGAAAAGGTTATGGAGGACCTGGAGAACAATGCTGACTGTATGAATACATTAGGGATTTTAGAAGTCAAGGAGAAGGAAGTGTTGAGCCTCCTAATGATTATTAAGGTGAATAGATCCCCAGAGCCTGATGGGATTTACCCCCAGTCATTGAATGAGGCAAGACACAAGATTTCTGGAACTTTGACAGTATATTTATGTCCTCTCTAGGCATAGGCGAGTTCCTGCAGGAATGGTGAGTGGCTAATGTTGTACCTCTATTTGAGAAGGGAACAAGAGAAAATCCTGAGAGCTATAGACTGGTGAGTATCATGTCAGTTGTAGGGAAATTGCTGGAGAAAATTCTTAGGAATTGGATATATAAGCATTTAGAAATTCATGGTCAAACTAGGCAGAGCCAGCTTGGATTTGTGCAGGGCAGTTTCTGTCTTACCAACTTAATTGAGTTTTCTGACAAGGTGACAAGAGAGATTGATGAGGGTAGGGTAGAGGATGCTGTCTGCATGGATTTTAGTAAAGCATTTGACACAGCCCCTCATGGGAGGCTAATCCAAAAGATTAAGATGCATGGGGTCCGTAATGAACGGGCTGTTTGGAATTTGAACTGACTTGCGCACAGAAGACAGAAGGTAATGGTTGAAGGGACTTATTTGAACTGGAGGTCTGTAATTAGTGGTGTTCTAGAAACACAGAAGCATAGAAAACCTATAGCACAATACAGGCCCTTCAGCACACAAAGTTGTGCCAAACACGTCCCTACCTTAGAAATGACTAGGCTTACGTATAGCTCTCTATTTAACTAAGCTCCATGTACCTATCTAAAAGCCTCTTAAAAGACCTTATCATATCTGCCTCCACCACTGTTGCTGGCAGCCCATTCCAAGCACTCACCACTCTCTGAGTAAAAAACTTACTCCTGACATCTCCCCTGTACCTACTCCATAGCACCTTAAACCTGTGTCCTCTTGTGGCAACCATTTCAGCCCTGGGAAAAAGCCTCTGACTATCCACACGATCAATGCCTCTCATCATCATGTACACCTCTATCAGGTCACCTCTCATCCCCCTTTGCTCCAAGGAGAAAAGGCCAAGTTCACTCAGCCTATTGTCATAAGGCATGCTCCCCAATCCAAGCAACATCCTTGTAAGTCTCTTCTGCATCCTTTATATGGCTTCCACATCCTTCCTGTAGTGAGGCGACCAGAACTGAGCACAGTACTCCAAGTGGGGTCTGACCAGGGTCCTATATAGCTGCAACATTACCTCTCGGCTCCTAAATTCAATTCCATGACTGATTAAGGCCAATGCACCATACGCCTTCTTAACCTCAGAGTCAACCTTCGTAGCTGCTTTGAGCATCTATTTGGACTCGAACCTCAAGATCCCTCTGATCCTCCACACTGCCAAGAGTCTTACCATTAATACTATATTCTGCCATCATATTTGACCTAACAAAATGAACCACTTCACACATCTGGATTGAACTCCATCTGCCACTTCTCAGCCCAGTTATACATCCTATCAATGTCCCCCTGTAACCTCTGACAGCCCTCCACACTATCCACAACACCTCCAACCTTTGTGTGATCAGCAAACTTACTAAGCCATCCCTCCATTTCCTCATCCAGGTCATTTATAAAAATCACAAAGAGTAAGGGTCCCAGAACAGATCCCTGAGGCACTCAACTGGTGCCTGACCTCCATGCACTCTTTGTGCATGTGGAGAAGACCTCCACAACCACTCTTTGCCTTCTGTGGGCAAGCCAGTTTTGAATCCACAAAGCAATGTCCCCTGGGATCCCATGCCTCCTTACTTTCTCAATAAGCATTGCATGGGGTACCTTATCAAATGCCTTGCTGAAATCCATATACACTACATCTACTGCTCTTCCTTCATCAATGTGTTTAGTCACATCCTCAAATAATTCAATCTGGTTCGTAAGGCATGACCTGCCCTTTACAAAGACATGCTGACTACTCCTAATCATATTATACCTCTCCAAATACTCATAAATCCTGCCTCTCAGAATCTTCTCCATCAACTTACCAACCACTGAGTAAGACTGACTGGTCTATAATTTCCTGGGATATCTCTACTCCCTTTCTTGAATAAAGGAACAACCTCCACAACCCTCCAATCCTCGGGAACCTCTCCCATCCCCATTGATGATGCAAAGATCATCACCAGAGGCTCAGCAATCTCATCCCTTGCCTCCCACAGTAGCCTGGGGTACATTTCGTCCAGTTCCGGCGATTTATCCAACTTGATGCTTTTCAAAAGCTCCAGCACATCCTCTTTCTTAATATCTACATGCTCAAGCTTTTCAGTCCGCTGTAAGTCATCACTATAATCACTAAGATCCTTTTCCGTAGAGAATACTGAAGTAAAGTATTCATTATGTACCTCTGCTATTTCCTCCAGTTACATACACACTTTCCCACCGTCACATTTAATAGGTCCTATTCTTTCACATCTTATCCTCTTGCTCTTCACATACTTGTAGAATGCCTTGGGGTTTTCTTTAATTCTGCCTGCCAAGGCATTCTCATGGCCCCTTCTGGCTCACCTAATTTCCTTCTTAAGCTCCTTCCTGGTAGCCTTATAATCTTCTGGATCTCTAATATTACCTGGATCTCTGAACCTTTTGGAAGCTTTTCTTTTCTTCTTAACTAGATTTAATACAGCCTTTGTACTCCACATTTCCTGTACCCTATCATAACTTCCCTGTCTCATTGGAACATACCTATACAGAGCTCTACACAAATATTCCCTGAATATTTGCCACATTTCTTCTGTACTTTTCCCTGAGAATATCTGTTTCCAATTTAAGCCTCCAATTTCCTGCCTGATAGCCTTATATTTCCCCTTACTCCAATTAAATGCTTTTCTAACTTGTCTGTTCCTCTCTCTCTCTCTCCAATGCTATTGTAAAGGAGACAGAATTATGATTCCTATCTCCAAAATGCTCGCCACTGAGAGATCTGACACGTGACCAGGTTCATTTTCCAATATCAAATCAAGTACAGCCTCTCCTCTTGTAGACTTATCTACATACTGAGTCAAGAAAACTTCCTGAACACACCTAACAAACTCCACCCCATCTAAACCCCTCACTCTAGGGTGATGCCAATCAATATTTGGGAAATTAAAATCTCCCATCACGACAACTCTGTTATTATTACACCTTTCCAAGATCTGTTTCTCTATCTGCTCTTTGATATCCCTGTTACTATTAGTTCTTCAAGGATCTCTGCTGGGACTTCTGTTGTTTGTGATGTATATAAATGACCTGGATGAAAATGTAGATGGATGGGTTAGTAAGTTTGTGGGTGACCACAAGACTGGTGGAGTAGTGGATGGTGTTAAAGACTGGTAAAGAATACAGTGCAATTTAGGTCAGTGGCAGATATGGTCAGAGAGAAATGGCAGATAGTGTTTAACCCAGATAAATGTAATGTGTTGCACCTTGATTGGGCAAATACAAGGAGACAATATACTATTAAGGGCAAGATCCTTAACAGTGTCACTGAGCAGAGAAATCTTGGGATCCAAGTTCATAGCTCCTTGAAAGTGGCTACACAGGTTGGTTCAGAAGGCTTATGGAAGCTTGATTTTATTAGCTGAAGCATTGCGTTCAAAGGTCAAAAGGTTATGTTGCAACTTTATAAAAGTATGGGAATTGCACATAGTTCAGGTTGCCTCACTATAGGAAAGATATTGAGGCTTTGGGGTGGGCATAGGAGAGGTTTACCAGGATGCTGCCTGGTTTAGAAGGCATGTGCAATCTTGAGAGATTGGATAAACTTGGGTTGCTTTGTCTGGAGCATCGGAGGCTGAGGGGAGATCTGATAGAGGTTTATAAGATTATGAGAGGCGTAGATTGAGTAGACAGGGTATATCTGTTTCCCAGGGTTGAAATGGCTAATACCATTGAAGGTGAGAGGGGGTATGTTCAAAGAGGATGTGAGGAGTAAGTTTTTTACTCCGAGAGCTGCAGATGCCTGGAATGTGCTGCCTAGTATGGTGGTAGAGGGAAATACATTAGAGGCTTTTAAAAGACATTTAGATAGGTGCATGGATGTAAGGAAGATGAAGGATATGGACATAGCATAGGCAGGAGTGATTATTGTTTGGGTGTTTTTTACTTGCTTTTTAGCAGGTTTAGCATAATATTGTGGCCCGAAGGGCCTGTTCTTGTACTGTACTGTTTTATGTTTTGTGTCCCAATGTCTGAATTGAAAAGGGATGTGATTTGCACCAGGAATACTATGAAACTCTCCCCTCAGCATTAGTGACAGTTAGTGAAATGTCGCCAGGAGTTCTGTTTTTTAGAGCAGGGAAAATGTCCTCATACCCTCTTGTGTGTTTAAGTTTGGGGATGGGCAGGAATAATTGTCTCATCGCCTGAGGTAAGAAATCACCTTGATGAACTCTGCATGACTTGTAAATTCTCTCATGGTTTTTCACATACTTAGCCAACAGATTACTGCTGCTTTATAACATGTCTTTTTTTGTCAAAGCCTTTCACAATGACGATACTCCTTCTTATATTAGGCCTTTGCTTTCCAGAGCAGAGAAATGGTCAGAGCATATGTGGTAGGGCTGTTGTCAGGGAAATAATGTGCATTAGATTATCTGGTTTGACTTCCAAGAATTATCAAGGGAAATTGCTCTTTCTGCTTCAAACTTGATAACTATATCCTGGAGGTCGCATGTTGGATTCTTGCTTAACAGCACAAAGTCTGATTGCCTGCAGTTAACTCTACAGTTCATCCTGCTGAAGAATTCAATCCCTTTATAACACATTAGATAACAAATATTCTATAATTTCTGAAAAGAAGCAATTTGTAATAAACTGTAACCTGGTATGATAACAAATTATTGTCAATTCCCTTGTGGTTTCCATGTGAATGAATCTAATTTGAATAACATTCATAACATTTTTGAACATCTGGCAGGTTGATGAATTGTGATGATAAATCCTGTTATAAGTGAAGTGTTATGGTATAAAAAGTACATCAAATTTTAGTTCAAGGCCACTTAACCCTTCAATTCTGAGTTACTGTCTTTCTCCGCTATTTCCCTCTATCTCCATTTCATATTCTTTCTTTACTAACAGTTATTTGAATTCCTTAATGAAAGGATGATGTTTTGTTGTGATTGCTGCAGGTTGAATACAGAAAATTAGTGTTGATCATAACATAGTAGTGTGCAAATTTGAATAGACACGTGGTGACTGTCAAACTTTTGATTTTTTGTAAATACTAATACATTCATTAAAATTCTTTTGTGAAGGAAATAGTCTATCCTTTAGTCGACCAGCTAAACATGCAGCTCTGTTGGAATGCATTTGACTCTTACCTGTTTTCTGAATTGGCTACCAAACTTGATATCAACTTGTTACAAGAAAAAAAAATTCAGCTGCAACATATGTAGAAACCACCCATGACAAGCCCACAAAAAATAACGGTTCCAAGGCTCAGAGCTGTGTAACCTTCAGAATCATACATAACACTCAATATGTCAAACAGTTCTACTATCCCGTGTATTGTATGTCCACCACCAAGAGAATCCCAATGTTAGTGGGCACTGGGCACATTCACTGGTCAGGACAGTCAAGTTAGCTGAATGTATCCACACTATGATTCTATCACTTCTATGATCTGGATGGGAGCTACATTGAGAGTCCTTTACTTTGAAAAAGGAAACAATAAGATACCGCGGTTTCAGATTAAATGTGGACATGGAAGCCTGCTCTCAACAATCATCCACAGTCATTCTTCCATGTTGAATGTAACTGAGAAGAACCAGAAAAACATGGAATATACTCAGAAATGTAGGCTGTACTTGATCTGTTATTGGGAAATGAACCTGGTCAGACGTCAGATCTCTTGGTGGGAGAACATTTTGGAGGTAGTGACCACAACTCTATCTCCTTCACCATAGTACTGGAGAGGGATAGGAGCAGACAATTTGGGAAACCATTTAATTGGGGTAGGGGGAAATATGATGCTATGAAATGTGGCAAGTGTTCAGGGAATGTTTGCATGAGTTCTATATAGGTATGTTCCATTGAGGCAGGGAAAGGATGGAAGGGTTAAAGAACCATGCTATACAAAGGATGAAGAAAATCAAGTTAAGAAGAAAAGAAAAACTTTCAAAAGGTTCAAGAAACTAGGTACTGTTAGAGCTCTAGAAAATTACAAGGTTGCTAGGAAGGAGCTTAAGAATGGAATTAGGAGAGCCAGAAGGGGCCATGAGAAAGCATTGGTGGGCAGGATTAAGGAAAACCCAAAGGCATTCTACAAGTACAGTAAGTGAAGAGCAAGAGGATGAGCCGTGTGAGAATAGGACCAAACAGGTGCGATAGTGAAAACATGTGAATGGAGTTGGAGGAGGTAGCAGAGGTACTTCATGAATACTTTGCTTCAGCATTCACTACAGAAAAAGACCTCGGCAATTGTGAGGATGGCTTACAGTGGACTGAAAATCTTGAGCATGAAGACATTAAGAAAGAGGATGTGCTGGAGTTTTTGAAAAGCACTAAGTTAGGTAAGTCACCGGGACCGGATGAGATATACCCCAGGCTACTGTGGGAAGCAAGAGAGGAGATTGCTGAGCCTCTTGCAATGATCATTGCATCATCGATCAGGATGGGAGAAGTACCGGAGTACTGGAGGGTTGCAAATGTTGTTCTCTTCTTCAAGAAAGGGCATAGAGATAACCCAGGAAATTATAGACCAGTGAGTCTGATTTCACTGGTGGGCAAGTTGTTGGAGAAGATCCTGAGAGGCAAGATTTATGAGCCATAACCTGATTAGGGACAGTCAGCATTGCTTTGTCAAGGACAGGTTGTGCTTTATGAACCTGATTGAGTTCTTTGAGGGTGTAACAAAACATATTGATGAAGATGAAACAGTGGATTTCAGTAAGGCATTTAATAACATTCCTCATGCAAGGCTCCTTCAGAAAGTAAGGAGGTATAGGATCCAAGGAGACCTTGCTTTGTGGATCCAGGATTGGCTTGCCCACAGAAGGCAAAGGGTGGTTGTGGATGGTTCATATTCTGCATGGAGGTCGGTGACCAGTGGTGTTCCACAGGGATCTGTTCTGGGATCCCTCCTCTTTGTGATTTTTATAAATGACCTGGATGAAGAAGTAGAAGGGTGGGTTAGTAAGTTTGCTGATGACACAAAAGTAGAGGGTACTGTGGATAGTCTGGAGGGTTGTTAGAGGTTACAACAGGATATCGATGGAATGCAGAACTGGGCTGAGAAATGGCAGATGGACTCAAACCCAGATAAGTGTGAAGTGGATCATTTTGGTAGGTCAAATTTGAAGACAGATATAATATTAATGGTAAGACTCTTGGCAGTGTGAAAGATCTGAGAGGTCTTGGGGTCTGTGTCCATAGGACACTCAAAGCTACTGCGCAGGTTGACAGTGTTGATAAGAAAGCGTATGGTGTGTTGGCCATCAATCATGGGATTGAGTTCAAGAGCCGTGAGATAATGTTACAGCTACATTAAGTCTTTGGTCAGACCCCACTTGGAGTACTGTGTTTAGTTCTGGCACCTCACCACAGGAAGGATGTGGATACTATAGAGAGAGTGCAGAGGATATTTACAAGGACGTTTCCTGCATTGGAGGGTGTACCTTATGAAAATAGGTTGAGTGAATTTGGCCTTTTTTCCTTAGAGCAACAGAGGATGAGAGGTAACCTGATAGAGGTGTATAATGTGATGAGGGGTATTGATTGTGTTGATAGCCAGAGGCTTTTTCCCAGGGCTGAAATGGCTAAGGCGAGGTGGCATAGATTTAAAGTGCTTGGAAACAGTTATCGTGAGGATGTCAGGGGTAAATTTTTCACACGGAATGGTAGGTGCATGGAATGCACTGCTGGCAGTGATGGTGGAAGTGGATACAATAGGGTTTTTTTAAGATAGGAACATAGAGCTTAGAAAAATAGAGGGCTATATGCTAGGGAAATTCTAGGCAGTTTCCAGAGTAGGTTGCATGGTTGGCACAACATTGTGGGCTGAAGGGCCTCTAATGTGCTGTGGAATTCTATGTCCTAGTTTTAAAAATTCATCAGCATCTAAATGGGTGTGCCATGTCTAGCAAAAAGATTTGATTTATGCAATCTCCAGAAATTGCATAAAGACTGATCAAAACTGTGGTGAGAGACTCTCATCACAGATGTGGAAAATACATTTATATTGGTTAACGCACCCTGAACTGACTTCCAAAATTTGTCTGCAATGATATAAATGTAATTGTGTTTGTAAACAAAGTGAGATTCACCTGCAACAATATATCATGTATTACCAGCTCACCACCTAAAGACAATTTTTTTACGTACTGCTTCCAGCATTGTGATCAGGGTTGTAAGCCAAGACTGTGGCGTTACCTTGCCTGCACTCAACACCCACCTCCCAAATCTCAATATATTGATAACAGATGTTAATAGAACAAATTTCTCCACTCGTCCCACTCCATCAAATATAGAGAAACAGGACATGCCCTGCCCTTACCTATTTATTTAGGGCCATTTATGTTTCTATTGTGCTATTGTTTTATATGTAACAGCTAAAATGGGTACTCTATATTTGTCAGTGGTTGTTACAATAAAATATTCAATCACTTCTTTGTTCTACACATCCCATGATGAACATAACATCATTATAGTCAGTTAGACAAATGAATCTCAGTGGGAGGTGTATCTATTTTTGTGTTAATTGCCAACAGAATGATAAAACCATACTTTAGTGGAATTGGCTTGTGTGCAATATGAATTAATGAAAATGAACCTGCTGGAACTTGTGTCTCACCACATACCTTGTGATTTAGCATCAGTTTCCTGCTGTGTAAAAACACTAATCTCGAACTCCAGCAGAGCAGTACATTAGTTTTATTTATTTGGAGATACAGCACAGTAAGAAACACATCAATCCCAATGAGCCCGCATCACCCAATTACACCCATATGACCAATTGATGTACTAACCTGTATGTCTTTGGAATGTGGGAGAAACCAGAGCACCTGGAGGAAACCCACACAGTCATGGTGAGAACAAGCTCCTTACAGACAGCGGTGGACTTGACCCCGGGTCGCTAGCACTGTAATACCATTACATTGACTAGAACACTACTGTGCTGCCCTTTGTTTTTTAACAATTAGCAAATAACTTTATTATTGCTGTTGCCAATGTCCTGGCTGGTGAACACTGCATGTTGTGAAAACATTCACGTTGAATTGTCTATGATAGTTAACACCAGTAAATTACCATTTCCAAACATTGCAATAGGGATGTGGTCCCCTATAGTTTGGGGCAACAAGCCTTTAAGTTATATTTATTTCACATAAAAGAACATTCAGCTCCCATTGCCTATTCTGACATGTTGATCGATCATGTCTAGTCTGTCCCTGATCCTTCCTATGCTTCATCAATGCTTAAGTTCAATATCCTTGAAATTATCAATTGACTCAGCTTCAATAAATTTCTGTGGAAAGGAGTCAGACTTCAATTACTCTTTCTATGAAGAAGTGCTCTTTGAGGTTATCCTCACAACAAAATTCAATCTTTTAACTATACTGCTTCTTGTTCTAGCTCCTCCTACCAGTTCCTTCACGTTTGTATCTTAAACACTTCAGTTAGGGAAGTCCAAGCAGAAAGCAGTGACAGTGTTCATATACAGGGAGGCTCTAACTTGAGTAACTCTGGTGGCTGGAATTGTCACCCGCTTTTGCCTAGATTCTTCCTGATAACTTCACCAAAATCCCCCTCCTGAATTCATTAGGACAATTTCCATTTCCCACCCATTGAATAGGCTTTCATAATTAACGTCTGTGTAGATCAATCATATCCAATTGTAGATTCTCTCCCTCAACCATAGTTTTGCAAAATGTATCCATCATATACATGTGCAATGTTCAGTCTGAAACTGTTTCTGCACCAAAATGACTGAACAGCATTCTATCTACCTCTCAATGACTGCATCTGAGTGTAGCACAAAGATATACTTCTTTGGAAAGGAAATAAACTTCACTCAATTCTGGCTTGTGTTCTAATGTTTAATCCTCCTGAGTGAACTTAGAATATGTTAGGCATAGTAAATGTCCTCTCAACTCACACTCATAATTGTGTTTCCTGCAAAGTTTAAAAAAGGACCAAAATATCTATTCCATATAAAACAGTATGGACAAGCTAATTAATACCAGAGAGTGCTTTCAAATCTACAATCTAATCAATTCAGACAGTAAATTACCAGACCATATTTAAATTGTTATCTTCATTTGGATCTTGTAGGTTATACTAAAGATAGATTACTGCTTAGAGACTATCATTCTACTGTGCTTCTACCATAATGAACTGCATACTTGTCAGTTAAATGTTCTTATTCACTTGGAAATATACTCTGTTGGTACATACTATTTATAGTACTGTTTTACAGTCTATTCTCAGTAAGCATTTGATTTGATGGGGGTAAGTAATGTTAGAATCTAATGAAGACAATCATAATCATTCTAAGTTTCTAATAAAACATCTGATAGATGATAAATCTCACAATATAATTGCTGTGTTCTGTTGATTATTGCACCAGTGTTGGAAGTGAGAACTGCCAGAAAGAAGCTGAATTAAATGTTATAGCATTGCAGCCCTGACGAAAGTTATTCAAATGATAGCTTTGTTTCTCTTCCCACTGGTGTGGCCTGACCTGTATATTTAGAGCATTTTCTGTTTTTTATTTTAGGTTTCTAGAATTCACAACTCTTTTTTTTAAACTTTCACTTAAATTTAACAGCATTGTTGATATAGTTTCTTATTAATATTCTCTCCACACGTTCTCACTTGAAGTTGGTTATTTCTTGCTGAGGTATAATTCAAATTTGTTGGTTGGCTTTGCTGTCTTACTCCAATATCAACTTTGCATGACTGAAAAGGTGTCAGAAATGTACAGGTCCTCCCCAGCTTATGAACACTTAAATTACATACAGCACATCCATTTGGGAAACTAGAAGGATGTATCTGTTAGTTCCTGCATGGATGCAGATATCTGTCATAAACTGGGCATGAAAAATGGATGTCAGAACAGAGACACTGCTATTGCATGTTGCTGTAGTCTGAGTGTTGGCATTATACACCTCCAGCCCAGGAATGCTCAAAGTATTGAGAATCCCAGGCCAAGTGTTGAAGGCATAAAGAAACCATGGTCAGCAGCAAAAGGCATCCATTGCCTCACAAGCTACCTGCCCACCCACTTCTTCGCTGGAAGGTCTGTGGTTTCCTCATTAGTCATCTCAGATTCCACAACAGCTAAGTGGAAGCAAGTCGAGTTCAATGTAGAAATACTGAAGTACAAACAAACAGGAATTATCCACCCTTCTAAGGCTCTCATATCAATTGTAATCTGACCTCCTTTCAAGGAAAGGTCAGCTAACTTAATACAGACCAATGTTTAGTCATTTTAACTGGTCAGCATGAAAGCAATTCGCTGAAGGAACTCATTAAAACTATTATTTAGTTTCCATTTTTAAGGACCTCAGCAGTTTAACCAGACAACCATGATATTGTTTTACTCCAGTTTAGAGCTATTAACCCTCCTGTGTAATTAATGTTCCTTATAAATTAAACACTCATCACATTTCAACATAATACTTATTGGAGAAAATAAGTATGCTTTCAACATATGCTCTTCTGTCAGTCTTGACGAGTTTTAACAATGAAAGATGTACTATTTTTGAAAGAGCAAAACTAACAATAATTGTTGTTAAATGATCTTTTCAATGTCCAACTATTTCCATTTGAGATGGAGTCGCAGATTAACTTTCATGACCTCTCTCGGTCGCCTGGAAAGTAATATACTGTCTTTTGTATTCGGATTGATTGAAACACAATTTCAAAGAGGAAATTACATCAGAGACTAATATTTCAATGATCACTGAAGGCTCTCTATCTGTTTATACTGTTAGTTGATTATGCTGGTAATGTGGCTCAATAAGTTAATTGATTCATAACATTGCATCAACTTCTTTTCCCAGTATAAACAAAACTTGCCTGGAAAGTATACTGAGCAGCCCAACTTTTAGGTGCAGCACATGATTCAGTTTCAATGAAAAATAAAATGTAAGGTGAGTCTTAAAATATAAGATGTGGAAGCAGGCATAGGTTATTGGTCTGTTGTTTGCAAAACCATTCAATGAGCTGGTGAATGATATGATCTTGAGTCACTTTCAACTTCCCATCTGTTACCAATAGGTCATGACTCCTCTATTGTCTGACAAATTAACACTCTTGGCTGCTGACGAGAGTTGTAATCTGTGTTTGGGAATCTGGTCATAAGTGTCAAGTGCTTGGAATCTTGGAATCTAAAGTCAGGAGACTGATGAGAAGGGAGGTGCAGATGCCGATCATGAATTTAGTAAGAATTATGACAGATGATAGGGATTGATGGGGACACAGATAAAAGATTAAATTATCAGGCGTTTACTCATGCAGTGTTTCTTTCAATTGTGCTGATACAAGTTAGAAATAGTGTTAAAACATTGTTGACTTAAATGTACTCAATGGTAGATGGATTTCAGAAAACATCGATTTATTCTCCCATTTATGAACAGTGCATGGGCAATATTAACAAAATATGTATCTAGTGCATGTGTAGGTAGAAAGTGTATTATCTGCGGAAATCCAATTCATATAGGAAGGGCCTGGTTGATAGAATTATGTAATTTAATCCAGAAAGACAATCATAACTACATTCCACTCTGTACAGTAATTCATTTTCTAGATATCCATCCTAGTGGCAGGGTCCTGAACCCGAGGTCTAGTGAATCAACAGTGCTTAGACCTCAGTATCAAAGTGCACACCAACAGAAGTGTTGCTTGTAGACAGCAACTCAGCTACTGATGCTGAGGTGATAGTTGAATTGGTCAGTAGTCATTACAGAGAGGTGATTAGCCTCACTCCTCTAGCAAGTTTGTTGGAGGTGAAGCGCAGCATAAATGGAAGCAACTGTAGACAGGAAACATCATTGTTCCTCAATGTCCATACATCAAGTACTTTTCTCAACACCTACTCTGCCGCAGTGTCTATGAGCCTGCACAGGTGAGCTGTGCAAAAGGTTTGACAATCGCGCTCATGAGTATGCATGCTCCAGCTAATTAGTCTTCCATCTTGGTAGTATTTAACTCCCTTCTTTTCATTCTAGTCTTGTCGAGACTTGACCAAAGTACAGCAACGGTTACGCTCACTGCTCATCCTCATCCTCGTCTGGGAAGGAGAACTATAAAGGTGCAGTAAGCATTTTGCATTTAGTTATTGCTTCCAGCTGCAGAGTTGAAGCTTAACTTTCAGTTTGAGAGTTTCAGTTCACGGCCCTGTCAGCTTCGTGTTTATTGTTTTCCTTTTCCTTTATATTCTGCAACAGTTTTTATTAAAGTCAGTGAAATATTGACCTGCTTCAAGTCAAGTATATTACGTATTTCACCATATAATGTATATAGAAACAAGACCACATTTCTCCAAACCAGGGTGTAAAGCACAGTAGTACACATAATACACAATTACTTATGAAGGTAAGGATAGAACCTACAGATGACTCACACATAATTAGCAAACTAAAGTGCATTAATATTAAATATTGTAAGGTACGGAATAGATTAACCAGCAATACTTCAAATATGATGCAGCAGGGAGTTCAGAAGGCTAATGACCCAGTGGAAGAAACTGTTTCTCATCCAGACTGTTCTTGTTTTTATGCATTGTAGTCTCCTGCCTGATAGTAGAAAGTCAAAGAGGATGCGGATGATGGGTGGGATCCTTAATAATACTAAGGGCCCTACATATGCAGCTCTCTTGATAAATGTCCACAGTGGCTTGTAGCCACTCAGCTGATCATCTCAGCTGTTCTCATAGTCCTCTGTCCGATGCTCAATTGCTCACGTACCAGATGGAGAAGGAACTTGTCAAGATGCTTCAGTAAAACAGAGTTATAATTTGGTGGGGGTGGGGGGAAGCATTCAGCATCTCTCTCTCCCTCTCTCTCTACACTTGGGTCTCATCTGAATAATCTAACAGTACCGTTGTAACTATGGGTAGCCATGATACCACACTATTCCCAAACCTTCACTTTCGCAACACAGATCTGTGCAACAGATGGCACCCGCACCCAATACTGGGTGCTGAGTACTACTGAATTTCCTACTGACAGCCACGCTCGCCATGCAAGAATGACAAAAGATGTAAAATATCAAGGTCAAGTAAAGGTGCTAGTCAGGAGGAAAACAGTGTTAGCTTCTGTAGATGCCATCCCTTTTGATTCTGCTCAGGCCTGTGTCTAAAGAAAGGAGGCTACAGCACTTTGTTTCTGTTATTTTTGAATTCTGCCTTGTGTTTTATTACTTGTCAATCCTGTTATTACTAATATTAGATTGAAGTCCAGAGGCATTTTCAATGGAGCAATTATTTCGCAACGTTTGCAATTTAAATAGCATTACTGTTTCCAATTCAACACTGCTTCATTTGAAGAGCACTGTGCTTCCATGACGAAAGGTTGGGAAGACATTTCTCAGCCTTCAATTGCAGCTGTCCCTTCCTCAGACACTCCATGCGGCAAGATGTTGATGAGATCTGCAATGTCTATTGTTGGGGTTTTGGTTGATAACATCTCAATATTTAGCTGAAGCAATGAAATGTTGATCTGTCTTGATGATGTCATCACTGCAAAAAGAAACAAATGGAACTCATTATTTTTAACTCTCTTGGCAATTATTTTAGAGAAAGTGAATTATTGAAACTGATTCTAGTTTAATTCCTGTCCTAACAGGATAATGAGTTCACCCCAGCCTTCCTAGGCAGTCACTCAGAGTGACAGATGAGGTTAATTTTGAAAGCATGCAGGCTCTATCATGTGAGGCCTGAGATACTCTGTGGAATCTGATCAGATTGTTTGGGAAGTTTTGAACTCTTTCCGCCATTCTTGCCTGACCTTATGTTCAGTAGCTCCCTAACGAATTATCCCTCATGATTTGAACTGTGAAAACCTAAGATTATTTCATTGATAGCATTGTTTCATCCTTTTTTCCAAAATAAGCTTTGAGGACATCTTTGAAGTATTCTTACCCTCCTCCACCACAAGGGAGCTTGGAATGGAGAATTTGTTCCATGAATCTGATGTCAGGCATTCAGATGGTGTGGACCATCCACTGCAGACGGTTGAACATGATCAGAGCTACAATGAGGTTGGAATATCTGTCTGTCCAGTGGATTAACTTTATGGAAAATAAGGTGGAATATTGTAATGAGCAAGATTGAACAGAAAGTTATGGAAAAAATACAGACTTGCTTTAGCTCATTCATCATTGGGATTGCCTCCCTGTTGGACCAATTGATTAAAGTCACCTGTGCGGATATAGATTGATGTTGATAGATTAACAGAAATGGATTAAAATTTTAACAGCTAAATTTGAAAAAGATTCTCTACAATTCCTCTCAATTAACAAAATCAAAGTCTTCTGTAGTATTATGTGAGCAAGAACAGGTTCATTGTGCCTCCTGAGCAATGGAATCCTGAATATAAATCAGAGTAGCTTTTCTACCACTAGAGAGAGAGAAGTGTTAGGAGAACCTTCATGAAGACTAAATTCTTAGATAGCACAGGGCTTGGTGAAAATGTGCTGCCATTTGCTGAATAGCCAGATCTCAGCAGTTCAACAATCAGAACAAGCAGTCAGTTTCCTCAACATCAAGAAGACAAGATTTGATGATAAAAATCTCTCTATGCAACATATCCTTCCTGTCCAGATGTGGTAATTGTGACAAAGGCAAAAATAACTTCAAAATTTACAGCAGAAACATTGCTTTTCAAGATTACGTTAGGGTTTAAATATTTGTAGTATCGCTCCACAAAATGTAATCTGGGTGAATAAATGTGATGCTGAGATCTCATCTTGTCCATCTCCATGAGGATATCTGCTGCTGGGATAAGGACTAATCCATTTTGTAGATACCGGGGTTCCCAATCTTTTTTATGCCATGGACCAATACCATCAAGCAAGGGGTCTGTGGACTCCAGGTTGGGAAACTCTGCACGTAGAGAAAAACTATGCAACATGAAGCAGGTCATCACAATCCTGTGTCACTCCAGGTACAAGTACTCTATTTACCTTCTCCAGCACCCCAGTGTGTGTGTGAACACATGTGGCTATATATTTCCATTGATTGCTATGCATTGGGTTTGGGTTAGGGTTAGGCTTAAGCTATCTGCTAACCCCAGTAAAAACAACTTGCCAAGTAAGGTTGGCGTGTTGTTTCCAAAACAATGTTATATGGTTACCTATTGTAACTTTTTCCTGTTCGGTAGATTCAGAAATATTGGACTGTCACAATGGACAATTGTTTTTCCATGTACAAGTGATAGTTAATAGAGAATAACTTGCAGCATATAGTGAGGGATTGGCCAGACTTTAGGAAGACAAACTTAGCTCCTAATGTAATCCTTATTTTGAATGCATTTCATTTAAGACTGAATGCCAAAGGTCAGAGCTATCATGATGATCTGTATTCAATTTCTCCCTTGGCCCAGCAGCTAATATCCTTGCAGAAATTGAAGGTGGTGTAAGTATCTTGGGATTAGATGACTCAAACATACCCTTTCAGCATTGCAGGATTCCTCTTTCTTCATTTACCTCCTTTTATTCAGCACTTGACTTGTCACAATAACGTGGAAAATAAAGTAACTTCAAGAGTGATCCAACTGTTTCCCATTTCCTGACAACAAAAGAGGAAGCCATTCAACCCATCAAACCTGTTCAAGCTCAAAGAAATACCATTCCTGCACTAATTTTGCCTATCATCTGCATCCTGTCAATTTTTTTCCTGTGTAATTCAATCCTAAATGGATCTAGACATGACAAAAAGGCAGCCGAAAAGATTTTAATTGTGTTTAATTCTGTATTGGAAATTTGCTGAGTCCTTCTAGTCATTTTTCATCTTTGCACTAATCATGCGATTACTTGGTATGATCTCATATCATGTGTAGTATTACTTTTGGAACATTATGAAGGAAATTGAAATCTGCTGTTCCAAAAGTGAGCATTGATTGATATTTGCTAATCAATCCAGAATAATCAAGTTTTACAAACACTGCACTGGAAGGAATACCAGCTGGACTGAGGCTGAGGTTGTGGCCTACTCCAGGCTCCATGGCCGTGTGATATTTACTCGGCTCTGCGCTGAAGTGAGGCTGAGGCTGTGGCCTGCTCCGGGCTTTTATTTTGTTCTGAATCTATTTTATTCACTTTTGTTCTGAATGCTATTTACTTACTTTTATTGTTTGCACCATTTTTTTTCTCTTTTCACATTGGGTGTTTGATGGTCTTTTGTATGAGTAATTTTGGGTTTCTTTGTCTTGTGGCTGCCTGTAAGAAGACAAAAATCGAGGTTGTATAAAGTATACATAATGTGATAATAAATGTACTTTGAATTTTGAATTTCACGTAAGCTAGGTCTCTTGGCTTATCTTTCTACGCAGGTCCATTCTGCCACCTGACCTTCAATCTGTCCAGGTCTAAATTATCGTAGTCACATTATTGAATCCTAAGCATCCCCAGCTCCTTATTCCAACCTCATTCCCCCATTTTCCAATCACAAGCCTGCAAGTTGAAAGAACCCATCACCCTTGCATTAAGATATCTATCCAATCATCCATTGCCTTCATCACCTCAATTGCCCAAAACACAAATTCCAGAAAACCAGCTTCCCACCTCTATCCACATCTAATTACCAGCCTACTCTAGAATCCAATACTGCTTGACTTCAATTGAACTAATGAGCATCAGTACTTTTAGACAATTATTAGAAGCATATTTTTGACTTCAAAAACATACAGCCCAAAGATCATGCCCAAATCTCAATAACTTTAATTGTAGGCAATATTACAACAAAGAAGAATTGTGCTCCTCTGTTTCTCTGTTTACAGGCTGTTATAACGTCTTACTAATATATTATGATCATTCTAAAATGATGGAGTAGAATTGATAGAGTAGTCTGTTTCTGACAGAAATATCACTGCTAATTTAATTTAATAACAATCTGGTGTTTTCTTGTTTTCTGTGTGGAGGTGAGCCGGACAACCAATTGTTACAAGTGTAAAGCTATTGGCATCACTGCGAATTTTGACGCATAATTGGGGATGGATTTTGCCCACATTTTGATTTTAATTCACTGAAGTGTAATTAAAAATAACTTCCAAAGAAATAGCTTCCAGATTTTTACAGTATGGATGAAATATTATGAATACGTAGAGCAAAGGTACAGAAGTTAATGCTGCGCTCTGCTGTCAGCTAAATAAAATGCAGCTTACAATTTTATTGCATTTCAAATATAAAATGAATTCTGGTGTGAAATGTTCAGTTATGAGCTTCTTCCCCAGGCAGGTAACCACTATTATTAGCCCCTCTCATCACCTTCTATCTGCACTGTACTGTAAACAAATTAAGTAGCTTTTTATAATATTGTTTACATGGTAATTACATGTTGGTATGTATGTATTTATGTACACTTTATTCCACGTCCATACGTTTACCTCTAACATTATTTTTATATAGCTCTTTATTCTTATAATCATCGAACTTTGTTGTTTTTAGTTACGTCAACCCCGATCACCGCATCACTCGAAATTCCTAATACCCATAAAATTTTATGGTGAATACAGCTGATCCTTAATCCTTGAAATGGTTTGAGTGTCCCCTCATTAAAATTGAGGCAACAGCTAATGTTTTGTTATTTAGATTTTCTCTTTTTCACTGTTATCTTTATTTCATTTTTTTATTTTCTTTTGCTTGGCTCTTTGGCTTTTTTTTGCATTCCTCCTATATTCCTCAACAGTTCATTCTTTTCACAAACAGCTTGATTGTTTGCTTGGAAAGAATGCTTGGATTGGTCATGGTACAGCCTTAAACAAATTGTTGACCAGGTTTTGTGCACTAGCATGAGTTACCAGGGAACTACAGAACCCATGGAACTAAGACCAACTAAGGAAAGAACATGAATAAAAGGTTTTTACTGGCTTGCATTGGAGATGTTCAATGTTTGACATAGATAGAAATCTCTCTTTGGTAACGTCACTTCCAATCATGGCAGCTTCCGGCAATTTTTGACCGCAATTACTAGCAACTGAGAGTTGGCTATTAAATTATTAAATGAGTCTTCCTAATCCGGAAATTAACCATGTACAGTGAATATAAGGGCAATATAATTATAAGTATAAAATTTGGTATCAGACCCCACAGTTTTATATATCCACATGTGTGAAAAATACCTCAATATACCTTTACAGTTTCAGGCATTGTTCAATTTAACTTAATAATATTGTTTCCAGATTTATGTCTTAAGCTACACTACAGGAATGATATGTATGCAGTCTTAAGGAAATAGTTTTGAGCAGCTTAGACACAATAATAGAATGCAAGTTAGCTGAAGTTGCCTTTAAATTTTGCAAATCACACCTTGAGTACTGCACTCAGAAAATGAAGCACGAGGTAAATAGTCTAAGGGAAACAGGAAACCGCAACAAAACTCATTTCTTATCTTTCAGCTCTAAGTTAGAAAGGAACGATTGGAGTCACTTTGTCAGGATCTCGTTGATCTTGTGGAATTACAGTATTAACTTTACATAATATGTGGAAAAGTTAAATCTTACAACTTCTATTGATTTGAACTTTTTGGCAGCTTCAGATTATTTAAAAATAAAGTTGATTTCAGAAAGATCTTCTGAAGACAATGAACAGTGTGTACATGAAATGAATGTGGAAACCCTGCAATCAAACAAGGACCATTTACATACAGTTAAGTGGTTCAGACTCCTCGTGGGTGAATGATTAAGATCGGTGATTACTATCCATAATTAATTCATACTTATCTTGCTGTAAGTTTCGTTATTGAGTAATGCTTTAAACCATTCAATTAAGTATGCATTTCTGGAACTAATTTTACTTCTGGTACAAACAGAATCCTGCCATATTTCTGGGTATGAGAACCAGGTGTGATCAGAACAAATATCCAGCTAAAATTTATCCTTGGTGGTAAGCTATTTACTTTCTGAATTATCAGCTTATTATTTACTCAGTATCTGATTACCGACTTAACTATTTTCTCATATTTCAAATTCTAAAAAATAACTGTTGATTACAGGTTCACTTTATAAATGACATGAGCTGAACATCATGATTACTTATGTAATTGTTGTACACTTAATTTTCTCAAGGTACTCCTCGATACATTAAGAGTATTTCATTAATGTAAGTATTTTATATTGAAAGATATGCCCACACTATCTGATATGTTAGCATCATTCAAAGGCACAACAATGTCATTTATTTCAAATCTGAATTGAAGCTTGGTATCTTCAGCATCTAGCCCAAAATATAACTCTCCAAACTTTCTGAAGGTGATCCTGAAAAATACTTGCTAAACTGAAGCATGCTATGAATCATAAAGCAAATATTTCATAGTAAGTGTGTAATAAATTTTCGCTTTATGTCACGGATTTTTCTTCAGGTTATATTGTAAATAACTTGTGTGCCAGCCTTCCAAAATTGGCAAACACTAAGACACATAAAACAAAGAATCTGCCTTCAATGAGCTTTCCTGACTCTGCTTGTATTTCTTTCTATCCAAAAAAGTCAAATTCAGGGAGCACGCTGGAACAAAGAATTCTTCCCCAGTTGTGTGGGGAGTTTAGACGTTAATGAGAAAGACTATTGTATGGCCTCTTGCTTCCTTTTGATGAAAGAAAATCTAAAACATTTTAAAATCATTTAATCTAAGCACTTATATAAAAGTTGTTACTCCACTTTGATTAAACCCCGCCACTTAAGTATGACAGCAAAAAGAAAAAATGTGAAATTGCTTATGTCTGTAAAATTGGAAACACAAGTTGTTAGCATTTCATGTCTAGGATGATTAAACATATTTTTTTTTGTTTCTAACTCCTTTCGTATGGGAAAGTGGCTTTAACCATAACAACCAAATCGAATAGTAAATAAGATCAGAAGAACAGGGGCAGCAAATGAAAAATGTTATATATAGTAATCTAATTAACACTTTCAGCAATGTCTTTATCTGCAGGTACTGTATATAACTTTCCTCTGTATTACTGCCCTGAAACCATGCCATTCTACCTTTTCCTAATGTACATATAGTTTTTATAGAGTTAGCTTTGGACTCTGTTTTTGTATTGGCATTACAACTAGCGCAGCTGTTGACTGCCAGAACCATTTGTGTTGACAAGTAAAACCATTTTCACCACAATATTAAACAAGTGCTAATGTCATTACTGCAGAGCTTTTTTTTTACGAAATCACTTGCACTTAATTTGCTGGAAGTTCTCTGGGTAGTTTGTAAACTCATGAGGCAAAACTTCACAACTGTTTATCATTGGCCTATTTACAAAAGGTGCCTAATTTGTCACAATTAACACCAAGGTCACAGGAAAGTTCAAGGGCTAATCTCACAGTTGGGATAAAATTAACCAGTTAATAGTTGCAGAAAGAAGTCTATCTGAAACGGTTCCACAAATTGCTGTATCTGTCAATGCTACAGAGGTTACTTTTAAGCTTACATTCAACAGAGCCTCCTTTTTATTTGTATTTAGTGATACTGCACAGAGAAGGCACTTCCAGTCCTCTGAGCCTTCCTGTCCCAACAACTCAGACAACACTGATTTAACCCTAACATAATCAAGGGAGAATTTACAATGACCAAATAATCTACTGGTACGTCTTTGGACTTTGGGAGGAAATCGGAGCACCCGGACACAAAACCCACACATTCCACGAGGAGGATGTACAGATTCCTTACAGAAGACGACAGAATTGAACTCTGAACTCCGACACGTCAGCGGTGATTGCATTGCGCTGTGCTACTGTGGTAGAGCTCCTGCCATTGTGTATCCAATCCTGTTACTAGGACAATTCTATCAGTTTCTTCCATTTTGAATGAAAGAAACCTACCTCTGATATTCCCCCCGTACTTTCCTCCAATCACCTTAAAAATGTCATCTCTTATTAACCATTTTTGCCCTGAGAAAAGGGCACTACATTTCCACTTTATGCTTATTGTCATCCTGTTTATCTCTATCAAGGCACCTCTCGTCCTCCTTCAGTCCAAAGAGAAAAGCCCTAGCTTACTTAACTTTTGCTCAGTATGTTTTTACTGTATTATGCTGTCTAATCCAGGCATCATCCTGATAAATCTCCTTTGCACTCTCTCCAAGCTTTCACATCCTTCATACAATGAGATGACCAGAACCAAACACAATACTCCAAAGACGGTTTAATACATCTGGAACATTACCTTGCATCTCTTGAACTTGGTCTGCCAACTAATGAAGGCCAGCACACCATGTGCCTTCTTAACAACCCTAACAACTTGCATGCTAACTTTGTGGGATCTATGGACATGGACCCCCTTGATCTATACACCTAGCTACACCCCTTGTAATTCTGTATACCTCTACAAGATCTACCTTCATTCTCCTAAACTCCAGGGAAGTTCTGACCTATAATGCCTAAGCCGGTAACTCAGGTCCTCAAGTCCTGGCAACATCTGTGTAAAATTTCTCTGCTCTCTTTCAAGCTTATTGATATCTTTCTTGTAAATTTGGCCAAAACTGCGCACAATATGCTAAATTTGGCCTTTTTAACAACTCATACAACTTCAACATAACATCCCAACTCCTACACTAAATACCCTGATTTATGAAGGCTCTCTGATTTATAGAAGCTCTCTGTATGACCCTATCTACCTGTAATGCCAGTTTCAAGGAATTATCATTCTGTATTCCCAGGTCCTTTAGTTCTTCTACACACCTCAGTACCTGCCATTTACAATATAAATTATAGCCTGATTTGTTCTCCCAAAGTGTAACTCATGACATTTGTCTACATTAATACCCATCTGCCATTTACAGTCCATTTTTTCAGCTGCAAGTTTTGATAGCTTGCCTTGCTGTCCACTGAGCCCACAATCTTGATGTCATCTGCAAATTTGTTGATCCAGTTTATCACATTATCATCAAAATCATTAATATTGGTGATAAACTACAATTGACACAGCACCAGTCTCTACAGCACACCACTGCAGGCCTCCAGTCAGGTAGATAACCATCTACAATCACCCTCTGACATCTCCATCCTGAACACCAAGCAACTTAACCTTCTTGACTAGGCCCCCATATGGGACTTTGTCAAAGGCTAAAGTCCACTCATTGTCCACCATCTTCCCTTCATCAACATGATCTGCCATGCACAAAGCCATGTTGACTATCCCTAATTGGGTGCTTTCTATCCAACTACTTAAATATTCTGTCCCATATAAACCTTCCCACAGCTGATTCACAAATAACTGACATTAGGCTCACTAGCCTATAATGTCCTGACTTATTCTTAGAGCCTTTCTTAAACAATGGAACAACATTAGAGGTGTATATAACAGGGAAGTTTAAGGGATGATGGATAGGTATATGGATGAAATAAAAGTGAAGGGGTAAATGGGGGAGGAGCAGTGCCCCAATCACCTTTATACAGGGGTCTGTGGGAGGAGCCACAGGAGCAGTCAGCTGCAGTCAGCAGGTATACAGGCAGGTATACATAGTTTACCACAATCACCAACTACTTAAAACACTTCATCGCAGTGGATGTAAGTGTGTCTGAATGATAGTCATTAAGGCAGGTCACTATGTTCTTCTAAGGCAGCAGTATAATTGAACCCTGCTTGAAGCAGGTGGGTATCTTAGACTGCCAAAGTGAGAGGTTCAAAGGTTTCACAGGTATATTTAATGTCAGAGAAATGTATACAATATACATCCTGAAATGCTTTTTCTTCACAACCATCCACGAAAACAGAGGAGTGTCCCAAAGAATGAATAACAGTTAAATGTTAGAACCTCAAAGCCCACCCAGCTGCCATGTAAGTGGCAGCAGGCAATGATCCCCCCTCCCCCCACCAGCATAAAAAAACATTGGCACCCACCACTGAGCACTCAAGCATGTAGCAAAGCAACAGCAAAGACACAGACCTGCAGTACCCCAAAACCTACTTGTTCACCCGGTATTCAACATACCACAGGCTCTCTCTCTCCCTAATAAGGGAGAAAAGGGTGTCTCCATTTCACAGCGAGAGGGGAGACATAACAAACAACTCGCTGGTTTATGATGTTAAAAGTCCGTTGCCTCCCTTTTTCCGAGCTCTGTACCCAAAGATCATATGTCTCTGGGCACATAGCCATAGATCTTCCAACTCCCACGACACACCGATCTCCTGCCAGGACACCGACCTTCAGTCCGCCTGCCTCCAAAGCCATGAAATCCTAAAACTCCAAAGGTAAACGAAGCTCTTGGGCCACATCCTTGACATATCAAATAAAGACCAGTCGTGGAACCCCGAAAGCGGGTCCCATTTCCGCAAAGAACCAAAGTCAGCGTGTAACTCCAGGTCAGGGTCTTGAAAAGAATCCTGAAAGGGAAAAATAGAGATATTAAAGATGGAAATAGAGCTGTTTCCGAAGATGCAAGCAAAGGAGTCACCGATTAGAGCCATCATGACTAAGGTCCGCTCTCCAGAATTCAGGTCCAGGTTAAAGATAGTGATAAATACTCCAGCCTGTTGATCAGCGCAGGTCTCTAGCACTTGGCTAGGTACCCCATCTGGGCAGGATGCAGTTCGTGGGTTTGCCCTCCTGAAGACTGCTCACACATCGGCCTCAGAGACTGAAGTCATAGGCTCATCGGAGGCTGTGGGCGTTTGTGATGGTTCCTCCATGTTTTGATGGTCAAAGTGAACATAGAAGGCATTAATCAAAAGAAAATCTGCAGATGCTGGAAATCAAAGTAATCCAAACAAAATGCTGGAGGAACTCAGCAGGCCAGGCAGCATCTATGGAAAAGGGTAAACAGTCGACATTTCAGGCCAAAATCCTTCATCAGCACAGAGAAGGCATTGAGTCCATCTGAAAGCGAAGCCCTGCTGTCACCCATGCCACTTGATAACTTTATAAGAGGTGATAGTATTCAAGACCTGCCAAAACAGTCAAAATTCCTTCATTGATTTAGTTTAGTTTGGAATTGCCACTTTGCCTGTGAGATGGCTTTCCAGAACCTCCTGTAACTTTACAAACAGAAGAGATTCTGCAGATGCTGGAAATCCAGAATAACACACACAAGATGCTGGAGGAACTCAGCAGGTTAGAACTCATCTATGGAAAGAAATAAAGAGTTGACTTTCGAGCCAAGGCCCTTCATCAGGACAGGGATAGATCTAATATAGATCTAACATAGGTTTCACTGGGTTCACCATAGATGCTGCCTGACCTGCTGAGTTCCTCCACCATTTATTTATGTTAGTCAGCACAAGGCCTGTGCTGTACTGTTTTATGTCCTATGGTCTATAATCTATCAAAATCCTTGGGGATCACCATTCACCAACTCAGCTAGAACAGCCACAAGTTTCAGTCAGAGTCTGGATATCCTGTAGAAGTGACTCTCCTTCTGATATCTCCAAGCCTTTCTACACTCTATAAGGCACATATCAGAAGTGTGTGAAATACTCATTGCTTAGCTGGATGAGTAAAGCAACAGCAACTCAGTGAGAACAATGGAGCAGCTTGATCAGCGCATGTTGAGTTCCTTCACCACTGGCATGCAGCGGCTGCTGTGTGTACTGTCATCTCAACCAGACGCTCTGTCAGAATATTGCAAACCCACAACCTCTTCTTAGAAAGATAAAGGCAATTTACTGGTTCTCTTTCAAATTTTGTCCCATCCTGGTTTCAAAAGTTCAACATTCAAAATAAATTTATTGTCAAAGCATGTATAAGTTACTGTATACTACCTTGAGATTTATTTTCTTGCATGCAGAAAAAGTACATCAACAGAATTTTATGAAAAGCTATTTACAAAAAAAGGCTGACCATCTGCCAATGTGCAAAAGAGTACAAATGATGGAAATAAAAATAATACTGAGAACATGCGCTGTAAAGTGTCTTCCGCTATCTTTTGGAAAGACATTGATAATCCTTTTCCATTGCTGGCTCTTAGTCTCTGCATTCCTTGCCCAACTGCACTGTGGAGGACCTTCACCAGAAGAACAGAGGCAGCATTTTCTCAAAAGCATTTGAATGGACAATACGTAATGGTCTTGGCAATTAAACCTAGAAGCCAAAATAAATAAAATCCACAGGTTTTTGGGAAGACAATTTCAAAGATTTGCAGTGTTCTGAACAAACAAATTTCTAGTCCTTTGTCTTGAGTTGCTGACTCCTTTTAGTTGTTAATATGACCCCCGAGATCATTTCTTTTACAGATAGAAACATGGAGAAATATCTCTCCAGTGTTTTCCTGATTTACACAATTTCATGAAGTATGATACATGTTTCAGATATCCACCTATCTATCAGGCAAACACATACTGTTGCATCTCACACAAACTCAGTGCTGCCTGGCCTGCTGAGTTCCTCCAGCATTTTGTGTGGGTTGCTTGAAATTCCAGCATCTGCACACTTTCTCGTGTTTGTGATTTCAATACTGTTGCACCTTCTTTGATTGTACTAGAAGTCATCACCTTGATTCCTACTTACCATCAGATTTCCATGACTACACAAAGATTTCTTCAAAGCTCATGTATGATCATGTGTAGTGTTGAAAGCTGCATGGTCCTTCTAACCCATGTGATGAGCTATGCAGAGTTAGAATGTAATTACCCAGAAAGAATAATGGCTTGTAAATTAGATTCTAACAATGCCCAGCTTTGCCAAAAAATATTATTTGATATTAATGGGCCGTGAAATACTTTCTAATTACTGCATGAATTTAGAAAATTGCAAACAGACTTCTCAGAGACTAGTGTATATGTTTCATAATTGTTTTTTGCAAGAAGATGTAAGGTGCTGCCTAACAAATTGCCGTAATAATATATTCAGATTCTTGGGCAAAAGTTAGAGGGCACATTGTTGAGCAATCACATTAACCAAAAGAGCAATTATAGCATGTTTTCATTACTTTGAACTTTATAAGCCTGAATTATCATAGTTAGTTGAGTAAAGTAAAGAATTATCAAGTGTAGTCTGTGAATGTTTGTACTTTCCAACCATTGAGTAAGCACTTATTCTGAATGCAGTCAATGCATTCATTGAACCCTGTAAATTCACAGATTACATGTACAAAAACATACTCAGTGCTAAATTATACCTGAGCAATCACGGTATGTTAGATTATGCGTGAATTAAATTTTGAACGGCATTGTGAATCATGAAGTGCCTCATTATAATTTCTAGAAAAGGAAGAAATATTTAACACTCTAAGGGCCTTGTTGTACCACAGGTATATATTTGAAAACAGCATCTGTTGACTGTGAAGGAGTTCTTTCAGGTTCTTATTATTTCAGCAACATAATTATCTGTATTTGCTCACAGATATCTGATTGTTAGTTACATTCTCAAAATTAGCAAAGAGTCATTAGGGCAAAAGTCTCTACTGCAGTAATTTTCTGGAATTGGTTTGAAAAGTCTTCTGCTGGTTTAATGGATTGCTTGAGAATTTCATCCATTTTGCTTCATTCCCATAGCAATTATGTTGCACAGACAGCCCCAAAATAGTTCAAGGTTATTTTTCAAATTATCTATATGTTATATGCCCAA